>NC_141151.1:2728333-4047500 GCF_053477565.2 Lygodium microphyllum | reverse complement strand
AGATTGCAACTCTACCACCACAAATGTGCTCCTCAAGTATAAGTCAACCAAAACTCAACTTGTAGATGATAAATGTGACACATACTGGGGGCCAATAGAAACCTCTATTGGTTTGTTATAGTGATCAGGAAAATTTGAATGCATTTCTAGTTACTTGTGGCTCACTCACGCTAAAGTAAGTGGTTTTGAAAAACAATGGCTTCTTAAAATGTAGGAGAAAGGTAGTGTTCCCTTTTAGTACTTTCGAATAAGAATATTTACTCAATTGTCAATGTCAACCATGGCAATGGACCCCAAAGTGAGGGAGAGAGAAACAATTTACTTCGATTTTGAGTTGATTGTTTTTTGAATGACCATTGTTACTTGGGTCTCTCGAGAGGGGGAGAGCCAAAGACTAGATGGAGTCTTTCCTATAAAGGAGAGGTAAATAAATACTACAAAGAAGATATATTATGGATAAGAGATATGATCCTTGCAAGATATGGAAGGAAAAAGTAGCATGGAAGCATAATGGAATTTAGTAATACACTTTGAATGAAGAAGAAGGTAAATAAGAAGACAAAATAAGATGACCACACTCAAGAGCATTGTGCGCTAAGACTTTTACTTATAAGAGTAATGATTGCAACCATTCTATTAAATACGTAGAAAAATGAAGAAAGAAATCAAGAAAAAACCCACAAAACTAGGACCCAAATATCTAATGATGTTAATATCTATCTCACAACTAGCCAAGTATTTCCATGTAAGCATTTAAAGGGACTAGTCTCTATAAGCCTTAATGATTTTGACTAATAAGGAACATGGGTGCTCATGTCCTCCCTTAGAGAGCAAAATCAACCACTATTTGCAATCCATTATTAATTTCATGTTTCATGCTATAACGAAAGAGCCATCCCTCGAAGTAAATAGACATTATGATAGTTTACTTAGTCACAATCAAGGCCTTTGAAAAATTCATTCAAACATCCATTTGACATGCTCCTAGTAGCCAAAAGGAGAATAATCAAAGTAACCTTAGCTATTAAGACAATGTTTATTGATTACTCATATGGTCCAACTTTACCCTTGTTAATGTTGTAAATTTGTTACTCATATGATACATCTTTACGCTTGTTGAGGTTGTAAATTTGTTAGATAACTAGGGTCAATCATACAATTGCCCCCTTCATTGGAGTCGCAATATTCCAAATTCTTTGTCATGAGGCAAACTTCTTCAAAATCCCATCTCAAAGGACTCTAGGTCAGCATTCAATTAAAATCTTTTTTTTCAAGGTATTATGATAGTTTCAAATATATACATGAAAGTCTTCTCTAGTTCACCCTCATTCATCATTGTTAGTAGGGATTTTACCTCTTTAGACCTATTTCATGTTATAAGTGGTTGGTCCCTTCATCGTGGTCCTAGTATTCCAAATCTTGAGTTCTTGAGATTACCATTTCAAAGGACTTTAGGTTGGTATTCAATTATTGGCTTTTGCATGTAAAGATATTATACTTTCTTTTATGGTATATAAAAGGCTTTTAGGGACTTCTCCAATTCATCATTGCAAATCACAATTAGAAAGGATTTAAGAACAAGCCTTTTGGTTCACAAAAGGAGACAAAACATGTACTCTTTGGGTAAGTTCTACCCTACCCTAACATTCTCCATGCATGCATGATCAATCGATTTTTAGTTTTGATGATCAATTTTCAAACATTACCACTTCAAGGAAAAAACTATGGTGTGATGTCTTGATGTGAAAAGGCTACAAAATCAACATGCCTAAATTCCTTCGATTAAAAACAAGTGCACACAAGGCCATTTAAACTATAGTAGTGGTTGTTCGCATGCATGAATATGTGTGCACATGCATGCACACACACACATATGAGAGAGAGAGAGAGAGAGAGAGAGAGAGAGAGAGAGAGAGAGAGAGAGAGAGAGAGAGAGAGAGAGAGAGAGAGAGAGAGAGAGAGAGAGAGAGAGAGAGAGAGAGAGAGAGAGAGAGAGAGAGAGAGAGAGAGAGAGAGAGAGAGAGAGCATGCATTCCCAAATTCCCAATTATACTTTTATTGGATATAACAAAATATAAAATATCAGTTATGCCACATGTCCAATTGACTCTAGCTAACTTGGGGTAATTTTTGAAAGCTTGAATAGGCAAGTCAAAACCGTTACCTAAGCATGCCCTTTATTTGCAATTGACTCTAGCTAACTTGGGGTACTTTTTGAAAGCTTGAATAGGCAAGTCAAACCATTACCTAAGCATGCCCATTATGGGCAGTGCTAATGAAGGCTCTAGTAAAGTCAAAGCTAGAGCTCATGCAACTAATGTGATAATACTTCAATTCACTAACTTTGGAGGATATAGATTGATGAGCTTCTTCTTTTTGAAACACTCATGGGTGCATTTTGCTAGATGATGCAAATGAAATTGTCACTCCAATATCATGTCTAGTGCCTTCTGTATGTGATTATGTTGGCACATATCTACCATTGGCCCTCTTACCTATTATGATGCAAACTACTTTGGGCCTTATAAGGGAGATTGTTAAGAATGGCTTGCAAAGGGTTTATTGAGTTGGTAACTATAGTTATCACTCCAAAAAGTTCATTTTTTCAACTTAATGGGGGTCTTTGAATAGTTGTAGCAAAAACAATGATTAAGAGTATGAATTGCATATTCAAGGAAGAAGTAAGAGAAGAGTAGGACCTCAATATCACTCAACTTGGTAGGTTTACCATATAAATTTGCATCAAGAAAATAATCAATTCTTTGTAAGCTAATCCGTGACATTGAAGGAGAGGGACATAATTTATATATTGGACATTGAGTCACTCAAATATCATAACCAGGTAGTTAGTGCCTATTTAATTGGGAGCATATCAAACAATTAATATAAAGTTGTTAGCATATTTGAACAATCTTTCTATCAAGTTACACATCGATTAGATAGATTCCGCTCATACTAATTAAGCGTGTTTTCTATTAGATACACTCCAAATGTCATTGCTCAAATCCCCATAACTCTTTTAATGAGTCTCACACCTAAGAGCCTAAGGCACTAAGTTTGCATTAGGTTAGGAGCTTTGTAAATGCGCACACTTTGCCTTTGCACCAGCATAAAGTGAAGACATCATTTTCTAGCACTTTGGCCTATCTTTAGGGCAAAGCCATGGTTTAGAGGTAGGCAGCTTTTCTTTATCATGTATGGAAAAGGAGAGGATCATGTTGTTTCTTTCTCAATCAGCTTCCCTTTTTTGAAAGTCTACTTTACCGTCATCAAGGTTAGTTTTCACTTTCGATGAAGGAGAAGGTGATGACATTGGTGATGCCGATGATGTATAAGGGATTGCCTTACTGCATATGCTGGTTTGCCCAGAGTAAAGGACCAACGACATGGCAGCTTTCACCATGGCATTCCACTCCAATTATGTGACCAAAATCATTGTCAAGGTGTTCTACTCCTTGCCAACTCTTGTCAAATATAGCTACCTCTTTTCAAGTGATGCCATCTTCGCGGGAGAGAGTGTCAATCCAACTCAAATAGGGATGTTGAAGGTTCTAGGGAGAGGTGGTGGGAGAGGGACTCAAGTACATGTCACAATACTTAATCATGAATTGCTCATGTGTAAGGCCTTATCCTCCACCCAAATTTCCCTTAGAAAATCTAAGGCCTTGTCATGCAAATGATAAAATATCCACCTTGACCTGATCATTGATGCCTTTCACCTGGGTCTTTCTTTGAGGGTACGAATGCTAGTACACACACATTCTCTCTCTCTCTCTCTCTCTCCCTGGTATTTTTTTGTTACTGAAAGGGCAAAAGTCGTCCCCCCCCCCTTTTCTTTCTCTCTCTTTTGTGATATCTTTTGTTACAATAGACCACACAATCAGATCTCTCTCTCTCTCTCTCCCCCCCCCCCCCCCCTTTCTATAAACTCTACACAACACAATCAGATCCGGTGTCTCTCTTTGCTCGAAAGGTCTCCCTCTGGTGTCTCATGCCTGCTCTAAAGGGCGAAAATCAGGATTTTATTATCTTCTGTTAAATGACTGTGTGAGCCAGTCGAGACTCTCTCTCTCTCTCACTCTCTCTCTCCCTCGTCTGTCTGTCTGTCTGTGTGGTCTCTCCCTGTAGACTGTAGCCTCTGTTTCTTGACTTGAGCCAAGAGCAACAGAGCCTATTCTTAGCTAATAGCTCTCGTGCAGCCCCCCTTTGGAAGATATAAACATATGTAAGCGCCTTTTTATCCGGGAGAGAGAGAGAGAGAGAGAGATGGTGGATACTGTTCATGCTTCCAGCTGCTACTTAGGAGCTTGCCTTCATTAACTCCTTCCCTTCTTCCTACCTGCCATGAATGAAGAATTCCCCCTTCCTTAACACTATACTCCTCCTTATTAATTGATCGATCAGCCGGTATCACCTCATCCGAAAGCCTTGATTTTTTCCTGCCTCGGCTATGGCGGATCTGTGTGCCATGGAGTTCGAAACAGGCCCCTTCCGTACCAATAGCCACCGTGCAACATTCGGAGCCAGCTGCAAGAAGCCATTGGAGCAGCAGCCATCGTTGCTCCTCCAGCAAGGCTTGCAACCGCAGGCCTCCACCGCGAGTGGCCTGATGCGCTATCATTCTGCCCCTAGCTCTATCCTGGCTAGCCTTCTGGAAGATGAGGCTTTCCTGCTCAATCACAGAGAGTTTAGACCCCTCCCTGCTATAGAGGAATCAGAGTTTGGACAGCTGCTCTCAGCTAATTCCGGTTATGATTTGAGTTTCTCCGCGCATCTTTGCGACCAGCGGCCTTCCCACCATAGCTTTGCAGCTAAAGCTGTAGGGCCTGCGATGAATGCACAGACGGCCCTTCATTATCAACAGCAGCATCAACACACAGAACATCACCAGCAGCACCATCATCAGAAGCAAAGCTTCCAACATAACAAGCAACAGCCAGTACAGCCCTATCGCCACGACGAACGGCATACACAACAATCCATACCTGCTGTTATGTCATCGCAACATCCTCAGTTCAATACTGTAGTCTCTTTGTCTGCTATCTTGGAGAACAGCCTTGAAGTCCCACTAGACAACTTCTGCGCATCCCTGCCTGTTCCGTCGGAGGCCAATCACATCAAACCTCCAAGCATGATCTCTCCTGAAGATGCGGTCAAGCAGCCGGATGCGGGAATCAAGCAGTGCAGCTCTCCAGCAGAGTGCAATCCTTTACGGCAGGGTAGCTCTCCTACAGACTTTTTTGCACCACTTACTGAGGATAGCAACCGAAGGTCTGCACCTGTTTTCTCAGACATACAGAAGATCGTCGAAAGCATGTCAGCAGAAAGCAGCAAAGCCAATCCATTTCTACAACCCACCACAGGTGCAGTGGAGAGTGGATCTGTTCAGTTGGTAAATCATTGTAAACTCGAGGTCTGCAGCACGGTAGCTCCTAGTGGGTCTTCTCCTGAGATCCTTGAAGGTGGCTTGATCAGACACAGTAGCTCTCCAGCAGGCCTGCTTTCCCAATGGACCAGTGATGGGATGTCTACCATTAGTGAGAGGATGTCCACGTCGGCATCATCAGGAAACTCATCTGAGGATGGATCCTTTGATAGAAAAGGTGCAGGAGTCTCCATGTTGGGGAGTCATCGAGCGGGGGCCTGGGATGAGGTTGGGACAAGGAAAAGAGGAAGGGGCAATGAAGTAAAGCTGTTATATGGCATGCCGGTAATGGTTATCTTTAATGCTTGCATGTGATCTTCTGTATAGTTCTGTAGTTTATGTGGGATTATCACCTCACAGCTGTGTTTCTTTTGCACAGCAAGGTTCTGCAGAGTGTAATGCTTTATCAAACCAATGTGGGCTAGTGAGTGTTACAAGTCTGGATAGATCCTCGTTTGATGCAGTCCTCTGCAAAGCAAGGGCCAAGAGAGGCTGTGCCACTCATCCACGTAGCATTGCAGAACGGGTTAGTTGTTTCGAAAATATGGAATACATGCATCTCAATGTACCTGTTTTATGACTGAGCTCATACACACATTTCTTGTACTATAGGTTAGGAGGACAAAGATCAGTGAGCGTATGAGAAGGCTACAGGAGCTTGTGCCAAACATGGATAAGGTATGGTTATTTTTGTTCAATTGACGCAATAGCGATGACCAATTCCGGTGGGATGAAAGCGTTATTGGCATGCTTCTTTTTTGTTGCCCTTTACATATTTACTGGTTCTGCTATCAGATGCATGGGCTCCCTGCTGTGTGTCTGTTTGTGCATGTGCACATACTTGTGCCCGGTGAGCACATGCATTTTTGTGCATGTATGCTTGTGCATGTTTGCACATGCGTATGCACATCATTATTGTGTGCCAGAATGCAAGGGATTTATGAACATGGATATTTTCTACTGTTTGGTTTCTTAAGATGGTGCAAAGTGAATGTAGATATTGCAGGGTTGCATGTGAAGCTGTAGAATGAGCATGCCCTAACCTAGGAACTGTATGATTGGTGAATGGTAGTCCCATACTTTTGGTAGCCTGAGCATTGAATGGTATTTGTTCGTCATTTTAAAAAGTAAGAGGGAGTGACAGAAGGTCCTTTTGATGCAAGACAGGAGGATGCCAGTTTCTCTGTTGATTGTTGCAGGTTGGCTTGTGAAGCTCTAGCCTTTAGTGTGATGATGCCTAGGTTAGGAGGTTATTTCCTGACCGTAGGAACTGCATGGTCCAAACCTGTTTGAGGTAGTGATGGTGCTTTACTTCTGTTAGCCCAGCATCATGTACTTCAGGAGAATGTCAATGTTGCAGCTTGGTTCGTGAGGTTATAGTGTGGGCATGCCAGGTTATTCCTAGCATAGGAGCCACATTATAGGCAAGAGGCGAACCTGCTACAAGGCACCGAGAGTGCTTCACTTATGGTAGCCCAAAGCACGTACTTACAGTTCACCACTTTGACTCCCCCTTTTTTCCCCTACTCTACAAACCTGCACTTTTGTGCTAGCTCTTCCTGGCATTCTTACAATTCTTGATTGAGGAAGGGTGCCTCATAGATCACTGCAGGCCACAGTGCCTCCCTCTTTTGCAATGTCACTGCTAAATCGATACATGTGATGAGACAATCTGTCTGACTTCTTCATAAAGAGAAGAGAGCCTTTATATATTCCATAGGCATGTGATGCTTGAGTTTACCGACACTATTTGCCAGTGCTCTTCTGAGCACATTCATTCATGGCTGCCAGGTACTGGTCACTGCTATCACCTCTCTCAGCTGAGTTAAGCTGATTATATGTCGTTTGCCATCTGACATCTGCAGAGTTGTTCAGTTGACTCTCTCATCTTTCTATAGAGTGCACAGATCTAACCAATTCCAAACAAAGTGGGAAGACAATGTTGGGTGCAATGGTAAGACTGACCTGCACTGGCAGAGACCTACTACTGTTCCACCTTATGGTATCTGCTGCAAAGCCTGTAGCTGGTTCAGTAGTGGCCTGTAGTGGCTCAAGTACTCTCTGGAGTGCAAAAGGTGGAAGCATTTTTTGTGATTCTTCTATGATAGCTTTGCGTCTTGGCCACCAGGGGCTGGCATATAATGACAGTCCAGAGTTCATTGAGTCACCTGAATTGCAGGTAGGGAGAAGGGGAAGTTGTAGTAGATACTCGAGACAGTGGTGTCCATGTGCAAGACAGTGCCCTCTTTGCGACATTGTGTGTTCCGTTAGAGACAAGAAGGCAACCCTGAAGCCCTAGAACAAGAAGCTGATTGCACATTTACATGCACACTCTGCACACGGGAGGGAGGGGGATGGTCTTTTAGTGGTATCTTTTCTAGACACTGGTAGTTGAAAGCCATCATTGGGATTTGTGATCAGATGTGTGAGATAGGGCTTGGGAACCACAAAATCCGAATATGTGCAGCTACAATTACGTATGCTCTCAATGATGAAATTGTTTTCATTCAACTGTCATGGCATTCTCAACAGGGGCTTGGAAACCAAAAAACTGGATGTGTGCAGCTACAAGCACATTTGTTGCTAATGGGGAAATTGATTTTGTCAAAGTGTTATGTTGTTCTCAACTGGGGCTTGGGAACATACAAACTCAGTACATTTTGTTGAATGCTGAAATCGTATATGTCACCAGTTCTAGTGTCATTCTGAATTGGCAGCACTGTTTTTTTGCACAGCAAACAAATACTGCAGAGATGCTGGACGAAGCTGTTGAATACATTAAATCTCTTCAACGTCAGGTTCAGGTATTGTTGGGATGTGTTTATTTTTTCTGCAGATGCCTTGATGAAGAAGTACTTTAGACAGACTTGATCTGATACTGACGAGGTCTGTCTTGGTGCAGGAACTGACAGAAAACCGACCCAAGTGCAATGGGATGTGCAAGCAGAAGGGAAATGCTTCTGTTGATACATGAGTTTGCTGTGTAGGAAGTAGAATAAGTTCGGTAAAGTCGTAACTTGGGTGACTTGGTCTCCCAAGCTGGTATATCAGTGTCCTGTTATTGTGTCAAGTGATACCATCTCTAGAAGCTCACATAAAGCCTGACTGAGCCATCTCACCTGATCTTCACCGCTGAGTGATACCTTGGAGCACATATCAGTCAATCTTGAACGACCTGGAATAGGATGATGCCATCGATCAAGAGATTTGAAGTTCATGAAAGAGGAGGCATCGCAACTGTGATAAAGAAAAGAATTTTCTGAGGAGTCTTATGTACAGTATGATATAAAATTTGGAGGAGGAGCAGCGTCCCATCTTGGCTTTGGAAGGAACATCTACACCAGAGCAAAGCACCCCATAATCAAACTATCTTAGTCTAATTCCTCTGAATGCTTATGATCGGTACAAAGGTGCTTCCTTGAGACATGAAGGAAGTGGGCGTAATCCACTCCCTTTGTTTAGAGGATCCTTGTGTAGATGTTATCCTCTGTTCTGTCCTTCCAGGAGCTGTAAATAGTTTGTCCTATGCTCGGCAGTTCTACTAATGGAAAGTCCAATCATATCCCATCTCTGCTCCTCTTTAAAGGAATAAGTTGAAAGAAGATATGAACATTGTTTGTAGACCTTGAGCTAATCCAAGTGGGGTGGCCCTATTCTGAAGTGCTGGCTGAGATAGTTTATGTTGAGGCTACAACCAAGAGGTTGGTGGTTCAGGCCTTGTGTTTATAGACATACCCCTTGATTTCCACAATTCGTATACTGGGGTGCATGCACGTGGGCACAGGAAGGGTGTGTGTGTGTGAGGTTTCTTAGGCTGGTTACACGCTATTGTGGACTGACAGAGCAGTGCACAAAGAAGCTGTGTTTTTCGGGTGGCGGACACATCTGGGCAGGGGATCTTCCCCATCCAATGTTCCATGTCGAGGTTGCTGAGTTGTTGGAGGACCGGTGGGCTTTGACCAATATTAGTGTTGTGGTTTGTTCCCATTTTCCACAATTCTAGGTGACTGCATGGATGTAGGTATCGGACTTCAGAGCTTCAGGTGACTGTTTGTTTGACTCACAGAAGTGCACCTCCCTCTATACATAGCCCACTCCTATGCACTTGGGGTGCTAACCTACTGACCCAAGTTCATTTCTCATCGTTTTAGATCTTTTACATGATTGTGCAGAGTGTAGAGGTGGAACCCTAGGCCTTCTGGTCAACATTTGCTCAGCCGCAGAACCTGCGTTACACTTGTTTGGTTTTATCTCTCTCTCTCTCTCTCTCTCTTTGTTTTCTTTTTTCTCATTATCAAGTGGCTTGTTGTATCAACCTGTTGACCTGGGTTCAAATTTCCCATTGTATTTCCTACACTAAATGACCATGGGAATGTAGGATTTGAACTCAAGACCATCTAGTCACCATGTGTTTAACTTAATCGAGGTACACCCGTTTGGGCAGGTTTTCTGTGTGCGCGTGCGTGAGTGCGTGTGTGTGTTTTTGCAAAACCACCAATCAATAGGTGTATGATGTGCATGTTTGATACCCTTGTAATGTTGTCTAGGGCAACACCTAGCTTCACCTTTAGTGAAACCCTTTCCTTTTTGGGACACTTCTCAATCTAACAATGTCAAATAATGATCTTCAAAAGTCTTCCATCTGTCTTGGGTTGAAATAGAGTTCTCTCTAAAAACATGTCTTTCATTTGGCTTGGGTTGAAAGGGAGTTCTCTTTAAAAACATTTCTTTCACTTTTCATGTTCCCTTCCCACTTTGTTTGTGTAGGCTTTGTCAACCATAAAGCTAGTGGAGGACTTTGTGATAAGCTTTTTGCATCTACAATGTGAAGTATAATGGCATCTCTACTTATCCTTAGATTTCTTGATGAATACATACTTAACATTACTTACTCTAATCATCATATCTTTCTTTTATGCCTCTAATCATCATTGTTTAGTTTAACTAACTCTTACAATCGTCATTACTTTGCTAGAAAGTTGACGTTTGGAATTATTATTGACTCGAAGTCTAATTAGAGAATAATATATTCCTATCCCAACTCATTGGTTAATGGGGTGTGTAGTGCTATGCTGGTACATATATTATTGAGAGCTTCTTAGTAAGTGCAATATTGAAGTTTTTTGTACAAACCACATTGATGCTGTCTTTTAAGCTTTGGACTAGAATATGATTTGTGTTGTGATAATGATTAGTAAATAGGGTTGTCATTTTTATCATCACCTTCTCCATCATCATCATCATCATAGGAGAAAAGCAAAGATTAACTACATATAATAAAGGAGAAAAAATAGATGCTTGCAAAAGGCATTGATTGAGAAAGAAATATCATGTAGGTTAATTTTGACTGACTTTACAACTTAATAGAAAACATCACTCGTTATTCCAATTCTCCCTAAAGTAACACTTGTCTTGACAAATGCACCAAAAAATGATGGCCTCATAGGCACTCATATAGTAATGGTCTAGTAAGATGCCTTTGTGTGAAGTCATACTAGTCAGGGTTTATGTAGGGTAATGATGGATAATGTAAGTGTAAGCTAAGATATTATGTCTCCTAGCACCAATCTCTTGTTCTTAATTTAGTTATGGTTCTAAGCAAAGCCTAAATTTGCTCTATAATTGCATCAAATTCAAATTGTACTCCTACCAAAATCCTTATAAATCATTTATTTGAAAAGTGTGATGTCTTTGCTCTAGTCTACCTTCTTAAACTCTCATGCTAGCTCCTAATTATTATTCTTAACCACCACTTGTATATTTTCTACCACTTATGTAGGGTAATGATGGATAATTTAAGTATAAACTAAGCTATTATGAAGCCTTGCAAATTCTAATCTATTCTTGCTAATCTACTTAAATGGCTAAAAGTGAAATTAGATTTTGGGTCTAAATTTGTTTTGCAATAGTATCAAAACTATACTATATTAATTTCAAAAATCTTATCAATCACGTCTCTCAAAAATTTAACCTCTTACCTCTAGTCAAACACCTAAAACTCTTATTCTAACTCATTAATTATTCTTAATGAGTAATTTTATATTTCCTATCATGTACTTAAGAATCTTATAGCTAATTTTGTCCAAATTGTCTTAAAACTTGTTTAGCACATTATTCTCAACAAATAAGTATAGCCTCTTTTAAGATTTTCATCTAATTGTTTTTTAGTTTTCTATTCTTCATTTTTCAAAGTTTTAGCATAGTAGACAATTCTAACAATCAATCTATTCATTTGATCAATGAATCAAATTAACCATGTATTATAGACATAATTCCAAAGTTCATAAAATTTTATTTATTGTGGATCTAGTGCAAGCTAAAAGATGGCATTGGAATACAAAGACACAACACCTAGAGTTAGCTACATGAATAATGATATCCCCTATTTATAGGTTGAATGAGATTGGATACAGGTCCTAGCCAACCTAGACTTTCCATGAAGTAATGAAGATGAATTTAGGTTGGCTAATGCATAAGTGAGTGGTGATAAATCTAGAGCATGGGCACTTCGTACCTCATGTCATTGTAGACTCAAGCTTGGAGTTTGAAATCAAGATCGAGAGCATAGCTTGCTAAGGCTCACTAAAACATGGAAAATAGAGGTCAAAGCATCCTAGACATTAGATTGTTAACACGAGGATGAACCCATGATGTTGCTAGCTTACTCAAGGGTCACTTCGATTGCAAAATAAGAATGTGCATTGGATGCTGAACTAATGAAGAAGCAAACAACTCTTGTTCCATTCGATAAGTGAAACCAAACTAAGTAGATAGACCAACTATGATGACCTAGAGTATATCAAGGGAGGATAAAAATTGTTGATAACCCTACAAGAAGCACCTTGCTAAATAGAAGAAGTAGAAATAAAACATGGCATGGAGACTAAGATAATGAACATCCACAAAGAGAGAAGATGACACAAAAACAATATTGTAGGAAACAAACTAGAAGGGATAATGCTACAAAATATGGAGTTCTAGATAAAGGAAGGGTGCTTAAGGACCTCTTCGATGCATAGGGATACTAATGAAAACAATCACATCCTTTGGTTATTAAAAGGTAGATAAAGAACTCCCAAATACATTTATCAAACAAACAAAAATAAAGAAGTGATGAAGGCACTTAAAGAGGCAAAAGTTTTAAAATCAAATATCCTAGTAGGACCAGGATAATGCTAGTTGCTATTCTAGAATCCAAAATGGTACCTTAGAAAATTACCCTTTAAAAACCAACTAAGGATGTTACAATTCCTCAAGAAGAACTTGTCAAATCAAGGATGCCCAAATATAAGAGGGTAAGTAAGGTCTGATTTAAATTACTTAACCCCTGAATGATTAAAACCAAAATATGAAAAAATATTCACATTTTACATGGTAGAAGATCTAGCTAAGAAGACAGCAAACTAGATCAACTTGTGGCACATTAATACAACCTTAAGTTCTATATGTGATAGCTTTTGAAAGAAACACTAAATAAGTGTATCCAAAAGCAAACAACTAACTTGTTTATGTGAATAAATAAACCAACACTTTAAAATATATTTTATACTAAAAGTGTGCACACCAAGGCTACATCAAGGGTGAGAAAGGAAAATTTAGAGTAGCATTTAGGCATGTAATCTCTTTCAAATGAAGGCCTATTTAATAGGATGATACAATTAATATGATTTGGTCTAGTGATTGCATATGAGAAGAATAGGTGATATGCTACTAGAAGGAGATGCTAAAAGACATCTACATGCGAATGACTTGAATGTCTCCTTGATTTCTGCAAGTCATGATCACAACTAGGAGAGAGAAAATTCTTACTACCCCTCTCAATATTCAACAACTAAATTGATGTGACATCTTGTTGTTATAATTTTTATGCAATAGGACATTAAGAGCCATCAGTTAAAGCCACATTGCGAAACCTTTTATGCAATAGGTCATTAAGAGAGCCATAAATTAAAGCCACCTTGTGAAACCAATAGCAAAGAGTACCCTTCACAATTCACCCCTCACCCAAGGCAAAACTTCAAGAAAAGTCACTCAATGCTTTTGCAATTAGCTCAAAGACCTTCATCCATAGCATTTCATAGCAATCTTAGATCTTATTCAATAACAATATGCTCATGACCCACTTGTTAGAATATAAGGTCCCTCTAAATAGCTAAGTTGTCATCATGACCTCTTACACGGGATTTTCGTACAGCTTAGAAATTGAGGCCTCAATGCCCTTATCTATTTAATTGAGTAGGACACAAATGTAAAAGTCCTCTTAATCTTATAAAGGCCCCAAAGAATAAAATCAAAAGTTAATGTAGAACTCATACTTACCTCACATGGTTGGCCATGAACACACTCAACCATGAGCATGCTCGGCCATGAACAACAAATTGTAATGGAACGTTGGCCTAAAATAAATGTCTAATGCATGTGTGTGACATGAATGTGTTCAATCACTAATTTTTGAAACCACAAGTGTACATGCTCAAACAATTGTTTTATTCCATTTCATTGTATGCATTGATCTAATGGTATACCGCATTGCTATAATTATGAACCCATTGCACCAAGGATGTACCCTATGTGTTTCACACAACACATAATCACACCTAAATGTACGCTCAACATAGATAAGAAGCTGACAAGTAAACCTCTAAAGGATCCCTTTGCTTATATTTAAGTTACATATATAATTTGATCTATCATTCCATATTCAAGAATTTTTTTGACTTGATGTAGCTGCTGCATTTCTAGTTTATTGTGATTTGTAAAGCCTCAAATACAAGGCAAGAAAATGATGAATGTTTTTTAATATAATCCCATCCTCCTATATGTCTCATACATCAATTGTGTATAAACAACCACAAATTGTAATGTGCCAATTATGTTAACCTTGTTTTTATAAAACTATTGTGTCGAGTTATGAGTTTTAAGTTTTTAAATTTTCATTAAAGGGAATAGTAAGCAAAGATGTAAGTGAATTTTAATAAGGTTTACAACAAGCATAAGATGTAGACACTAGTCAAAACTCAATAGAAGTGCAAAACTCAAGACTAATAAAATGTGTCAATAAATGACTAAACCAAATAAATCAAATAGCACATATGTGAAGAGCTAAGGAAATAGATTGGCTTCATATAGAGCTATGAATCATGAGGTAAGAAATGGAGAAAGAAATCTACAAAAAGGTTCAGGTTGGATTGCAAGAAGAGAAGAAAAGAGTGTGTTTTCAGTCATTACATATAGTGATGTTGAGGATAGTGATTACAGCTCAGGGTTAGATGATGATTCAAGTGATTCTAATGAGGATAACTCTAGTAGGAGGAGACATAAGAAGAAGAAGAGGAAATCAGGCTCAACCAAGACAAAAAAGAAGAAAGAAAACGACAAAGACAGGAAGAAGTTAAAGGACAACAAGTTGGATAAAATGATAAAACAAAAGCTAAAAGATTTGGGTATTTCTGAAAGTAAGAAGAAGGAAAATCATTGTGAGATATGCCAGAGAAAGGGCCATGAAACTAGGACTTGCTAGTATAATCCTAATGTCAGGATAGCACAGTAGATGCCAATGATGTAGGCTAGGCCAAGACCTATTCAACCAGCTACAGTAAATCACATTTTTCCTGACACCATGCCACGGAGACCCTTCCGAGGACCTAGAGGAATGTAGGCAAGAGAGCCTTGGGGAAAATTTCAGGCACATAAGCAAACTACCCAAACGGGAGCATGCCATTATTGTGGAGGTCAAGGACACTTTGTTGGACCAAATTGTGAACTTTGGGCAAGACATAAGACTGAGAGAGGAATGCCAGTAGCAAGGTCCCCCAAATACGGAAGACTTGCAGGAGCATCTCATCAACAACATCCACCTGCCCCAGTTGCAGTAGTCCTTATAGAGTTACCTGATCAAGATGAGAAAAGGCAATCTCTTGATGGTGCATGAACAGCTAGCTGTAGGAAAATTCAGCAAGAGAAGGTTCACGAAGAGGGAAATGATGTGTCAGGTAATATTAATGCTACAGGTATGCATATTCATTATGATTTTTCTGATTGTATTGAAGTTGTGGAATGTCAAGAGGAACCAATGGTTTTAGTAGTAACTAGGAGCCAAGATGGTATGAAGCTTGATTGGCATGAACAAGAGAAGACAAGGAAAAAGGCAACAAAACAAGTTAGAAAAATGCAAAAAATGGTTGAAGAATTTGAATCTAATCAAGTTGATGTTGTAGGGGATTCAGGTTTGCAAAAACTTGAACTACTGTAGGAGCAGTTTCCTGAATATTAGGAGTATGTTCCTGGAATAGAGGAATCGGTCTCTTGATGATCAGGAGCAGGCTCTTGAGAGCATAAATGCTGAAAAATTATAGCAAGGAGGCTTTGAGGAGCTATTTCAAGCTTTAGTAAAGTGTTCTTTGCATATGACCTTGGAGCAAATTTTGGATCTAATACCAGGATTTAAGGAGAAATTACTCTTGAAGATCCGTTAGAAGCAATAAAGAAGTTCTTGAAAGTATAACAGTTCAAGTTCAGGTAAATCTTGATTGTCAAGTAGTCATACCAACTCAACAGGAAGTTGTGGATTATTAAGTACCCACCATTCAAGTTGAGTATGCAGAAATAAAACATGATGATGTCTTATTGGATGGAGGTTTAGGAGTTAATATACTTCCTGGACATACATATTTGGCAACTAAGAAAGAAGAGTTATTTTCAGCCTTGTTTCAGGTTCGGATGGCAGACCAAAGGAGGTTACAGCCTTTGGGTATTCTTAGAAATCAACAAATTTGAGTAGGTGGCCTGAAGTTTAGAGTCGGTTTTGTGGTCTTGAGGATGCTAGAAATTGGAGACTCTTATACAATGCTTTTGGGAAGATCGTGGTTTAGACTGTGGCTAAACTTAAGCAGGATTGGGGAAATGACTATGTGTGCATCCCAAGAGGACTTAAGGAAATCAGGTTATCCACAATAAATAAGGTTATTTTGAAAAGTTCAGCTAGACCTATAGTAGCTCAAACTATTAATTTCGCAGATGAGGTAGAAGATGATGAGGATGAATTATTTCTTCAAGCAAATCCTTCTACGGTTCCAGCTTTTGAAATAGATGTTGATGGTATTATACAAGAGTATCAAGAGCATCCCAATATGGTTGGAAATGTAGTCCAACAACAGCAAACTGTTCAAACTGCAGTACAAAATCAGTCAGGGTAGAATTTGGAAGGTCTTCTTGAAAATTAGCAGCATCTTGTATTTCAGGACAGGTCCGAGAATGAGCATAATAAATTATTTCGGGACCAAAATAAAATTTATCCTAAAGTTTCTCAGCAAGAAATACCTAAAAAATAGCAAACTGATATGGATAGTTTTATGGACAATTTTGGTGCATCGGATGAAGAAGGGCAGAAAGTTATTATTTAGGTTGAACTAAGATATGAGCGTACAATGAGAAGATCAACAAGAGTGGTTGAAGATGAGGTTCAGGAGTTAACCTGAATATAGAAGGAGAGCCTAAACCTATCAAGTTAGTATTTTTGTGCAAGACAATTTCAAGCAAGATTTAATTCAATTGTGTAAGGAGTTTCAAGACATTTTTGCTTGGGATTATATAGATATGAAAGGATTTGATCCAACTGTGTGTCAACACATGATAAATTTGAAGAAAGATGCTAAGCCTATTGTCCAGAAGAGGTATAGAATGAATCCTAAATATGCCAAATAGGTCAAGGAAGAAATTGACAAGCTTTTGAGAGTTGGGTTTATCAAATCTGTTAATGAGGTTACTTGGTTATCTCCTATTGTTGTGATGCCAAAGAAAAATGGGAAGTTTAGAGTTTGTATGGATTACACAAAATTAAATGCAGCTACTATCACTAATCCCTTTCCCATTCCTTTTACTGATTCTCTTTTGGATGATGTAGTAGGTCATGACTTGTACAGTTTCCTAGATGGTTATTTAGGATATAATCAGATCAGGATGCATCCAGAAGATATTGATAAGATAGCTTTCATTACAAAGTAGGGACCTTATGTTAGCACAGTTCTGAACTTTGGGTTGAAGAATGAACAGCTTGAGTTTCAAGGAGCTGCTCACAAAATATTTGAACCATATTTAACAACTTTTATGAGAGTATTCATTGATGATTTTTGTGTTTTTGGCAACAAAGGGGAACACTTAAACCACCTCAGATTATGATTTTAGAGATGCATAATGTTTGGTATGTCATTAAATCCTTTAAAGTTAGTGTTTGTAGCCAAAAGAGGTGTGTTGTTGGGTCATTTCCTGTTTGAAGAGGGTATGAGTATAGACCCCAGGAAGATTGCAGTTGTGTAGAAGGCTAAGGCTCCCAGTAATGTGCAAGAGACCATGAGGTTTGTGGGGCAGATTAAGTGGCATAGTAGATACTTAAGGTACCTGTCACATATATGTTCTCCTCTTACAACTCTCACAAAGAAGGGGATGCAGTTTGTTTGGAGGGAAGATCAGGAGAGAGATTTTAGTGTTTTGAAAAAGATGTTGGTGGTGGCTCCAATTTTGCAACCTCCAGCATGGGAATTACCTTTTCATGTTTTTGTGGATGCATTGGATTTGGCTGTGCTGGTCTCATGCAGGATAAAGTGCCACATTGGTATAGACCAATTTATTATGTAAACAGGAGATTAAGTGCTGCGGAGAAAAACTATTCAGTATAACAGAAAGAGAAACACTTGGAATGGTCTTCTCGGTGTAGAAATTCAAACATTATTTATTGGGAAATTAGGTTGTTTTCCATGTGGATCATCAAGTATTGCTCTTTTTGATTAATAAGCCCTAGTTGACTGGTAGATTGGCTAGATGGATGATGCTGATGCAAGAGCTTGATTTTAAGGTTATTCATACCCCTGGGAAAGAGTATGCCATTGCTCATTATCACAGTAGATTGCAAACTGATGAGACCGAAGTAGGCATTCATGATTAGTTACATGATGCTGAACTTTTTGAGGTTTAGGTGCTTGACCCTGATTTATATTATGACCAGATGCTGCATTTCTTGAAGCTAGGAATTATGCATGCATACTTTTCAATAGATCAGAGAAGAAGGTTGGCATTAAAGAGTAGATTATTTTAGGTCATTTTGAGCACAATGTATAGAAGGGAGTTGATAATGTATTGAGAAGGTGTGTTCCTGAATTCGAGCAATCGGCAGTGTTGCATGAAGCTCATTCCAAACTATTAGGAGGTCATTTTTTAGGAGAGATTACATGCATGAAAATATTGCAGGCAGGTCTTTGGTGGCCTACTGTGTTGAAAGATGCTCATCAATATGCCAAAGAGTGTTTGCAATGTTTTGAAGGAAGGTCAACCACTTGATAGGGGTAGGATGCAAGATCATCCTGTATTACCACTTGAGCCATTTCAGAAATGGGGAATTGACTTTGTCGGTCCATCAAAATAGTACATTCTGGTTTGCATTGACTATGCTACAAAGTGGGTAGAAGCTCATGCATTAAAAGATAATAAAGTATCAAGCGTGGCCAAGTTTTTATACTCTTAACATTATGACGCGATTTGGTTGTCCTATTGAGCTCATTAGTGATCGGGGAAAGCATTTCTTAAATCAAGTGATCAGAGAATTGACTATCAGGCATATTATTTTGCACAAGAAATCTACTTCGTATCACCCTCAAGCTAATGGTCAAGCTGAAAGTTCCAACAAGATTTTACTCCGCATTTTGAAGAAAATCATTGAGGATAATAGGGAAGATTGGGATATTAAACTTGATTAAGCATTATGGGCATTTAAGACTTCATACAAGGTTACAACATGGCTGACACCTTTGAGACTTATGTATGGGCTGGAGGCTGTGGTGCCCATGGAGTTTGTGGTACCAAGCTTGAGGATAGCAGTCACACATAAATTGGATCCTCAGGAATCAGCGAACCACATGTTAGGACAACTCTTGAAGTTAGAGGAGGACAGGGTTTTTGCTACCTACATTTCAGGATTTACTCATCAGAGGAGGCAACATGCATATCAAAAAGAAAAAATTTCAGGAAGGTGATTGGGTTGTGGTGTATAATTCCCAACTTGGTAAGTTTTCGAGTAAATTGAAACTCCTTTATGCAGGCCCATTTGTGGTATTTAAAGATGTTGGGCAAGGCACATTTTTGCTTAAGGATTTGCAGGGCAAGGTGTTGCAGCTTGCAATCAATGGATTCACGCTTAAAAGACTGGTATTATGCACAAGCTAATTTAATTTCACCATAGTTAGTTAACTCAAGTGTGACATGCAATGATTGTGTGGAATGGTTAAGGTATGTCATACTGAAATGACAAATGGCACGAAAAGATGCAAATTGGTAGTGTACTGGGACTTTAGCATTGAGATGGAGAAGACGAGTTCTTCATTTGTTGCCTTTTCTTTCTCTCCCTCTTCATCTGTGTGTCGACCTGCATTGGTTGCCATGACATACCCTTGGCATACATCCACCAAAGCGTTGTCCAGGAAGAGGAGAGTTCGTGTTGAGGATGATGAAGATACCGAGTATGATTTGTGAATGCTCCAAGCAACAAGAGGCACCACCAAGAATGAAGACTTCTCGTAAGGTAAATGCTGCAAGTGCTACGTCTACACCATTTGTAGTCTCTATTTTGACATTGGATGTTGAGCATGAACCTACTAAGGAATGGCTAGAAAGAATTGGGCTGTATGAATCTGCATGCCTTCCATGGCACACATGGGCCACCAATATACATGCCTCGGTATAGTCGGATGCCCTGAGACAATCTCAAGGTAAAATTACAGGTCGGTTGGAGCTTACAATCGGTGTGGTAAGCCATGTGTTTGCACTTCCAATGAATGTAAACCCTACCTTATGGAGATGCTCTGACAAGCAAATGCATGATGCATTTGGTGATGCCATGGGTCCGCGCAAGGTTTATGTTATGAAGAGAATTGAGGCCAATCGCAGGATGCATCTCAGGTGGTTTATGGAGAAATTCATGCTGTTCATTGAGACCAATTCCATAGCTCGGGAGACTTATGGGCTGATTTACTATGCAGAGAATGTTGGGATGCCAAATTGGGCTAGAGTGTTGTATGATAGGCTAATGACAGAGATAAAAGTGCTAAGAACTAAGAAGGTTTTCCACAAATCTCATATGGGTTGTTTTCTTGCAGCCCTATATGAGTATGCCTTTATATAGTTTGATGTCAGGCTCCACCTCTTTTCGCTCTTGCATTGAGCCTTGGCCTCTTCTGCCTCTGCATGCTGTCCTTTGCCCTCCTTCTTGGACTTCTTTTGCAAGGTGCATTTCTTTTAGATTGTGCTGGGATCTCAGTGGGCATTTGGGCTCAATTTTACGGATACTTGTTGTGGCTGTGATTGTGATTGGGGCCGGGTTAGAAGAGATAACACCCCGTTGTATCATTTGGTCTAAGGTTTTTTGGACCGGCTGCAAGATGTGCTTGTACAAGTACTTGACCTTTGCATCCGCATTAGCCAGCAATTTTGTGATGATAATTTTGGAGCACTTGAACTCACTCTAGAGTCTTGTCATGCTATTGCTCAAGGGCATTGCAGTGCTCCATGAGTAGAAGCCATTTGGGATCCTAAGAGGAAGTGCTTGTTGTCAAGTCAAAGAAGTCATAGGTAGAGCTTCCTTGGGGAGCTTCATCATCACTAAGAGGGATGGGTTCTTCTTTGATGATGTTCTTCCCTTTGCTAGCTGAGAGACTGGCACCAGAGTGGTTTCAAGCTGTGTGAAGGGTGCTCACAAGGCATGCTCTCTTTCTCCAGTAGCTCAGGGGATGAGAAGGGGTCTGAGACCTTCTCTACCTTAAGCTGGAACATATCTGGTAACCAGACTAGGAGATGGATCTGTTCTCGCCTTGCCAAGGTCTGCAAGCACACCTTGGGGAATAGGGGTTGGGGTGAAGGTTACGGCTTGCTGCTAAAGCGATGCTATCGAGCCAGTGGTGGAAGGTGAGGCTATAGGGACAGAAGAAGAGGGTAGGGTGGCTTCGAGGTTAGTAACCGCCGCCGCTGAGGGCAGGAGCCATCAAGGTAAGTTGGGTGAAAGGATGGGACTGGGCATTAGCATCTTCCGGATGCAATAGGGGTGGCAGCTGGGAGCAAGGATCTGCGAGGGCAGCTTGGAATTTCTAGACTACGTCTTTGCACGCCTTACAGAATTCCTCTTGGAAGCTTGTCTGCAAGTCCTGCAGTGTGTCAAAATCTAGGTACATTGCATTGTTTGGATTGGTGACCGCAGTAGCCAATTTCCTGTGGAGGAATGTAGAATCCATCGCTTGCTCGAACTGGTGCTACATGGAGTCGACCAAGTCTAAGTAGGCCTCGCGATAGGCATGGACACAGTGTCGCTACTCTTGAAGCTCCACATACTCTGTTGAACTTGGGCCCATAGGGCCTCATTGTCTTGTCGCACCTGCTCCATTTCCGTCCGTAAGGCCTGAACTTGCTGCTGCAGTTTGCTAACTCTACCATGATGAGTATTTCCATAGTAAAGGCAGTCTATGGGGCCAGGATAGCCATTGGGTCTGCCTGGATGATAGCTGCAATGCCAATTTTAGTTGACTTACGAAGTTCTTTGGGGTGCTTTTGGGCCCGGGTGGACTACTTGAGGAGAGTAGTGTGAGACTTAAAGCTTAAAGTCTAGCCTGCTTTGGTTAGAGTTGAAGGGTCTAATTTTTGAGGTGGTATGGGGGGGTAATCCAGTTAGTTCCTTGGATGGTAGGCATGCCTTTTGTAGTTATTTGTTGGGGAATGTTACATTGAAGTGCATGTTGCCTCCTCGTGTACAACATTCAACTATCCATCTATGATAGCTTGTGTGGTAGTCTCTACGGATGAAGGCGAGGGTTGCTTGGCATCAATGGTGTGAAGGGAACAAGCAGGATTCATTGTTGTGGGGGGCAGAAACAAAAACGTGAAGTGTTGGTCACAAATGACTTGCAACAACTTGACATCAGAGGAGCAGTGCATTGCACAATTGTACTCCACTCAGAGACGATGTATAAAAACGCATGCCCATGTGATGATTGGGGTGTTTGGCAAGAATAACATGGAGGCCATCTTGCACAAGATGTTGAAGGCCTTGGCCTGTAAATTCATTACTTCTAGAAAAAAAATTGAATATCTCTTGCTTTGGGTTGATGATGTTGTTGAGGTGATATTCGTTTTTGTACACAGGGCCAAAAATGGCATCAGTCTCTTTGATTGGAAGTAGTGTGGGGGCATTTGCTACGCCATCCATAAGGAGGCAATGATGCTACTATTGCACACGATGAGCAGTGAGATCATAGTCATGGCCATTCACTTGGACATGAAGGCTTTCGTGCAACTATAATAGGATGGACTTAGCCTTAGGATGCACTAGGGTGCTCTCCCATGGGAGAGCAAGGAAGGCATCAAGGCACAGGTGGTATATCCACATGTTGACAATATCCTTACACCCTTGGGTCAAGGGAGGAACCTTGCCAAGGTGAAGGATGGATCAAAGCATGGTTGTTGTTGGTAAGAGTTGAGTAGTGTGACAGAGATATGACAAGTGTGAGAGTCTGTAGAGAGCACAAGGGTGTGAAAATAGAAATCACAATGAAGAGAAAGGCAATGAAAATTTTACTTTTGAGGGGGTTGGATGGATGGGGGATTTCGAATGTGGCCAATGCATGTTTTCCATGTCAACACATAGGGCCATAAGAAATTATATAATGAGTATTACACACTTCTTGATGCATCGTATTGCCACTTGTAATAAGAACTGGGTAATGGCATGATGAGAGATAATTAATAAGGCCCACATCATTGTAAACAATGGTATTAGGATCAATTTCTAACTGGATTTTAGTGATTAGGGAGATTGAGAATTGGGTGTGAAAATTTTGGAGGTGCATGCAGAGTTCGGTGCTGCTAGGTTAGGATGGCACTTTAGAGTGAGCGGGAAGGGGCACACCAATATGTTTACATAGTAGTGCTGCAATCAGAATGTGTTGACAGGCCAAGGAAGGAGATTTCCCTATAAATCAATAAGATAGACAAAATTAGCTACAGCTGTATGGAAGATCCAAAATGGGCTCCTCCACCTTATCTTCAATTCTCCTGGAAGCTTGCCTATTGGAGTTCGAAAGACCAACATGGCTTGTCCATGCTTGCATAGCGACTTCTTGAAGAGATGATATGCTTGGTGTTTCTGGTTGGACTAGACTTCAAACAGGAGATAGAAACTCCGTACCTGGTTCTCATCTAACACTGCCAGATTCTCTAGTCAGAAGGAAAGGGATTCCTAAGGAGGAAGACGAACTTCAATAGTGATTTGGAGATTGGGGATTATAAACTCGAGAGGTATAATTGCCTTGATGTTGAAGGTAAGCTTGTACGGAGCGAGACCTATTGTGACTTTAAGGGAAGTGCGGTAAGAGCATAGTGTGGTTGGGAGCTTGGTATCCCAATCTTTTTTATGATGCTCAACTAGCTTTGTAAGTATTTTGCATGGGGTTTTGTTGGTGGACTTAGCCATGCCGTTGGCTTGTGGATAATAAGAGGAAGATTCATTGTGAATTACCATGAAGGAAGAAGTTATATGCTTGTTGAAATTATTTACAAAATGCCTCCCTTGATCGCTGACTAGTTCTATGGGACAACCATAGTGGGTGAAGATATATTTGAAGAGGCACTTTACCACTGCATGTATTGAGTTATTGGGCACTACCCATGCTTGTCAAGAAGTAGATTGGAGAGAGAGAAGACTGTAGAAGAGAGAGGAGTGCATGAGAGAGAGAGAGTGACGAGGAGAGAGAAATACCAGAAATGGAGAGAGAAAGATAGAAATAGGTGATGAGCCATAAAAGCTGTGAGCAAGGTATTGAGAAAAGAGACAATAATGTATTACTGCTTTCAAAAGATGTGAAAAATTACATGTCTCTCCCTTTTATACCTATGTTAGTGTGACATGGTATTACTATTATTTCTAGACTAAACATCTATTCTTCCCAACTTCTTACAATCAATCCCGTCCCAAAGGTTGTTGCCCTAAAAAGCAAACAAGAGTTGGAAAGGATGGATGAAACAAAGTACTATTCTGTTTTCAGCTATACAAGTAGGAAAATGAATGAAGGATTAAAGACATATGGATTGAAATGAAGGAATGAGAATAAGCCTCAGCTATATACATGATCACGAGTGCTTCAAAAGTATTTTAGCCTTAAAGTCTTCAAGAGATGGGCTCAAAATGAAGTAGATAGCTTGATGTAAGAACATACCCTATTGAACCAAATCTGCCATAACTTCTGATGGAAGCGTCCAAACGAAGCGTGCCACATGTCAAAACGTGGCTCTTGAAGAGTACTTTGACCCTATGTAGGTGGCACAATTCTGAAAATTGGGTAGAATAAAAACTATTCTAAAACAACCTGCTGTTAGGAACTTGCTTGGATCATAATTGGCTCCATAGTCAATATGCTTCAGCCACTAATATATTTCGTAGGTAAGGAAACTCATCTAGTACAGAATTAGACCTCCAAGAAGCTTCCACACACGGCAAACCTCTCCATTTAATCAAATATTCAATGATAGAGCAAGAGAGCGAAGCTTCTTCTCACGTTGATCTATGATAGCCTTAGGGATGTACTAAATAAGACCTTCTTCATCAATAGGTGGTAGCTCATCAACTCTATCAATAGAAGCACCATAGAAAGGCTTGAGCTAACTAACACGGAATACATTATGAATCTTAGTGGAAGAGGGTAGTTCCAATCTATATGCCAAGTCTCCAATGCACTTCAGGATCCTGTAGGGTTCATAAAACATGTGAGGAAGCTTATTACTAGATTCATCCTTCAAGGTAGAATAATGAGACTTGGGTACTTTCAGCAAAACTAATTCTCCTTCTTGGAACTCTAAGGGTCATCTCTTATCATCTGCATACATCTTCATTTGGTCTTGAGATTTCCTAAGATTCATATCTTACACTGCTAAAGAAGGGTTTGCATTCTTTCTAATTCTTCTTTCCCATGAGTATTGATTTTCTTATTGAAAATGATTGTGGGTAAGGGTACCTTATAACCATACATAGCCTCGAAGGGTGAAACTCCAATGCTAGCATGCGTGGAGGTATTATGGGCAAACTCAGCCAAGTGCAACCAAGAATCCCATGAATTCTGCACATCATGACAAAAATGACGAAGATAAATCTCCAACCACTTGTTTACCCTTTATGTGTGCCCATCAGTTTGTGAGTGATAAGATGTAGAAGGAGCCAATTTAGTATCCATGGATGTGAATACCGCATGCTAAAAGTTACTCATGAACTTTGAATCTCTATCATGAACAATCAGCTACGGTAATCCATGTAATCTAAAAATTTACTCTATAAACAGACTGGCCACTTAAGAAGATGCAGTAAACTGGGTCCTGGTTGGAATAAAATGGGTTGCTTTGGTGAGTCTATCCACCACCACATATATACTATTCCATCCCTTTTTGGTAGTAGGCAAGCTATTAATGAAGTCCATGGTAATATGCACCCATTTGGCTGTAGGAATAGGTAATGGCTACAATAAACCACCTGGCTTATGGGTGTTGTCCTTATTTTGTTGACATGGCATGCACTTTGTGACAAAATCTTTGACTTCTTTTCACGGTCCTTTCCAATAAAAGCTTTTACGGTTTTAACATAGGTTTTAAAAACTCTAAGGTGTCTAGCTAAGGTGAAGAATGCAACTCCATAATTTTTTGTACAAAAGAAGAAGTAGAGGAAATAACAATCTTGCCATTTAACCAAATTACACTAATTTTAAACTGATGATGTGAGTTATCTTCCATGAGACCTTGCTGTAATTTTTGAAAAACATGGTTGAGCTCTTCATCCAAAAGATAAGCTTCCTTGCCAACATCTCTTGGTCATAGACATTCATAGCCATTTCTTTATATGTAAGCTTGCGACTTTCAAAGGCAATCACTCCATGCTCTTGTAACAAAACATCCCATATGCCTCAGCCACTGGAATCACATTGTATAGTAAACTCCTCTGAAGAATCCGGGTATACTAGAATAATTACAAAAGTAAGGAGTTCCTTTAACTGGTTGAAGCTATTATTTGCAAGAGTTCCCCAAAAGAAAGCTTCCTTATTCAACTTGTTAGTCAAAGGAGCTACACTAGCCGCATAATGCTTGATGAATCGGTGATAAAATGAGGATAGACTAAGAAACCCTCTAAGTGAAGTAGTGGTAGTAGGTGTTGGTCAATCTTTAACACACTGAAACTTCTTGGAGTAGTTTGGATTCCTTTTCATTGACAATAAGTCCCAAGTACTCCACCTCAGTTTGCATGAAAGAGAAATTCTCCTCCTCCTTAGCAAAGAGTCTGTGATGCCTCAATACATCAAAAACCTTCCTCATGTGTGATAAATGGTCCTAAAAGGTCTCAATGTAAATCAAAATATTATCAAAGAAGACCATGTCAAATTGAAAGAGAAAAGGCTGCAAGATCTTATTCATCAGACTCAGGAAGGTAGCTGGAGCATTAACAAGCCCAAACGATATCACTAGAAAATGGTAGAGCCCTTGATCAATCCTAAAGGTAGTATTAATTTCATCACCCTCTGGCATATGGATTTGATAATACCGTGACTTAAAGGTAATCTTTGTAAAGAATCTAGCCCCCTTGAGCTCATTTAGCAAATTGGGTATTGGGTATCTATTCTTCACTGTGGTCTTGTTTAGATCCTTGTAATCAATACACATCTTAAAAGATCTATCTTTCTTTTTAACTAACAAGACCAGAGATGCATAAGGTGAAGAATTGGGTTTAATGAATCCCATTTTAAGAATCTCTTTGATTTGCTTTGCAACTTCTTCATGCTCACACTTGGATATTTATAGGAGGGTGTCTTATCAATTGGCTTTGAGTTGGACTCCAAATCAATTGGGTGATCTACTACTCTCTTAGGAGGCAATGAAGCATGTACTTCAAAGAAATCCCTGTACTCCTCAAGAAGAGCTTTCAAAGCTGGATGATTTACTGAATTTGTGGACTGATCTTTAACCTCTTTATTTATGTGCAAAAAAAAAACATGTGAGTGTCTCTTGTACTCCTTTTTGAGTTGTTGAACGGTGATAAGTTGAAAATCTGATTTACTGGGGATTCCCTATAAATGGATGAGCTGTCCATTAAAGATAAACTCCATATACAGCTGTGAGAAATCCATAGTAATTTCTTCCAATGTGATCAACCAATCACACCCAAGTACAATATCTACGGGCTCCATTTCCAAGGTTATCATGATTAATTTTGCTTCATAATTTTTAGCCAGTTGTAAAGAAACATATATGCATATTTGAGTGCTGATTTTTTCTTCACCATTGGCTACCTAAACTCTTATGGGTTGTTGTAAATTAGTGGGTGGGAAGATAATTCAATTTATCTACAATGGACATATTCACAAAACTGTGTGTACTACCACTCTCTATCAGGATAAACACATCCTTCCCATGAATATTACCCTTCATACGAAGTGTATTTTCAACATTTCCTTATTTTAAAACAGACCTTGGTTATCCATAACTAGGCTAAAATGAAGATTCCTTCTATATTTTCTTCCATAACGCTCTGCAAGCTCAATAGTTTTGAAAAGATTGATAGGGTTTTGTGCCATAACATCAAAGAAGGTTCTAAACCATACATATACTTGTGGAGTTTAGCTTCATCACTAATGCTCTCTACATACATGGTAAGGTTGAAAAATTGGTTTGTATAATCTTGTACACTTAGGCCTCTTTGCTCTTATCCATACCATCTCCATGCCAATTTCTCTTTTTCAAGAGGTGAGACAAAGACTTTAGCCATAAGTGTCTTGAATGCATCCCAATTCTCTACAAGTATGTTCTCTTTCTTAAAGTATCTCCACCAAGTATGTGTAAATCCTTCCAAATACAAAGATGCAAAATGAATCTTCATATCATTCGTTCTAGGGAATATATCAAAGTAAGATTCCAATTTTGAAATCCATTCCTCTAGATCGGAAGGTGAAGATGATTTCCCATTGTACTTTGCCAAAATGATCTTATCCTTCAACTCTCTTTCATGAAAGGGTTGCTATCCCAAAATAGATTGCTCATGGCTATTGGGCATTGAAACTCCAAAATAAGATGGTACTATTTCAATAGGTAGTTGAGAACTAGTGTGAAACCTTCTTGTTGGTAGATGACCTCTAGGAGGTTGGGAATTCAGCCTATAAGCTTGTGAATTAGCGCCATTCAAATTGCCTAAATGGTCATCATGCCTTTTTGAAGTCTCACCTACTTCATATTGACTATTGGGAATACCTCTTTGTCCAATGATACCATGACCTTGACCATTTTGGTTAGGTGGCTGAAGTGGGAGTGAATGTTCATTGTTTGAATGAGCTTTCTCCTTACATTCCTTGGTTCCAATTTGCATTTGCATCCATTAGGAGAATTGAGCCATTATTTGAGTATTGGATTCTACTAATTTGTTATTTGAAGCCTTCGTTTTGGTAGTGGAATCCACCAACTTCTCAATGGAAGACTTCATTGATTAGTAGACGATACCATCTTCTCCATTCTAGATAATAGCCCCATATGCCTTTGAGCATGTCTATTCTCATGTTCACACATGGTATTGTTGAGTGCACTGATTTTTCCTTGCATTTGAGGCTCTTCAAGTCCCTCTTGAGGTGTATTTTCTAGCATGGAATCTTTGATTTGTTGTGCATACTCATCCTGGGCCTTACTTTTTCCTTTATGACCTGCCATAGTAGTGCAATCTTGTAGTACCCCCTGTCAAAAAATTGGCTATAACTTGAGCTAAGAAACTCTCATTTCCAAATTTTTGAATTCAAATCAAAGCCAACGATGCCTTCTTCAAGATGAGCTATAGCATGTCATAATAGGTTTATAATAGAAAATTGTGCAATTTAATTTCTAAGATTGAACTGTCCAGGCCTGCACCCTATTTCAACATGTAAAAGTACATTGTTTCCACTTGTGAGAGAATAATGGTAGTGCCTAATGGCTAGCAAACCTTGTAGGAAGTGAGATAGAACATGTGGGCACCCTGTAGTATTTGCATTTGTACTTCAGTGATGAAGATGGTACCTATAATGAATTATATATACCTGGTAGTGTCCTGTAAATCCCATGTTTTACCTTTTTTTGATCTTGAAGATACTTGAGTATTTGAAAGTGCTTCAATCTTTTGAGATGCTAGATTCATCACGTGGTCTACTTTGTAATAGTGGTATCAAAGCTTGGCTACACTCTAAACTCTCAATCACTTAACATCTTATGCAAATACAAGCATTATAGAGCAATCAAGATCTACAAAGCAAAATATCACAAATAGAAGCTACGATCATATTTCTCATGCTTCAAAATCACAAATTTTATTATTTAATTAGTTGATTGGTTTATATTTCTTATCTCTATTTTTTGGGAAGAGGGTGTCATATTTGTACAAGAAGAAGATGCCATAGATGAGCTTTGAGATTTACCTAAAAAATATTTAATTTCCAAAATTTTAGACTTTAATTTTTTTGATCTAGTTATTGAGATTTGAATGATTGTATGGGTTGGCCAAAATCCAAAATATCAAAGTCACTTCAACATAAACTTGGAGAATTTGCACATTCATTAGTGACCCATTAGAACCACCGAGATTGTACAATTAAGTAACATGAGCAAGATCGTGAAGGAAACTCATTAAATGATGGCACCCAAGCACATGCAACTCTAATAGAGCTTGTTGTAGCCCTCGTCAGAGAAGATCAATTGATTACAACTTAAGTGTGGCTACAATACCATCCCCATCTTCAATGTATCAAATGTATGAAGTAGTAGCATATAATTAAAAAATAACACAATAATTTCACTTCTAAAATGGGTATTATTAAATATTGATTTTTATTACCTAGATTTAATTAATAACTAATGATAAAGAAAAATTGTAAAATGAGTATTGATTAATTATTACATTTTGTTACCTATCTTTAATTAAGAAACAATGGTAATATGGAACTTTAGTAATTATAACAATTTAAAGTTTAGTTATTAAGTCAGCTATGCCCATAATTGATAGCAATCTCTACTATCTTGCAATTTCCTTCAAATTGTAATTATTGTTGAGCTCTATATGATAAAATGCCCTTAGATTGTGATGGTTAATATGAAAATAAATGTATTTTATTAGGTATTATTTATACTTATGTAAACTAATTGAAAAAATTTCAATGATTATGGTCATATATACATTTTATTTGGTATTATATTTAATTATATAATTTATTCAACAAATCTCCAATGATTATGACCATAAATAAACTTGGTGAATTAAGATCTACTGGTTAATTTCCAAGTTAAATTGTGTTGCAAATTAAGTAACTATACTTTAAAACCAATAAGAATTGGGAAACCTTGCAAATAAACCCAAAACATGAAATGCAAGATAGTGGGTTCAAGTATGGACTGTAACTAACAATTAATCCTTAGACTCATCAATACGAAAACTCATAAATGTTTTCACCATAAGATAAGTTTCATTTTGAATTCAACAACATATGATGCAATGGTTAATTATGGAATTCATTATTTAGACTATTGTTTTGCTTTTTGAAATTGTGACAAGCAAAAATTTGGTTGGAAACAATAGTCTGATCATTTAACCTATTCTTTTTGGGCAAGGATTGGACTTGGCCTTTGGCATGATGGAATACTTATAGTACATTGTTTTCAATAAAGGATCTATTTTTTAGAAGGGTCTTTTACCTTGTTTTTATGCATGTACACTAAATTTTGTGTATGGAACCTATGCCTAACTAATCAATTAATGAAGTTAGTTATATACGTCTTTACTAAATGTGTTAGGCTAATTGGACAACTTTAAAATACCCATGGGTGTATGCATTGAAAGAAAATGGACAACTTGGTTTATTTGCATTTGAATAAAGATTTTGTTCATTGTGCAATGGCGGGTATTAGGAATTGAAATTTCGTGATGGGATTTGTCTTATAGAAGGGTGGATTTGATTTGTTAAATTTCTTCTCAACGAGTTTATTTACAAAAGGGTGGACTTGAAATGTTGACCTGCCTAGGGCCTAAGTTTAAGATCCTAACAAAGCACCATTTCAGGGGCTGATGTGAGACTATCCCCTATGGGTAGAGAGATGGATGACTTACTTATCCTCTTTTCTCACTCTCATTGAGCCAAATGCGGTGTTTGATACTTTAAGTTTTGATTGATTGCCCAAGTGGCTTTCTCAACTCAATGTTGGATTGCTGTTCAATTGACTTGAATTGGATCTACAAATCGTAGGTCAATCCTTGTGGGCAAGTTGTATGCTTCCTTTGTAAGGTAGATTCAAAACCTTTCTAACTAACTATGCCAATGTTTTTCATGGGATCTGAGCGTGTTGCTTAGAATATCGTTGGGGGTAAAGGCGCCTCCGCCTAGCCACCCGTATTACTACATTGACAGTCACCACCATTGCACACACTGCAGGTGGCGGGCATCCATCACCATCACTTTATTCTTTATTCTTTTAGTGACAGTTTGAATAAAGGAAGGCCCTGCCACACATTGTGACTGTTGGAGTTCCCATTTCTTGTCTCTCTCTTTCTTGCTCTTGCTCTCTCGCCATAGCTCTCGAGTGCAAGCTTCGATCCTTCTCTCCTTTCAACTGGTATCAGAGCTCAGTTTCTCGACTCTTGAGCTTGGCTCGTGGCATTCTCAGCTTCCCATCGACTCCCCACTCGCATTGGGTCTCCTTCCCGGCAGCCATAGCTCATTCTCTTGAGCTCCCATCACTTCTCGGCTTCCCGAGCTTCTTCCCGGCCTATTGAGGCACCATCAGGGCATTGACATTGAGGTATTGCTTCATTATTTCAGAGATTTTATCTCAGTCCACAGGTCTAGGTAAATAGGGTTTTCACAGGTTGTGGGTAGCCATAGCTCATACCTCTTGGAGCTTCCTTCACCTTGATCTTGCTTCCAGCCTATCAAGGTTTGCTGACGCTTGGTGTAGGCCTTATTTGGCCCCCAGTTGTGCCCCCTTTGGGCCCCATTGTTGACACGTGGGACAACAGACCCCCTAGCCAGCTCACGTTTTTTTTATGCCTGTTTCAAAATCTAGCCCAAAAATCACTCTTTTTGTTATATCTCGCGCATTCGTAACCCGATTCAGGCAAGGTAAGAGTCTAAGTTGGGGTTTTGGCACACTCTAGATGCGATGGTGATGTCAGATTTGCCAAATTCTGATAACATAATATTCTGCAATAGATTTCAGGTTTAAGACATCATGTATTTGTATGCCTATGGCTTATGTGATGCTTCTACTGATGTCTATTGATACCGGATCACTTGTGGATGTTATGCCTCTTATGTGAGACACATTTGGAGCTGATTTAGCTCAGCCATTGACTGTTTTGAACAATCCCAGATTTGTCCAAAATAGAGCAGCCACCTGTTACTTCAATTTTATGCTTACAGGTCTTGGCATTTGATGCCCAATTATTCCCGGTTGGTGCCTATACATACAGGAATGTATGCCTATGGTTTGCCTATGGATTTGAGCTTGGATCGAGCACTGATTTTCTCAGTTTATAGAGGTTATATGCTGTTGGAAACTTCAGGACTGAAGCTATTTATGCTACAGTTGGGTTATGCCTATTGGTCACGGGGTGCTCGCGGCTACTCGGTATGATGTCATGATGTATTTGGACTATGCCACATGTCTTGTTTATGCTTCGGAATGCTTTTGAGTTTAGAGCTGGGTATGCCTATGTCTTGGTGAATCCTTTATGATTTGGCTGTGGATGGCAGTTGTTTGAGCTCTCGTCTCAACATTCATTTGAGTATTCCCTTGAGCAGTTGGACATTGACTTGGATTTTTTCGTTACGATTTGGCTTTTTCCATTATGACCTTGGATGCTATTGAGGCATTGTCTTGGTTATCTGTCTTTGGTACTTTGACTTGGTTTGCTTGAGCTGTTGAGCTCATTTATCCGCCTTTTGAGCCAGTGGGAGCATCTTGAATGCTTGACCGATATTGAGCAGGAGGTTTATGCTATTTGAGCATTTTGCAGATACATGTTGCATGGTTCATGCATTGATATCTTAGAATTGCTTTTGACATGAGCTTGGGCTTTGCACTTTAGTGAGCATACACATACTGGTGTCAAGTCTTGCCAGTGTTATGTATACTTTTCCCTACTGTCCCCAGGGGTTATGCCTACTCATTGACGGATGCTTTGGTGATATGTTTGAGTGTTTGCTCAGGGTCTTGATAACTGTTTGGTGCTGATTTATACCCGTTTATGGCTGGTCATGTCTTGGCTGTCATTTATTGACTTGGTGCAGTGATTTGGTCAGCAATTGACTCTCACAGTACCCTGCTGTCATTTATTACAACAAGCATATAACTTCGGATTGACATGGATTTTTCATGCTAAAATATCCTGAAATGATGTACTTTCACTAGTACTTGGTGGGCAGCAACTTTGGTTGCACTTTTATCGCCATTTTTCTCTCGATTTTGGTGATTTTTTGGTCATTTTCTGCAATAAATAGCAAGCAGTTTTAAACTGTTTGCAGTCTTCCAGCCTGCATTATGGCAAGTTTGTCCATTGATCATGCTATTTTCAACATCATAAGCTTGATGGTAGGAATTACTCTTATTGGAAGAGCCAGATTTGATAGGTATTGGTGCAGAAATCGCAGATCAAACCTTTGAGGTTGAGTGGGCATCCGCCTGCAACTATGCCAGGTGAGGAATGGCTTGAGCTTGATGAGTTATGCAAGTCCACAATTGTATTATCCCTCACAGAACAGGTTCATTACAATGTATTTGAGGAAGAACATAGTACATGGCAGTTGTGGGATAAAATCAAGAACCTCTATGACAAGAAAAAGTCCAACGAGTCAGATGTATTGGCTGAAGCAGCTTATGGATATGCGCATGAAGGAGAATGTGACTATGTCTGCTCACTTGAGCCAATTCCATGCTATACTCAAGAACTTGACTTCACAGGACATCACTTTTATAGAGGATGTCACTCCTCTTTTCTTGCTTGGCACGTCATGGGATGTATTCCGCACTGCATTATGTGCCTCTACTGCTACCTTGAAATTATCTGATGTTGAGAGTGCTCTTTTGTAGGAAGAGGTTAATCGTAAGAATTTGGATGCCTCTCATGTGTCGCATGCTATGACAGTTAGAGACATGAATGATGGATATGGAAAGCATGGCAGTGGCAGTGGCCATGGTAGTGGCAGTGGCCGTGGATGTGGAAAGTCTCATGGGAAGTCACATAGCAAATCCCGTGGCAGGAATGCAGATGTTACTTGTCACCATTGTGGGAAAAAGGGCCATATTAGGTCACAATGCCATGAACTGTGCAATGAAAGGCGCAAAGATAAGGGGAAAAACAAAGTGCAGGATAAGTCTTCTGATCACAGCATAGTGCCTGCAAAGTCCAGTGTTAAAATTGAAGAGATCAATGTTATGCAGTGTGAGGATATTGATGATGATTATATCCTTGTAGCTTCTTCTAGTGCTTCATAGATGACAGAGATACACTCTATGTATGCACAGTGTTGGATCTTGGACTCAGGTGCGTCCTTTCATGTGACACCTTGCCAAGAGTGGTTTCATTCATATCGTACTGTTTCGGGTTTTGTGCGCTTGGATGATGACAGCTCTCTTGATATTGTGGGCATTGGTGATGTTAGACTGCAGTTTCCTTCTGGCATCAATTTTGTTATGCAGGATGTACATCATGTACCTGCTTTGACACACAGTCTCATGTGAGCTGGAAAACTTGATGACGCAGGTTATCATGTATCTTTTGGAGACTCTATATGGAAGATCACTCATGGCAGACTTGTGATTGAGAGAGGTGCCAAGGCTGGCAGCCTCGATCCCTTGATTGTATCCTGCTTCTTCCCTTGATCATATTTTGTCTGTGGGTTCTATCCCACATGTATCTCTTTGGCATGCCCGTTTGGGCCATATGTCTTTGAAGGGAATGAAAACGCTTTCTGGTTTGCAGTACTTACCGCCCCTTGATTATGCATGTTTTGATTCATGTGAGCATTGTCTTTATGGCAGGCAGACTAGGTCTATGTATAAGAAGTCTAGTAGGCCATGCATGAGTGAGCCCTTGGCATTGGTACATTCGGATGTCTGTGGGCCCATGCCTTGTCAGTCTACGGGTGGTGCAAAGTATTTTGTTACTTTCATAGATTATTTTTCACGAAAAGTTTGGGCTTGTCCCATTAAGCTGAAATCTGATGTCTTGGCTGTGTTTCAGAGATGGCTTGCATTGGTTGAGAACCAGTCTGGGTATAGGCTCAAATGCCTAAGGACAGATAATGGGGGTGAGTATGTCTCATGTACTTTTGAGCAGTTATGTGATGAGATGGGTATTAAGCGTCAGTTGACCGCCCCCTACACCCCCCTAGAATGGTTTGGCTGAGCGGATGAATAGAACCATCTAGGAGCGTGTACGTAGTATGCTTAGCCATGTACGCCTACCACAGAGATTTTGGGCTGAGGCAGTCAGTACAGCTGTGCATGTCATAAATAGATCACCTTCTAGTGGTTTGGATTTCCAGGTTGCAAAGGAGGTATAGATTGGAAAACCTCCCTCTTATGCGCATCTCCATGTCTTTGAATGTGAGGCATTTTGCCATGTGCCCAGGGACAAGAGAAGTAAGATGGATCCTAAGAGTATCAAATGCATTTTCCTTGGTTATGGGGATGTAGGCGAGATGGTTACCGTCTTTGGGATCCGTAGGCGTAGAAAGTCATCCGTAGTCATGATGTAGTCTTCCATGAAGACAAGATGCATAGGCAGCTTGAGAGAGTTGTTGAGATCCGCAGGGTCATATTTCAGGAGGAGCCGAGAGCTCCTGCACAACCAGTTGGATAGCCTACAACCGCAGTAGATACTCATGGTCAGTGTGTTGGACAGGTAGCTAGGCAGGCAATAGAGCCTACCGTGAGACGGTCTACTAGAGACAAATGTCCACCTGATAGATTTCAACCCTCGATGCATTATGTCTTCGTTATAGATGCAGGAGAGCCTTTCACTTATGATGAGGCTATGCGCAGAGGTGACAGTCACTCGTGGGAGAGGGCTATGCAATTTGAGATAGACTCCTTGCATAAGAATGAGACTTGGGATTTGGTTTCCTTGCCTCAGGGCAAGAAGGCTTTGCCATGTAAGTGGGTGTACAAGTTGAAAAGTACCCCTGGACACCCCAAGCTAGCATACAAGGCTAGATTGGTAGCAAAGGGTTTTAAGCAGGAGCATGGTATGGACTTTGATGAGGTTTTTTCTCCTAATGGTTAAGATGACCACCCTGCGCTTAGTCTTGGCTTTGGTTTCTCAGCTTGACTTGGATTTATACGAGATGGATGTCAAGACGGCTTTCTTACATGGGGACTTGCATGATGAGATTTATATGGAGCAGCCTAAGGGCTTTGCAAAACCTGGTAGGAAGCACCTAGTGTGCAAATTGAAGAAAAGTCTTTATGGCTTGAAACAAGCACCTAGGGAGTGGTATCATAAGTTTGATGCCTTTATGTAGTCACATGGCTATAACAGGAGTGTTATGGATCCGTGTCTTTACACGAAGAAAGCCTGTGATGGTTCTTTATTGATTTTGGTACTCTACGTGGATGATATGCTGATAGCAAGGAAAGCTCATGATGAGCTAGATGCTCTTAATGCTCAACTCAAAAAGAGCTTTGAGATGAAAGATCTGAGACATGCCTCTGACATATTTGGTATGGGCATTAGACACGACATACATTAGGGATTCCTCTACTTGTCACAGAGGGAGTACATTCATAAAGTCCTTGAGTGCTTCCACATGCAGGATGTAAAGCCTACTGGCTATCCATTGCCTTCTTATGTGAAGGTATCACAGGCTGATTGTCCACCGAAAGATGAGCAGGGGGCCGAGATGGCCAATATTCCCTATGCATCCACAATGGGCAGTCTTATGTATGCCATGATCACCACTCGTCCAGATATTGCCTTTGAAATTGGTGTTGTGGCACGCTATATGGCTACACCTAGCAAGAAGCATTGGGATGTCGTGAAGGGTATCATAAGGTACCTGAAGGGCACTATAGATATGTGCATGTGCTATGGCAGCTAGGATATAGGAGTTGTGGGGTATACTGACTCTAATTATACAGGACATGTAGATAGTAGGAAGTCCACTTCCGGCTATGTATTCACCTATGCTGGAGGTGCTGTTTCTTGGATGTCCAGGGTGCAGAAATGCACAGCCCTTTCTAATACTACAGAGGCCAAGTATGTTGCAGCCATTGAGGCTTGCAAGCTGGCCATTTTGTTGGGTCGTTTGGTTGCTGACCTTGGTATTGATGCTATCCCTACACTGCATTCAAATTCTATGAGTGCTATTCAGTTAGCCAAGAATCCATGGCCAAGAATCCAGTCTTCCATGAGAAGACGAAACACATTGAGGTGAGGTATCACTTCATACGTGGGGTCGTTGAGGACAAGCCTGTTGACCTTGTTAAGATCTCAACTGATCAAAATCCTGTAGATCTGCTCATGAAAAGCCTCTCTACAGAGTGCTTTGCCTTCCTGAGGAGTTGATGGGCGTGGGATGAGATGACGTCTTTCCTCATCCTGTTGTACATGTGTACATGTTGTACTGTCTTTTTTTTTTCACTCCTCACTAGGGAAGATTTTCCTTTAAGTGGGAGGTTGTTGGGGGGTAAAGGCACCTCTGCCTAGCTGCCTGTGTATTACTACACAAACAGTCACTGCCACTGCACACTGCAGGTGGCGGGCGCGATTGTCACTTTATTCTTTATTCTTTTAGTGACAGTTTGAATAAAGGAAGGCATGGTCACACATTGTGACTGTTGGAGTTCCCATTTCTTGTCTCTCTCTTTCTTTCTCTTGCTCTCCCGCCATAGCTCTTGAGTGCAAGCTTTGATCCTTCTCTCCTTTCAAATATCTGATGGGATGGCTATCTTGCATTTTTTCCAAGTAGATATCTGTAGTGGGAGCTCACGCTCAATTGCCAAGACCCATGGACCACTTATTTCTTCAAGCGTTTCAAGTGAGCACAAATGGCTATCTCTCACCTAGCCAATGCACCTTCGATCCTGCGCCTTCAATCCTACGGGGGTGTAGTGAGCTTACCTTGATTCTCGAATGAGTAGCCTTCTCCCTCAAGCAAGCCGGTAGCTCCACAATTCCAGATGCAAGCTCAAGCAAGCTCAAGCCTCCTCCTTCGAGCTCCATCCTCCATAGTTGCGTGCAAGAGAAGAGAAGATAAGAGAATAATAAGAGAGAAGACGATGGAGAGCTTCTTCTCCATGATCCCTTACCCTCACACACTCACACATTCACTCCCTCTCTCAAGCATACACAAGCAAGCAAGAAGGAGAGAAGAAGATACCACTTTTTCCACACACCAAAGAATGAGCTTCTCATTGACTTTTTGAGTTTATATACAAAACCCTAGATCCCTTGGGCACCCATCCCCTTTTTTACATGACTGGGCATCTTGCCAAGGTCTTCTTTCTCCATTCCCTTCTAGTTGCCTTATCCCTTTACCCATGTCCATTTATACTTTACAACTTGTATAGGAGGGAGCCTGGGGAACTCTTTTAAAATGAATTATATTGTGCCCCGAACTTTCCTCGGAAGAGCCCTCGGAGGTTCTCCTTCATCCTTGAGAGAGCACCCTTGATCCTTGAGAGGACCTCCTTCATCCTTGATAGGACGTCCTTCATCCTTAACAAAATATCCTTCATCCTTGAGAGAGCCTTGCTAGAACCTTCGATGCTCTCCCACGTTTTTTCTGATCTTGCTTTCTCCTCCACTTTTTCTGCATGAGTAGAATGAGCTTTTTCATTCACTTTTTGACTTGGGCTTCCTTGGTCTTCCTTTGCTTCCTTTTAACTGTCTGGTTCGTGTTTGTGACATGTCTTGTAACATTACCCCCCTCCTAGATGAGTGCTAGTCGCATGGCACTTACAAATTTGAGATGATGAAGATTTGATGATTTGAAAGCTGGTCGTATAAGTCGACGATGATGATGATGGGGCCTTGTAGGGATTGGTTGTAGGTTGAGGTTGGGGCATATGATTAAGGTGGTGGAGGCCAAGAGTGGATTGAGTGGATGATAGGGCCTCCAAAGTTGGTGGTTTGCAACATTTGTAGTTGCCTGAAAAGAAAAGGGAGTGCACGACCTAGAGGTGTGTCTTTCTTACCATGTGGTGCCTTGTGCTCGTGCTAGTGGAACTAGAAGTTGGGTTGATAGGCTTGGGTGTTGTCACACACTTGAGGACCCAGTTCTTGTGTAAGGGTGGTGCAGTGTGTGTGGCTTAGGGAGATAGGTCTCCATAGGCAAGGGTGACCTCCCTAGGTATGTCTTTCCCTTGATGTGTCCTAAGCCTAATGCGGGGGATCAAAATGGGCTAGGGGTTTAGTGACGGAGCTCGCCTACCGAAGCCATCGAACGTTCCTAACTTGAGGACCCCTAGGTGTAATGACTATGACCTACATGTGGTTCATTTCCCCTATGATTTCTTCGAGTGAGCTCTTACTCTTTTCTTTTCTCTTTTTTATATAAATATAATTAGACAAAGATCTAGTCCTTGTCATCATAGATATGAGAGGGAGAGGTTGGGGGCTTAAAAGATTTGTTAAGGAATCTCCAGCTTTCCATGTATCTTTTGAGGTTCATTCATGCTTGGAGAAGAGTGGTGGAAAGAAATGGATGATTGCAGAGCGAGTGAAGTGGCGATCATTTATATCTTCTAAGAGGGCTAAGCAGAAAGAGGGGAGGAGTGTAGCTCGCATCATTAATCTAGTCATCGCACAGCCATCTATGCCAATTGGATCAAAAAAGAGTGGTGGTAGGCGGTACTCTTGTGATGTAGGCTCTTGTTTTAATAGTACTCTAAGTAATCTAAGGTAATTATATGTAGTTAGAAGGTTGGGTTTGGGCATGAACTGAATTCATTGAGGAAGTGGGTTATGGAGTCATGTAGATATTGTAGTGTAAATGTGAGGGCTTCTTCAGGATTTGTGGCATTGCCATTGTATATTTTGGGGAAGTCATATCAGCCGTGGTTGTGGGGGTTGTAATCCACTCCTACCCTTCTTGGATATGGCATGAAAGTGGGATTATTTCTTTCAAAGGGTAGGGTGTTGCAAAATGACACCTTAGCGTCAGCGTGACCTTCCCAGATGCACCTCCTCCACTTTGGTTGGCATTCGTAGCCCTTTACTATTCTTGGCACTTCATAAAATTTGTTTTCCCAATAGTTTGGAGCCTCTGGTTTCCATTGAGTAGGATTTCTCTCTCTCTCTTAGAGGTCCACCTATCTCCCCAGCCTCCTTCTGACTTCAATCACCCCTTCCACTACCTTGAGTGATAATACCTTGCTTAATGTGATAGGGAATCAGAAATCAAAGTTGAAGGGCTTGCGATTATTCTCCCTCTGCTCCCAAAATATGAGTTTAGCATTATAGTTTACTGGAAGTAGTCTTCTCTCTCGGCAGAATGGGGGCTTTTGGTGTCACTGGTGGTTGCATGTTTAGCCTTCTTTGAGCGAGCTTGAACATTTGCTTACCTTCTTGGCAGTAGGGGCATCTTTCTGTGCGGTTGCTCCTCTGGTCGAGGGGAAGGAGGTTTTGGGGTTAGCTACTCCTCTTGCTATTCCATTTCCAAGCTTGGTCCTACCTCTTCCATTGGCCTTTGCATTTCCTGTCTTTTGTGGTCGTATGGCCCCGCTTACTCTCAGTGCTTGCTACTTGTGCTTGGTTGTGCAGTTCTAGTTTCAGGGCCCTATGAGTAGTTTCTAGTTTTTTCCTTAATGATTAAATGGCCTCCTCCTCTTCAGATTACATAGTGTCTAGGAGAGTGTTGAGGAAGGCATGTTGTTGGGCTTCCAAACTGATTCGTACGGCCTCTATCCTACTTTTTGTCATTACCTTGTCTCCTTTAGCAAGGGCTAGTCGGCGCGCTAAGTCCCTCACCCTTCCTTTGCTCTTATGTCCACCCATTCCTCTGCCCTTTTCTTCATTTCTTCTAGGCTTTCATTATGCCTGTAGGCTAATGCCCTTAGCTTCCACTCATGTTTCTCGATTTCTCTTTCCAAGCATTGTTTCTTCTCAAGCTCCGAGGCCATCCTCTTTTTCAGATCTTCTATGTGCTTTTGGTGCTGTCAGCTTTTCTCTTCTTTTGCTATGTTGCCATTTACTCCATGACATTTTGTACATTTTCATTTTTCTCTTGCAAGTCTTTAAATAGCATTACCAGCTCATCACAATGGCATTTTAGGCTCATGAGATTTTGTGTTTCTATCGCGAGCTTTTCTTGCCACTTTTCTTTCTCACTTCCCTTGGCATTGAGCTCCTCCTTTAGCTCATTTATTTCTCTTTGGTACAAGGCCACTTGATGGGTCCTTTCTAGTTGAGAGGTTGCCATGGCCCCTTTTTTGGCCTCCACCTATGCAATGGAAATTTTCTTTTCTTCCTTCGCCCTCTCCAGCTGTGATAGGAGCTCTTGAACATATTCATCGTAATGTGCAGATGGTAGAGTGGTTTGAACGTTGATTGAGGCTTTATGTTTACACCTTTTATCATTCATCACTCACATCACTCACACCCTCTTAGAGATGAGAAGAATTCTTCCTAGGATTAGAGGTTGAAGGGTGGAGACCATTCTATATATGCCTATGTGTTTCCATTTCGCATGAGCTAAGTGTAGAAGGTCAGGTTGTACTCCATTTGAGCATAATGGTCCATGCTGATAGGTCGGTGGACACTTACATGGGTGAGGTAAGTGAGGACATCTGTGAGGAAATATCCGGAGTCCATTCAGTTGGCAATGTGTAGCTCCTCCTTGGTCAACATGCAATCCAAGTAGGGGTGAGCTCTTTGAGAGGCCATTTGCAGATGTTGGTCAACACCCTATAGGAGGTTGGGGTGAGATAAGTTGGGTCATATTCGAAGGTCTTGATTGCATGTCTCTACTTGGCATTGGTCATGATTTTGTAGCCTTCTTGCTCCCATTGGAGTTTGAGAGCATACCATTGGCCTAAGAAAGAGGAGTCGTTAGCAACCAATTGTTCAGCCTTGCCATTTCTTGGTCGGTGGTGGCAAGGACTATGCCCTTGGCATAAGATATAAGGAGGTATTTCTTATGTGCTTGTTTGCAAGAAATATCAGTGTCTATGAGGTTCTTAGCTACTTGGGGCACCTTGATGAACACAAATTCCGATTCTTCCCATGAGAAAGGTAGTGTGCCTAGGTCTAGTCAGTCATAGCTTTTAGCAAGTGTGGTAAACGTGGCATCCAAATGCCGAAGGCAACTAACCAAGTCATTCGCTATATTTTTAGCTAAATCTGTGGCCAAGGTAAGAATCGAATGTTGTTCGCAAGAAGATTTAAGGCCTGCGCTAGAGGCTGGGGTTTGACTATTGGACTTAAGAGCTCGACGGTTGACATTTGCATTTTCAGTTGCTTCAGAGTGTGCGGTTTGGCCTCTCATGCACTAGGCTTGGTTGGGGATTGCAACTTTGTGTTGCCACCTGTGAGGCTTGGGTAGGAGTAACAATGTTGGGTGGGGTTGTATTGGAGTTATCAAGATGCGGTTTTGACTGATGGACTCGTTGAGGGTTTGGGTGGATAGGGTCGAACTCTATAGGTTTCGTAGCCTGGGATTTTTGTAGCCTTAGTGCCTGATCTATTGTGCAGCTCTACATTGGTGGGTTTGAGTGATAACCTGGAAATTTGTGCAAATATAGGCACCAAAATGTGCTCAACATGAAAACATTTTTTGTAAAAATGCATTTTTCTTTTGTAATCTTTTGTCAAAAATGATGTATGAAGCAATGTAAACATATGAGTCCAAGGCTCATTAAAATATTGTGCTAGGAAAAGGAAAGGTCAAACACCTTTGTCCCATTCTCAAAATGAAGGGTTTTCTAGACCTTAGCCAATGTATTCAAACTCAATTTTATAATATCAAGAAAAGAAAAAGGTGGCTGTGAGTCATGGGATTTGAGGAGGTGGGAGGTTGAGGTGGTTACACCCTCTCTCTTCCTTTATCTTCTCCTCTCATGCTTCATTGCTCTCTCTTCCTCATTTGGCACAACACTTGCTCTCTCATTCTTGTTTCTTTCTCTCTTGTGATTTCATTGCTAGACTTCACGGAGAGTGAGGAAGAGGAAGAGGGTGAGGATGGTTTTCATCTATCCATTTCTTGTGTGCCATTTCCTTTGCATTTTCAGGCATGGTTCTTGGTGAGGAAGAAAGGTTTTTTGTAGGTTTTTGTGGCCAACAAGTGTGCTTGTAGCCTCTACGTAGCTGGTTTGTGGTTCGATTTATGCTATGGCAGGGTGCTGTTCATTGAGGGTGGTGTTCGAGTAGTGTTGCTAGCCAACTTAGCTTTAGGCACCCATATCCAAGCATTGCCCTCATAATAGCCTTGCACTTGTAATAAGGTCTTGGGGACCCATCGGGGCTTGATTGTTCGTCAGTGATTATAGTTTCTTTTTTTCCTTCTAGGTCTCGAGTATGAGTTTCTAGGCTTGTGAGGTTGTGGTTGCTTGCCCTTGGCGGCATTCCTTGATGTTTAGGTACCCACTTGAACTGTGATTTAGGGGCCTTAGCTTTGATCTCAACGGTGTGCTGAGAGTGTGGCATGGCGGGTTGTAACAAGTCTCAACCCCCCTCCTTAGACTTGGTGGTGGGTTTCTCGACTGATGGCCTCATGAGCCTTGATAAAGTGGCGCTGCCCTTATTGAAATCTTTGACTATTCATCCATTGTTGATGGCCAGGTGAATGCACTGTGAGTTGCAGTCAACATTACAATGTGCTTGCTTTTTAAGTGAGCATCCTAATAGTGATTCTTGACGACCAACATCTTTCTTGTTTGGCAACTCATAAAAGATCATGGGTATGCTTTCACACTTGATAGAGGCTACTACTTTACACTTCCCTAGAAGGGCATAGAATTGACCCCCAAATGGGCTGAGTTTGACATTTGTAGGTTGTAGTTGTGGGTGGCCAATTTGAGTCCAATGATCGGGAGTTAAGACATTGAAATCAGCTCACTCATCGATCAATGTGTTGAAGGTATGTGTCTATTGGGTAGTGACCATTACGTGCATGTATGCGGTGCCACTTCCTCCTCATCTTCTTCCTCAACTTTTGTTAATGCGGTGACTCACACGTTCACAAGGGGCTCTAGCATGGGAAGCTCGTGCAATGGTTGTGTGGGAGGGTAGTACTTCTTTATGCGGCTTCCATTGAAGAAGCCTATGCCCTCTCCCTCGAGGGTGTTAGACTCTACATTTTGGTTTGATTGATAGTGTGGACTTGAAAAGATCCCAATCCCTTGAACTTCATCTTCTGTTTGTGGCCTTTTATTGAGTACAACAACACTAATTCACCTTGTTCAAATTTTCGCTACTTGACGTGCTTATCAAACCGGCTCTTAACATGCTTCAAATCAATGCATGGGTGGCTAGAAGTCGAGTCCCTAACAAGCGTTTCAGCTCAATTAGGTGGTTGGTCCATGTCTCCTTTCCATCCCATCTCTCTTGGGTGGCTATTCTCAAGCTCAGCTACTACAAGGAACTCTACAAGTAAAATGGCTTCATTCCCGTAGGTTTGCTTGAAGGGAGTCTATCCTATACTGTTTTATAGGCTGTTTGATAGGCCCACAAGGCTACCATCACCTTGTTGTCCCAGTCACTGTGCGAGGCAAAGATCACTTTGGTTAGAATGTTCACTAAGATCTTATTAGTAGACTCAGCCTAGCCATTTTCTTGATGGTAGTAGGGTGAGGATTTTTGATGGATGATTAAAAAGATCAATAGGAGGTGAGTGATCACTTCATTAATAAAGTGCATGCCTTGATCACTGACGAGTTCAATGGGGCAACTGAAGCGTGAGATCATTTTCTCCCAAAGGAACTTAGCTATGGTTCAAGCACAGTTTTTCCTCGTGGCTCATGCCCACTTTGTGAGAGTTTGTGTAGCAACGATGATGTACTTGAATTGTGAGTACTGTTGTGCCACAAGACTAATTGGCCCAATGGAGTCAATTCCCCATTTCTCAAATGGTTGTCTTGCAATGATTGGACTTAGATCCATTTTCGCCTTTGCAAACATGTACTTTTGTCTGTTGGCATTTGCAACTCTTTACAAATTGTGTTGCATTTCAAAAAAGAGTAGGCCACCATAGTTGAGACTACAATACCTTGTGGGCCATTATGTCTCTTATTGAAGTACCCTCCTACAATTGTGTTGTGTGATTCAGCAAGTATGCCATGCATCTCATATTCACATACACATCTACACAGCAAGCCATCGTGCCCTAACCTATAGAGTTGTCCTACGATCAACTGATAGGATTCTATTTTGAGGATGAGTTTCCTAAGTCAAGCCTTCTCGATAGGTCTTTTAGGTAGTCCATGCTTAAGCATTTAGACCAGTTTTCTGCCTAGTATGGTGTCAAGTCAACTCTAAACAAGTCCGTCTCACTAGATAGGTTAAATAGATGTGCATCATGCAAGTTGTCTGTGATGCCCTGTCTAGTGGCTTCTCTTGTGGGTATGAGAGACATATGGTCAGCCATGTAGTGTTGCTTTCCTTTTGCGTACAACCACAGAGAAGTCAAACTCTAGAAGTAGAAATAACCATCAAGCAATGTGTCCCGTAGTTCAAGGTTTGTTAATAAGATAAAGGCTTGATGGTCAACAAAGAAGACAAAAGGTGTGGCCAAAAGGTAATGCTGAAACTTCTTCATAGCAAATACCATGGCTAACCCTTCCCTCTCCGTGGTGGAGTAGTTCATCTCAAGATTTGTGAGATTCTTGCTAGCAAAGCTCATTTGATAGTCTAAATTGTGTTCACCCGGCTGGCACAACACAACCCCCATATGGCAGACTTCGAGGTGTCAATATATGAACGTGGAAGGTTATGGTCCAGTCTAGGGCTTGGTGCTATGGTTAGAGCCTTCCTTAGTTCTTCATATGTGCATTGGAATTTCTCGGTCCATTCTCAAATATCACCAATAATTTGTATAAAGGCCTAGTGGTTAATGCTTAGTTTAACACAAATTGTCGATAATACCTTGTATGGCTGAGGAAGCATTGAATGCCCTTGTAGTAAGTTGGTGGTGGAAGATCGAAAATAGCCCTAACTTTCAAGAAGTCAATGGCAATGCCATTCTTTGACACTACAAGCCCTAGGATGCATTCACGCTTAACCCATAACTAGAATTTCAAGGGGTTCAGTGAGAGATGATACAATCTACAACTTTTAAAGACTGCTTGGCCTAGGTGTGCCTTCCAAGTGGAGTGGACACATAGATCGTTGAAAAATACCTCTAACCCTTGCCTGAGCATGTCTTTGAAAATGACACACATGATCCTTTGAAATGTGACTGGTGTGTTCATCAACCTGAAGGGCATGACTACGTAGGCAAAGATGCCCCACTCGATAGCAAATGTGGTCTTGTGCCTGTCATCCGGATGTAGTTGCACTCGGTTGTATTCAGAGAAGCCATTTAAGAAATTATAGGCCTCTTTACCAACCACCCTCTCAAGCATATGATTAGTGTATCATAGTGGATAATTGTCTCTCTTTCTGGTAGCATTGACTATCTTGTAGTTGATGCACACTCTAATTTTTCCATTCTTCTTCATTACGATTACTATGGGTGACACCCAGTCTGTGTGCTCAATCTCATAAATGAATCGTGTTCTCAAGAGCTTATCGATTTCATCCTTGATAGCATGAGTGTGTTTGGGATTCCTTGGATGCGGTCGCTGCTTGACTGGCATTGCGTCAGTTGTCATTGGGATGTTATGAATCACTACACTCAAGCCTACCCCTCTTAGCTCATTGAGGGACTAGACAAATACATCTATATATTCTCTCAAGAGAGCAACGAGAGTTGCCTCCTCTTCGTTGGCCAAGTCATTGGCCATAAAACAGGTTGGGGTGTCTCCCCTTCCTTAGGTAGGTTGACCTCCTTGACTTTGGCGGGTCCTTCTATAGGATTGCTCGCTTGCCCTCATCTTTTGGCCCCTAGCAAGACCACTACTCTCTCGCATTTCTTAAATATCATGAATCGTTTCGACAGGTCTTGTAGCTTCCTCAGCTCCTTAGCTTGTGGATCCCTAGGTTGTTTTCTCTTTTCCTCCTTCAACCTTCGGCACCTTAGGTGAACTAGTAGGTCTCCTTTGGTGCGTTTGGTCTTAAGTGGTCGGGGTATCTCAGGGTCACTATCTGACCTAGAGTTGAACTCTCCGTCTTCGTTAGAAGTGGAAGTCTCTCCTAGGGGTTGTAGCTCAAATGATGATTCCATTCTGAGTACTGGTGCATCACTTGGTTGGGCAAGACTCATTCGTTTGTATCAATAGTTGATATGTGCCCCAACTAGGTGTGATCGCAACCCATTTGCATGACTCGTTTTGTGAGTTTGAAGAGACTCTTTTTCTGTGGTTTGGAGCCTAACCATATTTGTTCAATCTCATGCCTCTTTGTGTCATACTCTATTTTGTTGATCTCTTCTTCGCTCTCATCATTGGAGGAATAACAATCTTCATACTCATAGTTGAAATCATCCTCATTTGACTGCTTGTTATTTCCCAAGTGTGGTTCCTTGTCATCGTTACTTGAGAGGTTGAAAATTTGTAGTTAGGTTACTAGCTAATTTGTCTGTCAGGTGCTCTAAGATCTTGTGGAGGTCTTGTTTATTGTTTGGGACGTGAAATGTGACAGAAGCAAGTCACCATGCGCTAATGAAATGGTAATGAACCTCAATGCATTTTATGCATGCATGAAAGATTGGGTTTCTCTCCAACTATATGCTACTCATGTTATCACAATAAATGAAATCTATATTGTCTATTTGTATCCCCAAATCATCTAGTAGTATCCCCCTCCTATTCTTGTTCTCTAACTTTTCTTGTCTATATGTTTTCCTAAATCATCTACTAGTATACCTCTCCTATTCTATGTTCTTGCAAACACTAAAGAAGTTGGTGTTGAAATTCTATTGGGGCATACTTTCAAATTCCAAACCAATTGCAATGTCAATTATATTGACAACCACATGTCCTTCTAGTTGGTAGACACACAAGTAATTACTACCTTTTTCCTCAAGGAAGCATGGTGTGAATTTACTCAAACCTATCATATTTCTTAGTCTAGGCCACCACCCATAACCCCACCATTGTTGACCCAGTTTTTGAATCAGCACTCCATCACAAAGACTGTGGGAACCTAAAGCCTCCTTCCTCGCTACTCCACATCATGCACAGCAAAAGGCAACCATGTAGTGATGGATCCCAATAACCCTCTTGAAAGTATAAGGATATTATGAAGGCTATCGCGCCAATTTTGGCTACCCAAATTGCATCACCCACAAACTAGTAGCTTTGACAGTATACACAATAGCTAAGGTCACCACGACTACTAGGTACCAATTTTGTGCTAAGCCCATGCACCAAACTTATAACCAAGATCAAGGCTCTTCGTCAACCTTTTCTCTATGATTTCTCTCCCTATCCCTCCATTCCTGTTGAGAGATAGAGACAGAGAAGGGTTGGAGTAACAAAAAGAGAAACCGTATGCTCTTTTCTCTTTTCTTTTATCTTTTCACTAACTCATTTTTCTAGGGTGAATACAACACACTAAGGTCTACAAGACCATTCACATGAAGTACAGACTAAGTCTAAAGTCACATGCTTATTTAATGTCCACATGTAGTACAACTGGACAAGCTAAGTGTCGGGTACACACAACATAAAGATAGTAGAGCTGAGCTTGAAGTCTTAACACTCCCCTTCAAGCTCAAGACAACATCTATACACCATGTAGCTATGTAAAAACACTTAACTTATCTTTACCCAAAGACTTGGTAAAGATATCTGCAACCTGTTCATTAGTCTTCACATGCATAAGATCTACTTTCCCTTCAAGAACCATCTCTTTGATAAAGTGGTAGTATACCTCAATGTGTTTAGTCATGGCATGGTATATTGGATTTGTTGCCAGGAGTACACTATTGAGATTGTCACATAACAAGGTCACTGGAGCGTCCACCTATATGTCCAAATCAACCATAAGCTTGAACAACCATGCAATCTCACATGTTACCAATGCAACACCCTTGTACTTAACCTTAGTACTAGACAATGCAACCGTTGGTTGCTTCTTGTTTTTCCAGCTGATCATTCCACTACCAAACCACCCAAAGGCATAACCACTCGTTGATTTGCAGTCATACGAGCATCCTGCCCAATCTGCATCTATGTATCCAACTAGTGTCAAGGACTTATCTTTCACATAGACCAACCCATAATCTACAGTGGACTTAACATATCTTGTAATCCGCCTAACAGCATCTAAATGTGGCTTTCTGGGCTTTTGCATGAACTGACTTATTATCCCAACTGCATAAGTCAAATCTGGCCTAGTGATAATCAAGTAGATTAGACTACTAACCATTTGCCTATACATAGTCACATCATCAATGTTAGCTCCAGTGCCAATGTCCAACTTGACATTCTAATCAAGAAGTGTATCCAATGGTTTACATTCAGTCATGCCATATTTCTTTAGCATTTCCATGGCATAGTGTTTTTGCATCAGCCATAAACCATTTTCATCTTTGATCACCTCAATACCCAAGAAATACTTCAATTCACCTAAGTCTTTCATGTCAAATTTAGATTTTAGCATCTACATAACATGTTGTATTCCAAGTCATCATCACCTGTGATTATCAAGTCATCAACATGGATGACCAACACTACCAAGCCTTTGTCTATCTTTTTCGTAAATAGACTATGATCAGCCCTGCCAATAATGAATTCCAAACTCTACAAGTAATTACTGATCCTTGCATGCCACGCCCTCGGAGCTTGCTTCATCCCATACAACACTTTTTTTAGTAATGCTGAAAATTAAGGTGTACATATCCTTTGGGCTGATCCATATAAACATCCTCTTCTAAGTCACCATTGAGGAAAGCATTCTTCACATCCATTTGCTGCAATTTCCAGCCTTTAGCAGCAGACAATGTGATCATTGTTCTTATAGTTTCCATCTTGGCAATAGGGCTGAATGTTTCTTTATAGTCTAACCCATATTGTTGGGCATATCCCTTTGTCACCAGCTTGGCTTTGTGCCTCTCTACAATACCATCCGACTTGTATTTAATCTTGTAGACTCATTTGCAGCCAATGGTCTTTTTTCCTTCTGGTAGTGGCACAAGATCCCAAGTAGTATTTTCAGCCAAAGCATATATCTCCTCATCCATAGCTGTGCACCAATTTTTATCCATAATTGCTTCAGCATATGTAGCAAGTTCTTTGACCTCCATCACCTTTGTCATATAAGAAAAATTCTTCATAGAAAAACCACTGTAAGTTAGTCTATCCATAGGGTACCTGACTCTCTGCAATTGTCTAAGCTGTGGTGCACTACTTGATTCCCCTCTCTCATGAGGTAGAATGTACCTGTTCTAACTAGTGCCATGCATATACACAGTCAGAATACCAATCTCATTGTCTAGACTATTAGCTAAGTCATAGCATGAAGTCATCCTGCCAGGTGTCATCACACTAGATGCATCATCAAAAGCTTTTTCCTTCCCTTTGTTGTCCATCACATCATATCTCCCCCTCATTGACATTCTGTTGTCACTGGATGGTGAGCCAGAGCTCCGTAATCTCCTTGTCCATGGATTACTCTGCTATGAATCAATTGTAGATACATGTTTAGAAGGCATATCTGATGGCACTACAACTGGTGATGCAAACCAATAGACCATCTCCTCAAAGATGACATCTCTGCTCACTAATGTATCCTGAGTAGAGGGATCATAGCATTTGTATGCCTTCTTCTCCTATGAATATCCAATAAAGACACACTTATGTGCTTTTGAATCCATCTTTTTCATTTTCTCATCAGGTATGTGCACATAAGCAAGATAGTCAAATACTTCATGTGACTGGCATCAGGCTTGTAGCCATATAGTTTCTCAAATGGTGTCATCTCATGAATACCTACAATGGGAGTCCTATTCAAGATATACATGGCTGTCATAATGGCCTCAGCCAAATAATAGAGTAGTATACTCTTCTCATTTATCATTACCCGAGCAGATTCCATCAATACCCTATCCTTTCATTCAACTACCCCATTTTGCTGAGGAGTGTAGTTGTAGGTAAGCTACCTAAATATGCCATTTTCAGCCAAAAAAATGTCAAACTCATTTGACACATACTCTCTACCACTGTCAGATCTCAAGCAAGAGATGTAGCAATCAAATTCCTTTTCAAGTTGCTTTTTAAACTGTTGAAAAACAACAAACACCTCATCTTTTATTTTCAAGATATAAACCCAAGTGTAGCGACTGTAATCATCAATAAATGTTACATAGTACATGGAGCCTCCCATGGATGCATTATGGGCTAGCCCCCACACATTAGAGTGAAATAACTACAACTGTTGCATACTATTTCTTACATGCCTAACAAATGGTAATCTCGAATGTTGACCAAATTGGCAAGCATCACAGACATGACCAGTATCTGTATACTAAAACTTGGTAAACCTGTTACAAGCTATTTCTTTTGCATCATTTGTTGTCGCTGAAGATTAGCGTATCCCACTCATTTATGCCATATTTCCAAGTCTCTAATGTGCCAGAGCCATGGGCAAACATTGTTGATTTTAGTTGTGGCAAAGTGGCATTAAGAGTAAACATCCAGTCATTCCTATGACCACGAGCAATCAATTTGCAGCCATTACTAAACTCCTCAAAGAAGCATCCATGCTTACTAAATCAGACCTAAAAATTCTGCATAGTCATCTGATCCACAAATAATAGATTTTTAGTAATTGATGGGACATGCAATACATCATGTAATTTCTTCTTCCTGCCATCATGGATTACCAAAGGTACTTTGCCTTTATCTTCTATGCTATGCTGTGTGTCATCCCTTGTGCATACATAGCCATTCTTCTTAGGCACCATATCTGTAAACCAATCACCATGAGGTGCCATATTATTCAATGCCCTTGAATCAATGTACCAAACTGCATCCTCATGAGACTTTTGAGCAGCCCTATCTTTCACATATGTCATGGCAAACAATTAATCACTAGATGCATCTTCTGCCTGACTGGACGATGCATAATGTCCATGCTATTTGCCTCTTTCATTGCCCTACTTCTTCCAATAGTCCTCGGCAATATGACCATACTTTTCATAATAGTGACAATCCTTATTCTTATTAGGATTGTTAGATGGGCGCTACTGCTTCCAGGATCCTCTACCTTTAGGGCTAGATCTCCCCATGCCTCTGAAATTTCCACCTCCTCTTGCATTTGAACCATGCTGGTTATTATGACCATAAGATACATTTTGTTGGCCTCCTCACCTAGAGCCATAACCTCTACCACGGCTGCCATGGCCACATTGATTTGAATAGAAGACAACATCCTTGCTCTTAGAATTGCTAGAGCCTATAGCCAACAAGCCACGTTTAACTTCCTCATGAATAAGTAATGCAACCAGCTCATTGAAATCTAGCATTTTAGCCTGCACAAAAATGGAAGTATCAAATGACTTATATTCAGATCTCAAACCATTTAATGTCACTGCAACCATGTCTTCATCCGCAACCTGTGTGCCAATGGATGCCAGCTGATCCTCAATGGTCTTAATCTTTGTGACATAATCCTATACTGATTTACCTTTTCTGTCCATGTTGTTAAATTTTTGCTTTAATTGTATCTTCCTCGCACTTTTAATTGTGCCATAATATCTGATCAGAATGTTCCATGCATCTTCTGGTGACTTGCAGTTCATGATCTGCATCACCATAGCATCGAGATACATGTAATTGTGCCATAATATCTAATCAGAATGTTCCATGCATCTTCTAGTGACTTGAAGTTCATGATCTGCATCACCATAGCTTTCGAGATACATAGAGACAACCAATGTAAAACCTTGCGAGCTCTTTCTATCCAAGCTCAGTATGCTCATCTTTGATCAGCTGTAGGCCTCTCTAGGAGCTTGGGTTTAGCTTCTACTCCAGTTACCAACTCCCAATATCCTATGCCTATCAAGAAGTTCTCCATGCAAAACTTCCATATGGCATAATTGTTACCATCAAGCTTTTCCCCCACTATTTGGGTTATGTTGTCGATCCTATTTGCATTAACCATATTGTGCCAGACAATATCTAGTCACTGCATGACTTCCTGCAAGACAACAAGTCTAATTGACTAATTGTAGTGTTTGACTATTTATGACCGTTCTCTACAAAAAATTAACTGCTGAAACTATTTTAGGCCCTTAACATTTAATTCCATCCACAAACATGTGGCATAACCCGTGAGTACATTAGTCAACACATAGACCATGTAGATGCTTTAACACTATCTCATGCAACCATACTATAGTCAAGCAAACATGCAGTCTAAAATTTATAGACTATCAATAACCAACAACTAATTCCTAGCCAAAATATAAGTTTATACATGTCATGCATGCTCTGAAAATTCCTAGACATTTGCTAGTACATGTAGAAGTCCATACATGATCATACGGGTTTACAAATTGGTGCATATACATCAAGAATGAGTGTTATAAATATGTTCACTAGTTGTAGATAGCCAAGACACTGACAACCAAGGTGTACTTTAGCTCAAGAATTTCCTCAAATCACTTCATACTTATGCTACTATGTGTAGGGGTCAATACATGACCATATCAGCATCCATAAACTTTGTCTTCAAGAAGCAATATCATATAATGCATTTACTGTTTGTAACTAGCCAAGTAGATGTCAATGCATTTGTTTCCAACTTCAACCTTCAGCATTCAGTAGCCTCCAATACTCTTCTTAATCCATTAGACATTCAGTGCCAGGTTATACAAATGATAGAAGCCTTCTAATGTCTTCAATAAAAGACAACGCTTGCTGTCCACAGTAAATGACAATTTTCAACCTATGAAAAAATTTCAGATCTGAGTATTTTAGCAAAAATTTTGAGCTCCAATGAACAAAATCAAATCTATATGTCCTCCTTGCATGTCTATGCTCCAATGATGCTTCTAGGTATGTTAAAGAGCTCCAAGCTCATGTCAAAGATACATACATGCTGTATGTTGTCTGTATATAGTAGACAATCTTCAATTCCAAACCTGTAACCAGTTGTTCTAGTTCATATATCATCTCCAAACCAAGCATTTTCATGTGACCTTCAAGTACCTTCCAAAGTGTGTATGCGAGTTGTAGATCACTTGAGTAGTGATTACTTTATTGATTTGCAGCCATGGGGAATAGTTTAGACAATAGGTGCAATCACGTGATGCAGCCTGGGGATGTATTCAGCAAGTCTTTAGTGCACTGATGATAATTGCTCTCTTTAATGTAGTCAATGAAGCCTCCAAATTCTTCAGACAAGTCACAACCAAGCTTTTGAGCAATGGCAAACCTAATGATGCAATGCATACCTTCAATAGGAGTAATGGCAGTCAACCCCTCTTGTCAAGAACCCTGAATCTTCAAGTTGCAAGTTTGCTTCACAAATGCTATCCACCATGAAGCCCATTCATGACTCTAATACCATGTTGAGAGATAGAGACAGAGAAGGGTTGGAGCGACAAAGAGAGAAATCATATGATCTCTTCTCTTTTATTTTATCTTTTCACTAACTCATTTTTCTGGGGTGAATACAACACATTAAGGTCTATAAGACCATTCACACCAAGTACATACTAAGTCTAAAGTCATCGAGTTATTTAATGTCCGCATGTAGTACAATTGGACAAGCTAAGTGTCGGGTACACAACCTAAAGATAGTAGAGTTGAGCTTGAAGTCTTAACAATTCCTACCTTCTCACTTCATATAGGATGTGTCCACTTGCCAGTCCTCAAACCTAACCACATACAAAAATATGATAATCTACCATTAGAAGATGAGATCATTTCCAATATCTACAAACTTCCCCCTTGTAGGAAGAGCAAGTATCGAATTCCTCCCCCAACCACTCGGAGGGTGCCTTAACAATACTACTCTACTTACAAAATGGCTAAGGAATTGTTCCTGCTTGCCAAAAATCCCACTGTTGATTGCTTTCTAAAATTGGACTGCATGCTCAGTTAGTACCTTTACCAAACTATTTGCAATGATAGATTTAGGGTTGGCCAACACGTACATGCTACTTCTTGTTTCTCAAATGGCACCCTACATGGGAGGAACACGAGTACTCTTTTGTAAAAGTCTCATAGTCTTGAACCAACTGGCTCAAGAGATACCACAAAAGTAGTTAGAAGCATTCCAAATCGTTCCTTCTTATCTACTAACTACAATCCTCAAGGACTACTACATAGTTGCGATAGCTTACAACAACTTTTAGCTTAACCACTTGCTTCTTGAACAAATGGTACACACTTTTCCATGAGGCTGCCATATTAAGAAGAAAAGTGGTCACCACCACCGAATATAGAAAGATTTTCAACCTCATGAAATATGATCCTTATTATGAAACCTTTTTATTAGGGGAAATCATCAAATCACGTGCATTTATGCCTCTAAAAGAGCTATTGCATCACCCACTCTTTGACAAAACTGTTGACTAAAGAAGAGCTCCATGTCACCAATAGAAACCTTCACTCCTAATAAATGACCTTATGTCATATCTTTGCAAGTTACTTATCTAACCAATTGATCTGGATGCTCTCATTGACCTGGAGTATGGCCTTGACTTTTATAAGTGGTGGATTTTTTACTCTTCTCTTGCTGTACATAAATAAACCACTCCTTCAATTGTACATAATGCCAAGATTATAAACCTTACAAAATAAAAACATTCCACACACATTGTGACCTTCTCTTCCAAATTGGGAAGAATTCTCCCATTTTGTAGGTGATGGAAGGAGACCAAAGATGGATACATAGTTCCTAAATTCCTTGGAACCTCTAGAGATCAAGTTGTTGACCAAGAAAGCAACTTACAGAGACCAACAACCAAGATTCCCAATCAAGTAGCAATTTATTGTAATGATGGTAAGAAGACTAGTAAGAATTATAGTTTCCATCATGCAATGATATCCAAGTATAAATTACTTGGGAATTTGAATATTTGAAGAAATTTGAATAAGAAATGATGTTTCAAGAAATTTTGAAGAATTCACAAGAATTTCCTATACCTTGTAGGAAGTAGAAAAATGACGAGCAAGAAACAAGCCCATCCTTCTCAAAGACACTCTTAATGAGGATAAAACCATCTTCCCGATATCACATCGACTTTGGAATAGTAGTAAATATATATAGAATGGGCTATGTTCGATTTTGAACAATGAGCAACATCAAGAAATTGGTAAATTGTATGAGTCACTCAAAGAACTGATACCAAAATGTGAATTAGGATCGTATCTCGTAGCCATGGCCATCCCATCTACTTTCTAGCTTGTGAAGTTGCTATTTTCTACTACTACCCTGAAAGGAAAGCTTTTAAGCTTAGGTTCAACATCCAAAGTGGAGAATAATAGGTGACTTGAGAATCCATAATTGAGCTCACTTCGGAGGTGGTAGAAAAAACTTTGGGGATAAAAGCAAAGTCATGAAGATACATGACAACTCAGAAACTTTTGGAAGTGCCTAAGCAACGAAAGGATCTTGTCCTTGGCCAAAAGGGAGTAATACTACTTGGGGATGAGGAGCTAAGGTTCACCGATAGGTATCCCATTATCTATTCGCCTACAACAAGACCTCAACTAGCTAGATGAGAATACCCAAGTGGTGTTGGAGGACATCGTGATGACACGAAACCTAATGAAGTAAGATTTGAGCGGCATTATGGATTGAATGTATCACAAAATTCTTCATAGGGCCCAGGAGGTTTAGTCACGGGAGAAAACTAGCAAATTGAATCATATAGAATATATGTATACTATCATTGATTATGATAATGCACTATCCCACATCATAGCTACTCACATGGGCATCTTTGTAGGACCCAACATTGTCGCTCTCCCACTACCAATCCTACAAGAGCTAGAAAAAGAATAATAGGAAAAGGGATTGGGAGGCAGCTAGGGCAATGAAAAAGACAAAAGGGAAGATGAGGAGGAAGAATACATGATTCTGCTATAAATAGTCCTTAAAGAGTCCAAAAATGAATACAATAGGAGTGAACAAGAAAAATGAGACAAAATGAGAAGGGGATGGGAAAAGTATTATCACCTTATAAGGCTTTCCTTTCATAAGAAATTGGGAAAAATAATAGAAAAAGGAGAGGCTAGCTTCGAAAAAAGAAAGAAGAAGGTAGAAGAGAATCCACTAGCTCACCCAAATCTCTTGCTCAACTTGTAGAGCCAAATGGAAAACCAGATAAAGTAGCTCCAATAGTTGAAGACACAAGTAGTGGAACTAGTCAAGATTAGACCTACATTGGAGATAATCATTGCAACACATAAGGGAAAGAAGTAGTAAACTAAGAGTACTCAAAACTATTCACAATATAGTAGGCGGTCTTGAAACTTTGGAGAAAATATGTGAAGAGCTAAGGAGGGTAGGCAATAGCACTTAAAGAGAAGTAGGAAGCCCAAGGAAAACTAGGGGAGACTCAAGAGAACTACAAGACTTTCATAACCCAGACAAAGAAACAAGAGTTAGAATTCCAAAAGCAGTTGCAAAGAAAAGGAGAATGCCTTGTAGGAAAAAAAGATGATTGATTTTCCTTTTCCACTATAGTTCATAGTAAAAGAAGAGCAAGGAAACCCTTAGGAGGTGGTATAGAAACTTTAGAAACATGAAGAATCTAGTAGCGCAGTGATCTTTGATTTTAAGATGCATGAAGGCCACAGGTTTAAGGAATCCCTACCCCCATGAATAGTGTGGATACTCATCTAAACAACAAAAAACATAGCAGAGAATTGGGTATGGATTTTGGACATTGAAGCCTTCAAGAGATCTTATCAAACCATAGGTGCTAGAAGCAGAAACCTCACCATAAAACCATAGGAAGCCTAGCCAAGACAGTTTGAAAGGAGATACCCTTTCTTGAAAAATATCAAGGCAATGAGGCAAGCATTTTTTTACTCCAATGATTGTGTAAAGATAGATCTAGTTCATTGCCCATATCACCTTCGAGACAACAAGGAATACAAGGAAGGAGACATGGTAGATACAACTTTCCAAAGATTCTAAATGTCGAAGTGACTGATAAGAAATAACTCTACTTTTTCTAGCATTTTGACCACATCCCATCTTTCATTTGTTTTGTGAGGCAATTTATGAATCACCCAAATCCTTACTTCAAAAGCACATGCAACTACCTTTGCCTCCTCATCACATTGCTTTGACAATCCACCATACCATATGAGGAGAGCCTACCAACACTATTCTTAATGTCAATGCATGTATTGATCAATGATATGACTATACCTTAGGGCATATCTTCTTCCTCCTTATTTTGTAGATCTTTTACAGGATATGGTGGATAGTAGATTTGCATTTTTGGACCCACCCCTTCTTTCCAAAATCATGCATATATCTATGTAGCTTATTAAAAGGGAATATTCTCAATAAGTGATGTCTTTAGTACACGTTCATGCCAAACCTTGAGTAGTGTAGATGCTTGTCAAATTTATTTATCCAAAAAAGGGAAGAATGAGAAAAGAAGAAAAAGACAAGTACAATGACACACTCACTACACCTAGGGATCCATGCACTAGCCCATGTCCTCACACAAAGGATAGGGAAACTCAAGCATGTCACCCTGATCATAGCATGCCTTAGGGCACATCAAGCATGCTTTGGATAGAAATTTCACCCTAAGCATAGTACAACACATAATGTTACACCAATTGGATCCTTCTAGTTGGTGTAAGATTGAGTCCTTCCTGATAGACATGTCACCCTAAGCATAGCACTGCAACCAATCTTACACCAATTGGGTTCTCTCATAATATATGCACCCTACAGTACATAGGAAAGGTAGACACACCCTCAGGGAGGGCATAATGACATGACAAGTACACTAAGCACACCTAAAACAATCAAGATCTATGGCCCACACCTTTGCTTCCTATAAAGCTTGTTCACCTCTAGCGTGCCATCCTCCTCTTGTTCATGGCAACCTACCAAACACAACCAACCCCACCTTTCCTTTACATAATCAAAGAACCCTTTCCCTTAAAAATCTCTTCATCAATTGACCTAGAAAATCTCATAATCTACATTGTGTTCTTGTGGCATGAGTGCCATGGATTGGCACTTGACTAGGAGGAATAAAAATGTTAACAATATTTAAGAAAGAAAAGAAGAAAAGAGCATGGAAGGGCTACAGTTTTTGCAAACTACTATGTATTATGTCTATATTGTAATGTGCTTGCCTATCGGCTATCCTAGCATATTTTAGCGGTCCATTAAGAAACGATTCTAGGCGTTGTCGCCCGGTACTCCCATGGAATGTTCTGGGGTTTGTCACCTAGGGTTTTTCGAGTCCACCTCGCAATGGAACGTCCATGGCCGAACCCGCTAGGATCGACTTGAAATTTGAGTTCCTAGTAGACAAAGTCTCCTGAGCATCCTAGCATCGGTTTTTGGACATCCTACTTTACACAGAGATACCCAATTTGAAGAAAATCCATACCACACTTGGTTCAAAGAGAATGGGAAACGAGAGGGATGAGCCGCTCAACCTCTCTGCCCGTAGGGCATAGTCCCATTCTAGTCCCCTACCATGGCATGAATTGGGTTTTAACTTAACAATACCTAAAGTCATCATCGGTAAAACCTTGTGAGAAGCTTCCCAGTTCTTTGGGACCACCCAATCATAGGACGGACCCGTCGGGGATTCCGCCCACCTACTTCCCTTGATAGCTTTAGTTTTCTAATTAGGTCTTACCACATTTATATGTGACATTTAAAATCAGCTTCATTAATTAAGCCTTTTAGGGAACAGGGTTCATTTGCATAATTTACAGCACAGACATAAAAACAGAGTAAGCAGACCATTTGACAAACAAGTTCCTTAATTTATCTTCAAGTTAATCTTTGTCTCCTGGAGAATTATGTATCCCTTCTGTCCAACAGACATACATGGTACAAATCACATGGCACCAAAATTTCCATTCATAATCTGGAATAGGATCTTCCAATGCCCTAGATGTTGGGCTCACGGGGATCTCTAACTCAATTCTGGACAAGCAAGGGGTGTCCAGATCTCTACATGACCGATAAGCGGTCTAGGAGTGAGATGCCATTTTCGTGGTTGGCCTTTTCACCACTCGACCATCAGCCTGTGAATCGAGTAGTGCCCTCTCGGGGCAATCCGCGGTGCAATCTTGGAGATGACCCACGTGTGCCAAATATCCTTTCTTAATTAATCCAATTAAGAATCAAACATAATCAAGGCAATCAACCCTAATATCATCTTCTAGGAAAAAATTCATTTATTCCCCATGGCTACTTGTCATTATTGACCCTTGCCATGCTTTTGTCATCAGACATAAGCACTTGGAATATTTATCGAAATCACAATACAACAATCAGTTGCTTGTAAAAAGCATTTAGGGTGTTGTTCAATCAATCTAATAGACTAATTGTATTTTTCCCAAACAATATAAGAATGGAAGCGATAGTAATTCCATTGCATATTTGCTCTTCCCCTTGGGGTCAAAGAGCGATTCTATGAAAAATTGACTTAATACTTGCATGCACAATTCTTAATGTTATTCTTTTTACAATTATGATATTCATAACCCTTGATTGATTGCCCTATCAACAAATAAGCCATACACAACTAGCGCAATTAACTTCCCTTAATATATGCACTTTGCAAATTCCATCATCTGAATATGTGAGAAGAGGTTTATCCCTTCCTAGGACCTATTCTTGTATGTCATAGCATGGGCCTAATGTATCTCATGCAAGAATCAAAGTAAGCATCTAACAATTTAGAAAATACATTACTTATGATCGGAACCATAGTTGGATTGACTGTGATGCATTCGCCCAAAGCTTTGTTTGCGGTTGTAGGATTGCCATCCACATGCGACATTGTTTGCTTGGAGGCCATCGTGCGCAAATAGACTCAAGAGATTAAGAAGAGGTGGAATAGATTTGAGATGGGAGAGCATAAGAGAAGATGGCTAAGTCGAGGATCGAGATAGAGGGAACTGTGCAGCCTCTCGGGGCAACTCTTCTCTCTCTCTCTCTCTCTCTCTCTCTCTCCCCCCTTCAAGATCTCTCACACAATCTCTTAGAGGGGTATCCTTCTCTCTACCTCTCTCTTGCAACCTCTCAGGGTCTCCTTATGCTCCCTTGTGCCTCCCCATGCCTCATATTTATAATGAATTAGAGAGGAGGGGATAAGACTGAGAACAAGAGTGGAGGGGCTCTTGGAAGACTCAGTGATCTGCTGCTTAGATAATAAATTTGATGGTTGCATTGGCTCCAAAAGGGGGGCAAAACCTCAAGACACTTGGTTAGAAAGCTCCCAGTTTACGCCTTCTTCTTTTCTCTGTTCGAAGTGCTGTCTAGTGCCTGTAGACTACAATCGCGGCGCACACAATTTCGCTAGTCACATTTCTTTATTTTTTTCTTTTTATAAGATCTCAAAACTAACTAAAACATCACTTGTCTTTTCTTTTAAATGACTTTCAGTTCTATCTTTTTAGGATAATATGTAAAATATACTATTTTTTTGCCCAAAAATCTAACTTTTTTGGACTATAAGGTCTCATTCACGTTGTAACTTCCGTGAAGGGTGGCTACAGTCCTTGTCAATTTGAGAAAAATACGGATTATGACTCTCATTTTATTTTAAAATATAATTTTAATCAAATAAAAAATATTAATTATTAATATTAGTTAGTTTTTACCTTAGTTAGTCTTTAGTTAGTAATCTTACTAACTTATTAATTGAGTAAATGACTTTCGAACTAACCAACTAACTTTTATTGCATGGAAATATTATATATATTGAAAGATGTAAAGAGAGTTGGTAGGCTCCCTCCCATGAAAATTTTATTTCCACATGAATAGCACTTGAGTTTGTAGCACACACATTTTTTATTAAGGTGAATTGAGTAATGGGGACATGACACCACCTCTTGACCATTATCACCCCCAACAATCAAATAATCCATATACAACCTAATCATAACAATGCCCCTATCACTTTGACACCATAAAGAAAGTGATTTACGTTTCTAACACGAAACCAATAGAAACAAGATACTATGATATCTTGTCATGCCATGCTCTTGGTGCATGTTTCAGCCCATACAAGGCTTTGCATAGTCTAAACACATAATTGGGGTGAACCATGTTCTATGTACACAATATTACTTTGGGCAACATGGTGATTATGTCCATGATGGTTATGGCTTTGGGCAACAAGCATGCTATGTATATTTTCAAGAATGTGGGCAGCACTCTTTTGAATATAGGCAACAACATAGCTACTATGAGTACCATGTTAGTTATCATATTTATGAGGATATATCTAGTCAACAACATGGTTATGCATATTAGTATTCATTTGGATTTGACCAACATCAAGTTGACAATCATGATTGTTTCTATAAAAAATCCTATTTGAATGCAGATAATGACACTTTCTTAGAGCCGCATTCTAATGAGCTTGAATAACATGCTTATAAGGGACCTATGCAATGACAAATACTTTGCTTGTTGATGTGGAAGAAGAAGAAGAAGAAGAAGAAGAAGAAGAAGAAGAAGAAGAAGAAGAAGAAGAAGAAGAAGAAGAAGAAGAAGAAGAAGAAGAAGAAGAAGAAGAAGAAGAAGATGATGATGATGATGATGATGATGATGATGATGATGATGGGGAAGTGCAAGAAGCTAAAGAAGAGGACAATGAAGAGGAAGATGACCAAGAGGATGAAAAAGTGGAAGAACATAAAGAAGATAGTGAAGAGCTTGGTCAAGATGGATATCATGGTGAATAACCACATGAGTCACTTGTGATTGTAGATGATTATGCTAATCATGCAGGTGTTGAAGACTTTGGGTAACCTTATAATGAGCCTATGGATGGATATTATATGGGTTGGATGCATACGATGTGGATGCATATTATGGAGATGATTCTCCATGTTATAGAACCCAAGATACACGCTTGACTTTCTTATATACTAATAGATATATGGTAAATATTATACTACCACAAAGAGAGAACATATGAGAGAAAAGAAAGATGGAGAGAGAGAGAGAGAGAGAGAGAGAGAGAGAGAGAGAGAGAGAGAGAGAGAGAGAGAGAGAGAGAGAGAGAGAGAGAGAGAGAGAGAGAGAGAGAGAGAGAGAGAGAGAGAGAGAGAGAGAGAGAGAGAGAGAGAGAGAGAGAGAGAGAGAGAGAGAGAGAGAGAGAGATTGACAACACACTAGGGATTGGAAGATGGGCCAGTCCCCCCCCCTTGTGGAGTTATATTATTGACAAGGAGCAAGCTCCTCCGTTACACATAAGCCACTTCTTACTTGTAGATCTTGGGAACAAGATCACGGTTCCTTGCATGGTATACAACCGGTTAACACTTGTACAACTTGGAAGTTGGAACCTTTCGATCCTTCTTGAGTCTCCTTCTCTCCTACACAATATGTGTAGGGCTCTCATCGAGCTTGATTTCAGCAGAGCTTCCGTAGCACTTGATTTCAGCAGGGCTTTCGCAGCACTTGCACCTTCTCTTCTCCTCTTGGATATATGCAAAGTGATGCTTCCTTCACCTCTCCCTTACACCAAGGAGAGACTCCTCTTTTATAGGCTTTCAAGAGCTTCTCTTATTGGAGAGAGAGTTGAGTTGATCTTCATGCAAGATGTGGTTGTTCCACTCTGCAGCACTAATTTCGAGATATCTATTCATGCATTGTTTGGATGAAAAAACATCCAACACGAAAGTTGTAGATCTCGCTATTTTGGATAACCCACGCGGCCCATTTTTAGAGATTATTTTTCTATTGCGAGATATTTTAAAAATAGATTTTCCAAAAAAATAGATTTTTAAACTGTACTCTTAACTTGTGGTCCATGCAACCAACTTGAATCATAGATAAGGAGAGTTCATTAGATTGCCTTGGGCCTCAACCTTAAGATTGAATTCCACACAAAATCTTGTGTCATTTTAGACCTTAGAAAGAGAAAATCACTTCTCTCCTCACTTCCATTGGATCATGTCTCTCGTCTTTCTTAGTGAGAGAATTTCCTCTCTCGTCTTTCTTAATGAAAGAAAAGACCTTAAACCTTGACTTGTAGGGGAGAGGATGACCCCGAAATGAATGCAATGATCATTACACATAAATAAACATTCCCAGGCGTCCCTGGATGCACACATAAATACATATACACAATGATAATGCACTTCCTCTTCTTAGAACTCAATCCATCTTCATTTATGTGCAACCCCTTGGTTCTTGTGTACACTCTTACACTTGGCAGTCACTTCTTTTCCCCTTTATAAATTGTACTGCATGTACTAGATATCCCCATCACAGTGCTCTGATCTCCCCATTAAGTGATGCACTAGGAATACGAGTCTCTAAGTGGTCTCATGGCCATGCTAGATCATCATCAACACTTAAAGAAAAGTGAGTCATTAATTTATTGACATAAATTTATTAAATAGAGAATACGTAATAAGCGATCAATTTAGTGACATCCATGTGGCTTCTAAACAATTGACCTCAACTGTAGAGGGGATACATAGTCCTTAAGAAGATATGGAAAGTCTTGTAGTTCTCTCTTAGTCATAAACTGAGTGTCCAATGGGGGATAATTCTTAAACTTAACCAGATATTTCCGTAATACCTTACCTGACCTTAGATTATTGTTCTGATGGTGTAAAATTCTTTCAGGCACAAGGAACTCTTTTGTTTCTTCTATGTCTGGTAAATCCTCCTTGAATGGTTCCATTTGAGGTTCTTCAATATAGGGACATAACAAACTTATATGGAAAGCATTATGAATGTTCCAATGACTTGGTAGATCCAAACAAAAAGCCACATTGTTTATCTTATCTGTGATCTTGAAAGGGCCATAATAGCGATTAGAAAGCTTAACCACTTTACCCTTTTGACCTTTCTGCTTCTTCAAGCAAGCCTTCTCAAACTCAAGAAGAACATACTGTCCCAACTTGAGATCTAACTTATGATGATGCTTATCTGCTTCGCGTTTATGCTTCTCTTATGTCCTTTGGATAGCAGCTTTTACTTGAGTGAAAGTTGTATCAATGTCTCTAACAAACTCATATGCTACAAAGATCTTATCCTTCGCAAGAAGAATGGGTGATAAATGATGAGGTTTACCATAGATGATCTCAAAGGGTGCCTTACCAGTACTAGAGTGCACCGTATTATTGTATGCATGGAAAACCAGCTAATTTGCGCAAAATGCTTAAAAAATTAATAACTCGAAAATCGTGCATCGGAACAGGGGTAGGTAAAAAGGAAAAATGGTTAGTTCAGAGGGAGGAACAGGGCTATAAGGTTGGATTTGGACTTGGATGAACGTAGGGTGCATTCACATGGCAGGACCGCAAAATCAAGAAATGAAGGAAAACTGCAAGGGAACAACCCCAAGGGTGGGTGGAAAAGGAACGGGTGGTTGGGAAGGGACCCCATTAGGGTAAAAGCAAGTCATGGCATAGAGGCATTAGCAAGTTGAGGCATATGCAGAGGGGTATGCAATGTAGACGCCCAGGGATGCATCCCCACACTTAAAACCTTAACGGATAGGGTTAATCGAGCAACAGGGACCTAGGACCACACCACAGACCATCCATTAACGTCCCCACACTTAAAACATGATCGTCACTGAGAAACAGAGTGTAGGGTTAGAAAAACTTGGCCCATGTTGTCGGGAATCAAGGTTGACCTGTGTTGTTGTTGGCTGTAGGAGGTACCAAGGCATCTTCACAGCACTCGTTCTTCATGGCAGGGACCACGTGGCAGCACCCAGGGAGGTATTTGGTTGAAGGAATCGTAGGAAATTCATCGATGATAAGGAATGTTGCACTCAACTCACAGTCACTCAAATGGAATGAAAGAACTGTTACTCACCCCATGACTAATATCACTCGAGGAATAAGGATTGAAACCCATATTGCATACCCGGTTTAGGAATCGACAAGGGGGAATGGTGCAGAGGGAGTATGCCAGGGTGCATAGTTGATGGTGCATTAGTGCGTCGAACCCGTCTGGCATAAGTGCAAGGAGGAAGGCAAGGGAGCCTTACAGTGCAGTGCACAGAATAGGGTGATGTGTCCTGTGATGATGACGGTAGAGACCCATCTCGTGGGTGCATAGGGAAACGGAAAAATACCTGACTCTAAGTCATAACGTCCCTCAATCTCACCTCTCGGTAATTGATTGAAGAAACTCCAGTCACACTCAGCCCACCCTCTATCTCACGCTCTGCTGATAGATACAGGAGGGCAACCATGTCCTGAAACCCATTGATGTAATCCTCACGATCACTTGTGCAAGGGTTGTATGCCTTGTGCGCATTTGATGGTGCAACTGTGCATCCCGCCCTGTGCCAGCATACGGTGCGAGAAGGAAGGCCAGGGAGCCTTATAGTGTAGTGCACAAAAATAAATTGTGCTTTGTGCATTGAGAGGCCCATCCCATGCGTGCAACACTTCATTCACACTACTCACCTCTCATTTGATTTAAAGGGAAAAGACTCGTCACTCACCCCACCCTCTGTCTCACTCTCTGTTGATCGATATAGAGGACAACCCATACTCACATCCCCATTCAGTTAGGATGAAAGCTCACGTCACTCGATTATTTGTTGATGAAGATCACGTCGTCAGTTTGTTGAAGAGGCATACCCAGGGAGGTAGCCATCAAATCGAACGTTGTGTTGAATAGGAACATGTCGTCTACTAGAGGACAATTAGACACTCGGTAGAGAGACCCAGGACACAACGTACCAAGGGAGGCAGCTTTGGAATTGAATCCTGGAGATATCAACTGATGAATCTGCTATTTGGACTGCTGGGTGTTGCCACCTTTTCCACAACCAGCTTCCTGCCCAAGGGTGTGTGCCACCTTTTCTTGGAACGAGGCCTGCTATGACAGGGAATTTTTTCATTTTCTCCCATAACAGATTTGTTTTTCTTATCTTGTTTTTTTTTCTTCTTTTTTTTCTTTTTTTTTCCCCTATTCCCGAGGGTGTTTCCACCTTTTCTCGAAGAATAGGTCGGCATGACAGGGACCTAAGTCCTTTTCTCCCATGACCGATATGTATATTTTTTTCTTTTTTTTTTTCCGATTTAAGCAAGGGAATGGTAGAAATACCATTTGTCAAAACCAACATCGCCTGGTGGAAAATAGAGGATAAGAGATCAAGGCTAGACGGTAGGGTTGAGGGGACAGAGGGTTGTGTCCACCTCATCAGAAGTGGTTGAAGAACGGCTATCAAAAGTAACATCATAAGAAGTACAGTGCCATGCCAACGAGGGAAAGGATCAGATGACCATAATTGTCAAGATCCCCAAGGAGGAAAGTACTTCTTCAGGAGATACCCATTGATCAGGAAGGGATCATTAGAGGCATCAACGGTCTGCAGAGCCATTAGGGTTGACAGCAAGTACCTTATATGGGCCCATCCACCGCTGTTGAAGCTTGCCAGGAAACTTGCCAAATCGTGAATCATAGGCTAGGACCAAATCACCTTCTTTGAACTCCTTGTGCTTGATGAAGCTGTCATGGTAAGCCTTGCGTTGAGCTTGGGTGGCTTCCATGCACTGTAGAGCCATCCTGCGAGTTTCGTCCAAACATTCTAGGTGCAAGAGAAGGCATTGCAGTGAATCATCGTCCCCCAAACGCTCTTTAATAGCCACTCTCAAAGAGGGTAATTCCAGTTCAACAGGGAAAACAACTTCTGTACCGTACACCAATTGGAAGGATGTCTGCCCTGTTGCTGCTTTATGGGAGGTTTTGTACGCCCAGAGGGCCTCTATAAGTCGATCATCCCAATCACGAAGATGTGCGGCAATTGTTCTTGTCAGGATCGAGCAAAGGATGCGATTGGTGACTTCGACTTGGCCGTTAGCTCTGGGGTAATAAGGAGTGGACTTGCGATGGTGGATCTTATATAACTCTGTTAATTCTTCCATGACTTTATTAATGAAATGCGTGCCTCTGTCACTTACCAGCTCTAGGGGACTGCCAAAATGGGTGATGATATTCTCGTACATGAACAGGGCCACGCTGTTACCATCGTCCCGCTTTAGGGCTTTAGCTTCACACCACTTTCTGACATAATCCGTACATACGAGGATGTATTGGTTTTGCTTCCTTCTGGTAGGAGGATCAATTGGGCCAACGAAGTCGATGCCCCACTTCTCAAACGGCTTTAAAGGAAGGATAGGTTGTAGTGGCATGGCACTTGTCTTCGTGGGTTTCCCCATTCTCTGACAAGCATCACATCTTTTACAGTAATCATAGGCATCCTTATGAATGGTAGGCCACCAGTATCCTGCGAGCAGAGCCTTCCTGGCTGTGGCTTCTCCTGCAAAGTGGCCTCCACATGGCTCATCATGGCAAGCCTTCAGAACAATCCCAATCTCATCTCCTGCAACACATCTTCGGAGCACTTCATCTTTGCCTTTCTTGTACTGTGCGCCGCCTAGCAGGGTGTAGGGGGCTGATTCTAACATAAGATTCTTCCTCTCTTGACTAGAAATGCTAGGAGGGTACTGTTGGGTTGCCAGCAGATTGGCAATGTCTGCATACCAGGGGGTTAAAGTTTCTACCAGGAATAGGGAAGCATCAGGGAGGTCTGGATCATCCTGCTCCTCGTCTGCAGTCTGTGGGATACGCGACAGATGATCAGCCATAACATGGCAACGACCCGGTTTGGTAATCACCTCAAAGTCGAACTCTTGGAATAGAAGGAGCCATCTCATCATTCGTCCTTTCACATCTGCTTTGTTCATCAGGAAGAATAGGGCCTCATGATCCACATAAAATTTAAAATGGATAGATAGGAGGTAAGGGCGGAACTTCTCTTGGGAAAACACCATTGCCAAGCACTCTAGCTCTGTCATTTTGTAGTTCCGTTCCCTATCAGTGACTTTTTGGCTTGCTTAATAGATCGGTTGATCCAGCTTCAAGGAGCCCTTCTGGCATAGGACTGCGCCTAAGCCTTCGATAGATGCATCCGTGTGTACGTGGAACTCTTTTGTCCAATCAGGAGGTTGCAGAATGGGTGCCTCAATTAGACACTGCTTCAGAGTGGTGAAGGCTTTGTAAACTCTGCATCTTTCCTCAGAAGCTCGTGCAAGGAGGTTGCCTTCTGTAGTAACCCACATGGCCTAGGAAACCCCTCAACTGTTTGAGGTTGGTGGGTGCTGTCAGAGCTGCGATCTTTTCGATCTTTGCAGGGTTTGTTGATATCCCTTGTGCAGAGACAATGTGGCCCAACAGAACTCCAGAAGAGACCCCAAAGATGCATTTGTTGGGGTTGAGGGAAATCCCATACTCCCGGTAAGCATTATTCCAGGTGTCTCCAGTGTTCACGCATCAAACTATAGACACAGAAGTCATCCAAATATACCTCAATAAAGTCATGCAGATGATTTTGGAATGCGGCCATCATGACTCGCTGGAAAGTAGCAGGGGCATTGCAGAGCCCAAACGGCATCACTGGGTAAGCATAGGTCCCCCATTCTGTGGTGAAGCTTGTTTTGGACTGGTCTTCTTCTGCGATTTGGACTTGGTTGTATCCGCTGAATCCATCGAGAAGGGAATAAAGCTCATGTCCTGCCACTGTGTCCAACAGTTGGTCTGTGAAAGGGATAGGAAAGTGATCCTTCTTCGTCTTGGAATTGAGGTTTCGAAAGTCAACACATATTCGCAATTTGCCATTCTTCTTGGGTACAACCATGATGGGTGAAACCCATTCACTATTTGCCATTGGATAGATGAACTCGGCTTCCAGAAGCTTCAGCAGATCTGCTTTTACCAATGTGGAATAATTCGGGTTCATTCACCTCTCTCGTTGCTGTACTGGCTTGGCATCAGGCTCCAAGTCAATATGATGCTGATATATTGTGGGATCAATCCCCTTTAGGTCTTTGTAGGACCATGCAAACACATCCAAATTATCTTTCAACTAGTTGTACAAGGTTGACAACTCCTCTTCTGGTAGGCTGCTACCCACCTTCAAGTGGCATCCAATGCCTTCTGCATCCACAAAGGTTAACTGCCTTTCACCTTCTACTTCACGGATGAAGGTCCCGCGGACTGCTTCTGGATATAGATTCGACTCACTTCAAGGAACTGATGTCCTCTTCGGATGTCCCACTAGAACCAACTTCTTCTTTTGGTGGAGACTTAGGTTGCTCCTTAAGATGTTGAAGTGGGATTAGAGCCGTTTCGTGTTTGGTTTCAAGATTAGTTACCTCTTGGCTTGAAGACTCCTCTTCTGATGACACGTCCAGGAATGTCACATAACAGGGACCCTCTGATGCCTGTTGGGTTGGTGGGACTGGTGCTTGTTGACACGGTGCATCATCATCATCTTTTCTTGGCAAGGATGGGTTAGGACAGCAAGAGCCACTGCTGAAAGACGGCTTATTCTTCTTAATCCATTTCTTAAAAATATTTTGCATATGAGAAGATCCGTTTACTAGACCAAATGGTACCATCGCCATTCTGTCCCATAGCATGAGCTCGTCTGCTTCTGATGCTTCTGGACCTTCTTCTTCATATATATCCTCTGCAGGTGGGATAGATTCTTCTAGCTCACATTCATAACCTTCTTCGTCCATATCATATTCATCCTCTTCTGCCTCTGTCTCTGGCTCTGCTTCTTTCTCTGTCTCTGTCTCTGTCTCTGGCTCTGTAGGAGCTCTGGAAGAGAAGAACAGGTTCTCTATTTCATCTTCTGCCTTTGTCTCTGGCTCTACTATGGCCATGTAACAGGGAGAGCAATACATCCATGCTTCTATCTCACTGTCAGAAGTGATTTCGAAAATCCTTCCTAGTTCAGACAGGAAGTATTTACCCATTGATAATGGCTTTGCATCTTTTGGGAGTTGGCTTACAGTATCCACTGTTAAGGAACGTGCCACTGTTTTCTTGGGAAGGATTTGTTTGACAGCATCTTCGTCTGCTGATGTTCCATCTGTAGCCTCATTAGGGGAGTCAGAAGATAATTCCAAGGAGGTGGACCCATGTCCTTTTTTAGCACCATATAGCTTCAGCACCACTTTATTGGGTCCTCTATCCAAGGCCAAGGTTCCTTTGCCAATCTGTCCTTGCTCGGGCTTCAAAAATCCATGGTCTGCCCAGTAACAGAGGGTAGGATGTACCATAAGAGCTTGGCTTCACCACCAGATAGGTTAGCCAATAATCTTTTCCAGCCACTGTAGTCTTCACATATGGGAGAATGCCCAAAGGCTTGATTCTGCTCTGATCCTCCAGTCTGATGAGCCCTTGGGTGGGTTGCACCCCTTGTAGGCCTAGATCCTTCATTGTCACATCTGTCATAATGTTTACTGATGAACCACCATCAATCAGTGCATTTGCAATGAAGCAACCTTCTATCCACACGCCAGTCTCTGGGGTACCCGGATCTAGGAAGGCGTTAGCCACATCCACTTCTTTAATAGGCTCTGAAGCTTTGTTGGACTTTGTTGCTGTTGAGGGAGCAATCCTTAAGCCACGCCTTCTTGTCAGTATACTTTTGAACCTTTTTCGGCAATTGGGAGACAACATCAATAATTGTCGGAATGTGAGGTTTGGTTTAAAGGTATCTAGATCTCTGACCACATCGTATTCCTTAATAGGATCCACTGGCTTCTCTAATCGGTTAGGGAATGGGGCAACACCCATTTTCATTTTCCCTCTTTCTTCCAACAGACGCATCATGGGAACTTCTTCTGCCACTTGTGGCACTTCCTCCTCTTCTATCTCCTGGATCTCTGGTCTTGTCTTTGGAACTGTCTCTGTAACTCCCTGTGGCACTGTAGTGCTCTGTACGGCACTGTCAGGCTCTGTTCTGTTCTGTTCTTCTGGTGGAAGATTGAACTTCACTATTCTGGCAGGAGGATTGTTTTCTTTTTGGATAGGTGGTTCCTTCTTCTTTGCACGTGTGATGGCAGCAACTTCCAATTCCACTAAATTGGAGGTAGGCTCTTGGGCCTTGGCCGGATTATCAGTAGCACTGTTTTTCACTGGGGCTGGGCTTGGACAGTCTTTTGCAGTGTGGCCTTCTCCTTTGCATCGATTGCATAAGGGCTTGTAATCCAGTGACCTTCTGGGATTTGGACAATTTGGTGAGATGTGTCCCTTTTCTCTGCATCTGTAACACTCCACTTCTGATCTCTGACCACCCCCAGACTATCTTCCTCTGTAACTTTGAGAGGGAAACCTCCTTGGACCGAAATTAGGACCAAAATCTCTAGGCTTGGGTCCAACATCTTGTGTTGTCATTTTGAATTCCAGCAAGTTCAATCTTGTGTCTTCTTCCTTTCTTCGCCTATCATGCATCTCCTTCAGAGAGCAAATATCCTCTGTATGGTTCTTCCGCAAATAGTAGGAACAGAAAGATCTAGGGATGGTTGGTTTTCGTGTACATTCAGTGGCTAAATGGCCTGCTTGATGACACTTACCACACCAAGTATTTGACCCCATCACATCTCTTCTTGCTCCTGCAATGTTGGATATGCTAGCGGTATTCACTTTCAGCGTCTGTAGCTGCTCTGTAATCACATCCATCAACTCCTTTTTGATATTTGCAACTGACTTGGATAAGTAATCCTTCAAGCTTTCTCCTCTTGAGGTACCGGTAGTAGTGTTTTGAGGAGTCTCTGTAATCATTGCATAAACAGGTTGGGCTGGTGTAGAGGGATCTATGTTCTGATTCTAATTCAGAGCTCCTGTTTGAACTGTTGGCTATTGGCTCCAGTTGGTAGGGTTCCACTCTTGCTGCTGATTTGGCATTGGGGAGATTGGTTGGGACCATTGTTGTTGTGGTTGAACCATCATTTGAGGCATTGATTGTGGCCACTGTGGATTTGGTGTACTGTACTGTGATACTGAGGGCATCTGTTGGTAGGGGTAGGGGAATGTCCCTGGGACTGCATTTGGTGGGTACTTCATTCCTGGCATCAGAGGAGGTAGGACTCCTCTTCCTGGATTCATCGCCAATCTAGCTTCCACTTCATCGTACAGTCTGGCACCTTCTGTTGCAGCTTGCAGGGTGGCTGGTCTTTACAGCTCCACAAACTTACAGACTCCTGGTTGTAATCCTCTGAGAAACACCCCCTTCTGAATGCCATAATCTAGATTATGGTTAGTCCATCTCTTCAGGATGGATTCCATTCGTGAGACATAAGCTTCTTCTCTTTCTCTAGAGGACTAACTTAAATTCCTAAATTCCTCTCGCATCCGCTCTTCAAAACCTTCACGCCTGAATTTAGTGAGGAAGGCCAACTTTAGGTCATCCCATGTGCCAAAAGTTCCTGCTGCTTGTTTCTCATACCACTGAAACGCCGCGCCCTTGAAAGTGGCGGGAAATATTGCTAACCAATGCTCAGGGGTTCTGGCATTGTTAGCCACACATGTTATCATAAACTCTGCTACATGAAGATCGGGGTCTTCATTGTACTCTCCCTTAAAAACTGGCAATGGAACTACATTCGCTGGCCTATCATCCATATTTCCAGGACGGATCTAGCTTGGAAGTGCGCCTCAAGCAGGAGGAGGAAGGGCTTGATGTGCCATTAGGACTTATGTAAAGAGTTCCGCAAGGGCGTCAAAGGCGGCTTCTGCTGCGAGCTCGTTCTCAGCTCTGATTTTTGCTTTCTCTCTTCTCACGTACCTCTGGACTCGTTCTAACACTTGCCTCTTTATTGCGTCATTCATCAGGGGGTTGGCTCCACTATGTTATTAGTGCTCCACAGAGGGTTAACAGAAGGCTTCAGTCTTTGGAGGACTCTCTTGCCAACATTTCTTCTACTTCTTCCTTTTCAACGTCTCTGAATTCTGCTTTCATGCCATTGCACAGAGGAAGGTATTCGGTCCTGAAGGTGTCAAAATGCATACGTCTAAGCATTGTGGTGGTGCCATCATCATAGTAATGCCAGCTTCTGATGGTTTCAACAGTGTATGTTGTGAAAAACACTCTGTCTGCCAACTTCCAGTGGGTTGCTAATTGAACAAATAGAAGATTATCAGTGCACCAAGCATCCCACGTATCTTGCTGTTGAGCATCCACGAACAAATTCCAACTCTTTTCCTTCTTGTCTCTGTGAACCTCCACAGACCAAGACTCCTGAAGCTTCTTCACAATCTCCCACTTGATGATGTTTAGAAACTTTTCAATGAATACCAAATCTTCCATGGATGGTCATTCTCTCTGTTTCTGCTCTTCAGTTTGTTCCCAAATAGTTTGCCACCAAGATGCAAGTTTCTGCTGCTTCAACAGGAAGAGGAAACTGTCCACCACATAGAGCATGCATCATGATGGTGATGTGTTTCCGCCATTGTGGGATGAACTTCTTGTGGAAAGTGGCTCTGATTATGAGAAATTCCAACTCTTCAAGAAGGAACTTTACAAACATCCATTGAATTCTTCTCTTCTTGGCAATGCCATTTCGTTCATTTTCAGCCTCTTTTGGTGCTTGTTGATGGCAAGATTCCCTGGCTGCGCACAAAAAACATGGAGCCCCAAGAGGAACACCAAGAAAAAGGGAATTCTATTGCAAGAAAATCTATCTTGTAACATCAACAAGCTTGTTTATTAGGTTTTATATGATCACAATAAAGAAAATAACACCATGCACAACAAATCTTCATGTAGCATCATGTAGATCTCCCACGGATTTGATAGAATCAACCATATTCTTCAATATCTTTACAAAATCCATCAATATAACAAAAAAAGCAAAGAAATACACCATCTTTGAATGGAAATACATCACATAGTATTCATCTTTAATATCTTCATAGTCTTCTCTCTCAGTCTCTCATATACAATCACTTTGTTTTAGTAGAATTGGCTATCTCTGACTCTCTCTCTCTCTTTCTCCATCAATAATACATCATATCCTCACTACAATCTCTCAAAATCACTCTCAATAATCCTTCTTAGGTCGTGGATACCCCTCCCAAGAGGTATGTCTGATATGAAGAGTCACCAGAGCCACTACAGTGTCCTTTCATAGCTCACTACTGTCACTTCACTCCAGTCTTTCCTTGAGTCTTCAGCAGCTACTTCTTTCACTTCTTTCAGCTCTTTTGCACTTGTATTCACCTCTTTCCAAGGCTAGAAAACTTTCCCAAGCTACACTCTCATCCATCAGAACACATACAGAAGCATACAGAATAGTCACAGTACAATACCAGAACAGCTATAGTACAGAACAGAAGAGAGACAGAAGCTCTACAGAAGACCTACAGAAGGTTACAGAAGGTCATCAAAACCACATAACTCATACTCAAACCATTCCAAACTCTCAAAAACTATTTAATAAGCTTTCACAAGATCTCAATCTTCATCAATCATCAACCCATCCCTTCTTACAAAAGACAATCAGAACAAAATAGAACAAAATAGAAGGTATACAGAACCAATCAGAACCAATCAGAACATTACAAAACCTCACATATCCACTAATAAACATCATGAGCTTCCAAAACACAATCAATATCATCCAAAACACTCTCAAACCACTTCCATACCAATCAATCATCTCATAAAATCAACCATTCAACTCTCAAAAACAACAAAAATCAGCCAAAAAACAAGAGGAGCACCAAGGAAAAGGGAAATCTCTTGCAAGAAAATCTATCTTGTAACATCAACAAGCTTGTTTATTAGGTTTTATATGATCACAATAAAGAAAAGAACACCAAGCACAACAAATCTTCATGTAGCATCATGTAGATCTCCCACGGATTTGATAGAATCAACCATATTCTTCAATATCTTCACAAAATCCATCAATATAACAAAAAAAGCAAATAAATACACCATCTTTGAATGGAAATACATCACATAGTATTCATCTTCAATATCTTCATAGTCTTCTCTCTCAATCTCTCATATACAATCACTTTGTTTTAGTAGAATTGGCTATCTCTGACTCTCTCTCTCTCTCTCCATCAATAATACATCATATCCTCACTACAATCTCTCAAAATCACTCTCAATAATCCTTCTTAGGTCGTGGATACCCCTCCCAAGAGGTATGTCTGATATGAAGAGTCACCAGAGCCACTACAGTGTCCTTTCATAGCTCACTACTGTCACTTCACTCCAGTCTTTACTTGAGTCTTCAGCAGCTACTTCTTTCACTTCTTTCAGCTCTTTTGCACTTGTATTCACCTCTTTCCAAGGCTAAAAAACTTTCCCAAGCTACACTCTTATCCATCAGAACACATACAGAAGCATACAGAATAGTCACAGTACAATACCAGAACAGCTATAGTACAGAACAGAAGAGAGAGAGAAGCTCTACAGAAGACCTACAGAAGGTTACAGAAGGTCATCAAAACCACATAACTCATACTCAAACCATTCCAAACTCTCAAAAACTATTCAATAAGCTTTCACAAGATCTCAATCTTCATCAATCATCAACCCATCCCTTCTTACAGAAGACAATCAGAACAAAATAGAACAAAACAGAAGCTATACAGAAGGTATACAGAACCAATCAGAACCAATCAGAACATTACAGAACCTCACATCTCCACTAATAAACATCATGAGCTTCCAAAACACAATCAATATCATCCAAAATACTCTCAAACCACTTCCAAACCAATCAATCATCTCATAAAATCAACCATTCAACTCTCAAAAACAACAAAAATCAGCCAAAAAACAAGAGGAACACCAAGGAAAAGGGAAATCTCTTGCAAGAAAATCTATCTTGTAACATCAACAAGCTTGTTTATTAGGTTTCATATGATCACAATAAAGAAAAGAACACCAGGCACAACAAATCTTCATGCAATATCATGTAGATCTCCCACGGATTTGATAGAATCAACCATATTCTTCAATATCTTCACAAAATCCATCAATATAACAAACCAAGCAAAGGAATACACCATCTTTGAATGGAAATACATCACATAGTATTCATCTTCAATATCTTCATAGTCTTCTCTCTCAATCTCTCATATACAATCACTCTGTTTTAGTAGAATTGGCTATCTCTGACTCTCTCTCTCTCTCTCTCCATCAATAATACATCATATTCTCACTACAATCTCTCAAAATCACTCTCAATAATCCTTCTTAGGTCGTGGATAACCCTCCCAAGAGGTATGTCTGATATGAAGAGTCACCAGAGCCACTACAGTGTCTTTTCACGGCTCACTACTGTCACTGTCACTTAGTCTTCTCTTCAGTCTTCAGCAGCTACTTCTTCCACTTGTTTTAGCTCTTTTGAACTGAGATTCATCCTTTCCAAAGGTTCTAAAACTTTCCCAAAGTCACACATACATTCTACAGAACAGTTTACAGAAGGTCTATAGAACAGTCACAGTACATCACCAGAACAGCTACAGTATAGTTACAGTACAGAGACAGAAGCTCTACAGAAGACCTACAGAAGGTTACAGAAGGTCATCAAAACCTCATAACTTATACTCAAACCATTCCAAACTCTCAAAAACTATTCAATAAGCTTTCGCAAGATCTCAATCTTCATCAATCATCAATCCATGCTTCATACAGAAGACAATCAGAACAAAACAGAACAAAACAGAAGCTATACAGAAGGTATACAGAACCAATTAGAACATCACAGAACCTCACATCTCCACTAATAAACATCATGAGCTTCCAAAACATCCTCTCCAACAGGACCAGGTATCTGCTAGGTAAACAAAGGGCATGAAAATACAATATATCTAGCTGCTGGGAATCAATGCTCACATTGACATTCATGCACAACTTTGGAATAGGCTTGGAATCATTATGAGAGTGCCTATGCATATACGCCAAGTACCAAGAAAAGTGAGCACTTAATCTCACTGAAGGATTTGTAGACTGTGAATACTACTGAGCAAAATGAATATAGTTCTGATAAGCTTGACTGGCAGGTGTCCATTCTCTTGGAATTACTGGCCAATTTATCTGAGGTCCTGTAAGGGAATCATTGGAGCTCCATCCCCTTCTTCTAGAAATCTGATGATCAAACCTGTCATAGTCACTAACCAATTGAGGTGGTTGAGATATAGAAGTGTTAGGAGAGGGAAGTGGAATAAGGAAAAGTGGATGAAGAGAGGGGTAGGCAAAATCATAAAAGGAAGAATGATTTAAAGAAGGAGTGGCAGAAATTTGTAGGGAATCAATTAAAAAGGGTGTTAACTGATAAATAGGAAATGTGGAAGGTACATGAATGGATGGAGAAGGACATGGTGGAGAAGGGGAAAATACTCTATCCTCAATAAAGGAGCAATATGCAAAAATGGGAATTTGAGGGAAAGATTGAGGTTGGAAAAGAAGGGGTAAAATGGTTGGGGAATTAGATTGACAAAGGGAAATATATATATCATATCGGTGAGCCATTTGTTGGTAATACAAAAGGGTAGGAACAGAAGGTCCTAAGAGAGATCTTCTATGATAGGTATAAAAAAAGGTAGAATCAAACGGATTATGTTTTGAAAGATAAGCTAAGAGATCCACCCTCAGTTGATTAGTACTCTGGGCATAGGTAGGGGCTGTGTTTTGTCTTTGATTCAGGACCACAGAATCAATCATGGTATGCCAGGCATTATCAGGACAATTAGCCACTTTGGAGGAGTAACTCTAAAACATGTCATCTATGCACAACTCCAAATGGTTGACATACAAAACAGCTTGTAGAACCATGTCTCCCACATACCATGCCATATCCACCTCATCTGGAATTAACAAGTCTCCTTGTAGATACATGTAGGACATCAACATGGTATCTGTCGTGACAGAATCTTCAAACACCATCTTTACCACCTCTGTCTCAGCAACTCAGCAGACCAAGCCCCACTCCATCCATCCTTAGGAAGAGGTAAATCCATCGTGGAAAGCTTCATGTAGAAGGCCAACTTCTGTAGGTGGTAGTGGACAAAGAAAGAATGGTCTGGTGGAACATATTCCTGAAACTGCTCAAATGTAGACCATAACAAATCCATTCTGGATTGCAATCTTTCCACTTTATCTTGGAAGAGAGGACACAAGGTAGCATGTCTCTGAAGAGCAGCCAAGTCCTGCGGTGAGAGAGAAGGGATCAAGGGAACATTAGGACTTGGAGGAACAGACCGTGACTTTGCCAATTGATCTTGCAACTGCTTGATTTGGGAAGCTTGCGATTCCACTGTGTCATTAGCAGTCTGTAAGGCTGAAAGTTTGGCATCTAAGAGAGTTTGGAACTCTTGTGCTTCTCTAGACATCCTCTCTTTCTCCTCTGAAAGGTTAGTAACCGCTGATTGAGCCTCTAGTAACTGGATCTTCAAAGAAGATATCTCATCTCTTTGGGTTGCAACCAGTTGGGTTTGTTGCTCCATCTGCTTAAACAAATCTGCTAGGGTATCCTTAGTAGAGGCTAACTCGGATGTTGCCTTATGCAACTGGTCCTTAGACTGCATCAGTTCTTCATAAAAGGAAGCGTACAGCTGTTGAACACAAGCTGTCATTGACAATTCAATGGAACTCTGAATGTCTTTACATAGGAAAGGAATTACATCGCCCGAGACTAGACTGTTCAGTGAGGGAACTGATATGTCCAATGAACCTTCTCTATGTGCTCTGAATAGGTTATTACTTGTGAGATACCCAGGGAGATCACTGCCAGAGGTAGTAGGAATGGGCATTGAAGGAAGAACCGAAGGAGCTTTATCCGCTACTCGCTTCAAGCGTTTGCGCTGGATGACCAGGGGAGGCGGAGAATCATCATCCTCTATATCAATGGGTTCAGACTCATCTGAAGGTGGAGGAGGAGGTACTCGATCTGATGGAGGAGGTGGAGGCACACTTTCTGTAAACCTGAGTAGGTCAAGAAGGCAGACAAGTACGATCCATAGGTGACATTGGTAACATTACCCCTGGTGACTTTGACGAAATGTTGATCCATTTTAGTGAGGAGGTAAGTGCTCCAATCAATAGCGACTCCTTTCAACACCATCCTTGAAGCTGTGAAAAGCTCTTTGGACAAGTACTGGGATGGCGTTTTGGCAGGCATAAACCTGTCCTGGAGAAACTGACAGACCATCTTCCACACAGGATCAGTGATCATGGAAAAGGAAACTCCTGAAGAGTTTATTACCTTCTTAACATCCAGCATTTCCCTTGTCTGTTTTTGTAACAGCTTCAAAATCTCTTCATTAGAGAAAAGCTGACGAGTGGTAACAAACACCTTTGGAGGGAAGAGAAAGAGCCTTCCCTAGGCCTCGAGGTGTCAAAGTCATAGAAATACCCTAGACCAGTCCTGACTTCTTGCTGTAGGAGGCCAGAAACTCATCACACAACAATGGATCCTCTGGAAGCAATGGAAAGGAGGCAACCACAAAAGCAGCGAGTCCCGCCTTCGTGAGAGGCTCAAAAGTGAGTAGGGAAGAGTAATCCCTACTGACTAGTGGGACATACTGGATAGGGGGAGGAGCGTGAGAAGGCGCCATTCAGATGGTTACACACACACCACAAACACAGACAATCAAGGAGAATGCCTGCAAAGCAACAGACAAATACCAAGGATAAGAGAACAACCAAAACGATAAAACGTGACTGGACCAACTATCCCCAAACAAACCACAGCCTAGAAAAAATTTGATATGACCTCTAGACATATGCGACCAAAAGCTTCATGCTATGCATCATACAAACACCCAAATCCCCGTATTAGGCAATAAATAAGAAAAAAAAAACTACACACCGTACCCTTAACCGTAACAAAGACACTAAACCGAAATATCACCACTACCCACATATATCAAGACCACAACTTTGATAAACCGGTATTTGACTATGGAAATAACTCCAAAGACTGCGCATACCCATCCCACGAAACCGAGTTTATTAAAAAGGGGAAATAAGTGCAGTGAGGGGAAATTAATTTAATGAAAGGTTCATTTTAATAAATTATTAAGAAATGGGTGAATTTTTATTAAGTGATAAACCTTAACAAGAAAACGGCGGTTCCTTCTTAAAAATTTAATTACCATTATTAGGTTAAAGCGGTGCTTTAATTCGAATCCCAGACTTCGATACCCAGACGGGGTCTCTAAATGCAAATTCATTGATTACAAATTAAGGTGATGTGGAGCGTTTTTTTGCCAGTGCGTGCTCTTGTGACGGCTGGTTCATTTTAATTAAAAATATTAAAGTGCCTCTTCAGTGCACTTAGCGCGTGCTAAGTGAACGGCATATTTATTTTTATTTTAAAAAAAACTATGTGTTTAGCACGAATGCGCATGCCATGGTGGTGTTAAGGTTCATTGTTTTTTATTATTTGTTTGTTTGTTTTGTTGGATTTTTGTTCTTGGTGGTTTTTTATTTTTATATTAACTGTGGGTTTTGGGGTAGTTGAAAAAAAAAAACAAATAAAAGGGAAAATACCTAGTAGTGGGTGCATGGAAATGCAAAGAATGCGCTCTCCTCAATCCAAAAATATCTGGATTTTTTTTCTAGATGTTTAGTTGGTGTTAGGATGAAAAAGGTTTTTTTTTTTGTTAATTATGTTTTTTTTTTGTTTATATTTTTAAAGAATTTAGGTGTGAAATGAAATATTGTGACAACTTATAAAAATATACAAAAAATAAATAAAATATTAATGGAATTGTTAGGAAATTTTTAGAAATTAATTGGAAATTTTTTAAGCATTTTTAATGATTTTTTTCATTTTTTGGGTATTTTTAAAAGATTGGGGAATTTTAAAATGGTCGAAAATGTTTTTCTGAAATTTACAGGTTTAGAAAAATATGGCCATGGATTGTAGAAATAATAGGAAATTTTCTAGATTTTTATGTATGTTTTTCAGAATTTTTAAATGATTTTGTTTAATTTTTCAATGTTTTTTGGTTTTTGTTTTTATTTTATTTGTGTTTTTGTTTTTTTTTTTCGTTTTTGTGTTTTTTAAAAGGGTTTGCGGATTGGTGAATGAAAAATCTGGGAAAATACCCAGAAATAGGATGCGTGGCAGCTGCGTGTTAGCAACCGGCTAACAAAGTCCCGCACCCGCACACGATCAATCACGAACAATCACACTCGCACGAACAGCCACGTGCGTACACACCCTTTGCGGGTGTCAAGGGCGGAAAAGAAATGCCTGCGAGTTTCTGCGTGACGGGGGGTTAAGGAGGGGTAAGGTGCTGTGGGTCTGCAAAGGGTGTGAACATGACTTAGGGAGGGGTTGCGGTGGTGGGGTTCCTGCGGGGGGGAACAGTGGTTTAGGAAGGGTTATTTCCTACGGGGGTGCCTGTGGGGGGAAGGGGGCTAGGTTGGGGGTGGGGGGGGGGTGTGGGTTTGCTGGGGGGGGAATGGGGGCTTGGTTGGGGGTGGGGGGGGGTGTGGGTTTGCTGGGGGGGGAATGGGGGCTAGGTTGGGGGTGGGGGGGGGGGGGTGTGGGTGTGTAATGGGGGGAGGTGTGTAATGGGGGGGAATGGGGGTTTAGAAGGGGGGGTGGGGGGGGGGAGTGTGTGTTAGTGGGGGACACATGGGTAATGGGGGAAATGGGGGTTAGTGGAGGGTAAGTGTGTGTGTGTGTGCTGGGGGGGAAGGGGGGCTTGGTTGGGGGTGGGGGGGAGCATGTGGGTTTGCTGGGGGGGAAGGGGGGCTTGGATGGGGGTGGGGGGAGGGGGGGGGGGGGGGGGGGGGGGGGGCGGGGGGGAGTGTGTGGGTTTACTGGCACGTGGAGGAGGGCGGTTGGAGGGGAGGCGTCGTAGTCAAAGGGGAGTGGCAGGCGGCCGACGACCTGGAGAGCGGCGCGGATGGCGACTTGGAGAGTGGCGCGGCTGTAGAGGACGGGGGCTGGCGTGGCGGAAGGCCTGGAGGGCAAAGGCGCTACGACGGGGCGGGAGGCCTGGCGGACAGATCGCTGAGGGTGCTGGCGACCGTGGCAGAGGGCGGGGCGGCCTGGAGGACGGCGCGATTGGCGACATGGCAGCGGGCACTTGGCAACAAGGCGGGGCTGGAGAAGGGGGCACTGCAGAGGAGGGGCGAGGGGCAACGGCCAACGGGCTAGCGAAGGCGTCCATCACGGGCGTGGCAGGCGGCGCGACCACTCGGGCGGGGCGAGAGGGCCTGCACGAAGGAGAGGAGGGAGGAGAGGAGTAGGCAGGGAGGGCGAAGAAGATGGAGGAGAGGGAGGGGCACGACAGGGAGGGAGAAGAAGATGGAGGAGACGGTTGGGGTGGGGAGGGGTCGTGAGAGGGGAGGGGGGATAGGGAAAAGGGTGAGGGGTAGGGGTAGGGTTAGTGGGCGGGGTAGGGGTAGGGTAGGTCATGGGGGGGGGGGGTGCCCAAGGAATGGGGTAGGGGGGTTGCCCAAGGGGGAAAGGCGTACCCCCGTCCCTCGCACGTGCGCGGGGCGGGGGTAAAAAAAATTTGCCGTGACGGGATTGAAAGGGTGCCCGAATGTTGGGACGAGGCACGCGGATGCGACCGGGGTGCGTTAAGATGCGTAAAATCGAAAACAGGCGCGTTCACGTGCGGGACAGGCGCACGAAAACACATAAAAATAAAGAAAAATTAATATCTCCCAATCGGGATGTCAAAACGAAATGGCATAAAAACAAAAAGTGGGCAGGACGGCAGGGGGAAGACAGGGAAAATACGCAACGGAGGTTCCGGGGGGGAAAAAGGGCAGTCACATGCAAAAAACACAAAAATGGGCAATTAGAAATTAATATCAGAAGATCCGTGCACCGGAACGAGGTGCAGGAAAAAGGAAAAATGTGCAAACAGATGTGCCCGAAAATCCTATCATGTCAAAACATAATTCCGACTGAGATAAGATGCGTTCACGTGGGAAAAACCCAAAAAACAGATCCGAAAATGGGATCGAAAATTAATATTGGATGAACCGTTTGCCGGAATGACATACAGTAAGAAGGAAAAATGTCCGCAAGAAGGGATGGCACATGGTTGTTATGTTAAAACGCAGTTCCAGTGAAAGTAGGAGGGATTCACATGCAAAAAACACCAAAAATACAACCAAAAACTCATTGAAAAATTAATAATTAAAAATCCAAAAGTCTAAAGAGGGTGGAGGAAAAAGGAAAAATGTAGAGAAAGGCACATGGTACATGGCTGTCAAAGCAAATTGGGATTCCGATGCAAACAGGGCAGGTTCACATGGAAAAATATAAAAAAGATGCACGAAAAAGTCATAAAAAAATCGGAAAATTAATATTGGACAAACCGTGCATCAAAATGACTCGGAGTAAAAAGGAAAAATGTCAAGGGAAAAGTGGTTTTCAAGGCTAGGGTGTCAAATCATGGTTCCGAAGCAAGCAAAGCACGTTCATATGGAAAACCGTCTAATTTGCGTAAAATGCTTTAAAAATTAATAACTCAAAAACCGTGCACCGAAAAAGGGGTAGGTAAAAAGGAAAAATGGTCAATTAAGAGGGAGGAACAGGGCTATAAGGTTGTATTTGGACTTCGGTGAATGTAAGATGCGTTCACATGGCAGGACCACAAAATCAGGAAATGAAGGAAAACTGCAAGGGAACAACCCCAAGGGCGGGTGGAAAACAAACGAGTGGGTGGGAAGGGACCCCATTAGGGTAACAACAAGTCGTGGCATAGATTCATTAGCAAGTTGAGGCATATGCAGAAGGGTAGGCAATGTAGACGCGCAGGGACGCGTCCCCACACTTAAAACCTTAACGGATAGGGTTAACCAAACAACAGGGACCTAGAACCACATAACAGACCATCCACTAACGTCCCCACACTTAAGACCTTAACGTCACTGAGAAACAGAAGTTGTAGGGTTAGAAAAACTTGGCCCATGTTGTTGAGAATCAAGGTTGATTGTCGATGGCACGTCCTGTGTCGTTGTCGACTGCTTGAGGTACCAAGGCATCTTCACAGCGCACGTCCTTCAGGGCAGGGACCACGCGGCAGTACCCAGGGAGGTAGCTGGTAGAAAGGATCGCAGAAAATGCAATATCAAGGGATATTGCACTCAACTCACAGTCACTCAAATGAAATGAAAGAACTGTCACTCACCCCAGGACTAATATCACTCGAGGAATAAGGATTGAAACCCATATCTCATACCCGGTTTAGGAATCAACAAGGGAATGGTGCAGAGGGAGTATGCCAGGGTACACAGTTGATGGTGCATTAGTGCGTCGAACCCGTCTGGCATAAGTGCAAGGAGGAAGGCAAGGGAGCCTTACAGTGCAGTGTACAGAACAGAGTGATGTGTCCTGTGATGATGGTAGAGACCCACCCCGTGGGTGCATAAGGAAATGGGAACATACCTTACTCCAAGTGTCGTAACGTCCCTCAATCTCACCTCTCGGTAATTGATTGAAGAAACTCCAGTCACACTCAGCCCACCCTCTGTCTCACGCTTTGCTGATAGATACAGGAGGGAAGCCTTTTCCTGAAACCCATTGATGTAATCCTCACGATCACTTGTGCAAAGGTTGTAAGCCTTATGTGCATTTGATGGTGCAACTGTGCATCCCGCCCTGTGCCGGCATACGGTGCGAGAAGGAAGGCTAGGGAGCCTTATAGTGCAGTGCACAGAAACAAATTATGCTTTGTGCATTGAGAGGCCCATCCCGTGCGTGCAACACTCCATTCACACTCCTCACCTCTCATTTGATTTGAAGGCAAAGACTGGTCACTCGCCCCACCCTCTGTCTCACTCGTTGTTGATAGTTACAGAGGGCAGCCCTTACTCACTTTTCCATCCGGTTAGGATGAAAGCTCGCATCACTCAATTGTTTGTTGATGAAGATCGCATCGTCAGTTGTTGTCATCAAGATGTTGAAGATGAGGCATACCCAGGGAGGTAGCCATCAAATCGAAAGTTCTGTTGGATAGGAACATGGCATCTGCTAGAGGACAGTTAGACGCTCTATAGAGAGACCCAGGACACAACGTACCAAGGGAGGCAGCTTCGGAATTGGATCCTGGGGATATCAACTGATGAATCCACTTTCTGGACTGTTGGGTGTTGCCACCTTTTCCATAGCCAGCTTCTCGCCCAAGGGTGGTTATCACATTTTCTTGGAACGAGGCCTGCTATGACAGGGAATTGCTTCCTTTTCTCCCATAACAGATTTGGTTTTTTCTCTTTTTTTCTTTTTCTCCTACTCCCGAGGGTGTTTCCACCTTTTCTCGAAGAATAGGGCGGCATGACAGGGACCTAAGTCCTTTTCTCCCATGACCGATATGCATATATTTTTTCTTTTTTTTTTCTCTTCGAATTAAGCAAGGGAATGGTAGAAAGACCATGCATCAGAACCAACCTCGCCACTGTCGTTGGTGGAAAATAGAGGATAAGAGATCAAGACTGGAAGGTAGGGTTGAGGGGACAGAGGGTTGTGTCCACCTCATCAGGAGTGGCTAAAGAACGGCTATCAGAAGTAACATCATAAGAAGTACAGTGCCACGCCAACGAGGGAAAGGATCAGATGACCGTGATTGTCAAGATCCCCAAGGAGGGAAGTACTTCTTCAGGCGATATCCATTGATCAGGAAGGGATCATCAGAGGCATCAACGGTCTGCACTTGGATAGAGCCATTAGGGTTGACGACAAGTACCTTATATGGGCCCATCCACCGTTGTTGGAGCTTGCCAGGAAACTTGCCAAATCATGAATCATAGGCTAGGACTAAATCACCTTCTTTGAACTCATTGTGCTTGATGAAGCTGTCATGGTAAGCCTTGCATTGAGCTTGCGTGGCTTCCATGCACTGTAGAGCCATCTTGCGAGTTTCGTCCAAACATTCCAGGTGCAGGAGACGGCGTTGCAGTGAATCATCATCCCCCAAACGCTCTTTAATAGCCACTCTCAAAGAGGGTAATTCCAGTTCAACAGGGAAAATAGCTTCTGCACCGTACACCAGCTGGAAGGGTGTCTGCCCTGTTGTTGCTTTAAGGGAGGTTCTGTATGCCCAGAGGGCCTCTGTAAGTCGATCATCCCAATCACGATGATGTGCGGTAATTGTTCTTGTCAGGATCGAGTAGAGGATGCGATTGGTGACTTCGACTTGGCCGTTAGCTCTGGCGTAATAAGGAGTGGACTTGCGATGGTGGATCTTATACAACTCTGTCAATTCTTCCATGACTTTATTAATGAAATGCGTGCCTCTGTCACTTACCAGCTCTAGAGGACTGCCAAAACGGGTGATGATATTCTCGTACATGAACAGGGCCACGCTGTTACCATCGTCCCGCTTTAGGGCTTTAGCTTCACACCACTTTGTGACATAATCCATACATACGAGGATGTATCGGTTCTGCTTCATTCTGGTAGGAGGATCGATCGGGCCAATGAAGTCGATGCCCCAGTTCTCAAACGGCTTTAAAGGAAGGATAGGTTGCAGTGGCATGGCACTTGTCTTCGTGGGTTTCCCCATTCTCTGACAAGCATTACATCTTTTACAGTAATCATAGGCATCCTTATGAATGGTAGGCCACCAGTATCCTGCTAGTAGAGCCTTCCTAGCTGTAGCTTCTCCTGCAAAGTGGCCTCCACATGGCTCGTCATGGCAAGCCTTTAGAACAATCCCAATCTCATCTCCTGCAACACATCTTCGGAGCACTTCATCTTTGCCTTTCTTGTACAGTGCGCTGCCTAGCAGGGTGTAGGGGGCTGATTCTAACATAAGCTTCTTCCTCTCTCGACTAGAAATACCAGGAGGGTACTGTTGGGTTGCCAGTAGATTGGCAATGTCTGCATACTAGGGGGTTACAGTTTCTACCAAGAATAGGGAAGCATCAGGGAGGTCTGGATCATCCTGCTCCTCGTCTACAGTCTATGGGATACGCGACAGATGATCAGCCAGAACATGGGAACGACCCGATTTGGTAATCACCTCAAAGTCGAACTCCTGGAATAGGAGCCATCTCATCATTCGTCCTTTCACATCTGCTTTGTTCATCAGGAAGGACAGGGCCTCATGATCCACATAAAATTTAAAATGGGTAGATAGGAGGTAATGGCAGAACTTCTCTTGGGAAAACACCATTGCCAAGCACTCTAGCTCTGTCACTGTGTAGTTCCGTTCCCTATCAGTGACTTTTCGACTTGCATAATAGATCGGTTGATCCAGCTTCGAGGAGCCCTTCTGGCATAGGACTGCGCCTAAGCTTTCGATAGATGCATCCGTGTGTACGTGGAACTCTTTCATCCAATCAGGAGGTTGCAGAATGCCTCAATTAGACACTGCTTCAGAGTGATGAAGGCTTTGTCACATTCTTCCGTCCAAGTAAACTCTGCATCTTTCCTCAGAAGCTTGTGCAAGGAGGTTGCCTTTGTTGCAAAATGGACTATGAACCTTCTGTAGTAACCCACATGGCCTAGGAATCCCCTCAACTGTTTGAGGTTGGTGGGTGCTGTCAGAGTTGCGATCTTTTCGATCTTTGCAGGGTCTGTTGATATCCCTTGTGCAGAGACAATGTGGCCCAACAGAACTCTAGAAGAGACCCCAGAGATGCATTTGTTGGGGTTGAGGGAAATCCCATACTCCCGGCATCGGTCAAAGCATTGTTCTAGGTGTCTCCAGTGTTCACAGATCAAACTATAGACACAGAAGTCATCCAAATATATCTCAATAAAGTCATGCAGATGATTTTGGAATACGGTCATCATGACTCGTTAGAAAGTAGCAGGGACATTGCAGAGCCCAAACGGCATCACTCGGTAAGCGTAGGTCCCCCATTCTCTGGTGAAGGTTGTTTTGGATTGGTCTTCTTCTGCGATCTGCACTTGGTTGTATCTGCTAAATTCATCGAGAAGGGAATAAAGATCCACTGTGTCCAACAGTTAGTCTATGAAAGGGATAGGAAAGTGATTCTTCTTCGTCTTGGAATTGAGCTTTCGGAAGTCAACACATATTCACAATTTGCCATTCTTCTTGGGTACAACCACGATGGGTGAAACCCATTCACTATTTGTCCCACTGGATAGATGAACTCGGCTTCCAGAAGCTTCAGCAGCTCTGCTTTCACCAATGTTGAATAATTCGGGTTCATTCGCCTCTGTCGTTGCTGTACTGGCTTGGCATCGGGCTCCAAGTCAATATGATGATGACATATTGTGGGATCAATCCCCTTTAGGTCTTTGTAGGACCACGCAAACACGTCCAAATTTTCTTTCAACAAGTTATACAAGGTTGATAAGTCTTCTTCCGGTAGGCTACTACCCACCTTCAAGTGGCATTCAGTGCCATCTACATCCACAAAGGTTAACTGCCTTTCACCTTCTACTTCATGGATGAAGGTCCCGCGGACTGCTTTTGGGTACAGATCCGACTCCTTCAAGGGAGTGGTGTCCTCTTCTGATGTCCCACTAGAACCAACTTCTTCTTTTGGTGGAGACTTAGGTTGCTCCTTAAGATGTTGAAATGGGATTAGAGCCATTTTGGGTTTGGTTTCAAAATTAATTACCTCTTGGCTTGAAGACTCATCTTCTGATGACACGTCCAGGAATGTCACATAACAGGGACCCTCTGATGCCTGTTGAGTTTGTGGGACTGGTGCTTGTTGGCACGGGGCATCATCATCATCTTTTCTTGGCAAGGATGGGTTAGGACAGCAAGAGCCACTACTGAAAGACAGCTTATTCTTCTTAATCCATTTCTTATAAAGATTTTGCATATGAGAAGATCTGTGTACCAGGCCAAATGGTACCATCACCATTCTGTCCCATAGCATGAGCTCGACTGCTTCTGATGCTTCTGGACCTTCTTCTTCATATATATCCTCTGCATGTAGGATAGATTCTTCTGGCTCACTTTCATAACCTTCTTCGTCCATATCATATTCATCCTCTTCTGTCTCTGTCTCTGGCTCTGCTTCTGTCTCTGTCTCTGTCTCTGCTTCTGTCTCTGTCTCTGTCTCTCTCTCTGGCTCTGTAGGAGCTCTGGAAGAGAAGAACAGGTTCTCTATTTCATCTTCTGCCTCTGTCTCTGGCTCTGCTATGGCCATGTAACAGGGAGAGCAGTACATCCATGCTTCTATCTCACTGTCAGAAGTGATTTCGGAAATCGTTCCTGGTTCAGGCAGGAAGTATTTACCCATTGATAATGGCTTTGCATCTTTTGGGAGTTGGCTTATAGTATCCACTGTTAAGGAACGTGCCACTGTTTTCTTGGGAAGGATCTGTTTGACATCATCTTCGTATGCTGATGTTCCATCTATAGCCTCATTAGGGGAGTCAGAAGATAATTCCAAGGAGGTGGATCCATGTCCTTTTTGAGCACCATATAGCTTCAGCACCACTTTATTGGGTCCTCTACCCAAGGTCAAGGTTCCTTTGAACCAATCCGTCCTTGCTCCGGTTTCAAAAAGCCATGGTCTGCCCAACAGAGGGTAGGATGTACCATAAGAGTTTGGCTTCACCACCAGATAGGTTAGCCAATAATCTTTTCCAGTCACTGTAGTCTTCACATATGGGAGAATGCCCAAAGGCTTGATTTTGCTCTGATCCGCCAGTCTAATGATCCGTTGGGTGGGTTGCACCCCTTGTAGGCCTAGATCCTTCATTGTCACATCTGTCATAATGTTTACTGATGAATCACCATCAATCAGTGCATTTGCAATTAAGCAACCTTCTATCCACACGCTAGTCTCTGGGGTACCCGGATCTAGGAAGGCGTTAGCCACATCCACTTCTTTTACAGGCTCTGAAGCTTTGTTGGACTTTGTTGCTGTTGAGGGAGCAATCCTTAAGCCACGTCTTCTTGTCAGTATACTTTTGAACCTTTTTCAGCAATTGGGAGACAACATCAATAATTGTCGGAATGTGAGGTTTGGTTTAAAGGTATCTAGATCTCTGACCACATCGTATTCCTTAATAGGATCCACTAGCTTCTCTAACCGGCTTCTGTCTCTGTCTCTGTCTCTGCTTCTGTCTCTGTCTCTGTCTCTCTCTCTGGCTCTGTAGGAGCTCTGGAAGAGGAACAGGTTCTCTATTTCATCTTCTGCCTCTGTCTCTGGCTCTGCTATGGCCATGTAACAGGGAGAGCAGTACATCCATGCTTCTATCTCACTGTCAGAAGTGATTTCGGAAATTGTTCCTGGTTCAGGCAGGAAGTATTTACCCATTGATAATGGCTTTGCATCTTTTGGGAGTTGGCTTATAGTATCCACTGTTAAGGAACATGCCACTATTTTCTTGGGAAGGATCTGTTTGACATCATCTTCGTATGCTGATGTTCCATCTATAGCCTCATTAGGGGAGTCAGAAGATAATTCCAAGGAGGTGGATCCATGTCCTTTTTGAGCACCATATAGCTTCAGCACCACTTTATTGGGTCCTCTACCCAAGGTCAAGGTTCCTTTGAACCAATCCGTCCTTGCTCCGGCTTCAAAAAGCCATGGTCTGCCCAACAGAGGGTAGGATGTACCATAAGAGTTTGGCTTCACCACCAGATAGGTTAGCCAATAATCTTTTCCAGTCACTGTAGTCTTCACATATGGGAGAATGCCCAAAGGCTTGATTTTGCTCTGATCCGCCAGTCTAATGATCCGTTGGGTGGGTTGCACCCCTTGTAGGCCTAGATCCTTCATTGTCACATCCGTCATAATGTTTACTGATGAACCACCATCAATCAGTGCATTTGCAATGAAGCAACCTTCTATCCACACGCTAGTCTCTGGGGTACCCGGATCTAGGAAGGCGTTAGCCACATCCACTTCTTTTACAGGCTCTGAAGCTTTGTTGGACTTTGTTGCTGTTGAGGGAGCAATCCTTAAGCCACGACTTCTTGTCAGTATACTTTTGAACCTTTTTTCGGCAATTGGGAGACAACATCAATAATTGTCGGAATGTGAGGTTTGGTTTAAAGGTATCTAGATCTCTGACCACATCGTATTCCTTAATAGGATCCACTAGCTTCTCTAACCGGTTAGGGAATGGGGCAACACCCATTTTCATTTTTCCTCTTTCTTCCAACAGAGGCATCATGGGAACTTCTTCTGCCACTTGTGGCACCTCCTCCTCTTCTATCTCCTGGACCTCTGGTCTTGTCTCTGGAACTGTCTCTGTAACTCTCTGTGGCACTGTAGTGCTTTGTACGGCACTGTCAGGCTCTGTTCTGTTCTGTTCTTCTGGTGGAAGATTGAACTTCACTATTTTGGCAGGAGGATTATGTTCTTTCTGGATAAGTGGTTCCTTCTTCTTTGCACGTGTGATGGCAGCAACTTCCAATTCCACTAAATTGGAGGTAGGCTCTTGGGCCTTGGCCGGATTATCAGTAGCACTGTTTTTCACTGGGGCTGGGCTTGGACAGTCTTTTGCAGTGTGGCCTTCTCCTTTGCATCGACTGCATAAGGGCTTGTAATCCACTGACCTTCTGGGATTTGGACAATTTGGTGAGATGTGTCACTTTTCTCTGCATCTGCAACACTCCACTTCTGATCTCTGACCACCGCCAGACTGTCTTCCTTTGTAACTTTGGGAGGGAAACCTTCTGGGTCTGAAATTAGGACCAAACTCTCTAGGCTAGGTTCCAATATCCTGTGTTGCTATTTTGGATTCCAGCAAGTTGAATCATGCGTCTTCTTCCTTCCTTCTCCTATCATGCATCTCCTTCAGAGAGCAAATGTCCTCTGTATGGTTCTTCTGCAAATAGTAGGAACATAAAGCTCCAGGAATGGTTGGTTTTTGTGTGCATTCAGTGGCTAAATGGCCTGCTTGATGACACTTACCACACCAAGTATTTGAATGCATCACATCTCTTCCTGCTCCCGCAACGTTGGATATGCTAGCGATATTCACTTTCAGTGTTTGTAGCTGATCTATAATCACATCCATCAACTCCTTTTTGATATTTGCAACTAAGTTGGATAAATAATCCTTCAAGATTTCTCCTCTTGAGGTACTGGCAGTAGGGTTTTGAGGAGTCTCTGTAATCACTGCATAAACAGGTTGGGCTGGTGCAGAAGGGTATCTGTTCTGATTCTGATTCAGAGCTCCTATTTGAAGTGTTGGATGTTGGCTCCAGTTGGTAGGGTTCCACTCTTGCTGTTGATTTGGCATTGAGGAAATTGGTTGGGACCATTGTTGTTGTGGTTGAACCATCATTTGAGGCATTGATTGTGGCCACTATGGATTTGGTGCAGTGTACTGTGATACTGAGGGCATCTGTGGGTAAGGGTAGGGGACTGTCCCTGGGACTGCATTTGGTGGGTACATCATTCCTGGCATCAGAGGAGGTAGGACTCCTCTTCCTGGATTCATCGCCAATCTAGCTTCCACTTCATCGTACATTCTTGCACCTTCTGTTGCAGCTTGAAGTGCGGCTGGTCTTTGCAGCTCCACAAACTTACGGACTTCTGGTTGTAATCCTCTGAGAAACACCCCCTTCTGAATGCCATCATCTAGATTATGGTTAGTCCATCTCTTCAGGATGGATTCCATTCATGAGACATAAGCTTCTACTCTTTCTCCAGAGGATTGACTTAGGTTTATAAATTCCTCTCGCATCCGCTCTTCAAAACCGTCACGCCTGAATTTAGTGAGGAAGGCCAACTTCAGGTCATCCCATGTGCCAAAAGTTCCTGCTGCTTGTCTCTCATACCATTGAAATGCCGCGCCCTTGAAAGTGGCGAGGAATATTTCTAGCCAATGCTCAGGCGTTTTGGCATTGTTAGCCACACATGCTATCATAAACTCTGCTACATGAAGATCAGGGTCTTCATTGTACTCTCCCTTAAAAACTGGCAATGGAACTACATTCGCTGGCCTATCATCCATATTTCCAGGACGGATCTGGCTTAGAAGTGGACCTCTAGCAGGAGGAGGAAGGGCTTGATGTGCCATTGGGACTTCTGTAAAGAGTTCCGCAAGGGCGTCAAAGGCGGCTTCTGCTGTGAGCTCGTTCTCCGCTTTGATTTTTGCTTTCTCTCTTCTCACGTACCTCTGGACTCATTCTAACGCTTGCCTCTTAATTGCGCCATTCATCAGGGGGTTGGCTCCACTATGTTGTTAGTGCTCCACAGAGGGTTATCAGAAGGCTTCAGTCTCTGGAGGACTCTCTTGTCAACATTTCTTCTACTTCTTCCTTTTCAACGTCTCTCAATTTTTCTTTCATGCCACTGCACAGAGGAAGGTATTCGGTCCTGAAGGTATCAAAATGCATACATCTGAGCATTGTGGTGGTGCCATCATCATAGTAATGCCAGCTTCTGATGGTTTCAATAGTGTATGTTGTGAAGAACACTCTGTCTACCAACTTCCAGTGGGTTGCTAATTGAACAAATAGAAGATTATCAGTGCACCAAGCATCCCACGTATCTTGCTGTTGAGCATCCACGAACAAATTCCAACTCTTTTCCTTCTTGTCTCTGTGAATCTCCACAGACCAAGACTGTTGAAGCTTCTTCACAATCTCCCACTTTAGAAATACACCATCTTTGAATGGAAATACATCACATAGTATCTCTCACATACAATCACTCTGTTTGAGTAGAATTGACTATCTCTGACTCTCTCTCTCTCTCTCTCTCCATCAATAATACATCATATCCTCACTACAATCTCTCAAAATCACTCTCAATAATCCTTCTTAGGTAGTGGATACCCCTCCCAAGAGGTATGTCTGATATGAAGAGTCACCAGAGCCACTACAGTGTCCTTTCATAGCTCCCTACTGTCACTTCACTCCAGTCTTTACTTGAGTCTTCAGCATGTACTTCTTTCACTTCTTTCAGCTCTTTTGCACTTGTATTCACCTCTTTCCAAGGCTAGAAAAATTTCCCAAGCTACACTCTCATCCATCAGAACACATACAGAAGCATACAGAACAATCACAGTACAGTACCAGAACAGCTATAGTACAGAACATAAGAGAGACAGAAGCTCTAGAGATGACCTACAGAAGGTCATCAAAACCACATAACTCATACTCAAACCATTCCAAACTCTCAAAAACTACTCAATAAGCTTTCACAAGATCTCAATCTTCATCAATCATCAACCCATCCCTTCTTATAGAAGACAATCAGAACAAAACAGAAGCTATACAGAAGGTATACAGAACCAATCAGAACCAATCAGAACATCACAGAACCTCACATCTCCACTAATAAACATCATGAGCTTCCAAAACACAATCAATATCATCCAAAACACTCTCAAAACACTTCCAAACCAATCAATCATCTCATAAAATCAACCATTCAACTCTAAAAAACAACAAAAATCAGCCAAAAAACAAGTCATTTCAACACTCAACTATAGAGACATAGGATTTTAAAAGGTCCAAAACAATAGAATTAGTACTTTCACTCTGCCCATCCGTTCGAGGATGATAAGAGGATGAAAAATTTAACTTTGTCCTGAGGTTCTCGAAGAGAGCTTGCCAAAAGAGGCTGGTCATGCTGCGGGGATCTTGATCACTTATAATGGACTTAGGCATGCCATGATGCTTGAAAATATGAGCAATTAATAGCTTAGCCATATGATCGGCTTTGATTGTCTTTTGCACAGGTATAAAGTGAGCTTGCTTACTGAATCTATCAATGATAGTCTAGATTGCATCATTACCTGCTTGTGTGCGAGGAAGCTCCATGATAAAGTCCATGGCTATACTTTCCCAAGGCTCATTGGGAATAGGCAATGGCTTCATTAGACCAGGTGGTTTATGCGTGTCATACTTTACTTTTTGGCATATCTTGCACTCGCAGACATATCTTTCAATGTCAGCTCTAGAGTGGGCCAGAAGAAATATATTTCCAATGCTTGAGTAGTGGGTAGAATAGCCCTATGTCTAGCATATGGAGATGTATGTGCTTCATCCATTACCTTGTGCCGCAATGGTAATGCTACAAAAATTGCTTGATGATGATACAAATAACCATCTCGAATCGAGTAAGGTGTAATCGACTAACTTGAGTTAAGCTGATCCCATATGGTTGAGAAGTTGGAATCAGTTACATATATTTTGGGTAAATCCATGAACTCGTTATGGTAAATAGTTGTGATTGCATTCACTCGAGGTCACTATGATAGAGCATCTGTTACCACATTCTTAGTTCCAGATGTGTGAAGGATTTGAAAATGAAACATAGATAAGAAATTTTCCCAACACATTTTTTTCTCTGAGAGCTTCTTCTGAGAGTGAGAAAGTATCTTAGACTTTGGTGATCTTTTTCAATAACAAAATCTGCACCAAGTAAATAGTGTTTCCATACATGAAGAGTACGTATCACCGCCATAAGCTCTTTCTCATATAGATCATGGTCCTTGAGGCGTGGGCTCTCAAATGCTACTGCATGATGCTCTTGGTTAAGCACAGCTCCAATGAAATCCCCAGAATCATCACAGTGAACTTCAAAAGGTTTTTGAAGATACGGAACTATAAGAACTGGTTCTTGAGTCACAAGAAACTTAATTCTTTCAAAGGCTTGTAGTTGCCTTGATCCCTAGCAAAAAGGCATTGGCTTCTTAGTAAGGTCATGTAGAGGAGATGCGACATATGCAAAAACTTGTATGAACTTCCTATAATATGAACATGGGCCCAAGAAACTTCTAACTTCATGTACAGAAGTAGGTGTAGGCCATTCAACAATGGCTCGAATCTTCTCAAGATCCATTCTCACCAAATTGTGAGAAACAATATGGCCTAAGTAATGAATTTTCGAAAGGAAAAATTCACTCTTCTTAGCATTGACCTGTGCTTGTGAAGCTCTTGAAAAACAATAGATATATGTTTTCTATGCTCTTCTTCAGACTGTGAAAATATTAGAATGTCATCAAAGAAGACACATGTGATCTTTGAGTGAGGTCTGAAAATTCTCTCCATCATTCAATTGAATGTGGTGGGTGCATTAGTCAAACCAAATGGCATGACTAAGAACTCATATAGTCCAAATGTCATATGAAAAGCTATCTTATGAACATCTTCAAGTGCTATCCGTATCTGGTGATAGCTGCTCTTGAGATCAATGTGACTAAAGATACTAGCCCCTTGAAACTTATCCAAGATTTCATCTATCATTGGGATAGGAAAACGATTCTTGATTGTGATCTTGTTCAAAGATCTGTAGTCTATGCACATACAGAAAGAACCATCTTTCTTTTGAACAAGTAAGACTGGAGAGTAGTATGGAGAAGAGCTAGGTTGAACTAACCCTTTTTCCAACAATTCGTTTACTTGTGTTAGGATCTCCTCGTGATGACTTCCACTTACTCGGTAAGGCGGTTGGTTAGGTGGTGAATTGCTTGGGATAAGATCAATTGTGTGATCTTTCGAGTGCTTAGGAGGTAACTTTCTTGGGAGTAAATCACTAAAATAATCTTCATATTGTTTAACGAAATCATGTCTAGCTTGATCAATTAAAGAGAAGGGTTCTTTTAAAGTCTGAGACTTAGAAGCATTAGTTGGTATTGTGTGTTCATTAGAGGCACCAAGTGCCCTTGAATCATTAGTTTCTTTTGACTCTCTCACAAAAATCATGTACGCATAAATAGCTTTCTTCATTTCTTTAGAAATGCTAACATGACTAACCATTGGCACATGCCAATTTCTAGCATCAGCAATGAATACTATGTTTTGACCCTTGAATTGAAATGCAAGGGTCTTGTTAACAAAATCGGGAAGAGGTCTAATCTTGTAATGTCAAGGCATGCCTAAGATAACATCACAGCTACCTATGGGTGCAAGCAGAAAAGATTCTTGGTTGCGGTAACCCCCAATTCTAAGATTCAACTTCCCTTGAATAGGAGTAGAATTGGTTGTAAGTCCTTCAAATGCCGAACTTGATCCAATTGGTGTTCCCAATAGATCCAGTGGAATTTGTAGCCTTTCAACAGTATCTGCTAACACAAAATGATTTGTGGGCCCTAGATCAAAGAGTATCAAAACTGGTTGATTGTTGAGTGTCCCCCAACCCTTTAAGAGTTGTCTTTTCTTCTCATTTGAATGAGTGCTACCTTGCACATTTGGAACATAATTTGAGGATGGCAGAGGAGGATCTTTAACCACATTTGCTTCCTTCCTTTTGTGAGGACAATCAGGCTTCATATGCCCTAACTCACCACAAAGAAAGCACCTTCCTTCCTCTTTGTACTTTTGTATCTCAGAGGGTGAGAGATACTTGCGCTTCTTTTTGTTATCCTCTGGCTTTGAATATTGGTCATGGGTAAAGGTAGGTCTTCTTCGATTAGTCATGTCTCTTGGTTGATCATAGAGCTGCTCTTGTCTAGCTCTATAAGAACTCATCTCCAACTTTTGAGATGTACTAGATGTATGCAAACTTTCAACTATGATGGAAAACTCCATCATGCGAGAAAGGTTTCATGTGGATACACCTTCATGGTTCTATGTAAATGAGGGAGTAGGCCAGCTTTAAACTTCATTTTCTTCTCTTCATCCCTGATCTCCATGAAAGGAGTAACCTTGAGAAGAGTAGACCAAAACTTGTCCACATAATTAGTGACCTTTTCATGCTCTTTCTGGCCTAGCCAATCCCACTTCTTCTTGACATCATTCTCAAAATTAGGAGGCAAGAACTGAACATAAAACTTCTTCTTGAACTTTTCCCAAGTTGTAGGTTTCCTTCCCTCCAAAATGAGAGTCAACCACCAATTGCTAGTGGTGTCTTTTAAGTGCATGCCTACATGCCTGAGCTTGGACTTTTCTAAGAAATTACCATAAGAGAAAGCAACTTCAAATTGCTTGACAAAGGCTAACGCCTTAGTAGGATCTCTCTTACTGGAGTAAGAGTCAAAATTTATGTCCTTATCCCCAGACTTCAAAGTCTTAGTCTTCTTAATCTTGCTCCTCTTATGGTCCCTCTTTGTCCATTTGCGGATTGCATGAGACTTAGAACTAAGAGAGTAGAAACTAGAAGATGATGAGGAGGAGGAGGAACTTGAGTAATCAGGGGAATAGCTGGTTGTTGAGGGAGATGACTCCCTCACTATCCGCCTCACTCGAGGTGAGGTCTTCTTACTCTTCTTGACCCGAGAATCCTTCTTCCTTCTAGGAAGCTTCTCAGCAATTGGATGCTTTGCATCTTCACCATCAATTGGTGCAATGATGTTTCCTCCAGTATCACCATCTTTTGGAGGATTCGGTCCTTCATAAGTAGATTCTTCCCTTGCCCTTAAGCTATCAATCAATTGACGTACTTCGGGAATCTCCAACAAGCTATGATACTCTGTCAATTGAGCTTGTAATTGCTCACTTGTAGGTGCTTCATCAGTTGCCATCTTTACCTTCTTCTTGCAAGGATCGCCTTTACTTTGAGAAAAGAAAAGAGACTTGCTCTGATACCACTGTTATAGAATTCGAGATACACGCTCGACTTTCTTATATACTTAAAAGATATATGGTAAATATTATACTAGCACAAAGAGAGAACATATGAGAGAAAAGAAAGATGTATAGAGAGAGAGAGAGATGAAGAGATTGACAACACACTAGGGACTGGAAGATGGGCTAGTCCCCCCCTTGTGAAGTTATATTATTGACAAGGAGCAAGCTCGTCCATTACACACAAGCCAATTCTTTCTTGTAGATCTTGGGAACAAGATCACAGTTCCTTGCATGGTATACAACTGGCTAACACTTGTAAAACTTGGAAGTTGGCACCTTTCGATCCTTCTTGAGTCTCCTTCTCTCCTACACAAAATGTGTAGGGATCTCCTCTTGGAGCTTGATTTCAGCAGAGCTTCTGTAGTACTTGATTTCAGCACGGCTTTCGCAGCACTTGCACCTTCTCTTCTCCTCTTGGATACATGCAAAGTGATGCTTCCTTCACCTCTCCCTTACACCCAAGGAGAGCCTTTTCTTTTATAGGATTTCAAGAGCTTCTCTTCTTGGAGAGAGAGTTGAGTTGATCTTCATGCAAGATGTGGTTGTTCCACTTTGCAACACTAATTTCGAGATATCTCTTTGTGCGTTGTTTGGATGGAAAAATGTCCAACACGAAAGTTGTAGATCTCACTGTTTTTGATAACCCCACAGCTTGTTTTTAGAGACAATTTTTCTATTGCGAGATATTTTAAAAACGGATTTAAAAAAATAGCTTTTTAAACTGTACTCTTAACTTGTGGTCCATGCAACCACCTTGAGTCATAGATAAGGAGAGTTCATTAGATTGCCTTGGGCCTCAATCTTAAGATTGAATTTCACACAAAAGATTGTGTCATTTTAGACCTTAGAAAGAGAAAATCACTTCTCTCCTCATTTCCACAGGATCACGTCTCTCGTATTTTTTAGTGAGAGAATTCCCTCTTGTCTTTCTTAATGAAAGAAAAGACCTTAAACCTTGACTTGTAGGGGAGAGGATGACCCCGAAATGAATGAAATGCTCATTACACACAACTAAACATTCCGAGGTGTCCCTGGATGCACACATAAATACATATACACAATGTAATGCACTTTCTCTTCTTAGAACTCAATCCATCTTCATTTATGTGTAACTCCTTGGTTCTTGTGTATACTCTTACACTTGGCAGACACTTCTTTCCCCCTTCATAACTTGTACTGCCTGTACCAAATATCCCCGTCACAGTGCTCTGATCACCCCATTAAGTGATGCACTAGGAATGCTGGTCTCTAAATGGTCTCATGGCATTGGTAGATCATCATCAACACTTAAAGAAAAATGACTCATTAATTTATTGACATAAATTTATTAAATAGAGAATTCGTAATAAGTAATCAATTTAGTGACACTCCATACCTATTTGATCTAGATTGTAATGTATCTAGCCCTTAACACATTTTAGTAGTCCATTGGGAGTCTGATCTAATAGATGTTGCATGGCACTCCCACGGAATGTCACAGGGTCCGTCGAATAGCGAATCCCGAGTCTACTCCGCAATGAAGCGTATCGTCAACCCCTATTAGGATCGACTTGAATCTTTTTGGGTTTTTAGTGGTCAAGTCATACTACAACCTTCTAGCGCCGATCTACTTTGCGAAGAGCATCTAAACCAAGGCGGACTCATATTGGACTTGGTTCAAAGAGAATGGGAAACAAGAGGGATGCATCGCTCAACCTCTCTACCTATAGGGTAAAGTCCCATTCTGGTCTCCTAAAACGATATGAGCCAGGGTTCTATCCTACATTATCTAAGGTCAATATGTCATCGCGATTTGAATGTTGAGAAGCCTCCCAGTTCTCTAGGACCACCCTACCATAGGATGGACTCGTCGGGAGTTCCGTCTACCTGCTTCCCTCGATAGCTTTAGTTTTCTACTTACCTAAGGGCACATTAGTGGTAATGCATACAAGCAAATTTCTTAATTAACTTGTTAGCCACATGTTCCTTTATGTAATTTTATGCATTGACATGAAAATAGTTCAGACAAGTTCCTTGGAAGTAAACTTTATATTAACATTTTAGTTGAGATACAAGTCCCATCCAAAAGGACGATTCCCACAATCCATGAGGATGCATCTTATTTTCCTCCAAGTTTCCACCCTTGCACTAGTAACAGGGCCTCAAGAACCCATATTGAGTCACGTAGACCATTTGAGTAGGACCCGAAGACAGAGGATTTATAGGTAGAGCTCCCCCTAGCATCCACGCATCCTCTTACGATCAACTAATCCGCAAAGAGACCTCTCATGGCAGGTTTGATCCATATTTCTGTCACGGTTATATTAGAACCCCCTTGGATAGGGTTGGCCACCAGTTGGGGGTGGTTTGGTGCACCCTCCATGGATTTAACCTGATTCATTATACAAGATTCTTTTTGGTCTAATAATCCTTTCACAAAAAGTGCTAAAAATTACAATCATAAACAATAATGTGGGTGGGTGCTCAAAATACTTGCTAAGGTAGAGTTTCTTTTTGAATGCTTAGCATTCAACTGTTGGATTCTTGTTGCCTTGGTGAGATTAGCCATGATGTGTTTGCATCAAATCCTTGATGTTATCATCCATATCTCTCGCGTGACAAAGGTATTCTAAGTACAAGTCCTCTTACTCTTAGATGAGTAATCTACGCTTCTTCCTTGATTATCCTTGCAATAGGAATTGCAATTTGCCTTTAGTAGGTGCTACTCTCCCCATCATTATCCCCACGAAACCCTGCCCAATCTTCTAGGATTAGAGTTTTTACGTAAATCAAATTAGGTCATCCTAGATCACTCTAGGCTCTATTCAGGGTCCCTTCTATTCTCAATATCTTACTCCTTTGATTTTCCTTGCAGAAATCATTATCAACTACCTCATGTACGATAAAAATAACTCTACCGTAGTTTGGATGATCACCATCATGGGGTTTTATTTTTCCATGATAGCAACCCTAGTTTGCTATGAGTAATCGAATGTTTTGTGGGAAATTATGCTCTCACCAACAAGTGTGGAAAGAGAACTCAGCAATCCTATGGGTTGCTCCTTAGATAGTGTTTCCATTGTTTTGATGGTTGGGTCACAAATATCGCTCCAAGGTTTATCTATTGATCGGGAATCCTTGGGGATAACCTAAGTGAGTTGACCTTATTTACTTGGACAACTTTAAAATAGTCTAATTAACCGTGTCATTATCTCAAGAAGATCGAAGCTTGTATGCATTTCATGTATTCATTATTGTAGATACATTTTTCAGAGAACACAAGTAATCTAATTCATGCACATTGCAATCATGCAATTTTTGTGAAAAGAGAAGAACACTTTTATCTCATTCTATTCTTTCCTCTCTGCAAGGGGAGTGGAAGTTGAATACACTAACGTAAGTGAAGAAGAACTTAACTTTTTGCACTTGCAATGAAGTAAGAATTTGATGCATTTATTCATTGCGGAAAGGATGCAAATATTTCTTTATTAACTAAGATGCTTAGGATTTTGCCTTGCAACCATAAGACAGAATTTCCTACATGTAAGTCTCCTTCATGATTTTTTTAAATGTAAAACGTCAGTCCTTGATAGTTTGTATCAATTTTTTAACACACTCGTGTGCAACCATATTTCAATTTCTTTTATCTCTCAAGCATACCAATGCTAGGGCATAAAATTTAATGCTCCATGAACAAAAAGACCAATACAAAATCAGTGATTTCTGTGTGCACCAATGCGAAATCTATTATACAAATTTTTCATTCTATAACATGCCTTAGTGTAATAAAAAAAACACAATCCCCAACATGATTTTTAATGCAACATTAATTGGTGGTTTGCTATCATGAATTTTAGCATGAATAATCTTTTTCTACCTAATGTAGTCAATCTATGTTTATTGTTCCTTTAGATGTTTTTTATCAGAGTAAATTTATTGAATGCACTTGGTTACTAAGTGTTGCAGTTCCTTGACTCATAGATTTGTCATTTGATGCGGGATTAGCATTTTCTTGGATCTTACTTCTCTTAGGAGCCATTGTTTAGCTCAAGCCCTCTTCATAGATGCATGCATGAACTACTAGGAAATCTAGCTCCTTGCGAGAGGCAGGGCGTGGGAACCCATCTCAAGGGGGGGGGATCTTGGAAGCTTCTTGGAAGTTTCATCTCTCTCTCTCTCTCTCTCTCTCTCTCTCTCTATGCACAATTTTGGGAGGGGGGAGAGGTGGTATTATTTGTTCCAAGGAGGGGGGGGGGGGGGGGTTTATAGGGAGGAGGAGGGGTATGGTGGCCTTCTCCCCACCTCTATCTGGGTGGATAGAAATGTGTCACTGCCATTCAGCTGCCATCGCAAGCTGGGGGGGAGAAATAGTTTCGGGAGGGGAGGGAGGTGGCACACGTGTCCCCCTCCTCCCCATCATCATCATCCTCTTTAACTTTAGCTTCCCCTCCCTCTCGCCACAGCTGGCGACATTGACACGGAAAAAGGAGGGGAGTAAAAAATTTTCAAGTAATTTTAATTATTTTTTTAGGGGGGGTTCCTATGGGATGCAAAGGGGGGGTTATTACATCCTTCCCTCCTTAAGGGATTGAGATGTCCTCATCTCGAAAGAAATTGGGGGTATTTTTGTCCTCTCATAAATCCATGTGGCATCTTCTTATGGATAGTCCTTCCATTGGATGAGGTACTCTCTGAGAGTTCTACTCCTCAATCACTTTTCCCGAATGTCTAGGATTCTATCTAGCCAGAGCTCAAGGACTCCTTGGCTTGGCATTACAACTTGTTGATCATTGAGGACATGGCTAGGAATGGGTGAATATTTCTTTAGTAGGCTAACATGAAATACATTGTGAACCTTTACATTCTCGGGGAGTTGGAGTTTGTAGGTATTGGGCCCTAGGCACTTGAGGATTCTGTAGGGCCCGCAATACCTTGGACTTAGCTTTTTAAACATTCCCAATGATAAGAAGCTCCTCTTGGGTCGTACAAGAATAAAAACCATATCTCCTTCTTTGAAGAGCCGCTCTTGCCTATTTAGATCTGCATAGGCTTTCTGCCTATCCTTGGCGGCTCTAATGTCTTGTTTGATGGACTTGACCTACTCATCCATTTCCTCTAGCATTTTCTTGGAAGCTTCTACCCTTAAGGTAGGATCTGAGAAATTCAATGGAGTACGATAGTCATGCCCATACAATGCTTGAAAAGGTGTCATCTGAATGCTCTGTTGGTAAGAAGCATTAAGGGCAAATTCTACCAATGGTAGATATTGGATTGATTTATTGGGTTCGTAGAAGCAATATGATCTAAGAATATCTTCAATGACTTGGTTGACTCTCTCCATTTGGCCATCAGTTTGAGGGTGATAGGTTGTACTGAAACAGAGTTGAGTCCCAATGGCTTCAAATATCCCTTGCCAGAAGTGAGATGTGAATAGGGAGTCACGGTCATTAGCGATCCTTTTGGGCAACCCATGGAGTCTGAATATCTCCTTGATGAATAATCTTGCAATATCTAAAGCTTTATAGCTTGTCTTGACTGGAATGAGATGTGCAACCTTGGTGAGCATATCTACTATTACCATAATTGAATTGTATCCTCCTTGAATTGAAGGTAACCCAGCAAAAATGTCCATGCTAATAAATTCCCACTTCATTTGAGGAATGTGAAGAGGTTGCAGCTTCCCATGCATCTTGACATGCTCTGCCTTAATGCGCTAGAAAGACAAACATTCCATGACATATTTGAGTACATCTCCCTTAAGTCTTTCCCAATGGTAGCTCTTCCTATTGACCGTGTTGAGGGTCTTGACATATCTGGGATGGCTTGAAAAGGGGGAGTCATGTGCTTCCCAGAGTATTCTCTGTTTGAGTTTCTTGCTTGAGAGAATGTATAATCTTGTATTAAAATAGACAAGTCCCCCATTGACAGTGAATTCTTGATACTTGATCTTAAGTCTAGGGTTTTGGTCCTTTTTCAAAATCTCCTTTATCATCTTTAGATATTCTGGGTCATGACTAGCCTCCTTAGCTAATTCAAGGATAGGGTTACTAGGCATTGACACCATAGTTGCTAATGATTCCGCCATTTAGGGTTCCTCCATAATAAGAGAGTCGAGGAACACCTTGCAACTTAAGGCATCTGTGACCACATTTTCTTTACCAGGCCTATACATGATCTCAAAGTCATATTCCTATAGAACCTCAATCCAATGACATTGCCTCATATTGAGGTCGGCCTAGGTGAAGATCCATTTGAGGCTCTTGTGGTCTTTGACCAAAGAGAACTTATTGCTAAGAAAATAGTGTCTCCAAAGTTTGACAGCATGAATAACTACTAACAACTCCAGGTCATGATCAAAACTTGATTGTTCGATGGGAGTCCACACTATGACAACCAGCTTTTTTAGTAGATTTATGAGGGGTGCTTCAATTAAGGCATAGTCCTTAATGAAGATCATGTACCAACCTATTAGTCCAAGAATACTATGCACTTCTTTGACAGTGGTTGGTGGAGGCCACTCTTGGACATCCTTAACCTTTGTAGGGTCTATAGAGATTCCTTCTTCTAACACAATAAATCCAAGATATTCAAACTATCTTTTGAGGAAGGCACACTTTTTCTTCTTAGCATATAGCTTGTGTGTCCTCATGGTCTCAAGAATGATGCAAACTTGGGGTTCATGATCCCCCTCTTCCTTGGAATAAACCAAGGTGTCATCAAAGAAGATAAGTACAAAATCATTGAGATATGGTCTGAAAATGTCTTGCATTAGCCTATTAAATGTGGCACGGGCATTAGTCAATCCAAAGGACATTACTGTGAATTCAAAATGACCATATATGGTATTGAATGCTGTCTTAAGAATATCCTTATCCTTGACGCAAATCTAATTGTATCCTAACCTCAAATCAATTTTGGAGAAGATTTTTGCTCCTTGCAATCAATCAAGTAACTTGTCTATCCTTAGGATAGGATATTTATTTATTGATGGCTACTTGGTTTAGACCTCTATTATTGATGCAAAGGTGCAGTGTACCATCCTTCCTCTTTTGGAATAGGACCGGATCTCCCCAAGGAGAATTGCTGGGGTGTATGTACCCTTGGTCCAATAGCTATTTGAGTTGTCGTTTTAACTCAATAACTTTAGGAATGGACATCCTGTAGGGCCTTTTTGCAACTGGTGCAGCACTTGGTATTAGTTTAATCTCATGATCCACTTCCCTAGGCGGTGGTAATTCTATCAATTATTTCAGGAATACATTCATATACACTTTTAACCATGACGGTTTTTCATTGGAGTCCTCTACTTGTTCTGGCTTGTTTAGCTCATAGAGAGACGAGTAATCCTTTCCTTATTCCTTGAGCTATTTGTGTTGCCTTGGCTAGTTGGATCTTAGTTTTACCTACTTCTCCGTGATTTCTAACTATCTCACCTTTAGGATTCCGAAAGGAAACTTGGCCTTTCCCACAATGGATGTGAGGTTTGTTGGGGACTAGTCAATCCATCTCGAGTAGGCACTCATGGACTCCTAGATTGATTACCCTAGACTTAACAGATGTGGACTCTTTTTTGAGTAGAAATTCCACCTTAGCATTTTGTCTAGTGCAAGTAATTTCTCACCCATTTATCAATTTGGCAAGCAAAGTAGGTGTAGCTGTAGTGGCTATCCCTAAACTTCTCGCACAAAAGCTGGTGAAATGAAAGAATGAGTATTGCCACAATCAATTAGGGTTTTGAATTTCTTACCTTGATAATCTGATGGAATTTGGATCGCTGAAAATTGGCGATTCAGCCCCTTTTTATGGAGAGCGGCATGAACTGGTGCCCTCTCAATCTCAGCTTCCATGGATAGGTTGTCTTCTTTGTTGATTTCCTTAATGGTGATATTGTAAGTTTTCGCCCTTTCCATTGATGCGTGACCGCGGCCACGGGTAATCTTGGCTTGCCCACTAAATTTTCCTTGACGACGATCTTTGCTAAGTTTGGGACATTCTCTTTTGAAGTGCCCAAGTTCCTTGCAGTAAAAACATCACAGAATCTGGCCATTTCTTTGAGTGGGGACAAAGTCACTAACTGTATTTTTTCCATCGTTTTGATGGTTGGGTCACAAATATCACTCCAAGGTTTATCTGTTGATTGGAAATCCTTGGGTATACCCTAAGCGAGTTGACCTTCTTTACTTGGACAACTTTAAAATAGTCTAATTATTCACATCATTATCTCAAGTAGATCGGAGCTTGTATGCCTTTCACGTGTTCATTATTGTAGATACATTTTTTTCAGAGAACATAAGTAATCTAATTCATGCATAGTGCAATCATGCAAATTTTGTGAAAAGAGAAGAACACTTTTATCTCCTTCAATTCTTTCCTCTCTCCAAGGTGAGTGGAAGTTGAATACACTACTTACGCAAGCGAAGAAGAAAACTTTTTGCACTTGCAATGAAGAAAGCATTTGATGCATTTATTCCTTGTAGAAATGACTGCAAATATTTCTTTATTAACTAAGATGCCTGGAATTCTACCTTGCAACCATAAGATGCAATTTCCTAGATGTAAGTCTGCTTCATGATTTTTTTGATGTAAAACGTCAGTCCCTGACAGTTTGTATCAATTTTTTAACAAACTCGAGTGCAACCATCTTTCAATTCCTTTTATCTCTCAAGCATCCCAATGCTAGGCCATAAAATTTAATGCTCCATGAACAAAAAGACCAATACAAAATCCATGATTTCTGTGTGCACCAATGCGAAGTCTATTATACAAATTGTTCATTCTATAACATGCCTTAGTGCAATGAAAAAACACAATCCCCAACATGATTTTTAATGCAACATAATTGGTGGTTTACTATCATGAATTCTAGCATGAATAATTGGTACGAAGCCTTATCCAAAGATGAAATATTATTGGTTTGGTATAAAGAGAGTTTTTGTAATAGGTTTCTAGCTTCTAAATAGACTTGGTTACAACTTCATAGGCTAGTTATCCACAACCATGAATCCATTTAAGACCTTCGGCATAGGTTGAGGATATCATGGATGCTATAGAAGAGGGCAATGCTACAAGCTAGAATAGTGACACATAAATAATTGCATGGAGAGATGATGAAGATGATTAGGAATTACCTATGTAGTCGATCTGCGTTTATTGTTCATTCAGATCCTTGTTATTCGAAAGCAAAAAGAAAAATTCATGGTGATTGCACCTTGTTACTAAGTGTTGCGGTTCCTTGACCCGTATCTCCATCATTTGACATGGGATTAGCGTTTGCTTGGACCTTACTTTGCTTTGGAGCCATTATTTAGCTTGGGCCCTCTTCATAGATGCGCGCATGAACTACTAGGGGAGCTAGCTCCTTGCGAGAGGCAGGGCATGGGAACCCCTCTCAAGGAGGGGGGGAATCTTGGAAGCTTCTTGGAAGTTTCCTTCTGTGTGTGTGTGTGTGTGTGTGTGTGTGTGTGTGTGCACAGTTTTGGTAGGGGGAGAGGTGGTATTATTCATTCCAGAGGGGGGGGGTTATAGGGAGGAGGGGTATGGTGGCCTTCTCCCCACCTCCACTTAGGTGGACAGAAATGTCTTGCCACCATGCAGTTGTTGTCACGAGATGGGGGGGAGAGATAGGGGGTAGGGGAGGCTGGTGGCCAACATGTCCCCCTCCTCCCCATCGTCATCATCGTCGTCGTCCTCTTCAACTTCAGCTTCCCCTCCCTCTCGCCAGCTGGCGGTGTTGACAAGAGGGGAATAAAAAAATTTCAAGTAATTTTAATTATTTTTAAAGGGAGGATTCCTATGGGATGTGAAGGGGGGGGGGGGGGGGTATTACACAGATAGTAAAGACCATATGATTGTGACAATTTTCCTATTCTTGATGATAATTATATTGGGATTCCTTTTGATCCAAGAGGCTTTCTTTTATCAAAAATCATCGTGCAACAAGGCATTTTGCATCCAAGATCTTGTGCTACTTTTTCTTCATGTGTTTATTCATGTTTTCTATGGAATGAAGGTTGAAGAAGATTGGGTTTCCTCTACAACATAGCTTGTTGTATTAAAAATATTGCTCTTAAATAAATTGTCTTAAAGTAACCATAGTCAGGTCCTCATAGTTGGGGATGGTACCTCTCAATGTATACTTTGATATGACACCTCGTTTTCTCAATTTAAACTTGTCTATCTAGAGTTATGACTCTTTTTCCATGTCAACCTTGTTATGATAGAATCCGAGAAACTCATTGTAGTCATTTCTTTTGTACTTATCACCTATAGGTTCTTTTGTAGCACTTAGACTCTACGTTTCCAAATTCTATCCATTGTATTATTTCCTATCTTTCAATCGTTGAGGATAATGCTTCTTTGACATTGGGATGGCTTGTAATGTAGGAGAAAAAGAGAAAGTGCTATAAATAGGGGAGAAAGTGCTATTGTAGGGGTCTTTTTTCATTTTTTTCAATCAAACTGATGAGTTAGTTCCATTTTTTGTTTCTCTTAATTTTTCATAGGTTAATGTAGTTTAGCCTATGGCTTTGAGCCATTTTCTTGTAGCTAGAGTAATTCCTTTTCAAATCTTTGGTATAAATAGGCTAGGTTAGGTTTCCCTTCATTGCAATGAGTAAAGAAAAGAATATAGGGAACATAGAAATGAAATTTAAAATGACCATTGAGAAATAAAAAAAAGTACAACATAGAACTAGAAACATATCTTAGATTGTAGTACTCAAAATGTCATGCATACAATACAATAGTCACAATCTTCTTCATACATTTAGTAATAATATGTTCAAAAGGACATAATCGGCTAGGAACTTGAGATGATAAAAGACATAAGGTAATTGGCATGAGGATTTGGAAACCATAATGACCTCTAGTGGATCAAGTGACTAATTGACAAGATATCTTTTTGTACAAAGGAAACAAAGATGAGGATACAAGTGGGTTTGACTCAACCACTTAGAATTCAAATATGGTTTTAGCTCATGCCATGTATGGGAAAGTAGTAGAGATGATTTAATCAATTCCAATGTTCAAAATCAATGTCATTTTATGCAAGTGAGCTAGAGCTCACTTTTACAAGGAATAAGGCTATATGTGGATATCTATTTGAGCTAGCTAAGATTATTAGTCTTGCATATGGGATTACCATCATGTGTTAGACAAACCAAAACCCTAAACAAGAAATCCTAAATGAGATGGATGTGGGCATCATGATTTACATGTCTTGCAACATGTATAATAATATAGGAGAATGATAGTGATGAGATTATGCTTAGCTTATGATAGATGGGATTACTATGGTTAAGAGTGTAAAGGTGACAAACGAAGAGGCCATATTGGGAAATTTGGATGATGGCTATTAATCAAAGGTTACTTATGATGAGAAACATCTGGAAAGATACAAGGAAAAATGGTGCATGTATTTAGTCATTGTCCAAAGTTATCAAGAGATATATGCTTGTTAAAAGTGGTTGGTATAAATGAAACACATGGATTGAATGCAAAGGAGGTGTCTACCCTTTGTGGAAGTCATATTTTTGTACCCTTTTGATATAAGGGGTGGCTAGAATCTACTATACATAGCAAACATATAGGTTTTGGATGCTCTTAGGGTAGTTCTAGTGTGATAACCCCACCCTTTTGTATCTTTTTGGACAAGAATCAATGTTTGTTTATACTTCGTGTTTCAATATAGGTTGTGGCTAATCATGGTGGGTGATTTTTTTGTCACGCAAATGATGTGACAATACTTGGATCCACTAAATTTTAAGTATGTAATTTGATGAGTCTCTTCCTTTTGTAGCATGACACAAAGGAAATTGTCACAGAAATGACGTAGCTAGGTGCCTTTTCTATAATTACTATTGGGCCCTAATTGACATTAGCTCTCTCAACTGTTAGGATGTGAACTAGTTTGGGCATTATGAGAGAGGCTTGTAAGAATGGCATGCAATTTCTTTATTGAGTTGACAACCAAAATTATTACTTATTACGATATTTCACCTTTTCATATATAAATATGATTTTCAAAATAAATATAGCAAAAATAATGATTAAGAATATGACTTTCATGTTCAAGGAAGAAGTAAAAGAAGAGTAGAACATTAGCATCACTCCCATCAATAAGATTACCCTATCAAAATGCATCAAGAAAATCATGTATTTGTTATCTTGTCCATGAGGTTGAAGGAGAAGGTCTCTTGGCTTGGAAGTTCTGCATCATTTTATATGTTGGCCAACATGTCATTATGACATCATACCTAGGTACTTATTGCATATATACATGGAAGGATATCAAACGATACATACACCTTCATTAAATCTTATCGCCTTGGATCATAATCTTTACAAAGATCTCCTTAAATTCTTTTCAAGTTTTGAAGAATACTGCCATCAAGTCATATGTCAACTATAAAGATTCATGAGTGGACTCTTGTTAGTTAAGCATTCTTTCTATTAAATACATACCAAATGCCATAGCTCAAGTTTAAGACACAGAGTTCTCATTAAATTAGGATGCTTGTAAATTTGACACTTTTGCATTTTCCAACATAAAGGGGAGACATCATTTTATAGCAAATTGGGATAATTTTAGGGCATCTTTTCTTTTCATGTATGAAAAATAGAGAATCATGTTATTTATTTCTCAGTCAATTACCCTTTTCTAGAAGCCTCCTTTCCTTGTGTTGTGTAATATGTAGACCACATCAAGGATAGTATTTAAATTGTTCCTATAGGTATGAAGGAGAAGGTGATGATAATGATTATCTTAAGAGGTAGAAGCAATCGCCTTATTCCATACATTGGTGTGCTTAGGTAAACACCAACAACATGGAAGCTTTCAACATGCTATACCACCCAATGTATGTACAAAATCATTGTTAGGATGTTTGACTCCTTGCTAACTCTTTGACATTTCGTCAACTCTTTTCTTATGATGCCATTGTCTTGGCAAATGTCAATCTTATGTGTAGTAAGTGTCACACTACCTATGCATCAACTCCTCATGTAAATAGTCACTATCTAGTAACAGAAAGGCCATCGAAGCATAAGTGTGAGAAAAATAGTAATTTGTTGCACTAAAATCTTATTGTATGGAATCTAGACAAAGTACAGATAGTAACTAGAAAATGGCCAACAACTATGAGCTAGCACCATGATAGCTTATGCTCACAAAAGGATATTGTGGTAGCAAAAATGCCAATGCAACTAAGCACATAGTTCTAAATTACCATTGAAATGTTGTGTTGGTGTGTGATTAGGATGATTGATGTAATAGTATACTACTTATATGGAATTGGTTTTCATCTTTAAAAGTAGTCTTGGTGATTGCTTCCTCATATGAAAATGGTTTATTATTTCGGTTGTCATGTAGATTATTCTAAAATTCTAACATGATAGGTTGCTACTACAAGCTCCATGTGCATGGGGCTTTGTTGTGGGTTATGACTAACTTCCTTAATATTTTGAAGAGTTGTATTCCTTGGATCCTTTCCCTACTCAAGTGGAATAGGGGTTTTGGAGTAGAGATGATATTGTAATTTACCTATCTTGCCTTCAATATGCATGAGATTTTAGAGAAGTTGGAGAAGAAAGAACTCCCAAAAACACCTTCATTTTCGTAAGTGTTTGTAAAAATAGAAGCGCTAACTTTCTTGTTTTAAAGTTCTCTCGAATGAGGTAAAAGAGTAACTTCACAATGTTGAAAATGATATACATTTTTTGGATCTAGTCAACAAGTCAATTCAAAAGCTCTATTGAATAAGACTCTTAGTGGAATGACATGATGAAGGATTATATACAACTCTATTACATTTTTTGCATCCGTTTGTTGTTTTTATGATGGTGACCCCATGAGAATATCTACACACCCTTGGGCCTTATCTGCTACACAAATTTGCTTTATAATATATCATGCCTTGTCATGCAAATGATAAAATATCCACTTTGATGATTGATTCCTTTGATTTGAGCCTTTCTTTGATGGTACGAGTGCTAACACACACACACACACACACACACACACTCTCTCTCTCTCTCTCTCTCTCTCTCTCTCTCTCTCTCTCTCTCTCTCTCTCTCTCTCTCTCTCTCTCTCTCTCTCTCTCATTACATGAGCCAAAGCCATCCTTTATGGAAGGCCAAGGAGCATGGATGTTGGAGAGTTGATGGGCTAATCATGTAGTAGAATCAAGATCTCTATATCTCGCTCTCTTTCTATATACTCTACATAACGAACTTGGATCTCTCTCTCTCTCTCTCTATATATATATATATGTGTGTGTGTGTGTGTGTGTGTGTGTGTGTGTAAAGTTTAGAGGTCTGCCTTGAGAATCCCAAACCAATTAGAAGCCGCTGAAGCCTATGTGGCATAAGGAGGAGAAGTTTGATAATCAAGAAATAAATGGTCATTTTTCTTGAAGGGTGAGTGGAGGTTATATTTATTTTCTATCATCTCTTTCTTTGTCTCTCAATTGAATACATGTACATACACACACTCTCTCTTAATTGAATACACACATGCACATATTCCCTCTCTCTTATTCTCTTTTTAAATTAAACATAGGATATGATCATGTAAAGGGGAAAGGTGAGTCTTTGAAATTTTTTTTGTGCCTTTCACACACACACACACACACACACACACACACACACTCTCTCTCTCTCTCTCTCTCTCTCTCTCTCTCTCTCTCTCTCTCTCTCTCATATGAAATGATATGATATTGTAATGGTTGAACATGTGTGTGCAATGTGTACATACTCTAAAAACATTCACAAATACACATAAAAAAAGAGTTGAATTTTTAAAAAATTGAACTTGTAGGATGAGATAATAATTGTAATGGTTGAACATGTTCATGCAATGTTTACATGCTCTAAAAATATACATAAATGTATATAGACTATAAAAACACATGAACAATACATGCACACATACACATATACACATGTACACAAATGCAGATAGATGATTAAACACACACACACACACACACACACACACACACACACACACACACACACACACACACACACACACACACACACACACACACACACACACACACACACACACACACACACACACACACACACACACACACACACACACACACACACACACGTGTACATATGTGCAAACACATATGAACATGCATGCATATATACATACATGCTCACATATACGTAAATATATATGTCAGGAAAATGGGGGGGAGAGAGAGAGAGAACATAGGAGAGAGAATGAGAGAGAGAGAACATAGGAGAGAGAATGAAAATATAGACTTATAAAGCATAAAATTACATACATGCATATGTGTATGTATGTAGACACATCCATACATGAATATATACATGCACATATATATGTAATCTATACACACGTGCATACATATATACACATGTGATATGCACACAAAATAAAAATGGAGAGAGAGAGAGAGAGAGAGAGAGAGAGAGAGAGAGAGAGAGAGAGAGAGAGAGAGAGAGAGAGAGAGAGAGAGAGAGAGAGAGAGAGAGAGAGAGAGAGAGGACACACATTTACAAGATTACACAAATAGACACATATATATACATACACACATACACATGTGTATACACATAGATATGCACACATACACACACAGAGCATTGGAAAGATAAGAAGGGGTAAAAGGAAGGATTATATGTGCATATGTATGTCATTTGTGTGTATATACACACACCACACACATATGCATATGTGTGGTCTGTGTATATGTATGTATGAGTGAGAAAACTTGGAGAGAGCTAGAGAAAGGATAGAGAATGGATACACACTTATAAAACACACATTTACATACATGCACACATTCACATATGCAAACAAACATATCCATATACAAAAATAAATATGTACATATACATATAATGTATACACACACATATATGTATACATATGTAACATATGTACATACATGAAATTAAGAAATATGAGAGGCAAGAGGAATTAAAAGAAAGGGAAAAAAATAAAAATAATGAGAGGGAGAGAGAGGACATATATTTATGAGACCACACAAATAAGCACGCATATACTAAACACATATATACACATTTATGAGACCACACAAATAGAGACACACGTATTAAACACACACACACACACACACACACACACACACACACACACACACACACACACACACACACACACACACACACACACACACACACACACACACACACACACACACACACACACACACACACACACACACACACACACACACACACACACACACACACACACACACACACACACACACACACACACACACACACACACACACACACACACACACACACACACACATACATTATGCACATACGCGTACGTGTGTGTATATGTATACATACACACATGTGTATGTGTACGTGTGGTGTAGGAAAAACAAGAAGAGACAAAAAGAAAAAATTTGTGTGTATATAGACACCGGATGAGAGAGAGAGAGAGAGAGAGAGAGAGAGAGAGAGAGAGAGAGAGAGAGAGAGAGAGAGAGAGAGAGAGAGAGAGAGAGAGAGAGAGAGAGAGAGAGAGAATGCATACTTATGAGACTACAAAAACGGACATACATGTATAAAACATATCCACACTCACACAAATCTAAACATATATATGAGTGAGGAAAAATGGAGAGATAAACCATAGAGAAGAGAGAATGAATACACACTTTAAATATGCAGTTACAAACATGCACAAACCCACACATGTAGATGTGTGATACACATGCTTACACACAAATATATACATATACATATACATATACATATACATATACATATACATATACATGCAATGTATACACACGTGTATACACATATATACACATGTGTACACAACATGCACACACATAAGATGAAGAAAGATGAGAGATAAGAGGAAGAAAAAGAAAGCAGAGAAAATAAAGATGATGAGAGTGAGAGAGAGGACACATTTATCTATGCTCTCTCTCTCTCTCTCTTCCCAATTCCCACCTCAGTTTCTTGACTCCAACAAAAAGCAACAGAGTCTATTCTTAGCCAGATGCTGGATGATTATTACTTATCTAATTCAATTCCTTTTTTACTTCATATCGAACATGAATGAATCTTCTCCTCCTCACTCTAAGATCTCATGCTATGTGATTATTAATAATTGGCTTGTATTTACTATTTCCAATCAACTATGGAAAGCCCTCATGCCAATTGGGGTGCAAGATAGGGGCCTTCCCATGCTAGTAGCCATGGCCATTGTCCACTCCTCATACTCATTGGTTTGAAAATTTTAAGGTTAACCATTTAAATGGGTTTTTACCCTCTAGAGAAGGAACTAACACTGGTGTGAAGCACAAGGAGAATCTAGGTGTACAACTTCTAGTATTATATTATTACCAAGAGTTACTCTAAGGTCTTTCAAAGGCGAAGTTGAGAAACCCCTTAAATTTGAGGCCTGATTATCATAGAAGTCAAACATGCTTACTACATCCCGAAGCCCCATAATGAGAATACAAAGATATTCAAAGCAAAGCTCTGTCTGATGTGCTAAGACTACTCTAAACTAAAGTACACTCTCTACTATACTTCCACCTTCAAAATTATACGAGCCTTTTATTTATAGCATTTGCCATGTTGCCATACCATGCTTCTTGGAATTGGCCTTGCGTCTTGATGCACTCCATATAATAATTCATGTTGTAGTTATTGGTTGCTCCCACCACATGGTTCATTGTCATATTAAAGATAATAGCTAGAGGTCATGAAATCCTTCTAACCTCTAGCAGTAAGTATAGGTCATGAAACCTTTTTATACTCAAAACATATAATAGCAAGAGTAGAACATTTTTTGCAAAGAAAGAAGTATAAACCATTTTTTAAAAATTTAGATTGAATATTAACTTGGAATAGCATTGGAATGCCTACTAAAGTTAGCAACATCTCCAAATTTGGCAAGGTTGTGAATACTGTGTTGACTTTTCAACCACCAACCCATAAAATAATATCTTAGCTCAAAATCACAAGGTGATCCACCTTGTGTTCACATGCTCTTTAAAATTTGTTAAAACTTATGGCCATCACTTGGAACTTGAAATCTGCATTTGGAAATTTTATTAATACAATGGATAAACGTGTCGATTCATTGTTCCAACTTTGCCATACAATCAAACTCATCACATATTTTGTAGGTCAAATTCATCCTACATTCCAAGTAGTAAATTCCTACAATAAAAGGTGCTAGTGAAATTTTTAATCAGATGTCAATTCTTTATCCATGCCCTTACCCATAGCATCAACCACATCACAAAGTAGATTTTTGGCAATTTTAGTCTTTGATAATTGCAATAGGCTTATCAAGTTTTCTCGAACTACCAAAAGTAAGTCTTTAGTGTTGCAACTTTTTGCATTTGTTTTATTGTGAAAAAATTCACATGTCAAATACAATTATCCACATGATTTACAATAACATGAATTAAAATATAATAAATACCAATAGAAATGGCTTCATCCAAAATGATGACAAAAGATTCACAAGATTTAATTACTTCTATCAAATCTTGTTTGACAAACTCATCTAATGCTTCTACACACACTACTATTGCATGATACAAATGGAAAAATATTAATAAAAATTGTGGCAAGAACTTCAAGTATTCAAAGTGGTCAACTATTGGTCTTTTTCATTTCACTTTGATGCAAAAAGAGTCACAATTCAATATTAGTACAATGTCGAATATTGCCATCATATATAATTTATTTAATTGTAGATTTCTATACATTTGACTAACTTATCTATGACTGCACTAAATCATCACAATTCAATATTAGAATAGTGTAGAACATTGCTATCATATAGGGTTTGTTTGATTGTAGATTTCTATACATTTGACTAACTTATCTATAATTGCATTGAATCATAGTAACCCTTGGTACTAGTCATAGGATTGTATTAACTCATCTATGATTGCACTAAATCCAAGAAAACCCTTGATACCAAGTCATATGGACTCAACTAATAGACACATGCTTAATGAACCTTGTTATATGTGCATTAAACCTTTATATCTTTCTAAAGATAAAGAATAATGTGAGACAACTTTGGGTGCCTTCATTAAATTGTGAAACTCACTAGAAATTATGTTTACTTTGTCAATGTACAAGGTTGTACAAAGTTGTGTCATCCATTGATACTAAGTCTTAGGGACCTTGGACATCGAAGTCACACTTAGGATAAGTATCATACACACACATTGAATCTTAACTAAGCTTATGACATATACACAAAGATTTAAGTATTCCTTTTAGGTGTCTTAATTGAATTATAGATAGAGCACAACAGACTAGATTAATGTGTATCATTACACTAAATCATGGTACTCTTTGGTGCCAAGAATTGTTGGGGACATAGAATATAAATACCACTTTGCATTGAATCTTTGTATCTCTCTATGGAAAGCTAGGCTTGGGACATAGATACCAATATCAATTCAACTCATTTTTGGGTGTGCCTTTATTAGTTTGTGAACCATACATGAAATTACGACTATCTCATATCATCTCACTAAGTTTGTGCCAAGTTGTAAGGTTCCCTCTCATTGAAACCTTAGGCGTACTCTCATGTAGTCAATCAAAATCCTTGGTTTCATGAGGGACATCATGTAGCCTATATTTTGAGAATGGTAGACTTAGTTGAATGTGGAAGTTTTGGTTCTACTTTAGAAGGAATATGTCAAAGGGTCATCTTAATAGTTGGGGTATCAATCATCCACACTTGTGACTTGCATACTCTAAAACACATTTACCTAGTTTAGGAAGGCTAAATCGGGAGGAGCCCAGTTTGTTGGATTGAAATTGGCAATATTGTATTTATTGTACTAGAAAAAAACACAACTCAAAATTGAAAACAAAATAAAACTCAAAAGATAACACAAAAATGTAAAACTCAAAACTCAAACTCTTCTTACTTAAACGAACCATGCGACATTATTGTGGATTGAAGATACATGATGGATTGAAGGCACATTATGCTTGTCATACTTGTTTGGTTGAAGACACATTATGCTTGTCATGCTTGTTTGGTTACATATGCATTGAAGTGAAAACAACATAAAAACCCAAAGCGCAAAATGCAAATCTCAAAACTCAAAACTTCTTAGTTGAATAATCCATGCGCCAATATTGTAGATCCACTTTGCTTGTTATGGGTGATTAATTACCTAATATGCATTAAATGGTCATCTATGTATTGAAGGGAAGAATTTGAGAAAAACTTGAAGAAATGCAAAACTAAAAATGCAAAATGCAAGAGCACAAAACTCAAAATTCAAACTAATCTTAATTGAATAATTTTGTGTGACACTATTATGGATTGAAACTAAATTTTGCTTATTATACTAATTTGGTTTTATATGCATTGAAGGAAAAGAAGTGATCAAAACTTTAAAAAAATACAAAACTCACAATGTAATGATAAAATACATAGCCATTGTTTTCATGGTTTTGTTGGTTGTTGGTTGTTGATTCTTACAATATGTTGAGTTGGGTCAATTTGTTTTAGCCAGCATAAATTGATTTGATCTCAATTGGGACGCCCTCTTGTTGCATACTATACCCTCACTTCCACATGTATTTTCACTCTCGCACTTTCACCCTTACACTTCCACAGTCCCATTTCCAATTGTGCGCTTCTACATACTAGGATTTTCACACTAGCACTTCCACACTCGTACTTCCACACTAGGACTTCCACTCTTGCACTTTCACACTAGCACTTCCACACCAAGACTTCTATACTTGCACTTTCACACTCACACTTCCATATACTAGCACTTCCACACTAGGAATTTTACACATGTACTTCTACACTCATACTTCTAGACTCACACTTCCATACACATACTTTCACATTAGGACTTCCACTTGTGCACTTCCACATTAGGACTTCCATAGTAAGACTTCCACACTTGCATTTTCACACTAGCTTCTATACAACAATCACTTCTATATTTAGACATAGGATACCTTGCAAGTCAAGGGATGAAGGGAAAAATTTTCCAACCAATTTGCAATCAAGTGCTCAATTCCAATTGTTGCAAGGGCCCAATGAGTAATAAGCTTTTGATCGAGCTATGGAGAGTACTAAGCTAAATTAAAATAATTTCAAGTTCCATTCAAGGAGCGTATCAAGACCAAAGGGATTGAGAGGAGAAGCTATTCAAAATCAACAAATCTTAATATCCAACTACTAACAAGAAATATGGAAGGCTACAATCACATGCAAAGTCAAGAAAGATGGAGGCAATTTAGTCAAAGCACAAGTGTCAAACATTATTTTTATTGGATTTTTTTGGGACCTTGACTATATTATTTTTAGGCACTTGTATTATTTATTGTACTTCAAATACATTGTATTCAGGGATATACTATTCTGTGAGAGTTAGATTCACTACTCCCATGCACATTGTATTATTTATTGGAGTTGTATTTGTTGCACCTGTAATTATTGTGTGGATTGCGATATGATTAGAGCAGCCTAGGCTCAGTCTAATTAGGTTAAGATGCAAGCATGCTTCAAGGATTGACTAGTCTAGACTCCACAAAGTAGGTAGGGTGTCCAAGAGAGGGTGCAAATCCTAATTCACAGTTGTGAAAACCCTAAAATACAAAAGGGGTGCAATCCCTAAAACCTAAAGTGGGGTACAAACCCTAAAATACAAACAAGGTATCACCTAGAAAAGGAGCTTAACCCTAATCCTAATCTTTGCCCATATAAGGGTGGGAGATCTCACTTGTATTCATCCTTTTGGTGCACTAGTGTGTCTATGAGGTCAACTAAGCCAACTACAGTTGTATTCCTAATCTTGGCAAGCCTTTCTTTCCCTTAGAGGGACTTGATGGGTGTGTCTCCTCTAGGTCCTTGTTCCCAATGTGTTGGGTCACTCCGACCAAAGACCAAGCCACTTTTAGCCAGGTTTCCAAGCCAACTCCTAAACGTTGTTGCACTAGATAGGTGATATTTGTCACTTATTTTGATAATTCTATCTAGTCTACCAAGAATGCCACGAACCAAGCTTGCAAAGTTGGGAAACCTCACTCTAATACCAGTTGAAAGGTGAGAGGGATCGAAGCTTGCTTGGAAGTGAGCTAATGGCGGCGGAGAGCAAGAGCAAGAAGAGAGAGAGAGATACAAATGGGAACTCCAACAGTCACAATGTATGACCAGGTCTTTCTTTATTCCTACTGTCACTAAAAGAATAAAGAATAAAGTGACGGTGATGGGCGCCTTCCACCACCTGCAGTGTGCAGTGGCGGGTACTATCAGTGTAGTAATCAGATGCCTTTACCCCCAACATAGAAAGGGGGGGAAGGAAATGAATTAAAAGAAAAATTGAAAATTAGAAAGAGGGGAGGTTGTTGGAGGACGTTACGAGGAAAGGAGGAGGTGTGATCGAAAAACAACACCTTCTAGCTTCACGAGAGGAAGCCATAGTTATCTAAAAAAGTTGCACCCCGCCTGGAGCTTGCATCGATTCTTTTGCAAACTAGATGAAGTAATCAAAACCAAAGGAGAAGATGAGCCTATAGAAGCTGATGGAGATGAAACTTTTGGTGCCGACGAAGAAGATTTTGTCGTTGATACCTTTCTTAGATGCTTGCTACTACATACTCTTGCTAGAGAAGTCCTTCCTATGATGTATGATGATGAAGAGGCCGTGATTATTCGGGTTGTTCTCGTTGCTTGAGACCCTGACTCACCACAAGCAGAAAACATAGGAAAGGAATAGCAGTAGCCAACGAAGAAGTCACAGCCTTTGGGGATCCCATATGTTCTAATATGCAATAGTATACAATGCCATGATGATAATCTTGGGGGCGCTTTGAAGAGGCATTGAAGACCATGGCAATCATCAAGGACACAGGGCGTCGTTAGAAAACTCATGTTTGGATCAAGAGGTTGCAAGGCAAAGCTTGCTGAAGCTAGGATAAGACTTTTAGACCCTCCTTGACATAGATTTGAGTCCAATTTCTCTTTTGCTATTCCATTGCTCTCCCTCCCCCATAATAGCCAATTCGGAGCTTTAATGTACCCACCCAAACTGAGATTACAAGCTTGGAGAAGATTTTTCCCTCTTCAATTCGCCCTACTTTTCGTGTAGTTTGGTGAAGGGATGGGCCAAATATCCAATTAGTTCTCTACTTCACTATGAGTCGTCGACTATGAAGAAGAAGCCATGGCCATGGGTTTAAAGCTTTTAATTAAAGCTTAATAGCTTTAGGGTCTTAAAGGCCATTCCTATCGTGATAAGTCAATCACTTAGCCAAGAAGGTGTGGAAGTAAAAAGAATGATGATCTTGTGTGTGAGACGAGTGGGCGAAAGGTAGATCTTGGTCAAACTGCAAAGGACACAACCTTTAAAAGTGCAATTTCGACTCGTATTGTCAAGTAAGTGTCTTATCTCATTTAACAAAAATAAATGGTATGACATGAATATTTTCTCAATTTAGAATTTTTATAAAATGTCTTAAGACTTGAGTTTCTATATTGAATGGTTTTTTGTATTTATATATGTCTAATTTTATATTTTAAAAATAAAAAATTATTTAAAATGCTATAAAATGGCATAGATGAATTTTTATAAAAGTTTTGGCTATATAATTATGAATTATAATATTTTTCCATGAAGTATAATGCTGAAAGTTTAGTGAAATTTTTTTGATGATATTTGGAGATCATTTAACATGTTGAAAAATTCAAAAATGGTTTTTTAAAGTAAAAATTTTAGTTTTCATTTGAAAAATTTTTATGTTTTGCATCAATAAAATTTATGATCTTTCCATGGAAAGTGTGAAAGTTGACCTAAGCTATGAGGGTTCTGATGTACCGCTATAGCAAAGTTTTCTTGCGAAACTTCTTTCTTGAATTGCCCAAGGCTATACAGCTTATCATTGTCAATAAGGCAAGGGATACCGATTTGGTAGATGGGGGTAAGAATTTTGGACCTCAACTGTGGGTTCACATTGAGCAATTATGCACTTGGAATTGGATGTTTCAAGATGAAGCAAAGGGAATTGTCTTGGTAGCAGTGCAATTTAAGTTAGTTGATGAAATTCAACTAAATACTATTAGCATAAAACATCATTACGATTGGTTTACAAGAGCGGGATACAAATCGTTAGGCGAATAGATTGGGCTAACGTGTCAAAGTGGGTAGTATTAACTAAGGGTGTTAAAGTTACATTCAATACTAGGGATGCAAGAGACGTGGCTGAGATTTTGGGCATAGTAGAAAAGCCTAGTGAAGAGTTACCTTATGGTGTGGAAGACAAGGAACTACCTGATATCTTGCATTAATTAAGCCTTCATAAGCAAGAGCTCTTGCAATAGAGACATATTGAGGGATGTGTTTGAAGGGAAAATCATTACACACCAAAGTGAATGAGTGAAAGTCAAAGGTTAGCAAGGGACGAGCGAGCAAGAAAAAAACTGGAAAGAAAGACTAAGAGAATATTGGAGCAGCTAGAAAAGTTGAACGAAGAGTTACAGAATACTTCGCAAGGTGGGTTGAATTTATCACTAGAAACCAAAAAAATCAATGGGGAATAGTCTTCTATTGGAATTGCGTCAGATTACGATTGGGAGAAGCAAGCAAAAAGCTCCGAGGGAACAAGTGGTACCAATAAAGGTAGCTCGAAGAACGGGTCAATTGCTAGTGATAAGAAGGAAGAAGAAGCAAAAGAAGAGGCTCAAAACGGTGATTTTGCAAGGTCTGATAAGTTCTCCATAGAAACAGTAGGATATAGAATAGTCAAAGAATTTGTTGAACCACGATAGAAGATAATAGTATCTATAGTCTTGCAGAATATTGGGTCTTAGTAGGTTATTTGCAGACCCAAAAGGACATGTTCCATTCTTTGAAGATCTAGAGGTGGTACTAAGATCATTCTATATGGCTGTGAGAGCACTTGTGCGGCTTACCAACTTCACTCAATACTCTGGCCGTTGGGATGATGATCCAGTTATGCATGTCCAACAGTTTGAAGTTACATGTATAGCGAATGAGATCATTGATGATGATCAAAAGTTGCATATATTTCCAGCCACTTTGAAGGATGAAGCATCTTTGTGGTATGGGAATCTTCCTGACGTAACTCGGGTGACTTATGCGGTGTTAAGAGGTGGATTCCTAACTAAGTTTAGACGGCAAGGGTTTCAAGACCGTTTGGGGTTAGAATTCAATTATCTAACACAAACCTCATAAGAAACTATGGAGCATTATATTGAAAAGATGGAAACATTAATTAGGAAGATGGGGCAAAATGCTCCTTCAGAGGATATGCAGAAACATAAATTTATTGAAGGATTGCAGGAGACTGTCAAGGAGCACGTCAGCCTTAAACGACCAGCTAATGTAGCAGATGCAAAGATTGAGGCACGTTGGTGGGAAGAGGTGCGATTCGGACAACTGATGAGGAAGGATTATATAACAATCATGGATTAGTTCCCTCAAGTATGTCACCCTCTATGGCAACTAGTACACCATATGCAGGAGCTCCAGTAGCTCCTCATGCTCCTTATATGACAAGTGCAAGGGTTACACCATCATCAATACCATATTCAAGACTAAATCCAAACATGGTATCCCCAATATATCTACCCCCAGTGATAGTTACTGCACCTACAGGATGGAGTTTAGATGAGTTTAAGGTGGCTCAGTTAATAGCTAAATCCTTGGCAAATATGAAGAAATAGATTTTAACAAAAGTAGAGTTAGTCATCCCACTTGTGTGACAAGTTCAGGGAAATTCCACACCTCCAAGGTCTAATACCTGGTGTGGAAAATGCCATGGTTTTGGACACTTAGCAACATAATGTCCTACACCAAGTAGATTGGTGCCTGATCAACAAGAAATTTGTTTTGCGGGTATTCTTTGAGAAATAATCATGTGGAGGATCAATGTTGGGTTAAATAGACCCATTTATGGCAATAAGAAGCCCAAATGCAACAAACAAATTATAATTATATGGATAATCAAAATGTGACTTATCCAATAGGTCCTCCTAATAGGCCATTTATGCCAAGAGGTATGCCTACTCAGGGAACACCCCCAGTGCCAAGGAATTAGGGACAAGGAGGGTATTCTGGAAATGAGAGGTGATCGTCACCCTATAGAAATCCTAATTTTAGAAGGAACAATAACAATGCAAGAACAAGGGTGGTTTGTTGGAGATGTGAACAACCTAGACATGTAGCTAGGTTCTGCCCAAGTGAGTAGAAACGAAAGGACTACGTTCCCTTATGTGCCAAGTGCTATTGTGAGGGTAATTATGAAAAAGATTGCTCAGGAGAAGGTACTTCTTCAAAGAATCAAGATAAGGGTAAAGGCATTACTAATTTGGCTACAAATTTGGTAGAAATTGTGGAAGAATTAAAGGGCAAACCAATTAAGAAAAAACATATTACCTTTAACTGAGATGTTATGATTGGAGCAATCACTTGTTCAAAATCAAACCCAACGATTATCTTCGATCAAGAAAATGATTCGGGTTTGATGGAGCCCAATAACACTATGACAGAAACTTTAAAGCAAGAAACATCTTTACCAAGACATGCAAAAGATCATGATGTAGAGAAAGATGCGACCGATTCACCACCCAATTCAAAAGATCAGTTAGTTTTACCCATCCCTTTAAATTCCCCTAAGATTAAGGAGGGAGTGGCTCTGTTTCCTCAAAGATTGAGAGCTTAAAAGGTAGCTAAAGAAGACGACAATGAATCAAGGAAATCCTTTGATGTGTGGGATGAGTTGGAGAATTTACATTTGTCAATTAATCTAAGACAATTACTAGAAATTACCCCTACTTGTAGAAGGGAGATCTATTTTAGACTAGTACGGAGAAGGGAAAAAAGGGGTAATTCTGTGACTGTTTCATCTAACATGAAAACTGTTAAAGCATATAAAAGTGTTTGACCCATAAGGATTGTGGATTTGTTCTTGGATCTGGGGGCTCTAGTTGTAGATATAGAAGTGATGAAGCATATGCTATTTGGAGCTCAGTTGGATGGTGGGGCAGCAGTGAATCTAATAACAGAGGAAATAATGCTTAAGTTAGGGTTAATTGATAAGAAGGAGACTGTAATATTCCCACCATAACACTTCATAAAAAAAATTTCGGGCTTGAAATGTTTTAAATTTTACTCGTTGAGTTATCACATAAGTGACCACATGCAATATCAAATCTTGCATTAAATCAATTCTGCAATCCGACACGAGAAGACACCTCAATGAACCCAGCCAACAAAAAAGCAAATACGCCTCGCAAATAATATTATGACAGCTTGATCATAATATTTCCCACATTATATTTGATTTAGCATTCTTGATTCCATTTAATGCATCAAAGATCACATTGATTTTGAAACGGCAAGACAAATCACAAAATCCTTAATCGATAGAAAAAAATCGCACAAGAATGAGCATGATATTCAATAAGTTAAGTATCAAAGAGTATGACATGACTTTATAAACTAGATAAGTCATGAGATAACTTGGCCAAAAACTACCAGATGAAGTCATTTTGAAGAAAAAAAGATGTTTTTAAAAAAATAGGCAAAAAATCATGACTTTTTAATGCCCTGGAGGGAGAGAAAGCATTTTAAAATCATCCCCATGCCACCATCCAACAAGTAGACAATCAAAAAACATTTTCTATCAAGCTTACTTAGCTCTTGACAAGTAGCCAAAAGAATGAGTAACTGCATGCGTCCCCCTCATGGCTATAAATACAACCTCTCTCCTTCACAAAAAAAGCAAGAAGGAAAACCTCATGATGATGGGAAAATTTCTGTACATCTCTTTTTCATTCTAGCTTGAGCCTTAAAGAAGGAAAATACCCCTCTTCTACCTCATTTCCATTTTCTCTACCCCCTGTTACGCCTTTCTTCCATACAGCCATATCGCTAAGCAAAACACTGGTGATATTTTTCTAGACAACCACCAACTCTCCCTGAGCTACCATGTTAATTTTGCCTGACATCCATGGCTCCATGAGGTCGTAAAAATTCAAGAAGCTCATTTCAAGCAAAAGAAGCAAGAAACGTAGTCAATGGAGAAAATGACACAGTAGGAATTGGCAAAACCCTTGTTACTACAAACCTGATAAAGGTAACATCTCGTTAGTTTGGAAAAAAATTAATTTTATAAGCTTATCGCTATATTTGGATTTAAATGATTATAAACACATTTTAAAGAAAATGCATATGAACTGCCTCTTAGGAAAATGGCCTAAGTAATATAATAATAATTTATTTAGTGAAAATAATCTTTTACTTGAAAAAATATTATATGCCTATCATGAAGAAAATATTCTAATTATGGTTTATTTAGTGATATTTATTATTATTTCATTAATGATGCATGTGATTATAATAACTAAAAAAAGGTAGATGGTGTTAAGGAAGGGAATATTTTATAAATTTTCCCTGAAAGTGACTATCTCTATCTCATTTTTCTAATGATAAAAAGATGCATATGAGTTTTATAATAATTTATAGAAAATCATATGGATAATATCATGAAATAATCAATGCATTAAATCAACAAAAAATTGTATAGAAAAATATATACTAGACACGCATAAATTAGGTGCGTAGTAATATAATTCAATGTCTGAAAGATGAAAGAAAATTTACATTTATGATTGTGGGAGCTTTTGCTCAACCGCTAAGACCCACGGACCACTTATTGTTTCAAGCGTTCCAAGCGAGCTCTAATGGCTACCTCTCACATAGTCGACGCGTCGTCGATCCTACGAGTGTAGTGAGCTTACCTTGATGTTGAAATAAGTTGCCTTCTCTCTCACACACATTAGTAGCTCTACAATCCTAGATGCTAGCTCAAGCATCCTCAAGCCTCCTCCATCTCCAAGCTCCATCCACCATAGCCGCGCGCGCAAGAGAAGGGAAGAGAAGAAGAGAAGAGGAGATGCTGAAGAGCTTCACCCTCTTGATCCCTCACTCTCACACTCTCACACTCCCTCTCTCAAGAGCACACACAAGCAAGAAGAGGAGAAGAAGAGAAGAGCTCTTGTTAGCCACACACCAAAGAATGAGCTTCCATTCACTTTTTGAACTTTATATATACAAACCCTAAAACCCCATGGACGCCCATCCCTTTTTACATGACCGGCCATTGTGGCAGGGTTCCTTTTTCTAATTCCCTCTTCTTGCTTTATGCCCTAAGCCTATACCCGTCTATTCTTTTACAATTGGCACAGGAGGGATCCTAGCGCTCTTTTACAAGAGTTTTTGGAGTTTTTGAGGCGCCTTTTATTTAAAATTACGATTTTGGCCCCGGCTTAGCTTTAGAGGCCGCCTGCGTGTCTTTGCTCCTTTTCCATCCTCTTCTCACTTTTTCATTCATTCTTCCGCCTTCTCGGCTTGGGCATTATTCTGCCTTCTTGGCTTGGGGTTAACATTACCCCCCTCCAAGATGGGTGCCAGTACCATGGCACTCTTGGTGACTGTTGGGGTTTAAGAGGGAGTTGGCGAAGTAGTCATGTAAGGGCAGGGCCACGTGTAGACTCGGGTGCTCATGGAAGCTTGGTAATAAGGTTTGTTGGAGAAGCCAAACGGATAGCAAGTGGTTGACGGGGGCCTCCGAAGTCGGTGGTTGGTCGCCTTTGTGATGCTTGGAAGGAAAGGGTGCGGTGCTCTACTTAAGGGGGATGTCTACCTTATTGTGTAGTGCATTGTGCTTGTGCTGGTGGAATGGGTTTAAGAGGGAGTTGGCGAAGTAGTCGTGTAAGGGCACGGCCACATGTAGACTCGGGTGCTCATGGAAGCTTGGTAATAAGGTTTGTTGGAGAAGCCAAACGGATAGCAAGTGGTTGACAGGGGCCTAACTTGAGGACCCCTAGGTGCAGTGATCGTGCTTTACGTGGTGCTAAGTGCTTTTGTAAGTGAGTTGTTTTGTCCATTCCATATGTAATGTTTTGCTTACTCTTCCTTGGATGCTTTTTCTTTTTCTTTTTCTTTGTTCTTTTCTCTCTTTTTTTTTTGGGAGTAGTATTACACTAGTAGAATTACAACCTGTACCTAATCTTCCTCGTTTGATTTAGGCAGAGAACTGGGTTGGATGGATTTGCTAAAAAATTGATGGCTTTGTATGTACTCTTTGAGGTTCATGCGAATGTGGAGGGAGGTGGTGGAGAGGAAGGGATGGTTGCACCTAGTGAGCTAGCTATCATTCATATCCTCTAGGAAAGCTAGGCAAAAGGAGAGGAAAATGCTAGCTCTCATCATTAAACGCGCCATGGCACAAATATCAATGGCATTAGGGTCAAAAAAGAGGGGAGGCAAGCCACGCTCTTGTGGGGTCAGGTCCTGCTTGAGTAGTAGCTTAAGTAACCTAAGATAATCACAGGTAGTTATAAAGGCTGGATCGGGGCATGAAGAGAAGTCTGTGAGAAAACGCGTCATGGAATCATTTAGGCTTCCCAAGTAAAAAATGAGGGCATGTTCAAAGGAAGCGGCATTGGAGTTGTAGATGATGGGGAAATCATGACGGCCATGGAGGGTGGCAATACAATCCACACCTACCCTACGAGGATATGCCATGAATGTGGGGTCGTTTCTCTCATAGGACAGGGTGTTACAAAAAGCCATCTAGGTGAGCATGCTAATGTCGCACACTCGCCTCCTCCATAGGGGTTGGCAGTTGTAGCCCTGTACAGTATGTGGTATTTCGAACACCTTGTCTTGCCAAAACTCTGCTTCTTTCCTTCCCCACAAAGTGGGGGTCCTCTCCCTTTCTTCCAGCCATTTCTGTCCTAGTCGGCCGCCAGTTGCGATCGCCTCCTCCATCACTTTGATTGGTAGGACCCTCCGCATGCTTTTAGGCATGAGGAAGCTGAAGGTGAATGGGTCTTTTTCTTTTTCTTGCCGTTCCCAAATCACCAGCTCTGTGTGGAATCCAGCAGGGAGGTCATTGGGGCACGGTGGGAGGGGTGTGGACAGCTGCACAATCGGTTTGGCTCTTAACTACTTCTTGGTTTCTTTAACTAAATTTCTCCATCTCTCCCTTAGTGCAGCTTGTCTTTCCGTAGATGGATCAATCTGTTGCTATTCTTGGACATGCAGTGAGGGGGGTTGTGGGATTACCTCTTCTCTGATTCTCCCCATAACAAATTCAAGGTTAGCCTTCTCCCCCTGTCGGTCTTCTAGTTGCGCTCCTTCTTCAAAGCCCAGTGCGTCCGATTCCCGAGGGGTTAGGCTGGCCAATAGTAGGTACTTTCGTTGCTTTTCTAAGCTTAGCCTAACCTCCGCAGGTTGGGGTGGCATCTGTAGCCCCGCATGCAAGGCTCTGTGTGCGATGCTCAATTTTTTCTGCACCACCTCGAATGACTCCTTTCCCTCTGGGTGGGTCATGTCCAGTAATGTGTTGATGAAGGCCTATTGCTGTGTAGTGAAGGCTATCTGGGCGGCGTCTGCTTTACTTTCTACAAGGGTTTTTTCTTTCTCCACCAAAGCGAGGTGCCATGCCAGTGTCTTCACCCATTTCTTGTTCTGCACTGCCCATTCCTCTGCTCTTTTTTTCATTCCTTCCATGCTTTCCCCCTACTTCTGTGCCAGGGTTATGAGCTTCTGCTCTTGGGCTTTGAGTTCCCTGCTCATATTCTCGTGCCCTTTCCTTCCCAAGTGTAGTTGATTAGTCATAGACTCAATCCCCTTTTGCTGTTGCTCCCTCTCTTGCTTTCTCTCCTCCTCTTTGGCATTCAATTCCTCCATCATTTGCTCGATGTTGGCGGTTTTCGTCTCCAATTCCCTATGTTGCATCAGGAGGAGCTTATATTCTTGCTGCATCTGTACCAGTTCTTGATTCTCATCCTCGAGCCACTGCTTGTAGCTTTCTTCCATGTCCTCCTTGGCCTTTAATTCCTGCTTGAGGTCAAAGATCTGTCATTGTTGCATGGCTATTGTGTGGGTTTTTTCAAGCTAGAAAGCGGCTACTGACTCCTTTTTCGCCACCAACTCAGCCACAACCATCCTCTTTTCCTCCTTCGCCCTCTCCAATTGGGAGAGCAACTTAGTGACGTACTCATCGTAACTGGCTGGTGGCATCATTATTGTGTGGGTTGGGGTGGTCAAGGCTTCCACTCACGGACACTTCTGGTCGTGTCTCGACTCAGCATCTATGGTTGGTCTCTTTTGCCCCGTGGCTGTGGTCTTCATGCTCTTTTCCTGGGCCATTTCTTTAATGATAAAATATTGCATCCAGGCCACGAAGTTGGAGACCTCCATGATGGTGGGGATGCTAGGGGTGAGGGTGGTTGGTTCGATGGAGGGCACCATGAGGGTGGGGATAGGATGGAGGAGGACCTTGCCTTTTCCTTCAAAGACAGTGGGCGGTGTGACTTCTAGTACCTGTGTGCTAGAGCTAGGCCCTTCTTCCCTCAGTGGGCTCCAAGCTCCCGGATCATCAGCTCTGCACTACTGCTCAATGGACTGTTGTGTGGCTTCGGTCAAGTCCTCCTCCTCCTTCTTTCTTAGTTCCTCTTCTTCCTCCGCAACTCTTCTTTGACTTTCTTCTTCAGCTTTCTTGTACTCTTCCTCCAGTTTCTCTTTTTCTTCCTGTTCTTCCCTTTTTCTCTCCTTGGCCTCCGGTTTTGACACCTTTTTAGCCCTGTTGACTTCTTCCTTTGTTTTTTCTTCTTCTTGTTTCTTCTTCTTCTCCCTCTCCTCGGCCTCCTTGAGGGATTATCTTTTTGCCTTTTCCAAATCCTCTTTCTCCTTCTTGTGGCCTTCGTCCGGCTTCTTTTTCTTTTGTGCTGTCTTCTTATTGGGTTTCTTGGTGTGCTTTTTGCTTGATTTTTCTTCTTGTCCCTGCCCTTCCTTATCAGTATCGGTCATATTGCTGGACCTCTCTTGGTCCTGGTGAGGGAATGACCTATTAGGCATTTCTCCTTCCCCTTCTTCTACATCTTGTGTCTCTTTAAGTGCCTCCTGGATGAGCACAGCCAAAATGCTTCCATAGGCAATAAACGAGGCCTTGGACGAGGTCTTCTTTCTTTCCATGGCCTTGAAAGCTGGGGACTCTCCTCTTGCTGGTGTGCTTCCTAAAGCTAGTGCTTTAGCCACCTGGTCGATGGTTTTACACACATAACCGTTCCAGTCAAATTCATGCAGAGTGTGAGCCGCTATGTTCTCCAGCACAGGCACGCTGATTCGATGCATTAAGGCATTGTAGTGCTAGTTGGAGAAGAGCGTGTGTACTAGTTTTGCTTGCAATCTGGCTTCTGTATCAGAGATGTCCTGGATGCTGATACCGCTGTTAGTTAGCACGTCCTCTTTTTTCATTCTTAGCATGGCATACACATCCCTCTTCTGCTTCTTCTCTATCTTTGGCTCTAGTCCTAATGCCTTCTCCACCAAGGCAGGGGTTAAGCGAACCTGTACCTATTTGGCATTTTCTCCCCTTCCTACCGTGACAGTGCCGCACTCATTGTCAAGATCGTAAGACCTGAGAAACTCCACACACTTTGTGTGGTCAGGTTCTTGCGCAAATTTTTCGAGGTACTTGGTGAAGTTGCATTGTTCAATGACTCTCTTGACCGCTTCCTCCTTGGCCACCACACCCTCTACGTTGTGAATGGTTCGCAACTGAAGCTGGTTGTAGACGCGACTCCCAAGAGTGATGCTGTATTGCACTCTTTCCTCTTTCGTGAAGAGAAGTTAGTGGGCGCGGTCTTGTTGTGACATCTTTTGTTCCTGTCATAATCCCAAGTTTCCATTAGTGCTTCCACATTAACAATTCACAAGAAAAGTCATAGTTTAAAAAGAAAGACTCTATATATTTATTGAATGAAAGCATTAAAATCACATCCAATGTAGAATCTTCCCTTCTTCCGGCTTTAACTTTTTGCCCTTTATTTCAAAGTTCTCTTGACATTTTCCTACCTTGCTCATTGTTTACATGTTTATGCGTTTTGCTTAATTTTCATTGGTTTTAATTTGATTCACCTTGATTTTCCTTGGTTTTTAATTTGATTCACCTCACTCTTCTTCCTCTCCCAGCTCGAGAAGAATCCTTCCTAGGATTGAAGGTTTTGGAGGTTGAGGACATTCTGCAATGGGCCTAGGAGTTACCAGCGTAGGAACCAAGTGTAGAAATTGGGGTTGTACTCTAACTGAGCTGTGCGGTTGAGATCAATAGGTTGAGTGTCTACGTGTGTAATGTAAGTGAGAACATATATTAGAAAGTCACCGAAGGCAACACGGCTAGCAATATGTAGCTCTTCCTCAGTCAATAGTAGGCGACCAAGGTAAGGGTGTCCCTTGATGTGCTCTTCCAAGGGGCGGTCGCGAAGAGTGGTTAACACTCTATATATGAGGTTGGCATGACATAAGTGGGGTCATACTCCGCTATTTTGATTGCGCAGCGCTGCTCAGCATTTGTCATGACTCAGCATCCTTCTACTTCCCATTGCAACCTAAGAGTGCACTAGTGTCGCAAGAATGGGGATTCAGTCTCAGCAATTTGGATAATTCTGCAATTTCTTGGTCGGTGATGGCAAAAGTGGTTTGCTGATCGTATGACGTGATGAGGTGTTGTTTGACTTGCTCTTTAGAGATCTCGCTGTTGAGCAATACAGCAGAGCGGAGTTTACTGTCTTTGTGAAGGCAAGTTCAAACGTCTCCCAAGAGCAGGGCATTGTACGAACTTCGATTGCAAAAGGCTCGGGCAACAAGCCTAAGTCCAAGCAATCGTAGCTCAGAGATAGCTCTCTCTGAAGGTGGCATCGAGCCATCTAATGTAATCAACCACGTCATCCCCTGTATCTTTGGCTAGATCTGAGACCAGTGTCAAAAATGATTTCCGCTCGTAGGAGGGTTTAAGACGTGCTGGCTGTTGGGGTTTGATAGCACTAGAGCCTTTGATAATGGATAGTTGTGGTTGCGGGTGTACTTGAGGTTGCGGTTGGGCTCCGTGGCTTAGGGCTGGGGAAGTAGCAGCTACTTCTGATGGACTGCTGCCTTCAGAGTGGATCATTGTAGTCGGATGGGCTTTAGCAGGTGATGGCCCATGTGACGATGTCTGTTGTTTGGGCCGATAGGCTTGTTCAACTCTCTTGGGCATGTGTGGGGATGAGCTTGATGGATGTGGGCCTGGGGAGAAATGTAGTTTATGGTTTTGAGGATCTATGGGGTTGGGGGTGATCAGTCTTGTGGTAGCATACGAGTGGTGTTCTTTGCCGTGTGAGCTTTAGGGATCCATATCCAAGCGTTTCCCTCATAGTAGCCTTGGGCGTGCAGGAGGGCTTTAGGGACACACCTTTGCCTGATTATGCACCGATTTCTGTAATTGCGCCTTGGTGTCCTAGGTTTAGAGCTTTGGGTCTTATGAGGTGATGCCAGTGATAGAGATATTGGTGCTATATTTCTGCAAGAGTATGGTGTGATTGCTTTTGAAAGCTATAAGCATGATGACAAGGAGATGCAAATGAATGTGTATGACCAAGAGATATTGGCCATCCTCCATGCTATTAAGAAATGGCACCAGTACTTATATAGTAGCTAGTTGTGTGTTTATAATTTTCAAGAGAAATTGTTTTAAGACTCTAGTCATACCTATGTATGCAAGGCTCTTTCAGAAGGAAGATAATGGAAGAAGAACAACAATGGGTTGAGGCTCATCTTGTGCTCCTCTTTGTCTCTCTTCCTCTCTTCCAACATTTCAACCTTTTTTGAATAAAATTACTCAACTACAGATAGATAAAGCTGCTGCAGAATGTGAGGCATTAAAAAACAAGAAGTTGGTTCAATCCTTACAGAGTCTTATTATGATGAAGAAATGAATCATTCAGAAAATATTGTTTCAAACTGAGAATTTTGCTGAGAAAATATTGCAAGAAAAGTAAAACTTGGAGCAAGTACAATCCCAATTAATGGATGAACTAACTATGCAAACTGCCGTGATAAGTGCCTTGTAGGGGGGAATGAGTTCAATATTAAAACATGAAAGAGTTGTGATACCCACTAATAGGGGGAAAGGGGTTACCAATGTCCCTTGGCTTTACCATCAACTCCATTGAGTAAATTACTTTGATAGAAGCATGTCTTTACGATCAATGGTGGGACATTTGTCTACGCATGTAAATGGTGTGTGTAGTATAAAAAGGGTTTTACCTCATCCTAGTGAAAAGGTTATGGAACTCACAATTTATGGAGATGGGATTGAACTACCTCTTTCAAGGTATGAACCAGTGGCTCCAATAATTTTATTGAGCTTAAGAGGATTATTCATTATTTAGGTTGTCATATACAAGGTGAAATAAATGAAAATCTTCATTTGTTGATACTCAAGTTGAAACGTAAGAAATGGAGGTGGACTTATCAAGATCACCAGTGTCTTGAACATCAGAATTAGATTTTACGATGTTACCGTCAGAAGTTGCATGATAAAAATAAAAATAAACATATAAGTATACAATATGGATCTAAGGATCATCAATTATCCATGGGGGACCATGATGTGTTAGACCATTATATGGTTGAGATTACTGAGTTTACACAATAGGAAGAGTCTTCCAAAGCACTAGTTGTGTATCAAACATCTTTTAAACCTCCACCTCAGAACTTATCATCTGATATTGGACAACCTATGGGAGTGAGCAATCGATTAGGTCATGTATCTATGAAGAAATCCGCTGAGGTGCCACTCATTAAACCTAACAAGGTTCAAATAGCTTATGTGCGCAATTCTTAAATTGAAACGACCCGTTTTGAAGTGGCATCAAATAAGTTTCTCTTATTGGGTAGTCAGTTGCAAGGTGCTGCTTTGGAGAAATTATAGAATGTTCTTAAGAAATATGCACATGTGTTTGCTTGGAACTACGCGGATTTGAAAGGTATGAAACATGAATTGTGTCAATATTATATTGATATTGAACCAAGTGTCAAACCTATACGTTTGCGTCAATGGCACACAAATCCTAACTATGCAGATAAGGTGCATGCTGAAATTTCTAAATTATTAGATGTGGGTTTTATCTATCCTGTTGCATACATTGACTGGGTTTCACCTATAGTCATTGTTCCCAAAAAGAATTCTAATAAAAATCGCATTTGTGTGGATTATCGTGCATTGAATAAGCACACTCGTAAGGATAATTTTCCTTTACCTTTCTCCGATCAATTATTAGATAGAGTAGTAGGACATCAACTATATTGTTTTATGGATGGGTTTAGTGGTTATAATCAAATTTTGATTAACCTTGAAGATCAGCCCAAAACTAATTTTACTACTAAACAGGGGACTTTTGTCTATAAAGGAATGCCATTTGGTTTGTGTAATGCACTTGCTACTTTTCATAGAGCAATGATGGCATTTTTTCAAGATTTTCTAATTAAGTGGATGGAAGTCTATTTGGATGACTTCTGTGTGCATGGCAATGAAGAAAATATGGCTAATTGATTGGAAGAGGTATTCCAACATTGTGAAAGTATAGGAGTTTCCTTAAATCTAGAAAAATGTGTTTTTGGAGTACCATGGGTTATATTATTAGGTCATATGGTTTCGAGTGATGGTATTGCAATGGATATGGCTAAAGTACAGAAAATTGCTAATTTACCTACACCCCAAAATTTGAAATAATTACGTGGGTTTCTGGGTCATTTAATTTTTTATCGGTGCTTTATTGAATCATTTGCAGCAGTGGCTTCTCCTTTGATTGCTTTACTTAAGAAAAATCAACCTTATGATTGGGATTCAGTATGCCAAGATGCATTTGAGAAATTAAAACTTCAGTTGGTGGAAGGACCAATTTTGGCTTCACTGGATTGGTCTACAGAGTTTCATATTCATGCCGATGCTTCTATGGATACAGTGGGAGTGGTTTTATGCCAAGCAGATGATAAGAACATTGATCATCCAATTTATTATGCTAGTCGTAATTTAAATGACACCAGGAAAAACTATATCACAACTGAGAAAGAGTGTTTATTGATGGTGTTTGCTATTACCAAGTTTAGGCATTATTTGTTGGGCAATAATTTTATTTTTTATGTGGATCATGAGGCACTAAAATACTTATTGAATAAACTCGAACTTAGTGGTCGAGTTACTCGGTGGATGTTGCTTTTTCAAGAATTTGATTTTGAATTTATTACTCGTGCGGGCCGATCTCATGTTCTTGCAGACCATCATATGTCTCGATTAATTACAAATGATACAAAGAAAGGTGTAGATGATGACTTGCCTAATGCTCAATTATTTGACATCTCTACTACATTGCCTTGGTATGCAGATATTGCTAATGTTCTTAGTATGGCTAAGTATCCACTGACTGCACCTAAGCATGAACATCGTCATATTTTGTTGCAGTCATGCTCCTATGTTTTAATGTTAGGTTATTTATATAAATATTTTCCTCGTGAGGAGATATATCGAAGGTGTGTTTGTGAAGATGAGGTACCACAAATTTTAATTGCATTACATGATGAACCTTGTAGGGGTCATTTTGCAAGATATTTGAGAGCACGAAAAGTCTTATTTGCTGGTTATTGATAGCCTACCTTATACAAAGATGCATATGAACATTGTCGCAAGTGTGATAAATGCCAGCGTATTGGGCAACTGACTAAGCGCTTTGCCATGCCATTGACTCGTGTATTGGCCTTGGCACCTTTTGAAAAATGGGGTATAGATTTTGTTGGTCCCATTGATCCACCTACACGATATTGTTCTAATCATTATATTTTGGTGTGTACGGACAATGTCACCAAATGGGTGGAGGCAAAAGCACTCAAAACTGATCGAGGCAAGGATGTTGCTCTCTTTTTTTATGAGAATATTATTAATCATTTTGGTTGCCCACTAGAATTAGTCAGTGATCGTGGATCCCATTTTTTGAATAATTTAATTTTAGAATTGATGGATCTTTATAACATTAAGCATCATAAGTCTACCCCGTATTATCCACGTGCTAATGGTGTTGTAGAGGTTACCAATCATGTTGTGATGGCAAATTTAACCAAAACAGTCGCTGAGAATAGATGGGATTGGGATGGCACTTACCAGAAGCACTATGGGCATATCGAACTGCTTATAAAGTCACAACTAATAATACACCTTTTAGTTTGGCTTACAGGATTGAAGTTGTATTTCCTATCAAATTGGAGGTTCCTACCTTATGCGTGGCATTGTCTAATCGTCTTGGTGAGCGGAAAACTCTTACTACCTGTCTATGCAAGTTAGTTAAATTGGATGAGAATCGTATGTTTGCTTTACAACGTATTGAATCTCATTATAAACGAAGGAAAGCCTGTCATGATAGACGTTTAAAGCTTAAGGATTTTGGGCAGAATGATTTAGTTCTATTGTATGATAGTCATTATTATAAATTTCCAGGGAAACTTCATATATGATGGTTAGGTCCCTTTCAAGTCAAAGAAGTGTATGATAATGGTTCAGTGGATATTCATGATTTAAAGGAAGTTCATGCACCTTTTCGTGTTAATGGTCTTCGTTTGAAACCTTTTCTGACTTAGTTGAATTGTTTGAGTATGGGTGGATGGTTTCTTAAATTGCTTTCTTGTTTTGTTTTGTTTTGTTTTTTTTTGGGTGGGGGACATAATTTTTTATGGCATGCAGGTATGGAGATTTTATGGATGGATGCTTTGTGCCCTTATCTTGATGATGTAGTCCTGACCTTGCTCATGCAGGTCCTTATAGTATTCCCCGATTTCAGACGCATGATAGGTTCTTATATGCTCCACAAGGTGAGGCTTGTTGTAGTACATATTTGTAGTTGTCTTTTTCTTGCAGTATCATCCGCCATTTGGTTGTAGGTCTTGTCAAAGGCATCATTTATGCACGCTCAATTATTGTGTTGGTAGTGTCACACATATTTTTGATGCTATGGTACCACTGCTATGCATGATATGATAGGTTACACTTACTAGCGTCATGATTTTACTAGTGTCTTTTCTCCTGAGTGTGGTGCTGGTCAATCCCGGGTGGATAGAGAGCAGCAGGAATTCACTCGATATCGACATTAGGGGAGTTTTGAGGTCTTGAAAATGCCTTTTAGGATGTGGAGAGAGAGTGCTCTAGACCAATAAGAGCAAAGCCTCCGTAACGGAACTTCTATTTAAAAAAATTAAAAAATTATTTACAAAAATATATAAATATAATAATATTATGAATTTGTATTTTTATTATGTATTTTTAGTCTCTTATATTCGTGATTATGACATCTTTTGCATTAATGGGATAGAGTCTCGGCTACTTTTATTTAATGATGTTTCTAGATTAATGATAATGACTGATGTAATCAAAATTTAAATTGGTGAAAAGCATGGCGCTTAGTTTTTTCCCTCCTTTCTTTTATTCCTCTATTGTTTTTCCCTCCGTTATGGTAGCCTAGTCCTCTCTCTCTCTCTCTCTCTCTCTCTGTGCATGTCTCTCTCTCTTCTACCATGGATATAGAAATTCGACCTTCAACAAGGCATCCAAGCTCCCAAATTACATCCATATCAGTGTTTAACTCATTCCAAACTGATGGAAGATGGATTCCTACTATCATTAGCAAAGGTAGTTGGATCACCATGCAACAAGCAAAACGTGGAAAAAGGCAAAGACATGAGAGCTCATTTATCTTTGCTTGGAAGGGCAGAATCCGAGATTTTAAGCTTGGAGCAAATAAGAATAGCATCAAAGAAGTACTAGTGCAACATGTGTTCATGCATAGAGAGATGTGTTTAAAACCTGGATCTTCAAAGCTTCCAATGCATAGACCAAATTGTAAGAATTTGATTCTTAAAGTTTTTCCTTTCTTAAACATGGTTTAGGTTTTTCCATTATAATATTTGTTTGTCTTGTACATGTCTATCCCTCTAATCTTGAGGAATGGCAACCAGTGGAATCTATTATTGATGTTATTGATGTTATACATGGTTCAATTGGAGAAGAAATGTATAGAGGCAAAAAGAAGACAGAGCTTGTAGAGAATGGAATATTCTTTTATGACCATTCTTATGTTATTCCTATGCGGCGTTGCCAATGGGGATCAATAAAACTCCTTCCTTTGCTAGATTTTTCAAGCTTTGAGTGGCCTTTGCCAAGTCCAGCTACTAGTGAGGGCTATAGATGTAAGATATTTTCTGAGATCGAGAAAGCACTAAAATCTAATATCTCAAGTAAGCTAAGCAAAGTTACTTTATTTATGCCTATTAATATATTTATTGATTTCTCCTCTAATATGGAGATAAGAATAACAAAAACCATGCTTTCAGTGAAGAGACTAACATATGATCATATCATACAATTTGTTGATGAAGGATGGGATACAAGGACATAAGGAAAAATTATATGTAAGATAGATCAAGACTCTATAGCTTGTAAATATATGATTGCTACTCAAAATTTTATCCTTAGCTTTTACTATAGTCGATGGCATTTTGTTGATAGTAGTCTAGTTGCTTTAGACCAGAATCTTAATGATTTCAGCAAAGATCCTATAGTGGATCTTGATATTTGGTTCAGCAAGGATATTATTGCAATCTTAAAGATCAGAAAATCATGTACGCTACATCAAGTGAGGACGGATTTACAAAATGAAGACATTGAACTACCATGCTCCTTTGTATTCCAACTTGACAAGAAACGAGTAAGTTTTCACATCATATTATATCTACTTAGATGTATATCAAGATCTCACTTTCTAACTAACAAATATTTGTAATTTATTTTTTGCAGATATCGAAAAGGAGAGAAAATAATATACACTGCAAGGACATTCAAGAAAATATATCTTTACTATCAATATAAAATATATGTACAAATTTTGTAGCAGATGTCTATGTGCCATCTCTATGAGATATACAAGGGCTGAAGGGCAAATTTCTATATATGAAGGCTTACAAGGCGATATGGCAAAGCTATTTCTTTTTTGGAGAACTATCCTTTCTAGGAGTCCTTTTGCCTTTCTTTGATGTCTTGGGTATAGAAGGTGTTGAAGCTGTGGCTTCGTCTTTCGTGGTTATAGGCACCGCATCTCCTTCATGGTGCAAATCCCCACCAATCTCTGTTGTTGGATGTATACAATTGACCATTATATACTTTAAGAGCTTTGCTCTGATGTACCAAACATGCTCAGATGTATAGCAATCCTTTGAAAACCGTCACACATTTATAAAAAAAAGAGTTTTAGTTCATTATTGTTCTTACAATAGACTATATTTTTATCATCAATGGACTATTTGCAATTAATATCTATCTTAAAGTTTATCATCTTTCATATTACCTTTACATGTTTATCATCATTAAGATAAACAAAGTTAACCATTCTTCTAGCATTTGCAATCACCCTCCAGCCACAAGAATGGCTATCATCCTAATGGGAACACTGCAACCACCAACACAAAGTAAAACTATAAAGAGGACGGATGGTAGTTCATAGAATAAACTCATGTTTCAATTATTTTAATGAATAACTTACCGCAACTTGTCTATATTGCATTGTTGCAAGCAAATCAGACGGCATAGGGGGTCTTTTCTCTAGCTCTTCAATTAATCTTTTGGCATCTCTATATATAAAATATGTTGAAATTTAGAGTACTTACAAAAAAAAGAATTGAAATATTAAGGAGCCCTTGGATAATATAACTTACAATTTAGCATTTCCATGGCTTCCTTTCATAGAGTTGATTTAAAAACATTGCTTATCCACAAGGTCTATTGCAATCAAGCTCCAATGAGAACTAAAAGCAATCATATCTCAACAAATTAGTAGGATAAAATCTCAAAAACTCTAATAGAATATTGAATCACTTAATTTTCATTATATGAAATTATAAGGAGCTCCAAAGTATCAAAGTCAATCAGATTGAACCAGTGCTCAATAAAACTTGTATCAAGCTCGTTCCTCATAAAGAATGAGATAGATGGATCAAGAGCCTCAATTTTTTGTTGTATATCCAAAGGAAACTCATGCATTATACACCTAGAAAAGGCATAGAAATAGTGAGTATAAACAAGAAAAATCTTATTGTTAAAAAAATATCAAAAAGTATAAGTAATTATGGATGGATATACCTTAAGCCAACAAGAATAATACTGTCATTTGCTTCTCTTCTTTTATCCTTAAGAATCTGAACACATACATCATCAAAGGAGATAACCTCAGTTCTTTTGCCTAAGTCACCAAGTAAAAAACAAAACACACTGAATCCTTTTGGATTAGCTGCTTCAAGAAGGGTGGCTAGCTCATTTTCAAAGGACTCTAGTTGCTATGTTTCCCTTTCTTCAACCCTTTGCCTCCTATACTCTCTCCATTTATCTGCCTGTTCCTCTTTAGCTTTCTCCTCTTTTTCGTGTTGCCTTGTATCCCTCTCATGGGTAACATCCTCAACCCTGAGACTAGAATCATCTTTCTTTCTCCTAGCTGGGGGCACATTAAGGATATTAAATGTCTTCACATCAGTGAGGGGAATTGGCTCAAGGACCTTTGAAAATCTATATCTTAGCCTCCTAAGAATTACCATGTCCTTGTCCATGAGTGTGAGCCTATAAGCATGAGCAGCACAAATATAGGAATCTTGAAAAAACTCAACTAAAAATTCCTCTGTGGCTTCTTGTATATAATTAAGAGCTGTTCTTGTCCATCTGAAACTATCCAAACTATATTTGTCACAAATTTCCCTGACAAGGCTTTGAAAAGACAACTTTGGAATTGCATTGTCAAGAGCCTTTACTGTCTTCCTAATCTCCCTTAGGCACCTGACATTTTGAGAAAACTTTCTCTTTGGCTTTGACTTTCTAGAGAGCTTCTGAGGCTTTGAAGACTGATGAATCTTTTATGTTAAATCCCTAGGATTAATCTTCTCCTTTCTTGCTGTTGCCTTAGTCCTAGCCATCTGCCAAAAAAAGACATGTTACTTCTTCTCCAACATGTCCAGCAAAGCGCGAGTCTCAAATAAGAGGTATCCATGCTGCATGTCATTTTTGCGCTTCAGCTGAATTTTTCTCGAGCGTACCCAGTGAAATGCGAGTGTCAAGCAAGGCGCCTCCTTGCAGCTGCTTCTTTTCGTGTTTCACCAGACTTGTTGTCCATTGTGTCCAGTGAAACACGAATTTAAGACAGGAGGCATCCTTGAAGCACGTTCTTTTCATGTTTCATTGGACAACTCATGGAATTTTTCTTGAGCATGCCCAGTGAAACGTGAGTGTCAAGCAAGGTGCCTCCTTGCAGCTGCTTCTTTTCGCGTTTCACCGGCCTTGTTGTCCATTGTGTCCAGTGAAGCACGAATTTAAGACAGGAGGCATCCTTGAAGCATGTTCTTTTCGCGTTTCACAAGACAACTCATGAATAGCAAAGAAATCGATAAAACCAAGAAAAAAGAGCTTTGATCTAAGGAAAGCTTTTAAAATTACATAAAATATCCACAGAATCAGGGAAGAAGTTTGAAGATTTGCTTAAATCTCCACAACATTAAGGAATGCTCCCACTGTGGAAAAAATTCTTTTGTAGTGCTGATAAGCTCATAATAGCATAAAGGATTAAGGAAAAGTATCAAAAGAATGCATTGAATAGAGGCTGTTATTGAAAAGCAAGATGTAGAAAACCATACCTTCTTTTTAGCTTATTCTTCACAATCTCAGCCTAATGACGAGAATATGCTCGAAGTTTTCCTTTGTTGGGGAAGCAGTGAAATGCTTGGAGATTGGAAGGAACACCAAAGGTAAAGGCAGAGTAGCAATGTTTTCTGCTTGTTGGAAATGCGGTGAAAGGCGAAGGCGGTGAATTTGCATGGACTCAAAGTTCTTGGCAAAGTGTTAAGAAACACACGTGTGACGTATTCTCGCTTACCGGAATTTTTTTATCTATGGTACAAGCATTACTTGGAAAAGTGTTATGTAACACACGTGTGACGTATTTTCGAAAAAAGGGAGTGTGCACGTCTTCTAAGGAGTTTGATACGGTGTGTTAAGTGAGACACGTGTGCACATATTCTGAGGCATTTCGTGCATGCAAAAATATTGGAAATTTTATCCAAATTTGCAGTCCCGTTTATTTTTCCATCATTACACGAACTTTTTCGTTGGAACTATCACCACATGCTTAACGGTCAATATAAAAGCATTTCGAAGCCATTTCTCTGACACTATCTTCTTTTCTGCCAAAATTTCGTCTCGACTTCCCTTCAAGGTTCTTGCTTCCTGTGTGAAGAGCAATTCAACAATCTTTGATAGGTAACAAATTTTTTTATTACAAGTATTTTAACAAAATAAATTTTATTAATATAGAAAGAATTTTTAATAACACTTGAATAATTAAAGATGTTATGTGCTTTATATCTATTAAAAGCAGCATAGCTTTTCCAGAAAGAATTTTATCATAAATTTCTATGTTTCCATAGAATTAATTTATAGTTGATGTTTCTCTTCTTGATTTGCATCTTTTGATCGGTGAAACGCGAAATAATGTCCCTGTTAGTGATATTTTGCTAAGTATCACATTTCACCGGTGAGATATTGAAATAATTTTTGTCTTCAAGGTAGTGTCCGGTGAAGCGCGATTTCTTCACAGGCATTTGCCTTGGACACTTTAATTTTCGCGTTTCACCGGTCAACTAAAAATTTTTCTCATTTTTTGTTTTTTTTGTCTTGAAAAATGCAATTTTGGGGCCTCTTTCCATGGTTCCATCTTGTTTTATTGGATATTGTTGTTATTCTGCTTTGTTTTCAGGGATAAATCTTTTCCTGGTCAAGATGACAAAGAGGAAGCTATCTCTGGAAGGAATGGATGAGGAGGAGCTAATGGAGACATCTGATGATAGGCTCTTTGATTTCTTACACACCATTGGAAATTCTTCCAAGTTTGGCTATATCAGGGAAATTTTCAATGTTCCTTTTGATTTGGAGTTATTGGAGGATCTTGAAGATAAACTTAAGGAGTACATATGTTTTTATGATAGACATGTGCAAGGTTTGGAAGTTAATGGATTTTTTCATTATAGTGATGTCATGGGAGCCACCAGTACATCCAGGTCAACTTTGCTAGGCAGATTCAACCTCATTAATGAGGAATTCAAAAAGAAAGAAACATGTTGTCCTTTCCACAGGTATCAACACCAATGCCTTCTGATCCACAAGGACGTTGAATTTATTGTGTATCTTCAGTACACGGAAAATTCTTCTCCAGATATAGACCAACAGGGAAAGCTAGAGGATATTGCAAGTATGGATAAGGAGGTCGAAGAGAAGGAGGAGATGTTCCAAGAAGATGTTGAGAATCAACTTGTCCAAGGTTTTGATGTAGGTTTGTTCAAGAGTGACAATATCACAATGGTGGAAGAAAAGGAGATCGAGCCAAGTGCACAGGTTGATGAAGAAGGCCCTCTTGCATGTGTTCCAACATTTCCCACTTATCTTATCAACAAGAAGAGATATGTGTTGCTAAATGATATTCAACATCTTTTTGATCTTAGAGAAGATTATTGCTTAGCAATCCTTGCAGGTTGGGGCAAAAATGACATGAATTTTATAGGTTATGAGCAAGAACCACTAGCAAGTCTTGATGTTGAGGGAGAGAATTTCCAAGATAGCTCTATAGCCTTACATACATGTATTAATCAGATCATAGAATACGAAAAGGGGGGGCTACCTTCAGAAGAAGAGTTCTTGCAGGTCCAGAAGAAACTTCATATTGATGATGTAGGGTATGACGAGAGATTGAAGTCTCCATTAGATGAGAAGCCCAAGAGTTCAATAAATCTTTATGATGATAGTCTTCTTGAAGAAGATGAACACCTTAAGGTATGAAATATAATTCGAAGTTACCTATTGAGTTTATGTTAGACTTTATTATGCATTATAGATAAATATCTTATATCTTGTACTGTTGTGGTTTGTTCTGTAGATTGAGATTGAAGATTTGGACAACTTTCTTGGAAGGGCCAAAGGCTCTAAGCTAATGAAGCTTGGAAAAAATCAAAGCCTTGGCCATTATATTGGAAACTTAAACAATCAAACAATTGTAATATATCATAGTAGATTGTCAAGCTCTCCAAGTCTACCAATGATGGCTTTGAGAGCTATCTCAAAGGTAATTGGATCTCAAGTTTTCAACAGAGATTTGGACAAGATCATTTTAGTGGATAAGGAAGAAGCCATAAGAGTTTTTGGCTTCATGCTTGGATACAGTAGATCTAGAGCTGGATATTTTGGAGTTCTTGGCTCCTATTTGCTCTCTTATGTAGGAGATAGTAAGAATTTGAAGCTTCTTCTAGGCTATTGGAAACAAGAGTTTTTGAAATATAGAGGTCTTATTGAGGGGGATGAAACAAAATATTCCTCTAGAGGCCCTGTCGAGCTACTTGAAACCAAGGACTCCTCTGAAGGCCCTGTTGAGGTGCCTGAAACTAAGGACTCTTCTGCAACACAATCAGACTAGAAGATGCCAAAGATTAAGGGTTTCTTGAAACCCATCTTTTCCCAACTCTTTGTTTGGTTTGTAACCATTCTGTAAATCTTTGCTTTGCGCAAGAATTTAAATATCTATCTTTTCTTCTTTGGGTAACAATTTGTATAGTCCTTGCTAAAGATGATGTATTGCTTGATGTGGTTGTATCTTTAAGCTTGAATTTATGCCAAATTTGTTGATAGAACCATTGAAAGACCTCTAATAAACTGTTGGCTTTGTGTCTTTCACCTCCATGTCTTGTGTGTTTGAAATATTTTGTTCTTGCTTGATAATGTGATTTTTCCATACCTTGGGTTGACCAGATAGATAGAGATCCATATTGTTTAATAAAGTATGGAGCATGGTTGTATAGAATATGTTGCATAGTCAACAAATAAAGAAATTTATTAAAAAACATTATATGAGTTCGACAATGAAGAAACAAACGTATACAAACTTCTTACCATATAGTGAGTAAAGTGTTGATCACCCCAAGCTTCTGTCACACCTTTTTGAAAAGGTTTAATTGGTTTTTAAAGTCTTTGAGATCATCATCATTCCATTCAGTCTTATCACAATAAAAAAACACTTTGTCTAGTATTTCCCAAACTTTAGCTTTTCTATTTCGAGCTTGTCCATTATCAGTGTGATCCTTACCTGCATTATGTAGGGATTTCCACTGATTAAATTTCATAGTTGAGCCACAATTTCTCGAGTTTATCTTGCCAAGTCTCCCATGAAAGCCTAGAAACCTTCTAGCCTTCACTCCACCAATAGATGGTTTTTTTGGGACACAATTACCATCCTTAGACTTTTGAAGATCTGGTTCAATAACAACATTAAATCTTTGGATTTGTCATAGCTTGAACATTATAACTCCCAATTGAGCGCTCTATAGCTCAATAGATTCCATTTTTCAAGAGCTTTCCAATGATAGGTCACATCATATGGTTTTGAGAAACTTATGGGTATGTTATCCGGGTGCCACCTTTTTAGCATTCAAAAAATGGGAATTGGGAGATTCCCAAACTCACTAATATTGTGTTTATATTCACCATGTGGATAACTGTGATACTTCACAAGGGATATATGGAAGAGACTTGACACTTTGTTTGGTGCACAGTCTAAGTCATCAAAGTACGGTCTCTTCATTAAAATTTTCAGGCTTGAAATGAAGTCTAGCACATCACTTGCCACACATCTAAATTACCTTCCTGGTCCTACACAAGAGGCTAACATGACTCGGGATTGAATCTTGAGGCCCGCATACTAGTTTACGGGCGGAAGCTTGGAATAGTGATCCCTGGGGATTACTGGATAGCCTTCGGGCAGATTATGGACAAGCCTACGGGCGGAACTCCTTGTATTTCAAATATAAAATGATGAAATGTTAAAAGAACTTGCTTGATATTGTTTTTCTATGTCACGTGATAAGATTACGTGAAGGAACTAGTGCTTAACAGGGTTAATTAAAGAAGCTGATTGTTATATGTCAAATTTCAAGCCTTGCTATATCTAGTGAACAAATCCTATGCTACAAGACACATAGCTCAATGGCCACTTCTGCTTCTTGAATTTGAATTCTTTGTCATTACATGCAAGGGAAATCAACACTATATGGCTAATCATATATCTTGCATACCCACGGGAGAAGCCGTTGGATAGGGCATTGGAGACAAATTACCCGATGCACATCTATTCACCCTATCTAGCAAAAGAGATCTATTTAGAGCCAACTTGATGCCATACTAGGAAGACGACATAGTCCAAGTGCTCCAAGCATGGGCCACCACACTTGAGATTGCAACACCTTGTAGGTTGTCATATCTCCACTGAAGTGTCCTCCTACAATTTCACCGTGCACCTCAACTAGTACATCATGCATTTCATGCTCACACACGCATCTCTGCAGCAACATGAGTCACGTCAATCGGGCCTTTTCTATCACACGCATCTCTACAGCAACATGAGTCACCTCAGTTGGGACTTTTCTATCCATAGAAAAGGCCCGACCGAGGCAACTCATTCTCAAAATCCAACCCTATCAATTAATAGCAAGCCAACTCTATTAGCTAGGGTAAGATAGGTTGCTGCAGAGATGCATGTGTGAGCACGAAATGCATGACATACTAGTTGAGGCGCATGATGGAATCGTAGGAGCACAATTTAATGGAGATACAACAACTTGCAAGGTGTTGCAACCTCAATTGTGGTGGCCCACACTTTTTCAAGATGATGCAGCATGATTCGTGAAACATTCTGATGAGTGCAAACAAACCAAGGTGCCAATTTGCAAGGACAAATGGAGCTAAGTCCCATCATAGCATGACAACCATTCGAGAAATGGGGAATTGATTTCATTGGGCCTATCGGCGAGGCTCAATATTTGTCACAAGCTAAATACATGATCGTTTCCACCGGCGATTATCTCACAAAGTGGGTGGAAGCTCGTCGAGCCACCTGAAAGAATGACGCACAACAACCGCTAAGTTCTTATGGGAGCAAGTAATCTCTTGATTTGGCTGCCCCATAAAACTTGTTAGTGTGGTCAAGGCACTCACTTCATAAATGTGGTGATTTCTAATCTCCTATCCACTTTCTTGATCATCCATCAAAAATCCTAACCCTACTACCCTCATGCAAATGGCCAAGCGGAATCAACAAATAGGATTCTGGTCAATGTCCTAACCAAGGTAGTCTCTGCTTCGTGCAATGATAACAAACTAATAGCAGCCTTATGGGCCTATCAGAAAACCTATAAAAATGGCTATGGGACAGATCCCCTTCAGGTTGACCTACAGAATGGAGGCAATTCTACCTATACAATTCTTGGTCCCTAGCTTGAGAATTGCCATGCAAGAGAGATGGGAGGGAAAGGAAGCATGAATGGAATGTCTAGTTGAGCTAGAACGCTTTTTGTCGGAGACTCGGCTTCTAGCCACCAATGTACTAATCTACGAAAAGGCACAATGAAAGAGTTGGTTTGACAAACACGTCAAGCAACAAGATTTTGAACAGGGAGACTTAGTAATGTTATACTCGATCAAGGGACATAAGTAGAAAATGAAGTTTAGGGGGTTAGGACCTTTCAGGGTTTGCACCATAAGCCAAACCGGTAGTGTGGAACTCGAAACCTTGGAAGGTGATGGCATATGCTTCTTTAATTTGGCAATTGCATAAAAAAGTACTACCCCCCCACACATCACAAACCCTCAATGCTAGAAGCCCTTGTCAATGTACGCATAGCCACCATTACAGAGATTGAAGTGGAGGATGAGGAAGCAGTAGCTTCGACTTACTTGTGCATGACCATTACAGCCTAGTAGACACATGCCATTGATGCATTGATTGATGAGGGAGCTAACTTTAATGTCTTGAATCACGATCATTGGACCCAAATTGGCAAAACAGTTATAGGCCACTAACACCAAACTCAACCCATTTGGTGGCCAATCATATGCACTTCTGGAAAGTGCAAAAGTTGCACTCTCTATCGAGTCTAAAAGCTTGCCCATGATCTTTTATGTGTTGCCAATGAGAAAGATACATGCTTGGAATCGCTGTTTAGGGTGAACCTTTAAGAAGAAGGCCCATTGTAATGTCGACTACCAGTCACATCACTTCCACATGGCCATCAACAACGCAAAAATTATCACAGCTTTTAGCAAGGGCTGCATGACCCCATCACAGACTGCAAATCCACCGATAGAGAAACCCACCATCAAGCCTAAGGGGGGAGGTTGTGATTCGTCACCACTTGCCAAACCACCCCAACACTAGCAAAAAGCCGACCACAAAGCTAAAACCCTTGAACACTAGCTCAAGTGGGTGCCAAAAAATCCAAGATCACTACCTAGGAGCACCCAACTACGTACTCGCAAGGCTAAAAACCTCCCCTCTCAAAACCTAGGAGGCCTCAAATCAGCTATAGGCATCAATGAATGGTTAAGCCGTGATGGGTCTTCAATACCTTATTGCAAGTGCAAGGCTATTACAAGGGTAATGCCTAGATTTGGGAAAAGTCAAGATGGCCACGGACACTACTCAAATGTCACCCTCAAGCTTGACCACAAGAAGCATCATGACGAATCAAGCATCAGCATCACAAAAGCCTTTGGCCATAGGGCCCATTACCCTTCCAAAATCTAAACCCATTGAGACTCAACAAGTCCATCGATCCAAATCGCTACTTAAATAAACTGCCTCAACCTTGCCCTATTAGTACCCAAACCGTTGCCCAAGCATCTAGTAATGCGCCACCCACTGTACTAGCCACGCCTAGTACACCAAGGCAACACCCCCAATCGGAACTGCAACCAGAGCTGCACCATTAGCTACTAAACTATCAAGCCCAACCAAACCAAAGCCACATGCCAGCCTTAGACCCTCTTATCAGTGGAGATGCTTGGATGCTACATTTACTATGTTGGCTAAGAGCTACAATCGGCTAGACATAGGTCTTTTGGACGAGCCTTTAGCAATGGAAGTGCGAATACTACCTTGCTCATGGGAGGAATCGAAATTCGTGTTTGTCAAAACTGTACAGGCAAGCAAGGAACTATCACCGAGTTTTCCATTGAGTAACCACACAAACAACACCTTAACACATCTTGTAATAAGAGTAAAATTCGTGCCATGGACTAGGAAATTGAGAAGTTGAAGCAGCTTGCAAACAACTCCTCTTTCTTACGCAAATGGTACACCCTTCACCTTCAATGGGCACTAGAAGGATGCCAAGTCATGACAAATGTTGAACAGAGACATGCAATCAAAACTATGGAGTATGACCTGATGTATGTAGCTCCAAATTCCTATAGGATGTTGACCACCGCTCGTAATAATTGAACCCTTGAGGACCATGTTAGAGGGCACCCATATTTAGACCGAATTCTCACTGAGGAGGAGCTACACATTGCCAGTAGACTCAACTCCAATGACTTCCTCACACAGATGTTCTCACCTACATCACTTAAGTAGGCATCTGTCCTTATGACATGGATTGCTATGCTAATCTAGAATACAATCTGAACTTCTATTATTGTCTCATACAAAAGTAAAACCCCGCAACCAAGCAGTGAATGCCCTTGACCTCTCAAACCCTAATCCTAGGAAAGATTCTTCTTCTTTCCACAGGGGGAGGGGGTAAGGTGGAAATAATAATAAAACTCAAAAGCAAATGGAAACAAATAAAAAACAATTCATAATTAAGAAAAAGGGTCATAAAATTTGGGATGTATGGATTGCTTGAGGTAGAATTTTAATCCTATAGTTAAGCATTTCGATTCCATAAGCATGTGATCTTTTTCCTCTTCAAATACTTGTTTTGAGAAAAGCACTAATGGTGAACATGGCTTCATGATAGGTACCCAACATGGCAAGCAAAGAGAAAGCTAATAAGTTGTTGTTTATAGAAGAAGAACAGGCAAAATATGGCCTTGTTGTGGAAATGAGGGCCTTTAACTAGCTCAAGTTCAGGCACATATTGAACCTAGAGGATGTTGCCATGGAGGAACAAGTAGTGAAGAAGATTGTTGAACAATGCCATCTGCAAAAGTACATAGAAGCAATCGACTAAGCCGTTGACTATGAGAAGTGTGTGGAATTTCTTCGAACCTTTGGTAGAAACCGTGGCATTGTGACAATGTGGGAGAGAGAAGAAACCCGCCATGTCCAGATCGAGTTAACCCCAGAGTTGGTGGAGAAAGCGTTGGGCCTACCCAATAAGGTGGAAAGGCGACCAAAGAGAGATGTGTATGCCATGCTAGGAATGGACAAGGTGGTCCTCCACACAAACAATGGCATCAGCTTGGCAAACATACTTGACCCCCCTGAAATCCAACTCTAGACCAAAATGATGCACGCATTGTTCTTTGGTCATAGGTACAACTCAATAATGAGCAGAATCAATGTGTCTATGCTGGAGAGCATTGCAGTAGGATCCCTTGACGAAGTGAACCTAAATGGCTTTGTGTGAAAGACCATTGAGTCTTTAGCAAAAGCACTGGCAATAGGAGGAGACTAGCAACAAGAGGAGAGTCCCCTGCTACCAAGGCAAAAAGAAAAGCATCATCCTGAAAGGCCTCTACCATTAGATTCAGTGGGGTCTTGACAGCCATAATAAGGGAATCATTGGGGGAAGGACGGGGTGAGAATGCACATAACTTACACAAGTTTTGTCCAAATGAGATAAAACTTTACCATAGAACATCCACGGAAGAGAACAATATACCTATAAAGTCTTGTGAAGAAAATCTTAGGGCTTTGGTAGAACAAGCTTTGCTCTCGTAAAACATGTGAAACTCACTCTATGTTTGTGTAGAGGAAATGAAATTTCATAGGGTTACAAATAGGGCCAACAATGAGGCTGTAAAATTTCCTCAGGAAAGAAGAAGCGGGGAAAGAGATATGATAAATTTGAGTTCCGCCTAAGAAAGAGGGGGAACAGAAAAGGGAAGAAATGAAAATTCAAACATAAAAAAATAAGAAAATGAAAATTCCAGTCACAAACTTCTAGGAAGTGACAACATTGTATTCCCCACATTTCCCCTTATTTTATTGTTGAGGGAAGATTTGGGCCAAGATATCGCCAGAAGATTCATGTTAGATGAATCTAGAATCTTGGCTCTCTCATTGGTTATGCCTATATTTGTTTATTCACTCCTTAAGGGCAAAAAATCAAAGTCCATATTTCTCCTAATACATAGTCTCATGACTTGTGTTTATACACACCTCATTACTCACATTTACAATGGTCATGTGATGATTGCAATGACATAAGTGGTAGGGGTATTTGAAGGGCGACATAGGGCCATGAGGTCACATATTGATAATTTTAGCTTGCATTAGTTATGGGTGAGAGGTTAGCCTCCTTGCTCATAGAGTTTTGAAAAAGGATAGGTGATAACTGTGACAAGGCAAGACATGATAGCTAGTATATTTCCCTCTTCAATTGGAATATTCTTGTCTCACTCTTCTCTCATCATGACTCCACTAATGGTGGATCCTCTTACTTTTGCATCTCTGGATTGGAGTGGAGGGAAATCATGTGTACAACGAGCGGTTATGTGGTGAATTTATGTAATTTTTAAAGGGGATGGTTGTGTATGAGTGCTTTTGCAAAATGAAGGGTATGCTTTAATAATGCAAAAGATAAGCTAAAATAATTAATTGTGTAGCCTATCAAGCCTTTTCCTCCTTCAATAGATCGAGTTTGTATTTTCTTTGAAGGTTGTACAAAAATGGAATAAAAGGGCCAATTTTTATTTTTCATTGATGTTAAGACAATTGGTTTTGTTTGCTTTTGTCAAAAGCAATCTACTCCAAAATAAGCTTCTTGTTTGTTTTTGGCATCAAAATGTCTTGCTTTAAAACAACCCATGACTCAAAAATGGCATGTAATTTCATTTCATCTGCCCTTAATTCAACTGAAATAAATATTTGTGTAAAATAAGCATAATTTCATGGACTAGGACAATATCATGTAGTAAAGCATACGACTTAGTGCAGTAGAGAAGCAAGGTTATATAAAGCTGAGAGAAAAATCTTGTTCATTATTTATTTTTTTCATTAATAAAATCACATTCTTGAGGACTTTTATTCTTGGACCTCCCACCATTGTAAGGGGTGAGTACCTTGCACCACCATTGCAAGGGGTGAGTTCCTTGGCTGCTTGCTACATTTCATCATTGTAAATCATTCTCGTGAAATCCGAGTTACAACTATGGTCGCCTTGATCATGGCTTTAGTCAATTTACCTTGTTCATTTTATGTGTTTCTTGGATATGACTAATTGGCCCTTTTATATTGGTATCAAAGCATGGATTTTGATCTAATTGTCATTTTCACATCAACATTTAGTTATAGTAAATTGAAGGTAGGAACTAAAGTTGGATATTGGTTAGGGTGTGGTCACATCATATTTGTGGCTAAGTAGACTTTACCATTTTTTTAGAGGTAATTTCTAGAGACTACTGATATAGTTGTGGAACAAATGGTGGTTAATAGCAAGTTCTGACCTTCTTGAAGACCAATTTTGGAGAAACCTAGACAAAATGGCACTCAAAGAGTTTGAGGAAGACTAGAACCCTAGTTACTTTGTAAGAAACCCTTTCCTCTTTCTCTTCATGTTTCTTCAACCTCCATGGATCTCTTAGGCTCACACCTCTCAACCTTGATCTCTTCTTTGTCAAAGGCTTACATAACATTCTTCCTCACTTCATCTATAACTAAACAAGTAGTGATTTGTGCAGTATTATTGATTTCATGTGGCTTGTATGTTGTTTAAATTTTGCATCGCTTAGCTACTTGGAGATCTATGATTAGCATGATTGCTTTGGTGGTTGTTTAATGGCTATGTAATGGCCTCTAAAATCTTCTTGAAGAGGGGTACTAGAGGGAGTAAGCATTATTGAAGGCATGTCTCATTTCATTATTGAAAGTACTCAAGATAGCAAGCCATTTCTTTGTGAGAGTTTACATTAAGCTTGATTAAGCTTCCATTTCAGCCTACAACTACTTATCTTGAAGCATTGGACTAGATTTTACTCTTTCTTGGACATTCTTGAAGCTTCAAAACCCTGGCTATAGAGTCTATGGACAACAAGCATTCTTTTGCTTGAATCTTGTCAATTTTCAAGGGCTTTTTACTTAATCTCTTCTTGGACACTCTCTCAAACCTTTAGAATGCAACAATGATTCAAGATTGAAGCATTATCATCCAATCATTTGAAGATTATTTGCAACTCCTTGATGGAGAAAACAAGATAGCATGAATCTTTGTTGAAAAATTTGGTCCAATCTTGCTTAAATTTAGGGGATTTTGATCTCTAATCACTTTAGGGTTACACCTTTCTATTATACTTCAAGCTTTAGCAATTATTTCACCTTTTCATCAAGTTGGATGAGGGATCTTCTCTCATAAACACCATTACAATAGGATATCTTCAATTGTACATGAAATTTTGGTTCATTAAAGGCTCAATTCATGGGGCTTTTATGCTAGTCCACTTCTTGGACGTAAAGGGAAGCTTATTTTAATCAACATTGGTATACATTCTTGACCTACAAGAGGGTCATTGGCATCCTTACTCTCTTATAATACGAACGTTATTGTTTAAAGAATCGCATCAAATTGAGATACCTATTTAACAAAATAATCATGGAGCAAGGAATGTGATGTTTTACTAGCAATCATTGAAGTTTTTTGTGAAGATTTCACACTTCATTAGAGTATTCTCTTGGTCTTGTTCACTTTTAGCAAGGGGCATATATGGAGCAGTGAATAAGAAAACACTTGGGTTAAATACTTGAGCAACATCCATCTTCAACAACTATAAGAGGTACTCTTTACTCCAACACTCTTTCAATGAAAGACAAATTAAGAGTAGTTTATGGCTGAGAATTATTGTGGACAACACCTAAAAATATTCTAGATTACTTGTGGTTATGATTTAAATATTCATAAATCAGTCCACTAGAATGTTTGTGTTCTTTTGGAATTATGCATTGATTTTGTGAATGACATTTGATGTCTAATGTTCACCCTTTGGTTTGATTGATCCACTAATGTATCTTAGAATAAAAACCAATAGTTGGTAAGAGAGGAAAATAATTGTAATGCAATGAGTTATTGCAAGAGAGTAAAATTACTAGAATTTTGGTGTTTCCACACATGATCACAAGCTAGAAGACATAGCTATGGAGGATGGTACCATAGTGTGCTCATGATTATGCGTGAGAGAGAATGTGTGTGTGGAGAGAAAAGAGAGAGCAATATAGACAAAGTAGATGAAATGCCAAATTGTATTCATGTGATGCTACATCTAGAAGTTGTGTTACAATGAGAATTGTTGAGATTCAGCAATCACACTCATTGACAGCCTCTTTGTATGGAGCTTTAGGGCCAAGGACATGCAGGCTAACCTATCCCATATGCACAGTGGTGCCTACTGCAGTTTCCTACTTTCCTATAAAGCATTGTACTTGCTTCCTTTTCTTAATGCAATGATAGTACTCTTTTCTTTTCAGTGAAGTGTCAGTGTCATTGTCCACATACACAAGATTGTGTTTATGAGTCCAAGTCTCAATCTTGGAACCTAATTCACTTGTGTAACAAACAGTGTCTTTGTCTTCTCCATCATGAGTCCACACTTCTCTTTCCATCCACCATAACTCACTGCCATGTCCTAGATCCCGTATCTTTAACATGGTATTAGAGCGCAGCCGGGCATGGCCTAGCTCATTTCACTCATCTCTCAGCTCCTCTTCACTTAAGTCAACTCAAGTCCAGCTCAGTCCCAGCTAATGAGCTCATTTCTAAACTCTATCTCCACTTGACCTGTGGCAGCCATAGCCAAACCTACACCCTGCCTCTGTGGAGCTTCTTGATCTCCCTCCACAGGCAATATTTCAACACGTTTTCTTCTGGAGAAATGTTCCTTGGCTCAGGGCGCTGCCTCCTATCACTTCGAACACCAACATTGGTGACCTACAGCTCCAGCATTGCAAAAATTCGTCATCGTTGTCCTAATCTGTGCCATCCCTATACAAGCTCTCTGCATGCGCCGTGCTGCCTACGATCTGGAAAATTTCCATGGGGCTTTGATAGCCCTTGACATAAGCTTCCTAGACATGTAAAAAGTTTTGAAAATGATCAACTACAACTCCTGCAATCTGAAAAAAACCAGGCCCCTGTCTCAGAAACCCTAATTCCACCATAGCCAAAATCTCCCAAGCTCTTTTTTTCTCTCATTTTCTCACTCCTGACACTTCACCAAGCTAAATCTCACTCTAATCCACTGTCCCAGCACCAAATCAAGGAAGGGAAGGATCGGAGAAGATTGAAGAACGACCGAACAAGAAGAATCAAGCTCAACATCAACATAAACATAGTGTGTTTTCACACTGTCATTACCTATGTCTCTTGACACATTGTAATATGCTCTTCCACTGATAAAATCTCAGAATTTTGGAGTTGATTTGCTTCTGATCTTGCAACTTCAACATGGGAAAAGACTCTCCAAATGCTCGATTCAAAGGAGTTGGGTTTCACACCTGGCAAACCTGCATCAAGCTCATCCTGATGAAGAAAGGTCTTTGGGCCATCACAAATGGCAAAGAGAAGAAACCTCGAGATGCGGACCTTGCAGTTACTTGGCAGAAGAATGATGACAAGGCAAAAGCCATCATTAAATTGGAATTGGACGATAGCTACATCCATCATGTGGATGCCTGTGACACGTCCCATGACACTTGGGATAAATTGGATACCTTATTTGGTGCACAGTCAAAGTCGTCTAAGTATGGTCTATTAATTGAATTTTTCCGCCTTGATATGAAGCCTCATATATCCCTGGCATCCCATCTGAACTACATGGAAATCCTGCTTACTCAACTTGCAGGGATAAAGCTAAAAATGGATGAAGATGTTTGTATTGGTGTCTTGTTAAAAAGTTTGCCTCCTGCTTATGATAATGTATCAACCACTCTAACCAATATCCCTGATCCTCAACTTGTTGACATTAAAGGCTCTCTGCTAGAGGAAGAAAAGAAACTTAAAAGCAAAGAAGAGCCTAGCACTTCAAAGGATGAACAAATGTTATATGTAAACAACAGATACAAAGGTAAAAAGGAACCGCTCTACTGTGACTTCTGCAAAAGGACCGGACACACTGAGAAGTTCTGTCATGCTAGAAAGAGGTCCCAAAAGGCCTATCTTGCAGCTGTGAAAGAAGAAGAAGACCATGGACCAAAAGATGAAGATGAAGATGAAGATGAAGACCACCAGGATTGGAAGGACAAGACTCATCAGTCCTTCTACTCTCATTACTCTGATAGACTATTTTAAAAGCCTTGTATTTCCTTGCCCTAATGCTTGCTGCCATAAGCTTTCTAAACTCCTTATGTAACTTGGCATTACAGTCCCTGTACACTTTATGAGGCCCCTGTTACAGCCTTTGGATGTCCATCATGTTTTGGTGCCCACACTTAGCCTTTTCTGCGACAGCCTCTGGTGTCTACCATGTTTGTGGTGTGCCCACACTTTGCAGGTGGTTCTCATTATAGCCTCTACACACTTTGTGCCTTTCTAGTTGTGATTGAGGAGGGGTGTTGAGATTCAGCAATCACACTCATTGACAGCCTCTTTGTATGGAGCTTCAGGGCCAAGGACATGCAGGCTAACATATCCCATATGCATAGTGGTGCCTACTACAATTTCCTACTTTCCTATAAAGCATTGTACTTGCTTCCTTTTCTTAATGCAATGATAGTACTCTTTTCTTTTCAGTGAAGTGTCAGTGTCATTGTCCACATACACAAGATTGTGTTTATGATTCCAAGTCTCAATCTTGGAACCTAATTCACTTGTGTAACAAACAGTGTCTTTGTCTTCTCCATCATGAGTCCACACTTCTCTTTCCATCCACCATAACTCACTACCATGTCCTAGATCCCGTATCTTTAACAAGAATGAGCCTATTATCTAGGCAAAGGCAAGTGGATTTCTTACATCATCAGTGATGTCATGATCATATGGGTCCAACTACTTCTCTTAAATAATTTTAATACATCTCCCCCTTTTTCCACCAACTAGAGGAGTCTATTAGAGAGGCATATTTCAACAAAAGTCCCTAACTTTTTTTCTTTTGATTTCAGTCCATTTAGTCAAATTTTTACTCGCATTTCATTGAAAGAAACAAAGGTTTATTTCTCCCTTTTCATTTTACGACTATTTGATTAGTTTAGCATGCCATTGCTATGTCAAAATGCCTACTTGGAAAAGTGAATGCCAGGGGAGTTGTGAGCCAAAAGAAAGGCGATCCTCCATCACAACAAAGAACTCGAAGGGGTACACATCCTGGCTTAGGAAGGAAATTTACATACCCCCAAGTCCGAACCCATGTAGGTGCCCATATTGCTATTTTATCGCTCACACAAGTATTACACTGTGGAGGACTAAACATGGTATGGTAGCAGTGAATTTGGGCCTCATTTTGGCTTCCCTACAGTTATCCTACTTTATCTCAACGTCAATGTAGGTTCTATAGGGTGTTCTCAACTTGACAAAGCTAAAATAGGGCATTTATGAACAATTTACAAGGTTATGATAGGTTGGTATAGCCACTTGAGGTGGTATTTACACTTTCCATGTAGTTTCCAATCAAACATGACTAGATAGGAAATGTTAAATAGGAATTATAGACTTGTACAGGTACATGTAGGTATTCTATCACTTTTGGGAGTGGTACTACAAGTTATATAGGTATCCTATAGGTTCAGTTTAGTATTTCCAAGGGTTTGGTACAAGAAAGGTCACTTACAAGTGGTCTTAGAAATCAAAATAAGGTCTAGAAAACTGGTAGAATAGTTCTAGATAGACCACTAAATCTAGTTCAAAGATCAATAAAATAATTTCCAACAAAAATTGGTGACCATGACTGGATAGAGGACCGTGTTGCCAAGGTCTCATGATAAAAATCACCTTGTTTGGACATTCCAATCAAAATTTATCACCATTCTTGTGACTACTGGTCACTTAGATAGATTTGCACTGAAGATGACCAAGAACAAAAGAAAATAGCACATCTTGGAAGCCAATAATGAAGGTGGCAGGAGTTACCAATCTCAATCTAATGGTTCAAACCTTGGACTAAATCAGGATGACCAAGAAGATGAAGAGGGTACTAGTGCTATTAATGCTCAGCAAAGTCATCTTGAAAATGCAAAGTTTCATGTATCTCAAGGTTCTAATGGATACTAACAATTTTCTAACAAGTTGAGGAGGATGAATAAGGGTATTCTTGGGGATATATGCATGCTTAACAAGTCAATGGAAAGTAAATTTGATGAGCTGATTGCTATTATTGAGATTTTGGAAAGAAAAATGTGGGAAACACAACCTATACGGGCAGTATTCCACTCCCAAAGGACCCAAATTCTACTTCACTTCTTGATCCCATGATATTTGAGAGAGGAGAGCCTTCTAAAATCAAAGATACATATCAGCCCAAGCATAAATCCAATACCTCAATTAAACCAAAGAAATGGCACTAGATATGAAGAGGATGCACACATCGAAGATGATGAGTATGGATGCGATACCATCTATAAGTCATTCTATCCTTGACCTGCTACCATGCCAAGAAATCTTGATAATAAACATGAAGGTGCACAAAGATCCATGCATGGTTGACCTCCAAGAGAGGGATAATCATTTGAAAGATGGTCTAATAATGGAAAATGTTATTCACTTCAATGGTAGAAATCAAAATGGATAGCCCTATCAAAGGAAACATTCATGGAATAAAGATCCTTAGAGACAACAATCCTTTGGATAGCCCAACTCTAATCAACCCATGTTAACCGTCAGACGAACAAGGTGGAAAATCTGGAAAAGCTAAAGCAGAAGACAAAGGCCAAGGCAAAGTGAAACGGAAGACGAAGGTGCGCCAAGAAAAATCTAGAAACACAAGAAGCGCAAAAAAGTCCTAAATAAGGGAAAAAGGCACACAAGGAAAAGTGCAAGTCAATACTTTTGTAAAAGAGCACAAGCGCATCATGATTTAATTTAAGGAGCGCCGAGCTCTCACCCGTGCAATTTGTAAATATAGACGGGCAGTGGAAAGGAAGCTAGGAAGATAGAAGGACAATGGGAAAAAGGGCCTAGGCCATGGCCACCATGTAAAAAAGGGGATGACTGCCCAAAAGGGATTTAGGGTTTTGTATATAAAGTTGAAAAGTGAATGAGAAGCTCATTCTTGTGTGTGGCCAAAAGTGGCTCACTTCTTCTTCTTCTTCTTGTTGCTTTCTTGAGCTTGTGCTTGAGAGAGGGAGTGTGAGAGTGTGAGGGAGTAAGTGTGTGAGGGTGAGGGACTGAGGAGGAAAAGCTCTCCATCTTCTCCTCTCTTATTCTCTTCTCTTCTCTTGCTCACGGCAATGGAGCTTGGAGCTTGAGGATGGAGCTTGCTTGAAGCTTGCACTTGGATCATGGAGCTACTGGAGTGCGTAGGAGAGGAGGTAACTAGACTGGCATAGAGGTAAGCTCACTACACCCATAGATATGAATGGTGCGTCGGCTATGTGAGAGGTAGCCATTAGTGCTCGGCTTGGAATGCTTGAAACAATAAGTAGTTTGTGGGTCTTGGCAGTTGAGCGAGAGCTCCCACATTTTGGTTCCATTGCCGGGACCTACGGATTCAAGCCTTGAGCGCTTGTGCACTTTGAATCGAGCATGGAAGTAGGGTTTTCCCCGAACTGGTGCTTGAGATAGATAGGTAGGAAGCGAGGGAGTTTGAAGAGGTATTCGATCTCCTTGGAAAGTAGGTTTTTGGTTTTTTGGATTTGGAAAAGCATGTTGGAGTAGTGTAGGTATTTTCTTTGTGATTTGGATGCATTAGGGTAGGAAAAAACAAAGAAACAGAAGAAAAACAAGCATCAGGGTTTCTGCTGTCATAACAGGGCATGAGAGTTTGATTCAGTTTTGCCGATTTGCATTTTGGAGTTTATTGGCTATTCCAGGTGTATACAACTCTTCCCCTCCATCCGTAGCTTTGATCTGGAGGTGTGTGTGGTAGGCCGTGACCAGAATCGTGTGATTCTAGTGATTTATCATTGCACCAGCCAAAGTCACGTTGCGTTCGACCAGTCCGAGTGACAACAATTTTGGACCGAGTCCCAGAATCGGCCCTCGGCCCACTACCACTTGGGCTACTTGACTCAGACCACTCGACTCGGGTGCATCGAGATTTGGCCCTAGGCCCCACTCAACTCAGACACCCATTGCTTGGCCCGTTCGAATTGACCATTCGGACCAGCTTTGAAATTCGGCCCTCGGCCCTGCCAACTCGGCCCAACCCCACTCAGAAAAGTTGAAATTCGACCCTGCTGAATTCACCACTCGGTCCTCGGTCCACTCAGACACTCAGCCCTCGGACGGGCCAAATCGGGCATTCTGCCCCTACAATTCGGACCTATTAGGCCAAATTTTTTAACCTATAGACCTTGAAACTAACCAAGAGACCGTATAGAGCCGAAACCATATTATAAATCAATCACGGGGCTGAAACTTAGAGCAAATATTTCAAAATTTGGCTATAAATAGTCCTTCAAATCGCGCATGGTGTTTACTATAACGACCCTACGGGCCAGGGGGACTGACCCCCTGGACCCTTGCAGAGGGGGCTCTGCCCCCTCCGCACCTCCCCCGAGTAGGTTGGAGAGAAAATGTGCACCGTGACAGGTCCCCTAAATTGGACCCTAGGGTAGTAATGGCTCTACACAAGTATGGATTCTCACTTGCAAAAGAGCAACCAAAAGCCCATACCCAAACAGAGACAAACAGAGACCCTAGAACCTCAATGGGCCAATCTAGCCTACAAGGGCAAAAAGGCCATACAGAAAAAACACGTATGTATTGCATTCGGAGTGCATCTAGTCAAAGCGGAAAGCAACAACATCAAGCTATAACTACGAGGGTGACTAGATATGATAGTCCTGACGATAAATGCACCTTGAATAGCACTGCACAGACAATCCAAGACATTAGTGGAGAATCCACATTTGGTCGTGCAGTTGGGGACCCAAGGGCATTTGTTAGAAGGCTTAAATTTACAAGCCAAGACCCGAAAGACGAAGACATAGTATTACCTGCTTATCTTAGGGTCAAACTCATCGCGAAAAGAGAGCACACTATCGATGCTCTAATTGATGAAGGGGCAAATTTTAATATCTTGACCTATGAGGCATGGACCCTATTAGACCAACCAGAGCTCACACCGACTAATGCAACTCTTAGTCCTTACGGGGGACACCCACAAGCACTTATATGGAAGTGAAAAATCCTTGCGACAATTGAAACTGAGAGCTTGCCTATCCTATTTCATGTTCCTCCAAATAATGCTAGTTGCAGAAAGGAAAACCTCCTAGGAAGACCCTTCAAAAGGGCGACCAAGTGTGAGGCCGACTATGTAGCACAGAGGATACACTTGACACTATCGGGTGTGAGGATAGTCACAACCTTTAGCAAGGATGACCTCATCAAACCTCGAGGGAAAGGCAAGGAAGGTGCTGACATAATAGTCAAGCTTTCTAACGAGAGCAATGACTTGTTGGAAGATTTGATAGAAGCACAGGTCGAACAACGAGAACCAGTGAGTGAGGCCATGCCTGAAACAAGAAGGTCAGGAGCCAATGCCAAGGATAGGTGTTGGACTTATAAATATCGTAGAAGACCCCAAAAGAATCCCAAGCCTTATAGAAGAAGGCATTGATGGAGAGCCAATACAACGTCGAGATGGATATCCAAAGTGTTGCTATGTGCTCAAGGGTATTATGCAGGTAATCGATGGATTTGGGTACCAAAACCCACTGCTAAACTACCTCTATCAACTGAAGACTAGATTGCATCAAAAGCAACAAATCATAGGAGGAAATCTAAGAGAAACTCCAAGTCTCAAGGCAAGAAACCAAACATGAATGTTCGAAAGAAAGAGCCTCAGCCTAGCATGCTTAATAAGCGGATGTCATATGTAACCATTGAGCGTACACAAAGACCACTAGTGCTCAAGGAGCCTTTGACTTTCCCAAGAGGATAATGAGCACCAGAGGCACAATGCTGCTCGTGAGAAGGCTGATTGCTCAACAAAGCAAATGGCACAATCATCTAATAGCCTCAAGCAAATCATTCAGCCAATGCCAAGTCCACCTTAGAGTCCTAAATCTCTTGCACCCTCTTTTCCCAAACGGACACAGGAAGCACAACATCAGTCGTCGTCAAGGGTAGCTGCTCAATCCCAATCTCTATCTCCATCTAAGCTTCCAAATGTCCAAGAGGTGGGACATGACACCATCCATAGCTCTCGGCCCAAGGATATGCCTGTGCAACCTAATGTGACTAGATCAACTCATGCACGATCTACACAGGTGAATGCTCAAAGGGAAACAAAAGACACGACCACTTCCAATCGCCCTAGGGACTTGACACTGCAATCCACCAAGAGTAGCTAGCCCACTGGACTAGCCGCTACTACTTCCAATCAGGGATCACAACAGTTACAACCCTTGGTCGTGACACTGCCCCTTGCGGAACGTGTCCTTAGCAGTTCACCCAGGGAGGAGGTGCCGCAACTAGTATCCTTGACAACTCTAGCCCTTCCAAAACACCTAAAGCCTAGGCTTGAGGAGAAACCTCCCAAAGATGTGGCCAAGGAGATGGCGCATCTGACCACTCAACCTAGCAAGGCTGTCAAACAGGGTGCAACTACGTCCCATGAGGACACACCAAAGAAGGGGAAAGCTCAAGCCCAACCAAGCACATCAATGGCTGACCTAGTTCAAGATCTTGAGTCATTAAGTTATACACCTTCACTGACCAAGAAAAAGAGGAGAAAACAACAAAAATAATAGTAGTTAGAGGTGGTTGTGGACCCCAAGAACATTGAGACCAAGAGCGTTGGAGAGCTAAGGAATAAAGCATCGAGTCTATCCACCAATGAACCCATTGATGTCTCTCCTAATAGCGATGAAACCTCAGACACATCCGTGTGCTCTGAAAAATCAAAGTAGTCATTACCATCAACGGTTTCTTGCAACACTCAATCCACCGACAACTGAACTCGCATTGACCAATCAAGAGTGGATACAATGCTGTCACAACAGGGTGACAAATTGATACCAGTCACATCCAAGGAGAACCATGACGCAATAAGAAAGCCTCAGTAGAAACATGGAAACCCCAAGAGCATAAGAAATCCTAGCATTGACCAATCTTGCTAATCTAGGCTTGAGCCCCCACCTATGCTAAGCCTAGGCAAACTCCTAGAACCTTGCATGAGATAGCAATCGAGCAAACCCTCGTTGAACATAGAAGTGTTGCAGAATGCTTAACTGAGTTGAATGCTAAGCTCAAAGTGTTTGCACGACATGTCTATGTCCTCGCAGACATGGGCGCATTCCCTAAAGAGCAGCTTGAAGAATACTTGCCATTTCCCCTATCCTAGAAAGAGCAAGAACATCTTGACGAGCACTATGACAAGCTCTTGCATGAATGCATGCGACTCACCTCTAACGAGGAAGCCGACAAACTACACTTAACTGTAACATTCAATGAGGTGCTTTGCCAACCAAATCTCTTAGGGATAGAGCAACTAAAGCAACAATTGGAGGGTCAAAGTCAATTTGAGAAACATTCGTTTGAAAACCGTGTTGCAATGGCCAAACTAGGAGCCCAAATCATGACAGTCTCAGAAGAGCGATTGGCCAAATGGCGGTCTCAAAGAGACCTAACCTATGTAGCACCAACTTCCTTTCGAGTGCTAACTGCCATTCGGGATACAGACTTAGCTAGAACTAGCCAAGAGAACTCTTTAGCTGATAAGGTTCTCACTGAGGAGGAGCTACATGTTGCAAGTAGACTCGGACAAGGTACCATGATACTTGACGTTGCAAAATACCTGATGTTATTAAGAAGGCTACCACGAGTACCGGATGGATGTGCCACACTCTAGTACAATCCAGAGTTCTAAAATTGGTTTTTATCCTCGTGAAGTGACATGGATTTGTAAATATGTACATAAATAAACAATGACTTTTGTGACCCTGTATAGATAAGATCAACACACACAAGCAATGATAGTCAAGTGTAGGGAGAAGAGTTGGATTTGATAGGCTAAGATCCTCAGATCCTCCTCTCACCACACATTTAGAAGTTGTATGACCATTCCCGCCTCCATGTGGAGGGCATGCAACCCTCATTACTGCCATAGGAAGCCCTGACCAACATCTCTAATGGTGTAGATAGGGTACCATCCCTTTCTATATACCTTTCCCCTTTTTTGGTCTATCCTTCCAGGGATGAGCCCTACTCCACTCCATGACAGCCACTCTGTGCAACTTAGCATAAGCTAAGATCTCCTAATTGTTGGAGGAAAAATGAACATCAACAGGGGGCTGTCCCTCTACAACAAACGCTACATGTCTCACCTCACCCCTCCTCATCATATACGCTTGATAACCCATTGTATAATCCCTTCCATGCGAATATTTTTATCTTGCCTCAAGGCCTAATCCTTGGTTCGTATTTTGCAAGTCCCCCTACGGTAGTAGTCATGGACCACATAGTGCAGCTGGCATGCCAGGAAGCTCTCCGCCGTTAGAAAGAGCGTAAGGCACTAGCGCCCCCACCAAAATGCCACGTGCCTACTCTAAAGAGGTATGCACTGAAAAAAGGCCCCAAACGACACCACCCAGGACGTAGGACAAAAACTCCCCAACCCTAGAGGATGAGGGCTCAAGGGAGCACACTGGGTGAGGCAACACCAGCCGTGCAGGCTCCCACTAGATGCTTGGGCACCAGGTGCTTGAAAGAGGAGAGGGTAGCTCGAGACAAGCAAGCATTTGATGCATTGTTTAAAAGCATTCTGGAAATAGTTGCGGCCAGGGACTGCACCATCCGGGTCCCAACCGACATCTTCCCCGCCCAGCCTCACAGGAGCCCCTCACCAGCATAGCCTCAGTCACCCGACCACCCAGACTTGCCCTGCCTCGTGCAAATAGAGTAGCCCCTATGATATATAAGCAGCTTAACAAAGGCCATCCTGCCATAATTTTTGTCTTTAAATGGTTAAAGGGGCAAGCTCCCCTCCTGTATACACTTTCCTTACCTATTGCTAATATATGCCACGTCTTTAACAAGCATCGGAATATGCATCGCAATCAGCATCATAGGATTTTGATAAAGTAATATCTTGACATGATTGCATCTGTTCATTGTACTTGATGCATGTGACTTGCATATACTCTCATGAAGTAACAAGCAAATGGAGGACGACGCAGGCCTTCGTGCAAACACGTTCAATGCCCAAGTCACCACAAGACCACCAACCTCACAAAGAACCGCGACAAAGCCACGCTGTCGAAAGAAAAAATCACCCTTGCAAGTTCCCACGTTGCATGGCCCAAAGCATGATCTTAACCACTTCCTCTTTTTGGGTTACACTCTACACCGGGCACTCACGACAGCTATTACCCCAATTGTATCAACATCACATGTTCCAAAGAGGGTTGTAATATCTCAAGTGTACCTCCCCATCTCAACGACTGCTTCTCTAACAACGAGGCTAGGGCACAATCATCACTGTAATATCTGTTTCCTGAGCCTTCGAAGCTTGACATTTCCCAAACCATTGAAAGGCTGATAGCCTCAACATATTGCAATGGTTGTACTCAGGCAAGTCCACAAAAAAAAGAAGAAGAAAGAAATAAAGAAAGAAAGAAAGAAAAAAGAACAAGAAAAGGAAACGAAAAAGAAAACGGAAAAGAAAAAAAGAAAAGAAAAGAACGAAAAGATACGAAGCACCTATGATCACAGCACATCACCTAGGGGTCCTCAAATTAGATACATCTAGTGACCTTGGTCGGTTGGCTTCGTCCCTAGTCCCCTAGCCCTTTAGCATAACCCACAATTGTTCAGGGCACATCAAGGGAAAGACATGCCTAGGGAGCTTGTCTTGCCTATGGTTAGACCTGTCACCCTGACCCATTCGCATGATTCTCTCTTGCACTCTGCCTTAATACCATTGCAATCAATTGTGGTAAGCACCGCACGAATGGCCATGAAAAGTACACCGTCCTCATCAAGCAAGTCCAATAGCTCCTAGATACCGAAAGTGCGGTGTCCCTGTGTTCAATTATGCTACGTCGTGCAGTCACAATACAAAGGATGTCTCATACACCTTCACGTGTACTTCTTCTCAACATGGACAACTTTGCTTCATCCACACATTGTTACGAGAAACCAGCCCACGGTCTTCTAACTACGTATAATCTAAGTATGCACGAGCACTCACACAATATCTGTACCGAAATATATACATAGTTTGGGTCCTCAAGTGCAGGACAATACTCTCAGCTTGCTTAGAGTTCATCCTATCTCCCAAACTAATTAAACTATGTCTTGTGCACGATAGAGAAGACTAGCACTACCCCTAGGGAGAGACCACCTATGAGAGGTTTTCAATTGTAGGTATTGAAGACTCCAACGAAAGTGTCGTTCACTCTTCATCGACACCCAACTTTGAATTCTTATCCTTTATCATCCTGCAAGCCCGCTAAGAATCGTCATGTGCAATCCCCAACAAAGAACAGTCCTACCACCAACTCCAACAACCCTACCACCGGCCACCAACATGCCCCCAACGACCTTCCTCCACACCACCACCAACACTCCTCCACCGCAACCACCGATGTCCCTTCCACCCACGTCTTCAGTGCATGCCAAAGCCTGCTACCTATGGCAGTGAGTGCCATGGGACTGGCACTCGTCTAGGAGGGGGTAATGTTAACTGTCAGACAAACAAGGTGGAAAATCTAGAAAAGCTGAAGCAGAATACAAAGGCCAAGGCAAAGTGAAACGGAAGACGAAGGTGCGCCAAGAAAAATCTAGAAACACAAGAAGTGCAGAAAATTCCTAAATAAGGGTAAAAGGCACACAAGGAAAAGCACAAGTCAATACTTTTATAAAAGAGCGCAAGCGCATCATGATTTAATTTAAGGAGCGTCGGGCTCTCACCCGTGCAATTTGTAAATATAGATGGGTGGTGGAAAGGAAGCTAGGAAGATAGAATGTCAATGGAAAAAAGGGAATAAGGGGATGATTGCCCAAAAGGGATTTAGGGTTTTGTATATAAAGTTAATAAGTGAATGAGAAGCTCATTCTTGTGTGTGGCCAAAAGTGGCTCACTTATTCTTCTTCTTCTTGTTGCTTTCTTGAGCTTGTCCTTGAGAGAGGGAGTGTGAGAGTGTGAGGGAGTGAGTGTGTGAGGGTGAGGGACCAAGGAGGAGAAACTCTCCATCTTCTCCTCTCTTATTCTATTCTCTTCTCTTCTCTTCTCTTGCTCACGGAAATGGAGCTTGGAGCTTGAAGCTTGAGGATGGAGCTTGCTTGAACCTTGCACTTGGATCGTGGAGCTACCAGAGTGCGTGGGAGAGGATGTAACTCGACCGGCACGGAGGTAAGCTCACTACACCCATAGATATGAATGGCGCGTTGGCTATGTGAGAGTTAGCCATTAGTGCTCAGCTTGGAATGCTTGCAACAATAAGTAGTCCGTGGGTCTTGGCGGTTGACCAAGAGCTCCCAAAACCCCCATACAATGACTGTGAGTATAAGGAGAAAGATTAGCATTATTAACTTCAAGGGAGACAATTCTTTGCTTGGAGTGGGAATGGATCAACAAGATTTAAATGTACTTTACCCTTCACCTTGAATGGAAGATTTATTATGCAGCACTTCACCTTGAAGGTTATCCCCACACTTGGTTGGTGGAGGTATTTACAAAATATTAGGAAATATTTGGTACATGGGACGAATTCAAGTGGATAATGTTTGATGTATTTGTCTCGCCAATGGAGAAGGAAAAGTTGCAAAGGAAATGGTATGACTTGAAACAAAGGGGGATGTCCATATGGGATTACTTGAATATATTCTTGAATTTGTCCATATATGTAGGGAGAGGCTTATTGGTGGACTGATGCATCCAAAATGGCCTTTTATACCTTGGGAAGGGTCCTACAAAGTTTGATTGACACCTGAGTTCACATGTAGGAGATACAGAGTCGGGAAGGTTGATGTTTGGATAGGCCTCCATGTTGTAATAAATAGTCGCCAGTTGCGCAGAAAATTTTAGGGACTGAAATCTTCACAATTTGGTCAAGGTGTCTTCAGAAAAGTTGTAGATTGCCAATGGGGCTACATTTTTTCTTTTTAAATCTAGGTAATCCGAGTTATGGTTCAACAGATACAAGCAATTTTCTGCATGGTGGTCCTATAGGACAGTTTTTTGGACAGGATACAATTGAATCTGATGGATGTAAACTATTGCATGTGACATATGCTTTGAAATAGATGTTTGAGACTGAGATGAGGGTACCAAGGATAGGAAAGAGGATCAGGATATGGAGGCATTCAACCGATCACAAACAGTTGTTGAATCTGCGACCACACCATCATGGGGATTTACAGTAGGTTGGGAAATTGAGAAAGACAATGCGGATAATGTCAAGGGTAAATAGATCATAGAAGATACAAGAGAGACATTGATACATGTTACACTCACCATTGTAGATGCAAAGAAATACGGCCTAAGCAAATTAAGGGGATTAATAACGTGGATCTTTGATATTGACATATTCCATGTGATATACAAGTTATTTAAAGTCAAAGGGGATGTCTTGCATGTATGTATACCTTATTGGTCGACTATCCAGTGGATGTTTATTCCAAGAGGGGCGATATGGTTATAGGAGACTGCAATGGACAATCATGGATGAACTGAAGATGTTTAAAACTATTTAAATTGGGAGAGGCTTATTCATGACCGATGCATCTGAAATGGCCTTTTATACCTTGGAAAGGGTCCTACAAAGTTTGGTTGACATCTAAGTTCACATGTAGGAGATACAGAGTTGGGAAGGTCGATGTTTGGCTGGGCCTCCATGCTGTAATGAAAAGTTGCAAGTTGCATAGAAAACTTTAGGGGCTGAAATCTTCACAATTTGGTCCAGGTGTCCTCAAAAACGTTGTAGATTGCCAGTTGGGCTACATTTTTTGTTTTTAAATCTTGGTAACTTGAGCTATGGTTCAAGAGATACGAGCAGTTTTCTGCAGGGTGGTCCTATAGGACAATTTTCTGGACAGGATACGATTGAATCTGATGGATGTAAAGTACTGCATGTGACATATGCTTTGACAAAGATGTTTGAGACCGAGATGAGGGTACCAAGGATAGGAAGGAGGATCAGGATATGCAGGCATTCAACAAATCCCAAACAGCTGTTGAATCTACGGCCACACCATCATGGGGATTTACAGTAGGTTGGGAAATTGAGAAAGACAATGCAGATAATGTCAAGGGTAAATAGATCATAGAAGATACAAGAGAGACATTGATACAGGTTACAAAGGATATCGCCATTCGAGATGCAAGGAAATACAGCCTAAGCAAATTAAGTGGATCAATGATGTGATTCTTTGATATTGACATATTCCATGTGATATAAAAGTTATTTAAAGTCAAAGGGGATGTCTTGCAAGTATGTATACCTTATTGGTCGATTATCCAGTGGATGTTTAATCCAAGAGGGGCGATATGGCTATAGGAGACTGCAATGGATAGGCAGGGCTGAACTGAAGATGTTTAAAATTGACTTAATTGGGAAAGGATTATTGGTGACCGATGCATCCAAAATGGCCTTTTATACCTTGGGAAGGTTCCTACAAAGTTTGGTTACATCTGAGTTCACATGTAGGAGATAAAGAGTCGGGAAGGTCGATGTTTGGCTGGGCCTACATGCTGTAATGAACAAATGCAAGTTGTGTAGAAAATTTTAGGGGCTGAAATCTTCACAATTTGGTCCAGGTGTCTTCAAAAAAGTTGCGGATTGCCAGTGGAGCTACATTTTTTCTTTTTAAAGCTTGGTAATCTGAGGTACGATTCAAGAGATACGAGTAGTTTTCTGCAGGGTGGTCCTATAGGACAGTTTTCTGGATAGGATAGGATTGAATCTTATGGATGTAAAGTATTGCATGTGACATATGCTTTGACAAAGATGTTTGAGATTGAGATGAGGGTACCACAAGGATAGGAAACATGATCAAGATATGCAGACACTCAATCGATCCCAAACAACTGTTGAATCTAGAGCCACAACGTCATGGGGATTTACAGTAGGTTGGGAAATTGAGAAAGACAATGCGGATAATGTCAAGGGTAAATAGATCATAGAAGATACAAGAAAGACATTGATATAGGTTACAAAGGATATTGCCATTCGAGATGCAAAGAAATACGGCCTAAGAAAATTAAGTGGATCAATGACATGGATCTTTGATATTGACATATTCCATGTGATATACAAGTTATTTAAAGTCAAAGGGGATGTCTTGCATGTATATATACCTTATTGGTCGACTATCCAGTGGATGTTTAATCCAAGAGGGGCAATATGGCTATAGGAGACTGCAATGGACAGGCATGGCTGAACTGAAGATGTTTAAAACTGTTTTAATTGGGAGAGGATTATTGCTGACCGATGCATCCAAATTGCATTTTATACCTTTGAAAGGGTCCTACAAAGTTTGGTTGAAATTTGAGTTCACATGTAGGAGATGCAGAGTCCGGAAGGTCGATGTTTGGCTGGGCCTGCATGCTTTAATGAACAAATGTAGGTTACGCAAAAAATTTTAGGGGCTGAAATCTTCACAATTTGGTGGAGGTGTCTACAGAAAAGTTGTAGATTGCCAGTGGAGCTACATTTTTTCTTTTTAAATCTTGGTAATCTGCGTTATGGTTCAAGAGATACGAGCAGTTTTCTGCAGTGTGGTCCTATAGGAAAGTTTTTTGGACAGGATACGATTGAATCTGATGGATGTAAAGTATTGCATGTGACATATGCTTTGACAAAGATGTTTGAGACTGAGATGAGGGTACCACAAGGATAGGAAAGAGGATCAGGATATGTAGGCATTCAACCGATCCCAAAAAACTGTTGAATCTGCAGCCACACCATCATGGGGATTTACAGTAGGTTGGGAAATTGAGAAAGACAATGCGGATAATGTCAAGGGTAAATAGATCATAGAAGATACAAGAGAGACATTGATACAGGTTACAAAGGATATCGCCATTCGAGATGCAAAGAAATACGATCTAAGCAAATTAAGTGGATCAATGACGTGGATCTTTGATATTGACATATTCCATGTGATTTAAAAGTTATTTAAAGTCAAAGGGGATGTCTTGCATGTATGTATACCTTATTGGTCGACTATCCAATGGATGTTTAATCCAAGAGGGGCGATATGGCTATAGGAGACTGCAATGGACAGGCAGGGCTGAACTAAAGATGTTTAAATCTGTTTTAATTGGGAGAGGATTATTGGTGATCGATGCATCCAAAATGTCCTTTTATACCCTGGGAAGGGTCCTACAAAGTTTGGTTGACATCTCACTTCACATGTAGGAGATACTGAGTGGGGAAGGTCGATGTTTGGCTAGGCCTACATAATGTAATGAACAGTTGTAGGTTGCGCACAAAACTTTAGGGGCTGAAATCTTCACAATTTGGTCCATGTGTCTTCAAAAAAGTTGTAGATCACTAGTGGGGCTACATTTTTTCTTTTTAAAGCTTAGTAATCCTAGTTATGGTTCAAGAGATACGAGCAGTTTTTTGCAGGGTGGTCCTATAGGATAGTTTTCTAGACAGGATAAGATTGAATTTGATCGATGTAAAGTGACATATGCTTTGACAAAGATGTTTGAGACTGAGATGAGGGTACCAAGGATAGGAAAGAGGATCAAGATATGGAGGCATTCAACCGATCCCAAACAACTCTTGAATCTATGGCCACACAATCATGGGGATTTCCAGTATGTTGGGAAATTGAGAAAGACAATGCGGATAATGTCAAGGGTAAATAGATCATAGAAGATACAAGAGAGACATTGATACATGTTATAAAGGATATCGCCATTCAAGATGCAAAGAAATACGACCTAAGAAAATTAAGTGGATTAATGATGTGGATCTTTGATATATACATATTCCATGTGATATACAAGTTGTTTAAAGTCAAAGGGGATGTCTTGCATGGATGTATACCTTATTGGTCGACTATTAATCCAAGAGGGACGATATGGCTATAGGAGGCTGCAATGGACAGGCAGGGCTGAACTGAAGATGTTTAAAACTATTTTAATTGGGAGAGGATTATTGGTGACCAATGCATCCAATATGGCCTTTTATACCTTGGGAAGGGTCCTACAAAGTTTGGTTGACATCTGAGTTCACACGTAGGAGATATAGAGTCGGGGAGGTCGATGTTTGGCTAGGCCTCCATGCTGTAATGAACAATTGTAGGTTGCGTATAAAATTTTAGGGGCTGAAATCTTCACAATCTGGTCCAGGTGTCTTCAAAAACGTTGTAGATTGCTAGTGGGGCTACATTTTTTCTTTTTAAATTTTGGTAATGTAAGTTATCGTTCAAGAGATACGAGCAGTTTTGTGCAAGGTGGTCCTATAGGACAGTTTTCTGGAGAGGATACGATTGAATCTGATGGATGTAAAGTATTGCATGTGACGTATGCTTTGAAAAGATGTTTGAGACTGAGATGAGGGTACCAAGGATAGGAAAGAGGATCAGAATATGCAAGAGAAGAGATGCAGAAGACGCCTATGCAGTGGAGAACCTAGTGGAAGATGAGCACATTTACACATATGAAGAAGAGGAAGGAGTACAAGTTGACATATGATTTTGTGATGCCACATGATCCAGAAGGATTTACATGGATTGGGATGCTATAGAGGATTGATGAGCTATCATTGCCAAGGTTGGATACAAAGGGATACATGTTAGTTGGGATCTCCTTCAACAACTACCCCCCAGCCTACCTTTTTCTATCTACTACTATTTAGGTGACTTGTCCCTAACCAACATCAACCTGTCTCCAACCATTTGTTGTCTACATTGTCTACAACAATCTACAATTTCAATTTTTGCATTAGTTTATTCATGTATTGCTTATTAAGTATCCTTTTACACACTCACCAAGAGCAATATGCATCTCACTCAACTTCCTCCATCTCTGCACATAGGCTTTCATCATTCTCTAAATCATCCTCCCTCTCCATAAAGTTACCACTGTCATCGTTAGCCTACACATTTGATGATAAGCATAAGCGTTAATCATTAGATGAGGAGGTTGGAAAAATCAACCTTGAGCCACTACGATGAAATGACTAGCACAGAAACTAGGCTATCTCATGTTTGCAGATATCATTTTACTCTAGTAACATAATGGCAAACAAGAGCCAATAGTTTGCCCACATTAGAGCCTCATAGACAAAGAAATCTTGCATAATATAGCCATTGGGTAATTAGTACAAAATAAGTTTATGAAGCACATAGCCAACTTATCAAAATGCAAAGGCAACTCATCCTAGTTTACAAATATTTCTTACTTCTTCATAAGATGTTTTTCGTGACTGAAACTGTAAATGATGTGATCTCCTGTTTCCTTGAGTAAAATATGTTCTAGGGGGCTACCCACTAGCCTTGATGGGTTGTGGAGATGGAGAATATCTATCCCATGGAGATGGTGATGTTGTAAACACAAAATTACCAAAGTAAACAAAAGTATTCCAATGGACACTAAAAACCAATCAAATGCTGCATAGGGAAAATAAAAACTAAAATACCTCTACTATACAGGGGGACTCCTCCTTCCCAAGGAGAGACCATGTGAGACTCAGTTGTCAATGATGGGATGTAAACTTGAGATGGTAACCTAAGTCTATCAAATCTGTCATTAGACTTGAGGGTTCCTAAGGCATCTTCATTGAACAATGGATCAAGCAGTCTACACAAATACCTGAGTGTCCTAGTCTTTTTGTTGGACTACATGCAACCTTCTCACTTCAATTCAGATTTGCATGCTGTTCATTTTGTTTCCTTTTGCAAGTAGTTGCAAGTAGTGTACAATAGGGGGCATCTATTCCATTCTCGCATCAATACCTCACCTAATCCTTCCAAAGTTTCAATGTGTGTGGTAGATATATTCTCTCCAATGAGTGGCCAATCTATCAATGGTAGACAATTTCATTAAATTCCCACAGAAAGGGGCCCAAAACCCTCCCATGGGTGGTTTATTTGCACCTTCAGGTAGGAGCCAGTCCCTAGTTGTTAAGTTGCCACATGTGAGGCAGTTTGTGTGCATATTAATTTTGACGCCATAGTTAGGACCCACGCAGCTATGGAGCAGCAACCCTACTTATTCCATAGAAACAATGGTTTCACACAATGTAACTCAACACCCCATGGCATTTAAACTACTATCTTGTCATAAAAAGGCAAGCATTATAACCTCTGAGAGACTTGATTTTGGGCAAACCAAATTTTCTTTCAATTACTACTTGTGCAACCAATTGTTTCCTAGCTCTCATCTCTAAATTTTGACACCAATAAATCTTGGATTCATTTGGCTATAAGGTACAAGTATTGAAAGCCTTCAGAGGGGCAGCAACAGTAGCACATCAATTGATGAGGGTAGCAGGTCATTGGCTGCAAGAAGTAGTACTCAACAACCTTCAATAGCAGTGTCATGACCAGCAACAGCTTAAACAACAACAGGTTCTCATGGCAATGAATAGGGTGACAATAACCAAACATCTTAACTTGTTTTTAAACAGTATTTAAACTTAAATGGAAAGGAAAACAGAAAGGCCCAATGAAACAATATCCCACCATGGCTCTAACTTTGGCCTCGTATAGTACCTCTCCCACCTTGCGCAAGACTACTCCCACCTCACACAACATCGTAGCAAAGGTCATTTGTAGATTGCAAATGATGGATAGCAAAGCTCCTTGGTGGAAAGAGATGCGTGCGTACACACACACACACACATAGAGAACCGCTTCAACTTCTATATCCTACTTCAACGTAGTTTGAGAAAATGCCAACATGAAGAGGATGGATTGGCAAGAAATGGAGGCACAATAACCAAAGTTTGAGAAGCATCTCATATCAACCTTGTGGGAAGGGAATGGGATATCAAACACACCACTACAGTGTGTACATATCCCAACCATGGCACAAAAAATGGAGAGGAGGTTGAGAACATGCCCCATTTCCGATCACCTATTTTTGTAGCAATGATTTGATACAATGATCAAACCTCCTCCCCTTCCCCCCTTTTTGTAGTCTACAATGGTTTATGTAGGGACTAAAGTCTACGCAAAGCAAAATCTAATTGTCCTTATTTTTCCTAATAACAACTGGTGAATACCACTCTGTGTGTTGAACTAGAAATATTAGGCCAGCTTTCCATAGTTTTGTCAATTCTTCGAATAGGCCATTCCTTCATTCAGAAGACATATGCCTCACTTTTTGATGTAGAGGGCGACTACCTTCCTTTAAGGGGATAGTATGAACAAGCCTCTTGCTCATCATAACTCCAAGCAAAGATATCACAGAATTCTTGAATCAAGGACACAGGGTCCTCTCTTTCTTCTGAACTGAGCATGGACCCTAATTTGATTTGCTGTGAATCATTCATTGTGTCAAGGTCTAACTCAATTACATCCGTATCCTTATCCTCTCTTGCGCTTCTATTGGCTCATTCAAAGTTACTTTATAGATATCCTCCATAGTGGACCCCTCGTTAGATTCGTCACTTGATGACGTCTCACTAGCAGATGGAATCTCTAGCGTATCAAACTCAAACAAAGATAAAGGAACTCTCTCACTTTGAGAGATTCAAGATAGGCATCTACTACTACACGTCTGCCACCTCTGCCAGAGGGTATATCAACTAGACAATCTACTTGTAAAATTCATGGACTGCCTAGCTGCCACTTACAGTTGAATCTTGAGGGGGCACCCTCCTCATGACATCGACTCCCTATCAAAATCTCATGCTTTTTCAGGTAATTTACATCAATGGCTATTTTCCTATATTGTTTGCTAATCATGTTAGTATAGTGCCTCATCATATCCTTAACTTCGCCAAGGGCATTCAAGGCACTTGACTCATAGACACGATAGTCTACCGGTCATTCCATTGGCCTAACCACTTGATTGGGAATAGGATGTTGATTTCATGGAACAATGGTGGGATTTATCATTTGGCTTCCGATATTTGGTGTAGCCATCTGACTAGCCATAGGCATGGTCACACTAGGAGGAGCTAGCAACATGGGCACATTTTGAATCATACTTCCTCTCCCATTAGGAGGATTCATGGGCATCCCTTGACTACCATTTGTCAGCACTAAAGTATTTCCGAACCCTAGACTCGGATTCCAATTTACCGTAGAGGTATAAGCCACTTGTAATCACGATTCTACCTTCTCTACTCTTGTAATAGCCGTATCAATGTCAAGAAGAGCAACTCAACTGCACTTGAATGTTAAAGTCTAACCCATTCCAAGAGTATTGCAACTGAGCAGCATTTGGAATAGGAATATAAGTTTACAACTTATGGAATACTTCCTTTAGTTTCTTGGCATACCTGCGAACATTTTCATGAGGTTCTTGACGTGTTACATTGAGGACACGTAGCCAATACTGACCTCCCCTTTCACGGGGAAATTCCCTTCGAAAGGTGGCAAATAAAAAGTCAACCATAGTTATGGTTCCAGCTTCTAGGCAGTGATACCATACTACAACTCATCCTTTCAAAGTCATATTAAAGAACATCATCAAGTGTCCTTCATCTTGGATTCAATAGTTAAACATTGACTTTTGGAATTCATTGATATGAATTTCCACATCTTCCAACCATTGAAAATGGTTAGAGAAAAGCCTAAGGCTGGCAAGTTCGGTGTTCCTCTACTGTGATTGCAATGGGTTGTGCCATGGTGATAATCAAATTCACTACAGGAGTTTGGACTATAGGAATTATTACTCCACTTGAAGTAGATGAACTGACTGGAAGGGGGGAAGTACTAGAACTTTCTCCTCCTAACAAACTATATGTCAAGAAAGGGTTACTAAGACCCCGCCCTTGTAAGGATATTAAACCACTCCTTTACGGAGAATATCTTCTAATAATTTTGGCCGGCCATCCAACCCGTTCAGCTCTTTCTTACTTCTCAACTTTGGCTTGATGGTCTTTTGAATCTATCTCACTGCCTTTTGGCATACACTAATAAACCGATCCCTATTATTGACTGAGATTCAAAAAATGCTACTTATTAGTGGCTCTCGGCAAAATGCACCACCTGTTTGGACCTAAAATGGGACCGCGACACTGGCTCTAAGGCACTATCCGAGCCTCTATCACTCTCCTAAAACCACCCCACACGGCCTTGCGGCCAGGAGCATCTAAGAACTTTGCAGTTGTCCAATTTTGTAGTCCAACAAATAATTATTTTCCCACTCCTTAGAGGGAGTTCCTAAACATGGTGGTGTTTTGCACCACGTAGTAACCACGTAGGGAGCACCCCTCGGTTGTGTAAAAACATGGATCTTGGACATGGCAATGCGGAAGCTATGGAGGTTGGAAGACAAAGACCAAACTCATGAAGACATAGACACATACAAGACTAACTATCACACAAGTGAATTAGGTTCCAAGATTGAGACTTGGACTCATAAACAAAATCTTGTGTGTGGATTATGACATAGACACTTTATTGAAAAGAAAAGAGTACTTTCATATCATTAAAGAAAAGGAAGTAAGTACAATGCTTTACCTGCAAAGTGTGGGCACACCATAGACATGGCAAAACACCAAAGAATGTCGCAAAAAAGGCTAAGTCTAGGTACCACAAACATGGTGGACATCTAGAGGCTATAATAGGGGCCTCACAAAGTGTACAGAGGCTCTAGTACAAGGCTACATGAGGAGTACATTTTCAGTTGCTGCATATACAAACCCAAAGCTGAATCTTGCATGTGAAGCTGATCTTTTCAATGGTATAGAATTAAGTACAATAAGAACAGGAAAATGTACTGCTATAAATCAACATCAACAAAGATCAAAGATTTATGTATGGAAGAAGTCCAAAGCATTAGGACTAGGCAATACAAGGCTAAAAAAGTCTATCCAAATAGAAGGACTGATGAGGTTTGGCCTTCTCCTAGTGGCCCTCTTATTATTCCTCTTCTGTCTGCAGCAAGATAGGCCTTTTGGGACCTTTTTTTGGCATGGCAGAACTTCTCAGCGTGTCCGATCCTTTTGCAAAAGTCACAGAAAAGCTGGTCCTTCTTGGCTTTGTACCTATTGCCAACATATAATGCTTTTTCATCTCTAGAGGTGCTTGGTTCTTCCTTAGTTTTTAGCTTCTTTTCCTCCTCTAAGAGTGATGCTTGGATATCAACAAGCTTAGGCTTTGGCATATTGATTAGAGTTGTTGACATGTTATTATTTTCAGGAGGTAAACTTTTAAGGAGAACACCAATGCAAACATCTTTCATTTTAATGTTGATTCCTGCAAGCTAGATGAGAAGTCCTTCCATGTGATTTAGATGTGTGGCAAGTGATGTGTTGGACTTCATGTCAAGCCTGAAAAATTCAATCAAGAAACCATACTTTGATGACTTAGACTATGCACCAAACAAAGTGTCAAGTCTCTTCCAAGTATCCTGTGAAGTATCTCACAGTTATCCACATGGTGGATATGTCTATCATCTAGCTCTAGTTTGATAATGGCCTTAACCTTATCATCATTCTTTTGCCAAGTGACTACAAGGTCTGCATCACGAGGCTTCTTCTCTTTGCCACCACTGGAAATAAAATCATGCGTGCTTCCATCATCATGCAAAACAATCTTTTCTTGACCATGCACAAAACATTTCATTGTTAATAACAAATGAGAATTTGGCATACTTGGTAAAGTATCTAAAGCATTGTTGATATTATCATCATCTTCAGTGAAGTCTAGCATATCTTCATGGTCCTCGTTATCAATCGCTCCAAGTGATTGATTTGAACATCTTGCTTCTTGGATTGACAATTCACTGCTAAGTGTCTAGGTTGATAATACTTGTACCAAACCATAGGCTTTGCTTTAGAGACATTGTTGGTAAGGGTTAGAAGTTTGGATATATTGGGATTTGGCTAGAGGGAAGGCTTAAGGTTTGAATTTGTATTTGATGGTAAAGTAGGAGTTCGAGTCCAATGTTTACGAAAAGAAGAAGGAGCAAAGTGATTTTGATTGAATCTTTGAAAGTTAGAATTGAATTTTTTTGTACCAAAGTTACCATTAATTGAAAAATTTTATGGCCCAAAGACCCTTCTTCATTAGGATGATCTTGATGCGGGCCTTCCAGGTGTGAAACCCGACCCCTTTGAAGTGAACGGTCAAAGATTCCTTGCCCATGCTGGAGTTGGAGGATTAGCACCAAATAAGCTTCAAAATTCTCAGATTTTAGTAGCAGAAGACTTGATCTTGAGTGTACTTGATAAGCACAAGTGCCAAAAGGCACTAGATGAATAGTATCAAGAGATATTGATGCCTGTGGGCTCGAAGCTTGACATCTTCAGAATGGCCTTCAGAATCTCCCCTCCTTGATTTGATGCTAGAAAAAGTGCTAAAGAACTTCAGATTCAATGGATTAGAGTGGCAAAGGCTTCATTTGAGTGTCAGGAGAGAGAAAATAATGAAAATATGAAGTTTGGCTATGGCAGTCATAGTTAGGGTTTGCAGGACAGCCTGGTTTTTCACAAATTATACGAGTTGTAGTGCATCATTTCCAATTTTTTTTAAAATAGAAATGAAGCTTACTTCATGGACTATCAATGTCCTATGGTGGCCCCATCAGCATCGTAGACTGTGGGCGCAAAATCATCAGTACGACAAGTTGCATGCACATTCTGGGAAGTGAATCATTGTAGATGCAATACTGGTCTGAAGAGGTAGCAATGTTAGGGTTTTAAGTGACAGAGAGAAGCGCCTTTAGCTGAAGAATAATTCTCTAGAAGGATTTGTGATGAGAGATGGCTTCTATGAAGAGATCCAAGTGCTCAAAGGAGGTAGGGTGTAGGTTGGCTATGGCTACCACAAGCTTGATTGAAGATACAAGTGAAAATGGAACTGGAAGTGAAGTCATGAGCTGACCAGAAGTGAAGAGGAGCTTAGAGAGAAGTGAGATGAGTTGTGCTTTGATACCATGTAAAAACATGCATCTAGGACATGGGAATGCAGGAGCTATGGAGGTTGAAAGACAAAGACCAAACTCATGAAGACATGGACACATACAAGACTAACTATCACACAAGTGAATTAGGTTCCAAGATTGAGACTTGGACTCATAAACACAATCTTGTGTGTGGATTATAACATAGACACTTTATTGAAAAGAAAAGAGTACTTTCATATAATTAAAGAAAAGGAAGCAAGTACAATGCTTTATAGGAAAGTCTAGGTAGCACATCCTCCTACTGTGCTTATAGGATTCTTGTCCTGAACCCTCACTGCTCCTTCCAAAGAGATTGAAGTAGGTGTGATTGCAAACACCTCAACAGGCTGAACCACCATGGCTCCATCGGGGCTCTCTTACACCTCGGGTATTGGCCCCAAGATGCGGCATGAATATAAAACACATTCGAAACAAAGTCTGCTCTTTCAATTAAATGATTTAGGAGTACTTAATATATAAACCTCACCAAATAACCCCTAAGGAACCGAATATCTAGTTCTATGGCTTGAGATACCTCACACTCTCAGCGTCGGTCATCACTTATACAAACATGTGCTATGCATCCATGATATGATACCATGTGGTGCATCAATGCAAGTGGGAATATGACCATCTTGCTCAAACAAATATTCATTCAAAATCAACAATGTGAAAGTGTAAATACGATTTTTTCATGATTTTCTTCTTCTATGATAGTGCTTCGTTGATTAGGATATCGAGCTTCCTCATGCTACTAGTCCCTTTTAATTTTAAACAATTGCAAACTCTATATGATATGCACCATGAAACATTAAAAATCAATATACTTCATCACTCAACAACCCCCTACTCCCTACCGTTTAAAATTTTGCATGCATTGATAGGTGTAAGGCATGGTTTTTCATGTATTTTTCTTTATGGGGCTGAAATGAGACTAAACCTCATGATTCAGCTCCCTCATGTGTCCACACCCATAAATTTTATTTTTATGATGTGAAAAACTTAAATTTTTCTTTTTTTTTCTTTAATTTTCTCTGTTTATTTGTAGAAAATTACAGCTATTTATAGATTTTTAGGCATATATTAATTACTCTTATAGAAACTGATTTTCTTAGCATGTTTCATTCCATAGGAATGACAAATGCACAACAAAACCAAAAAGTCCACATATTTTCTCTTAAATCGTCTAGTTTGGGTTTTGCGTGTTTTGCATAAAATTATTATACGACTGACTTTTTCATGATTCTTTTAACATGATTGATCAAACACAAGATTGGCAATCAAATCCAAGCATTATTAACCATTTCAAATAATAATTGATCATAGAACGATAAGATCTTCATTTTTCTCATAAAATCGCTCATTATGATTCACATTTTTCAACGTTGGAGACCTGCTGATGTTCTTCCACAATCGTTAACAATTTATCCAACTCTGATTCACATCTCTTTCCACTCTCACTTCATCGTTTGACAAAAAACATCCATCATAGCCCATCCCCCTCTCTTTTACATTGATCCATGAGAACAAACCACAACAAGAGAGAGGCGAGAGAAATACTAAAACTAGATCTTCTTGTATAATGCATCATTTTTGTTGATCTCTATGGCAATGAATGGTGAGAAAATGGTGGAGCTTGCTGCCAAGAGTACTCTCATGATGATGATTAGAAAAATCCATTTTTTTAATGATTTAGGGAGAGCCGAAAAAAGCTACGGCCCCTCCCCTCCCCATGTTTCATAAAATGACGCCTTTTCGAATCTACACTACTAAACCAAGCTTAAATTTTGGTTTTTTTAAAAAACTGGTTTAACATTTTGTGTTCACATTTCGACCGAAGTGGATTTTTCACTTTTAAGGGAGCAAATGCGCTCGGATTTGAGATCTGTCTGGATGCCTGGTTTTGTGACATATAAATCTAGAAAATCTCACCACCGTCACACACTTTTTGGCTTTTAGATCATATAGTTGCTTCATAACGCGAAATCTTGTGGGGATTAAATGGAGGGTCAAATGGACTACGATTGATGAACTGAGACTTGCATTGGGTTCCTGATCGAACTCCATCTAAGAAAATTCCAGCTCATCAATTTGCAATTGTTTCATTTTGCATGAAAATTTGGTTCTTTGACAAAATTGCCTCTAAATTTTGCTCTCACAACTTTTCCATGGACTAACAATAGAGAAGGTGTCTCGTCATTTAGGCCCACCAATAGTGGTACTATCCATAGTACAAACTTTAGCATAAGTATCATCTATTGGCTCTTCAGAAACAACCATATTTGGACCATCATAACATAAAGCCAACTCATCAAACACTACATCCATGCTAACCAATGTCTCACGGGTAGTTAGATTGTAGCATTTGTAGGCTTTTTTGTCTTGTATATAGCCAATAAAGACACACTTAGTAGCCTCTTCAGATCTAACTTCTTGCATTTCTTATTGAGCACATATACATAAATACATCTAAAGAATTTAAGATGGTTGATATCTATTTTGTGCCCATACAATTTCCCATATGGTGTAAGATCATGATGAATACTAGCTATAGGAGTTTTATTCAAGACATATGCTATAGCTACAACTGCTTCAATCTAATAACAATTCGGCAAGTTCTTGTTGCAACTTCCATAAGCATCCTATTTTTTCTCTCCACTACACCATTTTGTTGTGGTGTACTTGCGTGTAAACTACCTTTTAATGCCATACTTAACCAAGTACTTGTCAAATTTATGAGAAACACTCTCACCACCTCCATCAAATCTAAAGCTTGAGATATAACATCCAAACTATTTTTCAATATGTGTTTTAGAATCCTTAAAAACACCCATCATTGTATCATTGTGCTTTAGAATATATAGCCAAGCATATTTGTTGAAACCATCAATAAACTAGACATAATTTCTTGTATCACTAAAGGATGCATTATTTGTTGATGACCCCAGACATTTGAATGCACCAACTACAATGGTCTAGTACTATTTTTTATATGTTTAACAAACAAAAGTATTGCTTACTTCCCAAATTGACAAGTGAAACATACATGTCCCAACTCCATATACTTAAATTTTGGCAAACCAAGTACAATCTCCTATTGTTGTATGGTTTTCAACAATTGTATGTTTACATGTCCAATGCACTTATACCTGACTTTCACATCTCTAACTGCTCTAGTGTCATAAGCAAACATGGCTACCTTTAACTCAAGAATAGTAGCATCCAAGGTAAACATCCTACCATCCCTCCTGCCTTTAGCAATAAGCTTGCAACCATGTCCATACTCTTCAATAAAATAGCCATCTCTATTAAATTTGACTTTAGATTCTACTCCAACATTTGTCATATAGACAATATATTTTAGTGATAGATAGTATATGCAATACATCATACTAACTCTTTTTCTTTCCAGCATGCAATTGTTGTAACCCTCACGGGCAAACCACCGAGACCCATGAACCACTTATTGCTTCAAGCGTTTCAAGCCAAGAGCTATGGTTGCCTCTCACATAACTGTGCGCACTCTTCCACGCACCAACTTAGCGAGCTTACCTTCAAATTTGACTGAGTGCCTCCTCCCATGAATCCACCAATGGCTCCACGATTCAAGATGCGACCTCAAGCAAGCTCCATCTCTAAGCTTCGAGTTTTGACCTCCATGGCCATGTGTGCAAGCAAGGAAAAGAGAAGATGAAGATGATGAAGAGAGGAGAAGAAGAGCTTCTCCACAGCCCCTCACTCCCTCACACATACTTTCTCCCTCTTTCACACTCCCTCTCTCATGCACAAGAAGGAATATGAGCAAGAAACAAGAAGAGAGCAAGTTTGACCACACACAAGAATGAGCTTCTTTCTTCATTTCTTGGCTTTTATACATGCCCTTATCCCTTCCTTGGGTAGCCTTCACCCTTTTTGGTTTGACATGTCCCTTTATCTAGTCTCTTTTCTTCTCCTTCCTATTAGTGTAGGCCTCAATCTGCACCTCTCATTCTTTACAATTTGTACGAGAGAGAGCCTCAATCCGCACCTCTCATTCTTTACAATTTGTACGAGAGAGAGCCTTGCACTCTTTTACAAAATGAATTACAATGCGCTGACACTTCTCTTGCTAGCATATTATAGTGTACTTATTATTGTGTTCTTCCTTTTACATTCAAGGATTTTTCTGTACTTCTTGTCCTTTCTTTTTTGTTTTTCTCGCCTTGGGACCATCTGCCATTTCCCTTTTTTTGGCTTTTCCATCTTGGACTTCGGAGGGTGTAACATTTTCCCCCTCCTAGCTGGGTACTAGTCCCATGGCACTTGATGGTACTGACTGAGTTACAGAGGGTTGTTTGCGAGGAATGGTGCATGGGTTGTTGAGGAGGTGGGCCACATTGGGCATGCTCTATGAAGTGCATTCTCGGGAGGTTACCAATGGTGAAGATAGATGATTGGTCAACAAAGGCCGTCGTAGGTGTTGGTTTGCAACCTCGTCATATAATGTTCCTAGAAAGAAAAAGAGTGCACTTCCTAAGGGGTTGTGTCTACTTATTATGGAGTGTCCTATGCAATTGATGGTGAAACTAGGAGATAGATCAAACCAGCCTGAGGTGTTATCCCATGCTTGAGGACCTAGTTGGTGTAAATGGAGGTATTTTGTATGACTTAGGGAGACATGTCTATCAATCATGTCCTACCCTTGATGTGCCCTAAGCATTGATATGGGGGAGGGACTAGGGTGGTCCCTAGGTGTAGTGCTTGTGACTCTCATCGAGTACACATGGGATGATTTCATTGCTATGTTTCTTTTCTTTCCAACTTTTTCCTTCTTGTTCTTTTTCTTTTTTGTTTCTTCTCTCTCTCTCTCTCTCTCTCTCTAAATGGTAAAGAGAGCACACTAAGAAGCATCCCATTCATGAGAAGCTAGATTGTGTGGCAATTTGAGGGCATTTGCTTAGGAAGGTGGCGCTCTGTAGATACTCCTTCAACTTAGCTCTTACATTGAGTGAAGTAGATGAAAAAACTAGATGGTTACACCCAGTGAATCTACTGTCACTCATGTCTTCTAAGAGGTTCATACAAAATGCTAGCAAAAGGGTAGCTCCAAGTTAGAGTCCCAAATGTTTCTACGCCACCTAGGCTAAGCCTCATATCCCTCCACCCTCTGAGGTACCTCCACTGCCTTATCTTCCCAGTAATCTATAGGTTCCTATTGCCACCTCATGGGGTGTCTCATCTGTTCCTCTAGCCATCTTCTTCTTAGCCTTGTTGAAAGCTTAATGACGTCCTCCACCACCCTGGGAGATAGCACTCTACCCAATGCACGAGGGAAGGTGAAGGAGAACTCCAAGCAATGGCCACAATTTTTCCACTACTCCCACAGTGCAAGTTTCTGACCTCAATTGACGAGGTCGCACTCCTCACTTTGAGAGGTGGCCATCTGTGGAAGTTGCAGTGTCTTAGCTTGGAGCTTCCTACGAGTGAGTTCCATCTACTCTCTACATTTGTGCCTCAATTCCACCATCCTTTCAAGTGGCACATCTTCCTCCCCTTGCTCTTCTGGTGGCTACACTTGTGGTTGCAAACGGGGCTTAGTTCATGCACTTATTCTCCCTCTTGTTGGTCTTGTTCAAAATTGAGCCCTTCTTCTTGAATTGGCCCTGCTGCTATGGCTCCCCAAGCCCTAGTAAGGTGAGTTGCTATGAGGTTAAGCCAGTTGAGATTAGATGGGATTGTTGCTCCTCTAATCTCAAGCTAGTGCTAGGCTTGGGTCCCTTGGCTCTAAAGTCGATGTTGCAGCATCCTCCTTGCCACTTCTGCTTTCTTTTTACTTATTCCAATGTTTCTTCTCCATGTGACTGCATGATATTCAACATTGTGCTAAAAAATGCATGTTATTGCTCTACCATTCCTGTCTCGACAATAGCCATGGCCTTGCTTTCTGCTAGGAGGCATTCACTCTTGGAATGGGCTAGTGTGTAAGCCAACTCTTTGACTCTATCTTCATTCTTGGCTGCCCACTCCTCTGCTTTTTCATTTGTGTGCGATCACTTGCTCGTGTTCTTGCCAAAATGTGTGCATTTGTTGTTGCTCGTAATTTTTGCATTCTACTTGTTCCCTCAATATGGCTTACCCGTGGAGAGCTACTTGAAATTGGTTGTGCAGCTTTGCTAGCTTCCAATGTGGTCTCCTCATCTCTTTGGGTCCTTGCCACCTGCAACTTTGTCCTTGCCTCTTCAACTCCTTTATTTTGAGCTCTAGATGCCTATTTTCCCTGAAGTTGAGGGCGCACATGTTCTCTAGAAGAGAAATGCAGTTCTCTTCTTCATTGTACAATTCCTTTAGGCTCTCTTCTCCTTTCCTTTCCTTTAAGGCCTCTTTCAATGCAAATATTTCCCTGTGTGATGGTCATCACCCTTCTTTTTTCCACCCTGTAGGTTGCAAAGGCCATCTTCTCCTCTTGTACCTTTGCAAGTGTGGCCTTTTTCTCATTTGTCATCTTGTCAAGTTGGCTTTGAAGCTCTTTTTCCAAATTGTCATGATCTTCAGTATTGTGCATGGTTGAAGACACCGAAGTAGTTGATACTTCTAAACGAGGTACCTTTGGCCCTTGCCATGATTCTATGTCGGTTGCTTCTACTAGCCTCTTCATTCCTACAAGGGGGGCTCCTTCACTAGGTGCATGTGCAATTTCTTGCACTTTTCTTACTAAGTACTGCACCCAGGCCATGATGTTGCTTTAGTTTGACCACCCCTTTAGTAGTTCCTTTTGTAGTAGGGGCGATTGTGGGGGTATCCATAACTGGCGAGGTTGGGTGTAGAGGGGCTTTACCCTTCCCTTCAACCACCAATCTTCATCATGCCTCTTCCACTACTGTGCTTGTGCTTGGTATGTCATCTTGTGCTGGGCTCATCATCACCAATTCCTAAAATCAAGAGGGATGCTCCTCTAATCTCCAAATGGTCAGGGCTATCTCCTCCTCCTTCTATTGTCTAAGTTACTCTTCTCCTCTTCTTGTTTCTTTTTGTGCTCTTCTTCAAACCTTTTCGATTCCTCCTCCACCCCTTTGCATCTCTTTGTTTTCTTCAAAGGTGGACCAAGTTCTTCTTATGGGGATTTTAAGAGTGATATTTTTCTTCCCCTTGGCTCGAGAACTCTGAGCCTTGCTGCTCATTGTCTATCCTCTCACTCAAGGTTTCTTGCTGTTGAGAGGGTTAGTGGATATTCTTTTCAATAGCAACTCTTTTCTTCTCGTCCTATTGTTCCTTGTGGAATTCGTACTCCCCCTGTTCTCTTGCTGAAAGTGAGATAGTCAAGCTTGCTATTGGGGTAGGGGATCGATTCTCCTCTTGGATAGGTGATGGCTCTTGGGTCTCCTCTACTACTTCTCTTTCTACCTCCCCTAGAGCTTCCTGAATTATGGCTATTAATATGTCTCCAAAGCCTATAGTTGAAGCCTTAGAAGTAGGTTTTTTCCTCTCTAACTATGCTGTGGTAGCCAAAGTCTCCTCTCTTATGGCCCTTGGTGTTGTGGCTAGTACTTTTGCCAATGCTTGGATTGTATTCTAGGCAAAGGCATTCTAATTTACCTCGTCCAAGACATTTCTTTGCAAGGTTGTCCAGCAACAGTATGCCTATTCTATTCATGAGAGCGTTATATCTCTGGCTTGAGAAGAGGTTATGGACCATTTTTGTCTACATCTAGATGGTGGGTTTAGGAATGTCAGCCAAGCTAATCCCATCATTTTTGTAGACCTTCTTTTTGTCCATTTCCAACATCTTGTATATACATCTCTCTTTGGCCCCTTCTCCAACTTTTCTACTAATCCTAGGGTCTTCTCCACAATTATTGGATTGAGGGTAGCTTCCACCCTTTTAGAGGTTTCTCATTGCTTAATGGTTACCCAAATTTTCCAGGTTTTTGGCAAGATTACATCATTCTATCATATGTGTCACTGCCTCCTTAGATGTCACCACTCCAGATTGTGGATGCTATGGTATTTTGATTGATTAGATGCTCTGATTTCCATGGCTAATCCATATCTTCTATGCTCCTCCTCCTCCGAGGGGATCCTATTGGCTTTATCCTGTTGACCTGCCATTTAGGTTCCTATCGACACAAAAAATAGCCCACAATTAGTTCTCTTCAAAGGGCATCTCTTGCATGCAAGGTAAATGCACTAGAAAGATTAGTGTCCGATGATGAAGGATACCCACAAAATGAGAATTCTCACACCAATTTTACACATTTATTATTTCCTTTAAAATTCAATTTCTATTTGGAGTTTTCATCCATTTTTTACTTTTATTCCCTCCCTCTTGGAAAAGATAAAAATCCATCCTAGGATTGTGGAAATCAAGGTACATGGCATTCAATGCATCCATGGTGTGCCTCACTTTCTCAAGAGCCAGTCATAAAACTTGGGGTTATCTTCTGGAGATTACCAAAGTTGAATTGACTTGCAATGTGGAGTTCCTCCTCCATTAGAATCTTATCCAAGTATGGGTGAAGCATGATATTGTCTTCTAATGGTTGATTCCTAGTTATGGCTAATACTCTAAATGAGATCAAGGCCACATAGGTTTGGTTATACTCACAAGTCTTGATGGCATGTCATTGCTCCACATTGGTCATGATTTGGCAACATTTTTGAGCCCATGAAAGGTGCAAATTATACCATTTTCATAATAAATTGAGCTAAGACTCAACTAGTCATTGGAGTTCAAAAAGTTCCTATGGTGATATGGGCTTTTTTTTTTCTTATAAAAGGTGATCAAGCATTGGTTTACGGCCTCTTCTCATGAAATTTCATTGCCAATAATTTCATCTACAATAGCAGAAGTCTTAGTGAATATGAACTTGTGTTCTTTCCAAGAATACAACAAGGAGCGTACCTCACTTACTATGGGTTGGTCAAATAGGCCTAGGTCTCAACATTCGTAACTTCTAGCAAACAATGTGAAAGTTGAGTCTATTCATCGGATATAGGTTACCAAGTCATCCCCTGTGTCCATGGCCAAGTTGAAAGCTACTTCAAGAATGGATTGTCAAGCCTACGATGGCCTAAGGCCTATTGGTGGTTTGTAAACAAGACAAGTTGATGCATGGTATGTCTACTTGAGGATTCTCAGTGGGTGTGGCAAGCTTGGTTTGAGAGGTTTGGAGTTTGATTGATGTTGTGTCTTCATGTTTTGCAATGGTAATCACCTTAGAGTCATTAGGCAGGGGCTTACTTTAAGAGCAATTTCTCGTGGACTCTTAGTTGAGCTTTGGGTTGATTGACGGCCCCTTAAGAAGCCCCCAAATACGTGGGCAAAATGACTATGTGTGAAGCCATTATATTAATTAAGGTTTTAGGATGGACAATTATGTTTTATTTACACTTAAACTACTCACATAAAATTATCATTTATTAAGGTTTTAGGATGGAAAATTATGTTTTATTTACACTTAAACTACTCACATAAAATTATCATTTCATTTATCTCTATAGTCCAACTATTAGCCAACAATAACTTTATTTACTTATTCACTATCCTTTTATCATTACCATCTAACCTCTCAATTTGAACTACAACTCATAAATTATAAACTTCAATAAACTCAAGAATTAAATCAGAGAAATAAATTATTCTAAAACTCTTATTTCATCCATAATCTCTACTAATCCTTTAGTATAAACTCTAATATCCAATAATTATCATTTCAGCCATGAACATCATTTTACAAAAGAAGTACCTACAAACGGAATCCATTCTCAATAAAAATCTAGGAGCATGTTCTTCATATAAAATAAAATATATCCTCTTTTTACTTAATCTCTTAAGTCCTTCATTATTATGAGTTAATATTTTTCTATTATTACAGTCCAAAAAAATAAAAAAATTCATAAAAATTATATCTTAGCACAAATCATTGAAACCAATTCATCATACATCCATCATGATAAATGTAGTTGTTATACTAGTTTACAACCATAAATTCCTTTATTTTCTCTTAATATTTACTAATCATCACTAAAAAATACCCAAAAACTGTCATTTCCACACTTAAAAATTCAACAACTTAAATTCCATACATCCATTTCACCTAAGATTTCATGAATCAATTAAATACCACATAATTCAACTTTTTTTTTGGCTTTCATCCCTAATATTTCATTAATACTCTTAATTATCACTAATTAGGACAAAAAACAGCCATTTTTAGCACTAGAATGCATATATCTCTCACTAAACTCATTTTTGGGTTATGAGATTTCATTTTTAGGTTCTTATTAATGTTTTCTTACTCTATTTTTACTCATCTCTCGTTAACATCATGCATAATTTTTAATTTTCACTAATTAAGGTCCAAAAATGCAATTTTTACCTTCATTTCAGCCATTCCTTTATCATTTTAATGCATCTAATGAAAGAACCTTGTTTCTTTTATTCCATTTCATCCTCAGAAATCAGAAACTATATGCATATGATCACAAAACATCAATTCTTTCCATTTCTTGATCAAATTTCAATGAAAACCAACATACCCGATTAACCAAGTAATTAGATTCGTTCCACCATATTCGAGAGTGATGGTGCTTGCTGCTCCACTCCCTTCACTTTCAAAAAGCACCAAACTTCTTAATATTCCACTCGTCTCACTAATATTCACTAATCCTCTCTAAATCTTGTAGAAACTCTCTCTCTTAATACCCAAGAATGGTTGCCAAGAATGGAATGAGGCTGAAGGAGATGTGATGGGACCTAAAATGGGCTGCCGGCACTTACTATGGCACTAGCCGGACCTCATGCTCATAACAGACAAATACACCCTCAGCCAGGAGCATCTATCTGCTGCTAAAGGACAAACTGTCCTAGAGCCTAATCTATGCGTTTAAAGCTTTGTAGTCCAGCATTTCCCTTTCTATAAACTCCACAGAGGGAGAACCCACACATATTGGCAATGCCACGATAATCACATACATGGGAGGCAACCTCTCGGTGAAATCACCACGGCCTCACTTCAGCTCTCCTACATCGCAGGGATTAGCCCCTTGATGCGCTACTCAACATATAGAACAAATGAACAAACTCCACTCTTTCATTTTGAGAGTACTCCAGGAGATACCATGTGTCCTTAACGAATAATCCCCCAAGAAACGAACATCTATCCTACGGCTTAGGTTTCCTTTCCACACTCAAGCATGGGTCATTGTCATTGAAAACAGGTGCTATGTATCCATTCCTTCTTATTTTGACACCATGGTTGACATGCACATGCAAAAGTGGATGATCCTAGAGTGCTCAAACATAATTTTCAATCAAAATCGTGGTGTGCACAACCAGGCTTTTCAATGCTCATTCACTAATGTGTTGCTGCGATGTAAGGATAGCACCGAGACTACACTCGTGCTTCTATCCTCTTAATTAAAATATAACAAACTCTATGTCATGATATGCATCAGAAAATTAGCAACAATCAGCACGCAAATCACACCATTCAAACATCCCAACCCCTTACGTTTAGGTATTGCTTTCGTTGCATAGGTGTAGAGGTTCATTTTGTCATGGTTTGATGTATAAAAAGCGATAAATCACAAACTTTGACAAGGAGATAGGGCAAACTAAGGCTAAACCTCATGCTTTGCCACTACCATACATCCACAAACAATTATTATATTTTTCCTTATTTTTTGTAAGACGTATTTCTAAATTTTTCCCTTATTTTTTCCATTTTCTTGATTTATTTGTCAATAAAATATGTTATTTTCTAGTTTTTCTTGTTCCAATCACTTCATCATACTAACATTCAAATTATCTTCCATTTTTCCCCCATGGGAGCACATTTTACCCACCCGAAACAGAAAAACTACCATTTTACCGCTTCAAACCCGCATTTCGGGTTTACGAAAATTAAATAAAGCATGTAAATCATTGCAAAATCAAAATTTTCTGATGAACAACAATTAATCATGATGCAACCAGTACACAAACAAATTTTCATCCAATCAGAACATAATTATCATCATAAATTATAAAAAATCCTTCATTTTCTTCATAAAAATGGTCATACCATGCTTTTACGTAACCTGAGACGCCTTGAATGACTGCATAACCAGCAGATGGAGCCTCCATTGCTCTCAATCCAATGCTGCACATCAATCTTCAGCATCTCCATTAATCTCCATCACCATTTCCTTCATTCTCCCTCCTCGGTTCCTCCTTCAAGATGGTGCACATGAACAGCCCATAGAGGGGAGAGGGAGGGAGGAGAGAGAAAGACTAGATTCTGATCTCTTCATCCAAATAGCCATATCTTGCGCGAAGACCGGCAATAGAGTCAGGCAAGAGGAAGAAGTTGATGCCCAATCTCTGTTGCATGGGTTGCTTTCAGCCCCGAAATCAAGATCCATGAGGGAGGGGCGCAATTTTCGGCGCCTGCTTCACGCAATCTCTCCACGAATTCTTGAAAAAAAATGAAAGGGGGGGGGGGGGAGGAGAAAGGGGGGTTAAAGTCCCAAAGGGCACCCCCCCTTTGGTCTTAAAATTTGTCCACCCTTTCAAATCTTGGCCAATTTTTGGCCTCTTCCTCGTCCGGGCTCCGTTTCAGCCTCTGAAAAATCCTGCGCATCCATCTCGACATCCCACACAGACTGGCAGCTCCTGGCAAATCGTACGGCAGTCAAAAAATTTATCAAAAATCCACAAGTGTTGCTCGAGCGCATTTTAAAAGCCATCTTTCACTTTATGCTTAAAATCGTCCTAGCTACAGCCGCCACCTTCTATGTTAAATATTTTTTCCCTAAATTCCGGATTTTTTGGTAGATTTTAGGCACATCTCGGGCTCAAAACTCTGCTCTCAAGATGCAAGAGGGGATCAAATGCAACCTTTCATTGCTAGAAATGAGGAAGAGAAATCAAAGAAATCATCAACATCTTCTTGCATGATGGCGCCCATTTTCTGTGTGTTCTCCTCTCTTCCCTCAACCTCTCTCTTCACAAGACTCTCCCTACATAACTTCTTAATCAACCTCTTTTTAAAAATTGTCCATTTCCCACTTGAATTAGTTTCTTTTGGCATCTCTTCATATCTCCGGACCTAATTTGTCCCACCCCACAGCTTCTTAACTTGAAATTTGTGTATGTGTGCTAAATTCTACCCGTCTTTCTATTGGCCTCCAATTTGTCTATGCTTACCACTTAAAAATTTCTTGCATCCGCCTTCTACCACTTAATATTTTTCCGTTCCCTAAATTTTTCACTTTAAAAAATCATAACTCTCAACTTCTAAATCCTCCCCCAACACTACTCAAATATGGCTTTACATCCCTATGTTTAACTAAAATTAATGAAAAATAATACATGACACAGAGTCGAAACTCTCTAGTTTTTCTAAAAAATAGTGCAAAAAGTCACAAAATAAGGAGTTATCATTCCTCCCTCACTAGCTTCAGTGAGCTCCTACGAACTACTCTAGTCTTCAAGAATGGCTTCAATAGCAACATCTCATGGGAAAAAATAATTACTCTTCCCCTCCAAACCGCGAGCATCCCCGCCGCCAGCTACAATAAGGATCACGAACATTTGCGACCACGGACACTGTTACAAACTCTGCAAATTAGACACAAAAGACTAGTAGACATTGAAAAGAGAATAAAATATGCTCATTTAAGAGATAAAACTAACAAATAATGGAACCAGCCCCCTCTAACTCACATATCTCATTAAAGTGCATAATTGAGCTGTATCTGAAACATATAACAAACCAACTAAGAAGCAGGTTAGAGCCGCTAAGCAACAATAATCCCTCGAAACACTACTTTCCTACTAAAAATATGGTTTCAAAAATAGCCTTACGGATAAGGTCCATGCCTAACAAAGAACCCAAACAAAGCAAACTAATACTACAACACCAAATAGGACTCCTATGGTTTAGTTACTAACCTTTCATGATTTACTAGAACAACTAGTAAATAGTCCCTAACTTCAAAGTGTCCTAAGTGTTTGTTGTGTTGTTGGTTTTTTTGAAAAGAATATTGTTTTTGTTTTTTTTTTTCCTCTCAAAGTCAAAAGAGTATATAGATTGACTCTCCGGTCCAAAAGGTCCCACCCCAAAGAGATGCAAGGCATCGGAAGTAGGGCACCCATCAAGGAAATACATACTACTAGGACCACAGAGGTGATGGTTATCTTCTTTTGGTGGTTTTTTTTTCTTTCTAGAACCCTGTAGTCTCATGGCTTTTTTTTTCTTCCTTACTTCTTTCTTGCTTTTCAAAGAATAAATATATAGACTCTTTTGAACTTTGTTATTTGGATTGGAGTTTAAGTTTTTTTTTTAAAGAATCAACTAGAAGGCTAAGAATGCATCACTTAATTGAACGATCAAACATTTCATCTCAACAACTACACACGAATAATCAAATCTAGCGCATAATACTAATCACGTTGCTAGGGCAAATGATAAGCACAAAGACTCACCAGCTCAACGTCTCTCTGCCACACTACTCCTAGTCAAAATTTCGTGGAGAGAACCTTGTTACTCAGCTACCCCACATCGCTACAGAGCGATAAAGAAAGGAAACATACTCTAGTAGATTCCTAATTAGTCCACCATATATTATGAAATTCACTAAGTTATGCACAAACATCACTCCTCTTATTAAAACACTCTGAATACGAATATCCTGATTTTTAATTTCCTGAGTCCTAAATTAAATAGTTCAATATAACTCCATAAAGCACTGTGTTACAGAAGAAGAAGAAGATAAATAAAGACTAAGTAATGAAACCACCTAGCATAACAATCAAACAATGAAGCGCCAAAAGATAGATGATATAAATAGGTAGTGGTCTTCAAAGTGAAATACATACTTAAGCTGCACAAAACTCCAACACTAACCACTAACTCGTTAACAAATTAGCTCAAGCAATAAATAAATAAAACATGGGCATTTTAAACCAAGCAGTTAGTCAAATAACCAAAACATAAACTTGAAGCACTGAAGGAAAGTCCCCAACCGTGCATGCAACTAGCTACCTAACTTTGTGAAAACTAACTAACCTAAAGTGTGCTAAGAATTAAAACCCCAAAACATCAGAAAGTCTAATTTGTTCAAATGCGGATATTTTTAGTTATTTATTTATTATTTTTATTTTTAATCAAAAGGAAAAAGATGATAAAAACACAAAAGACTCTAAGAAAACAACAACCCTAAACGGAAATCCTCAAACTCCCTAAGATCCTCTAATGCAAACAATAACCCTAATCCAAAATCAAGAACACTATCAAAATCAAACAAATCACCTAAACTACCATGTATAGGATGCTCCTGAATGGCCTCTAATATAGGAACATTAGAGATCATAGAATCATTGTCAGGTGCATCACTAGAAGTCTCCAATATGTCATGGAGTAGAACTGGGGCATCATCATCGTAGTAAGGCATAAGGGCCACTAGTAAAGCATCTAACAAAATGCCCCTCGGTGGCATCCATATACCAACAAATATAATCCCAATATGGACATGGAACACTAGTCTACAGATCATGGTAAGATGGAGTAAGGTGGTAGATAGTAGACATTAGGGGAGTTTTGAGGTCTCGAAAATGCCATGTAAGAGATCCCAGAGAGAGAAAACAATTTAAGAAATAAAAACATTTTATAGAATTTTTAAAAGGTTTATATTTTGGTAAGTTAAAATATCAAAATTCGTTAATAAGTCATTGTCGTGATATTCTCGTGGTCACATCAAACCTAGAAATCTAGGTCACCATAAAGTTGGCAAGGTTGTCATAATGAAGATCTTACCTCTCCTCATTAAAGTGAAAAGTAATATTCAATTTGAATTTTGGTGGATACTCGATTGCCTCCCTCCATCGTTTCTCTCTTCTTTTTTTCTCCTCCTTAGTAGTCTCTTCTTTGTTTTCGTTCTTGCTTCTAATCATATCCTTAGCTATGGATCAATCACCCAATGATCTCTATAACTCAGCTATGGATCAATCATCTAATTATCTCTGTAGCTCTCATAAAAGACCTCTCTATCATCTTCATATTGAGTTGGACAGTGAGTATGAACCAATAAGAAAGAGAACAAAATCTATCACAGTTACAGAGTCTATGAAACATATACTAAGGTTTGAAGGAAAGAAGAATATTGATCTTTGGTTAGATGGAAAGCTATATTCCAAAGATCCTAGCAGAAATAGCACTCCTCCTTTCTATAATAGCTCATCATTAATGAGGTTTATTGGTGATGGCTACAATGGATTTTTAGGTTATACACTTAATCTTATTGCAGAAAAGGATATCCTTGGACTAGAGAATCAACTTTTGATGAAACACAATATAGAGTTGTTGCAGAAGCTAGAGGATTGTCAACAAAAAATTCATTCATTGGAAAAGCGTATCAAAGCTTATCAACGAAAGCAAACTTTATTAGGCCTTCGAAATCGACAAAGAGCTCTTAAAAATATTGAGAATCTCAAACGAGGAGAAGGCTGCGGTAAAAGAATCCAAGCAGCAATGTATATTTTTTTTCACTTGAAAAATCTTAAATATGGCTTTATTTAAACTACTTGCATTGATTTGTGATGTTAATTTTGCTTAGATATCTTCTACAATCAAATGCAAGTGAAAGAGATTCTTTAAAAGCAGCTCAGTTTTATTATCATCTTCTTCCTTCAGTAGTTTCAAAGGATATTTTGGAGAAGAAGAAATTTAAAAAGGCAAAGAAACAATGCTTGGAGTCATTTGTAAAGGATCATTCTTTGGATTCTGAGATAGTACAGAAGACATTGGATAGTATTGGTATCAGTCGAGATGCTTATATGCAACTTTTCCAGCTTTTACAATCAAATATGAAGCAAGGACAGGTATGCAATTGCATACTTCCGAAGCCATTTGTGGTTAGGACTATCAGACAGAGAGTTAATAACAAAGTGGTGGAGATTCTAGGTGAGCCTTTTCATATCAAGGCTAGCTTCAAGGGCAAGAAAAAGGAAGTTACATTCAATGAATTTAACAATATTTTCCTTGACTTGCCCACCCTACAATGCTTAATGATAAAATTTTATGACTTGTCAGTATAGCAAAGGCATAGGGAGTGGCTAGATTTGTGATTAAACTTGATGAAAGTGAGATTCGGAAATGTAAAAAATTGGAGAGAATCTCTATCACCTTGATGAATAGAGCACTTTCGTTAGGTCATTGCAATCACTCAACATCATTTAATGTTCAATCTGAATATAACATCTGGTGGCTAGGAGCATTTGAGGTAGATACTGAGAATTTTGATATACTATATTGGGTTTTTCATCAAACATCAATACCTAATGTTATTCAAAGGCAACAAGCAGGAGAAGAGCTATTTGTTGAAGGATTTGGGAACTACAGGATTGAGTGGCACATAGATGGTGACCTAAAGACACTCAAATGTATGTATAATGTATCAAAGGGAGCTAACTTGAGATCTCCTTGCTTATACTGCATGTTACCAGCCGCAGAGTTAAACTCAAGCAATTGGAATAGAGCTCCCTCTAGGCACAATAAGGATCCACAGTTTAAACCAGTCTTGGACATTCCTTTAGCGAATGCCCATATTTGTACACTTCATGCACTTTGCAGGATAATTGAAAAGCTTGTTCATCTCTATATAGGATTTGCATGGAAGCTGAAGCCATTATCAACTAGAACAGATGTTATAACAAAGGTTGAAAAAGTTCTCTCTACAATTGGTCAACAAAGAAAATAAAGGGTGTAGCCAGAAGATAATGCCAAAATTTCTTTATGGAAAACACCATGGCTAAACCCTCTCATTTGGTTGTGGAGTAATTCATTTCTATATCTGTGAGTTGTCTGCTAGCCAAGCTCACTAGTGGATAGTCTAGACTGTGGTCACCAGGTTGGGGCACAACACAGCTCCAATTGCAAATTTTGAAGTGTCGATATGAACATGAAAGGTTACACTCCATTCCACTACCCTTAAGATTGGTGCGGTGGTTAGAGCCTTTTTCAATTTCTCATATGCATGTTGACATTCCTGAGTCCATTTGAATATTATCAACAACTTGTACAAGGGTCTAGCAATCAATGCATAGTTTAGCACAAATCATTGATAGTACCCTGTATGGCCGAGGAAGAGCTGAACTCCCTTGTAATCAATTGGGGTGGAAGATCAACAATAACCCTAACCTTTGAGAAGTCAGTGGAAATGCCATTCTTGAACACCACATGCCCTAGGATGCATCCATTCTTTACCCAGAACGGCACTTTAAGGGGTTCAATGAGAGACGATATAGTTTGCATCATTCAAAGATTGCTCAGAGTTTGTCTAAGTGTTCCTTCCAGTTGGAGTGAACACATAAGTCGTCAATGAAGACCTCTAACTCTTTCCTAAGCATGTCCTTGAATATTGTGCACATGAGCCTTTGAAAAGTAGCAAGTGCATTAGTCAGCCTGAAAGGCATGACTATGTAAGCAAAGTCACCCCACTCAGTGGTGAAGGTGCATCATCAGGGTGCACTTGCACCTAATTATATCTTGAGAAGCCATCTAGAAAATTCTAGGTCTCTTTTTGCCCGCTACTCTCTCAAGCATGTGTTCAGTGTGTAGCAATGGATAATTGTCCCTCTTGGTAGCAGCATTTACCTTCTTGTAGTTGACGCACACTCTGATCTTTCCATTCTTCTTCAATACGATCACTATGGGCAAGACCTATTCCGTGTGCTCAATCTTATGAATAAATATTTCTCTTAGCAACTTGTCAATTTCTTCCTTGTCAGTGTGAGCATGCTTGGGATTCATAGGATACAGTCGTTGTTTGATCGATGTTGCGTCAGGGGTCATGGGGATATTATGAGTTATGACACTTGGATCTATCCCTTTCAGATCATTGAGGGACCAAGAAAAGACGTACATGTACTCTTGCAAGAGAGAAATGAGGCTTGCCTCCTGTTCCTTAGTCAATTCATTGGCAATAAAGATAGATCAAGATGTCTCCCCTTCCTTAGCTAGATCAACCTCCTTGACTTTGGCTGGTCCTTCTATTGGTTTGCTTGCTTGCCCTTGTGGTTTGGCTCCTAGTAGGATCACTACCCTATCACCTTTCTTAAACTCAGTAAATTGCTTTGGCAGGTCTTGTGGCTTCCTTTGCTCTTCAATATGTGTATCCCTAGGCTACTTATGTCTCTCTTTCTTCAACCTTCAAGCGCCTCAAGTGGATTAGCAGGTCCCCTTTGGTGTGTCTGGTCTTAGATGGTTGTGGCATCTTAGGATCACTATCTGAACTTACCTCTGACTCAGAATCAAAATCTTCGTCTTCACTAGAAGAGGGAGTCTCGCCTGGTGGTCGTAGTTTGGACAGTGACTCTGTCCAAAGTGGCATTGGCAAAACACTTGGCTGGGTAATGCCTAATTGGTCGTAGTCAATTGCCTCTACATGCTCCAGCTAGGCTTGATCGCAATCCCTATGCAGGACTCCTCTCTCGATTCTAAAGCCGTTCTTCCTACTGAAGTCAGCTTGAATTTGCTCTATCACCCTTTCCTCAGTGTCATATTCTATCATGTCCATCTCTCCTTCGCTTCCATCACACTGAAGGAACAACACTCCTTGTATTCTTTGTTAGAACCATCTTCCTCTGATTGCTCATCATCTCCTAGGTCTTGATAGGGTATTTCCTTCTCGTTGGTGACTAAGGCCTAATTGTATGTTAAGTTTAAGTCATACACTTTGGTCCATCACCACTTAAGTTCATCCAAGAGATCTTGGAGAGGTTTAAGGTTAGTGGCTAGATTGCCAACTAGCTTGCTTGTCAGATATTCTAGGATCTCCAGGAGTTCTTGCTTGTTACTTGGGACGTGGAGTTCAATGGGGTTGGATCGTCTATTCAAGCTTTTGGCATCATGTAGATTAGCACTGAGGGTGCATTTATAGGCTTATAAATTGTCTTAGCAGCTTGCTCATACTCCTCACTGTCCGAGAACGTTAGATCGATCATGGCTAGCACATGCATCCAATCTTGCTCATCCTTAGGACAAGGGATGTACTCAGTGAGTGGTTGGTACGATTTTCTAATTTGTGCATCACCTTTCAGCATGATGGAGATGGCATGAACCTAGCATTCTCAACACATGGGTTAACCTACTCATGGAGTATTGTGTGGCTCAATACACTAACTCCTGCTCCTGTATCCACAATTCCCTTCCTCGAGGTGTCTCCTAGAGCTAGGACCGATAAGACTACATGCATCTCAATGCCTTCCCAAAAAGCATTAGCATGCAAGGACTTGGGAATCAAGTGCAGTGTCAGGTTGGGTAGCTGAGTTACTGCATCATGATCGTGTAGATCAGTTGCCCCTTGCTCCATTGGTCCTTCCACCCACTGCTTCAGTTCTTGCCATAGTGTCGGAAGCTGCCTAAGCAGATCTCCTAGGTTTAGAGTCACCGGGGTGGTCATTAGCATGATAAGGAGGTCATTGGCTGCTTGTCTCTCTCAAGTAGCCAAGGGCATTATAAGATGATAAGGGTTCTATTATGAAGATTTACCCATGAAAATTTGATACATCAATAGTATGATAGTAAGGAGGCTCAGAAAAAATTTAAAGGATGTTGAGAATCTGCCAATCACATCCTATGTATGCCCCTTTGTATGGAACAACTAGGCTAGGGAGATGCAGTTCATTCTAGGAAGAGAGATAGATCCCATAGGCACAATGGATGTAGTGTGCTACCAAGAAATCCTATATAATGATGTACTTGACTATCACTTTCATATGATGATAATGCAATAGTACTTGTCTCTTTCTGTCAAGTGTCTGTGTCATTGTCAGTCCTACACAAGATTGTGTTTATGAGTTCAAGTCTCAATCTTGAAACCTAATTCACTTGTGTAATAGTTGTCTACATTGTCATGTCAACATGAGTAGTATCTTTGTCTTCCATCCTCCATAGCTTCCGCCTTTGCCATGCTCTAGATCCCGCATCTTTTACATGGTATCAGAGCCCAACATTAGGTGCTACCAATGATCCACGGTGCTCAAAGTTGTAAGGCCCCCATTATGAGGAGAGGCCAAATGTGAGCCTGGACATTGGTTGAGTCCTGACTTGTATATCAGATGAGGTCTATGTGACCGGATGGCAAAAAGGTGACTGTTGTGGGTCTAATCTTTGGGTTAGACGGAGTGGTTAAGATGGTAACAACTCGAGGTGCATTGCATCGAGTTGCGAAGTAAGGGAGTTAAAAGGGGCCCCTATTGTGGGGTTCGGGGGCCGCTGAAGCGGCCCCTGGCTGGGGGCTTCCAGGGGGGCCAGCGGCCCCCCTGGCGGGGGTCCGGGAGCAGCGCCCCCGACCCGATGGTAAAGAAAATATCCCCTAGAATATTCCCTGGTCGACTAGTGGAGGCTTATATGGTAGGTCGGTCAGGCCAACCTCACGGCCTTCGCAGACTATGAAAGCTAAACCCCTTCACAGCCATCGATCACTCATCTTTCACCCAGTTAGAGTTGTTGTTCCAGCTAGCCTTAAGCTCTTCACCTATCTTCTGTCTAGATCTCCATCTAAGCTTCACACAATGGAAGCGCACGGGTGGACAAAGCCATCTTTGTATCAGTTGTTTGGAGTTAAAGAATTTATTGATTCTCCTCTTATCTGTTGTGTACTCTCTATCTCTTTCTCAGATTCTGTTCGTTGCGCTGTGTAATATTTTACACTCCCTGCACTTCCCTATGTTGCATAACTGTCCGACATTGGGCTCCTATAGCTCCAGCATTCTCATTCTTCTTTGCTTCTATCCTGTGGCCACCATAGCCAGCTTGGACATACCTCTGATATAGGGATGAGATCTCCCTCTACAGGTCAAATTAGCTTATGACTTCTTCTTGGAAGATGTTCCCCAATACTAGGCTGTTAGATATGATCAATGCCCCACCCTCATTAGGTGCTACCAATGATCCATGGTGCTCAAAGTTGTAAGGCCCCATTATGAGGAGAAGCCAAATGTGAGGGGTTGAGTCTTGACTTGTATATCAGATGAGGTCTATGTGATCGGATGGCAAAAAGGTGACCATTGTGGGTCTAATCTTTGGGTTAGACAAAGTGGTTAATCTAGTAGCAACTCGAGGCGCATTGCATTGAGTTGCGGTGTAAGGGAGTTGAAAGGGGCCCCTATTGTGGGGTTCGAGGGCCGCGGAAGCGGCCCCTGGCTGGGGGGTCCCAGGGGCGCCAGCGGCCCCCCTGGCGGGGGTTCGGAGGTAGCACCCTCGGCCCGATGGTGTGCTAGAGATCGAAGAGTGTGCAAGAGGCAAAGGCTTCAACAGTAAGGAGAAACTATGTTGACTTCTGGAAGCGGTTTTGGCACATCAGGAAGCGGTGCAGGAGGTGATGCTGCTGTACCGGCTATTCAAACACTGAGGATTTGTCCACCAACCTTCAACGAAGGCAAGTTAGATGGTACAAACTACACCTTGTGGAAGTTCAAAATTACAATTGTCCTTGATTCTTATGAGCTTCTGGAGACTGTGCCGCGGACTGACGCAGAACCACAGCCTACTCCCAACCCATCAAATCCTAGTGTGATGATTCCTCCGAATGCAGATCTTCTACGAGCTTGGAAACGAAGGAATGCGGATGCATTGTGTGCCTTAGTTACAAGCTGTTCTGACAGTGTTCTGACTTTTATTCAGCATACAACCAAAGCATCAGAGGCTTGGAATGTACTAAGGAGTCAGTATGAAACATGAAACCAAACAAGGATTCAAAACTTGGAAAATCAACTAGCAGCGAAGAAGTTTGCTGAAGGAGAGACGATTGAAGCATTCATCACTCGAATTAAGAATCTGCGCGACCAGATGGCTGGCGCTGGGATACAAAAGACTAGCGAAGAGCTAGCTCGGAGGTGTATTCAGATTTGTCCACAAAAGTTTGATGGACTAGTAACTGCCCTTAATACTCAGGTGAGACCTCAAGCTTTGACTTTTGAGGAGTTTTGTGCATTATTAATGGAGGAGGAGTTGAGGCTGAAAGCCCGAGAAGGAAGCAACAATGGAGATGCTGCATTCTTTGCCAATGCAAAAGGCAAAGGTGGTTCCTCCACCAAAAATGATGGTGACAAAAAGAAGAAGGGAGGCAAGAAGAAGTTTCAAGGAGAGTGCTTCTACTGCAAGAAGAAAGGACATGCAATTGCAGATTGTCGTGTCAGGAAGGCAGATGAAAAGAATAGTACCCTTAAAAGTAAAGGGAAAGAGACATCCAATACGGCTGAAGCAGAGTTGGAATTATTCATGGCGACCATTGAGGAAGTGTGCTCCTCGGCGCAAGAAGAATCTACCACTGACTCATGGGTGTTGGATAGCGGGGCCTCCCGTCACATGACCAACAAGAAAGGTCTATACAGTTCTATGCAGTCTCTACAAGAATCCATCACTGTGGCGGTTGGAAATGATGCTAAATGCCCTACTCGGGCACAGGTACTATTTCTTTTGTTGCTGCAAATGGTGAAGTCAAAAAGCTTTCAAATGTGTTGTATGTTCCCGAAATTAGGAGAAATCTATTATCAGTTGCTGCCATAACTGATCTTGGTCATGAAGTGAGGTTCAAGAAGACAGGTGCAAAAATTATTGATAGTGCTGGCACAATTGTTGGCAAAGGAGAAAGAAGGAACAACCTCTATGAGCTAAGTGCTCTTACAGCCACCGCTGAAGTGGGCACAAGTAAGCTTTGGCATGAAAGATTTGGACACATCAGATTTGCAGTATTGAAGGAGATGCAAAAGCAAGGTATGGTTGCTCACCTACCTACAATAACTGAATTGAAGGATTCATATGAAGCTTGTATGATGGGAAAGCAGCAGAGAAAGGCATTTCCACAAGAAAGCAAGAATAGAGCACATGCTCCTCTAGAGTTGGTGCATGCTAACTTGTGTGGTAAGATGCCTACACAGGCCTTGGGGGAATCTTCTTATTTTATGTTGATTGTCGACGACTACAGTAGGAAGATGTGGGTGTACTTCCTTCGTGATAAGGCTCAAGCTTTTGGTAAGTTTAAAGAATGGCTAATACTTGTTGAGAATGAAACAGGGAAAAGTGTGAAGAAATTTAGAACAGATAGTGGTGGTGAGCTCAACTCAAAGGAGTTTGAAGGCTTTTGCAAGAGCAAAGGGATCAAGCGTCAATTGACGATGGCTCACACACCTCAGCAGAACAGTGTTGTGGAATGCAGGAATTGCACCATTGTGGAGATGGCAAGATGCATGCTAAAGGGCAAGGGATCGCCTTTTGGGCTGAAGCTATTAATACTGCAGTCTACATTCTAAATCGGAGCTATACAAAGGCTCTCAAGGGAAAAACACCTCATGAGGCTTACACTGGTAAGAAACCATCCATCTCACATTTCAGAATTTTTGGATGTGAATGTTATGCACATATTCCAGATGAGAAGATAAACAAGTTACAACCAAAAAGCAGAAAATGTATCTTCTTGGGTTATAGTGATGAGCAGAAGGCTTACAAGTTATATGACCAAGAGGCAAAGAAGATCATCGCGAGTCGTGATGTGGTGTTCAAGGAGGAGCCGCATACAGTGGAGGAGGAGAAGGCAAGTTCTTCCACTTTATCATCAAGTGAAGTAGTCCACTATGAACCTGTCCCGAGAGATGTCCCTATCCTTAAGGAGGAGGAAGCATCATCTTCAGATGATGAGGAAAAAGTTCACCAACCTGACATCACCCCACCGGAAAAGCCATTGCCGCGCTGGGTGAAGCAGCTCTATGACCACAATAATCCTATGCCTACATCTGTTGAGGAGAAGGCAGACGGACCAAGGAGGTCTCAGAGAATAGAGAAGCAAAGGAGGGCTTCTGATCACATAGTCAATATAGCCTTGATGGTTGAGATTATGAGAGAAGTAAAGGAGCCAACTGACTTAGAAGAAGCACTTGTAGATCCATCATGGAAGGCTGCTATGCAGGTGGAGTATGACAGCATAATGAAGAATGACACTTGGGAGCTAGTGGATTGACCAGCAAAGCGGAAGGTTATTGGCACCAAGTGGATCTGGAAGGTAAAGTACAAGGCTGATGGTACCTTAGAAAAGTACAAAGCTAGACTAGTTGCCTAAGGATTTTCACAAGTTGAAGGGTTTGATTTTCAAGAGTCATTTGCCCCAACTGCCAGAATGACCACTATTCACACGGTACTTGCAGTGGCTGCCCACAAGAAGTGGCCAGTGTACCAAATGGATGTTAAGTCAGCGTTCTTAAATAGTGACCTCAAGGAGGAGGTGTATGTGGCTCAGCCACCAGGGTTTGAGGCCCCCCATTCTGAGAACAAAGTGTGTAAGCTGAAGAAGGCATTGTATGGGCTGAAACAAGCCCCCAGAGCATGGTACCACCGGATAGATAAGTTCTTTTTAAACCTAAACTTCAAAAGATATGCCTCAGATGCTAACTTGTATGTTTATAGGGATGGTAAAAAGTCTGTAGTGATTGTCCTATATATGGACGACCTTCTTATCAGGTGACTATGAAGATATGATCAACCAAACTCGAAAGGCTTTGAGTTTTGAGTTTGAAATGACAGACTTGGGCTTGCTGCACTATTGTTTGGGGATTGAAGTCTGGCAAGAGCCATGAAAGATCTTCATCTCTCAGAAGAAGTATGCATGGGAGATCTTGAAGGCATTTGGCATGATCGAGTGCAAGGAGATAGCTACACCTATGGAGGTGAATGCAAAGTTATCCGTCGAGGATACATCAGCACTAGCAGACATTGGGAGGTATAGGAGGTTGGTCGGCAATCTGATCTACTTGTGTAACACCAGACTAGATATCAATTTTGCTGTTGGTGTTTTGAGCAGGTTCTCAAACAAACCTCATGAGAGACATTGGAAGGCTGGGATGGGGGTGCTTAGATACTTGAAGAAAACTCTTGACTATGCTATCACATACAGTTTCGGAACTTCTCTTGTGGGGAACTGTGACTCAGATTGGGCAGGAGACATTGATTCTAGGAAGTCAGTTTCTGGTTATTGTTTCTCTTTGGGTTTAGGAATTTTCTCTTGGATTAGTAAGAAGCAGCCAACAGTGGCATTGTCTTCTACCGAAGCAGAGTACAAGGCAGCTTGTTTTGCTGCATGTGAAGCCGTATAGTTGAGAAGGATTCTATGGCATATGGGAGTGCAGGATGAAGAACCAATTGTGCTGAGATGTGACAATCAGAGTTGCATCGCCATTGCCAAAAATCCAGTGTTTCATGCACGCACCAAGCATATAGAGATCCAGTATCACTATGTGCGTGATTTGATGGAGGATGGGATAGTGGAACTGGTCTACTGTCCAAAAGAGGAGAATGGAGCAGATATCTTCACCAAAGCACTTACGAAGGATTTGCTTCAAGTTCATCTTCAGAGACTCGGCATTGGGCCGAGGAGATAGTTCACCTATGGGTGGACATTGAGGGGGGGTGTTAGATATGATCAATGCCCCACCCTCATTAGGTGATACCAATGATCCATGGTGCTCAAAGTTGTAAGGCCCCCATTATGAGGAGAAGCCAAATGTGAGCCCGGACATTGGTTGAGTCCTGACTTGTATATCAGATGAGGTCTATGTGACCGGATGGCAAAAAGGTGATTGTTGTGGGTCTAATCTTTGGGTTAGACAGAGTGGTTAAGTTGGTAGCAACTCAAGGCGCATTGCATCGAGTTGCGGTGTAAGGGAGTTAAAAGGGGCCCCTATTGTGGGGTCCGAGGGCCGCGGAAGCGGCCCTTGGCTGGGGGGTCCCAAGGGCGCCAGCGGCCCCCCTGGCGGGGGTCCGGGGATAGCGCCCCCGGCCCAATGGTAAAGGGAATATTCCCTGGAATATTCCATGGCCGACTAGTGGAGGCTTATATGGTAGGTCGGTCAGGCCAACCTCACGGCCTTCGCAAGCTATAAAAGCTAAACCCCTTCACAGCCATCGAACACTCATCTTTCACCTAGTCAGAGTTGTTGTTCCAGCTAGCCTTAAGCTCTTCACCTATCTTCTGTCTAGATCACCATCTAAGCTTCACACAGTGGAAGCGCACGGGTGGACAGAGCCATCTTTGTATCAGTTGTTTGGAGTTAAAGAATTTACTGATTCTTCTCTTATCTGTTGTGTACTCTCTATCTCTTTCTCAAATTCTGTTCGTTGCGCCGTGTAATATTTTACATAGGCGTAACTCTCCATCACATTAAAGCCCAACATTACTGCGCCCTCGGCGTTGCAGAAATCATCGCCTCCTGTCTCAAATTTCTCCTGCCTACGTCTTCCTGCTCTGTGCGCGTCGTACTACCTGTGATCTGGTCGATTGCTATGGGGCTTTGATAGCCCATAAAAAAAGTTTTGAAAATCATCAAGTACAGCTCCTGCAATCTGTAAAAAACCAGGCCCCTGTCTAAGAAACCCTAATTCCACCATAGCCAAAATCTCCCAAGCTCATTTTTCTCTCAGTTTCTCACTCCTGCCACTAAACCAAGCTAAATCCTACTAAATCTGAAGTTCCCAACATCAAATCAAGGAGGGGAAGGACCTAGAAAGATTGAAGGACGACCAAACGACCCCGAACAAGAAGATTCAAGCTCAACATCAACATAGACATAGTGTGTTTTCACACTGCCATTGGTTGTGTCTTTTGACACATTAGATTTCAACTCTGTGTTGGAAAGTTTCAGAGATTTTAAGCTGATTCCATCATGGAAATGCCAAGCATGAAGTCTCTTAGGTGGTTACCTATCATAAAGAGTAACAGTACTCTTGTTGCCCATTTACATTGCATGCAAGACTTGGCTATCTTGTAGAAAGACATGGAGCTGTCTACATCAAAGTTCAATCAATGAATCCATCAGAAGATTTTGAAGACATTTCCACCACCTCAAAGATGATATCTTTGCTTGAGGGGGACATGGACATGAAGACTGAAACACTAAGCAAAGTCCATGGGGAACCAGACCAAGAAGACCATTAGATCAAAGAGCAAAGGAAGAAGGACAAGAAGAAGACCAGCCATGAAGACCAAAAGACCACATCATTCAAAGCTGAAGAACCAAATATTAAAGACATGAAGATTTTCCATGATGACAAAGAAATAGCAGATGCTGAAAAAGACCACAAGGGCCTATCGATCCTTGTCTCTCATTTTCTGTTTTAAAAGCATTGTACCTGCCTTAATGTTCCTTTCTTAAGCTTGTAAAAACTCCTCATGTAGCCTTGTACTACAGCCTCTGTACACTTTTTGAGGCCCCTGTTACATCCTCTGGATGTCCACCATGTTTATGGTACCCACACTTAGCCTTTTCTACAACAGCCTCTGGTGTTTTGCCATGTTTATGGTATGCCCACAATTTGCAGGTGTTGCTCTCACTAAAGCCTCTACACACTTTGTACTTTCAGGTTGTCATTGAGGAAGGGTGTTGAGAATCTACCAATCACACCCTATGTATGCCCCTTTGTATGGAACAGCTAGGCTAGGGAGATGCAGCTCATTCTAGGAAGAGAGACAGATCCCATAGGCACAGTGGATGTAGTGTGCTACCAAGCAATCCTATATAATGATGTACTTGACTATCACTTTCATATGATGATAATGCAATAGTACTTGTCTATTTCTGTCAAGTGTCTGTGTCATTGTCAATCCTACACAAGATTGTGTTTATGAGTTCAAGTTTCAATCTTGAAACCTAATTCACTTGTGTAATAGTTGTCTACATTGTCATGTCAACATGAGTAGTATCTTTATCTTCCATCCTCCATAGCTTCCGCCTTTGCCATGCTCTAGATCCCGGATCTTTTACATAGGATTCTATAGTTAGAACGAAGGTCTAGATAGCCCTCTTTACAATAATTTTTGTGACACGAGTGACTTAGAATAGCAACTCTATCATAGGAATAACTTGAGTCACTTGCTCATAGGTATAATAGTTTTGTTGAATCTGGCATCTGTCTATGTGGAGGGTAGGGTTCGATTTAGATTCTTCAAAATTAAATAAATAGATAACCTTAAGACTTTTCATCCACTAAATTTGCTTCAAGTTTGTTTTTGGATGTAAGCAAGATGATTAGCATTGATGACAAAATATATGCCTTCATGCGTCTAATGTCTTTCACAACAATATCTTCCATTATATGTGAAGCTGGATTATGAATTCAATCCAAATAAACATGAATCAAACTCGCTTGTAAAAGTTTAGAGAGGGCATGGCTACTGTGAACATGGCTTGAAATACTAAGAATCTTTGCCACGCTTCATCACTCTAAGTCAAATTTATTAATCATTAATGGCATAAAAATTTTATTCTTTGCTAACTCTTGCTTAATTTTAAAATTTTGAAACAATATATCTATTCATCCAAAATTTATTTTTGTTTTGATTCCAATTGTAATGTGCCTACCTAAATGAACGTCACTAGCATGTATTTCTATAGCCCATCAAGAGTTTAGTAAGATTACTACCATCCCAAACTTTTTAAAATAACCAAATAATCGTAATCTTGAGCTACTTGAATCTACCCTACAAGGGAAGCTCCCCCAAACTTCACAAGGATCAACTTGAAATGGGAAACTATGTTATATGCTAAAGTCTCATATTAGCCATCTAGCGTTGGCTTTTGAGATGACTAAATTGCTATCATCCCTCAAGCTGAAGTGAATCATTTCTACACTTGGTTCAAAGAGAGTGAGAAATGAGGGGGAGTGATGCACATCAACCCCTCTACCAACCATAGGGTAAAGTCTCGTCTCCGATTCCCTAAAATGGCATTGGTTGGGTTCTAATGATGACACATTAGGATAGTCAATGTTTGGCTCTTCCTAGACTTGCCTCAACAATTTCTTGAATTGTGATGGAAGCCTCTCGGTGAATTGACACGTTAGGATAGTCAATGTTTGGCTCTTCCTAGACTTGCCTCAAAAATTGCTTGAATTGTGATGGAAGCCTCTCAATGAATTGAGATCACCCTGCCTTTGACACGACCTAATCACCCACTTCCCTCTAGGATTTTATTTAGTTTACTAATTATTCATTTCACAATTTAATTTGATCTATAGTAATAAACTTTCTTAATTAACCCTTTAAAATTATGTTCGTTCATATAAATTAGGCATAGGGACACAAATACAATTTCAAACAATCCTTTAAAAAAACAATTGCAAGCTGTGTATTTATCAGTACCTTCTCCAATGTGCAAATTGCTGTGTCAGGATTCCATCCCTTATACCAATACCGATATCCAAAGTATATGGATACCCATGCATGGGTACAATCCACCAATCCATCCTTATCTAGGATCAAAGCCTTTCAAGAAGAAAATTCCTATCCTAACATCCTCCCTATGAAGAGACATCTCATATTTGGGGCTAGTCGTTGCAGCATCCATTGTGGACAAACCCAGCTCCTTGTTAAAGGGATCCGCCAACCACTAGTCTTGGAGGAGACCTAAGGTGTATCCAAGAATTTGCTCATGATGGCACAATATATTTTTTCAATATCCACAGTCAAGGAAATTACTCTATTCCCAACTAGAAAAACGTCTCTTTTCCAAGCAACAAACTTATCTTAAATCATTTCATCAAAACTAAAATATTTTACTTTGAATATCTCACAAGAGAAGATACAATTTGTGCCTTATTTCTCCTAAAGTCCAATCATTTCATCAAAACCAAAATATTTTTCTTTGGATATCTCACAAGAGAATATACAATTTGTGGCTTATTTCTCCTAAAGTCCAATCATATAGAGTGATACATAATGGTCCCCCTAGTGTTTAGGCTATGATACTTCTTAATCCTCTTTCTACTTTTCACAGATCTTAGGATTTTCTCCTAGATGATATAATAGGTTAGTATGCAATAATTTAGCATCCACCATGAGCAAGGCATCTATCTTTACTCCTAGTAGTTCTGTACTTTAAGGAATAATCATGACTAGTTCTTGTGATGAATGATTCATTTTCATATCCTAAGGTCATTGTAAGTTGCAATTCCCTCTTGAATTCACAATAATTTAAGGATATTCAAGATTCTTGCCTACATGAATTGAAATTAAAATTTTCCATTCATTGTTGCAAGTAATACCAAAATAAACTAATCAATTAATCAATTGACTTAAGCAAATTTTCTTTAAATCCATCCAAGGCACCTAAACAAAAGTTGGTGTGGATGGGACCTGATTCACGCATGCTCTTGTCCCACTCCGGCTCTCTCTCACTTGGGACCATCGCCATTAGCACTTTCTCAATTTCACCTTCTTTGTTAGACTTGAACTTCAAGCTAGTGGGGTTTGTAGAAGTAGGGGAACACGTGCAAGGGAAGTGTGAGTGAGATTTAAGAGATTAGGAAATTTGGTTTAGAGGGGTGGGTTGAGTAATGAGATTATGGTGGAATAGAAGAGTTTGAGGTGTATATATGCATATAAGAGATATGATAACAATAAGGTGGTGATGACATGAGTGGGAGGAAGTGGTAGATGTAGATGGGTGTTACTTTGTAGATATCACTTTGAAGTACACAAATAGGGCAAACGAAATGATAAGCAGTTTGTTAGAATGGGGAAAAGGAGTCTCCGCACTATAAACATGGGTGAGTCATTGTGCAACTCTAGTATCAAAATAGTTTCCTTGGATCACGTACATCCCTAGCTATCACTTGTCATATACGTCTCTCTCTCTCTCTCTCTCTCTCTCTCTCTCTCTCTCTCTCTCTCTCTCTCTCTCTCTCTCTCTCTCTCTCTCTCTCTCTCTCTCTCTCTCTCCTTCTCTTAACTGTCTTCTCTCCTTTTCCCTCTCTCTCTCTTTACTTATCCTTCTCTCCTTCTTTCTCTCTCTCTCCCACTATCTCCTCCTCCTCTCTCTCTCTCTCTCTCTCTCTCTCTCTCTCCACACCCTCTTCTCTTAACTGTATTCTCTCCTTTTCCCTCTCTCTCTCTTTACTTATCCTTCTCTCCTTCTTCCTCTCTCTCTCCCACTATCTCCTCCTCTCTCTCTCTCTCTCTCTCTCTCTCTCTCTCTCTCTCTCTCTCTCTCTCTCTCCACACCCTCTTCTCTTAACTGTATTCTCTCCTTTTCCGTCTCTCTCTCTTTACTTATCCTTCTCTCCTTCTTCCTCTCTCTCTTCCACTATCTCCTCCTCTCTCTCTCTCTCTCTCTCTCTCTCTCTCTCTACTATCCTTCTCTTCTTCTTTTCTCTCTCCTACTACCACCACCACCATCTCCTCCTCCTCCTCCTCCTCCTCTATCTCTCTCTCTCTATTCCCTCGTTATCTCTTCCCTCTTTATCTCACTATATTACCACACACACATTCTCTCTCTTCCTCTCCCTCTATTTTCTCTCTTCCCTCTCTCTCTCTCTCTCTCTCTCTCTCTCTCTCTCTCTCTCTCTCTCTCTCTCTCTCTCTCTCTCTCTCTACTATCATTCTCTTCTTCTTTTCTCTCTCCCACTACCACCACCACCATATCTCTTCCCTCTTTATCTCACCATATTATCACACACACATTATCTACCTCTCCCTCTCCCTCTTTTTCTCTCTTCCCTCTGTACCTCACTATATGACCTCTCTCTCTCTCTCTCTCTCTCTCTCTCTCTCTCTCTCTCTCTCTCTCTCTCTCTCTCTCTCTCTCTCTCTCTCTCTCTCTCTCTCTCTCTCTCTCTCTCTCTCTACTACATCCCAGGATAGTATATCTCCCTGCATCTATTACATATACACATCGCACCACTTTATCACAGCCGACAGTTGTTCCCCTATCACAGCCGACATTTGTTCCCCTTTTGTATCCATTATCTGGAGTACCAGAGCTACATACGCACATACACATACACGACACTTATCACACTCACAGCACTGTATTTTCAGTTTTCAATTTTTAGATTTTCATTCAGCACTTTTATTTTGGATAGCTAGACCTCATCAGTTGTATCACAGTTTGTCTCATAGGCCAGTTTTGGTCTTTAGAAGACGTTAATATAACTTTCTCTCTCTCTCTCTCTCTCTCTCTCTCTCTCTCTCTCTCTCTCTCCCCACACCCTCTTCTCTTAACTGTCTTCTCTCATTTTCCCTCTCTCTCTCTTTACTTATCATTCTCTCCTTCTTCCTCTCTCTCTCCCACTATCTCCTCCTCTCTCTCTCTCTCTCTCTCTCTCTCTCTCTCTCTCTCTCTCTCTCTCTCTCTCTCTCTCTACTATCCTTCTCTTCTTCTTTTCTCTCTCCCACTACCACCACCACCATCTCCTCCTCCTCCTCCTCCCCCTCCTCTATCTCTCTCTCTCTCTATTCCCTCGTTATCTCTTCCCTCTTTATCTCATTATATTACCACACACACATTCTCTCTCTTCCTCTCCCTCTATTTTCTCTCTTCCCCCTCTCTCTCTCTCTCTCTCTCTCTCTCTCTCTCTCTCTCTCTCTCTCTCTCTCTCTCTCTCTCTCTCTCTCTCTACTATCATTCTCTTCTTTTCTCTCTCCCACTACCACCACCACCATATCTCTTCCCTCTTTATCTCACCATATTATCACACACACATTCTCTACCTCTCCCTCTCCCTCTATTTTCTCTCTTCCCTCTGTACCTCACTATATGACCTCTCTCTCTCTCTCTCTCTCTCTCTCTCTCTCTCTCTCTCTCTCTCTCTCTCTCTCTCTCTCTCTCTCTCTCTCTCTCTCTCTCTCTCTCTCTCTCACACACACATATAGCACTGCGATGATTATAGGAAGTCATAATCCATTCCATACCTTTGAGGCTTTCATAGCCTGTGCCTCTCCTCCCTCATTTAGTGAGCTTTACTTGGTCTGCGTCGGAGTTTCTCTCCTGGAATCAAGTTGCAATCGACATCCCACCTTTACAAACTGGTCAATTCAATTGTAATCATACGTTTTGCAATTATAAAGATGGTGTAGCTTGTATAGAAATTGGCATTGCAAACAAAATCAGTGTATTCTACTACTTTCATCTTCTATATCCTTGGCTTAAACACATAATCTTGCATCCAAATTTAGGCAGAAATAGCAGGCAAGGTAGATGCAAGCATAAAAGGTTTCTGTCAAGAGTATGGATGAGGAAAGAAACAGCAAAGATTGTGTGATTTGAGACTCTCTCTCTTTCTCACTCTCTAATTCGTATGAATGATGTTCAACTCAGGGCACAAACATGGCTAGAATAAGGCATATCCTAAAGCAAGCTCATCGATTAAAGGTGGCAAGATACAAGGACGAAAGACTCATGAACAAAACATAGATAACTGCAATAGAATTCATAGGAGTAGAGGACATTCTGAATGTGAACAAGGTCTAAGAAACTTGAGCTAGCTTTTCACTCGATGCTAGAAATGTCTTTTTGGATTGGCTAAACGAACTTCCAATCCTCTGTGTTCCCATGAAGTTAAGTGTTGCAATACATGGCAAACCGAAGTCATTATCTTTATCTTGAGTACATGTAGGTAGCACCTTATGGTCCAGCGGAAGCTTGTAGACACTCTCTTTCCCTTCCTTTGGCTCAGAATAGAAGCCGGCTTCTTTCGGAGATACTTTTGTCCTCTTAGGTGCCACGCCTTTCACCTTATGAGGCATTCTTTTTTCACTCCCTCCTTTGTCCATGGAAGCATTCCTCACCTAAGCATCCTCCCATAGAACCTCGCGTCGTGTTACATCACATAGTGGCGGAGGATCTTTGTACTTATGGGGCCCACCAAAGGTGATGGGTTTCATCCCGTTCCCGGTGAATGAGAATAAAAAGGCTCCTAAAAATGAGCAATGCGCACAACCTTGCTTGCTCCACCTGGGAATCGATCCAACGTGCCACCCCAATGCACCAAGCAATGCCCCTCTTGAAAATTTTGTTGCAAAAAATGAAGATAAAGCTTTCCGCTTTTAAAAACCGCCACTTTCGATTGGAAAAACCTACATGTAAAGGGGCATGGTGGGCCCCTTATGTATATCTATCCTCAGCCTCGCATACTCATTAGCCTTGTAATCAAAAGCACCATCTTCATCGGCTTTAGCTTCACAAGACTGCATTCGTTTTTGCACATCGACCACATTGAACAACCAGCTAATCACATATGAATCCAAGCGCTAGGGAATACATTATTTATTGAAGCACTAAATAGTGAATTATTAAGGTAATAACTTAAGAGTGCATTCATCCTAAGAAGAAGCAACTCACAACCTCTTTGTCCACGTACATTAAATACCCCAGAATGCTCATGGTTAGAAGGTTTTGACACTAAACAAAACATCCACATAACAATGGGCATATAGCTAGGGCTTCTATAGTTGTTCATTATTAGGTTGATCACTTGGGTGAACACTTGGATGGTTTCTCATTTCCCCCATCCTCTATCTAGCCCAGCTAGAGGTCTTCACCCACACCACTTGTCCTTGGAGGGCTTGATTTGTTCACTATATTTGGCATTAGGGGATTTTGTTAAAGGCCTCAAAGGCTACAAACTTCACGATTTGGCCAATGAGGCATATGCCTTTTGCCTAAGGCCTAAAGGCCTTACTTTTGTTTTTCCTGACTCTTCATTACTCAGACTTAGGCCTAAGGTCTAAGGGCCTTGTAATTTTGAAATTTTCATTGAAGGTCTTTAAAAAAAATTGTTCGGTCCTTCACTAACAAGAGGCCTTGGCCTAATGGTTAAGGCCCTTTAATCTTGTGGTCTAATGAAAATAGTCAAGAGGCCTTGGCCTAAGGCCGTAAGGTCTTTTGATTTTCAAGTTTGCTAAATCTAATTGAAATACCATGGCCTAAGACCTTAAATCCTTTTAATTTTCAAGTTGGTCAAATGCAAACGAAAGGTTGTGGCCTTATCTTAAGGCATTAAGGCCTCTTTCTCTTCAAGTTAGCTTAAAAGAATCAAGAGCTAGGTTCAAAGCCTTTTGCATTTTTTATTCAACTTATTGGACTGAGGGCTTTAGCAAAGGCCAAAAGACCTTGTTATTTTTTTATTCGGCCCATGATGTTATAAGGTGCCCCCTAGTTTAAGGCTCTAAAAACTACAATTGAGCATGTAGGCCAAGGCCTTTAAAAAGGTTGTGAGCTTTCCAAAGGGGGCCACAAGTCATGAGCTTCATAGCCCTTCAGAGGGCCAATTCCTAACCTTAAGGCCCTTAAGGTCCATGAAGCTCACAACTCATCCTTTTAGGTCAAGAGCCTTCATTTTAGGCCCTAAGGTAAATTAACCTTAGTGTTCGGTCTAAAAGGGCCCGATCAACCCCACTTGGCCAAAGGTTAAATGTTCTACCTATAAGGTCTAAAGCCATTCTAACTTGTTAAGGGGCCTAAGCCCAAAACATTAGGCTATGGACCTTGTTACTAAGCCATTGGGCTGAGAGCCACATGAATTCGCCCCCCCATAGGGCAGTGGAAGGCCTTTACAATAGACCCATTGGCCTAAGGCCATTAATTTGACCCAAAGGGCTGAGAGGCCCATTGATTCCACCTAAAGGATGAGGTGTTTCATGGATGGGCCAAATGGCCAAGGCCACAACATTGGGCCCATATAGAGCTACTAGCCAACATAAATCCACAAAGGGTCAAAACCAAAGTGATTTTCCTATAAGGCCTAAGTCCATTACGTTTGTATAGCCTAAGATTAAAATTTGAAAAGCCCTTAGGGGCTAAGACCAAGCGAAAGTCCAATTTTTCACAATGAAGGCAAGTGAAAGGCATTCATTCAAACATTTTGGCCCTTGCTAATGTCCATTGGCCATAGAGTGTCTAAAGTGCCCAATGTGTAATAGTATAAAGTAATGTTTGGTAGCTACTCAAGGTCTTGTCACTATCATTGCCATCCATACTCCACAAGAATTATTAGACTTTGACTTAAATGGGAAACCCAAGTCTACCTTGCAATGTAGCACCTAGACTTATCCCACAAGGATCGACCTGAGGATCATGTAGAGCTAATAGTCACTAATAGCACTCTAGTGCCAACAAAGACAATCACATTATAATCACTTGTTATGGCTAAGATTGGACTAATCATCATACTTGGATCAAAGAGACTGGGAGAGGAGAGGGAGTGGGAGTGAGACTCAACCCCTTTTCCTATAAGGCATAATCTTAGGTCATACCCCCCTAAAACACACTTAGTCAAAATCTAAGGCCATACCCTAGAAATACAATGTTTGGCTTTGGCTTATTTTCCATAATTAGAAAGCAAACAATCAATCAGGTTTACCCAACCATTGAGCGTTTTTATCGAGAAAATTTACTTGCTTGTTTTCCATTCATAAACATAAAATCCTTTAGTTTTCTAAGTACATCATATTATGCACACAATTTGACACATAAAATTCTTATGTTTTCTAAGCATAGCATACTATGTATATATTTTGACATATAAAAATAGCTTCATTAATTATCCCTTATCATTGGGTTCCTTTTCATTAAATGCACATACATAAAGTCAAGAATGCATTCCTTTCCAAACATCCATTTTTTATCATTTAGATATTTACGTTGGTAGATCCACTTATAAGAGCTAGAGATATAAATATCTACTCAACTAAAAGTAAAATTACCTTAGAAAAAAAAAAGGGATAGTGCTCCTTCCCAACTCTTGGAAATAGAAGAATTATTGAGTAATGATTGGAAATGAATGGTTGACTAGCTTTATGTGAAATAGTCACCTTGATTTCCATCATGAAAGTTTCTAAAATAAGTCCATATCCCAGATGCCAGACAAGTTTAATCACTATCGTACCTCCCCAAGGCATTGTCTAGGGCTTATACCCAAACCAATACTTGGCTACAAGCACTTGACCATGTCTAGGCAAGGGATCACATACATAAGGTTCGCTCTTATTACGGCAGTACAAAAACTAGGGGGCTCTTGTTAGTTTTTGGTAATATTTGTGGCTAGACCTATTATAGAGAAGAAATCCATACAAATATGATGATGGGATGAACATTCGAGAGCTTAGGACTATGGGCAAGGTAAATGCTCTCCACTATAGAGAATCTCTAGTAGCTACTTACTAATATGATTTTTTCTTAGCTTTGTCTTAAGAGATTGGACTCCCTTCAAGTTGGTTTAGTATCCCAAGTGGTTCCTAAATAGCCTAAGTCCTGACAACCACTTAGGGATGGCTATTAAGGTATTATAGGCATAGATACCATTTATAGAAACTTATTCTACTATTTACGTTATTGTGAATGGTTCTTCGAACCTCTTATTTTTCCCCTTCAACCAATTAGTTTCTTAGTGGTCCTTGATTTTCCATAATTGATTTTTCTTCTTTATTTCAATCTTGGTGATTTTGCATATGTCTTTTCAAAAGAAGTTTTTATTGTACTTTATCTATCATACAACTAAAGCCTTCCTTTAGTTTTATTTTTCGGTTGATAACTCTTGTTTATAATCTCATCCATGTCTACAAATTACATTTACCAATTTTTGGCTAAATTTCATTATTACTTGTTATGACAAATTTGTGGTATTTTTCGAGGTATGCTCATAATAACTTTTTTGTCATATGTTCCATAAGATAAAATAAATTTCTTACTATATTAACAAAAATGATTATTCAACTTCTAGTTACTCCATAAATTAATTTTTTTAATTTTATTTATTTATTTTTAATATAAATATATAATGACATTTTATGTTTTTGCTATCAAGGAATGATTTAATCTTGTGAATTACATAATTTAGTTGTATTCTTAGAATTAATATTACTACAATGTCTGGTTTATTTAACTAATTTGTTAGGAATTATTTTCAAAAGTAACTAAACTAATACTCTAGATTGATTTATTTAACTATTATATACCTCTCATGAATAATCTACTCATGAATAATGTATCTATATAATTAAAAATTTTAACTATGTAATTCTATTAAATCTTGTTAATTTATTTAACTAAATATTATTTCTTATTAATTTTTCTTTTCATTACCATTCTTAATGAATAATCCATTACACTTGCATGATTCCAACAAAAGCATATATTTTTTCTAAAGTGCTCTCTTGAATGATTTACCTAGATTATAAATAAATGATTTATTAGAGTTTCTTTTTTAAATACAAAATACTTACACAAAATATTTTTATTATTGAAGACTATAGGATAGTATTCTACTTTTTCTATTATTATTTTATAAATAATACATTATTAATTTTACCTATGAAAATTCTTCACCAATTCACTTTCCTCATCGAATAACTAACACCTTGTAATTATTTTCATTTATCAATTTGTCTGTTATATTAATCATTATTCTTTCATAATTTTTTATTTTCTTATACATGTACTTTTTTAATAGTCTACTTTATCGTCTTGTAACCCTATTAAAAGAATTTTCCAGCAAATCAAATTCATTTTAAGGTACGAAATTATTTTTAATCTAATTAATGGTTTTCAAAAAAACTATACTCTAAGATAAACTCTAATCAAATAATATTTTCTTGATTGGCTAATTCATTGCTTCACCCTATTTAATTAATTCATTTGCAATTAATTCAAAGTGATGGCACCTAGACTTCATTTCTATTATTCGTATACGCAAGCACTAGTGTTATGGATTATCAAGGATGGTGGACCTGCCAAATCTAAAGATACTGCCACTGCAGGGATTTGTTTGCATGTAGGCATTGTGAAGGGAAAGGCTACCCACCATTTGTCTATACATAGTGACATTCTCTATTTCATTCCCAACATCAACTACAAGTTTGACATTCTAATCTAATGGTGTCTCCATGGCTTATTTCAGCAACATATCATGAGCATATTGTTTTTGCAACAGCCATATACCTTGAGGTGTAGATACAACCTGAATCCCAAGGAAGTATTTTAGCTCTCCAACTAGATCCTTCACCTTGAATTCAAACTATAACCATGACTTAATTTCTTTGTCTTCTTTGTAAACAAGCTATGGTTTGCATTACCCATCTGAAAACCAAGTTGATGTAAATAAGTACCTATATGAGCACCCCATGCTCTCACCTTTTTCAACATGCATACAAGTGTCGGATAGTCAGGGTGTACATAGCCCTCAAGCTATTCCATATACATCTCCTCAAGCAAGTCACCATTCAAGAATGCATTTTTGATATCCATCTACCATAGATTCTATCCCTAAGAAGCTACTAATGCAATGACTATTCTTACAGTTGCCATCTTTGCAATCGGGCGCTGAAAGTCTCCTCATAGTCTTTTGCAACCAGCATTGGCTTTATACCTTTCCAATGAACCATCTCACTTGCATTTCACTTTACAAACCCATTTACAGCCAATGGGCATTTTTTTCTTTAGGCAAACTAACCAGATCCCATGTTTCATTTTCAATTAGTGATGCTGCATATTCTTCATCCATGGTAGCACACCAATTTTCATCTACAACTGCCTCACTAAACTTCGTAGGCTCTCTATAGCCTGACACTTTAGTCATATATGCATAATTTATGGCTGAATACCCACTGTATGTGAGCCTATCAACTGGTTTCCTGACCATTTTAGACCTTTTTAGTTGTGGTTCACTTTGCGCTTGCCTCTTATGAGGCGGCACATACTTGCTTTGTCATACACCAGAGGCATCATAATTGATGGTGTCAAGACTATCACTACCACATGACTCATATCTAACTATAAGCGGGCTAGTTACATCATCAAACATCTTCTCTTCGCCTTTATCTAATCTTCCCCTCATTGACATTTCCATGTCAGTGGATGTAGAAACATGATTTTGTAGTTGTCCTAACCAAGGACTAACAGTAGAAGAACCATCACCTACAGGTCCACTCATGGTAGTACTAGCGAAATGATAATTTTCAACATGAGTAGAGCTAGCTGGTCCATTAGAAACCACTGCATTCAAACCACCATACCATGACGTCAACTCATCAAATACTACATCCCTACTGATCAAGGTTTCGTAAGGGGACGGATTATAACACTTGTAGGCCTTTCTATCTTGTGCATAGCCAAGAAAGACACTCTTTATAGCTTTTGGATCTAACTTTTTTCTCTTTTCATTGGGTACATGTATGTAAGCAATGCAACCAAACACTTTAAGGTGGCTGATGTCAGGCTTGTGCCCAATATAATTTCTCATATGGAGTCAAGTCATGAATTCCAATTGTAGGTGTTCTGTTCAGTACATAAATAGTAGTGACAATCACTTTAGCCCAATAAGCATTTGGTGAGTTCTTTTCATTAAGCATTGCCTTGGCGGCTTCCATAAGTACACAATTCTTTCTCTCTACCACACCATTATGATGTGGTGTGTGACTGCATGTGAGTTACCTTTTTATTCCATATTTTGCCAAACTCTCTAAAAACATATTCTCCACCTCCATCAAATCTCAGACATGAGATATAACATCCAAACTCATTTTCAGCATGTGTCTTAAAATTCTTGAATACGTCAAGCACCTCATCCTTGTGCTTTGGATATACAGCCATGTATATCTGCTAGAATCATCGATAAATGACACATAATACCTGGCACCACCAAAATGTGCATTATGGGTAGGACCCCATACATTCGAATGCATCAACTACAAAGGTCGAGAACTATTTTTGACATGCCACATAAATGAAAACCCTGCTTGTTTCCCAAACTGACTAGCAAAAATAGACATCTCCTAGATCAGTGTACTTAAACTTTGGTAGACCAAGTAGAACCTGTTGTTGCTGCATATTTTTCAGCCTTTGAATATTGACATGGCCAATGCATTTGTGCCAGATTTCTACATCCCTAACTACTCCATTATCATGGGCAAACACGACTACTTTCAATTCAAGGATAGATGCATCCAAAGTGAACATTCTACCATGTCTCTTGCCTTTAGGAATTAATTTGCAACAATTTCCATATTTCGCAAAAAAGCAACCATATATGTTGAATCTGACTTGTCAATTGTGTTTTTCCATCTATCCAACCGACAATAAATTCTTAGTAATAGAAGGCACATGTAGTACATCATATAGACTCTTCTTTCTGCCATCAGGCATGATTAAACACAATATTAGTGAGTTTGGGAATCTCCCAATTCCCATTTTTTGAATACTAAAAAGGTGGCACCCAGATAACATGCCCATAAGTTTCTCAAAACCATATGATGTGATCTGTCATTGGAAAGTGCTTGAAAAATGGAACATATTGAGCCATAGAGCACTCGATTTGGAGTTACAGTGTTCAAGTTATGACAAATCCAAATATTTGACCACATGTCCCAAACTTATGGGAAACTCCCATATTCCCCAATATGGTGTTATTAACAGAACCACACATGTTTGCTTAATATCATGCTATGTGTCATCACCAGTGCATACATGTCCATGGGAACCTACTAGCAACTCATCAAATGACTCACCATGTAGAGTCATATGATTGGATGCTCCTAAGTCTATATACCACTTGTCATATCCTTGCCTTGCTTAGATGTATTCTTAGAAACATGTTGCATAGCAAACAATCTATCTCCCTGGTCATTCTATGTACCACTGGTATATGTATAATTTCCATGTTGTCTACATTTTGCCTCCATATTTGCTTGCTTTTTATGACAGTCCTTTGTTATGTGTCCATATCTTTCACAATAATGACTGTCTTTATCCCTATTAGACTACCCATGCAACTGCCAACAAGAGCCACCTCTACCTCTAGGTAATCTCCTCCTACCTCTAAAGTCTCCAAATCCTCAATGTCCTTGCGCATTTGAGCTTTGCCATGCACTTTGTTATGGCTATCCATACGTATTCTGAGTGTCCCCATGATCTCGAAAAGCTCCATGAGCTCTACCACCTCTAGCTCATTGACTAGAGTAAAAGATAGTGTCTCTACTTTGAGAGGTACTCCAGCTTGTATTCAAGCCAAGCTAGACTTCCTCATGTAGCAACAATGCAAGTAATTCATCCCAGTCGAGGGGATCTACTCTCATAGATATTGAAGTATCAAATGCTTTGTACTCATTGCCTAATCCATTCAATGTGATTGCAATCATGTCATCCTGAGACTTTAGAACCAATAGTAGCAAGTTGATCTACTATGGTTTTTATATCTGTCCTTTAAGCTTGAATGCTCCTACCACTTCTAGACATATTATTAAACTATTGCTTCAGTTGTATCTTCCTTGCATGAGTAACATTACAATAATTTCTCATGAGAATATCCCAAGCATATTTTGGGAATTGATAGCTTGTAATTTGCATAGCCATCGCATTAGAAATGCATAAAGAGAACTAGTGTAACACTTTGCTCGCTCTCTCCAACCACCATTGTCGATGAGCTCTTATGAGTCAAATTCCGTTCAAGCAATTCAGGTTTTGCTTCAGCCCACTTACACAAATCCCAGTAGCCTCTACCAACAATCAAGAAATTTTGCATCCTAAACTTCCACAAATAAAAATTTTTGCATCCTAAAGTTCCACAAAGAAAAATTTTTATTCTCAAGCTTCTCTCCCACAATTTGAGTGATATTATTAATGCCTTGAGCATTTTCCATATCTACAACTATAGTATTCAATGCCATATACAACCTGTAAGTGCATGAGAGTCTCTACAAACCACTCAATTGTGTATAATAGTTTCAATCCAAGAACCTGTAATAAAATCTCTATAGTAACCAATGTGTTTCAGCTTACATGCATGTCAAATACATCCCCAATCATGTAGTAGAACATCTAGATGCAATAGCATACCAAGTAGATAGCATTTGCAACATATAGTTGATGTAGGCATCTTCCCAAAACTTATGATAGACAACAATCTATGAGCAACCGACAATAAATTCTCTACATAAACTGAATTATTTTTTGCTTAGGTCAACCTCACAACATCCCAGGCATACATCATAACCTCTGGGGTTCACTGCAGGTACATAGGAGCATAAATAGTGATTCATATGAGCAATAGCAATTTCAAAAACACTCTTCACAGGCTGTAAATAGCTAGCTCATTGCAAAACAATTGTAAAAACTATCTATATTTGAGCATTTAATGCTCACTTGAGTTCATAAACCTTCTGACATGTATGCCTCAACATCCAAGCACCTACAAGTGCCAACCACCCAATGCTCCAAGAGGCTTTAGCAACCACTAAATATGTGATGTCCAATTTCAAGACAAATTTTAGCCTGTTAATACTTCCTAGAACTAAGCATTAAGCACTCCAAAACCATGAGAAAATGCATGAGAGTAAGGGCATATACATTGTCAACCATTAGTAGGCACAATAGACTTCAGTATAGTTTCCAATGAGCTATAGCCAAGTAGTTGTATGATTTCCCTGTGTAGCTGCAAAAGTCTTGCTCTATTTTATAGCTAGTATTTGACTCAATCATTCCACAAGTGAGCTGAGAGCCTCAATGCCAATGTTATGGGTGTTGAGATGACAAGCTCAACACATGCGGACATTGATGATGGACCGCCTGGTTAGATGGGTCCACACGTCTACACTTAGCACGTCGGTGGTCATTATGACTCTCACATGGCCACTGACTCATTACTTATTATATTCAGGTTGTTACACCTATTTACAGCTGGCATAGTTATAGCGCCAGTCGACTAGTGTAGTCGATTATGCATTGTTTGACTTAGTAGGCCACTTTCCTTTTATGTTGTATCTTATCTATACTTTGTGTACATTGTGAAGTGTGTGAAAGAAGAAGAAGAAATCAGCAAGAAAACGTTTTGGCCTCCATCTCTCTTCTTGTCTCTTGAGTGAGCTTCTCCTTGTGCATTCTATGTGTGTTCGGTGCAGCATCTTGAGCAACCCCCTCCACCACGCGATTCTTGACATGGTATCAGAGCCGCACCACTGAGAGAGGCTGATTTCGAAGGTTGAAGCAAAGGGGAAGAAGCAAGGTTCAAGCAAGCAAGCCACGGGTAAGAAGCTCTCCCATCCTTCCACTCTTTCTCTTGGATAGTGCCTGTGGAGGCACCGGAAGCAAGGCAGAGCAAAAATCTCAGATTGCAGTGAGATTTGGTGTGCGCGAAGAGCACTGTATATTCTGCAGATCAGCCCTTTAGGGCTGTCCCGCAGTTATTTTGGGCATTTGAGGCCGTTTCAGGGCCCGTTTTAGAGCCGCAAGTTGCGGACAACAGTTTCAGGGTACGCTGTGACTTCAGCTATATCGACCGACAGTGGGTGCGCAGGTTACAGATTTCAGATCTGTAAGATTAAAGGTGTTTACCAATGAGTGAACACGAGGTTTATCTGCAAACAGGTTGCAGATTGCATGTATTGTTGAGCAGACAGTGAAAAAGGCTGTCTAGTGTATTGTTGTGCACTACAGGTCGAGGATTGCAGAAGATTTGCTTGCTGTTTGGTATTATTCTTGTGATAATGGCAGAGAACAGTGGAAGCCCCATCATTGAGAAGCTTGACAAGAACAACTACCCTTCATGGAAGTTCCGTGTCACGAACTTTCTTATTGGAAAAGGCCTCTACGAGTTCGTTTTAGGTGAAGAAAAGGAGCCGAAGGTGAGTGATCCTCCAACTGCAGAAGAGATAAAGGCACGAAAGGAATGGAATGCAAAAGACAAGAAGGTCATGTATTGGTTGTCTGCAGTAATTGACAATAATATGTTGGGACACATTAGAAATGCAGAGAATGCATATGCAGCTTGGACCATACTTGAAAGTATGTTTTCTGTAAATACAAAGGCACGAAAGATTCAACTCAAGCAAGAGTTGAATACATTGAAGAAAGGGAAGATGTCTATCAATGAGTATGCATTGAAGGTAAGGAGCATTGCAGATGCATTGGCAGTGATTGATGCAATGCTCGATGATGATGACTTGGTGTCGTCTACCTTGGGTGGACTTAACAATGAAAAGGCTTGGAAGTCTTTTGTAACTTCCGTATATGTCAGAAAGCCATTTCCAGATTTTGATGAGTTGGTCTCTCTAATGATCACTGAAGAAATCAACATGCAGAGTGAGACATCTGAAAGAAGTGGTGAACAGGTCCATGCTTTCTACTCCAGTTCAGGAAGGGGACGTGGTAGGTTCTCTTCAAGAGGCCGTGGTATAGGACGTGGTAGTGATAACCAGCAAAATAGATTGAATCAGCAATTTGGCGATATGCAGGTTTCAGGAGGTCATGGTAACTTTAGAGGCAGGGGGAGCTTTAGAGGAAGAGGTGGATGGCAGAACAGAGGTTCTAACAACTCTAGTATTGTGTGCCACTACTGTGGAAAAACAGGTCATATTGCAGCCCAATGTTATGCTAAGAGAGATGATATCCGCAGTGGTAAGTTGCAGCAAGGAAACTATGCATCGTCTTCACGACAGAATGAAGATAAAAATGAACATTTGTTCGTTATGCAGCATATGCTGAATGCTGTTACAGGAAAGGGAACACATGAAGATGTTTGATATGTTGATTCAGGTGCATCCAATCATATGACCAGCCATGCAGAATGGTTTGGGGAGATGCAGGATTTGCAGAATGCAGGTTATGTGCAAACGGGTGATGACTCATGCCACCCAATTTCACACATTGGAAAATTTTCCTTGTCCTTGCATGATGGTAAGACAAAGAGTCTTTCAGATGTATTGCATGTGCCATCTATTACAAAGAACTTGGTGTCAGTCGGTCAAATGGTAGAGCAAGGGCTGCAAGTCAGATTTAATGCAAAGGGCTGCTTTGTAGAAGACTTCAATGACAAGTGCAGGTTGGTAGCAAAGGGAAGTAGAGTTGGACGTATGTTCACTCTAGATGCTGGAATTCCTACTATGAATGCTGCTATGTATGCCAAAGGAAAAGGTGTTGTTGCAGACATTGAAATTTGGCACAAACGCATTGGACATGTAAATGTACAAAGGCTGAAATTAATGCAGTCCAAAGGGTTGGTTACAGGTTTGCCTACTTTTAAAGTTGCAGAATTTCAGAAGATATGTGAAGCATGTCAGTTTCGTAAGCAGGCAAGACAACCCTTTTCACTTGACAGAGATGTAAGCAGAAATATCCTTGATGTTGTGCATACAGACATTTGGGGGCCTACACAAAATGTATCTCTTGGAGGCAGTTCATACTTTGTCACATTCATTGATGATTGTTCTAGAAAGCTGTGGGTATATTTTATGAAAGAAAAGAGTGAAGCTTTTGAGCACTTTAGAACTTTCAAGGCTGCAGTTGAAAGAGAAACAAGCTTGAAAGTAAAGTGCCTGAGGTCAGATGGAGGGGGAGAGTACCTCTCAAATGAGTTCAGTGATTTTCTGAGGTCTCATGGGATAAAGAGACGGTTCACATGCAGGTATACCCCACAGCAAAATGGGGTTGCAGAAAGGAAAAACAGGCATATTGCAGAAGTTGCACGCGCCTTGATGGCTGAAAAGAATATGCCTAAGCATTTTTGGTCTGAGGCTGTTCATACTGCTGTTTATATTATGAACAGAACTCCCACAGCTGCAGTTCATGGTATGACCCCCGAAGAATGTTTTACAGGTAAGAAGCCTGATGTTTCACACTTGAAAGTATTTGGCTGCATTGCGTATGTTCATGTGCCAGATGAGTTGCGGAAGAAACTGGATCCAAAGGCTGAAAAGTGTATCTTTATTGGATACTCTTTAGAGCAAAAAGGGTATCGTTGTTACAACCCTGTCACATGTAAGTTCAGAGTGAGCAGGGATGTCATCTTTAATGAAATGAGGAGTTGGTATGCATCTAGTGGTGATGCATTGGATGTTGATGATGATCATGACACTCATGTGCAGGCTGAAAGGCAAGAATCACGGACTCTTAGTGGACCAGAGACATCATCTGGTAGTCCTTGGTCTGGGAGACTAAGGAGTACCTCTACATCTTCAGGTGCATCTAGTAGCACTACAGGTAAAGACAAAGGAAAGAATAAAGTGTCAGAAGGCATTGATGCAGTTCTTGATGGAGACTCCAGTGGCTCAGAGAGCTTGGATGATGAGCTTGGCATTCCTTCAGTGAGTACTCCAGGTGTGCAGAGAGCACGTGTTAATGCAAAGACTCCATTGAGTGATCCAGTGGTACGCAGGTCTAGCAGGGTGAGATACCCTGTTAAAAGATTTGGTTTTGAGGGTTATGCAGCTCACCATTATGCTTATATGGTGAAACTAGTTGAGGATGTTGAGCCCACATGTTTTGAGGAGGCTGTTGGTCATGCTCATTGGGATGCAGCAATGGATGAGGAGATGGCTGCATTAGAGGCCAATAAGACTTGGGATCTAGTATCATTGCCAAAGGGAAAGAAAGCTATTGGATGTAAGTGGGTTTATAAGATTAAGCACAATGCAGATGGTTCTATTAGCAGGTACAAAGCTAGGCTGGTTGCAAAAGGCTATGCCCAAACATATGGCATAGATTATGATGAAACCTTTAGTCCAATTGCTAGGATGGCAACTGTCAGATGTGTGATTGCTTTGGCAGCAGCCAAAGGTTGGAGATTGCAGCAAATGGATGTAAAGAATGCCTTCTTGCATGGTGATTTGCAGGAAGAAGTGTATATGGATCAGCCAGCAGGTTATGAAGATTTAGAGCATCCCACGTATGTGTGCAGATTGAAGAAGGCACTGTATGGGCTCAAGCAAGCACCTAGAGCATGGTCTGACAAGATTAGAGAGTATCTTGTCAATATTGGTTTTTATGTTTCTGATGCTGATCACTCACTTTATGTGAGAAAAGGAGATGCAGGTTTGGTCATCATAGTCATCTATGTGGATGACTTGATTATTACAAGTGATAGTGATAGTGGGATTGCTGAAGTCAAGGGTTGTTTGAAGATGAAGTTTGAGATGAAGGATCTAGGTGAGCTAAGGTACTTCCTTGGCATTGAGGTGATCAGATGTGATGATGGTATATGGCTGTTCCAAAGACAGTATGGCTTGGATATGTTGTCCAAGTATGGTATGACTGCATGCAAACCACTTTCAGTCCCGTTGGAGCAGAATGTAAAGCTGAGTGCTGATGTTGGGGATGAGATAGAAGACCCTACTATGTTCAGGAGGATAATGGGGAGTTTGATCTACATGACCATTACAAGGCCAGACTTGAGCTATGCTGTTGGTCTTGTGAGTCAGTTTATGCAAGTACCTAGAAAGCCACATTTGGATGCAGTCATACGCATATTGAGATATGTGAAGTCCACATTACATTATGGACTTTTCTATGAGGCAGGTACAGATGTACAGGTGTTTGGATACATAGATGCAGATTGGGCTGGTAGTATGTCTGATAGAAGATCTACCAGCGGATACATGTTCTCTCTTGGTAGTGCAGCAGTTGCATGGAGCAGCAAAAAGCAATCTACAATTGCTTTGTCGAGTACAGAGGCTGAGTATAGAGGTGCTGCTATTGCAGCATGTGAGGTAGTATGGCTGCAAAAGCTATTGGCTGATTTGGATGTCTAGGTGGAAGGTCTAGTTGTCATTTATTGTGACAACATGAGCAGTATACAGTTGGCTAGGAACCCTGTGTTCCATGCCAGGACAAAACATATTGAGGTACACTACCACTTTGTGAGAGAGAAGGTACTAGCAAGTGAGATTGACTTGGTGTATGTCAGCACACAGGATCAGATAGCTGACATCTTCACGAAGGCCTTGGGTACAAAGAAGCTTCAAAAGTTTCGAAGCTTACTTGGAGTTGTAGAGATGCAGTTGAGCTTGAGGGGGAGTGTTGAGATGACAAGCTCAACACATGCAGACATTGATGATGGACCGCCTGGTTAGATGGGTCCACACGTCTACACTTAGCACATCGGTGGTCATTATGACTCTCACATGGCCACTGACTCATTACTTATTATATTCAGGTTGTTACACCTATTTACAGCTGGCATAGTTATAACGCCAGTCGACTAGTGTAGTCGGTTATGCATTGTTTGACTTAGTAGGCCACTTTCCTTTTATGTTGTATCTTATCTATACTTTGTGTACATTGTGAAGTGTGTGAAAGAAGAAGAAGAAATCAGCAAGAAAACGTTTTGGCCTCCATCTCTCTTCTTGTCTCTTGAGTGAGCTTCTCCTTGTGCATTCTGTGTGTGTTCGGCGCAGCATCTTGAGCAACCCCCTCCACCATGCGATTCTTGACAATGGGGTCTTCTTTAATCCGTGACAAGTTGTTTGTTAGCTAATGGAGTGTGTTGGTGGCTATCCAAGTCTAAGTCTGAGCAGAAGTAAATGGCCAACATACAAGTGCAGTTTAGGCCTAATCACGTAGCCTGTTGATGTCTTTAGATCTGGTTTTCAACTAGCAACCACAATGTTTTAATAATTAAATAATTTTTTCCTAGCTTTACATAAAATTACTCTTCATTCTTGAGCATTAAAGTATGGCATTTGATGGTTGATGTTACCCATTACACCCTCAACAGAAAGAGGCACAATCTCTAAGCATCATGTTTTCTTATCTACTGCAAATGTTGGTCATTGATGAGCTCATTAACAAGCTCTAACACATCCCATTGATCCTCTATGCAAGCCTCAACAAGTTTTGTCAATTGCAAGAGCTCCAACTCTGATGTTCACACCTTTCAAATGTCGGCTATGGCTTCCTTTTCTTACAGATCCCCTTCAGTCTTCTCCTCTTGAAGCTCCATTTTCTATGCACCAATGCCAAGCTCGCAGGCTCAAGGTGTCATTGCTTCATGGCTCTGATACCATGTCAAAGCTTTAGAGGGAGAGAGAAAGATACAGACATTGAGAGAAACCCATACACTACATAACAGTCTAGGTCACTAATTGACTATGTCACTAACTACGGTTGAGTCTCCAACTCATTTATTACAACAACACACATGGCAAATGATGACTGCTAAGGCTACAACGTCAAGATAGAGTCGATGACGGTGATCATGAGCTTGAATCTCAACGTTGTTGACACTTGGAGATATTTTCTTTGTCTTCATAAGGGAGAGAAAGGTAGGCAATGTTTTTTTATGGGGAAGATGTTAATCATTGGGATGAGGGAGGGCTGATGATGATGCTGAGAGAGAGAGAGAGAGAGAGAGAGAGAGAGAGCCACATTGGCAAAAAAATTCCCCTCCCAACAATTATTAGGGGGCTAAAATAAAATATGATTTTTTGAAATTATTATTTTAATATTGGGTTGGGGGGAGATGTCTTGGTGGCCCTCTTCCTCCCCAATAAGGTTAAAGAATTCATCATTTTTTACTTAATATCGTGGCACCAGCAACGGGACTTTGAGGTTAGTTCTTGACCTTTTACCACGTAGAGCAAGAGAAAGAGTGCATTCCACCAATGTGAGAAGAAAGCTTCCATGATATAATTTTTTTTCAAAAATTATTTTTGTATTCTTGAAAAATAAATTTGACATTTTTTATCTTGTTCGTTTTATTGAAATGAGTAGAGTATTTATTTGTCACTTTCCAAGAGTAAAGAGAAGTACTACCATTTTCCAATAGTAATGTTTTGTCGATATATTTCAACATTTTCTCTTACTAAGGGAAAAAAATGTGGTGGAAGCCTCTCCTCATTTGAAATATTTGAGTCCTCAATGCTCAATCTCTCTCTCTCTTGCCTCAATCTACAACCTTTGAGTTTCTCTTTGTTTTCTCTCCACTCAACTGCACATTTCTTACCTCCATTCCTACTCCGTGGAGGTGTCTTCTTGGTGCAGAAGACCTGGTGCTTCCATTGAGTCCATACTCACTTTCTATATGCTCAATGAGTAGGATAGGTGGGTTTCCTTGGCCATAATGAAGGGAAGTTACACAATCATATAGCAAAGAAAGTGGAAGAGATCTTCAATAGCCAACCCTTTTTTATCATGCTAGAAGGGTAGGGTAATAGATTTTAAGCTTCGTGACTCCAAGAAGACAATCAAAGAAGTGTATGTACAACATGTTTTCATGCAGAAGAAGCTTCACCTTGAGCTCATTGCCTCTAATCTCCCTCTCCATAGACCCAACTGTTGGTGTATTTTGGTTGCATCTACTTTTTGGTATAAATAAAGGTCCATGTTTCTTATTCGCCTTGTAACTAACTAGACCATTTGATGTTAAAATACTTGTATCCATCAAGCATCCAGTTTGGATGTCATCCATGACTATGTTGCCAAAGAGCTTTACAAGGGGAGGACCAAATCAGCATTGGTTGAGAGGGCATATTATTTTACAACCATTTTTACATAACACCTCCCTCCATTGGTCAATGGGGAGCCTTGTCTAGTCTTCCCTTTTCAAATTTTAAAAGTAGGGAGTGGTCGTTACCATATTCTAGAGTAAGCATGAGTTACAAGTGCAAAATATTTCACGAGGTGCAAAAATACCTAAAGCCCAATATTTCAAGTAGTCAAAGCAAAATACCCACTTTTATGCCTATAGCCATTTTCATGGACTTCTTTTCTAGCACCAAAGTTTGGACTTCAAGAACCATGTTCCTAGTGAAGCACCTAGATGTAGACACTATCCTTGGCATTGTGAATGCAAGCTTAGATATAAAGCTACAATATAGAATCACCTATAAGGTGCAACTAGATTTTGTTGTTTGCAAGTACATGATTGTCACTCAAAACTTCATCTTGAAATTTTTGTATAGAAGATTGCACCATGTTTGTGGGAAATCGGTGCTGTTAGACCAAGACATAAGGGAGTTTTCTTAAAATTCATCATAAGATATTGATGTTTGGTTGGATGGTGAACTTTTGGTCATTATGAAGGTAGGGTCAATGAAGACATCTAACTTCCTACTTCGTTTAGCTTCAATGTTGATGATAAAAAGGTGCATAGCTATTTGCATTGTTTATCTTGCTTTACATTCACATGATCAAAGAAATTGATTGCATCACCCTATCTCTAACTACACTTTTGATGTGTGTGATGTTTCAACTTTTCGTACAATAATTTTGAAGAAACTAGACTATCAAAAGCGGTGTCTCAAATTAAAAAATATATATCTCATACCTTGACACCTTCCAAGATCGATATGGCTATGAATACCTCTACGTCGGGAATTGCCATGTGTACGACCGTTATGGATAGTTAAGTTCGGAGCAAGCTAGATGCATTTAATAACTGAAGCAAGTCAAGACTTGACTTGAGGAGGATTGAAGCAAAGAAAAGAAAATGCTTTCAAATTTTTTTTAAAGCTCAATAGAGAGAAGGAGATTACGACTAAATGTGCTGCCCCCTCCCCTCCCTTTTTGTCAATTCATCACCATCATCTTCTCCCTCCCAATTTGGGAAACTAAAAGATTAAAAAAAATCATGAGATCTCCCTTCTCAATCTTAGCAAAAGACTCCAGCAATCTCCCCCTTTTCTCAATTCAAATAGAGGTCTAGATTGAAAAAAGATTGACTACTCCTAATCACATAACTCAAAGTAGACAACATAGATATTCAAGAAACGGACACAGATAAGTAGGATCAACATCACCATAGATGATTTTAGTGGCTATATGCCGCAAAATAGCTATATTTTTATTTTTTCAGATTTTTTTTTTGAAACTCGAGTAGGTTGAGTTATAACTCAAAAAAAATTTATTCGCCAACATTTCTAAGGTATATTGAGATTTTGAAGGCTCTTTCTCCATTCATGTGAAACAAATATTAAAAGAAATATATTAAATTTTCCATAGTATTTATAAGTTATATGATATATATAGAAACATTCACCACATGTACATATGTACTCATACACATAGTACATACATAGACACATGTTACATACTACTTATCCTTGCTCCTTCTTTACATACTCATACACATGACTCACACACACCTCTCCAAACTCCACACACACATTACTCAACATTACATCTACTCTTGTATTCATACATACATATACACAATTCTTAGAACTAAAAGGTTTGAGATACTCATGGTTCAATAACTTGAGCTAGTTAGATCTTTGAAGCATGCATCTTGAAAGTTGCAAAGCAAGAGATAGCTCTACCTAAAACCCATAAATTCTAAGGGACTTCTCCTCTTCATAGACTTGAGAAAAAATAATGCCTCCCCTTGGGATGGATCAACTTTGGCTAGCACTGAGAGATTCTTGTGGAAAACAGTAGCATATCCTAGTCAGTAGTCATCAATAAAGGTGCATCTATTTTTGTCCCAAATAAATGTGATGATCTCTCTTTGATGCTTAGATTTGAGATAGTTGAAGTAAAATGGATATGGAGCATCTCTCAGGAGGTCCCACCTAACTTAACGAGAGGATCCAAAATTCAAATCAAATGTTTGAGCTACCAACACACAATGATAAGTAACAATATCAATCAAGATGTTGGGAACCTCAAGTGGTTAGCTATGTGAAACTCCTTCTCAAGTAGGGTTTTATACAAGAGGGGGTGATTCTCTAATTTTGGATGTAGACCAGGTTACATTAGAGAATGATGTAGAGAATAGAGATGTTGTTGCATTGAGTTGGATTCGATTGAATTGTTTTGGTGGTACATTGCTACTCTACATTGCTCATGATTTGACAATCCCTATAAGCACTGTCAACTCGATGCATATACGATTTCTTCTAAAACAGGCATTGAGAGTTGCATTTTTATTTGATTTCGTTGACTTGGGATTGATCGTGAATTTTTGTGGCAAGTGCACAACTAGGGATAAGCCTAAGTGCTCTAGCATTCTTCTTGGGCAACATCTTTAGTACGACTCGTCATGACTAGTAGTTGCATGGGGCAACCTTCAATATGTGTAGGCATGCGGTTCACAAGAAAGTGCATGAGGACTTGATTTTTAGGAAGGATGTCCATCATTTTTTCCGCATTGTCCATTTGGATTAAGACAAACTTTTGTGGAGTACTAGGGAATAGCCTTCTTATACAATATTTCAAGCTAAGTTAAGTAACACCTTAGTAGGATCGAGATTCATGCTCTATGCTAGGGTGATAGTTATGTGAACACAAGCATTTATAGTACATGATGCAAGTGAAAATCATGAGTCACTACATGTCTAGGGACCAAAATAGATGTAGCTAGTTTTCCAAGTAGCTCAAGAAGATAGAGGTACTCCGATATTACCTTTTTCAATGACATTTGTATACGTGGTGGTATTACTTTTTGATTATAAGTCACTTGTGGATGAGGGAAGGAGAAATTTGGCACAAAAGAAAAAGGCTTGTAGGCGATAAGTCTAGCAAGAGATGTTGAAGACTTTTAGAGCTAACAATGTGGGCCGAGGGCTAGAAGTTGTACTTTAGGTGCAAAGCACCGACCTGGGTTCATAGAGCCGAGTAAAAGCTTTTACAAGTCTAATCTTTATGTGAAAAAACCTTGCATGACTATTGATTCATAGGTGTGTGAACCCATAATGTTCTCCTAATGATAGTAACTCCATAGCTTCTTTGTGATCAAGGCAGAAATATCTTCTACATATGCTTCCTATTGGCCTTGGAGTGTAGGAGCTCATTCCAAGTGAGTAATACTTATACATGGCAAAAGAAATGATCATGTTGATGCCATTTTCTAATCATCTTGAAACGTGGTGTACTCTCTCAAGTGCCTCTTGTTGGATATAAGGAATGACAACAATAGCAAAAATGGCAATTGAAATGTTATGTACTTACTCCAAAGCAACATTGCACCTTATTTTCAAAAGAGTAATTTTTATGTAGATTTTGATTATACAAATGGAAATAATGATAGGCAAGAGAATTTTTATGTAGATTTTGAGTATACAAATTGAAACAATGATAGGCAAGAGAATGTGGGCGAGTTCAAAGCTTCACAAGAGACAAAGTAAGCATTTTATGAGCTAGATTACTATTTTTGGATTATGCTAGCACAATTTTTGATGCATTTCTCTTGAGATAATATATATTCCCATGTAGTGTTGCAATCATACTTTTATTTAAGTGTGAGTTGATAAGGTTTGATGTGGATATGAGATAAGAAGCTAAGGTTCATAGGTTGGGGCTAATAGAAAAATGGTGATTTTGTGTTAGGCACTGCATCAGAGAGCATGTATGCTAAGTGTGCTATGCTTATAAAAGTGCAAGAAGTGTTCAAAAAAAGCTTATAGCCCCACATGTAGTCTCTTGGATTGTCCTAACTGCTCGATATCTGGACATGGACATCATGATAAAGCTTTGAAATGCTCTGGGCACATCCAAGATGAAGGTCTCTCTCTAAATTCCGTTGTGTAGGTTTACACACTTACATGTGTCTAGGTCTATGAGTTAACGAACATAAACATGCTTTGTCTATAGTATAAACACGATCATGTGCTTGAATTGGATGTATTTGCCATCTTTTCCTCAATGGTGGAGGAACTGTGTTTCCTCCATAGTCCTTTAGTCCTTTGCTCTTGTGATATTCACAATCCTTTCAAATATATATGAACATTATTGCACCAAATTCAAGTCCATCAAGGATGGTTTGACGGTACATTTAGAAGAGCAAGACCTTTCATTAAAAGTAGTTATACTTCAAGGATAAGATGTACACTAGTTAATGATAATCCCAAACCTTTCCCCTGTATTGTAAAAAGAAAAGAGTGCATGATTAGGAAGAGTGTATACAAACAAGGGAGGGGTGGGATATAAGCTCGAGCGGGGGGGACACACATACAAGTATGTATATAGAGAGTTGATTAATAGCATAACTCGATGTGGTTACATGCACAATAATGGTGACAAGCAAATTGAAAGATAAAGTGGATAGGTGCATATTGCTTAAATGTGCTTCTAGTAATATTGTGGAGAAAGCAAGACCATATTGAAGTAATATATGCCTTCTACATTTTATCCCTAGTCTTGAGACAATCACTTCTGCTTAATATATATAATCAAGTATGTTAATGACTGAGTGTTCGATGATTAGAAATTCTATGTAATTATACATATTTAGGGATGAGATCTCCCCTTGAGTGTACCCATATATTAGGTATTCTACTATTCTTCTATATATACCTCTTGATGTTCCAACCTTAGCTCATGGACACACACACACACACACACACATGTGTGTGTGTGTGTGTGTGTGTGTGTGTGTGTGTGTGTGTGTGTGTGTGTGTGTGCGCGTGCGTGCGTGCGTGCGTGCGTGCGTGCGTGCGCGCACACACACACACACACACACACACATGCCCCTATACTATAGATGCTCATACACCTTCACATGTTCACCCTTACATATAGGTATTAACATTTGGTTTTAAACTTTCTATATACGCATATATGCTACATCACACTTGGATTGGAAGAACTCAATTCCCAAGTCAATGGAAATACTAAACAAAGGTGTAGAAACCTTCCCACCTCTAAGTACACACCTTTATCATTCTCACATCTAATATCTCTTTGATTCCATACCATTAGAAATTCTATGTATAGTTAGTTGCATGAAAAGAATTGACCTCTTTTAGGTGTCAATCAACATAGGCTTGACATGGAATTCTTCTACCTTTGTGACTTATATCACATTTCCATGAAAAGTATTGACCTCTTTTAGGCATCAATCGACATAGGCTTGAGTGGCTAGGTAAGTGATTTGAGAGCCTTGCTATGCTTTACTACTTTACTTCTACTATTTCAAAGAGATAACATATGGGGATGATTTATATAGAGATCCTCAAGCTTGAAATATAGGCTAGAATATCACTTGTTAATACACCAATCCAAATGAGCATATTTTCGCCTTAGAGCTAGGGGCACATTAGATATGGCACTGAATAGGAATACCTAGTTCTGACTATACTAACTAGTTTGGATGTATGAGTTTGATGTATTATTTTTTGGCATGAATGCATATTTTATCAAGGTTGCTAAGTATGGCAACAAGGCCATGCCCACTAATTGATACATCTCATATGGCCATTAATGCGAGCTAGTATTGCCTACATACTAACTATGAAATTCAACATGAGGACATAGCTCCTTACCTTGCTAATCTATTATGGTATCTTGGTGCTTTGATATTATGGTTACTTATAAGTATCAACTTGGCGAGTGTAATAGACTAGTAGCTTTTTGTAGCAAAAGCATATACTATGACTAGTATAGTGATGACCTGTACATCAATTATCTAAGCTATGGTAGTTTTGGCAATATATGCATGTGCCATGGATGTAAGTGTGCATGCATCTTCTTGATCTATTTTGCTTCTTCTTCTTACTCCTCCTCCTCCCCATTCCCTTTCTCTCATTTGCCCTTCCTTCCTTCCTTTTTTAGGCTTTTTTTTTAACTTTCCATAGCCAAAGGCCATTGTGATCATTCTGCTGCCCAGAGGGGATTGAATTTGTCTTCTAAAAAATGAAAACCTTTTCGAAATAAGGACAAAATTGTTTGGGCGGGACCACTAAATGACATGCGACACACTTATATTTTACGATCTCAACCACCATCCCTTGCGATATTCATTCTTTCGAATCGAGCGTATTGCATACCAAGGAAGAAGGAAGGGGGAGCAGGATGGATCAAACAACCATGTAGATATGATGTGCCTCTCTCTGTTCTTGGTAATCGAACGCATGGAAACATGTAATCACTTGAAGGTAATCACATTCTCCACAAGTGTAGCACAATCCATTGCAAAGGAAATAAGGCTGCATGGTGCTTGTTACTCGAGCACAATTTTTTCTCTTTATTGTGTGCAAATGGTGCAAGGATTGAGGGGATCAGCCGAGAGACAAGGTTATGCAAGGGTATGGTTCCAAAGGATGAATCCAAGCCAAATGCAAAGCAAAGAAATAGTTCTCTGGTCAGTGTATACCTAAGTCGGTGAAAGAGTGCTCAAGGCTTCCTAGACCACCAAAGCCTGACTATATCCATCATAGAGAAAGAAAAATCAAGCAACAAACAATCATTGCGTAGCTGAGAGGTAAGCATAATACTTGTAGCTTTTCTTATCGATGTTTTATGGTCCTACTACACATTGAGTTTGAAACAATATATCAATGATTATGTTTTATGACTGTCTCATGGATCCATCTTCTCGTGTTTCAAACATGTCATATGCAGGTTTATAAAAAGAAAATAAATGAAAGAATGAAATATTTGTAGGACTGGGCTATATCAATGTGAGATCATGCTAGGAAAATGGACAAGTAACTAGAAAATCTATCATGATAGATGAGATTGTCAATTGTGTTCAGTTTATGTAATGACACAAAGACAAGTAGAGGCGAGGCACAACTTTGTGAGAATAAGAAATATAAGAAAGAAAGTCAACAAACATCTATTTTTTTTCTTGGAAACTCTTGGTTGTCTTGAACTTTTCATGAATTGTGTAGTTTCTGCCTATGAAGCTTGCTACAGGTCCAAGGCTGGAATTTGACATTGATAGCATGTTTGCAAGAGAGGTGATCTCTCTTGAGTTTGAAATTTTTTGGTTATGCAGTTTTAAATTTTCCCTCTACTGATTGATTTTGAGGAAAATTTATTATAGATTATCCTAAATAGTAGGAGGGTAATGCATTAGCATAGATGGATCTACAGCTTATGATAGTCTTTGTGGTCTACAAAGGGAAGCAATGGTATATTTAAATTTACTCTTTGGCCCAAATCACCTCCTTAGTGCTTCCTGTTGACACATAATAATACCAACAATAGCTCTCTCTACTTCCTCATCCTCAATCTCCACAACTACCTCTTTGAAAGCAAGCTATTGGATTGCATGAGGTCAAAGAGAATGAAATGTTTATCGAATCTTTTGCCTACTATTGTGACCGCATAGGGTGTTTCTTTCCATCCCTATTCTTTTCCTCTTGCAACCATGCAAGAATAGGGATATGTATAATGAGTACACCTCTTGCAATATTTTAGGAAATCGGGGAGATCTTGAGGAAGAACAAAGCCAAACTAGCATGATCAAATTACTAAGGTGAGCTAGATGCTCACTTAGAAGCATGCTACTTTGTGTTTCCCATTACTTTTTTTATATTCTCATTGTGTTCTTAAAACAAAACATAAATTGGTTGCTAGAGACATTCCTTAGTATGGTAGAAAAATTGTTTACTTGGATAGCTTCTTGAACTGTAGAGAAACATTGCTTAATTTGATATGTACCTAGATCTATAGGTAAAGATAAATACATAAGAAGAGGAAGGTAGAACATTGGATGTGGATCAAGGAATTGTAATAGACTACAAAAAGGGAGGTGGGGGAGGACATGAGGTTTAATCCCTACATAAATCATTGTAGACTACAAAAGGGGGGGAAGGGGAGGAGGTTTGATCATTGTATCAAATCATTGCTACAAAAATAGGTGATCGGAAATGAGGCATGTTTTCAACCTCCTCTCCATTTTGTGTGCCATGGTTGGGATATGTACACACTATAGTGGTGTGTTTTATATCCCATTCCCCTCCCACATCGTTGATATGAGATGCTTCTCAAACTTTAGTTATTGTGCCTCCATTTCTTACCAATCCATCCTCTTCATGTTGGCATTTTCTCAAACTACGTTGAAGTAGGCTGTAGAAGTTGAAGTGGTTCTCTATGTGTGTGTGTGTGGGTGTGTGTGCGTGCGTGTGTGCATGCGTGCGTGCGCGCGCGCGTGCATGCATGCGTGCATCTCTTTCCACCAAGGAGCTTTGTTATCCATCCTTTGCAATCTACAAATGACCTTTGCTACGATGTTGTGTGAGGTGGGAGTAGTCTTGCGCAAGGTGAGAGAGGTACTATACGATGCAAAGTTAGAGCCATGGTGGGATATTGTTTCATTGGGCCTTTTTGTTTTCCTTTCCATTTAAGTTTAAATAGTGTTTAAAAACAAGTTAAGATGTTTGGTTATTCTCACCCTATTCATTGCCATGAGAACCTGTTGTTGTTTAAGCTATTGCTGGTCATGACACTGTTGTTGAAGGTTGTTGAGTACTGCTTCTTGTAGCCAATAACTTGCTGTCGTCATCAATTGATGTGATGTTGTTGCTGCCCCTCTAAAGGCTTTCAATACATGTACTTTATAGTCAAATGAATCCAAGATTTATTGGTGTCAAAATTTAGAGATGAGAGCTAGGGAACAATTAGCTGCGCAAGCAATAATTGAAAGGAAAATTGGTTTGCCCAAAGCCAAGTCTCTCAGAGGTTATAATGCTTGCCTTTTTGTGTCAAGATAGTAGTTAAATGCCATGGGGTGTTTGAGTTACATTGTGTGAAACCATTGTTTCTATGGAATAAGTAGGGTTGCTGCTCCATAGCTATGTGGGTCCTAACTATGGTGTCTAAATTAATATGCACACAAACTGCCTCACATGTGGCAAGTTAACAACTAGGGACTGGCTCCTACCTAAAGGTGCAAATAAACCACCCATGGGAGGGTTTTGGGCCCCTTTCTGTGGGAATTTAATGAAATTTTCTACCGTTGATAGATTGGCCTTTCATTGGAGAGAATATGTCTACCACACACATTGAAACTTTGGAAGGACTAGTTGAGGTATTGATGCGAGAATGGAATAGATGCCCCCTACTATACACTACTTGCAACTACTTGCAAAAGGAGACAAAATGAATAGTATGCAAACTTGAATTGAAGTGAGAAGGTTGCATCTAGTCCAACAAAAAGACTAGGACACTCAGGTATTTGTGTAGACTATTGATCCATTGTTCAATGAAGATTCCTTAGGAACCCTCAAGTTTGATGATAAATTTGATAGACTTAGGTTACCATCTCAAGTTTACATCCCACCATCGCCAACTGAGTCTCACATGGTCTCTCCTTGGGAAGGAGGAGACCCCCCCATATAGCAGAGGTATTTTAGTTTTTATTTTCCTTGTGCTGCATTTGATTGGTTTTTAGTGTCCATTGGAATGCTTTTGTTTACTTTGGTAACTTTGTGTTTACAGCATCACCCTCTCCATGGGATAGATACTCTCCATCTCCACAACCCATCAAGGCTGGTGGGTAGCACCCTAGAACATCTTTTACTCAAGGAAACAGGAGATCTCATCATTTATAGTTTCAATCACGAAAAACATCTTATGAAGAGATAAGGAATATTTGTAAACTAAAATGAGTTGCCTTTGCTCTTTGATAAGTTGGCTATGTGCTTCATAAACTTATTTTGTACTAATTACCCAATGGCTATATTATGCAAGATTTTTTGGCTATGAGGCTCTAATGTGGGCAAACTATTGGCTCTTGTTTGCCATTATGTTACTAGAGTAAAATGATATCTATAAACATGAGATAGCCTAGTTTCTATGCTAGTCATTTCATCGTAGCGGCTCAAGGCTGATTTCTCCAACCTCTTCATCTAATGCTTAATGCTTATGCTTATCATCAAATGTGCAGGTTAACGATAACAGTGGTAACTTTATGGAGAGGGAGGATGATTTAGAGAATGATGAATGCCTATGTGCAGAGATGGAGGAAGCTAAGCAAGACGCAGATTGCTCTTGGTGAGTGTGTACAAGGATACTTAATAAGAAATACATGAATAAACTAATATAGAAATTGAAATTGTAGATTGATGTAGACAATGTAGACAACAAATGGTTGGAGACAGGCCGATTTTGGTTAGGGACAAGTCGCCCGAATGGCAGTAGAAAAAAAAAGGTAGGATGGGGGGTAGTTGTTGAAGGAGATCCCAACTAACATGTATCCCTTTATATCCAACCTTGGCAATGATAGCTCATCAATCCTCTATAGCATCCCAATCCCTGTAAATCTTCCTGGATCATGTGGCATCACAAACTCATATGTCGACTTGTACTCCTTCCTCTTCTTCATCTGTGTCAATGTGCTCATCTTCCACTAGGTTCTCCACTTCATAGGCGTCTTCTGCATCTCTTCTATTGCATATTTTGATCCTCTTTCCTATCCTTGGTACCTTCATCTCAGTCTCAAACATCTCTGTCAAAGCATATGTCACATGCAATACTTTACATCCATCAGATTCAATCTTATCCTGTCTAGAAAACTGTCCTATAGGACCACCCTGCAGAAAATTGCTTGTATCTCTTGAACCATAACTCAGATTACCAAGATTTAAAAAGAAAAAATGTAGCCCCACTGGTAATCTACAACTTTTCTTAAGACATCTGGACCAAATTGCAAAGATTTCAGCCCCTAAATTTTTTTGCACAACCTGCAATTGTTCATTACAGCATGTAGGCCCAGCCAAACATCGACCTTCCCGACTCTGTATCTCCTACGTGTGAACTCAGATATCAACCAAACTTTGTAGGACCCTTCCCAAGGTATAAAAGGCCATTCTGGATGCATCAGTTTTTACCAATAATACTCTCCCAATTAAAACAGTTTTAAACATCTTCACTTCAGCCCTGCATGTCCATTGCAGTCTCCTATAGCCATATCACCCTCTTGGAGTAAACATCCACTGGATAGTCAACCATTAAGGTATACATACATGCAAGACATCCCCTTTGACTTTAAATAAATTGTATATCACATGGAATATGTCAATATCAAAGATCCACATCATTAATCGACTTAATTTTCTTAGGCCGTATTTCTCTGCATCTCGAATGGCGATATCCTCTCTAACCTGTATCAATGTCTCTATTGTATCTTCTATGATCTATTTACCCTTGATATTATCCGCATTGTCTTTCTCAGTATCCCAATCTACTGTAAATCCCCATGATGGTGTGGTTGCAGATTCAACAACTGTATGGGATCGGTTGAATGTCTGATCCTCTTTCCTATCCTTGGCACCCTCATCTTAGTCTCAAACATCTCTGTCAAAGAATATGTCACATGAAATACTTTACATCCATCAGATTCAATCTTATCCTATCCAGAAAACTGTCCTATAGGACCACCTTGTCAAAAATTGCTCGTATCTCTTGAACCATAACTCAAATTACCAAGCTTTAAAAACAAAAAATGTTGCTCCACTGGAAATCTACAACTTTTCTGAAGACACCTAGACCAAATTGTGAATATTTTAGCCCTTAAATTTTATGCCCAACCTGCAATTGTTCATTACAACATGGAGTCCCAGCCAGACATCGACCTTCCTAACTTTGTATCTCCTATATATGAACTCATATGTAAACCAAACTTTTTAGGACCCTTCTCAAGGTATAAAAGGCCATTCTGGATGCATCGGTCGCTAATAATCCTCTCCAAATTAAAATAGTTTTAAGCATCTTCAGTTTAGCCCTGCATGTCCATTGCAATCTCCTATAGCCATATCACCCTCCTAGATTAAGCATCCACTGGATAGTCGACCAATAAGGTATACATACATGCAAGACATCCCCTTTGACTTTAAATAACTTGTATATCACATGGAATATGTCAATATGAAAGATCCATGTCATTAATCCACTTAATTTTCTTAGGCCGTATTTCTTTGCATCCCAAATGGCAATATCCTCTATAACCTATATCAAGGTCTCTCTTGTATCTTCTATGATCTATTCACCCTTAACATTATCCGCATTGTCTTTCTTAGTATGCCAACCTACTATAAACCCCCATGATGGTGTGGCCTCAGATTCAACAGATGTATGGGATCGGTTGAATGCCTGCATATCCTGATCCTCTTTCCTTTCATTGGCACCCTTATCTCAGTCTCAAACATCTATGTCAAAGCATATGTCACATGCAATACTTTACATCCATTAGATTCAATTTTATCCTGTCCGACGAAAAACTATCCTATAGGACCACCCTATCGAAAATTGCTCGTATCTCTTGAACCATAACTCAGATTACCAAGCTTTAAAAATAAAAAATGTAGCCCCACTGGCAATCTACAACTTTCTTGAAGACACCTACACCAAATTGTGAATATTTCAGCCCCTAAAATTTTCTGCACAACCTACAACTATTCATTATAGCATGCAGTCCTAGCCAAACATCGACCTTCCCGACTCTGTATCTCCTACATATGAACTTAGATGTCAACCAAACTTTGTAGGACCCTTCTCAAGGTATAAAATGCCATTCTTGATACATCAGCCACCAATAATCCTCTCCCAATTAAAACAATTTTAAACATCTTCAGTTCAGCCCTACCTGTCCATTGCAGTTTTCTATAGCCATATCGCCCTCCTGGATTAAACATCCACTGGATACTCGACCAATAAGGTATACATACATGCAAAACATCCCCTTTGACTTTAAATAACTTTTATATCACATGGAATATGTCAATATCAAAGATCCACATCATTAATCCACTTAATTTGCTTAGGTCGTATTTCTTTGCATCCCGAATGGTGATCTCCTCTGTAACTTGTATCAATGTCTCTCTTGTATCTTCTATGATCTATTTACCCTTAACATTATCCACATTGTCTTTCTTAGTATCCCAACCTACTGTAAATCCCCATGATGGTGTGGCCGCAAATTCAATAGCTGTATGGGATCGGTTGAATGCCAAAGCTTGCTCTTTTCTCTTTTTGAGTTATGCAGTTTTTGCGCTCATGCATGTTAGATGTATCCACACTGCCATAGAGGTTTGGAAGATATTGGCATCTCTCTTTTGGATCTAGACATTTGGGCATCAATTATCTCTCGATTTGAAGCTACGACAACTTTCTATCAGAAATTCCCCTATGATGGGGGATCACATCCACAAGATGGAGAAGATTTGGGATGAGCTTGCATCCCTTAGTACGGATATTTCTTTGAAGGACCTAGCTGTGACACTTCTCTCATATCTTCCATCATCGATATATGATGTGTTCTACACTAGTCTTCTCACTTCTCATAGCCTGAAGACTCTCATTTGAGAGAAGCTCGTCCCATTGCTGTGTGTTGGGGCTGATCGTTGTAGCCTTGTACCTTCAACCATTGTAATCACATTGTTCCTTCTCTCTTTTGCATTCTCTCTTTGTCTCCTCCTCTCCATGATCACTTTCCTTTTTTTGTTGCACACTCTCACAAGTTCATACCATCCATCTTGTCGGATGCAGTTAGAGAGGGTAGGATTAGCACTTGCTCAGGAGATGCCATCAATTCCAATCAGGGATTGGAAGCCCTTGAAGAATATGGCGGGAAAAAGTGATAGGATGGTGGTCTGAATCATCTCGAACCGCACAATCCCCCAAATCATACACATCGGCCATTGATGTCCTTTAATTAAGTACTTGCAAGAAAGAAAAGAAGATGCTGCCACCACTAGAGTGAAAGAAACCAATAAGAGGCATCCTCAAAGTAATATGAGTCCTTCGGGCCATGACACAAAAGAAGGCCTACTTTGGCAAGGTAGATGGGGAGTGTCCCATGCCAAAAGAAACACACAATGCCCAGTAGAGAGATGGAGCAGTAAATGCAGAGGGAAACAAGTCTTCAACCTATAAATGTAGCCAATCCAAGGGTTGGTCAAGAACTAGGAGTGCTTGGAAATGGAGTTCCTACAAATAATGCTGATTTGTCCTATTGCTACCATGATAGACAGGCCACCCAAACTACTGAGGTGCTGCCCAGGTCTAGAAAGACTAGCCCAATGTGAAATGCAGAAATAAAGATAATCAGTCTATCAAAAAAAAATCCACCCACAAAGTGTGTTGCCCAAACTGCTAAGGTGCCGCCCAGTGAGAAGCCTACTAGCCAGGTGCAAAAACACAACACAAAACGTATTGGCTGGAGTGCTGAACATGTTGCCTAGAAGGTTGTTGTATTGCTAGGCTACAAGAGGAGACCCTTGGTCTAAAAACATGGCATAAGAAGATGGATATCTTGCACAAACACAAGTGTCCAGCTTCGTTTGAGGTCGCTTTGGATAGCATTGTCGGAGTGTGTAAGGTTAAAGGTCTATCGCAGGGCTAAAATATAGAGGGTATAGAGATTTTGAGTCCTAGAACATGATAAAAGAAAGAGAATATAAATATTAGATGAACCCAAAGATAATAATCAAGGTGCAATCCAAAGATCTTGTATCACATGTAGCTCAACAAAGCAATCTTAGTACATCCATATAATATGCCCAAATCCTAGGCATGAAGACACTTGGGATGCTAGCCCATAACACACTCTGAGACTATGACTCAAATATACTCTGACATACATTAATATCTCTACTCCAAAATCAATGGCATATGCCTCATATATCCGTGCATATAACAAAATACATGTAGTAAATGTTGGGTATCATCACTCCGAAGTGCTATCATCCATGAGAAACCATCAATACCTCTGTTGACCCATTATGGGCCTTCAAAATCCATTTCAGCCCTTTCAAACATATTTATTATAGCAGTATTAAAACATATATGTGCTGCCCAAATATCACTCCAAAGTGTGTGCTTTGGTTCTGGCAATCATCTATCAACTATAGAGCATCAATAGAATTCAACGGGAGTCTTTGAACACCATAAATCAATTAGGAAAACCCTATGGACAGTGGTGGATACCCCGTTGTATACACAATTTAGACAGTAATAAACTTTCATAATCTCTCACTTTGAAGCCTCTATGAAATCTTTGGGTGTACTACCATGCATATAACAAAATCCCTATAGTAAATGATGGGTATCATTACCCAGAAGTGCTATCATCCATTAAAAAGCATCAATATCTCTATCAACCCATTATGGGCCTTCAAAATTCATTTCATATTTTTTAGATAGATTCATTATAGCAACATTAAAACATACATATTCTGCCCAAAAATCACTCCAAAGCATGTACTTTGGTTCTTGCAATCATCTATCAACCATAGAGCATTAGTAGCATTCGACAAGTCTTTGAAGACCATAAATCAATCTAGAAAACCCTATGGATAGTAGATATACTCTGCTATACACCCAGTTTAGACAACAGTTAACTATCACAAGCTCTCAGTTTGAAGCCTCTATGCAATCTCTGGGAGTATCTTTGATCTGTAGGTAATGTCTATGTTTGCCCTTTGCATGAAAGATGAGCTACCCAGCTCAAAGCTTCTAGCTTTCTTTTTGTTTTATTTTCTTAATCACAAAGTATATACGTATGTTCAACATATGGGTAAGCAAAACATGTCTTCAGCATGTGCATGAGATGATAGAAATGTAGGAGATTGATCATAGCAGGTTCAATTCGCAAAAGGGTTCTCCCCAAGACATCTAGGACTGCATGCTCCTCCCACAATGGCGTTGTCTTTTTTTTTTCTTTTAAATACAGTGCTGCAGTTCAAATAAAACTCCTTGTTTTTTCTTCTAAAGTTAGGCTATTGAGACTTAGTTAAGTCCCCCTTATCCACCTAATTCCAGTCTCATGCATGAAAACTCCACTTCTTAACTTACTTGAGTCCTTCCCCAATATTGCATGATCAACATTTGTCAGTTCTAGTACAGGCAATCTACTGCAGTGTCTTCTAGAACTTGTCTTTCACAATCCCATATGCAAACCACTGACATACTCAGAACACAACGGCCAATACGCTTTCATACCATAGACATAAATCCCTTTGACAACATAGGCACCGTCCAATGGGTATGAAGGGTCCATTGGATCAAATGTAGGTGTGTATTGCGGTCTAGCTCAAAATACAGCAGGGAAGGTGGCAGAAATAGGTTGCCTTACATTGTAGAACAATAAACACAAGGTCTTTAGCACATGGAGATGTCGCCTAGCTAGTTGTAACATGGACATCAAGCTCCTCTTCGTAGACTTTGGCTCCCACACTATCGAGGGTAGTGTGTTTAGCCACAAATCATGGGGGTTTTTGAGAATAAGCAAGACAGAAGATAAGATTGAAGCAAAATCGCCAACCGATTATAGGATATCTTTGGTTTAGAGAACGAATCGCCACACTTTCGAAAGTCTAAAATACAAGTTTTTCCACATATTCTAGACCATGAAAGTATACATTAGCTCTTAAAATCATCTATGAACATCACCATCTCATGGCATTATCTTGAAGAATATATCATTCTTGATCATAGAGCATTTGATTGAATAAAACTTCATGACGGTTTTTGACATGCACCCAACTTTCAGGTGAAACATTTGTTGAGAGTATAGGCATATGAACCCTCCTTTTGCAAGAGTGGATAAGGGTAGGCAAGTGTGAATGGTCCTAAGGGGAAGGGGAAACCCTAACCCTAGCTAGTTGGGGCTATATAAATAGTCCAAGGGTCTACATCAAACCTTGAGTGAGAGTGACCCAAATTGTACTTTCATGAGCAACTAAATAAGCAAGACTTGTTCTTGTACTTGTGAGCTCTTCTCTCCCTCTTGTGCGCACTTCAATCTTTGCTTCCACTCTGATTTTCCACATGGTATCATAGCCACCTCTAATCCTTCAGCTTCCCTTAGCTTCTTTACACACCTAAGTGCACAAGAAGAACTTTTTCCCTCTCATTTACCTTATTTTCCACCACAGCCAGCTAGACCTACCTCTATTAGAGGACCTGGGAAGATAGACGAACCAATTATGGCATCTCTAACATCCTCTTTGGACCTCAAAGAATAGATTGTCAACATCAGATTGCATCTCGAAAGCTTCTAGATAGCTAGATTGGCAAGATACCCCCCATTAAAAACTCCTCTTCTTGGCCACAACTCATGAGACCCCCTCCTTTCAATTAAATTATAAATCTAAGACATGAGAAGTCATAGAGGATGTTATCCTTAGTCAAGGGAAGAGACTCTTCTCAAATCAAGAGAGAAGAGAAAAAGAGAGAGGTGAGAGAAGAGGGAGAGGGAGAGCGATAATTCTTATTGCAAAGACAAGGGGGACACTCTACCACCTTTTTAATTCAAATCTTGTCTCTTCTACCTTCATTCCCCTATAGAATCGAGACTCTACTAGATTTGTTCTCAATTCCTATTGTTGCCATCTCTATCAATCAAATTGAGATTATCCATAGCTCTATTATCAAAGTCTTGTCTACCTTTTGGCCATCCTCAATATGCTTAGACTCTTAATGCAGTTAGAAAAAGCTTCTATACTTGGAGAGACTCAAGGGTGATGTGCTTAAGTATGTTATCAAATGCCTAAACTACCAGCAAATTAAAGCTAAACATGTCAAGTTACCAAGCAAGCTCCAGTCAATGGGAATATATCAACATGGACTTCATAGTTGGATTACACCCGGTACAAGGAGGATATAACTCTATTATGATAGTCATTGATAATGCTAACAAAAGTTACACACCTTATTCTTGTAAAAACCAATTACAAGGCTTTTGATATTGCCAAACTTTTCATTAAGGAATTTTTTAGATTACATGGATTACCCCAGAGAGTCATCCACATCAAACTTTTGAAAGAGTTTGTTCAAAGCTCTAGGAAGCCAACTATGCTTAAGTATTGCTTACCATCCCCAAATCGATGACTAGATGGAACAAGTTAATTAAGTTATTGAGGATATAATTAGAGCTTATTGTGATAGGGAACCTAAGCAGTGGACCCAATAACCATCCTTAATTGAATTTTCCTAAAATGTATCATATCATCAAAGTATTTAAATGACTCATTTCGAGGAATTGTATGGCTAAGGTTGTCTTACGCCCCTAAGTTTTTTTTATCCTACCCTATGGATAGAAGCATATAAGGAACTACTGGAAGAAATGAATCAACATGTGAAAGCTATCAACGAAGATATTCAAGCTACCAAGGATCGACAAAAACCATATGCTGATTAACAAATACAAAAACGCATTTTCAAAGAAGGTAACTTGGTTTTTATTCGAGTTCGCCCAAAAAAAATTCATTATCTTTAGGGAATTCAAGAAGCTAAGTACCAGATATTGTGATATTGAGATACTTGCAATCACACCTACTCTAGTCCATTTGTATAGGACAGCTAGGCTAGGAAGATGCGGTCCATTCTAGGAAGAGAGACAAAATCCCATATGCACAGTGGATGTTAAGTCCTACCAAATAACTCTATATAATGATGTACTTGAACTATCACTTTCATATGATGATAATGCAATAATACTTGTCTCCTATGTCAAGTGTCTATGTCATTGTTGTCCATACACAAGATTGTGTTTATGAGTTCAAGTCTCAATCTTGAAACCCAATTCACTTGTGTAAGAGTTGTCTACATTGTCATGTCAACATGAGTTGTGCCTTTATCTTCCATCCTCCATAGCTACCACCAATGTCATCCTCTAGATCCTGCATCATTAACATGGTATTAGAGCTCAGTTGAGCATGGCTTAGCTCTCCTCTACTCTCTCTCTGCTCATCTTAACCTCAGGTCAACTCATGGCTCCATTTCTCACCTCCATCTCTACTTGACCTTCCTTGGCAGTCATAGCCAACCTGCACCCTGCCTGCCTCAAGCTCTTGGATCTCTTTCCAGAAGTCATATCTCAACGTGCTCTCTTCTGGAAATTTGTTCCTTGCCTCCCAAAGCTTCTCTGTATCACTTAAGAGCTTGACATTGGCCACTCCATAGCTCAGCATTGACAATTTTCTCAATCTATGCCATGTGTCTGCCATAGCCAAACTGGACTTCCAGTACTTGGAGCCTCCATATCTTTCTCTACAGTGCGTATCTCTTCTCACTTTCTTCTGAGAATATCCTCTGCACTCCTAGGTGCAACTGCCCATTATGAAAAACACCAACATTGTGCGTCGTACGGCTTGCCATTGCTGATCTCCCCAAACTGGCACAGATTTTCACAGACATCTGTTCGTACCATCTGTGCCATCAGCAACGCGATGAATTTCGGTGACCATGGGGCTTTGGAAGGCTATGACATAAGATTTCTGCCCATGTAAAAAGTTTGGGAAATGATCAAGTATACAGCCCACACAGAGAAAAAAACCAGGCAGCTGTAGAAAACCTAACACAGTCCACCATAGCTTTGAGCTTCAAGCTCAAAAAATCCATCAGTTTCTCTCTCCTCAGGACTCAAGAAAGCCCTTGCCACTTTGATTTGATCAACTTTTCCATCAAATCATCAAGGAGGGGAGATCTTGAACATTTGGAAGAATTGAAGACTACACCACCATAGCCACTTTAATTCAAACTTCTTCCTTTACTTCAAGCTCTTGCTTCCTCTCAAATCAACTGAAGCATTTGTTACTCAGATCTATTGTCCCAGCATCAAATCAAGGAAGGGAAGAACCTGGAAAGATCGACAAAGGACCGAAGACCCAAACAGGAAGATTCAAGCTCAACATCAAGTCAGACATAGTGTGTTTTCACACTACCATTATTTGTGTCTCTTGACACATTGTAATCTACTCTTTCACTTGTAAAATCTGAGAATCTTGGAACTAATTTGCTGCTGCTCCAATTCTCTAGCATAGGAAAAGACTCACTGACAACTCGATTCAAGGGAGTTGGGTTTCACACCTGGCAAACCCGCATCAAGCTCATCTTGATGAAGAAGGGTCTTTGGGCCATCACAAATGGCAAAGAGAAGAAACCTCGGGATGTGGACCTTACAGCTACTTGGCAAAGGAATGATGACAAAGCCCAAGCCATTATCAAACTGGAGCTAGACGACAGTTATATCCACCATGTGGATAACTTTGAGACCTCATAGGATACATGGAAGAGACTTGACACCTTGTTCGGCGCACACTCTAAATCATCAAAGTATGGTCTCCTGATTGAGTTTTTCAGGCTTGAAATGAAGTCCAGCACATCACTTGCCACACATCTAAATTACATGGAAGGACTTCTAAGCCAACTTATAGGAATCAACATTAAAATGGAAGAAGATGTTTGTATCGGTGTTCTACTTAGGAGTTTGCCTCCTGAATATAATAATGTATCAACAACTTTAATAAACATGCCAAATCCTAATGTTGATATCCAGGCATCACTGTTAGAAGAGGAAAAGAAGCTAAAAACTAAGGAAGAACCAAGTACCTCTAGAGATGAGCATGCATTATATGTTGGCAACAAGTACAAAGGCAAGAAGGATAAGCTCTTCTATGACTTCTGCAAAAGGACCGAACACACCGAGAAGTTCTGCCATGCAAGAAAGAAGTCTCAAAAGGCATATCTAGTTGCAGTCCAAGAAGAAGAAGAAAATGGAGCAAAGGAAAAAGAAGAAGAAGACCACCAGGAGAAGGACAAACCTCATCAGTCCTTCTATTCAGATAAATTTGTTTAGTTTTGTGTTTCCTAGTCCTAATGTCTCAAACATAAACTTGTAAAACTCCTCAATTATCCTGGTACTATAGCCTCTATACACTTTGTAAGGCCTCTGCTACAACCTCTTGATGTCCATCATGTTTGTGGTACCTGCACTTAGCCTTTTCTGCGACAGGCTCTAGTGTTTTGCCATGTTTATGGTGTGCCCACACTTTGCAGGTGTTGCTTTTACTAAAGCCTCTACACACTTTGTACTTTTGGTTGTGATTGAGGAGGGGTGTTGAGATACTTGCAATCACACCTACTCTAGTCCCTTTGTATAGGAAAACTAGGCTAGGAAGATGCAATCCATTCTAGGAAGAGAGACAAAATCCCATATGCACAGTGGATGTTAAGTGCTACCAAAGAACTCTATATAATGATGTACTTGAACTATCACTTTCATATGATGATAATGCAATAGTACTTGTCTCTTATGTCAAGTGTCTGTGTCATTGTTGTCCATACACAAGATTGTGCTTATGAGTTCAAGTCTCAATCTTGAAACCTAATTCACTCGTGTAACAGTTGTCTACATTGTCATGTCAACATGAGTTGCGTCTTTATATTCCATCCTCCATAGCTACCGCCTGTGTCATGCTCTAGATCCCGCATCATTAACATGTGAGCCATATAAGGTGCTGAAATGCTTAGGACCTAGTGTTTATATGCTGCAACTCCCTAGTAACTTGATGACCAACAACTTGTGATGCCAAGTCCAAAAGTCCTTGAACTTCAACCAAATAGGATACTTGACAAGTGAGAGAAGGTTTTAAGAAGTAAAACCCTTAAGGAGTATCTCATCCAGTCGAAAGACTATCCTAAAGAGGACACCACATCTAGGTTAATGGAAAATCACTATGTAACCAATATTCCCAATTTCATTCGAGATGATGACATCTTGATTCCTCTAAGGGGAAGAGGATGTGATGTTTTGACTTCTTGACTTTTCATACTAACACCATATTGTGGAATATGGGAATTTCCCATAACTCTGGGACACATGGTCAAATCTTTGGATTTGTCATAACTTGAACGCTATAAAACTCCAAATTGAGCGCTCTATAGCTCAATAGATTCCATTTTTGAAGCACTTTCGAATGATAGATCACATCATATGGTTTTGAGAAACTTATGGGCATGTTATATGGGTGCCACCTTTTTAGTATTCAAAAAATGGGAATTGGGAGATTCCCAAACTCACTAATATTGTGTTTATTTTAATTTTGAAGAACTTAGACAATCAAAAGTGGTGTCTCAAATAAAATATCTATATATTGTACCTTGACAATGTTGAGAAATATGCAATCACACCCATGTGATAGCCTCTTTGTATGGAGCAATAGGGCAAGACACAAGAAGTTTGGTAGAAAGGATGCCTGAATCCCATAAGCACAGTGGAGAAAAACGGAACCATCATGATCCTATAAAGTGATGTACCTTCTTATCATTCAATGATGGAATACTATTGTACTTTTTCCTTTCAATCATAGTTTTTGTCATACTCAAGATTGTGTTTATAAGTCCAAGCTTCCATCTTGGAACCTAATTCACTTGAGTAATAGTTGGTCTCTCCAGTCTATGTCATCATGAACATTGTTTTTGTGTTCCATCCGCCATAGCCATACTCTAGGTCCATGCATTTTCAACATGGTATCAGAGCCCAATCGAGTGTGGCTCAACTCTCCTCTCTACTCCTCCATCTCCTCACATTCTCAGATCAACTTAGGATAAGTGCATGACTTCATCTTCAACTTCATTTTCTTCTTGCCCTACTTGGCAACCATAGCCAAACAGGACATGTCCATCTTGGAGCAATTGGTGTAGCCAAAGGAAAGCATATCTTGCCTTACTTCCTTCTAGAGACTTCTTCCTCACATCAAGGTGCAACATCCTATCATCTCATAGGTGTGTACAGCCTGGCATTGCAAAAATTTGACCTTGTTGTCTTGTCTGCATGTCCATCCTTTGTCATATGCTCATATCTGCACCTAGTTGCCGCCATTGATCTTGTTTGTATGGGGCAAAGAAAGCCCATAAATTAGGCTTACTTCTCACAAAAGGTCTCCTAGAAATACCTCTTGTATGAACTCTACACCAATTGAATATTCAATTGCCTATCAAACCCTAGAAGTAGGAAGCCATAGCCAAAACTCAAAATCTTCATCTCTCCTTCATTTTCTCACTCCTCTTGGTACACTGAAGTTATTGCCACTTTGATTTGAAGATTCCAACAAGGATTGCTCATCAAGGAGGGAAATTTGTGAAGACTTTGGAAGAGTTGGAGACAACATCAACACCAAGTTCTTCATTGCTACAGTCTCATGCTCATTTTCCACTACATTCTCTTAGCTCAATCTTTGCCACTCAAACATTTGCTGCAACACTCAAGCCTCTACCATTCATATCTGAAGATTTAGCAAGCTCAACTTCAAGACAAGATTTGATTTGGAAGGATAGAATCCCTCAAGCTCAACAAGAGCGCAAGTAACAATCATCATAGTATCTCTTGATACTACATATAGAGTGTGTCTTCACACTACCTTGCACTTGTGTTTCTTGACACAAATTCTATCAATTCTTCTACTACAAAATCAGATATTTGAAGCTGATTCTCATTAATGAGAATGCGGACATGAAAGTTTTTCTCATAAAGAGAGATGCAATCTTTACTCACTGGTATTACATAGAATATGTTTCTATTTTACTTATAGGAAGACATGAAGTTGGCTACACTCAAGTACAATCAATGTTTCCATTTGAAGATTTTGAAGACATTTGAGCTACCTGGTCATTGTTTCCATTTGAACATTGTTTTTGTGTTCCATCCACCATAGCCATGCTCTAGATCTATGCATTTTCAACAGACACCTTCCGAGATTGATACGGCTATGGTGAATATGTATACATGGGAATCACCATGTATACAGTCGTTATAAACGGAAAAATAAGCATCATATCGATGGGCCATTTGTTGATAATAAGATAAGCTAGGAATGGATGGATCTAAAGCAAATATTTGATGTTAAGCATCAAAGAAAGATGAATCAAATGGATGTTGCTTGAAAAGATAGGCTAAAAGATCCACCCTATGTTGGTTAATGTTCTGCACATGAATAAAGGCTTTATTTTGTCTTTGGTTCTCAGGATCACAGAGTCAATCATTGTATGCCACAAAGTTTGAGGGCACTCTGTCACTTTGGAGGAAAAACACTGAAACATTTCATCTATCAGCAACTCCAAATGTTTGACATATAAGGCAGCTTGTAAGACCACATCCCTAACATACCAAGCTAGATCTTCACGTCTGGAATCAACAAATTACCTCTCAAATACATATAAGACATCAGCATTATATCCGAAGTCATAGAGTCTTCAAAAACCATTCGAACAACCTTAGTCAATAAGTTAGAAGACCATGCTCCACTTCATCCATCCTCTGGAATAGGTAGATCCATTGTTGAGAGCTTAATATAGAAGGCCAACTTCTATAGCTGATAGTGCACAAAAAATGAACCTTAGTCAATAAGTTAGAAGACCAGGCTCCACTTCATCCATCCTCTGGAATAGGTAGATCCATTGTTGAGAGCTTAATATAGAAGGCCAACTTCTATAGCTGATAGTGCACAAAAAATGAGTGATCTGGAGGAACATACTCTTGGAACTGCTCAAAATGAAGGCCATAATAAGTCCATCCTGGAGGACTGAAGCCTTTCCACTTTAGCCTGAAACAAAGGGCATAACATGGCTTGTCATTGAAGAAGTGCCAAGTCCACAGGGGACAAAGAAGAAACTAGATATACAGTAGGGCCCTCTGAAGAAGAACGTGACTGAACCAACTGGTCATTAAGTTGTTGAATTTGGATGCTGCTCTGTTCTAGGGTGGTATTAGCTAATTTAAGCTCTTCTATCTAGGTAGCTATCAAAGCTTGAAGCTCGTGAGATTCCTTCAACAATTGATCCCTCTTCGTGGTCACATTAACCACTTGGGATATAGTATCAGCCAATTGAATGTGCAAACTAAAAATTTCCATTTTCTAAGCATCAATGATCTTAGTCTGCTGCTCCATCTGAGTACAAAGATCAAAAAACCGTTCATCAGCATAAGCTAGCTCATCATTTGCTTTTGTCAACTCTTCTTTGGTCTGTTGAACTTTGTCATATCAAGAGAAATAGAGCTGCTGGATACATGCAATCACGAGAGCTCAATAGAACTCTGGATGTCTTGACATAGAAAGGAAATTGCATCTCCAGCTACAAAGCATTGTACAGAAGGAATGGAAATCTCCAAAGTACCATCACAATGGGCTCTAAAAAGATTCGGTATTGTGAGGAAAGTTGGTAGTTGATTGCTAGATTGAACAAGAATGGAGATTGGAGGAACTAGGCCTGATTCAACCACCCATTTAAAGCGTTTCCTCTGAACTACCACACAGGGGATAGGATCAAGATCCTTAATGACAACATTAGTGTGTTTAGTATAGGAGGAGGAGCTTCTGGTGGATCAACTATCAACATAAGAGCTTCCTTCGGAGGGGCAGCATATGCCAAGAAGACAAAAAGGTAGGAACCAAATGCCAAACATTATTTACATTACACCTTATGGCTCTGACGAAGCGTTGATTATACCTTTTAATAGCATTCTAAAACCTATAAACAACTCCTTTGAAAGATAATTAGAGGGATTCTTGGCAGGCATAAACCTGTCCTAAAGAAATCGACATAGCTGCTTCCCCACAAGATTAGAGATCATGGAGACACTGATGCCTCAGGTAGGACGAACCTTCTTGGGATCCAACACATCTCGTCTACTTCTGCAACAACTTAAGGATATCCTCATTTGAGAATAATTGTCAAGTAGCAGGGAAAGAGTCTCCTCGATAGGGTAAATGTTGAGAAATCAAATTATGTATGCCTAGAAGAGGCTTTGTATAAGAGAAATGACAAAAGTTGTATGCTCCAGAAGAGATGTCCAAAATCCCATAAGCACAGAGAGTAAGATTAGTATTATCCAAAAAATCTATATAAGCATGTACTTGACACTTATTTCAATGCAATTGTACTTTCATTTTGTGTCAAAGGACCTAAGACCACACGACAGACCAACCACGGATGTCCCACACTTAAAACATGACCATCGCAAGAAACAAAAGGTGTAGGGTTAGGAAAACTTGGCCCATGTTGTCGAGAATTGAAGTTAATTGTCAATGTCATGTGCTATGTCACAGTTGACTACATGAGGTACCAAAGTGTCTTCCCACCACACGTTCAACATGGCAAGGACCATACAATAGTACCCAAGGAAGCAACGATGTTGCTGAGGGAATTGTGGAAAATCCTCAATGGCAAAGGATATTACACTCGGCTCACAGTCACTCAAATTGGAATGAAAGAACAGTCACTCGCCCCACACTGGACATCGCTCGAGTTGAATAATGATGGTAATTGAGTCTCACATCCAGTTTAGAAATCGACAAGGGAGATGGTTCAAAGGGAGTATGCCAATGTGCACAGTTGATGGTGCATTAGTGCGTCCCCCATCCCCCCCCCCCCCCCCTTGTCTGGCATAGATGCAAGCAGAAAGGCTAGGGAGCCTTATAGTACAATGTACAAAATAGGGTGATGTGTCCTGTGGTGATGGCAGGGACCCATCCCATATGTGCATTGGAAAATGAGAATGTATCTGATGCCAAGTGTCATAATGTCTCTCAATCCACACCTCTCAATAATTGTTTGAGAAAACAATAGTCACGCTCAACCCTCCCCCTCTGTCTCATGCTCTGTTGATAGATACAAGAGAGCAGCCTGCCGTTTGTGAAACCCATTGATGTTATCCTCACTATCACGTGTGTAGAGGATGTATGCCTTGTGTGCAATTGATGGTGCAACTGTGCATCCTACTATGTGCCGGCATACGATGCAAGAAGGAAGGCCAAGGAGCCTTATAGTGCCATGCATAGAAACAAGTTTGTGCTTTGTGCATTGAGAGGCCCATCCTGTGCATGCAATGCTCCATTCACACATCTTACCTCTCTATTGGATATAAATGCAAGGACTAGTCACTCACCCAAATGCAAGGATTGGTCACTCACCCCACCCTTTTTCTCGCCCTCTATTGATGAATACAGTGGGGCAACCCGTACTCACATTCCCATCTGGTTAGGATGAAAGCTCACAATGCTCTAGGTTTGTCAATGACGATCAGCTCTAGTTGATGGTGTCAACGTGGATTGGTTGATGAAGAGGAATACCTAAGTTCGGTGCTTGAATTACATGTTGGAAGCTTAGTCTATTGTAGGATTCAAAAGCACTAATGAGGTTACAAGATTTCACGCACCAAGGGAGGCAGCTTGAAAACTTCGTTTACAAGAGTTCACCTAGAGATTCGGTGATCCTAGACTATGAGGTGTTACCACCTTTTCCACAGCCAGCTTCCTATCCAAGGGTGTGTGCCACCTTTTCTTGGAACAAGGCTTGTTATGACAGGAAATTGATTCCTTTTCTCCCATAATAGTTTTTTTTTTCTCTCTTTTCTTTTCTTTTCTTTTGCCCTATTTCCAAGGGTGTTTCCATCTTTTCTCAAAGAATTGGTCGACATGACAAGGCTCAAAGTCATTTTCTCCCATGACTGCTATATTTTTATGTATCAGAACCATCCTCGCCACCACTGTTGCATCAGACGGAAAGGAAGCCAAGGGGGAGGGGAAGGTGGTTGCGAGGGGCTATCAAAATGAAACCACATCATTAGGATCACCAAGAGGGTTATCAGGAGCATTAGGTAAAGGCTTATTGACCGTCATACAAGGAATGAGGAAGCTATCAATGGTGATTATTAGGATCCCCAGGGAGGGTAATACTTCTTGAGAGGATAGCCATCAATTAGGAAGGGATCATCCAAAGCATCGATTTTCTAGTAAGTGCCCATCTAACATTGTTGAAGCTTTCCTGGAAACTTGCCAAATCGAAAATCATAATCTAGGACTAAGTCGCCTTCATTGAACTCCTTTTGCTTAATGAAGCTGTCATGATAGGCCTTTCTGCGAGCTTACATGGCTTCCATGCACTGTAGGGCCATCCTGCAAGTCTCATCGAGACACTCCAAGTGCAAGAGACGGTGTTGCAAGGACTTGTCATCTCCCAAGCGTTCTTATCGGGGTTGAGAGAAATCACATACTCTCAACATCTGTCAAAGCACTACTCTAGATGTCCCCAATGCTCACGGATTGGGCTATAGACACAAAAGTCATCGAGGTACATCTCAATGAAATCATGTAGATGGTTTTAGAAGGCAGCCATCATCACTCATTGGAAAGTGGCAGGAGCGTTACTACAGAGCCCAAACGGCATTACTCTGTAAGCATAGGTTCCCCATTCTATTGTGAAGGTCGTTTTCGATTAGCCCTCTTTTGCAATTTGGACTTAATTGTATCCACTAAATCCATCCAAGAGGGAATAGAGTTCATGGCTTGCCACTGTGTCCAACAGTTGGTTTGTGAAAGGGATAGGAAATGATCCTTCTTTGTCTTGGAATTTATCTTTCAGAAGTCCACATATATTCACAGCTTTCCATTCTTCTTGGATACTATCACAATGGGCGAAAATCATTCACTGTTAGCCACTGGATAAATAAACTCAACTTCAAGGAGCCTAAGTAATTCAGCCTTTACTAGGGCATAGAGTATTTTGGATTTATACACCTCTATCTTTGTCTTACAGGTTTGGCATTAGGCTCTAGGTCGATGTGGTGTTGGCATACTGTGGGATCAATCCCCTTTAAATCTTATACGACCATGCAAACACATCTAAATTCTCCTTTAGTAGGTGTCGCAGGACCAGTAGTTCTTCTTTTGGAATATTTAGGCCCACCTTCATGTGACATTCAGTACCATCAGTATCCACAAACGTCAATTGATTTTCACCTTCCACTTCATGGATAAATATCCCACGGACTGCTTTTGGGTAGAGATCCAACTCCTTCAAGGGGGTGGTTTCCTCTTTTGATGATTCACTGGAACTTAGGTCCTCTTTTGGCAGAGACTTAGTGCACTCCTTAGGGAGGGGAAAGGGTATTAGAGCAGTTTCGGGTTTAGTTTGGGGATGAGTTACTTCTTGGCTCAAAGACTCGTCTCCTGAGGATGCATCCAAAAGCGTCACATAATAGGAACCTTTTGCATTCTGTTTGAGTTTCTGAACTGGTGGTTGTTGGCACGGTGCATTGTCACATCATCTTCTCTTAGAAAGGGTGTATTAGGACAGCAAGAACCACTACTAAAAGAAATCTTATTCTTCTTAATCCATTTCTCATAGAGGGCACTATAGTCATCTTGTCCAACAACAAGGGATCTTCTTTCTCATCTCTACCTTCTGCGACAAGTAGAATAGACTCGTCTAGCTCGCTTTCATAGTCTTTGTCTGCATTATCACTTTCATCCTCTTTAGATTCAATTTTTTCTTCTGTGGGGGCTTAGTAAGAGAAGAACAAGTTCTTTGTTATGTCTTCTACTTTTGCTTTTTGCTTATGTCTCTGTCTCTATCTTTGTTTCTGTCTCTCTCTCTAGCTCTATCTTTGCAATGTAACAAGGAGAATAGTACATCTATGCTTCTATCTCACTGTCAAAGGTGATTTCAGAAGTCAATTTGGGTTCAGGCAGGAGGTATTCTCCCATAGACAAAGACTTTGCTTCCTTTGATAGTTGGCTTACAATACCCACTGTTAGGGATTGTGCCTTTGTTTTCTTGGAAAAGATCAGTTTGATGGCCTCTTCATCTTCTGATGTACCATTTGTTATTTCATTAGAGGAGTCTATTATGACTTTGATGGACATGTAGCCATTGCCTCTTCTTGATCCATACAACTTCAACACCACTTTGTTGGGTCCTCTGTCTAGGGTTAAGGTTCCTTTGAACCAATCCGTCCTTGCTCTTACTTCAAAAAGCCAAGGTCTTCCCAATAGCAGAGGGTATGAAGTCCCGTAAGAATTTGGTTTGACCACCAGATATGTCAATAGTCTCTTCCTATGAGAATTGTATTTATGTACGGGAGAATGCCCAATGGTTTGATTATGCTTTGGTCTGCCAATCTGATAAGCCACTGTGTAGGCTACATTCCTTGCAAACCTAGATAGTTCATTGTCACATCCATCATTATATTTATTGATGATGAGCATCCATCAATCAATGTGTTTGCATAAAGTATCCTTCAATCCATATGCCAATCTCTAGGGTTCCCTGATCTAGGAAGGTGTTAGCCACATCTACTTCCTTCACAGGTTCTGGAGCTCTATTGGACTTGGTTGTCACAGATGGAGCAATTCTTAAGCCTCTTCTTCTTGTCAGTATACTTTTGAATTTCTTTTGATAGCTAGGAGACAACATTAGCAACTATTGGAATGTTAAGTTTGGTTTAAAAGTGTCTAGGTCTTTGACCAAATCATATTATTTGATAGGATCCTCGAGTTTTTTCAATCAATCGGGGAATGGGATCATGCCCACTTTTATCTTCTCTTTTTCTTCTAGTAGTAGCAACATCTGCGCTTCTTCTCCATGAGGAGGTTCTTCAGCATCCTCTATCTCACGGACCTCTAGTACTGCCTCTACAACTGCCTTTGTGGCTCTCTATAGCTCTGTAGTGCTCTATACCACATTGTTCTGTATTGTACTATTTTGTTTTTTCCTAGGAAGGTTGAACTTCATGGTCTTGGCATAGGGAGCATTCTCTTTTGGAACTACGGGTTTTCCTTTCTTTGCAAATGTTATCACGACCACTTCCAATTCCACCAAATTGGAAGTAGGTTCGTGGGTCTTATGTTGGGTATCAAAAGTAGCTTCCACAGGATCTGGACTTAGACAATCTTTTGCACTGTGGCCTTCTCCCTTGCATTGACTCCATAAGGGCTTGTAGTCCATAGACCTTCTAGGGTTTGGACAGTTCAGTGAGATATGACCCTTTTCTCCACATCTATAATACTCGACCTCCGATCTCTAGCCATCGCCAGACTTTCGTCCTCTATAACTCTGAGAGGGAAACTCCTTGGACCAAAATTAAGGTCGAACTCCCTAGTTTTTGATCCAATGTCCTGCATTGTCATTTTGGATTCTAGAAAGTTGAATCTTGCATCTTCATCTTTCTTTCTTCTTCCTTCGTGTATCTCTTTCAAGTAGATGTCCTCCATATGGTTCTTTCTCAAACAGTATAAATAGAAGGCTCCATGAATAGTTGATTTTTGAGTACATTCAGTGGCTAAATGTCCTGCTTGATGGCACTTTTTGCACCATGTATTAGAATGCATCACATCCCTCCCACCTCTTGCAAGTGTGGATATATTGGCGGTATTTACCTTTAGTTTCTATAGTTGTTCTGTAATCACATCTATAAGCTCTTTCTTGATACTTGCAAGACTGAGTTGGATGGGTAGTCCTTCATATTTTCACCTCTTGGAGTACTTGTAGTAGGGTTTTGGGAAGCTTCTGTTATTACTCCATACACTAGTTGGGTTGATCTAGAGGATCCTCTATTCTGGTTGTGCTGATTCAGAGCTCCTGTTGAGACTTGGGGCTATTGATTCTAGTGGGTAGGATTCCATTGTTGTTCAGTCACCATTGGAGGAACTGTTTGAGGCCATTGTTGTTGTGATTGAACTATCATTTGAGGCACTGTCATCTGTGAACCACTGTGGATTAGGTGCATTGTACTATGGCACTATTTGCATCTAGGGGTAGGGGTAGGGGTAGGGGTAGGGAACTATCCCTAGGATTGCATTTGGTGGATATATCGTTCCTAGCATGGGAGGAGGTAAGACTCCTCTTCCTGAGGTCATTGACAACCTTGCTTCAACTTCGTTATATAGTCTTGCACCTTCCACTACAACTTGCAGATTGACTAGTCTTCTCAATTTCACAAACTTGTGAACTTCTAGTTGTAGGCCTCTGAGGAAAACTCCCTTCTGAATGCCTTAATCCAAATGATGGTTGGTCCATCTCTTCAGTATGGATTCCATTCGCGAGACATAAGCTTCTACTCTTTCTCTAGAGGACTATCTTAGGTTCATGAACTCCTCTCGCATCTGCTCTTCAAACCCTTCACACCTGAATTTAGTGAGAAAATACAACTTCAAGTCATCCCATGTGCCAAAAGTTCATGCTGCTTGTCTCTCATACCATTGAAATGCCGCACCTTTGAAAGTGTGGGGAATATTGCTGACCAATGCTCACGGGTTCTAGCATTGTTAGCCACACATGCTATCATAAACTCTGCTACATGAAGATCATGATCTTCATTGTATTCTCCCTTAAAAATGGGCAATGGGACTACATTTAATGGCATGTCATCAATATTTTCAAGATAGATTTGACCAGGAAGGGAACCTTGAGTCACCATAGGGACTTCTATAAAGAGTGCTTTTAAGGAACCAAAGGAGGCTTTTGCTTTGCAAGCTCATTCTCAGCCTTGAGTTTTGCCTTATCTCTTCTCACGTACCTCCGGACTCGTTTTAGTGCTTGCCTCTTGATTGCATCATTCATTACAGAGTTGGCCCCACCTCGTTGGCCTATACTCAACAAAATAAAATCAGAGGGGGCTTCAGTCTCTAGGGGACTCCTTGGCCAACATCTCTTCTACTTCTTGCTTTTCTACATCTCTGAATTCAGCTTTCAAACTGCTATAGAGAGGAAGGTATTCCCTTTGAATGTATCAAAACTCATTTTTCTGAGGATCATTGTTATACAATCATCATAGTAATGCCAGCTTCTGATGGTTTCGATAGTATATGTTGTGAAGAATACTCTATCCACCAACTTTCAATGGGTTGCTAATTGGACAAACAGGATTCATTGTTAGTACACCATGCATCCCACGTGTCCTGTTGTTGAGCATCCACAAACAAATTCAAACTCTTTTCTTTCTTGTTTTTGTGAACCTCCACTGGACCACGACTCTTGAAGCTTCTTCACAATCTTCCACTTCATGATGTCTGAAAACTTCTCAATGAATACCAAATCTCCCATGGATGATCATTCTTCCTCTTTTTCTACACTTCAGTTTGTTCCCAAACAATTTGCCACCAATATGCACATCTCTATTGCTTCAATAGGAAGAGGAAATAGTCCACCACATGGAGCATGCATCATGATGGCAATATGTTTCTGCCATTATGGGATGAACTTCTTGTAGAAAGTGGCTTTGGAAATGCGAATCTCCGATTCTTCAGTGGTAGAAGGGACTTTGCAAGCATCCATTGAATTCTTCTTTTCTTGGCAATGCCATTTCCTTCATTTTCAGCTTCTTGTGATGCTTCTTAATGGCAATTTTCCCCAGCTGCGCACCAAAAACATGGAGCCCCAAAAGGAAAACCAAGGAAATATGGATTCTATTACAAGAAAATATATCTTGTAACATCAACAACCATATTTTTCATCTTTTATATTATCTCAACAAAGAAAACAACATCATGAACAAGAAATCTTCACACAGCTTCTTAGAAACAATTCTCCCACAGCTTTAACTTTAACAAAATCCATCATTCTCTTCATATTCTTCATTAAATTATTTAATATATATTAAAAACTCAAAAGAATCATCCACTTTGAATGGAAAGATATCACACATGATTCATCTTCAAAGTTTCCATGGCTTTCTCTCACAATCTCTCATAGATAGATACATTGTTTGGCATAGAATTGGCTATATATATATATATCTCTCTCTCTCCATCACAATAGTACATCCTCTTCTCACTACAATACTCAATAATCACTCATAATAACCCTTCTTTGGTTGTGGATTCCCCTTCCAAAAGGTGTATCTGATATGAAAGGTCACCAGAGCCACTACAGTGACTCTTCATAGCTCATCACTGTCACTTCACTCCAGTCTTCTCTTGAGTCTCAACAGTTGCTTCTTCCACTTCCTCGAGCTCTTTTGAACTTACATTCACCTCTTCCCAAGGCTAGAAAACTTTTCCAAAGTCTTACATACATTCCACAAAACACTTAAAAGAGGCACATAGCTCAACAAAGGGTTAGAGAAGGTCAACAGAAAGCATCAGAACCACATAACTCATACTAAAACCATGCCCGAAACCATTCAATGAGCTTTCAAACAACCTCAACCTTCATCAAGCATTACTTCATACTTCATACAAAAGATAAATAGAACAAAACAAAAGGAAAAAAAAAGCTATCATAACCAATCAGAACATCACAGAGCCTCATATCTCTATTGAAAAACATCATGAGCTTCCAAAACATAATCAACCTCATCCAAAACACTCTCAAACACTTCCAAAAAAATTAAACATCATTCAACATCCATCAAAAATCAACTATTCAACCCTCAAAAACAACAAAAATCATCCCAAAAAAACAAGTCATTTTAGCATTCAACATTATGGATAGTTAAGTTTAGAGTAGACAAGACATGTTTACTAACTTAAACAAGTCAAGACTTGACTTTAGGAGGATTAAAGCAAAGAAAAGAAAATGCTTTAAGATTTTTCTTTAAAGCTTAATAGAGAAAAGCAGATGATGACTGAATGTGCCATCCCTTCCCCTCCCTTTCTATTAATTCATCACCACCATCTTCTCCCATCCCAATTTGGAAAACTTAAAGATTTTGAAAAAAAGCATGAGATCTCCCTTCTCAATCTTAGCAAAAGACTCCAGTAGTCTCCCCCTTTTCTCAATTTGACAAGAGACCCGAATTGAAGGAAGATCACCCAAAAGCCAAGCAAATCAAACATGGATTTTTGGCAACCTCTCTGGACCTCAAAGAATAGATTGCCACTCAACATTAGATTACATCTCAAAAGCTTTTAGATAGCTAGATTGGCAAGATATTCCCCATAAAGAACTCCTCTTCTTGGCCACAACTCATGAGACTCCCCTCCTTTTGATTAAATTATAAATATGGGGCATGAGAAGCCATAGAGGATGTTAGCATGAATCAAGGAAAGAGAATCTTCTCAAATCAAGAGAGAAGAGCAAAAGAGAGAGGTGAGAGGAGAGCAAGAGATATAATTCTTATTTCGAAGACAAGGGGGATACTCTGCCACCTTTTTAAGTCTAATCGTGTCTCTTCTACCTTCATTCCCCTCTAGAATCCAGACTCTACTTGATTTCTTCTCAATTCCTATTGTCGCCATCTCTATCGATCAAATTGAGACAACACATAGCTTTATTATAACGGTCTTCTTTGCAATTTCTTGATCGAAGACCATGACCCCAAAGAGAAAATTACAAAGGCTACACAAGTGGGAGCTATGTTAATCATGTTGTGGGTACAACCACTACAAATGGAATGGCAAGTACCAAAATTGCAAATGAAGCTTTGAATATCAACAACAACCAAGCACTCATTGTAAATCCGCAGGTGCCATATTTGACTATTACTTTAAGTATTAAATATGACAAATAGATCATCATCTCACGAACTAGTAAAGAAAAATTGCATTCATAAGAGTAGGATTTTTCCACATAATCTCATGCATAGAAAAATTACTAAGGAAAATTTATTATTCATAAATTCAAAGAATTAATTTAGATTATAGGTAGTACTAAGAATAGGACACATGGAAGTTACCACATTACCCGAAAGAATTTATTATTTCATTGCATCAAATAGAATTCACCAAGAATTAGATTCAATGACTATGATTTTTGCAATAAGAAACATTTAAGTAGTTAAAATTTTGAATCCAATTTGTACTAAATTGATGGAACCTCTAGTTGATAAATACAAACATTAATCCTTTGAAAAATCTTGAGATGGAATTATTGGAATACTTTCCATAGTAAAATATCCAAGGGTTTTGAATCTAGTGAGTTATCACTAGGCAAGGACCAACAGAATTCTGTTAAGGAAAAAGAGAAAGAGATCATCACGTGAAAGTTTTTGCTTATAGAAGTCCTTTAGCAATCTTAGAAGGATTGATGGGTTGTTCGAACCTTTGAAGAGGGGAGTTTTGAAGAAATAAAGTCTTGTTAAAATTTAACTTGGGCTAGATCCCAAGGGGAAGAGTAATCTGAGAGGTTTATTGGAAGATATTGACACTTACGCTAAGTTTAGCCATGATATTGTCATGCTGGGAAACGGGTTTGTCTTGGAAGGAGATTCATTAAAATTGTTGTGTATAATATATTTGAAGTAAGTTGTTTGTGGCTGTAAATTAGATTTTGATTTTTCTTAAATTATCACGATAAAATATGGATAATTGAGTATACATATCATTGCGAGGACTGAGACAATATTACGATACGCACCAAATACTAACTAAAACTATGAGTTTGACCTTCAATCAGGTGCCTCACACCCACCAATTCGAGGGAATTGATGGTATCGTGGCGATCGAACCATAAAACCAACCTTCCTCATTGGATAGGGTGGTAAATAACCTAATTTAACACTAATTACAATAAGCATAAAATTCACATAAACTAAAATGCACACTTTACAACTTTAATCTTGGACATTGTGGCCTCAAAATTTGCGCCCCTTGCGGTATTTCTTTAACTTTTATTGCAAATGGACGAAGTACAACTAAGATCCTCTAACCTTCTCCACTAATCCAAGTACCACTTGCTATCAAAACTAACCAGCAAATCTCCAAACCAAATTGCCCCTTGGTTTGCTTGGGGATTGGCCTTCACCCTGCTCCTTGAAAGACAAATTTAACCCCAAATCTAATATAGGCTAGCTAGCCTCTTGAATCTCCTTGAAATTCCTCAATTTCAGCTACTAGAATTCAAGTACTAGGCCTCAATTCTAATCGCACATCTCGAGACAACTGCCAAACCCTAATTTTTTATGTAAATTAGGGTTTTCAGTAGAGATTGACTGAAATCTCTCCTTTGATGGCTCAAACTGCTCGAAAATGCTAAGATAACTTGAGAGATGGCTGGGGGATGAGACAGAATGCTCTGATGACACTAGACCTCCCCAATGTGAGCGTAAATAAAACCTACTCCAAGGGGTATTTGTTTTCGTATCTGTGAGTATGAACCAACTACAACGTGAAAGGTCCTGTTGTAAGGAATTCTAGTTGGATAGGAGTTGAGGATATCAAGGGACTCTGTTCACAAATTCCTTAGACTCTTACAAATTGTTAATTACCCAAGTTTGAGTCCAGATAGTACTCTGGAAGTTTTGATACTAGTCAAGGGACTCAGTAGGAATAATACCTTCAAGTCTATATTATATCCAGTCATGAGATAGGGAACATTATAAGAAGATATTTTCTTAAAGTAACTATTGAGAAAGAATTGCTTTACACTATTTTTTGTTGTAAAATAAAGATGTGTAATGAATTTGTATCAAGAGATAATCAAAGAAGCGGTTTTTATACGTCAAACCTAAAGTGGTAGGTAATTAGATAATTAAAAATACTCCAATGAGGGAAGCAAGTGGATGGGTCCCCCAATGGGTCTAAACCTATGGCTAGATAGTCTCGGGGTCAGGCAAGAGCTTTTCTCATAAAAATTAGGTTGGTAAATAGGTCAAATGAATGGCCACTAAATATTAGGAAAAACCTAACTTGCATTGTTTTAGGGGGTCGGAATGGAATTTCACCTTACAAGTAGAGGGGTCGACATGCTACACTCCCCTTTGTCTCCCATTCACTTTGAACCAAGTGCAATCCAAGTTCGAGTGATGATATCAGAAGTGAGAACTCGAAATATTGATGCTAGCTAACCGATAAGTGATGTGACCCCTATATTAGGAACCCAAAACTCAGGTTGATCCTCATGGAATGATTGGAAACTCCCATTGTGGGGTAGACTCAAGAGGACCTAGACATCAAACTTTGAGGTATTCCATGGAGTCCTTGATGGTGTTGTTTAGGATATCTCTTGATGGATTACCAAGAACGTGCCAATGAGGAAGTAGCTCAAGCAGGCATGTCATAGTTAGTATTAGAGCCTACATTAATATAGGATATGACTCAAGTATAGTAAAGATTTGTAACTATAGCATAAGATATATATTCTTTAAGTTGTGATTTCTTCTCTTTGTTAATATATGTTCCTGATTTTTGGGAGAAGGGAAAATTGTGGGAATGATTCTTGATTTTCCAAGTCATGTTTATGTCAACCATGCACTCAGCTAGTTTTAGCTAGAGAAACCAAATGATGTGAATATTAGATCCGATTTACAATCCTTTGCCCTTGTATTGTGAAAGACGATGGTGGATGTTAAGTGGAGGGTATTATTACATTGATACAAATCATCTTGCTTATCTCTAGAACAATTTGAAGAGGGTAAAATGGATGGAAACCCTAAAGGTTGCCAAGACTTGTCTATTCTATGAGGCTAGAGTAAACTCAAACATGTTCACCAAAGGACAAGTCAAAGTAAATCCACACATCTATAAGGAGGTCACAAAGATTATACTGGCTAACTGAGTGATTGTTGTGGGTCACTCTAGTAGCCACAACTACAAAAAAGATAGATTATATGACCTTTCCCTAAAATATAGATTTTTGGATATTCATTCCCAGAACCCTTATTATTATTTAATAGTTGTATCAAAGTGCCATGCCTAGATTGTAATAGAGAATCCTCTTCCAAGAATAATATAAGCCTTTGAGCTACTCGAATAATATATTCCCTTCATCTATTGATGTAAGGAATTACTTTCGTCCATCTATTGTAATCAAAACCAGTTGTCACCTTAGTAACCAAGAAAAATGTCAAGAAGTGGACTAGAGAGAGAAATCTACAGAGAAGAGAGAGTGCAAAAGAGAGAGAAATAGAGTGACGAGGAAGAGAAATACTAGAATAGGAGAGAGAAATACTGGAAAGAGAAAGAAGCCATTGAAGCTATGAGAAAGGTGAGAGAGAAGGACAGTAATGTATTAATGTGTCAAAAAGATAGAAAAAGTTACATGTCCTCTCCTTTTATACTAGTGTCAGTGTGACATGGCATATCATTAATATTATTCACACACTAAATCCTTATTCTTCCCAGGTTCTTACAATCCATCCCTTCCCAAAGGTTTTTGCCCTCAAAAACAAACATAGAAAAACTGGAAAAGGATGGATAGAACAGAGTACTACTCTATTTTTACAGCTTTACAAATGGGAAAATGAATGAAAGATGACTGACATATGGACTAGAATGAAATAAAAAAAGTAAGCCACAGCTATAGACATGATCAAGAATTCTTTGAAGGTATCTGTAGCCATAAAGTCTTCAATTGATAAGCCCAAAATAAAGTAGACAGCTTGCTGTGTAAATAGAGCATGCTAGACCAAATCTGCCATAACTTCTAGTAGAAGTATCCAAATGAGGCATGCCACATGCCAAAACATAGCTCTTGAAAAGTAATTTTACCCTATGTAAGTGGCTTAATTCTAAAAATTAGGCACAATAAAAATTATTCTAAAATAGTATGCTATCTTGACCCTGTTTGCACCATAACTAGCTCCATATGCAGTAGGCTTCAACCACCACCAATGTGTCCCGTAGGAAAGGAAAATCATCTAATATAGAATCAAGCCTCTGAGAAGCTTCCTCAGGTGGTAAACCTCTCCATTTGGTCAAATATTTGATGATGGAACGAGATCAAAGCTTCTTCTCACACTGGCCTATAACAGCCTCTGGGATGAGCTGAATAAGACCTTCTTCATCAATAGGTGGTAGCTCATCAATTATATCAACTAAATCACCATAGAAAGGCTTGAGCTGACTAACATAAAAGACATTATGAATCTTTGTGGAAGAGGGTAGCTCCAATAAATATGCTAAATCTCCAAAGCGCTTTAAGATCCGATAGGGGCCATAAAATCGGTGAGCAAGCTTGTTACTAGATCCATCTTTCAAAGTAGAGTACCTAGAATTGGGAACCTTCAATAAGACCAATTCCCCTGCTTGGAACTCTAAAGACCGCCTCTTCTCATCAGCATACATCTTCATTTGGTCTTGAGCTTTCCTAAAATTCATCTTACACTGTTGAAGAAGGGTTTGCATTCTTTCCAACTCTTCTTTCCCATGAGGATTGATTCTCTCATTAAAGATGACTGTGGGTAAGGACACATTATAGCCATACATAGCCTCAAAGGGAGAAACTCCAATGCTAGCATGAGTAGAGTTGTTGTAGGCAAACTCAGCCAAGTGTAACCAAGAATCCCATGAATTTTGGACATCATAGTAGAAATGGTGAAGATAAGTCTCTAACCATTTATTTACCCTTTCTGTCTGGCCATCAATTTGTGGATGATAGGCCGTAGAAGGAGCCAATTTAGTGCCCATAGATGTGAATACTGCCTGCCAAAAGTTACTCATGAACTTTGAGTCTCTATCATGAACAATCACCTACCATTTGCCTATCCCTTGGTAGTAGGTAACCTAGTAATTAAATCCATGGTAATGTGCTTCCATTTGCCAATAGGAATGGGTAATGGCTGCAACAAACTACCTAGCTTATAATGGGTGCTATCCTTATTCTACTGACAAGGCATACACCTCATGACAAAGTCCTTGACATCTTTTCATAGCCCTTTCTAGTAGAAACTTGTGTTGATCCTGTCATAGGTGTCCAGCTAAAGGTGAAGAATGTAGTTCCTCCATAATTTTCCGTGTAAAAGAAGAGGTAGAAGGAATGACAATCTTGCCATTTAACCAAATAAGGCCATTTTTAAGCTGATAATGCAAGTTTTCTTCCATGAACAAAATATTAGTGAGTTTGGGAATCTCCCAAGTCCCATTTTTTGAATACTAAAAAGGTGGCACCCGGATAACATGCCCATAAGTTTCTCAAAACCATATGATGTGACCTATCATTGGAAAGTGCTTGAAAAATGGAATCGATTGAGCTATAGAGCTCTTGATTTGGAGTTATAGTGTTCAAGTTATGAAAAATTCAAAGATTTGACCACATTTCCCAAACTTATGGAAAATTCCCATTTTTCCCAATACGGTATTCATGAGACCTTGCTATAATTTCTAAAAAATATGACTGAGTTCTTTATCCAAAAGGATAAGCCTCCTATAGTTCTTCAGTCCAGTCACTATGCAACTCAATCATTGCTGAAACTTTTCAAGCCCACATACGAGAAAGAGAATCAGCCACTATATTGTCTTTACCCCTTGTATGAGTGATGTCAAAATCATAATTTTGCAGTGTAGCTACCCACCTACACTACTTAGGAGTAAGATTGGATTGAGTAAGTAAATACTTAAAAATCTTGTGATCATTCGGACTCTAAATCGACTACCATACAAGTAATGGTGCCATTTCTTTATTGCATGCAAAATAGCCAATATCTCCTGGTCATAAACATTCATGGCCATTTCTTTATATGTAAGCTTACACCTCTCAAACACAATCACACCATGCTCCTATAACAAAATAGCCCCAATGCCTCTACCCCACACTGGCATCACACTATATGGTAAATTCTTTCAAGAAATATGGGCATACCAAAATAGGAGCAGAAGTAAGGAGTTTCTTTAACTAGTTGAAGCTACTATCTGCAAGAGCATCCCAAAAGAAAACTTCCTTCTTCAACCTGTCAGTCAAAGGAGTTGCAATAGCCGCATAATGCTTGATAAATCGGTAGTAGAATGAAGATAAACCAAGAAATCCTCTAAGAGAATTAGTAGTAGTAGGTGTTGGCCAATCTTTTATACATTGCACCTTCTTAGGGTCAGCTTGTATCCCTTTCTCACTGGCAGTATGTCCCAAGTATTCCACTTTAGTCTACATGAAAGAACATTTCTTCTTCTTAGCAAAAAGCATGTGATGTCTCAATACATAAAAAACCCTCCTCATGTGTGATAAGTGATCCTGTAGAGTCTTGCTATAAATTAGAATGTCATCAAAGAAGACTAAGATAAGCTGAAAGAGAAAAGGTGCAAAATCTTATTTATCAGGCTCTAGAAGGTAGCTAGAGCATTTGTAAGCCCAAATGGCATCACTAAGAAATGATAGAGCCCACAATCAGTCCTCCTAAAAGCAGTCTTGATTTCATCACCCTCTCTCATGCGAATCTAATAATACCCTGACCTCAAATCAATCTTCGTAAAGAGTTAAGCCCCCTTGAGCTCATCAAGCAAATCATCAATCCTAGGTATTGGATACATGTTCTTCACTGTGATCTTATTAAGATCTCTATAGTCAATGCACATCTTGAAAGATCCATCTTTCTTTTTTACTAACAAAACTGGAGATGCATAAGGTGAAGAACTTGGTTCAATGAATCCCATCTCAAGAAGTTCCTTGATTTGCTTGGCTGACAATCTGTAAGGTGGCTTATTGATTGGCTTTCAGTTGGGCTCCAAATCAATAGGGTGATCTACTGCTCTCTTGGGAGGTAATGAAGTAGGCACCTCAAATAAATCCCTATACTCCTTAAGAAGAGCTGTCAAGGCTAGATGTCTTGCTGAATTAATGGGCTGATCTTCCATCTCTTTATTCAAATGCAAAAAAAATATTTGTGAATGCCTCTTGTACTCCCTTTTGAGTTGTTGAATGGAGATAATCCAAAAATCTGATCTACTAGGAATTCCCTGTAAATGGATGAGATGTCCATTGAAGATAAACTCCATATACAGCTGTGAGAAATCCATAGTGATTTTGCCTAATGTCATCAACCAATCACAACCGAGTATAATGTCTATAGGCCCCATTTCCAAGGTAATCAGGTTTACTTTTGCTTCAACATTTTTAGCCAGCTATAAAGAAACCTGTGGGATAGACTTAGGATTCATGTTGGCTGAAATGGATTTAGGCCTGCTATCCCCTTGTTTGAAATCAACTCTAGGACAGCTTGTTGTCTTGAAATTACTTTGAGGTCTTGAAGCATTGAACGATGGATAAGTTGGCACCCTTAAGCCTCAATTGGTGCATGACTGTTGCCATAAATGTTGCCAACTTGTCCCTATTTTAAAACAGTCCTCGGCTGTCCAAAACCAAGCTGAAATAAAAACTCTCTTTTGTATTTCCTTCCATAGCGCTCCGCAAGCTCAATAGCTTTAAAAAGAGAAGTAGTGTTTTGTGCCATGACATCAGCTCTGATAAAGAGGGCTCTAAGCCATACCTATACTTGTGGAGATTAGCCTCATCACTGATGCTCTCTACATACATGGTTAGGTTGAGAAATTAGTTAGTGTACTCTCTTACACTTTAGGCCTCTTTGCTCCAAACCATACTATCTCTGTGACAATTCTTCTTTTTCAAGAGGAGAGACAAAGACTTCAGCCATAAGTGTCTTGAAAGCTTCCCAATTCTCTACAAGTATGTTCTCCTTTTTAATATACCTCCACCAAGTATGTGCAAATCCCTCCAAGTGCAATGAAGCAAAATGAATCTTCATGTCATCAGTTCTAGGAAATATGTCAAAGTAAGATTCCATTTTGGAGATCCACTCCTCTAAATTAGATGGTAAAGATGACTGACCATTGAACTTAGACAAAATGATCTTGTCTTTTGGTTCTCTTTCATGGAATGGTTGCTGTCCCAAAATAGGCTGATTATGATTGCCAGGCATTGAACCCCCAAAGGGAGATGGAAATCTCCCAATAGGTGGCTAAAGACCACTATGCAATCTTCCTGTTGGCAGAGAACCTCTAGGTGCCACCAACTATGAAAAGCCAAGGTGTCAATGAGCTCAATTATGCTACATCATGTTGTCAAAATCGCAAATGATGTCTCAAGAAGCCTTCGTGTATACTCCTCCTCAACATCAACAATTTTTTACACCCCATCGAACCCTTGCTTCCTCCACACATTGCTACGAGGAATTAGACCAACAGTCTTCTAACTACGTAATATCTACATATTCACATGCACTCACATATTATCTCCACCACTATCTATACACTGTTTGGGTCCTCAAGTACAAGACATTACTCTCGGCTCATCACCTAGAGTTCGTCGACCTGTCTCCCAAACTACTCAAACTATGTCTTGTGCATGATAAGAAGAGTAGCGCTACCCCCAAGGAGAGGCCACATATGTGAGGTCTTTCAATTGCAGGTATTGAAGAATCCAACGATAGTACGGTCAACTCTTCATCAACACTCAACTCTAAACTCTTGTCCTTTATCATCATGAAAGCCCACCAAAGAATCTTCACTTGTGCAGAATCCCCAGAACATCAACACCTGTGCCAACCCATGAGTGCAACTCCCAACAAAAACCAGCCCTATCACCAACTTCAACAACCCTATCACCAACTAATCAGACCAACAAAGTGCCACCAACCACCTTCATCCGCATCACCACCAAAACTCCTCCAAGGCAAACCACAACAGACCCTTCCACCCATGTCTTCGATGCATGCCCAAGCCTACTACCTAAAATTGTGAGTGCCATGGGACTGGCACTTGTCTAGCAGGGGGTAATGTTAACCCCCCTCAGATGAATGGGGTGGAAAATCCAAAAAATCTAAAGCAAAAGACAAGGCCAAGGCAAAAGTTAAACAGAAGATGAAGGCACACCAAGAAGAATCTGGAAACACAAGAAGTGCAAAAAAGTCCTAAATCAAGGAAAAAGGTGCACAAGAAAAAGTGCAGGTCAACACTTTTGTAAAAAAGTGAAAGATGCACCATCATTTATTTTAAGAGTGTTGTGCAATTTGTAAAGGTAACTGGGTAGTAGGAAGGAAGCTAGGAAGATAGGAGGACAATGGGAAAAAGGGCCTAGGCCACGGCCAGCCATGTAAATGAGGAGACCGCCCAAAAGGGATTTGGGGTTTTGTATATCAAGTTGAAAAGAGAATAAGAAGCTCATTCTTGTGTGTGGCCAAAAGAAGCTCTCTTCTTCTTCTTCTTCTTGCTTTCTTGAGCTTGTGCTTGAGAGAGGGAGTGTGAGAGTGTGAGGAAGTGAGTGTGTGAGGGTGAGGGAGTGTGGTGGAGAAGCTCTCCATCTTCTCCTCTCCTCTCCTCTCCTCTCCTCTTCTCTTCTCTTCTCTTCTCTTCTCTTCTCTTCTCTTCTCTTCTCTTGCTCGCAGCAATGGAGCTTGGAGTACGGAGCTTAAGGAAGGAGCTTGCTTGAAACTTGCACTTGGATCATGGAGCTACCGGAGTGCTCTGGAGAGGAGGCAACTCGATTGGGAGGTAAGCTCACTACACTCGTAGAGATGGATAGGGCGTTGGCTATGTGAGAGGTAGCCATTAGTGCTTAGCTTGGAACGATGAACAATAAGTGGTCTGTGGGTCTTGGCGGTTGAGCCTCTACAAGGGGATTGGGACCTTTCAAGGTTCACAATATTAGTAGAACACGCAATGTAGAGCTCAAAGCCTTAGAGGGGGAGGGCATAGACTTTTTCAACAAAAGTTGCATCAAAAGATATTACCCTCCCTCACATCCACACCATGAACCTCCAATGATAGAGCCACTAATGAATGTGATAATTGCAACTATCATTGAAATAGAGGATGGGGATGATGAAGCAATAGCACCAACCTACATGTGTGTAATAGTGGTTGCTCAAAAGACATATACCTTTGATGCTCTAATTGATGAGAGAGCTAACTATAATATCCTAATGTATGATCACTAGACCAACCCCAATTACAACCAACCAATGCAACACTCATCCCATTTGGGAGGTAATCTTATCCACACTTGGGGAAGTGCAAACTAATGATTTCTATCAAGATTGAGAGCCTATCCATCATCTTTTATATGCTATATGACAAAAAAAGTATTGGAAAGGAATCATTGTTTTCTCATGTGTTCAAAAAACAAGTTCATTGTCACATTGACTACGACTTGCAGCTCATCCACCTTGCCATAGAACAATGTTAGAATATTAAAGACATTCAACAAGGGCACCATAGTCACCCAAAATCCTGTAGTGCCACTGGTAATTAACCCTAGTGTCAACACTAAGGAGGGGAATAGTGTACCACAATATGCACTCATGGTGAAGTCCCATTAGTATCTAGAAACCACACCCAAAGCTATGGATCAAACAATCAAGTGGATCCCCAAGCCTAGACCACACCCTCACAAAAGTCAATCATTTGAAACTTATAATTTTCATACCTTACACTCTAGACCTAAACGAAAGAGTTGGTGCTCCTATGGTACACACACAACTAGGTTGCGCTAGGTCCCAAAAGCCATATTGTGTGCCCAAGATTACTATGAAGGTAACACCTTGGTGTGGCTGCTCAAACTCATAAGTGGTATATATGACGCTCAATCTCAGGTTCCAAAAAATAATGTTCACAAACGTAAATCCAAACAAGATAAGAGAAAAGCCAAAAGGAAGGATGCTAATCCATGAGTGCTCTAATGGTCTATCAACCAAAAGCTCAACCAATCATCAATGAGCAACTAATCATCAATGAGCTCCCACCTAATAACTCTGATGTGATCACCACTACACAATTCGATGGCAAAGCATCAACCGAAATTCAAACCCAATCAACTTCTCAAACAATGCTCACCAAAGCCAAGGAGAATCCCAAAGTGGAAATATTACGTAGCAACTTGTCAAGTACAATTAAACCAAAGCCACTAGTAGGCCTTAAGCCATCATAGCAACAATAATGATCCATTCTTGAATTTCCTTCCAGCATGGCCATGAACACAGGAGATGACTTAGTAATGTGTATTCAAAAATTGGACTCAACTTTCACATTGTTTGCTAATAGTTACGAATGCTTACTCCATGAACACATAGCAAATGAGGTATATTCCTTGCCATGTTCTTGGGAAGAATACCAATTCATCTTCATAAAGGACTCCACCATTGCAGAAGATTTAATTGCTAATGAAATTTAAGAGAACATGCCTTAAGCCAATGCTTAATCACAATCATGATTACACCTAATAGTCAATTTTGGGACCCTCATGGGTTTTGATAGGTGGTCTGATGGGTGATCAACCTTGGCAGTCAAATTGAGTCTCTACCAAGGGGTAAGCAGCCGGTGGTTGATAATTTCAATCACTCTTGGATTGTTAGGTTTTGGTGACAATCAGCTCTATGGTCTCATCTGCAAGCCGGAGTTCCAACCCTAGATTGCTGGCCAGGCCTTAACAAGCCCTGGAGTGGGTCAAATTGTCAAAAATTCTATTCTAGACAACCTGTCTGAGTGGTAGGTTTGCCCATCCAAGTCCCAGAATTGGTCATTCAAATGGGTTCTATGACCGTCTATCAAACTCAAACTTGGATGAGGGGTGCCCATCCGAGTGTCTATCTTCCGAGGGCTGAGTATCCAAGTCTGAGTACCCCATTGAACTTGTTCGATTCCAAGTGTCCGAGTGGAACTTGTCCAAGTTCATGTGTCCGAGTATACTTGTCCAAGTCCAAGTGTTTGACTGGGACTTAGGTGGCTCAGACATCCAAGGGCTAGTGAGGATTCAGTTGTCTAAGGCTTAGGGATGCCATCCAAATGATGGAAAAAGAAATATTGAATGACAAAAAGTTGACTGAAACACTTCAATGCACTAATTATTATACCCAAGGTTCTGACTTCATTCAATAAGCATTAGGGAAGACTCAAAGCATACCTAAAACACACAAATGCGATGACATCATGGATTGCTACTACCCTTTCCCTCTTGACTTGTGGCTCTCTCTCTTCTCTCAATAGCTCTCTCTCTCAATCTCTCAATGTCCAAATGAGCTCTATCTCCCCCCTTTCTCACCTTTTGTCTCTCTCTTTTTCTTCTCTATCCCTATTGTTTCCCAGGTATTCAAATATTTTTTATTTTAATTCTCTATTACTTCGTTTCCCAATTGTTATAGAGACTTATATTTTCCTTCTTTTTTTCATATTTCCCAAACCTTAATGCATCCTATTAATGTAAAACCACATACTGCTGATCTAACTAATGCTCCTAGATCCTCCAACGCCTAAACTATCAAGCAAAGGAGATTGAATGTCCTCTGTCTCCCTCACTTCCTACCTAAACCAATCTCCATTTTGACAACAAACTCCTACTTTGTTGTTCCATTTGGAGCACGTAATCACTCAAGCTTGAATCTATTGGTCCTGACAATGAAACCAAAATGTCAACACTCTTCCAAGCACTCCACCAAGATCCATGGACTGCTTATTACTTCAAATGTTTCAAGCCAAGAGCTATGGCTACCTCTCACATAGTCATAGGCACTCTCTCACACATAAGTGTAGTGAGCTTACCTTTAAATCCAATCAAGTTGCCTCCTCCCACAAATGCACCAGTAGCTCCATGATCCAATATGTGCTTTCAAGAAACCTCCATCTCCACGCTCCAAGCTTCAAGCTCCATAGCCATACAAGCAAGAAAAGAGAGGAGAAGAAGGAGAAGTTGAAGAGAGGAGAAGAAGAGCTTCTCCACAATCCCTCACTCTCTCACACACACTTTCCTTCTCTCACACTCCCTCTCTCATACACAAGAATGAAGCAAGAAGCAAGAACAAGAAGAGAGCAAGTTTGGCCACACACCAAGAGAGATCTTCTTCATTCACTTTCTGACTTTTATACATACCCTACCTCCTCCTTAGGCGGCCATCCCCTTTTTGGTTTGGCCTTTGTCCATTCCTTCCACCCTTTTTCCTCCTCCTTTCCTATTAGCATGGTCTTAACCTGTACCTCTTATTCTTCACAACTTTCATGGGATAGAGCAGGAACTCTTTTACAAAATAAATTACAATACGCTTGGGGCTCTTTTTGCAAAAATATTAAGATGTGCTTATTCTTATGCATCTCCCTCTTACATTTAGAATTTTTTCATGCACTTTGTATCTGCAAATTTTTCTTAGTGTGTCTTTGTCCTCCATCTTCCTCTTGCCTTGGGAACTGTCTTTCACTTCCAATTTTTCAGATTTTTTGTCTTGGTCTTTCAAGGGTTAACAATAGCATAGACAAATAGTTGTAGGTGTAGACTTCCTGAAGAAGTAGCAAAACTTAATAGGAAATCAACACCCTAAAGAGGGTGGTCCATCAAGATTTAGCTATAAGTGGTATGGTCATTAGCATCTCCTGCAATTTTGCCTTCATGTGAAGTGCAATATATGTGGGAAGTCAAGGCATATAGCCAATACATGTTGGAGTAGAGCTAGTTCACTCCCATAAGGCAGTCAACAACCTGGGCCAGTGAATCATCATTCAAATCATGTGAATCCTCGAGGGGAAGGCCCTAAGAAAATCTTGCAAAGAGGAAAATCCACCCTAAAGGAAGTGCCCAATGGGTTAATCTAGTAGAGGCATTGTCAATTGATGGAAACCAAACCTCTAAAAATGTAAGAGTGGTCAATAGGGCCAAAAAATAAAAGAGGTTCAGAATGATGACCCAAGTACAAGCAAAGTTACCCCTAAGTCTATCATGGTTGACAAGAAGGGTACAGATGCTAATACCCATGTAGGTCCTCTTAAATCTAAAGGTGTCTTAGAGAAGACAGTGGTTAAGAGCAAGCATAAGTCAAACGTAAAGGAGATTGTTAAGGCTATCAGAAAGTCAAAAGAAAGGATAGTGTGGCAAGAAAAAAATGCTTTTGTAAACTTTCATGAGTTTGATCTAGCAAATACTCTATGTGAAGTCAAGCTAGATGTGAAATTGCTACAATTAATAAGATTGTCACCTAATGTTCAAGAAAATCCTATGAATGGGTTATGTTGTAGAACTTACTAGTATCAATCAAGTAGGTAGCAACGAATGGTGGGAACATATGGAGAAACACTGCCCTAGGGTTCAAGTGTATGTTGATGGCATCTTGATAGAAAGTGATGTGGTAGACTCGGGCTCTCATCCATAAATATCATGAGTATGGACTTACTAGAGAGGCCTAGTTTGCCCATTCAAAAGGATGTTACAACTATCCTAAAAATGGCCAATAATAGTTTAAGACAGCCAAAAGGAGTAGTATCTCAAGTACATATAATAGTAACACATATTGAGTATGTTCTTGATTTTCATGTTATCCAGTTTGCTAGGAGGCCAAGCTATCAGATGCTACCAGGACGGCCGTGGATATTACACTCTAATTATTTAGTAGACATTCTAGCTAGTTGGTTGATCTTTGGGCATGGGTCAAGGAGACTGATTTTGGGTGTTTACCATGAATGCCCACTGAATGAAAGGGCACCACCTCCCAATACAAAATGGGAGGCACTTGAGGGCACCTCCACCACAAGAACTTTGAGAGGCCTAGTTTGCCCGTTCAAAAGGATGTTACAACTATCCTAAAAATGGCCGATAATAGTTTAAGCCCTCCATAAATATCATGAGTATGAACTTACTAGAGAGGCCTAGTTTGCCCATTCAAAAGGATGTTACAACTATCCTAAAAATGGCCAATAATAGTTTTTTTAAGACAGCCAGAAGGAGTAGTATCTCAAGTACATATAATAGTATCACATATTGAGAATGTTCTTGATTTTCATGTTATCCAATTTGCTAGGAGGCCAAGCTATCAGATGCTACCAGGAAGACTGTGGATATTACACTCTAATTATTTAGTAGACATTCTAGCTAGTTGGTTGATCTTTGGGCATGGGTCGAGGAGAACGATTTTGGGTGTTTACCCTAAATGCCCACTGAATGAAAGGGCACCACCTCCCAGTACAAAATGGGAGGCACTTGAGGGCACCTCCACCACTAGAACTTTCAGCTCTAACGAGTCTGAGGAGGGTTCCATGTTGAAGGAGGCCTATCAAGTGTGTCTAAAGGAGCCAATAGGGGCAAAATATTGGATACATGATGTCGATGTAATAGAGTGGGATCTTGGGACTCCTAATGATCCTTGTTCGATCAAACTCAGTACTATATTATCTTTGATGATGAGTGTGCCAACTATGTATCTCTCCTATAGGAGTTTAAGGACATATTTACATGGAGCTATGATGAACTAAAGGGGATTCCTCCTTCTATTTCCATACACATAATCCCGTTGAAAGAAGACAGTAAGTCAATAATGCTGAAGCTTAGACAAATGCCTTTTGATCTGAGAGTGCCTCTTTTTGAGGAATTGTTGCATCTAAGGAAGGCAGGTCTGATCTTTCCTATTGAACACACTAAATGGTGCTCACCATTTTATGATAAGGAAGAAGGAGAACAATCAAATCTACCTATGCATAGATTTTAGGGAGCTGAACAAGTAGACAATAAAGGACTATTGCCCTCTGCCCTTTATTGACTAGATTTTAGATCAATTGGCAGGTTGAGAAATATACACCTTCATGAATTGCTTTGTAGGCCATAATTAGATGGCCATAGTTGTGGAGGATAAGTTAAAAACGATATTCATTGCAGTCTTTAGTACCTTTGCATACCATGTCATGGCTTTTGGTCTATGCAATGCTCCTAGATCTTGGCAAAGAACGGCTGGCAAGGCATTTGTCGATATCTCCCTTGAAGAACTTAAGGTTTTTATAGATGATTTGGAGGCAGCTACCACAATCCATTCCCTTATGCTGAATGTGTTATGTGTACTTTGGAGATTTTTCATTCTTTTGTTGGGGACCGGCAAGTCAAGGCATGAAGTCCAAGGATTAGTTTAGGTATGTGTGGGGAGGTTTGAGCAATTGTCCACCTCTTGTGAAGACATTGTCGAGCATATAAATATTTGTCTTAGAGGGTACAAGTAAGCTAGTCCTAGGAATCCCTGTTAGTTGTGAGGCAACTAAGGAAGCCCAATAAATAAAAGAGAAAAATGATAAATATATTCAATGTATATATAATACATAGATGTGTAAAAAGGTGTTCTAACCCTTAAAATAAGAAAATAAAGAAAATGAAAAAAATCAAATAAGAAAATATCCATCACCTTGCAAAGGTCCTGATAGGTTCCTAGGGAGGGCGAGTCAAGGGGGTGCCATTTTGCCGAAGGAAAATAAAGATGGTTGGAATGAAAATAAAAGTAAGCATGAATAAAAGGGAAAATTTTGTGTCGCCTCGCGAGAGCTTAGTAGGTTCTTGGGTACTGAGACTAGATGCCAATGCTTTGTTCTCCTTAGGTCGCAATATGCTCAACTCCCTCCTTTTTACAAATCCAATTACAAACTAATAAAGAATAGAGATTGAGCCAAAAGAAAAATATATATAAATGAGACAGGCTATAGGAGTACTCACCTAGTAGGAGTTCCTAGTCCAGTTGTCCTAGGTCATGTAGGTGGGTTAAACCACCACTTAGGATACCTGCTTTGATAGCTCTTTTAGCCAATCTATGTTGGAGTATTTGGTTAGCAAATAGCTTTGGATCTCTTTGTCAGATTGTTCTTAGCCTATCCTTCATGGGATTCATGCGTTGATTTTGTGAAGGGGTATGGTGAGGGTTGTGTTTTGTGTTGTTGTGTATCTTATTTGAGGCAGCTTGATGCACTCTATGTTTCTTTATGTGTAGATCTATTCATGGGTTCCACGGGATAACTTGTCCTATCCCATGGTTTCCAATGAGAGGTGTATTTAGGCACTAGAACTAAAGCAAAAAATAGAGCGTTTGTGATAAAAATTAAGAGACGTTGCAATTTTCTAAGTGAAACAATGTGGTCTGAAACACGTTGGAAATGTCCATTCATCAATCATAGTTCATTAAATGGCCCATTTAAAGAGGTACAACTTGAGCATTAGTGCAAGTAGGCACCAAAAATGAAGTGGGCAATGAAGCATTTCCGAGTAAAATGAAGACACACCAAAGTTTGCTAAGCGAAAGAGGGTGGTCAAAACACATTGGAAGTGTTCGTTCATCAATTGGAGTTTGTTAGATGGCCCATTTAAAGAGACGTGACTTTGAGATTATAAAGTAGCTATTTGATCCAAAAGTTGAAATAGCATCTAGGAGGCCAAGTCAATGAAAAACGACATTAGAAACTCACCTATGCTTTCAAATCTCAAATCCAAGTTTGTTTGGGCCTCTGATTTTAGCCAAACGACTTGCCCATAGGGCAAACACGCGGAGCATAAACTAGATAAGTTGATAATTAAGTGGCTAATGGGGATTAAAAGAGGAAAAGCCCAAATAACTCAAATGGGAGGGGGGGAGGGGGGATGAGGGGGATGCATTTTTTGGTGCACCCCTTCATGGCCTAAAAAATAGGATTTTGCAACCAATCAAGTCAAGAGGAACAGACCTAGGCATGAGATCTTACAAATGTTCACCTCAGATCACCGCAACAAGCATGAGAAATTGTGTACTATGCTAAAATTTATAAAATCAGTCTTTCTCTCTTCTCTTACTCTCTCACCATAATTTCTATTCATATGGGATAAGAGGATGAAGGGGAAGGGGTATCAGATCACGACAAGATGCAAGAAATGAAGCAAGGAAGCACGAAGGTGGTTGGTAGTGGCTATATGGGCGGTCTGCATGTCCTTGAAATTATAAAAAATTAAGGGATTTTCTTACAATAAATCATGGTTTCAAAGGAAATTCAGCTCTATTATTGTTTTTGTCATGAAATTGAGATGCATATGGATGTAGTTATGCAACAGGATAGCTAGGAGTCAGGGCGAGTAAAGCAGCAGCCACATCCAGAATCCCCTATTAAGGTTTTATCTTCCAAGTTCCTGCCATCCTTCAAGATGTTGAGCGAGCAAAATCCCACAATAAATAAATAGCCATTCGGCGCAAAAACACATTAAGAAGAAGAAGAAGAAGAAGAAGAAGAAGAAGAAGAAGAAGAAGAAGAAGAAAGGTTTAGGGCCTCAAAATGCTAGAGGAAAGGCTGGAGTTGCTGGAGTTTGATTCTAAAGGATTTGTGGGCTGTAGAGCTCCACTTTCAGGACCAAGTATTCACCTAGTGAATAGCCATGGGAGTCCTCATTAGAGCAATCAAACTAGGAGAAAGAGATATCCCAAATGGTAATTGTGTCTCCTCCAAAGAGGAACCGCTAAGTCACCTTGTTTTGAGATGGAAGCATATCACTCCATGCTCGGAGGAGCATTGTACCTCCTCGTATTGAGCTTGGCATGCATAGAGTGGCCATGAATTGTTTATCTTGTACCTTTGGGGAGGGTAGTTTTCTAGGGAGACTTAAGTTAAATCACCAACTTTTCATACCATTCGAGTGACGGCCCTAAAGGAAATTTGGGAATCTAGAAATATTGTTTGAGGGGTTAGTCAATGAGGCCTAATGGGCAAGAGTGGCCTCTAGGGTGTGGTGGTTTTAGAGTCTTCTGTGTCTCACAGTAGGTATTTTTTAAGCAAAGAAGTGATTAGGCTCTCTCTTTTGTTAACATTTCCCTTTAGGGCATATTCATATGCAATGGTGTAGTGACAAGGTGGTGCAAGTACCAAAGAAATTACTCACTATTAACTCTAGTTAAATGGTCTACTTGGCCTAAAAATGTGTGGATATTTTGCTTTTTGAGAAGAGTTTATTTCCTCCTGTCATGCTAACCCATTCTTCGAGAAAAGGTGGAAACATCCTCGGGAGTAGGGCAAAAGAAAATAAAAAGAAATTTTAAAAAACAAAAAATTAAACTCAAAAATTTTATGGGAGAAAATGAAGAAATTCCCTATCATAACATGCATTTTCTAAGAAAAGGTGACAAACACCCTTGGACGAGAAGCTAGTTGTGGAAAAGGTGGCAACACCCTACAGTCTAGGGCAGTTGAATCCCCAGCTGAACTCTTCCAAAAGAAGTTCCAAAGCTACCTCCCTTGGTGCGTGGACTCTTGTAACTCCATTAGTGCTTTTGACTCCAACAATAGACAATATCTTTAAGATGTAATCCAAGTATCAAACATATTGGCTACCTCCCTGGGTACGCCTCTTCATCAACCAATACAAGTTGATATCATCAACCAACTGAAGCCGATCTTCATCGACAACCCTTCAGCAATGTGATCTTTTATCCTAACTAGATGGGGATGTAATCATGGGTCACCCTCTGTAATCATCAAAATAGAGTGTGAGACAAAGGGTGGGGTGAGTGACTAGTCCTTGCCCTTTATATTCAACTGAGAGGCGAGATGTGTGAATGGAGTGTTGCACGTAGCATGGGATGGGCCTCTCAATGCACAAAGAACAAATTGTTCCTATGTGCATAGCATTATAAGGCTCCCTGGCCCTTCCTTCTCATACTGTATGCCGACACAGGGCAGGATGCACTATTGCACCATCAATTACACACAAGCCATACAACATTCGCACAAGTGGCAGTGAGGATTTAATCAATGGGATGTCAGGAACTTGGTTGCCCTCATGTAATCATCAATAGAGCATGAGACAGAGGGGGGGTTGAGCATGATTGATTTTTCCTTCATCAACTGAGAGGTGAGGATTGAGTGACGTTCCGAAACTTGGAGATAGGTACGTTCTCGTTTCCCTATGCACCCACCATGGGACGGCGGGTCTCCTCTTCCATCACAATACACCTCATTCTGTTTGGCGCACTATACAATAAGGCTCCCTGGCCTTCCTTCTTGCACCTATGACAAATGGATTGGGACACATTGATGCACCATCAACTGTGCACATTGTCATACTCCCTCTAACCGATGCCTTTTGCCGATCTCTAAACCGGATCTGAGGTATGGATTTCCAATCATTATTTTTTGAGTGATGTGAGTCACGGAGCGAGTGACTAATCTACCATTCCAACATGAGTGATTGTCGAGGACCGAGTGATAGATACCTCACCCATCAACAACCTAACCAATGTTTCATCAACAAAGCTACCTCCTTGGGTGCTACTATGTGGTCTCTACCATGCTGAACGAGTGTGATGCGGCGAGCTATAGTACCTCCTGTTGACAACTACACTCCTTCATGTGACAACGACGGTTACCCTTGCCTATCTACAAATTGGGCCAAGTTTTTCTGACCCTACCCCTTATGATTGCAAGAGTTGGTCATGTTTTAAGTATGGGGACATACGAGTATGGATTATAATCAAGTGTTAGGTCCTTATCGCATAGTCCATCTGATCTATTAAGGTCTCAAGTGTGGGGACGTGTCCCTACACGTTCGTTTTGTATACACTCCTAAAAACCTCCTTATGAAATGCCTTGCGTATACCATGTCCTATTCCTACCCTAATGGGGTCCCTTCCCTACCCATTCGTCCCATTTTCACCCCATCTTGGGGTCATTCCTTGTCTTTGTGGCTTTATCCTTTGTTTTGTCATGTTTCCATGTGAACATACCTTATGTTTACCGATCATATAGCCTTGTTTTCCCCTTCAAACTGGACAATTTTTCTTTTTACAACCATCAGTTCCAAGCCATGAATCATGGGTTATTAATTTTTGAAACATTTTCTGTCCATTTCACGTGTTTCCATGAAAATGCACCTTTTTCACTTCGGAATAGCAATCTAATGAGACAGTCCTAACTTATACCTTCCTCTTGAAATTTTTTCTTTTTATTACCCATCATTTCGATGTATAGTTTGTTCGTTATTAATTTTTTCGTATTTTCAGGTATTCTCGTGTGTGTTTTTAGCTCTTTTTCCATGATGCAAACCTACCCTAAACACCTCATAATTCAATTTTGATTAAATAACCTTGTCCGGCTTGCTCTCCTACACAATTTTCCTTTTTTTTCCCCACATGTTTTGGTCCACTTATTTTATTAATTTTTTCATGTATTTTTATGCTCGTTTTTCCTTTTTTTTTCATGTGAACGTCTTTAATGCCACTAGAACTCTTTTTAACCTAAAAGTGATGTCCCACAAGTTTTTCTTGACATTTTCTCTTTTTGCTACACTCCGTTCCAATGCACGAATTTTCTAGTATCAATTTTCGACTCCATTTTCATTGGTCTTTTTGTCGTTTTTTCCACGCAAATGTACCTTACAACCCCAAAACCATGTTCTACCTTACCCATCCTGTATGTTACTTCCTTGCGGCCATTTTTTGCTTTCATTCTTCTTGGTTTCAACCATCATATTTTTTCATCTTAATTTTTATTCCCATTTTTGGGTGCATGTTTACCTTTTATCCCATGCAAATGGGTATTCTCCCTATCCGAACCGCATTTTGAGGTGACAAGCCAATGCACCACATCATCCCAAATATTTTTCCTTTTGACTGCCCTTCATTTTGGTTGACGTATTTTTTAGTATTAATTTTTGTGTGTATTTTTAGGCCCCATTTTTTCCTTTTTCCCATGTGAATGCCCTTAAGTGTCCTCGGACATTCCGTTCCATTTTTTCACCCTCTTTCTCTCATCCTTTGATATTATTTTCCTTTTTATTATTCGTCTATCCCAATGCTCGATTTAATTGTTATTAATTTTTTCGTACTTAATATTTTGTCCTTTCTCATGTTTTCACAAGAACGCCCTCATTTTTGCAATTTTCCACACGTTGTCGCATTTGTGCCGACATCCTTCTCCCATGCGCACACCCCGTTCACTGTGTTACACCCCTGTCGCATATTTTTTTCTCCCCCAGCCTGCAATCATGTGCGGGTCATGTGGGCGGAGCTCCTTGTGTTTTAATTATTTTTATTTTATTTTTATTTATGTTATTTTAAAAAAACAAACACCTTTTACTTTCTCCCCCCCCCCCCCCCACAACTACCTCCCTGCCAGCCCAATCAACCCTCCCTTTCTCTCCCCACACCCTTTCTCTCTCCCTACCTCCCTCCATCCCAACCCCCTCTCTCCCTCCCCCCGTGGGCTACCCCACCCTCCTTCCCCATTGCCCTTCCTTCCTCCCACCCTTCTCCTTCCTTCACATCGCCCTTCCCTCCTCCCACCCTTCTCCTTCCCTCTCCCCTTCCTCCTCGATGCCAACTCGGCCTCCACCCGAGCCAGCGCTACCCACGACTTCCATCATCATCTCTCCTCCCAACCTCGATGCCCTATTGTAGTGCCCACCGCCCCTGTGATGACATTTCCTGCACCTGCATCGTGATGCATGGGCTTGTCGCCACCTCGCTAAGGCCACTCCCCACGCCGCCTCATTGTCGACAACCACGCCCCGCAACCGCCACTCCTCCTTCCCTCCCCACAACCCCCGTGGTCGCCGCCTCCCCCCCCCCCCCGGCCCATCCCTATAGCCTTTTTCCTCCCGCAGCTGTCCCCCCTACCATACCCATCCCAACCCTCCATCACACAACCCCCTACCCACCCTGCGACCCTAGTGAGCACTGCCAAACCTCATGTCCTACCCCCCTACCTTGCCCACCCCTGTGATGACCCCCACCCACCACGCAAGTGCCAACTCCCCTGCCCACCCCACGAACCTACGCCCATCACCCCTGTCCATTCTATAACATGAACCCCCTCTCTCCCTCCCTGTGGGCTACCTTACCCTCCCTCCCCATCGCCCTTCCCTCCTCCCACCCTTCTCCTTCCTTCCCATCGTTGTTCCCTCCTCCCACCCTTCTCCTCCCCTCTCCCTCCTCTCGTCTCCCCTTCCTCCTAGTGCTACCCATAGCTTCCATCGTTAGCCCTCCTCTTGGCCCCTCCGCCCTACTACAACACCCGCCGCCTATGACAATGCTGCCCACACTCGCACATGTCGCTGCCCCATTGTGGCTGCTCCCCGCCCCGCTTCGTTGTCGACAGCCACGCCCTACATCCGTCGCCCCTCCTTCCCTCCCTACAACCCCTGCGGTCGCCACCTCCCCCTTTCCATTGTACAATTGAGAGAGAGCATGTATGAGAGAGAGTGAGTGGGTGAGTGAGAGATAGCCAATTCTATGCAAAACAATGTATTTATGAGTGAGAGATTGTGAGAGAAAGCTATGGAACTTTTGAAGAATACTATGTGATGATTTCCATTCAAAGTTGTATATTCTCTTGTATCTTGATGAATTTTATGAATAATATGAAGAGCATAATCAATTTTGTTCAAGTTAAAGCCGTGGGAGAATTGTTTCTATGAAGCTACGTGAAGATTTCTTATTCCTAGTGTTCTTTTCCTTATTGTGGATATATAAAATATAAAAAATATGTTTGTTGATAATACAAGATAGATTTTCTTACAGTAGAATCCCTATTTTCTTGGTGTTCCTTTTGGGACTCCACTTGTGATAGGGTTATAATAACGATACCTTTTTTGCTCTAAATAGTATCTAATAAAAATACATTTTTCAATCTTTGAATCAAACTTTTTTTCTAGCTCATCTAGCAAATGAATATATGCAATACAACCAAACACTTTCAAGTGTAACACAACGGGCTTCTTGCGTGTAAACCATTCTTCAAGGGTCATCCTATGAACTAAATCTATGGGAGTTCTATTCATATTATAGATAACGGTATGAACAACTTCAAGGGTCATCCTATGAACTACAACTGTGGGTGTCCTATTCATAATATAGAGAACAGTACGAACAGCTTTAAACCAAAAATATTTTGGCAAATTCTTTTTACCCTCAATGATTATGTAACTTCTACAATATGTCTATTTTTTCTTTCTGCAATCCCATTTTATTGTGGGGTATACTTACAAGTAAACTATCTTCATTCTTTCCACACCTTTAATCTATCTGCATGTAGGGTCACTCTACTCTAGCCCCTTTTCTTCATCTAAACAAACTCAAAGAGGCCTTTCCCAATAAGAAATTTTATCACACAGAAGTTCCATGATAAGTAATTGTTCTTGTTTAGCTTCTCAATGATGGGGTTTCCACTATTCTTTTTCCATTTGTACAAAATTGATGCAAAACACTAAGCAAGTCTTCTGTAATCTTTCACAAGTATATAGCAACACACCAAGTAGCCTTCTTTACTTACTACTCAATAGTACATGTAATCTGCAATCTATTAGCATATAAAACTTGTGTTTGCTTCTAGCAAACATCTCAAACCTTACAAATTCGAAATCTATAACTTGTGTACCCACTTTCAATCGACACAATAGAAATTGTAGTATATCTTGAAATTGTTGTATGTAACCTTATTGATCTAAAACGGGGTCCGAAACAACCTCAAATATCCAAAAAAGAAGTGGGCTAGCCCTAAAGGGCTAATCTACAATATATACAATGCTCTTCTTACACACCAAATCTCATAACAATCTGAGATTTTTGCTATGCCCTGCTTCCGATACCTCCACAAGCACTATCCAGGAGAAAGAGTGGAAGAATGGAAGAGCTTCTTACCCATTGCTTACTTGCTAAAATCCTTGCTTCTTCTCCTTCACTTCAACTTTCAAAACTAGCCTCTCTCAATGGTCGCTCCGATACCATGTCACGAATGTGTAGTGGAGGGACTTGCTTGAGTTGTTGCGCCAAACACATACCACGCACACAAGAGGAAGCTTACTCGAGAACATAAGGCAAGAGATGGAGGCAAAACGTCTTCTTACTAGGTTCTTCTTCTTCTTTTATACACAATAAAATGTACTCAAAGTATAAATAAGATACAATATAAAAGAAAATGGCATATTAAGTCAAGTAGTGCATAACTAACTATACTAATTGACTAGCACTACAACCATGCCAGCTGTATGTAGGTGCAACAAACTAAATATAATAAGTGATAAGTCAGTAGCCATGTGAGAATCGTAATGACCACCGATGCATTAAGTGTAGACATGTGGACCCATCTAACCAGGCAGTCCATCATCAATGTCCGCACATGTTGAGCTTGCCATCTAAGCACAAAAACCTAGTTTGAAATCCAAAAATGCTCAAAACAAACATGGGGAGATCAAGATATAAAGAAATAAAGTTATCCAAGAGGACCCACACATAGGGGCCCCCTAGTTCTCCCAAGATTTGATATTTTAGGTGGAGAATTCTACACTCAAAACGTTAACTCAGGAGGACCAACACAAGGCATAGGCATCCCCCACCAATTTTGGTGGGAGAGGGGGCTCACATTGTGTCAATCCTGTCAAGTGACTTTTCTATTTATTTATATCTTGACCTCCCTATATCCACTTTGAGTGTTTTGGACCTAGATGAGGGTTTTGGTCGTTCCAAACACAATGCATAATTAATTTTACTAAATTCTCCACCAAAAATGTCAAGCCAAGAGGACGGACACAATTCAAGAGGGGGGGCCCACCAATTTTGGTGGTGTCCTTCCTCACATTATGCCAACCCTCCTATGTATCGTTTCCATTTCCTAATACCTTATTCTCCCACTATTATCCATTTTGAGTGTTTTTAAAGCCCAAATGTGGGTTTTGGGCCATTATAGACATAAGAATGCCATCGCTTTCGCTAATTTTACATGGCAAAATGTTGATTTTGGTATTATCAATTGATTTATGTATCTAAAATGGCTCAAGAGCTCCATGGGGTGCCATAAAATTCTCAAAATGAACATTTGGACACAAATTTATGAAGAAGTGGGTGGTGATGAGACTAGTAGAAGGTGATAAGACCTTTTCAAACACAATGATAGACTCCCCCTTACATTGTATTGGCTATAGGCTAAGGCAATGTGAGAGGACCTTGGGTTAGAAGAACACAAGGGGAGATCCTCCAACATTTGGGGGGGGGGGGGGGGGGGGGGGGTTGTTCTCTTCTCATTATACCGGCCCGAGTCCCTCTCATGGAATCTACCTTTGTTCATCTGTATCTAGAACATATAGTTTCCATTGAAATAGAAAACAAAACAAAACAAAACATTGAATAAAAAGTAGGAATGAGAAGAGCAAATCACATGTACTTCATTTAATACTCGATAGTTTCAAGAAAAAGATAGGGATACTAGAATGGAGGGAGAGTAGTTCGATGTAATATTTGAGATTTTCAAGAAAACGATAAGAAGAATGGAAGGGTGTATGACACACTGACAAAAAATTATCGCTATCTAGCCTTTTAAATTGTTCGCGAGCCTCTTTCTATCTGTGCCTCAATGGATTTGTCCCCAAAAATATCTTAAAATATTTTATGTTAGAAATTTTAAAAATAAAATAAGACATCAAAAAATAAAAAATCCTATCTTTACCATAATGGTAGCTTTCTCCTTTTGATTAAGAAGCTTTCTCTCTCTAAAATTAAAAGGCTCAAACATGAGTCCAAATATCTCCTAATGTAGTCCTTGTTTGTTATTAGTTAATGATCAAGTGCTTGGATTTGTTTTTTGAGTGAAATGAAAAGTCTTTCTTACAAAGGCTTTCTTTGAAATGCATCATAGTAGATGGAAATAAGAGAACAATATTAAATACAAAAAGGGAAAAGAACTTGATTCTTGGAAAGAATGATTTCAAAAAACAACCATTTTTATTTTGGATTTTCTTTGATACAGTCACTTAAAGAACCTCCTCTCACGCGAATGCGAAAATTTTCTAGAGTAGAAAAAGAAAGGGTGAGAATCGCCTCAGGAGTGTAACAAGGGGCTACACAAAGGATTGGGAGAGAGAATGAAAGTCTTGTATGAACCCCAAGGAGTCCACCTTGTAGAACATGTAAGGTGCCACATGAGCTCAAAGGAAATGGTATTTCATTTAGTAAAATTTACAGGATTATATTTACAAAATGGGTTTTTTAATTATACTTTTAAAAAACTTTTAAATTTAGTAAAGTAAAATGAGTCATTCTATGGCCTTGTGGCATGCAAAAAAAATGATATTTCATAATACCTTTTGAATATAAATTAAATAGATGTTTTTTTATAGGTGCACCCCTTGGATATGATATGAATGAACCATTAATTTTCCAAGTGCCATCTCCTTGAAATTCGATCATAGCCCTTTGAGGGCTTCCCTAATATAAACAACCACATGGTTAGATCTATGTTGAGCATTTAGTCCAATTTTTAAGTTAAATCAATTACTACTCAAAAAATGAAAAAGGAAAGGGTATTTTGGTTTGGGGTAGTAACCATAACCTACAAAACCAACCACCACCCCCCTTCTCATATCCAATATGTTGATCCACCATATTCTTAGCACATAACATCAAGCTAAAAGTCAAGCCACCATCACCACACATAGAGTTGTAGGATGCCACCTATCCATGAACATCATTACCTATGGGGGATGAAATGCCACTCACCGCAAGCTTCTAAACACCACCCTACGTGTTTTAACCGATCGCCCTGTAGCTGCGCCCTATAGCCAAATGCCAACTTGTAAATATCAAATGCCACCTATAGGCATTGTTAGGCCATGGATCTGCTACTAGCAAGGCTATGTTGCCATGCCTTGCTCCTCCCCAAACATTGATAGTTGACAAGTTGAGTGTTGACAAGCGAACAAGGTATGATTCAATGACTTAACAAGTTGAAAATTGATTGTTGGTATGTTGATGACTTGGAATTTGATGAGTTGAGTCCTAATGAGTTGTGGTGAGTTATAGTGTCAGAGATTCCCCCAATTTTTTAATTTGTAGAAAAGACAACCACATGCAACCAACTGTTGTAACCAATACTTATTACAACAAGTTGTTTTGGATACACTACTCTTCTTCAATCATATTGATAGTACCTTTTCTATTTGTGTACTCTCCCAATGATCACAAAAAAGGAATATATGCAATATGCACATGATAGCCTCATTCATTGAAAGAGAATAAAAAAGAATCTATGTAGTATGCACACAATAGCCTTATTCGTTGGAAGAGAATAAAAATAGCAAGATTGCATAGAAAATACCTAGTTGAGTCAAATGATACTTTTTGTGCAACTTCTCAGTGGCTCCTCCTCCAACAATAGTAGCTTCTCCTCCTTGTTGGCAACTACTAGAGGCGATGGTTGCACACAGTGGCTTAGGAACTGGATGGGGGATAGGGGTGAGAAGAAGGGATGGTCGTGGGACGGTATAGTGGGATATGGTGGAGAGAGAAGGAGGTGGAGAAGAACAAGTGGTGGGGATGGAGTCAATGTTGTCAGATATGAAGGTGAGAGGTAGAGGAGTTTGGGGGTTTATGGTGGGAGTACTGAGCAAGGATAGAGTGGCAATGGTAGAGAACAAAGACGTGACAGGAAGAAGGATAAGTCAAGCAAGTCAAAACATAAGCAAAACCAAGCAATAGGCTTTAGTTACATCTTATAGTTACAGCTAGAATGAACTCTTTGATCCATTTTCCATTGGATATAAACTTGCATTGGTACCATCGGTTGGTACCTGTCGTCATGGAGGTTCTTCTATACTCAAAGAAATGTCTCTTCCATACCCTGATTTTGAAATCTCAATAGATTCATACCCTTCGTTGGCTACAATAGATTGGCGAGCCATGACTCAATCAAATCTGTGGGCTAGAATAGCTAGGTGGCATTCTCAGTCCAAGGCAGAGATGCCATGCCACCATAAGATGGGCAGTACAACAAGACTTATCAAACTGGACAATACAAGAACTTATTTGAGATATGGACACAAACTCATCAACTTGTCAACTCATCTTGATAGACCCAAGATTTGTGCAAAAAGAAGGCACGAAAGTGGACACTACATTGACATATCACTAGCATTTGGCTATTTCCTTTGTAATATTTATGCTCTTATCATAACACCATTATGTAAAATTGGCATGACTCATTACTATAAAGTCATGACACATGTTATGCAAGTTGAAAAGGAAAAATACTAGGTGTTCTTGCTTTTGGAAAGGTCATTGAACCTTAGAAGCATAGCAATGTACAAATATTAATGTGGTAATAAAGAAAAAGGAGGATTTAGGAGTCGTGGGGAAGAAAGAAGTGGTTGAGAGAACTTGTAACTTCCTCTCTCTTCTCCTTTTATCTCTTCCTCTCCGCGACTTTCTCCCTCTCTCTCTTTGGGCATAACTTTCTTGTCTCTTTCCCTTTGCGCATTCTTGTTTATTCTAATGAAAGAGGGAGAGGTTGAAGATGGTGAGGATGCAGAGCCTTTGTGTGCATGATGCATATGGGTTTGGGTGTTCATTTGGGGTGGAAGAGTAAGAGTTTCTACAGATTTTTAAGGTCAGGCATTGTAGATGCCACTCTACAGCCTGGTTTATGAGCATATTTTGGTGCCTCATTGGGCGTCACCATTTTTGGCGATCTTGCCAAGGGGTTGTAGGATAGCTTTCGAAATCTGTAAAAAATTTATGACTTGTCTCTCAAGCAAGGCGTCCTTCGAATCTGGTTACTGAGTCAAAAAGTGAAATCTAATGAAAGATTGGCCATGGTTTATGTTGCACATGGAATGAAGGAAGATGTATATGCATTTTGGATCTCGCAATCAATGTTTTCGTCTTTTCTTCAAATTTGCAATCATTTGATGAAGATGCAGTCAACGAAAATGGGCTCCATGATTGCATCCACAGTTTCACAAATTGGTACATTAAAAGATGAAGCACATGTAGAGAACAAGTTGTTTGAGGATGTTGCTGCCAACACACATTGCCTTGAAATTCTATATTTTAACCTTTGCTTGCATTTCCTTTCTTCCAGCACTTTCAAGACTTTAGAAAACACCCTTAATTCTCATCCATCCCAATACTTATTAGGTTCTAATCCTTTTCTTTTCTTAAATAAAACTACTTTTTCCTCCTTTAAGTTCTAAGGAAATTTTGCATAAATTGGGTGGAGAACTCCATTGTGATAATCTTAGTGAGGGTGTGCTTATATGTGATATCTTTTTGGGTTTTCTTCATGAGCTTTATAGTGCGGTTGTCTTTCAGCTTGTATTGAGTGTGATGCTAACCTTGTGTTCAATTTGTCGAAAAGCCCTATCCTTTGTGATCTACATATGATTTTTGTTTGGTATGTTTTCAAACCAACCTAGGCTTTACGACCTAGCCGTGTTTTTCTTTTTGTGTATTATCTCCTTTCTCTATCCAATGGCAATTCGAAGACAATGAAGAAAAGAATATCAAAGATAAAGATGAAGATTTTGCTGGAGATGATTGTGGTTCTTCTTCAAATTTTTTCGCAAGGACGCTTCACATTTCAACATGGGAGAAATGATAGACCCAAGATTTGCACAAAAAGAAGGCACGAAATTGGACACTACATCAACATATCCCTAGCATTTGGCTATTTCCTTTGTAATATTTATGCTCTTATCATAACACCATTATGTAAAATTGGCATGACTCATTACTATAAAGTCATGATACATGCTATGCAAGTTGAAAAGGAAAAAGACTAGGTGTTCTTACTTTTGGAAAGGTCATTGAACCTTAGAAACATAGCAATGTACAAATATTAATGTGGTAATAAAGAAAAAGGAGGATTTAGGAGCCGTGGGGAAGAAAGAAGTGGTTGAGAGAACTTGTAACTTCCTCTCTCTTCTCCTTTTATCTCTTCCTCTCCACGACTTTCTCCCTCTCTCTCTTTGGGCACAACTTTCTTGTCTCTTTCCCTTTGCACATTCCTGTTTGTTCTAATGGAAGAGGGAGAGGTTGAAGATGGTGAGGATGCAGAGCCTTTGTGTGGATGGGCTTGGGTGTTCATTTGGGGTGGAAGAATAAGAGTTTGGAGCCCCAAGAGAGACACCAAGGAAAGGGGGATTCTCTGGCCAACATCTCTTCTACTTCCTTCTTTTCAACATCTATGAATTCGGCTTTCAAACCACTAGAGAGGGGGAGATATTCCGTTCTGAAAGTATCAAAACTCATTCTTCTTAGGATCGTTGTTGTGCTACTCTTTTAATAATGCTAGCTTCTAAGGGTTTCAACAGTGTATGTTGTGAAAAACACTCTATCTACCAACTTCTAGTGGGTTGGACAAACAGAAGATTGTCAGTGCACCAAGCATCCCACGTATCTTGCAGTTGAGCATCCACGAACAAATTCCAACTCTTTTCCTTCTTTTTTTCGTAAACTTCCACTGACCAGGACTCTTGAAGCTTCTTCACGATCTTCCACTTGATGATGTCTGGAAACTTCTCAATGAATACCAAATCTTCCATGGATAGTCATTCTCCTCATGAGGCGGTCTCATTTTTCTAGCCCCTCACAGATACCTCTCAACCCTACCTTGTTCTCTTCTCGTTTGATCCAACAACGGTGGCGAGGTTGGTCCTGACATATAGTATTTCTACTATTCTCTTTATTAACCAAAAAAAAAAAGACAAAACTATTATGGGAGAAAAGGAAGAAATTCCCTGTCATAACAGGCCTCGTTCCAAGAAAAGGTGGAAACACCCTTGGGCTGTGGAAAAGGTGGTAACACTCCACAGTTTAGGATAGCTAACTCACCAGCAGCACCTTTCCATCAAGTAATGTGAAGCCACCTCCCTTGGTGCGATATCTCTGCAATATCAGTTTGTCTGCCCTTCTTAACAAACAACCTTTCTTACAAATCATTGAAGTACTAGACTTGTTGGCTGCCTCCCTGGGTACACATTGTCTTCAATATCCTGATGACAACAAGAGCCAACACGATCTTCATCACCAACCCCCTGAGTGATGTGAGCTTTCATCCTAACAGGATGGGGACGTGAGTATGGGCTGCCCTTTGTATCTTTGAATAGATCATAAGACAGAGGGTGGGTTGAGTGACCAATCTTTCCCTTCAAATCAAATGAGAGATGAGATGTGTGACTTGAGTGTTGCATGCAAGGGATGGGCCTCTCAATGCACAATGCACGATCTGTTCCTATGCATTGCACCGTAAGGCTCCCTGGTCTTTCTTCTTGCATTGTATGCCTGCACAGGGTGGGATGCACAGTTGCACCATCAAATCTGCACAAGTGACAGTGAAGATTACATCAATGGGTTTCAAGAATGGGTTTCCCTACTGTATCTTTCAACAAAGAGTGAGACAGAGGGTGGGCTGAGTGTGACTGGTGTTTCTTCAATCAATTATTGAGAGGTGAGGCTTGAGGGACGCTGCAACAATTGGCGTCAGGTACGTTTCTGTTTCCCTATGCACCCATGGGATGGGTCTTTGCCATCGTCACAAGACACGCCACTTTGTTCTGTGCACTGCACTACAAGGCTCCATGGCCTTCCTCTTTGCACCTATTCCAAATGGGTGGAACTCATGAATGCACCATTAATTGTGCACACTGGCATACTCCCTCCAAATCAGTTTCCCCTTGTTCAATTCTACACCGGCCGTGAGTTATGGGATTTCATGCTTATTCATTGAGCGATGTGCATCATGGGGTGAGTGATGACTATTCTATCATTCTTCTTGAGTGCCCGTGAGTTGAGTGACTATCCTTCGTCAACGACACCTTCCTCGACGAGCTTCATCGACCAGCTACCTCCTTGAGTATTGCTGCATGGTCCCTGCTATGCTGGCTGAACCTTGGAGCAAACCGTGGTTTTTTTGGATGATATTGATTATTTTTTGGAAGTTCATGATGATTCTTAGTAGAAATATGAGGCTCTGTGATGTTCTGATAGGTTCTGTTGAGGTTCTGATTGGTTCTGATACCTTCTGTATAGCTTCTGTTTTGTTCTGATTTTCTTCTGTATGAAGCATGGATTGATGATTGAAGAAGGATGAGGTCTTTTGAAAGATTATTGAATAGTTTTTGATAGTGTGGAATGGTTTTAGTATGATTTATGAGGTTCTGATGTTCTCTGATGACCTTCTGTGACCCTCTGTAAACCTTCTGTAGAGCCTCTGTCTCTTCTCTGTTCCTGTTCTATTCTGTTCTGTAGATCTTCTGTAAGTGTTATGTAGAATGTATGTGTGACTTTGAAAATTTTTTCTAAATTTTGGAAATGATGAATATAAGTTCAAATGAGCTAAAACAAATGGAAGAAGCAGCTGTTGAAGACTGAATAGAAGACTGAAGTGACAGTGACAGTAGTGAGTTATGAAGAGACACTGTAGTGACTCTGGTGCCCTTTCATACCTCCCATACCTCTTGGGAGGTGCATCCACGACCTAAGAGGGATTATTAAGTGTCATTATTGAGTATTGTAGTGAGTAGATTATGTATTATTGAGAGAGAGAGAGAGAGAGCTAGAGATAGCCAATTCTATTAAAAACAGTGTATCTGTATATGAGAGATTGAGAGAGAAAACTATGAAGACATTGAAGATGAATGCTATGTGATTGATTTCCATTCAAAAATGAAGTATTCTTTTATGTTTTATGTTCTATTCATGGATTTTATGAAGTTGTTGAAAATTATGGTTGATTCTATCAAATCCGTGGGAGGTATCTATGTTGAAAATTATGGTTGATTCTATCAAATCCGTGGGAGGTATCTACTATGATGCTGCGTGAAGAATTGTTGTTTGCTGTGTTTTGGTCATCAACATAATGAAATAAAAGCTTGTTGATGTTATAAGATATATTTTCTTGTAGTAGAATCCCCCTTTCCTTGGTGTCTCTCTTGGGGCTCCACATCTCATTGACTTGTCAACTGCCAAGATATAAACTTATCAACTTACCAAAAAAAGAAGCTTGTCAACCTAGCAAGTCACCAAATCTTCAACCTATTGACAGCATAAAATTGATTAACTCATCCTATATAAGATTGACAACTTCTCAACCTATCAACACATTAACTTGTTAATCCATTGGTACAAATCTCATCAAGACACAAACAAACTTGTCAAGTTGTCAAAATAGGGAAACTTGCCAAGTAATCAACATATCAACTCGCCAACACAAAGAAAACTTATCAAATTGTCAAAAAAATATCAATAAACCCATCAAGTTGTTGATTCATCGCAAGGAACTTGTCAAGTATCAATGCTTAAACACAATAAAAGGAACCCACTCAACAAAGGACCACAACACAGAGAAAAACCTAAAGGAAAATAGTAACTAAATAAGACACAAGCTAATTCTAGGCTCAAGAAAAAACCCTACTGAAGCATCTTCCAATAGCCTCATTAGGGTATAGTATGATGGAGAAGAAGACATTGTTGAGAGACATGTCTGAAGAGTTGAAAGTGGTGCTACAAAGACTCTATGCTACAGCCAGCAACAAAGAGGTTAGTGAGGAATCATCAGTAGGATTGGAAAACTAGTATAGCACCCTGGATGGAAAGCAAGACACATTGGATAAGACTTTACAATAGCTACTCAACACGAGAAGGAAGATATGCAGCAAAATATGGATGACATAAGGAAACTATTACAAAATGCAAATGTCATTGGATCATCCTACCAAGTTAGTAATTTTTTTAGTATAGTAGAGGATCATCTACTAACTTAGCTATGGATTTAGTACATTGAAGATTGTTAGATCATTTGTATGCCCTCCACATCGAGAGATACATGGCCAACTCACTGTTGATGGAACCTGGTGTCGTGCTAGGTTGCAAGGACAAAGAAAAAATACCCTTGATCACCAAACAAATAGAAAATTATCAAGTAGGGAACAATCCTTATAGCTTCATAGAGCAATTTGACCAAGTGTACGAGGTGCACAACCTCATACACTTTCCAATGACAAGAAATCTTAGGCCTTCATTCTTTGCTTACATGATAAAGGAAGAATGTGGTTTAGAAGGCTAGGCGCAAATGAGAAAGCACGCTTCTCTAATCTCAAGAATTTGTTTGTCATGCAACTTGCAAAAGCCAAATATGGGGACAACCCCATCATACAGCTCATAAACTTGCAATAACAAGAGGAAGAGAGCATGTATGAATATGCCTCCAAAGGTATGAAGTCTATACGAGCAAATCCCCCTCACTAAAATGTGAAATGCCAAGGCCATCTCAAAAGTATTTAAGGGAATTAGAGATGAACACATTTATGAAGGCCTAACTAGTAATTTGACATTGAATAGGTCTAATCTAAATGTAGTATTGGATGAGGCTATGCAAATTAGTGACTTCCATAGGGAAAGGAATCAAGACAAAAGGAATAGGTCTAGAAGAAACAATGCATCATCAAAAAGTAGTACAAAGCTATGTGTAGCATAGAATCTCTTCATAACATTTAAACAACACCAAGACAAACTAGCTAGACTCACAAATGCCTTAAAACAACCATGATTGTATCGATAGAAAAATTAGTGCATGTATTACTCAGAGGTGACTACCTCTCCCCTGTGTTCTAGACCTCCTCAAGTTTTCATGAACTATGGATGTATTAGATACGATGCATCCTAATGTTGGGCTACTAGACACTTGCCCAACCCATATCTATAGGAAACATAGGGTGTAATCCTAGGCCTCCACAACTAGCTTTGTTGGCTCCCACTGAGCAATAACCTGTGTCGCAAAGGGTATAGATCAATCCTTTTGGCATACCTCAACCCTTGGCCCTAGTAGTCCCTCATCCTTTAAGAGACCCTCTTGAGCCAACCAAACAAAAGAGATAAAACATGTATGTAATGTGTAACAAAGATGGTAATGTGATTCTCATGGACTACCAATCCATACTAGCCATGGTGTTAGGGCGAGGAAGAGGTCAAGCTCCGATGCAATTCAAAGACCCATTGAATGTTGGAACTATGGACAGCCTTGACAAGTGTCCTTCAAATATCCAAAGAAAATTATACCCCCAAGGATGGTCAACTAGATCAACAATTCCCTAACTATTGGATAACACATATGTATCATAATTGCCCTAGGAAAAAAGCTAGTACAAGTATAGCCATTGCCCCATCAATGCCCCTTATGCTCTTCAAACTAGAGATGATTTACAACAAGGATACAACACCAATACCTGTCAATGCTAACACAAGAGCTCAAAGTAAGAAAATTGGTGTCAGTATCCTAGGGTTGTCCAATGTTAATGGATCCATCATAGGAACAAAGAGCAGTTGACAAACTCATATTGCAAAGTAAATGGATTACGACTAATAAGGGCATCTCCAATGCCAATAATGCAACTACCACTCCTCAAATTGAGAAGGTTCCACATCAAATGCAAACAAACACCCCAATATTGAGTGAAATTTTTAGATAATTGACAAAGTCAAGAAGTGGTTGCAAGAAGCTGAGAAAGTCGAGCAGATACGAAACTCTACATTGGACAAGAGTGCTATAGGAGTATCAAGCACCACAATGTTGTCTTACCCAAGACAAGAACCTAAGACTAAAAAGTTAGCCTCCAACCCACCTAAAATTAGGATGAGCCAAGGTCTTGCAAGCCACAAACAAAATAGTAGCCATCAAAATCATAGGTTTCCATGTAAAGATGTGGAACCTGACCTCATTACTATGCTACCTTCAACCAGTGTATGACAATACCGCTTGGGTTATTAATGTGTAGTACCCCTAACCTCTAAAACCATTTAAATGATGACTAGAGGATGGGCCAAAACCCTAACCTCTAGAAATGATTTAAATGATGGATAGAGGATAGGGCAAAAACACAAGAACCATTGTTCTTTGTAGTCCAAGAAAACAAAAATAACATCTAAGTATCTGATCATTTTCTAAGAGTTCTTGAGAACATGTCTTGGAAAGGATATGAGCATCAAGCCATCCTTCTAATGGAGGCTCTAGGAAACTTACCAAGAAGAGGAATCATTGATATGGTCATTGGATAGTATAGTCAATCAACCAGCACTAAAAGCATCAAAAAATCCACCCATTGAGAATGTGCATTTCAACTTAACAATGCCCAATGGCTACAAAGTCTAACCACTAGGGGTATTGAAAGATTAGCTTATCAAAATTGCATGATTTAGCTTCATGGTAAATTTCATGGTTGTGAAAGGAGTGGAATACAACTTATTTTTAAGCCGCCCTTGGTGGATACAGAATGCTTGACTCATTCTAGACTAGGGTAATAGTTTGGTCTTCTTGAAAAATAGGTGAGATGCAATAAGGGTAGAGACAGAAATTTGAAATAGTACACTCATAGACCTTGACACTGTATCTATTATGATTTTGGGATACGCAAATTGTGCTACCATCACGAGTATCATGAACAAATATACCCCCTACCCTAATGATGAGCAAGACTGGATGCACATTCTTTCCATGCTTAACCTACACTTTACATAGGAAGAAGAATACAAGAAAGCAAGTGAACCGTTGAGAGTCAAGCAAGCAAAGAAAAGCTCATCACACATCTAATTGAATCGAGCACAATATAATTGATTATACATATCTTGATGATGACCCCATGACCATCTCAATCTAATGTCGTGGGAGGGGGTTCAACACTCTTGCTAACCATTTGGAATAGAGAAAGATCCTTGGCTAGTGGTGATGGTGTCTCACAAACAAAATTGAATGCCAACTTGTTGAGCTTTGAAGACCTACTTCATCAATGGTATGGAAGTGGATAAGGCTAGATCAACAAACATGATTTTATTATCTTGCCAAATTACTCAAATCATGAAGTTTGACAAGCCTAAAGAAGAATAAGGACACCTTATTGATAAGGAGAGCAAAAACAAGGAAGATGGTGAATCTAGGGAATATGACTTGGACAGCAAAACAATAGAGAAAATTACAACAGATCCTAAACCAAGAAAGGTATAGTGACTACTTATAGATGTGAAAGTGGTAAGAGTGAAGTTGGAGCTAGAATGGCTAGATTATCTAGACATTCTTGATCATGAGTGAATAGGGTGTCAACCTTGTGACATCATTCTGACACTTTATGTCCCCAAACTCAAAGAAGCACAAGACAAGGACAAAGACTCACTTCAAGAATCAAGTGTGACAAGCTCTTAGTTAGATAATTATACAAATTCTAACCTAGAGATTCCATAACCAACTCCATCCAAGCAAGTGCATCTAAGGTGGAGAAAGTTGGAGGAAACTTGGAAGGCTCAAGACTCCAACAAAGATAACTAGAAGAACCTGCAAGATCTCTCAAAAATATTAACTTGATACAAGAAGGGGGAGTCATTCTATTGGGAGGCAAAAGAGAAGGAAGGTCTAATGAACCGATTGAGGAACCTACAAAGCTTAAGTAGGTGAAACTTGCCAATAAAGAAGAGTCTTCTAGACATGTGCATATTGGTAACAACCTTTCAAAAAATGGCAAGAGTAACCTCATCACCCTCTTTAAGGAATTCCAAGACGTGTTTGCATGGAATTTCAATGAACTCAAGGGAATACCACCACACATACTCACACACACCATATCAACTATCTTGCAAGTCAAACCCACTTAGGAAAGACCATGTCCAGTGAGCCCCAAATACACATATCTTGTATGAGAAGAACTGGAAAAGCTTCTCAAGGTAGGGTTCATTTATGAAATAAAGCATACAAATTAGGTATCACCCATCGTGTTTATACTCAAGAAAAATGGAAAGATGTGAGTATGAATAAGTTACAAGAAAGTGAACACATCTACCAAGAGAGAGTACTATCCATTGCCTTACATTTAATATACGATCAAGCACATGGCAAGCAAGGAAAGTTATAGCTTTGACCTCAACAGATTTTCATGGATTTCACCCTAATGATAGACACAAGACTTCCCACTGAATGGGGGTGTTTGCATACATTATCATGTTTTTTGGGAACTTTGCATCAATTCTTCATGGAATGAAGATTTAGAGAAACTTCAAGTGGTCTTTCAATGGTGCAAGCAATATTGACTCTCATTGAACCCACTGAAATGTCAATTTTGGATCAAACATGTCATCAATCTAGGTCACATCGTGTCTAAGAATGGGATTACAATTGATACATCAAAATTTTGAGTTACCTTGGAGATACAACCACCACAAAATGGTCTAGTGGAGCAGCTACTCTCCACCTTTCTAGTCATTCACAAGAAGTCTGCACCATATTGTCAACAAGCGAATAGCTAGACTGAGTCAACAAACAAAACCCTAGTCAACATATTGACCAAAATAGTGTCAAGATCACAATTAGAGTAGGATTAAAAAATTATGGCAACCTTGTCGATGTATCGTGCTACATATAAGACGGCCAGTAGACAAAATCCCTTTCAAGTTAACCTAAGTTACATATGCTATCATGCTCGTGGATTTTTTAATCCCCAACTTACCCATTATGGTAAAAGAATATTGGAAAGAAAAAAAGGCATGGAACAAGCACCTCACTAAATTAGAATGGCTAACATAAACTCGTTGGCTTTTAGCCACCCATATGCTCATTGTAAAAACATCCTACATGAAGAGTTGGTTCAATAGACACATGCATCAAAGATCATTTGAACACATAGATTAAGTTCTCCTTTACTCACTTAAGGGAAACAAGAAGAAATGGAAGTTCAAAGAATTGGGACGCTACCACATTTGTGCCATCAATCAAATTAGATATGTGGAACTCAAAACTCTAAATGGGAGAGGGGACTGGCCACTCTAACAATAGACACATCAAGAAATATTGCTCCCTAGACATCCTCAAAATGAAAAACCTATAGAATCCACCAATGATGGATGTGGCCAATGCAAAGGAGTGAGACCATTGCAACATGACCACAACACACTCCTATAGTAGAACTTTCAAGTATGAGTAGTTGTGGTAAGAAACTTAGATGATGAAGAAGAGACAAGTGTACCACCAATGTATCATGTCTTAAACTTACTACTTCAAAAGAAGTCCTAGTAGATGCTCTCATTGATGAAGGTTGGGACTTCAATACATTATCGTACAAGTTTTGGCACAAAGTAGGTTAGCCACCATTAGTGCCATCTAATGCAAAGTTAAACCCATATGGAGGATTGCCTTACTCAATATTGGGCAAGTGTAAGTTGATGGTGGTCATTGAAATAGATGGCATTCTTATGCTTTTTTACATCCTCCCCGACTAAGAAGATGTGGGATGTGAGATCCTACTAGGATGCTCCTTCAAATATAAGATGCAGTGTCTAGTTGACTGTAGATTAACGTAAACCTTCTTGGGGCTAAAATAATTGTTGCCTTTAGTAAGGGGAAATTTGCATAAAACCAATCATCACCAATTAAACCTACCATGCTAAATGCTCCCTTCATTAATCCTAAAATCCTAAGTTTCATGAAACAAAAATAAACTCTGCTGATAGAACTTGCATTGGCCACCCCCAAGACAAAAAACTCCTACTTGTAGCAATTCAAGAACTATGTAACACCACATGAAACCACACAAAATGCTAGTGGAAACTTATCCTAAACCGCACAAAATGCTCATGGAAACTTATCCTAAGCCACAAAAGAATCGCAAACATACTAAGCCAAAATCTCACGCCACACTTGGGCACCCACAGCTTTGTTGACCCATTGGAAGGCTACTTGAGAGGATAGCAAACACATCTTTTGTAAAAGTCAAGCAATTCAAAAAGGTGTACTAGTGATGCTTGTAGAGAAGAACACCAAAGCCATTCACCTTGCCTCAAATTGGGCTCCAAAGTAGAAGTACCTATGCAAAAGGGTGAAATCTAGCAATAGTGTGAGTCCAAGCATCTGTTTCTCAAGACCTAATACAATCATCATCTTAACATTTCCTATAATTATATTCAATTAATGACCAACAAAGAACAATGGCATGTCGTAAAAATCTTGTAGTATGACCCAACTCTCTTGCAATGGAATTTCGCTTCATGCAATTCTCGTCGCTTGTAGTTTACCATATCCCTTTAAATTCGAGCAACATCCTTTATTGGATAAAGTCCTTCTAGCTACTCAAGAATTTCTTGATCAAAGATTTGTGAGCTCTAAACCACTTTTTCTTTCCCTTTACTCAAGCTACCTTTCTATCTCGCTATTATGTTTGCTCAAACTTGCTAAGCAAATGTGTGGCTCATTTCCTATCTTGCCTCTACAAATGACTACATGAGGGTCCTTTTAGTGTGCTTTATATTTTGTAGAATTGTAGGAGTTCTCCTTGGTCCTTTATATTTTTCTTCTTTATGTTGCATGCATAAGCTGAGGTCTATAAGCTATGGTATGAGCATCACTTTGTCGACTATTTGCTCTCCCCTCACCCACTAGCCAGACACACTCATTTTAGAATTAGGTTCATAGTCACAGATGAGGCTTAAGCATATGGTCAAGTGAGTTGGTTAACTACACAATTTAACATAAAGCTACATGCCACATCATTTGACAAGTTTCTTGGCCATGTCATTGTCATTACCTAGCTCATCAAAGTTTTTGATCAACTAAAATAATTTGAGATCTCCTAGGCCCCATATGGTGGGTTATAGGTCATACTTGTTACATTGATCTATGGTAACTACAAATTTTTCTTTGTTCCTAAGGTCAATAATTAGCAAAGAAAATTCATGGTCACTCATTCTTACGAGTGGAGTTGGATTTGCTAATTATTGAAATGAATCATGGTCACTCATTCTTGTAAGATGGAATAAAACCCATGGAGTTGGATTTGCTAATTATTGAAATGATTCATGGTCACTCATTCTTACAAGTGGCACACCATTCCTATTTGAATGGGATTTGTCCCTCTTCTTTTTACCCTAGTTTTTGTCACTCCTCCAAGATCTTCAAGTTAGTTTTGTGTGGTAAGATGGAATAAAACCCATGGTCTCAACTGACATGAATCATAGGAGTTCCTCGACAATGAGCAGATAGATGTGTTCTTGCTCTTCCAATGTCATTGGCACTATTGGGAATATTAGTTGTTTCTCTGATAATACACCAATATCAACATCTTCAAAGAGATGAAGAGAATCAACAACACATCTTCAAGTTCCATGATGCATTTCATTTGAGGTAGATTCTATGTTAGGCTACATATTTTGTTGATCTATAAGTGATCTCTTGATTAACTTAGGTCTTAGTTGATGGTGGCAATGTTTGAGAGTCACACTTATCCTAAAATTTTAGATTGGAAGGGTTGGTTGTGCTCTTTCACTTGGTTTGTGCACCCAATTTTGTGGAAGAACAAAAGACTTGTTCTTTGGCTAGGTGTGTTGAGGTATTGTAGTCAAGTGTGATTGTTGATGTAGATCATTGACCAAATTGAAAATAGCATATTGTTGTTTTTATTCCTAAGTAGAGTCAGTAGCTCCTTGAGATTTTTGTTGGCTCACCTTGGATAATATTGTTGTTTTTCTTCCTTGGCAAAGTAAATAGTTTCTTGATATTTTGCTAACTCGCCTTAGGTAGCTCAATTGGTGTCATTTTTGGGATGTAGCTTGCTAGATTGGAAAGTGGCATAGGGTTGCTTTTCTTCCTTTCCCCACTTCTAGATTGGGAAGTGGCATAGGGTTACTTTTCTTCCTTTCCCCACTTCTAGATTGGCTTTTCTTTTCTTGACACATCTTTTGATTTTTTGCCAATAGCCTTGTTGCATGTTTGCATTACAAGGTTCTAAAGTCTTCTAGATTGGCTTTTCTTTTCTTGACACATCTTTTGATTTTTTGACAATAGCCTTGTTGCATGTTTGCATTACAAGGTTCTAAAGTCTTCCTTCTATAGACAACCATTGGCTTTTGAGCTATTGATTACTTGGGACTAAAAACTTTAGGATCCACAACAAGCTTTGTCAATGGTGTGAGCTTGCATTGGAATTTCTCCCTTCTAGTCATGGGTTTGTAAAAGCTTTTAATGAGGTTGAAAGTAAGGCAAGCTCTAACATTAGAGGAGTTAGCTTGGATGGTTTAGGTAACAAGATCTATCTATTGCCAATGTAATAGCCTTACATGCACAATAATCTAGGAACCCATGGTGGCATGTTTATATTAGCAATGGAATAGTACAATGGTTTACAAATTGGACCACGTATTTAAGAAAATTAGGCCATCACAACCAATGTTGAAGCACTTTTCCTACCCATTGAAGTGTCCTCTTACTAAATGTGCTTCTTGAACCTCAACTAGCAACTTGAGCTCACACACACATCTTATCAATACTCCATCCTACCCTAATTGATACAATTGTTCAAAAATCAACTGATAAGGCTAGGCTTTGATGAAAAGACAGGTGAGCAAAGTTCAAGTATTATGTTCAATGTTGTTAGCCCAATATGGAGTGAGATCTGTTCTGAATTCTTTGGTCTCCTACTACACTTGAAATAAGTGAGCATATGGTAGATATATGTTATCCCTTATGCTAGCTCCCACGTATAATTTATGACATGTGGTCTACCATATAGTGTTGCTTACCATTCTATATGACCATTCAAAAATCAAACTAATAGTAAATGTAGCCATCTCCCAATGTGTCTACTTGCACCTGGTTGTTTAATAGACACAACAAGGCTCGATAGTCAATGAAGAAAGTAAATGAAGTAGCTAGAAGATAGTGTAGAAATTATTCACAATGCACACCATTCCTAATCCTTTCCTTTTTTTAATTGACTAATGCATCTATGCATCAATTATAGCTGCCTACTTGTAGAGCTCACAAGGAATTCCATGTGTTATTCTCTAGGTTAGCACAATAGTACTTGAATGGTGGTTTTGAATGCATCAATATGTATATGGAACATTATTGACCAATCTAGTGCTTGTAATATCACAATTGTCATTAGAGCCTTCTTTCAGATTTCATGTGTATGTTAGCACTCCTTAATCCACTCAAAAACAATAAGGAGTTTTTAAGAACTTCTAAAAGTGATAGCATAGTTCAAAACAAATTGTCAATAGAATCCTAGGTGGCCAAGGAAGCATCGAACACCCTTCACATTTGTACATGAAAAAAGATTAATAATGACCTTCAATTTAGGAAAATCAATAGCAATCCCATTTTTTGATACCACATACCTGAAGATACATCCATGTTTTACCCAAAATTGAAATTTTAAGGGGTTTAGGGAGAGAGTGAATTGTTTGTATCTATTGAAGACCTACCTCGATTTTGTCTGTATATTCATCCCAACTAGAATAGGTGCATAAGTCATTGACAAACATGTCAAGAAACTTCCTCACTATATGTCTTTGAATCATACACATTAGCTATTGAAAGGTTCCAAGATCATTAGTCAAGCCTAATGGCATGACTATGTAACCAAACACCCCCATTCAATGGTGGCAAAGGCAATTTTGTGCCTCTAGTCCGAGGGGACTTGCATGTGGATTTAGTTGTTGATACTCTGGGTGAGTTATGTCAAAACTATCATATGTACACTCTTTATCGTACTTGTCAATCCTATCATAACCCTCCTTGCTAGTGTCTCCTCTACCATACAAGTCACATCAAGCCTCCTCATCCTCATGGGAAGGTGCATACTCTCTAGTAAAAGAGTTGTGGTGCATATATGTGTCATAATCCATTGCTTATTGGTGTAAGAAATAACTTGAGGTCCCCCAATTGAACCGAGGGCAAGGATCTTACCTAGTACTTCTCCAAAATTTCTACATGCATCTACGGGCCCATACTCTCCATCGACACATGCATATACCTACCCAAAAAAGTAAAGGTTAGGTCTTGAAGAGATTATTTACTAATATATGGGTTGAAATAGAGTAGTAAAAACTTATTTCCCTAAATTTATCATATTAAAAAATGTAAGGCCATTCAAGCCTTCTCAATGCATTTTGAAGCCACATATGCTTTTATGCATTGCAAACATCCATATGAATTGAGCACATGATCCATGCATTCAAACATCCATGAATGCCTAGCAAGTAGATCGTAAGTCACCTAGAACTCATCTCTTACATCCTCGAATCTCTCAAGTATAGGCCTACCATTACAAGCTCAAATTTATGAGCTCTTATGTTCATCAAATGTCCCCAATTTAGGCACATGTACACCTTTGATACATCTCCATGGGTCCAAACTTTGGGCAAGGAAGGGCCAAACAAAACCTTGAGCATGACATGAACTACGCTCTTTAGCACATCCATTCCATGTAAGTTATTTGAATTCCAATGTTATGCATAGCCATACCTTTCCAAGACATTGCTTATTATTAATTATGATTGCATAAGTAGGAGATACTAATCTTGAAGCATAGGTTGCACAATTTAATATTTAAAGTAAGGCTAATCCTTGAAACATGGAGCTTGTAAATAAGAACTTGAGCCCTCAAGCGTGTGAGGGCTTGTATTATGAATCAAAAGAGGGACCAATAGGTGTATTATTACTCTCCTACATTGTTGTTTTGTGGATACCCAATGTTAAGCAAAACTCAAATCAGTTTTCATGTGTTCTATGAAAGCTTGAAGAAGAGCTTGACAAAAATTTGCCCATGCTTAACTCTTGTTGCCCTACTAAGCTGGAGTCTTCTTGAAACCATGTTTGATCCTTGGATAGAATAAAAGAGCTTGGGGACTAAGGTTTGTGGTAAATTTTCTTCTTGCCCTATTTTAGAAAAAGCTAGGTCAACTTTTATATTGACTTCTATTCACTTCTTCATGTAGGTTTGATTGGACCTTTGGAAAGCTAAGAAGGTAGGATTTGAAATAGATTGAGGAGATGGACCTACGTGAAAAATCAAGCCTACTCCCATAATTTGCACTAAGTAATATAGAGTTGCTATTGTCACTCCATTGGTTTCTAATCTCCAAAATCACCTTACACCATATGGTGCTAAAAATGGTGAAATAAAATAAAATGAGCTCACTCTTCCCCAAAATCTCTAGTTAATGAGAGTGCAAATTAAGGCTTATGGCATGGATAATTGTTTGCCTATGGTTGATAAGGATAAACTGTCTATGGTAGTGCAATATACAAAATGAGGAGCGTTAAGGAAAAGATGGAAGTGAGAGGGAAAAAAGAGATCCTCTCAAATATCTTTTTTTTTTATATAATTGTCATGCAACAGCACCAAAAAGTAGGACTCCCTCCATGAAAATCCCCAAAAATAAGTGAATTCCAATTGAGAAACTCAAGCCATCCATTAACCCCAAGAGGAAATATAGAGGGATTTGTACCAAGTGTGGCCCAATTAGATACCCTTGTTAGCTAAGAAACACACTAAAAAGGGTTCCCCTAGCACTAGTTAAGACTAAAGGATCAAGAGCCAAGCTATGATACCAATTGTTATGGACTAACTTTAACTAACTAAAGTCTAGCTAAGGGACATGTTCAACCTAATGTGCAATGCGTGGAGGCCTTCTCTCACTTAAACACAAAGCCCTAAAGATATGTCTAGCTACAATTAGCAATCCTTAAGAACAGCCACTCGCACAAACATATAAATTATCTAAGATATTGAGCCTAGGAGCCATAGATCTATTTATATAGCAAGAATCCCTAAGCTGGCCCTAGTCCTTGTCCTAATCTCCTAAGAAGACCCTAGGTCCTAAAATTAATTCATTACATTGAGGTTCAAGAGACAATACTATGTTAAAGGGATTGAGTGAGGTCTTAGGTAAGGTTGTGATGCAAGTAAAATTAAAGTGAGAAAAAATTAAGAGTTTCTTAGAGAGCTTTCAAAACTCACCTCACTATTCTTGGTACCAAAATGCTCGAGCAAAGGAAGAGAGATAATTCCAATCACAATTGGGGTTATTTTAGATCAAATTTGATTAAGCATGATCATTACATCAAATCCTTTTGGCACAAGTATAATAGATGACAACCTGTAGATAAGATACCTTTGCAAACTAATAGACAAGTAACATTGCCCAAGATGGCCCCAACCTAACCTTGCTTTAAAAATAGATAGATTTTAGGCTTAAAGCATTCACATGTAATTCTCCATTGTCCCCAAAGAAAAACTATTTATAAGATTCCCCAAATAAGAGCATCGAAGCAAGACAAAAACCATTGTTTCAAGGAAAGTGGGCATTAATATGTGACAATAGAACATAGCATTCAATTCCAAAAGTGAGATATCAAAAGCATGATGGGTGTTGAAGTTGCATCTTTCAATTAAATCACTTTATGTCTTTGAACTAGTCCCTACATACACCCAAAAAGTGTAATATTATCAATCTTTGTCTCACTAAGTTATGGATGCCACAAAAAAGATGGCCCAAAACATCTCAAGAGGTCCCCAAAATAGGCCTACTCAAATGCCACAACAAAGCCATTTTAGCACCAATAAAGAGTCACAAAAATGTGGATTTTTCTTATACATATTCTAATACACCTTACATACTTGTCCAATGATGTCCACCTCCAATCATTATCACACCTTGTTGTGCCATGTATATTGCCTATCTCGTTACTTGGACTCAATCTCAACAACATCCATGCATACCTCCAAGCACCCTTTTCTTCTCTACTCATGTTATGGTTTTTGTGTGACCTATCCAAAGCTTTTGTGCATATTCAAATCTCCAACCACCATTGGATCTTTTGTGGCCAATGGCCATGTCATGACACCAAATAGTTCAACTCCCGTTGCAAGGCTAACATTGGAAATTCCCCCAATTTCCAAAAAAAGGGGGAGAGCATTATCTAAAGTTTTTACTTTTCCATGGCCACTTCACTAACATTCGACTGTAATTAGCACTATTTAGCTATATAAACTTTAGAAAAGAGCACAAACACAATGCCACATGGAACAAAGAAGGGTATGTAAAAGCAATCTAATCCGGTGTTTTTGTCGTGGAGGTAATTGTTAATTAGTTTGCATGTGGCCTTGTACAAAAAGGTAAGCAATAAGAGTCATTCCACGTGTGACTCGAAAAGTTTTCTTGTCAAATACAATTAGTTTTCTTCTCAAATGCCTTGAACTTGAATTCTTAGATTTGGTAGGTTGATAATGCTTAAAAGGATTCTCTCACTCCTCTCTCCTTGAGTGACCTAATATTCTCTAATTCACTACAAAATCCCCCCTCTCCCCCCTCTAAACAAACCAAAGAAGATCTAAACTTTAAAATTCACAAAGTCACTAATTTTCAAAAATGATTGTAATTTGATTCAAATTTCCCTCCAAAATTGCAAGCTCTAGGTGTTTGTTTTTGCAAATGGCTCCTCAACCAACTCCACCAAAGGAGTGAATTGCATGCAAATACCTTGCCACAAATGAAGGCAGCAATCGTGTGCATTCCCGTTGCCCAATAGAAGCATGGTCAATGTGCGAACTACAATTAAACTCTAAATAAGGGAGTGGTCTTAATCTCCCATGGTGCTACTAAACATCTAGATTCTACATCTATTTGGCAAAGCTAATGATTATAGCCTTCTTGGAAGGGACATGCATGCCCCTAACTTTCTAGTTTGGGAGTTGAGACATACATCCAAAGACGTTTTAAACAAGGGATTAGGGCAAGACCTTTGCCTTACATTTGAATCAAGGATTCCAAGCCTTTTTGAGACTTGAAAAGCTTCCTTTCAACTCGTTATTTGGAGAGAGATACCCCTAGTTGAAGTATAGTGCTCTAAGGATCCAAAGGTCAGCCAACAAGGCAGCAGCTAGGAAATTTTCATTGTGGCGTATCTATTTGGTATTTATATGTGGTGAATGTGCATAGAAGAGGCTGCAAATTTTTGAATAAGGAGGTCAACCAAGAACTTGCAAGCATGTAAATAACGTGATAGAAGGAAGCATTCCAATTTAAAGCAAAGTTCAAATGGTTAGGGTATGCTTTCTGTAAATTTTTGTATATGTGGACTGGTTTAAGTTTGCATCAGAGAATTTGAAGTCCAGGATGCAACACCATGCAAGGTTCTACAAAAGATGCCATTGGATAGAATAACCCTAAAAAGTTAACAGAAGAGCCAAATGCAATCTCTGAATTTCAAATGCACGCTAGACTATATCGAGACTCACTTCGGTATAATGTTCTTCCATCTTGAGAACCAAAGGTAGATAGATCATTAGTGCTCTGTTTGATATTAAGGAGATTTACAGTGATCATCAAGAACTTATGATCTCAAAATTTCAGTTTATAAATTGATGGCGGCTCAAATACCAATTAGAAGTGAACACCTAATAATTCAACACACAAAATGTATAGTTACACAATTCCTTGTGTTTCCATGAGCACTAGTCACAGCTATTCTTGTCATGGTTTGCACACCTCTTACTCATCCTTGCCACAACTACCTACCACAGTCCCTGTCAGACACTTAAACTCCTCTACCACAATGATCTTCCACAGTTTCCCCCCTCAATTTTTTGAGTTCTTGTTACCTGTTGAGTCACTCATGCTAACCTTGTACATCAAATGGGGAGCCCAACCTAAACTAGACAATGAGTCATGACAACTGCATACAGTAATGCTTCCACTTGAATACTCTTCCTGTGACCAACATTAGCTGTGAAGCCTAGGCATGGAGTACTCCCTCCATTCCCCCCCCCCCCCCCCCCTTCCCCCTCTCAGATCTCCCTTGACATTATCTTTACACATACTTAAATTTTAAGTTAAAGGCTCACAGAAGCCAAACAGAGGATAAATATAGGGCATTGAGAAACTAGCAAACCCACCCTTACTTTATTGTATTTACAAATCTGATGTAATATCTCTTCATACAACTAGAGGCTCAATTACATTGTGCGATTTGTTAAAACATCTGTGAGGAATCCAATTTCCCATGAACCCCATGAGCACCTGAGTTTTAACAAAGTCAGGCTTATAGAACAGTTATCTCCTTGATGACCAACGAGGCTGCAAAGCAGGGTCGGAGAGGTATAAAAACTGGTTTGGAAGAGAGAATCTGGTGTTGCATGCATCATACATTGATCCTGGAACTTCCCATTTCACTGTGAGATTGATAACATGTCCATGTAAACACAAAAACAAATCACTAATTCATCCCCATCCCCCACCCCCCCCCCCCCCCCCACCCCCAAAAAAAAGGGAAAATCAAAATGGCATGGTACTTACATTCAAGTTCAGATAAAAAAATAACCATCATCAGTTGTCTTCATGTTCTCAGCTGCACCTGAAACAACAATCCACCCTCTAGTTTGAAACTAAAAGCTTGAAAATCTGTGAATGCAACCAAGCACTCAGAAATACACAAACATAAAAGCTACAACAGGTCTGCTAAGACTAGTACACAGGTATAAACACCACTCAAAAGTCCTTTACCGTTTGACGATTTTGGTGGCTTCTTCCTAGATATAACTCTTCGGAGCCAAACTGTTGCCTGCATACATTGGTTCTACAATGAGTAAATGCAGATGACACAGAGCTCTCAAAAACTAGTTATCTTCTGTATAAAAGGTAGAATGAGGAGTTGAGGTGAAACTTAAGGTCTACCTCTTGCCTAAAACTCATACTGTAAGAATCATGAGGAGGACAATTAAAATTACAAGAACTGACAGAGAACATTTTTACGAACAGACCTTGATGAGATCTCTAGGCACTCCATACCCAACATAGTACATCTGGCTAACAGTTGCCTGAGCATCAATGTCGCCATCTTCAGCAATTTTCAAGCACTCCTTGAACCACCGTTCCTCACAATCTGCCACTACTGCCTTTAATGGGACTCCTCTTTGACGAACTTCTCCTTCTGTATTTTCCTGTAGCCGAGCTTGTGAGCAATCTTCACAAACTTCAGGTGTGTCCTCAGATGATTGGACTGATGCTGACGATTGGTGGACCTTGGGTAAAAATCTGTAAACACGATCTTTCCTCTAAAAATAGGTACAACCACAAAGTATAGAGAAGGTGAAATTGAAGGGAGTTTATATAGCTGATGGTAAATATACCTAACAAACAACAAAAGGAATACATCTTAAAACCAGTTTTGAAAAAATTTAATTAGACAGACTTGGTACATTTGCAGCTCCTCTTGCTGCCGTATCATACCTTCCATTGTTGCTCGCCTATCTAGTTCTCCACAGCTATCATAAGTAGCCCCTCAACAGTTCCTGTCATTTGTGTGAAAGTATTGAATTCCCTGAATCGCATTTAATCAATCTGATCAGAGAACAGGAGGAATCACCATGATGCAGTAAAGTGCAAGTGGACCAGCTGCTTCTAAGTTCTTTGGGACAAGATCCTTGGATATTTCTTGCTTAGAAAAAAATATGAACCATTGCAGGTCCCAAGTGAAACATCCCCTTAGGATCCAATCTACACACGAGACACAACACAAGCCACATTCACGGATATCAAGAACTGCAAATCAGATCACCTCCCAGCCATGGAGCCAAACAGGCTCACCACCAAGCCTAGGAGCTAGCAACACTACAGGTCACAACCATATCCAAGGGTTGGCATCCCATACCACCAACCCACACCATCCTAGTGTACGGATGTGTCAGCCAACGGGCCAAGAGTCCAAGAGCAGTGTTCACATAATGATGCACACAATAGGGCCTTCAGTCCTATAAATAGGACTCGGCTGCCCTAACCCCCAAGTGTCCTTAGTGCATTCGCACTAAGTCACTTCATAACCACTATGGCCAATGCTGCTAGCACCCATCCAAATGTCCAAGGATATAACACTTGCCCCCCTTACGAATGATTGTTGTCCTCAGCAATATCCTCAAGAACGAAGTGGGGAAAATGACTATTCAATACCAACTCCCAAGCAGCCTCCACCTCCGAGTGGTTTTTCCACTTGGCCAAATACTCAAGACAAACGGTCGAACAAGATCGTTTAGCCCTAAGGTCAAGAATCGGTTTGGATTGGAGTGGAATATGTCAAGTAATGTCCTTGAGCCGCGAGACTTCCTCAATTGGAACAATCAATTCACCTTGTTCCAATTGTTCTTTCAAACAACTAATGCAAAACACAAAATGAACTCAAATTTCCGGAGGTAAATCCAACTCATAGGATACGCTACTTACCTTCTTGGTAATTTGGAAGGGACCACAAAACCTTGAAGATAATTTATAGCACTTGCCAATAGCATCGACTCAATGTCCTTTAGGACTCTAAGCTAAACCCACATGCCCTCCTGGAGCTCTCGAGGAGTACAATGTTGGTTAGCATAAATTGTAAAATGATCCCAAGCCATTTAAATGATGTCCTTCACAATTGTCAACATTTACTACAAATTGTGCAGAAATCATCCACAGACTACATTTTCACTCCCTTGAGCTCGACAGCAATCAGTGGTTTCGGCTCATAAACAAACTATAACCAATAACCAAATGCTTAGCACTGTTCTAAGCAAACTCAATCTGAGGAAGATAACGCTCCCAATCAGATTGTCAGCGTGAGACATATGCAGCAACATATCCTACATAGTTTGATTTGTCCTCTCTATTTGTCCTCGGTCTCAAGATGCTCCCATGACAACATGGTTTCCTGTTTTTGGAAAACCATTTGTCAAAAATTGCAATTGGACTTAGGATCCCAAAAACATCCCCTTAGGATCCAACCTGCACACAAGACACAACACAAGTCATATCCGTAAATAAAAGGGACTGGACATCAAACTCACCTCCTAGCCATAGAGCCGAACAAGCTCACCCCCAAGGCTAAAGCTAGCAACACTCTGGGTCATGACCACATCCCAAGGGTTGGCGTCCCATAACACCAACCCACACCATCCCTATGTATGGATGCATCGACCAATGGGCCAAGAGTCCAAGAGTGGTGATCCCACAATGACGTGCACAATAAGACTCAATTGCCCTAATCTCAAAGCGTCCTTACTGCATTCGCACTGAGTCACTTCATGATCATTATGACCAATGCTACTAGTGTCCATTCAGATAGCCAAGGATGTAACACTTTCCCCCTTATGAATGATTATTGTCCTCAACAATATCCTTAGAAACTAAGTCCGGAAAAACAACTATTCAACTAACATACAGACTTCTAAGTAGCCTCCTCCTCCATGCAGTTTTTCTAGTTAACCAAATACTCAAGATAAACAATTTAATGGGATCACTTAACCCTAAGCTCAAGAACCAACTCAAGCCATGGAATATATTGAGTTGTGTCCTTGAGCCATAGAACTTCCTCAATCGTAACAATTAGTTCACCTTGTCCCAATCGTTCTTTCAAACGACTAATGTGGAACACAGGGTGAACTCGGATTTCTGATGGTAAATCCAGCTCATAGAACACGCTACTTATCTTCTTAAAATTTTGAAAAGAACCATAATACCTCAAAGATAATTTATAGCACTCGCTGGTAGTCATCAAATCGGAGTCCTTTGGAACTTTAAGGTAAACCCACATGCCCTCCTAAAACTCTCGAGGAGTACGATGATGGTTAGCATAAAACATGGCACTATCTTGGGCCATTTTAATGCTTTCCCTCTAGCAATCATCTGCATCTCCTCCATATCATATAAAAAGTCGACCACGGAGTGCATTTTCATCCACTTCATAGGACGCGCTACTTATCTTCTTAGTAATCTAAGAAGAACAACAATACCTCAAAGATCATTTATAGCAGTAGTCAGTAGTCATCAAATCAAAGTCCTTTGGGACTTCAAGGTAAACCCACATGCCCTCTTGGAGCTCTCAAGGAGTATGACATTGGTTAGCATAAAATGTGGCACAATCCTATGCCGTTTAATGCTTTCCCTAACAATCATCAACGTCTCCTACATATCATACAAAAAGTCCTCGACCACAAACTACATTTTTACCCCCTTAAGCTCAATGGCAATGTGAAGAACACCAACCAACTATGAAGGAGAGAGAAACAAAAGAGTAGACAGTGACAATGTGTAAGCTGAACAAGAGAGTGCACTCGCTTGCCGAACTGAAAAGATAGATGAAAGTACAACTAAGGCTTAGGTCTAAGATTCACCTAACAATAGTTCCACCAACTAACTAGAGTTAGGTTTATTTACTCTAGAGACTAGTACCACTACTTTATGTCCAAAGACACTCGGTGTACACACCTTACAATGACACTTTAATAAGTGTCCACACTACACAAATTACATTGGGCACTGCCCAACATTGACAAATTCTAACATCCCTGTACAATGCTAATGTGATGAAGTACAAGGAAGATCATAAAGGGTAGAAGGTTCAAGGACTTTTGAAAATCCTCAACTTCTCATGCAAAAGCACTTTGGTGAAAATGTCTGCAACATTTTCTTGTGTAGGAACACACACCAAGCTAATCTCTCCAACATAACATCTTTCTCTGACATAATGATAGTGAACCTCAATGTATTTCGTACGAGCATAAAACACAAGATTTAGTGCTATTGCAATAGCATTGCCTATTAGAAAAAATGGACGTAGAACCCTCCAATGAGATCTGTAAATCGGACAACAATCTACATAGCAATATACATTCAACTGCTATTGTGAAAATTGACCTATAATCGAGCTCACAAAACGACATAGCTACTGTAGATTGTTTCTTGCTAAGCCACGAAATGCATGAACAACCTAGAAAGAAATAGTGTCCGCTAGTAGATTGTCGAGTGTCTGAATCACCAACCCAATCTGAATCATTGTAAGCCTGTAGTTGCAATTCCTCCCCCCACCCTTGCGAAATACGTCTGAGTATCTTGCAAATAGCAAAAGATCCGCTTAACAACTTGCCAATGTATTACCCTAGGCTATGCATAAACCTACTTACCTCAGAATCAAGATACTGCAAGCTGTATGTCAGGGTGTGTGTTGCAAAGATAAATAAGATAGCCAACAGTCTAGCTATAAATTACAACATCAGACATCTCACTATCATCATGTATGGACAGCTTCAATCTTAGCTCCATCGAAGTGCTCATAGGTTTACAGTCTCACATGTTGAACCAATATAAAAGCTTGTCCAAATATTGTGATTGTGACATGATGATCCCAAAATAATAGTGTAAGCAACCCATGTCTGACATAGCAAAAGCATGTTTGAAATCAGCCTTAAACTCTTCAATTTTATCCTCTCCCCCCCCCCCCCCCCCTTTTCATTCTTAATGTAGAGAGTGGGAGCAATTGGACTATTTTTTAACCTAATGTTAGCCAAATAAGCATCAATTTTTGAATACCATGCACAAGGAGCCTGTTTCAATCCATAAAGAGCCTTACGCAACTTGCAAACCAAATGCCCTTTTCCTTTAACCACAAACCCTGGATGCTAAGAGAGATAAACATCCTCATGAAGGTCACCATTCAAGAATGTTGTCTCTATGTCCAATTGATGCACTTTCCAACCATAATGTGCAACCATAGAAATAGCACACCTCTGTACTCATGCATGACATAGGAGCAAATGTCTCCTCGTAATCAATGCCTTTCTTTAGGGCATACCCTTTGGCTACCAAATGTGCCTTATACATGTCAATAGTGCCATCATCCTTGCCCTTAAGTTTAAAAACCCATTTGGTGCCAATACCTTTCTTGCCATGCCGCAACTCAACAAGATCCCAAGTACGATTAGTGGCAATAGAGTCCAACTGTTCTTGCACAGCCTATGACCAATGTGCATCTTGTCCGGCTTCATCAAAGGAAGTAGGCTCACCATCATTCAACAATGAGCTCATAAACACATGCTCATCAAAAGGACCCTCTACTTCCGTATTGTCAACCAAATGTGCCCCCTCTGCATCATGTGCTACCTGTCTAGCAGCCCTTCTAGTGCATTGAGGTAAGGGAGTCTCTATTTTACCCTCCTAGAGAATTTGTAACAGCCATCGAGGGACTGTTTTTGCTGCATTTACAGCATCCCTTTCTTACTCAATTGCATGTTCCACTATTGGAGGCAAACCATGATCAATGAATGGCTGATCGGGGCATGTGGAGCAGCAACAGCTTGCTGTAATACATCCATTCAGGTATTTAGAGTAGGCTCGGATCCCAAAGCAAGTGGTAGAAGACCTTCAAAAACATCACCCAAATCATATATGGCTGGCATTTCAAATTGGTCGTGTGAAAAGGCTGCATTTTCAGCAAAGATAACATCACTACTAACAAAAACTTTGCAAGTGCCTGAATCATATATCGATAGCCTTTGCTTTCTGAACTATAGCCAACAAAGATATATTTTAATTCCTTATCATCGAGCTTTCCACAAAGGTCTTTTGGCACATAAGCATAGGCTATACATCCAAACACAGGAAAGTAGTCAACCTTAAGTTTCCTCTCATGTGAAGCCTCAAAAGAAGTGACAGTTTTAAGTGCCCTTGTAGGAGCACAATCCAACACATGATAACCACGTTGAAGGCCCTCAAGCCAAAATTTATCTGGCAGCCCCTTACTTTTCAGTATACATCTTGTCATCTCTACGAGTGTCCTGGACGATTCTTTTTTTCAGCCATGTCATTCTATTGAGGTGTCATCCTTACAGTGGCCTAATATGTGATACCATTCTCAAGCAAGAATGTCTCAAATGCGCAAGACATGTATTTCCCCCCTCCATCCACATGTATTTCCCCCCTCCATCCATACGAAGTGTCTACACTTTTAAATATGTTTCAACCTCTAGCTTTGCAAGTTTTTAACGTGCAAGTACATCAGATTTTGCCTTGAGACCATACACCCATGTGTATCAAGAGTAGTCATCTATGAAGGTGACAAAATATAGATGACCCCAAGTGCTCATCAGAGTGTATAAGCTGCAACTTACAGAGAGCATGCATTGCACCATCCTTTTAAAAGGCAAAACGATGCATTTTTTCCAAAATACAATGCTGAAGTGTCAACAAACTGCCAAAACTCACGTGGCCATAATGGGCATGCCATAGCTCCACATTTTGCATAGCAAGCCTAAGTGTACTAACTGCCATAGCATCATGAGCTCTCATATGTATCCAACAAGAAAAGGCCCTTATACAAAGTACCTAGCAACCAAAGAGCATAATCAAGCTCTTTGTCTCTAATAATGCACGTGTCATTTATAAATATGACCTGAAAGCCTTGCTTATTGAATGCTCAAATCGACAAGAGATTGTTTGTAATCCGAGGCACAAATAATACATCCACAAGTATAAAGTCTAATCCATTTGCAGCAATAGTAGGCACTAAACCAATGCCACAAATATCATAGCTAGAGTTATATGCACATCTTACTCTCTTCCCCATAAGGGTTGAATGCATAAAGGTAAACAAACACTTCCGCGAAGTGATGGGCTTGGATGCGTGTAACCAGCCTTCCTTCCGTGGATGGGTGGTAAATCCCTAATTACAACTTAATTACAGCAGCAAACAATTAATGAAAATCTGAAAATACAAATTTGCCTACTGATCTTGGACAATGCACACCCGATTGGCCCCAAAATTGGCACCCCTTTCTGTATTTCTTTAGCTTTATTGAAGAAGAAGTTGATTTACAATGGGATTCTCCCAATCCCCTTCGCAATCCAAACTCCCCTTGTTGTCCAAAGTGACCAGCAAGTCTTCAATCTGATTTGCCCCTTGATTCAAGTACTTAATTGGCCTTCACCCACTTCATAGACGATGGAAATGCCCCAAATTCAATGGCCGGCTAGTCCTCCACTTGAATTTAGCTGAAATTCACCTTTAGCCCTGAAAAGTCCAAGTCTTGGAGCTTCCAATTTCTGGTACGCTTCCCGAGGCTGTTGTTAAACCCTAATTTCTATTGTAAATTAGGATTTACAGCAGAGAAATTTGTAATTTCTTAGTCTCCAAGGGTGGATCCAAATGCTAAGATCTTCGGGGCAAGGCTGTGAAATGGTTGGAAGATGAGAGAGAAAGATGTAGAGAGAAAATTCAGAGTTTTGACGCGAAGAATGACTGAAAATCGGTCAAATGCAGCTGCTGCCCTGCCACAACAGCTTGCAGATGCAAACTGAAGAAAATTCAGTCATTTACTGCTGCTGCCCTGTCTCAACAGCCTGTAGATGTTGTCACCTGCTGTTGATTGGTCTTCTCCAGCCCCTGGCTACCTTAGAAGGTCCTCCAATGGCTGTAAATCAGACCAGCAGCATCTCCTCCCTCTCTCTTGCAAGCTAAATACACTAAAAATGATTCTCTCCAATCTCTAAAGACGTTTTTCAGTCTTGCATGGGCATTTTTGACAAGTAGCAGCCTTCTCAAATGGTTTTTCCAACATTAGCCATAATTAAATATTAATTTTCAGTCTTTAAATACAAAAAATTAATCTAATAATTATTTCAGTGCCCAAAAAAATAATCTGATTGGCCAATAATTAAATTGGCTAGGCAACTTCCATTCCCGAGAGTCTCTGCACCATCTTTGACCATCAGATTGGCATTAGGTACCATTAAACGCCACATCTCTAGTGTCACCAACAACTGACACTTATGGCCAAATGAATAACCTAGGCCAACAACTGGCACCAGATACCACCAAATACCTATGCGGCATAACTTATAACAACTTTTACCTTTGACATCCCGTGATTTTCTCGAGTCTCGGGCTCGTAGATTTACTCTAACCCTAGTTACACCTCATATATACAACATTTACTTAACTATGTGATTAAAAATTAATCCACATGTTAAGTGAGGTTTCAAAAATACATGTCCTCATGACAATGCCCCACTGTAAAAGTATCATATATACTGCATTTCAACAACATTAAATGCAGAATCAGCCATAGAAGTGTCGTAACTACATGCCAAGAATATGTAGTTCTCCTCAAAGAAGTCGGTTGTAGCATCACCATCGAATGATCGATGGCCAAGCTTTTTACAATAGTGGCATTTTCCCTCCTTTTTCCCTTTATCTACATCATGGGCAACCTTGCCAGATAGCTATCCCATATCAGCCCTTGGCTGATTTTTCACTGGCTGCTTAGCTTAGCCTTTGCCTTTGTATTTGGAGAGCGTGGCTACATCACCCAATCACATAGCAACATTCTTACCTATAACAAGAGACCGGTCAACTCCACGAATGTGAGGGGCTGTTGTGCCTCTCTCCAAGACAAATTCAACAAAGTGTGAAACCCAAGATAAGGTGGACTTACTACGCAATGCAAACATCTGCTCAAGGATATTCCAAGCTGCCTTTGAAGTCTTACATGACTAGATATGAGGTATAATTGCCCTTTTGATTGAAAGAGCAATCAAAGATAAAGCCTATGCAGTGTGCATCCTTAGAGTCCCATTTACTTTGTCCTTCTATAGGGAGAATATGGGTAGTAGCAAGGGCAACTTATTGTCCTCTAGCCCTCTTTGAGGCGTCTCAGGTGCAAATCCTCCTAATCGGGCTGAATCATCAATCATCACAAAATCCCAAAGACCCTTTGCAACAAGCAGATTGCGCACCATAAAACTCCACAAGGAGTAGTCAGTACCATCCAATTTATCTTCCTAAGTGAGGACACCCAAAATGTTATCGTGGTTAGTGTGACCTTGCTGAGCCATATTTTGGGCATTTATTTGTCCTATATATTGTCTAGCTCCCTTCTCCACTTATTCATTCATCCTTGACAGTTTCTGGGAAGAGGGAGCAGGTGCCAGTGCCTCCACAGCCGGTGACACACATTGTATCTGTATTGTCTCATGTCTTGGTATATGGATTCCATTTCCCGAGTATACATCTGAGTTCTCATCTGTATTGTGTTATCTCTTTCTTTTCATTTGTCTTGTGTTCAGCAGTCTATTTCAGCACATGTTTATGCTTCCATTGATGCACCACTTCTAACATGGTATCAATTTTCAGGATTTGTGTTTCTGTTGTGTTTTATTGCTGATTTCAGGACTATTTTCCCTCTTGCTGATCAGGCAGCTGCTGCTCCCATCAGGCGACCAATTTTGCCTGCGTTTTTTGCTGATGTCAACATCCATACAGCCTGTGAATCTGTTTCCGCCTGTGTTTTCATCATCAAGCTGCTAGCAATAGTTTCCTACACCTGCTTATGCAATGTGCAGCCTGCATTTTGCTGTTTTCAGCACTCTTTTAGGCTGGGCGACTGGTAGAACAGGCAGTTTTTGCTGTTTCTAGCAATTTTGAATCAATTTTTTGACTTCTAACAGCAACTTTTGTCTTATTTTGATCAGATTTTGGATTATACTATATGTGAACTCTTGTTTTTTGCAGTCTGTACTTGTGGTTTGGCTGTGTTCCCTCTCCAAATCCTTTATTTTCTCTACTTCTTTTCTAAATCCCCTACAGCGGATCCTTTGTGCACCTTCACTGATGATACGCTATATAGAGATTCCAGTGATGCTTTTGCAACTTCAGAGAGGGGTTTGAAGACAAAGAAGTCAAAGGCCCAGTGTTCCCACTGTGGCAAGAAAGGTCATTTACAGCAAGACTGCACTGAGTTAGCGGCTTCTAGGAAGAAAAAGAAGCAGAAGACGAAGCGGGATACAGACTCCTCCGACGAGTCCTTATCTACCTCAAATTCTGATTCCAATCCTCCGGCCAAGGCGAAGTCCACAGCGCAGAAGGGATCCTCTTCTTCGGATCGTGGGAAGGGCTTAGTGGCCCCTTCCTCAACTGCTTTCTAGTGGTGGTGATGAGGTCATCCCTCTGACTCTCCAGTGCCAGAGAGTGAGTGTGAGGGTGGTGAGATGGGGCAGCCGTGCCTCATCTATATGTCTATACAGATGCACAGGATCCAGAGAGGGACATCCCTGATGCATCGACAGAAGTCTGGCAGGTACAAATCCTGGAGCTAGGATTGACATCCAGGTTCATGATGAGCTGGTTACTTAACAGAGAGTGGGTGGCTTTCGTCTGGAGCTCACATGAGGGGACACTTTGGCGATGTGGCCAAAGATGGGGAATCCATGGTCATTTTTGCACTGCGGCATTGGTGACAGGATGGTCACATATGCTACATCAGGGGCATTGTTGACAAACATTGAGAGCTGCTATGATCTTCTCTATCTTCAGGAGCTGGTATGCTCGACATCGACATCAAGTTCTCTCCGAGACACCTTGGTGGTGGCTTACGCACCCACTACTTGGGTATCCATGGTTTTACTCTAGTGGACCTTATTGTGTGTACTATGATTCGACATTATCATTGTATATTGTATTGTATCACATCACCCATGATCTGAGAGAGGGTGTTAGTAGATTAGTCAATTCATGGTTGAGTCTGTACTTGTGGTGCAGCAGGCTGGGCACAAAGACATTTTAGGCATTTTATTTGCCATTGTTTATTATGGTTTAGACATTATTTGCAGCTAGTCGGCCAGCATTTAATGCTGGCCAACCAGTCATATTTTGGGCATTTATTTGTCCTATATATTGTCTAGCTCCCTCCTCCACTTATTCATTCATCCTTGACAGTTTCTGGGAAGAGGGAGCAGGTGTCAGTGCCTCCACAGCCGGTGACTCACATTGTATCTGTATTGTCTCATGTCTTGGTACATGGATTCCATTTCCCGAGTGTACATCTGAATTCTCATCTGTATTGTGTTATCTCTTTCTTTTCTTTTGTCTTGTGTTCAACAATTTATTTCAGCACATGTTTATGCTTCCATAGCTGCACCACTTCTGGCACAACTAGGGCTTACAGTAGAAATTCTCTTTCTATCCACCAAATCTAGCTGAGATCTGCTCCAAATGGCTAAGATTTGCTGAGAATAGCTGAGCATAGGCTGGAGAAGGTGAGAGAATAGTGTAGACAGTGAATTTTCAGAGTTCCATCACAGAGATCCCCTCAAAGATGGCTGCTGCCCTGACTAGGCTGCCCCAAATGCTGTCACCTACTACCGAGAGGGCCAGAACTATTGTTGCATGCTTCCTACTACTGACACCAATTCCTTCAGGGCTCATAAATGTTGTCCCCTGCTGCTGTTGGACCTCTTGCTGCAGTCACTAGCCCTAGAAGGTCCTCCACAACTATGGAACTAAACAGAAATATGTTCCCTCTCTCTCCCTCAGCATAAATAAACTAAATCAGCCTCCACCAGCCCTCAAACAATCTTCTCCCCAATTGCATGGGAATTTTTGCCAAAAGTAACAGCCTTTTTTTTTCCATTTTCCAACAGTTTTTAGCCATTTAATTAATTTTCAAGATTTAATTCTGAAAATTAATTCATCCCTTTTTTACCTTGCCCAAAATTAGATATGCCCATCTATAACTTAATTGGCTAGGCCATTTGCAACCCCAAGTAATCCCAAGCCTTAATTGAGCCATGGACAAGCATTAATTAATTAGTTACTACCTAATCCCTAGTGTCACCACCACTGACACTTAATAGGCCAATTAATTGTCCTAGGGCCAAACTAAGACCAACATTCATCTGAAGCCTACGTGACGCAGAGATGTGACAAGTGGTGGGACACTTGGAAACTTATGTGACAAGTGTCTAGACACTTGTCTCTTCTCTATGGCCTTCCTTTTTGGGCTGAATACTGTCAAGAATAGAAACAACCAAATTTAGTAAGCACAGTCAAAGTACAGCATTTACTATTTTTAGAATGACATCCCTATTTTTTAGGACTAGCATTTTTAGGCTAATTCGAGGCTCCTAAAATTTAGGGACCTCCTAAAATTTAAGGACCCCCCAATATGGATGTCATATGAAAGCTTTTTCCGTGTACATCGCAAAAACAGTATCTGAATCTTCATGTGACTTTCCTATGCAAAGAAATGTGCATTTCAAGCTTTCAGCCCACACATGCACATTGTACAAGCATTTCATGATCATGCCATCTTGTTGATTGTAACTGTCTGTTCTGGCGGATCTAGCCCACACTTCAAGGTATCAATCCTTTCTGTGTGCGAGTCTAACCCTGATATGCGTGAGTTCTGGTCACAGGCGCCCAATCGGGCCATATAGATGGAAGTGTGAACTATCTTTTCTCTAACCCACCGCGTGGGTCCACCATAACCTGTGACCACTCATCAGTGGCGAGCTCCAATGCACTTTTCTTTATATCTAATTAGTGCAAAGGAAACAAATTTAATAAATCATTATATAAACAAATTAATAAAAAATGATACAAATTTTGTTTCTATAGAGTTGCGACAATCACATTAATCGAATGTTACTAGCATAAGCAATGCATCCAAAAATTGCATGTCCCCGTGACAGACCTCTCCCATTCCTTGCACGAGCCCTAGGATGCTTAAAGATAATGTCCATAGCAATGCTCTGCCGCCAACGCCTATCTAGAATAGGCAAAGGCTGCAACAAACTCGACATCCTATACCTATCATGCTTCACTTTTTAGCATACAATGCATACCCTGACAAGCTGCTCTACATCGTACCTCAAAGCTGGCCAATAAAAAAAATGTTTCACTACCCTGACTGCGACATCAATCCCTCTATGAGGCTTATGTCACAGCGCATCAACCACAACATTCTTTTTCCAATCAACGTGTACAATCTGAAAATGAAACATAGAGAGAAAGTTTTCCCATCTCATATGCTTCTCTAACAACATCTACGTCAGAAAATACCTCAATATCTGATGATCTGTCTACACTGTGAAATCAATCCCCAACAAATAGTGTTTTCACATAGATAGTGTATGAATATTAGCCATGAACTCTTTCTCATAGACCTACAAATTCTTATCTATGCCATGGAGAACACAGCTCTCATAAGCCACAACTCGACCATCTTGCATTAGAATAGCCCCAATGCTATTCCCACATGCATCACACTAAACCACAAATGACTTACTCAGATCAAGCAATACAAGAACAAAATCTGAAGTCATCATTTCCTTTAACATATCAAATGTTGAAATTTCCACTATTGTCCATCTAAATGATACATTCTTCTTTCATAAACCATGCAATGGAGATGTGATTTCAGGAAAGTTGCACACATACTTTCTATAGTAAGAGCAAAGCCCCAAGAAATTACGGATAGCCAATACAATGTGCCCCAAAAAGTGAATCTCATGCAAAAAGAATTCACTTTTCTTGTCATTAATAACCAATCTATTCTTATACAGCTCATTGAACACAATGTCCAAATGCTTTCTATACTTTGTCTCATTCTTTGAGTAGATAATCATGTCATCAAATAAGGTGCCCACAAATCCCCTATGTGGCCTGAAGATGTGATTCATCATCTGATTAAAAGTGACAGGAGCATTCGTAAGTCCAAATGACATGCCAAGAAACTCATACAATCCAAAAGATATCCTGAAAGCTATCTTAGGAACATCCTCCAGTCTAATGCGTATTTGATGATATCCACTTTTAAAATCTATATGGCTAAATATACCTACCCCCTATAATCTATCTATAACATCATCGATCCGAGAAATTGAACCCGATAATTTATCGTGATTTTATTCAAAGTACGATAGTCAATGCGCATACGTTCTAAACCATCCTTTTTCTGCGCCAAAAGCACTGGAGAGAAAAACGCTAAAGATCCGAGAGATTGAACCCGATAATTTATCGTGATTTTATTCAAAGCACGATAGTCAATGCACATACGTCCTAAACCGTCCTTTTTTTGCACCAAAAGCACTGGAGAGAAAAACGCTAAAGAGCTAGACTGAATCAACCCTTTTTCTAATAGCTCATTCACTTGACTCATAATCTCCTATTGGACTGCACTGACTCTGTAGGGCGGCTTATTAGATGAGCTACTTCCCAAGAAGTGGAGAATTGTCTTTTTGAGGCCCATTCGCTTTCCCAACAAAGGAATAAAGTATGTAACTCCTTTTGTGCACTAAATATATACAACAAAGTGGTGTGAAACCAAAGCCTTGAAGCACAATGATGGAAACAATGTGGCTCTATTCCTAACAAGAACCTCATTACTACTTTGGTAGTCCTCTTGAGCTAGTTAGTGATACACTCATCCATTTTCTCAATAATATTATAAAAGAGCTTACTAAAGAATCCAAAATCAAGTATCGAAGTCAACCCCATGAAAACAAACCAGAGGGGAGAGAGGTGAAGAGACCAAGAGCAACACACACACACAAAAAATCAATGGAGACTTGAGCATATGGAGAGACACGGCTAAAATCTTCTTCTTCCACACAAAAGAGCTAAGTCTACAACATGATAAAAGACTAATATGAAAGTACCGCAACGTATGTATGCGTGATCACTAAGTGTAAACCCTCCAAGAAAGAACAGGTGGCATAATAAATGTGCCATAACCAAGGATGAACTACGTGGATGTAGTCTGGCTATAGAATCACTGGCATATCCTCATGTCAGTCACCTAACACGCCAGTGAATAGTATCATGCCACATCACCAAGACACGTAGTGGATGCCTCATATAGAGCTCGACATCTCAGCACTCCCCCTCAAGCTTAGCATAAGCTCGTGAACTCCAAGCATAGTCCTGAAGTGTCGAAGCTTTTCAACTTCCAAGGCCTTGGTAAAAATATCAGCAACTTGATCCTTTGTGCTGAAAATAAACCAAGTCAATATCCCCTACTAGAATTTGCTTCCAAATGAAGTAATGGACCACTACGTGTCCACACATTCCTAGCCAATTGAATACTGCTAAGGTTATCACAATAGATGATAACCTTCTTATCCACCTACATCTCCAAATCACGAAGTAGCTTGTGTAACCAAGCTACCTCACATGCTGAAATTGCAGCACCTTTGTACTCTTGCCTCTGTACTAGACAAGGCAACCGTCGGTTGTTTCTTGCTACTCCAAGTAATAACACCACTCCCAAAGAAAAACATAAAACCACTGGTAGATCTATTTGCAATACTACCAACCCAATCTACATCTGTGTAACCATGCAAGTCTAATGGTACACCTATACCATAGAATAAGGCATAGTCCAATGTGGATTTGACATAGCGCAATGTGCACCGCACTGCATCCAAATGTGGCTTCCGTGGAAGCTACATAAACTGACTCTCCAAACCAATCATATAGTTTAGGTTTGGCCTAGTGATCGTCAAATAAATAAGGCTTTGCCCATAATCTTTCAATACATAGTGACATCCTCAATTAAGTCACCCTCATGTGCACTAGCTTAGCATTAATATCCAAAGGTATAGAGATAGGCTTGCAATTAGCCATACCATACTTCTTCAACATATCCCATGCATATTGTCTCTGTGACAACCATATACCCTCTAGAGTCTTGGTTATCTCTATGCCAAGAAAATAGCGTAGCTCTTCCAAATGCATCATCTCAAATTCCACATTGAGTTTTTCTATTGTCCTTGCATTCAACAGTATATTTTAATTTGTTTATGTTTCCATTGCTTCTTGCTACAACTTGTGCTGTTTACAACCCTCCAAATCTGCCTTTTCTGCATTTACTGCACCGCCAACCAGCATTGTGTACTTCCACAGCCACGTTTTCAGTCTGCTTCCCCCATGCTACCCCAAGCGGCTCCTAAACTGCTGACAACTGCTGTCTTTTGCTCAGCATACCTGCATTTTCAGCATCTGCTGGTGGAATAGTGTTGCGCAACACTTTTTGGCTACTTTTCTACAGATTTTTGTGATTTCAGCATTGTGATATCTGTGGTCAGCTTGTGTACACTGCAATGAAGTCTGTTTAGTGCAATTTGAGCTGTTGATTTAGTTGTACTCTCTCCTCCTTCTCTTCTTTCTGTTATTTTCTCTTCCTCTCCCCTCCAAATGACTCCTTCCTGTAGTTCCACTGATGACAAGTTACATGGCCCTAATTACCTAACATGGAGTGCTGTTATGAAAGTATGGTTTGTGCACAACCAATTATGGTTTGTTGTGTTTGGAGTTTTTTGAGCATCCTACTCCTCTTCTAGTTGATTTTGACAAGGACAACTCCGAAGTAGTTGTGCTCACATGGGATAACAATGATGCCTGTGCCTATTCTACTCTTCTTTGCTGCATCTCTAAAGATGTCCTTCCAGCGGTCACCTCTTGCAAGACTGCTCCAAAGATTTGGGCGAAGCTTCAATGTCGTACAAGGCTCCTTCACCTATGCATGCCATCACTCTTTATGGCCAACTCTAGCAGATGAAGTTCGAGCCAAATGACACTATTTGATCTTTCTTACTTCATGTTTCATAGGTATAGGATCAGCTTTAATACGTACAGTCCGCCCTTCCAAAGACTCATCTTGTGGAGACAGAGTTCTACAAGCTCCCTCCGGAGTTTGATGGAGTGGCCAATGCATTAAGGGCTCAAAAATCATCTACACCCGTTAGTTTCCTCCAAAGGTCCTCAATGCTACTTGAGCATGAGACATCTTTGTGGTTAAAGGAAAGGCTTCTATCACAGTCTGGCGGTTCCAGTGAAGCCTTTACAACTTTAGAGAGGGGTGACAGGAATAAGAAATCGAAGACCAGTGTTATCACTATGGTAAGAACAGACATTTATACAAGGATTGCAAAGGGTTAGCGGCTTCAAGGAAGAAGAAGGAGACGAAGAAAAAGAAGGATACAAACTTCTCTGTTGAGTCATCCTCTTCCTTAAACTCTATCTCGAATCCTCCGGCCAAGGCATAGACAAGGACATCTTCTTCAAATTGCCAAAAAAGCTTAGCAGCCCCTCCTTTTGCTTTCTAGTACAGGTGATGCGGTCATCCCTCACAACTCTCCAATGCCAGAGGGGAAGTGTGAGAGGGTGGTGAGGTGGAGCACATGCACCTCATCTATACATGTGTACAAGTGCACATGTTCCAGAGAGGTACGTCCCTAACGCATCGACAAAAGTCTGACACATTCAAATCTTGGAGTTGGGATTGACATCTAAGTTCATGATGGATTGTTACCTAACAGAGAGCTTGGCTCCTAGTTTGAGCTTACATGAGAAGACACTTCGGCGATCTTGGCCATAGACGGAGAATACATGGTTACGTATGTTCAAAGGCATTTTTTACAAGATGTTGTATGCTCCTGCAAGACATTGTTGACAAACATAGAGATCTATTATGATTCTTCTCTATTTTCAAGTTCTAGAATGATCAACATCAACACTCACATTGTCTTCGAGGCACCTTGGTGGTGGCTTGATCACCCATTGCTTGGGTATCCATGGTTCTATTGTGGTGGTCTTTGTTATATGGACTATAACTAGTCATTATCATTGTAGCATTGTATTGTAACAGATCACCCATGATCTAAGAGAGGGTGCTAGTAGTCTAGCTAGCTCATATGTGAGTCTGGATCATGAATAACATTACTAGGGTATTTAAGCATTTTATTTCGGTCATTATGATGAGTATTTAGACATTTATTGTTGGCTGACCAGGATTAAATAATGGCCGACCTGCTGCCATTTATGGCACTATTTTGGCCTATATATTCAAGGGCTCTCTTCTCACTCAATCATTCATCACATTCAGGCTACATGTTCTATTGGAGAGAGGGAGCTGGTGCCATTGCCTACGCAGCCAATGACTCGCTTTTGTACACGATTGTCTCATATTTGGTATATGAATTTCATTTCCCAAACATTCTTTTGAGTTCTCTTCTTTGAAATGTTCTATGTTTTTCGATTCTGTCCTTGTGTTCAGCAATTTATTTCAGCATTTGTTTATGCTTCCATTGTTGCATTGACTTTTTGACAGTAACACCACTTAGTTTAGATTCCTCTATTAATTCTGAAGTCATCATTCCTTCAAGTGCATTGGTCCACCTCCTTAGCTGCGCAATAATAGACATAGTTATAATCCCTTAGTCACTTGCTTGTGTGCCCTCTATTTTGATGCTCCCCCTCCACTACACTTTGCAACCCTTCGTACCCTTTTCTAGCTTCCTTCTTGGTACATGGAACATTTGCAAGTTGTTGTACCTCTGGACCCTACAAAGTGTTGTATCAACCAATGTCTTTAAGTTTCTTTGTATTATAGCTACCTCCCTAGTTATGCCTCTCTTTCAATCGCTTCCTTTGTCAACAACAATATCTTTGTCACCAACAAATTGGATTATGTGAGTTTTTATCCTAATTGTTGGCCCAAAGAGTATGCAAGCTACAAGAGGTCAATCTAAAGTTGGAGATGAAGAACATGAAAGATCAATCAAGGATCCCTTTTTTTCTACAAATTCATGTTATTTTTTAAGGAATTCATTATAGATTTTCCCATCTAATAGTTGCAAATGAAGAGCATTATATTTTGGTAAGAATAAAGTGAGAGCTGAGCTCACTCCCATGTGAATTGTCATATCATCCAAGGTTAAAGTATAAGATTTTCAAATGGCAAGCTCAACATATAACTAGCTAGGATGATTTGTCTACTCCACGATTATGCATTAGCATGATTGATGGGACACGAGGACGATTACCCTTAGCCTTGATACGATGCTTCTCATCTACTTCACAGGGTTTCTTGCAATGGGTAGAATACTTAATTTTCTTGGGGATAGTTTGCCTTTTGAGTCTTTTCGTGCTGTCCTAAGAGGGATTGTTATTTTGATTGCTACCCTGATTCCCTTTGCAGTTTGACCACCACCCAAATTTCTTCCCTTCAAAGAAATGGAAACGAGGCTTCCCTTTCAAGGAAAATGTGAACACCTCAAATAATCCAGTTACATTATTCACTTATTTCGAAGACTTCGATGTTTCAAGAAAATGAAGACAAACAAATTCACGAAGCTGAATATGACAATTACTCATAAAACTCCCTCAAGGCGTCTATGTGTATGTGTCCATGTGTGGCATACATGCACCCCTACCTCCTCTCAATGAACTGTATGATGGAGCTGCCAGGAAAAACAAAACTTAATACCATATGGACCGTTGTGGACTCATAAAGAATGCCACAGACTATGGAAATTGATCATGAAGGCATTTTGATGAAGGCTCCACAATCATAATAGGGGCAAGGGCACCAAAACGTGGTCCAAAATTGCAACACTAACCAGACTTTGCGCAAAAACAGTAAGGAAGAATGATGAAAACATGAGTGATTCGATGCGAGGTGTTAGGACGAATAAAGAACGGATGCCTCTGCAAATCACAGTCCAACCCTTTTCTCCTTTGCCTATGCATACCCATGTTACATCTCATTACATATGTCTTCTCAATGTGATGCATTTACCAGTGCTTCGATGCGAGGCGTTAGAATGAGTAGAGAATGGAAGCCTCTGCAAGTTCACAGTCCAACAACCTGGGCCGCAAGCAATGTGAGCTTGGTTGCAATTTATGGTGGAAGAGGCAACAATGCAATTTTGCGCTGTTTCAATCTCAAGAATGCTTTGGAAGAAGCGACTCCTACCTTGAAGAGAGAGGCCGAAGGTAAAGAGGTGATGGCGGACGAGGCCTGGCCGCGTGAAGGGCTTGGAAGAAGACAGACTTGGGCAGAACCAGGGTCATCGTTGGCAAAGGCTCGCTGTCTACCTGCCTTAGTGCTTGTTGCCACCTTCAGACACCCAAAAATTAACCTTGAGACAACCTTTAAACAAAACCCTCAAAATTGTTATAAAACCATCAACTTCACCCACTAGCCTCTAGAGCTGTTGTTAAGGCATGTGTGTGCATAGTGCAAGAAGCCAGGTTCAATTCCCAAAGATGGGCTAGTGGATTTCAAGCTCTTCCAACATAGGGCACTATGAGGTTATCTATGGCTTAACATCTATGTGCATAGCATAAGAAGCCACGTTCAATTCTCAGGGATGGGCTAGTGGATTTCAAGCCCTACCTGATGGCCTAGTGGATTTCAAGCCCTACCTGTACATGGCTCCATGAGGGTATCTAATAACTTCCCATAAAATGGCATCACACTATAAAGAAAACCTTCAACTTTACAAAATATTTTCAATCTATTAACAGCAGCTTGGGCTCATTTATCCCAACCCAAGGATATTGTTTCCAAGACTATGTGGCACAACATGAGAAAAGCAGACCGTAACAAAATGAGAAAAAGATGATAGGATAAAATGTAATAGAAGAATCAAGATTGTTACAAACAAAAAAGGACTCAAAATTTTAGAGAAAGAAATATTAAACGAGAACCCTTTGACCTCCCAAAGATTGGGTATCTTATTAAAGAAACCTCTCAAAATTTCAACCATGACTTAGTGCCTATATCTTCACATTCTTACTAGCATGGAATGCGTGGAGCTAGTGGCTACTCCCTCAAGGTCGAGTTTCAAACACCATTGACACACCCTATCTATTGTAATTTCTTACCAGTGTCTTTTCAGGTTGAATACTTGGAATATAGAGTGGAGAATGTCTCTTTCACTTCTCCTAGGTCACTTTTTGGGCCTAAGAGAGGGTGTTGAGATACCAAAGTCATTAGTCCAGTGTCTTGCATTAACTTCTATTTTGGTTTCCATTTATACCCCCAAAAAGGCTTTATTTGTATCGTTTATTAGTGTCTATGCACCATCCTAAATAGTTCAATGACTCATGTGCCTATAAATAGGGCATGGATATTCATCATTCTGCACTTCACTCTCATTCTTCAATCGGTCTCCCTCTTCACCAGCTTCCAATCACCTTCACCTCTCCAACACCTAATGGATGCTTCCCTGCATGAGTGGCTCACGTGCTACCTTCTATGTTATTTACTACTACCTTGATTTGATTGGTTGTTGCTAGCCCAAGCGGAAACCATGCCTAGTCAACGTGTTGATAGGCTACGAATGAAGGCTCATTGTGCCTTTTACGATGAGCCTTTATACCCAACACCCTACTAATTGTCTAAGTGTGAGTGTGAAGAAGTAGCCCATCAAATCAAGGAGGTTTTAGAGATGGGGTTCATTGAACCTAGTTCTTCACTTTATGCATCTCCGGTCTTGTTGGTGAAGAAGAAAGATGGATCCTTCAGGATGTGTATTGACCATAGGGATCTAAACAAGATCATAGTGAATAATAGGTATTCAATACCTAGAGTTGATGATTTGCTTACATGACATGAACGAAACTTAGTATTTGGAAAGGTGTCCTGATTATGAGAGATTGTTATAGTTCTCTTTTGAGAAGCTATAATACTATGATTCGGTTCTTTTATCAATGGCAAGGTGAAGAAGGTGTTAAGGCATTGTGAGGTGAACATGGATTGCAAGATGGAGAGGAGAATAAAGTTGATTAGGATGATTATGGTGTAGTTGTGACACTAAGCTACTTCATCCACATTCACATTGCTTACTACCATTATTGAGAGGTAATCCATCATCAAGTGGTAGTCGTTAACCATGGTAGAAGTCAATGACATTCAACTATAGCAAAGATATTACTAAAAGGTAGTCCAATTCTGTGTTGTAGGAGTTTGATGCTTGGAGCATGGCCTCTTACCTAAATCTTGGAGTTGTTGCCTATGGCTTTAATAAACTCAAGCTCTGAGAATTGTGGAGTAAATTTCATCTAATTTTAGCTTTTGCCTCTTTAACAACCCTAAAAAGCAAACAAGAGCTCAAATCACAACATCAAATCCAAATCTGAATCCCTAAGCAAGAATTTCAAATATGCATAATACATTTAAAGTTGAATCCCAAATTTTCAAACGTGCATAACACTTCTAAGGCTGAATTGATAAGTTGAGGCATGATAATATGGGTGTGACTGATTGGGCCATCTAACAAAATACATTTAAAAAGCATAAAAATTAGTATTTATTATTGAATTTTTAATTATCTAACTGGTAAAGATAAGACAACTTTGAAACTAATAATACACAAAAAACAATTGAGCAAAGAAAATTAATTTGATCTAAGGAAACTAAAAAACAGCAATGATTATCATTTGAGTTTCTTTGATCATTTCAAAAGATAACTCACCTTACAATGAAAGAATAAAACAAAAACAAATAAGAAAAGAGAACAAAGATAACAACTTTGAGGATAGTGAAATTGAAACAACACTTGATGTGGAGATTTCAAATTCAAATAACTTTTAGGTGACCTTGAGTCTCTTTATTCATTTCAAAAGATAACTCACCTTACAATGAAGGAATAAAATTTAAAAAAATAAGCAAAGAGAACAAACATAACAACTTTGATTATAAAGAAAATACTAAATATTTTCATTTTTAATTGTGTAAATCTTCTCAATTTGACAATGGTAAAGTTATTAATTACATGTCAATATATTTAGAGACAAATAGTAAGTACATAGAGTTACAAAATAAAGATTGTACTATGAACAGAGAATGATAGCTTATACTACTTTCTTCGAAACTTCTTTGTCTATACATAAACAAACACACAAAGAAAATATGTTTAATAGTGTTAAGAGTTTTGTGTATATATATTATGGACAAAAATAAGTAGTCGCATAAAGGAAGGAAAGACAATACTATTTTTCCCACAATATAAAAGACTCTTATTGAAAATGATCATGTAGATGCAATGTTGATGGTAGCATTTACCATATTCTCTTTGTCACGAAGAAAAACTTTTACTTTATTTGGTGACTTCACTCTTGAGAATGCAACATAAAATTGTACGTGAGTAAAGATTGGAGTTTTCAGATATGACCCAAAATATGATATTGTTTGCTCATGAGATTTGTTAATTGTCACTGCAAATACTAAACAGATAGGAGATTGTAAACGTCTCATGGAGAAAAATGTAGTTGGAATAAAAGTTATTCTTGGAATAAATACCTTCTCCCCAGTATTTGTCTATGTTATTGTCTTTGCTTCAATGATCTTGTTGTTAAATACCTTGTATATAAGTTTGATACTGTTGTATAATACTTTGGAAGGATTCAAATTCTTGAGCAATATTATCGAAGCATTTACTTTTAGTAGCAAGGTATGGAGAGGGATACCTCCATTGAGGTCAAGGTAAATAAGATATTCAAAATTGTATAGGAAGTATTTTTCTTTTGTCTTCATGGTACCCTTTTGTACCATCTACCTAAAATCTCCACCAAGCAAGACAACTTTACTAACAAATGGCTTATCACATTGCATTATATCTTTGAGAGTTCTGAGAAGTGCTTCTAATGTGTAATGGTGCATCATTGGAGCTTCATCCCATAAAATAATACTTGTCTCTTTGGACAACACTGCAAGGTTATTTTGAACAAGTATATTGCAAGTGGAGTAATTATCTAGTTGTAATGGTAGCTCGAATTTTGAATGGGTTATACAACCATGTGGCAAAAGTAATGTAGTAATGTCAGAGGATGCCGCAACTATGGCAATGTGACCTTGACTATGAAGCTTGTAAAGTAAACATTTATATATAAATGTTTTCCTAGAACCGCTTGGGCCATCCAAGAAAAATGTTTTGTCAGATCCAATTTCAATAGCATCCATTATTGCTATAAAGAAATTCCTTTGTTCATCACTAAGCATACTTTGCATACCCAATAATATATTTTCTTATTATATCCTATCATAAACTTCCTCGTCAAGTATCAAAGGATTTACATGGTCTTGCATATGAATGATAGGCAGACCGTGATAGTTAAATAAAGCACGTCCATGTTGACAGAGAAGATCATGAACATAGATCAAAGCTTAATTATTAGCCACATCTTGTAGATTTAAAAAAATTCCATGTTGCAAAGACAATCAATGCATTATATCCTCTATTAGTAACATCAAAAACTTCTCCCAAAGTACACCAGGTTGGGTAGGTGAGTAAAATACCAAAATAGACACAAAAAAGTTCTCAATTGTGTGCTAATTTGCATTAATGTAGCTTCACGCCAGCATAGTTTCCATTCTTCATCAATTTCTAACAAACCCTTTATTCAAAGTTTTGCCAACATGCTTCAGAAGTTGATGCATATCATGCATCTAAATAACTACAAAAAAATTAATTGAAAAGTTTGATCGAGTGTTTGTGAAAGAAAAAATTCACACTGCATTCATTCACTTTCCTTAAGAAATAATTGAAAGCTTGTTTGCACACTATTGATAGTTATTTATAATTGGTAAGAAAGGGATTGTTTGCTATGATAAGAAGTGTATGTATGTGTTAAGTCATTCAAAAAGTGAAGAACTCAAATAGGGATTGTAAGGCACAACCCATCAATTCTCTAAGATGTTACCCTTAGCATTTAGCTTTTTCCCATCATCTCGATGTTTGTATAACAAACAACTAGTATCAACTATAGTTACATGTATAAACTTCTTTAGATATTGTTTTATATATTAACCATCCCTTGTGTAAGGACTTCTTCCATTTCAGGTCCTTATGTTTCTCATGGGAAACTTGTGAAGGTAAATTTGGCCAATCATATGCAAATTACCCTAGCAATAAAGCATTTGCAATTTCTTGCCACTTAAGATTACATGTCATGGTAATAAACAAATCAAGCTTTCCTTTACTATGCACAAGTGCCATAGCATCTTGATATAATTGATATATGAATCTAGGTCCTCCTATAAAAAAATGATGGCAATATGATTCTCTTGCCTACAATAACTCCAACAATATTAGTATTCATTGCATCCATAACATTCACCATAACTGCCAATCCCTTGTACATTTCAATTTGCAAAGTTATTCAATTACAGCATCACCAAGCTAAACTACATTGCTCAATACTACAATAAGAATCAACAATGTACTATTGTAGCAAGTGGCCACCATGTAAGAGACATGCATTTGTGTCACCATGAGTCTAAAGTCAAAAAACATAATACTTCATTTGACTAACACAATCTTTGTTTGTGAGATTTTTGGCAATTAATCAAGGATCCACATAGCTATAAAGAGCTCGGATATGACATCCATCCTCTCCATTTGGAAATAGAAGAACATATAACAAAGGCATATATGCCTTATGTAGGTTAGATATAGTAATCAAATGACCTTGTTGAGTGTGAACTTGAATATTTCAATGGACAAGTGTGTCATCATCACCTTGTCCAAGCATAATTGCAACAACTTCACCCACAGTTGAAATAGAATATTAATTGGATTGATTCTCATAAATTGTCATTGTCATTTCCATGTAGGGATTGGTTTGCAAGCTTATACCCACTACTCTAAATGCTTGGGCATAAACTTGTGATCATGCATCATCTGTTGAATGCCCTTTAATTAGTTTGGCAAAAGCCTAGACATAACCCCCATATACAATTCAATAGCTCATGTTCAGTATCGTAAACATAACGTTGTGCAAACTTTGGCATGTGTCATTCATTCTCATTTGGAAGCAAATAACCTATGTGATGATGTATTGATCCATGGACTTGAAAAGTATAACCACTTCCATTTTGAGAAAAAAGCTCATCAAAGTTTGCATCCATTGGAAAAAATGCAAAAGTTCTATTGTATGCATGTATCCTTTTTAAAATTTTAGTACTTTGTGGATGTGAGCCATCCAACAAACTACAGAAAGGTTTTGGAGGTTATTGTAAAGGTGGCAAAAGTACTTTTCCACCTCTACAACAATGTTTTTCAATAGAAATTGAACGTACATGATTGGTTTCAAATTGCCACAACATAGCCATGCAATATTCACAAACCTCACAAGCATAGCAATTGTATGCACATGTGATTGTTGGAAATGTTAAATAGTTACTGAATGGATGAAGTTCCAAATTAAGTGGCATTTCATGGAGAATTGAACAGAATCCACCATTTTCAGAAAGAAACACTATAGGATCATTTTCATAATGCTCATAACATATCAGCATCTATATTATTTATAGTTGCATTGATTTGTTGAGCAACAGGTGATACACTTGGCATTTGAACATGTGAACTGCTTCTATATGCATCATCTTGTTGATGGATTTGAGTTTGTTTAGAATCCAAAATAGAGCTTGCATGACACTATATCTATCTCTATCTCTTATAGGTTGTTGCAAGTGTTGTAAGTTTGTCCTAGCTCTTGCCGTGTGCCTATGTTTAGCTCTAGTAACATTAAGCATTCACCTACATCTACTTAATCCACCATTTGGGTTTGGTTTATTTGCATTATGCCCTTGTTGACATGGCATGTTTGTGTTTGAACATCTATACTACTTCTATGTGTGTCACATTGTTGGACGTCGACTTCCTTACTTGCCAAGTGAGTAGGAGATTGCATGCCATTGCATCCATACATATCTCTTGTAGGGTAATGTAGCTAGTATAATTTTGAGGTAGCTCTTGCAATGTGTCTCTATTTAGCTCTATTCATGGTCAATATTTCCCTACATACACCTAATATATGATCTCCACTTATGGGATGCATTGGGAGTACCATTGTTGGAATGGCCTATGATAAAATAAAAACAAAAAAATATTCATATTAATGTTCCTTTTACTTTTAATACTAACATTGATATATGTTCTAAAAAGAAACAATGCCAAATTAAAAAGCATATTGTATTTCGAAAAAATGTAAACTTACCTTTGTATAGGAGTTAACTCACACCCTTGTATGGGTAGCATCTCTCTAACCTATTGTAGCTCACTTTATATCTATTTTACAATTATTTCTCAATCCTCTATAGAGAATCACTTGCATCCTTATCGAGAGAAACCTACATGATTTGATTATTTCATAAAATATCCATTTATTTCTTAATCGCATCCAACAATGCATGATGTATTGAAATAAAAGGGACAGAGAGAAAGAGAGAGAAAAAATTTATTGCAAATGCATTCATCAAGACATAAAAAAGTTGAGAGTTTCATTAGATGATTCATCAAAAAAGTCTTAAATATTACATATGTCAAGGAAACTATGGATTTTATGATGAGCCTAAGTGACAACTCATCTAGGTTAATGTTAACCCTCAAACAAACGAAGGTGGAAATTTAGAAAAGCTAAAGCAGAAGACAAAGACAAAGGCCAAGGCAAAAAGAAACGGAAGACAAAGACGCACAAGGAGAAGAGTCCTAAATAAGGGAGAAAGGCGCACAAGGAAAAGCGCAAGTCAAAACTTTTGTAAAAGAGCGCAAGCGCATCATGGTTTAATTCAAGGAGCGCCGGGCTCTCACCCACCCGTGCAATTTGTAAATATAGATGGGTGGTGGAAAGGAAGCTAGGAAGATAAAATGACAATGGGAAAAAGGGCCTAGGCTACGGCCAGCCATGTAAAAAGGGGAAAAGGGGATGACCGCCCAAAAGGGATTTAGGGTTTTGTATATAAAGTTGAAAAGTGAATGAGAAGCTCATTCTTGTGTGTGGCCAAAAGTAGCTCTCCTCTTCTTCTTCTTCTTCTTGCTTGCTTGCTTGAGCTTGTGCTTGAGAGAGGGAGTGTGAGGGTGTGAGGGTGAGGGACCGAGGAGGAGAAGCTTTCCATCTTCTCCTCTCTTATTCTCTTCTCTTCTCTTCTCTTCTCTTGCTCGCGGCAATGGAGCTTGGAGCTTGGAGCGGGAGGATCAAGCTTGCTTGAAGCTTGCACTTGGATCGTGGAGCTACCGGAGTGCGCGGGAGAGGAGGTAACTCGAGCGGCACGGAGGTAAGCTCACTACACCTGTAGGTATGGATGGCGCGTTGATTATGTGAGAGGTAGCCATTAGTGCTCGGCTTGGAACGCTTGAAATAATAAGCGGTCCATGGGTCTTGGCGGTTGAGTGAAAGCTCCTACATTTTGGTTCCGTGCCGGGACCAATGGATTCAAGCCTTGAGTGCTTGCGCGCTTCGAATCGAGCATCAAAGAAAGGGGTTTCCCCCGAATTGGTGCTTGAGATGGGTAGGAAGTGAGGGGGATTGAAGATGGTATTTGATCTCCTTGGCAAATAGGTTTTTTTGCTTTCTTGAGATTTATGTTGTGGAATGAAGTAGTGTAGGTATTTACTTTGTGATTTGTATGCATTTAGGATAGGAAAAAACAAAGAAAAAAAAGTCAACAGTAGGGGTTTCTGTTGCTGTATAACAAGCTAAAACAGGAAAATAGGGGCACAGATCCTTGGAGTGCCGTTTGATTCGAGCACCACAGTGATTCCAGGCATGTTTGGCATTCCCTTGTAGTGTCTTGCACCTATCTAGAAGGCGCTGGACGATTCGGTGTAGTAGACGTCAGGCTAGAAGTATCGCGTGCAACTCGCGGGCCGTCAGCCGTGTAGTCAGACTAGGCCGTCCGAGTCCCAGAATCAGACTAGTCTATAATCGGACGCTCGGACACCCGTCCGATCGGACTACTCGTGCCAACCCGTCCGATTTTGGAAATCGGACACTCGGACTCGGATACTCGGACCAACCCGTCTGATTTTGAGAATCGGATGCTTGGACCACTCGAACACTTGGAAGCTCGGACAACCATCCGATCGAACCACCCAGAATCGGACCAGTCCATCGTCCGACTACTAGAATTGGACCACCCTGTTCGGTCCGAATCCTAGAATCGGACGTGATCAAAATCGGACCACTAGGCCGATCAAACCAACCCAAAATCGGACGTCCGATTCTGATAATCGGACTCTTGAAAATCGGACATTTGAGAATCGGACAGAAAACCATCAAAATCGGACAGGTATCTAGAACAAAAATTTTGACACATCTAAACCCCGAGATTGACCCCAAAGGCTACGTAGAGCTAAAGGCACATCACAGATCCATCATTGGGCTAAAATTTAGAGCACGTAGTTCAAAATTTGGCTATAAACGGTCCTCCAAATTGCGCATGGTATTTATCGTAACATAAAGCTTGAAACATAAAGCTTGCCTATCCTATTTCATCCCTTGAGTAGGTTGGAGAGAAAACACGCGCTGTGACAGGTCCTCCAAATTAGACCCTAGTGTAGTAATGGCTCTACACAAGCATGGATCCTCACTTGTAAAAGAGCAATGAAAAGCCCATACCCGATTTGAGAGAAACAGAGACCCTAGAACATCAATGGGCCAATCTAGCCATCAAGGGCAAAAAGGTCACACCACAAGAACATAAAGACATTGTGTTCATACCATGTCTAGTCGGAGCGAAATGCAACATCAGCAAGCTACAAATGCCAAGATGACTAGACATGACACTCTTGACGAGAGATGTACCTTGAGCAACACTGCACAGACAACCCAAGACATTGGTGGAGAATCCACATCTGGTCATGCAAGTGGGGACTCAAGGGCATCTGTCAGAAGGCTTAAATTTACAAGCCAGGACCCGGAAGATGAAGACATAGTACCACATGCTTATCTTAGAGTCAAACTCACCGCGAAAAGAGAGCATACTATCAATGCTTTGATTGATGAAGGAGCAGATTTTAACATCTTGACCTATGAATCATGGACCCTACTAGGCCAACCAGAGCTCACACCGACTAGTGCAACTCTTAGCCCTTATGGGGGACACCCACAAGCACTCATAGGGAAGTGCAAAATCCTTGAGACAATTGAAACATAAAGCTTGCCTATCCTATTTCATGTTCCTCCAAATAGTGCTAGCTGCGGGAAAGAAACCCTCCTAGGAAGACCCTTCAAAAGGGCAACCAAGTGTGAGGCCGACTATAGCATAGAGGATACACCTGACACTACCGGGTGTGAGGATAGTTACAACCTTTAGCAAGGGTGACCTCATCAAACCTCAAGGGAAAGGCAAGGAAGGTGCTGATGAAATAGTCAAGCCTACTAACGAGAGCAAGGACTTGTTGGAAAAACTAATACAAGCACAGGTCGAACAACAAGAACTAGTGAGTGAGGCCAGGCCTAAAAAAAGAAGGTCAAGAGACAATGCCAAGGACGGGCTTTGGACTTACAAATATCGTAGAAGACCCCAAAAGAAGCCCAAGCCTTATAGACGCAGGCATCGATGGAGAGTCAATGCAACGCTGCTATGGATATCCAAAGCGTTGCTACGTGCTTAAGGGTATTATGCAGGCAACCGATGGATTTGCGTACCAAAACCCCCTGTTAAACCTCCCTTGTCGACTGAAGGCCAGGACGTATCAAGAGCAAAGAAGTGTAGGAGGAAATCTAAACGAAAAACCAAGTCCCAAGTCAAAAACTGTGGAGTGGCCGAGCCCCTCATGGTTGAAATCAAGAAACCTAATGGGACCAATTGGAGGGTAGATCCTCAGCCTAGTGTGCTTGACAAGCAGACATCAGATGTAATCGTTGAGGATATGCAAAAGCCACTAGTGCCCAAGGAGCCTTTGATTCCCCAAGAGGATAGAAGGCATCATAAGCACAACATTGCTCATGGCAAGGTTAAATGCTCAACAAAGCAAATAGCAAAATCATCTAACAGCCATGAGCAAATCTCCAAGCCAGTATCAAAGCCACTTAGGAGTCCCAAGTCTCCTACACCCTCTTCCCCTAAACGGACACAGGAAGCACAACACTCGTCAAGTGCGGCTACTCAATCCCAATCTCGACCTACATCAAAGCTTCCAAATGTCCAAGAGGCAGGACACGGCACCACCCTTAGCTCTCAACCTAAGGATGTGCCTGTGCAATCCACCATGGCTAGATCAACGGATACTCGATCTACGCAAGTGAATGCTCTAAGGGCAACAAAAGGCATGACCACTTCTGATCTGCCTAAGGACTTTTACACCGCAGTCTACCAATGGTAGCCAGTCCACTGAACTAGCCGCCACTACTTCCAATCAGGGACCACAGCAGTCACAATCTTTGGCCGTGACAACACCCCTTGCGAACCGTGTCCTTAGTGGTTTACCTATGGAGGAGGTGTCACAACCAACTTCATTGGCAACTCCAGCACTTCCAAAGTGCCTAAAGCCTAGGCCAGAGGAGTTAAACACAAGGGAGTTGGCTGAAGAGCTAGACTCTCCAAAAAGGGAGGCAGTTGTATCCTCACAGCTGGACAAGGCTATTCAGCAGGACATAACTTTGTCCCATGAGGACACGCTAGAGAAGGGAAACGCTGAGACCCAACCAAGCACATCACCAGTTGGCCTAGTCTAGAATCCTGATTCGACGAGAGATGCACCTTCATGGACCAGGAAACAAAGGAGAAAACAGCGAAAACAACAGCAATTGCAGGTGGCTGTGGACCCCAAGAACATTGAGACGAAGAGCGCCGGAGAGCCGATGAATAAAGCATCGAGTCCATCCACCAATGAACCCATTAATGCCTCTCCTAATAGCAGTGAACCCTCAGACACATCCGTGTGCTCTGAAAAACCAAAGCAACTATTGCCATCAACAGTTGCTTGCAACACTCTATCCACTAACAATAGAACTCGCATTGACCAATCAAGAGTGGATACAACGTCGTCACAATAGGGTGACAAATCTATACCAATCACATCTGAGAAGAACAGGGATAAAATAACAGCAAAACCTCAGGAGAAACGTGAGAACCCCAAGAGCATAAGAAATCCTAGCGTTGACCAATCTTGCTCATCTAGGCCTGAGCCCTCAGCCATGCTAAAGCCTAAGGAAACTCTTAGAACTTTGCATGAGATAGCAACCGAGCAAGCCCTCGTTGAACATAGAAGTGTCACAGAATGCTTAACTGAGTTGGATGCTAAGCTCAAAGTGGTCGCATGTGTCTACATCCTTGCGGACATGGGCACAATCCCCAAGGAGCAACTTGGAGATTACTTGCCATTCCCTCTATCTTGGGAGGAGCAAGAACATCTTAACGAGCACTACAATAGCCTTCTGCATGAACGCATGTGACTCATCTCTGACGAGGAAGCCGACAAACTGCGCTTAACTGTCACGTTCAATGAAGTGCTCTGCTGACCGAATCTCGTAGACATAGAGCAATTAAAGCGACTAACAAAGGACTGAAGTCAATTTGAACAACATTGGTGTGAGAACCGCGTTGCAATGGCCGAACTAGGGGCTCAGATCATGACAGTCTCTGAGGAGCAATTGGCCAAATGGCGGTCTCAAAGAGACCCAACCTATGTGGCACCAACTTCCCTTCGAGTGCTAACTAGCATTCGGGGTATGGACTTAGCTAGAACTAGCCTAGAGAGCCCTTTGATTGATAAGGTTCTCACTGAGGAGGAGTTACACATTGCTAATAGACTCGGACAAGGTTCCATGCTGCTCGATGTGGCAAAATATCTATCGGTACTAAGTAAGTTGCCACGAGTGCTAGATGCATGTGCCACGCTCCAGTACAACCCTAAGTTCTACAATTGGTTCTTATCCTCGTGAAGTGACATGGATTCATAAATATGTATATAAATAAACACTGATTTTTGTGTCACCATGTATAAACAATATCAACATACACAAGCAATGATAGTCAAGCGCAGGGAGAAGAGTTGGGTCTGACAAGCTAAGCTTCTCAAGTCCTCCTCTCATCACACATTTAAAAGCCGTGTGACCATCCCCACCTCCAAGTGAAGGGCACGGCCATAGAAAGCCTTGACCAACAACTCTGATGGTGTAGACAGGGTATAGTCCCTTTCTATACACCTTCTTCCCTTTCCGCTCTATCCTTCCAAGGAGGGGCCCTACCTAAATCCATGACTGCCAGCCGAGGTAACTCGACGTGAACCAAGATCTGCTAATGGTAGGAGGCTAAATATACATCACGGGGGCCATCCCTCTACAACAAGCACCGCATGCCCCACCCCTCCCCTTCTCGTCCTATGCACTTGATAATCTGCACTATAATCCCTTACATATGAATGGTCTTATCATGTGACAAATCCTAATCCTTGATTTGCATCTTACAGGCCCCCCCGCGAGGAAAACATAAGGAACCAAGGGTAGCTAGCTTGCAAGGATGCTCTCCGCAGCCGACGGGAACATGCAGCACACGCCCCTCCGATGCGCTATGTGCCCACTCTTAAAAGGTACGCCAAGAAACGTGGCCCCAAGCAACACCGCCCCAGACAAAGGCTGAAGAATCCATGGGCCAGGAGAACGGATGCTCAGGGAGGCACACAAAATGTGGCAACGCCAGTTGCACAGATCCCCAATGCACGCTCGGGCACCAGGTGCTCACAAAGTGACAAGGCGGCCAGGGATAGGGCAGAATTCAATGAACTGTTTAAAGACATTTTGGAAATGGTCGCGGCCTGGGACTACACCATTCATGTCCCAGCCGACATGTTCCCTGCCCAACCCCACGGGAGCCTCGCACCAGCAGAGCCCCAATCGCCCGACCAACCAGACTCACCCCGTCTCGTACAAATAGAGTAGCCCCATGCTATATAAAGGCTTATTAAAAGCTACCTGGCCAGGACTCTTTGTCTTCAAATGGTTAAGTATTGACATGTTCCTGAATTGTACGAACTTTTCATATCTGGGTTTAATATATTTCACGTCTTTAGCAAAAGAAAAAGCTAATCAAGCGCAGGTGATAAATATCTAAGTCAACACCATAGAATTCACATAAGTGATGTCTCCTTGCATTGCACTGGTTTATTATAGTTGTGGCATATACCATGCATGTACTCTCATGAAGTGACAAGTGGATACAGGATGAGACAGGTCTTTGTGCGAAAGTGTTCAATGCCCGATCACCGCAAGACCATCGACCCCACAAAGAGCCGCGACAAAGCCACGCTGCCGACCGCCCACATCGCATAGCCCAAAGCATATTCATGGGCTATGCTCTCTTTCTGGGTCAAGCTCTATAGTTGGCTCACTGCAGTCGTTACCTCAATTGTACCAACATCGCATGTGTCGCAAGGAGGTTTGCAATATCTCAAGTGTATCTCTTCATCTCAACAACAGTTCCTCTAGCATCAAGGCTGGTGACACAATCCTCTCTGTAATATCCATTCTTCATAGCCTTTGGATTCCAATATTTCTCAATCCAAATGAAAGGCTAATAGCCTCCATGTATGGCATTGATTGTATTCATTTTTTCCACCAAAAAAAAAAAAGAGAAAGAAAGAAAAGAAAAAAAAAAGGAAAAGAAAAAAAGAAAAAGACAAAAAAAACACACATGATCACAGCACCGCACCTAGGGGTCATCAAATTAGGCACGTCCAGTGACCTTGGTCGGCTGGCTCCGTCCCTAATCCCCTAGCCCTTTGTACATCCCCCACAATTGTTCAGAGCACATTAAGGGCAGGACATACCTAGGGAGCTCGCCTCGCCTAGGGTTAGACCTGTCACCCTGGATCACTTGCACAATTCTTTTGCACTCCATCTCAATGCCATTACAATCAACTGTGGTAAGTATGGCATGAAAGACAATGGAAAAGTACACCATACTTTTCAAGCACTACGAGTAGCCACTAGCTACCAAAAGTTAAGTCATCACAGAGCTTAATTGTGCTACATTGCCTTGACAAGACCATAATGATGTCTCAAGCAATCTTCAAGTATACTCTCTGTCTTCATCGACAAATTTTTCCATCAACTAAGCCCTTACTTCATTGACCCATTGCTATACAAGGAACCAGACCGACAGTCATCTAGCTAAGTAATACCTAAATATGCACGAGCACTCACATAATATTTGCACCGAAGTATATACACGGTTTGGGTCCTCAAGTGCAGGACAATAATCCAGGCTTGCTTAGAGTTCGACCTATCTCCCAAACTAATCAAAATATGTATTGTGCACGATAAGAAGACTAGCACTACCCCTTAGGGAGAGACCACATGAGAGGTTTTCAATTGCAGGTGTTGAAGACTCTAACGAAAGTGTCATTCGCTCTTCATCAACACCCAACTCTGAATGCTTATCCCTTCCCTTCCGACAAGCCCGCAACGAATCGTCCTGAGCAGAATCCCCAACAAACCAACACTTGTGCTGGCCATCAATGCAATCCCCAACACAGAATAGCCCTACCACCAACTCCAACAACCTTCCACCAGCCACCTTGGCCACCAACAGGCCCCCAGGACCTTCTGCCACACCACCACCAACACTCTTCCACGGAAACCATAGGCGTCCTTGTCACCCACGTCTTTGGTGCATGCTACAGCTTGCTACCTACGACGGTGAGTGCCATGGGACTGGCACTCGTCTAGGAGGGGGTAATGTTAACCCTCAAAACGAACGAATGTGGAAAATTAGAAAAGCTAAATTAAAAGACAAAGACAAAGGCCAAGGCAAAGAGAAACGAAAGACAAAGGCGCACAAGGAGAAGAGTCCTAAATAAGGGAGAAAGGCGCACAAGGAAAAGCGCAAGTCAAAACTTTTGTAAAAGAGCGCAAGCGCATCATGGTTTAATTCAAGGAGCGTCGGGCTCTCACCTGTGTAATTTGTAAATATAGATGGGCGGTGGAAAGGAAGCTAGGAAGATAAAAGGACAATGGAAAAAAGGGCCTAGGCTACGGCCAGCCATGTAAAAAGGGGAAAAGGAGATGACCGCCCAAAAGGGATTTAGGGTTTTGTATATAAAGTTGAAAAGTGAATGAGAAGCTCATTCTTGTGTGTGGCCAAAAGTATCTCTCTTCTTCTTCTTCTTCTTCTTGCTTGCTTGAGCTTGTGCTAGAGAGAGGGAGTGTGAGAGTGTGAGGGAGTGAGTGTGTGAGGGTGAGGGACCGAGGAGGAGAAGCTCTCCATCTTCTCCTCTCTTATTCTCTTCTCTTCTCTTCTCTTCTCTTGCTCGCGGCAATGGAGCTTGGAGCTTGGAGCGGGAGGATCAAGCTTACTTGAAGCTTGCACTTGGATCGTGGAGCTACTGGAGTGCGCGGGAGAGGAGGTAACTCGAGTGGCACGGAGGTAAGCTCACTACACCCGTAGGTATGGATGGCGCGTCGGTTATGTGAGAGGTAGCCATTAGTGCTCGGCTTGGAACGCTTGAAACAATAAGCGGTCCGTGGGTCTTGGCGATTGAGTGAAAGCTCCCATAGTTAATATTGCCAAAAACCTATTCAAACAAACTTTAAAAGAGGTAACTTGTACAAGCCTTATACATCTCGAGAACTTTAAAAGAGGTAACTTGTACAACCCTTATACATCTGGAGAACTACAACTACAAAAATGTTGTCATTTTTGTGAGCAAGTAACTCACATACTTGATAAAAGAATATAAGAAAACTATCAAATTGACATCCAGAAAGAAAAATATACAAAAAATAATAGTTGATAAAATTTCAAAGAAAGATAAGTATTCCTAATTGTGAAAAAAAACAAGCATCTTTTATTACAAAGAAAGAGACAAATGAGAGAGAGAGAGAGAGGGGAGCAATAAGAAAGTAACAATTATTATATCAAAAATAAAAGATAAATGTATGAAAACACATGCGAGAGAAAAAGAAAGAATAATTAAAAAACAAGTATTACACAAAAAATAGAATACAAAAAAATCAAAACACATGAGAGAGCATGGAAGAAAAACACGAGGGTGAGAAAAATAGAGTATGTAGATCGTGAACTAATTTTATATGATAAAATATTCAAAAATAATATTAAATGGCAAATTATAAAACCTAAACATCAACAATAACCAAACTAATCGAGTTAATTCAATTCAATAGTCAATGATGATAATAAACATATCTGAACTAATTAAATCAATTTTATCCAACAATCACTACAAGGATATGGAGGCATAGCAATGGCGCTTTCCGACGCAAAATAGCGGCGTCGCTATTTGTATCGCAAATAGCGATAGTGCTCAGACGAAAAAACGCGAGCCAAAACCCGAGTGCATTATTTTTGCGCGAACAAACGAAAGAAAGAGCGAAAGGGAGAGCAAAAGGGAGAGCGAACTCCATCTTGCATTTGAGAGGGAGAGGGAGAGGGAGAGGGAGAGAAAGAGAGAAAGAGAGAAAGAGGGAGAAGGAAAGCTTCTCACCGTTGTCGCCGCCGTTTGCGAAAAAGAGGAGGAAGTGTACGGAGGGCGAAGAGGAGCCACCGTCGCAAAGAGGAGCTGTCGAATCCATCCTCGGGCCTTTGCGGTGAGGGCATTGTTCCTTCTTACTTTGTTTTTATTTTTGCTCATTTTCTTTTACTTGTTTTTGTTAAAAATCATGTATATTGAGAGGGGAGAGGAAATGAGAGAAGGAGAGGAAGAGAGAAAAGGAAAGAATGAACGAGAGAGAGAGGGAGAAAAAAATAAACATAATAGGGAAAGAGAGAAAGAGAGGGAGAGGGAGGGAGGAAGGGAGAGAGAGAGAGAGAGAGGGAGGGAGAGGTTGTTATTATTGTTGTTGTTGTTTTGTTTCTTTTTTTCTTGTTTGTTGTTGTTGTGGTGGTAGTGGTAGTTGTTGTTTAATTTCTTATTTTCTTGTTTGTTATTGTTGTGGTAGTGATAGTAGTAGTAGTTGTTGTTTAATTTCTTCTCTTCTTGTTTGTTGTTGTTGTGGTAGTTGTAGTCGTGGTCGTAGTCGTGATTGTAGTAGCAGTACTAGTAGTAGTAATAGTAGTTTTCTTGTTTGTTGTTATAGTAGTAGTAGTTTTTCTTTTCTTTTCTTATTTATTGTTGTTTAGTTTTCTTGTTTTTTGTTGTTGTTGTTGTTGTAGTAGTAGTTTTTTCTTCTTTTCTTGTTTGTTGTTATTGTAGTAGTAGTAGTAGTAGTAGTAGTAGTAGTAGTAGTAGTAGTAGTAGTAGTAGTAGTAGTAGTAGTAGTAGTAGTAGTAGTAGTAGTAGTAGTAGTAGTAGTAGTAGTAGTAGTAGTAGTAGTAGTAGTAGTAGTAGTAGTAGTAGTAGTAGTAGTAGTAGTAGTAGTAGTAGTAGTAGTAGTAGTAGTAGTTGTTGTTGTTATTGTTGTTGTTTTTTCTTCTTTTCTTGTTTATTGTAGTGGTAGTGGTAGTGGTTTGTTGTTGTGGTAGTCGTAGTCGTAATAGTCGTGGTTGTAGTAGTAGTAGTAGTGGTTTTCTTATTTGTTGTTATTGTTATAGTAGTTTTTTTTTATTTTCTTGTTTGTTGTTGTTTAGTTTTCTTGTTTATTGTTGTTGTTATAGTTGTGGTAGTAGTAGTAGTTTTTTCTTCTTTTCTTATTTGTAGTAGTAGTTGTTTTTTTTCCTTCTTCTTCTTCTTTTCTTGTTTATTATAGTGATAGTGGTAGTGGTAGTGGTAGTGGTAGTGGTAGTAGTAGAGAGAGAGAGTTGTTGTGGTAGTCGTAGTCGTCGTAGTTGTGATTGTAGTAGTAGTAATAGTAGTTTTCTTATTTGTTGTTGTTGCAGTAGTAGTAGTTTTTTTTCTTTTCTTGTTTATTGTTGTTTAGTTTTCTTGTTTGTTGTTGTTGTAGTTTTTTTTATTTTATTGTTTGTTGTTATTGTAGTAGTAGTTGTTGTTGTTGTTTTTTCTTCTTTTTTTGTTTATTGTAGTGGTAGTGGTAGTAGTAGTGGTTTGTTGTTGTGGTAGTTGTAGTCATGGTTGTAGTAGTGATGGTGGTGGTGGTGGTAGTGGTTTTCTTGTTTGTTGTTCTTGTAGTAGTAGTAGTAGTAGTTTTTTTTTTAATCCTTTTCTTGTTTATTGTTGTTTAGTTTTCTTGTTTGTTGTTGTTATTGTAGTAGTGGTAGTAGTAGTAGTTTTTTCTTATTTTCTTGTTTGTTGTTGTTGTTGTAGTAGTAGCAGTAGTAGCAGTAGTAGTAGTAGTAGTTGTTGTTGTTGTTGTTTTTTATTCTTTTCTTGTTTATTGTAATGGTAGTGGTAGTGGTAGAGATAGAGAGATGTTTTGTTAAAGAAAATTGGTAGTAGAGAGAGAGAGATGTTTTGTTAAAGGAAATGAGAGAGGGAGAGGAAGAGAAAAAGGAAGAAGGAATGAAAGAGAGGGAATAAACATACAACATAATAAAGAAAGAGAAAAAGAGAGAGAGATGGAAGGAGAAAAGAGAATGAATGGATAAAAAACAAAGAGAGAGTGGTAGTGAGGTCCGTTGCAATACGATGAGACGGGAAACACTCCGACATACGTTAATTTGTGGGAGGGTGGAGACTTTACATACGTTAATATTGTTGAGTTACAAGAGAAGAAATTCCTTCTCAAACAATTTAAGAAAGAAAAAAAGAATGATAATAAAAACAAATTGTTTGTCATAACATAGACCAAATGGAAAATTATGAAGGTCGTGATGTTCAAGATCGCGAGGCGTAACTTAATCAGTGTGTCCCATGTCCTTGCTCTCAATGTAAGCTAGCAATTAGACGAAAACGTCGATTGTCTATAGAACGCATACGATACTTCGGTGAGTTTCAATCTGAGATCATTGATCAAGAGATCTTAGATTTTGAGCAAACAGTAAGAAACATGTATATCAATCATACATTGTATTTGCAAGCTAATTGAATACCATATACAAAAACATTGGGTGTGGCTGGCAAATTTTCTATCCAGGGAGGTGACATCTCATCCTAAGGAGGAGTGCATCCTTTGCGGCCAGTTAGAAGAGTTCATGGGCGTGCGATGGATGGAGTGCCTGAGCTAATCCACCACTTGGAAGGTACTATCCAATCTATACTGTCAATACTAGAGGAGATAGGCAGCCTTCCGGACTTACCTACAATCTTGAAGCCTAAGATGGAGTTAATGATCGATGCATTGATGCCCATGGATGTCGAGACTTCTGATCCGCTTAGAGAGGAAGTATCCATACCATTATATAATGGGTGCCGAGTATCTCGCCTAAAGACACTGCTTGTACTCCTAAGTGTGTAAGCAAAATACGGGTGGAGCAATGTGAGTGTGATCAAGTTGTTCAGGTACCTTGTACGTACGCTTCGTTGATTTCTTTTCGGCACTATCATTAAAAACATTTGTGCTTTTTCAAGGTGTTTTATGATTTTTTTTCAGGTTACTGAAGTATCATATATTACCACTTGCAAATACCATGCATGAGTCTCGTAATGATGCATAACATGTTTTATGAAAGCTTGGCATGGACTACAACAGCATCCATGCATGTATCAACAATTGCATATTGTTTCGAGGAGAATACGAGACTATGGAGACATGTCCAAAGTGTGGTGCTCACAGATATCGACAGGACTTGCAAGGGCAAACCATACCTCAAAAAGTTCTTAGACACTTTTCGCTTATCCCTAGCATAAACCACATGTTTCGTACATCCGGCATAGCGAGCTTGACAACATGATATGCACAGATAGGTCCATAGATGGAGTTCAACAAATATCAGCGAATTCATGCACATGGAGCCACATTGACTCTACCTTCCCAAGCTTTGCCCAAGAGCCAAGGAATCTTCGGCTCGGTCTTGCTATGGATGGCGTGAACCCATTCGGTCTGCACTCAACTTCTTACAGTGTATAGCCTATAGTCCTTGTCAACTACAATATCCCTCCATGGCTTTCTACAAAGAAAGGACATCTCATCCTTAACTTACTCGTTCCTAGCTGCTACAAAGTCAAAAATATGGACGTGTATCTTCGTCCATTAGTCGATGAGCTTAAGATTTTGTGGGAGGAGGGGGTCACAGTGCAAGATATGAGCAAGCGCGATGGTCGACGGTCTGCCAATATTCGAGCCATTCTCATGTGGACCATGCATGACTTTCCAGGATTCGGAGAGTGCTCGGGTAAGTAGGCTTTCGTTCTTGTTGGTAATATCTATCATAGCTCATTCAAATTTGTATTCACTAGATAGAGGTGTTGGGATAGGTCTGGTTACCTCAGGTTATCATGCATGTCCATTGTGTGGGCCATAGTTAGACTTTCAAAGGTCACAAACCATGAAGAAGATGGTATATCAAGGACACGCCACTTTCTTGCCAGAGGGTCATAAACTCAGGGTAGGTTTTCTTGGACGACCTTGAGCACGTATGAATGCCCAAAGCTGGTACAAGCTAAAATGGTCCACATGGAGTCACATCCAAACGAAATGCGATAGTTCTCAGTTTTCTATGAGTTGCCATATTGGACCCACTTATAGATCAACCACTTGTTGGATCCCATGCATATTTTCAAGAACGTGGGCAGCTTGCTATGGGATCACATCATAAGAAAGAGAAACACTGTAGGGGCACGAATGGATTTGAAGGAGGTAGGCAAGATGGGGGCACTTTGGCCGCAGTCGAGTACTGATGGTCGCTTGCAGCTACCTCGCACTCCTTGGGTTTTGTCCACTAAAGAAGAGCGCATTGTGAAGCAAATAGTCAAGTCTATCCGCACTCCGACGGATATGATGCGTTCTCTCACGTATGCATTTTCTAAAGACGACCAATTATCAGGGCTAAAATCCCATGATTGGCATAAGATATGTCAGGTTTGTACTACGAATGGATTGTAAGTGGCTTGCGTATTTTGCTATTTGGAGTGTAGTCATTGTTCATAATGCTTTCTCGTTTGTGGTAGTTTGTACTATCAATCGCGATTGCAGGATGCCTTACTTCAGAAAAATGCGGGGCGATTTGCAAGCTGTCAACTTTAGTGCAATGGATCTCATAGAAGGAGATTAAGACGTCCTCTATTGAATCCGTGAGACGGGGAGCAATGGAGACGGTCTATCTCTTTGAGAAATACATGCCTACCAGCATGCTCACGATACAAATCCACCTTCTTTCACATCTTATAAATGAAGTGGAGATTGCTGGACCTGTCCATACGCGATGGATGTTCTTCTTGGAGCGCTTCATAAAAAACCCTGAAAGGCTTTGTGCAACAACGAGCTCGGCCAGAAGGTAGCATGGTTGAAGGTTGGTTGGTGTCTGAGGCACTAGTGCATATTTCACAATGGCTACCAACGGTGGATTCAGACAACAATATGATATGGTCACTGAAGGACGATAATAGACTGATCGGAGATGTGGTGGTTGGAAATGGCGTAGAAAAAAAAAATGGATGCTGCAATGGAAGAGAAAGTGAATCGCTTTTGTATGTTGCATCGTGCCTCTATGGAGACGTGGCTCGCTAGGTACTAGCAAGCTAGGAAAGATCTAGAGGAAGCGTGATTTTTTGATGTAGTGCGTGCCATTGACCGATTCAATATCCCGAGGGCATGGAGAAGATGCCGCGGTTTATGTCAACGCAATGGTTGTATGGAGCTTTGACTGTAGCGTCTCGCGAAAGGGGCGGAGGTCTCAACCGAGGAGTGGGAAAATTCTCAAGGGGATGTAGTCCAAAGGTGATGACATGTTTAGGATTTGCCATATCTATATTTTATATACGACAACTAATTGAGTGTTTCAATGTATAGTACAAAATATATAGTGTAGTGTGGTCACGCGAACGGCATTTCCACGTGGAGTATATTGACAAAATGCACTCCACAACAGATTGTGGTATCATGGCAAGGTTTGAGCGAGAGAGCCGACGACGAGCAACAGATCCAAACATGGTTATAGATGAGATGGAGTATTTTGGGAACTTGCAAAGTATTGTGACAGTAGATTACCGTAGCTTCTCCACGATCCTATTCGATGTGCAATGGTTCAAAGTAGTACTTGTAGGAGCTGGAGAAACAGTTCGACGAGGTCCATCTGGATTTCTCGAAATAGATTCCAAAAAAAAAAATGGACGGATTTGCGTGATATGTTTGTGTTACTGGTCCATTGTGAATAGGTGTATGAACTCATGTGTTTTTTAATTGTATTACGACATGGTACATGTCACAATGGTTAAATCTCTCTTGTACGTGATTGTGAACAAGTAATTTTCTATCCAAACCCTCGACAACCTCGATGGTGGTATATTATACCTTCAGCTCCCTGAAGTGCGAGAGTATATGATCAAAGCGATGTTCCGAGCATAGATGAGGACAATATGCAAATAGAGGGATCGATATTGCAAGGGATGGAGGCCACCGAAAGCTTGGAGCATGTAGAGAAGCCAACATCGGGTAACAATGATGGAAATATAAGAGTCCAAGAATTCTTTGAGAACAAGGTGGACTCATTATTTTGTGGTGACATGTCTATCGACCTTCCAATGTATGCGGAGTTGTGTGAGGAGGTTCACATGGAACCATAGGGTACTTCATACTTGGAGCATCCACCTACTCAATTCGTTGACGAATCGCTTATAAGGGTACATAAGATATGCATTTTAAGTAAGATCATTTTTTTAAGATTTATATTATTGTGCTTTGTATGATTTATATTGATTATGCTAACATCATTTTTTGTCTGTGCAGGTGACCTTTGTGGATATTTAGATTATTAGGATGAGTCGAGGGATGAGCGACGAGGAGCTACAAGAGATCTTCACGTGTATGTCTCCAGATCAGATGGTGAGATTCAGAGATATGGCGGACCATGATTTGCCTCGGACACCATCAGGCCGCTCTATTAGATCTACTTCGGCGCGCTCTAATGCTTCAATTTTCTAGCAGACGAGGTCGACGCTCCAGACATGGGCCAGACGGAGGGAGTGGTTCAGGGGGATGCTGTAGAGATTCGGATGCAGTGAGCCCGCGGTCAGCTTGGGATACAGGTGCTACTCCTCACTCTCATGGTAGTTCAAGAGATCATGGCTCATGTGGTTGCTGTGGAGGTACGGGCGCAGTGTCTCCGTCTTGTAGTTCTGCTAGAGTTGTGTCACCTTCGGGATTTGTCACACCTGTGGGGACGTCTACTCCAGTCACTTCGACTTTTGCTCAACCGTCCGCAGGTGGCACCTCTATGGGTACTACTTCGAGAGATATTACCCCAGTAGGTACACCAGATATACAGGGGTCTCCTAGATATGCCCAGGAGCATGGTCGCAGGTGGGAGAGGACCCATCTTAGGCATACCCCAAATGGGTATGCCTACCTTATAGATGATAGGTCAAGAGCCATCATCATGAATGATGAGGGGAGGAGGGTGATGGCTCTCATGAGAGAGTTGTGCCAACAAGTTTTTTAGCACAACATCTTGGATCATTGGAAGAACATACCGGAGGGGAGCAAGGACTACATAGTAGCATCCTTGCATGAGGAGTTTCCGGTACCAACCTCAGCAAATAGGTTTTCTACAGGCTGGATGATGGAGTGTATGCATGCATACATGTCATATAGACGATCGGACGCACGCAAGGCACTCAAGAGTAGGGCTTTAAAGCTCAAGTGGCTAGATGCAGACGACTAGCGCCGACTCAGGGATGATGCTACAGATTCTCCGAGGGATGTTGGAGATAGCAGCACGAGGCGGCGAGGGCACGACTAGAGGGCGGAGTGGTCCATCATATTGGGAGTGGCGGCCACAAGACATATTTGAAGAACTTTATAAGTTTTTCTTTTGTTTTGCTTGCTTAATTTTTTGCAATATCCTTTGTACTGACAATCATGTTTCTAATAGTTGTATTTTGTTTTCTTTGCAGCACTCCATTACAAATCACGATCCCACCAACCTTGAGACTTGATATGCAAAGAGGCACGGTCTCACTACATTGATCGACCAATTGCATGGACGCAACTGCCCTGTAAGTCACTCATCTTTCTTGTCCATAGTTACTATGTTTAATTAGAATGCATTATTGTATGGTGGACTGATGTGTAGTTGTTTCTTTTTTTGCAGAGTCCGTTCGATGCTCCTTTGTGGTGGGACGAGGTTTCGGATGGTGAGGATCTATAGCTCGCCCTTGGATCCCTAGAGCTCACATACCCTTCTTTTTTGGTCACGTGATCTGTGTAGACATTTTCTATGTAGTAGTAGTATCTTGCCGTGATTGTACCGGTCGCTTTCATTATGTGATCATGTATTTATTTCATGTATCAGTGTTATGATTTAAGTACACTTTGCCTTTATTTACACGAGCATTGTACACATTATTGAAACTATTTTATATGGCCCAAATAAAGCACATAGTGCTGTATGTAAGCTGCCCTGCCACAATTTTTTTTTCTTGTTACCGTCGTTATTAGCGTCGCAAATTTACTACATGCGTCGCTATTAGCATCGCAAAATAAGCCGCAAAGCGTCGTTATCAGCGTCGTTATTTGCGTCGGTATCAACACTAATATCGACTGTTTTATGGCATCGCCAATAACGATGCTTTTTGTGACAACGGGGGCAAATTTATTTATAAACATTTTTGTCGCTTTTAACGTCAGTATAAGGCCTATATCTTGTAGTGAATCAAGAACAATATTAAACAAGGATGAATAACTTATGAAGTTTTTAAAAATAAGTTTAAATCACATTTACTTAATAGTAAAAGATGGATGGAAAAGCACGTATCTTTGTAGAGATGAAGCTAATGAAGGAATGCAAAGGCAAAAGAGTGGTAATTGCATTAAAAAATAATCACCAATGTAAGGGTATGTGTATGTGTGAACCTTAAACTATTTAAATTGATTTTATGTATGAGAGTCAATTCTTAGAATTACTAATAGTTTAAAAACATAAAGTATAACAATAAAATTTATATTGGTGAATGTATCTAAAATAAATTTTTAAACATATATTGAAAATAGTAAATTTAAATTGGTAAACGCAATAGCATAATAGATTAGTGAAACTATTGTGTTTCACTAAACGAAGATAGGATATTCTCAAACAATAAATTACAAAACTAAACTAAACATAAACACGAATACATGGAAGAAGAACTTGATGGAGACAACAAAGGTACACTCACACACAAAAAGAAGATGAACACAAAAGTGTCAATGTAAAAGGTACTAAAATATTATTCAAATTGATTTTAAGTATGAGAGAGAGAGAGAGAGAGTTGAGCTTCTAACAAGGAGCAATATCCTAAAGCAATTTGTACATTGAGTTGCTGCACAAAGCAAGGAGTAGTATCCTAAAGCAAATTGTACACTTTGTTGCTAGACGAAGGCCACTAGTTTTGAGTAGAAAATAAGACATGCTAGGTTGTAGCATGTGACATAAGAAATCATCATAGTCCCTTAAAGCTAACCATCCTTTCTAGATGATGTCAACAAGATTTGCAAGAAGTCCTTGATCCTTTTACAAATTAAGTAGATTTGTTGATTACCTGTTCTACCATGGAGTGTTCTAGGGAGGAATTCATGACCATTGTACCATGCAATAGGCCAACAAATATTTGTGCAAAGAATTCTAGCCTTGTACATGCCATAAAGATGTCTCAGCTTGCAAGCAATGGCTAATGCCTTTCTTGTACCTTGGATCAATTGAAGGACACATTCAAGGACCAACTAGCAAAGTATGGCAAATCTTTGGAGGTGACGAGGGATTTCAAATCACAAAGGAAGACTTGTGTACATTGAACGATTGGGAAGCTTGAGCCAAACAAACTAATGCAAGTCACTATAGTAGAGAGATATTTTAAATTTCATGTGGCAACATAGGGATGGTAAGAAGCTCCGACAAGGTAAAAGCATGCAGTAAATGGCATGTGTGAGAAGCTAGTGTTTGGCTCTCTCAAGCCTTTCATTGCTCACTTGATTGAAAGCTACACAAATACAAGTGGCTCAAGGAGATCATGTCATCAGGTTGGAATGTCATCCTAATTCATTAAATTATACTAGTGCCACTTGGTTCACCAAGGGTACTCTTGAAAGATTTGCATTCTTTGTGAGCACACTTGAGGTGCTTGAATGGATCAAGATAATTGAAGATAAACTATCTCAATTGGAACAAGTTTGTAGTACACTTGCCAAGACAAAGTGTGGAGATAGTTCTGGAATCATGTATGCATGAGTTTGGCTATTTCAAGTCACATTCAACAGTAGGACAACTATGCATGTAGGGTTGCAAGTATCTATGTAACTTCTTTTTAGAATGTAGACATCAATTTTGAGGATTGTGTCAATTTCCTTGATGCAAGTATTTGGCATTCACTAGCTCAGTGCATGTTTGATGATATTGGAGAGTGCACGGATTGCTATAACATAAGGAAAGATGCAAATGCCAAACTCAAAAGCCCAAACACTTATATCATTTGTCTAATTTGCCATAGGGCTAGGTGGCTTTTTAAGGGAGGGTTCTACAAATTTGGCAAGGTCATATGAGGATAAAGTCTTTTGCTTTTCTAATCTTAGTAACATTGGAAGGAACTATGATCATACCATAGTTTGTAGGGAGAAATTTAGTTGATACCACTCATGTTAGATAGTTGGCAAAATTGAGTCATCCCGTGTATAATGATGGCATAAGAAGTACTTATAATGGATATGATAGAGTGGCCACTTATGTGCAAAATCTTGTCTAAAACCAATAGAACTAGACATTTACGGATCAGAGAATTGCATGCTCAAGGGTTACATTGTAGACGTGCTTGAACCAATGTGCTCCAATCACAAAGACATATCTAGGGCACAGAATCCAAAAATACTCTTGCTGTAATTGAATATTTAGATGAAGAGGATGAGGATAGCCATGCTAAGGAAAATTTTGATGCAGGTCAAGAGGATGATAAAGGGTTTAAAGTAGTAGCCTTTTGAAGATTATGTTGGGCAGTTTCTTAAAGACCAATATGAGGAAGCTTATGTAGATCATGACCGCATGAGGAAGACCATGACCATATGTTTCTGTTTGATTCGGTTGCTTATGCTTTTGTGGATCCAAAAGTACATGCATATGTTTTTCTAAGCAAGCGACTCATGGACTCCATCCTCTATATGACTAGCACTCTTAGCAAGCTCTTGTAGCTTGCATTCTTGATTTTTCAAAGATGTTGGTAGCTAGTATTTTTGAATTTGTTCAAATATCTCTCCTATGTAGTCCTTTATTTATTGTAACTCGCCTTACATAGCCACTACATTAGCCAAGGTCCCTTCATATTTGTTATCCAATAAATTTTTGATCCTCTACATGTGAATACCAATGTATTTACAAAGAGTAATCGAAACACTTAATTGTTTTTTTAATGTCTTCACTTGCTTCTCAATTTCATCCAAGCAACGAATGATCCTTAAGCATCCAACATTATTGTTATATTCATTGGCATGCTTAAGCACACAATCAGCAAACTTCTTTTTTGCAATCTCTTTTATTTTGCACACATTATTCCGTACACTAGGAGTGCAATGCATAACATCTGGTACAAATGCATTGTTCATTGCCCTAGAAGCTTCAACATGCTCCATACTATGTAGAATGAGTGCTAAACATTAAGGCGTGTATAAATTGATCATAACATCTAAGGAATCGTGATTATTTATCTCATTAATTATATAAATAATCATCTCATGTTTAGGGGTTGATATGATTGGAATAGAGAGTATTGTGAGAAGTAAAAAATAACATTAGTTTTATTTATAATTGTAGATCAAATACAAAAAATTCCAATTAAACTACATTTCGCAGACACAGACACATACATAGACATAGACACACACACACACTCACTCACTCTCTCACTCACACACACACACACACACACACACACACACACATCTCTCTCTCTCTCTCTCTCTCTCTCTCTCTCTCTCTCTCTCTCTCTCTCTGTGTGTGTGTGTGTGTGTGTGTGTGTGTGTGTGTGTGTGTGTGTGTGTGTGTGTGTGTGTGTGTGTGTGTGTGTGTGTGTGTGTGTGTGTGTGTGTGTGTGTGTGTGTGTGTGTGTGTGTGTGTGTGTGTGTGTGTGTGTGTGTGTGTGTGTGTGTGTGTGTGTGTGTGTGTGTGTGTGTGTGTGTGTGTGTGAAATATGAGACAAAAATAGAGTATATATCTAAAAACTATCAAACCAACCTTTAAAAAGTTAAAAAATTAATATTTAATAAAAAGACAAAAAGATAAAAGTGTTTCTAATAACAAAAATAAAACCAACATCCTTTATTACAAAGAAATAAACAAAATGAGAGAGAGAGAGAGAGAGAGAGAGAGAGAGAGAGAGAGAGGAACAATAAAAAAGCAACAAGTATTATACCAAAAATAAAAGATAAATGAATGAAAATAGATGTGAGAGAGAAAGAGAGAATAATAGAAGAAATAACTATTACAAAAAAACAGAAGACAACAAAATCAAAACAAATGTGAGAGAGCATGAAAGAAAAACATGAGAAAAAAATAGAGAATGTAGACCCTAAACTAACTTTATACTACAAACTTCATATATATATATATATATATATATATATATATATATATATATATATAGAATGATAGGTTATAAAATATAAACATTAACAATAAGTAAACTAATCAAGTAAGTCATTTCGACATTCGATGATGGTAGTAAACATATTTCAACTAATTAAATCAATTTGATCCAACAATCATGAACAATTATAAACATGGACAAAGAACTTACGAAGTAATAAGACACGAGTTTAAATCACATTTACTTAATATTAAAATAGATGGAAAAGCATGTTTTCAAAGATGAAGTTAGCAAAGGAATGGAAAGGCAAAAGAGTGGTAACATCATTTAAATAAATGTGTGTGTGTGTGTGTGTGTGTGTGTGTGTGTGTGTTCTATATCTCTAAAGCCTAAAATATTTAAATTAATTTTATGTATAAGAGTGAATTCTTAAGTTAGTTGGAGAACATAAAGTATAATAGCAAAATTTATATTGGTGAATGTATCTAAAATAAAATTAAAAATATATATTACTAAAAATATCAAATTTTATTTGATAACTATAATAATAATAATAATATATTTAAAATAAGAAAAAAACATTGACAAAGGATGTTAGTAACAACAAAGATACATACATAAAAATATATATTAATATAAATTAAAAATCATATTAGCGAAGGATGTATTCATAAGCATAAATACAATGAAGGATCTTAGTTTTGTAGAAAACATTAAATAAACATAAACATAAATATCATAACATAAATTTGTATATAACAACAAAAATAATCAAATAGAATTATACACTAACAAAATTTATTAGTATTATATTGGTGAAAATATCTTTAAAATTTTTAAAAATATATTAATAAAAATATTACATTTAAATTTAGCAAAACTATTATGCTTTTCTAAACTAAGATAGGATATCTCTCCACAAAACTCATGTCTTGCATGTCATCATTAATTAAAATTGTAGGATTACATGATGTACGATTGCATGTAACAAGAATAAATAGAAGCATACACAAATAAAAATTATATTCTCAAATAATATATTATAAAACAAAACAAAATATAAATATAAATACTTAGAAGATGAAATTGGTGGAGTTAACAAAGGTGCACTCATTGCATGAAAAGAAAATGAACACAAAGGTAACAATGTAAGAGGTATTTAAAAACTATTTAAATTGATCTTAAGTATGAGAGAGAGAGAGAGAGAGAGAGAGAGAGAGAGAGAGAGAGAGAGAGAGAGAGAGAGAGAGAGAGAGAGAGAGAGAGAGAGAGAGAGGGAGGGAGGGAGGGAGGGAGGGAGGGAGGGAGGGAGGGAGGGAGGGAGGAGAAACTATTAGGGGTAAAGGCACCTATGCCAAGCTCCCCACATTTACTCACTATAGACTATACTTGCACACTTGTATACTACATGTGGCATGTACCCATCACTATCACTTTATTCTTTTAGTGACTACTGGATAAGGGAAGGCTAGTCACATATTGTGACTATTGGAGTTTCCACATCTTCTCTCTCTCACACACACACACACACTCTCTCTCTCTATCCTCCATATCCCACATCTCTTGTGCTTCGACTCAGGGTTCTCCCTTCAACTAGCATTAGAGCCAACCATTCAAAGAGTTTCTTCTTCATTTGTTTCAACTCAGATTCAAAGCTTGAGCTCAAGCTTTCATGGTAGCCATGCTTCTGCACCTGAGGTATGCATTGAGTTTTATCTTCTTCTCGGCTTATTCCTAGTTGTTGAGGTTTGTTTGAGGGACACTAAAAAGACCTCATTCATCTTTACACAAGGCTTAGAAGCACTCAACACAACTAACAAAGGGGTTAGGATAGCCAACATGGTTTGCACTTCCTATGCTACCATGTTTCCCTAACTCATTGCACCTCTCCTACAACTCTTAGAGCTCCTGGCACTTGGCAACTACCTAGCAAACATTTGGACATTGTGTGTCTTGCTCTTGAGCATCAGTTGGAGAATTTTGGGTTAGCCATTGCTTCACTATTTGATGCATACTTGTTGTATACCCTCTGGACAACAAATAGTGAATTCCATTATGCCTATTTGATGCTTTGGGGATACTATTTTGGTGCCGAGATGGTATATTTATGCTTTGGGATGTTATTTGGATTTTTTAACGCTTGATTAGCTCAATTGTGTAGAGATTTATTGATGTCACAATAGTTTCAATAGCGATCTCTTTAACTAGGACACTTATACCTATTGAGACTTGATGCTATTCAGGTATGTCACTTGCATGTATTGATGTCTAGCATTGATACTTAGACACATATATGATTATGGATTGCTTTACTACTCAAATTTGAGTTACATTAGATGCTTTGGATTTTTGCATTTATGCTTTAGTTGCTTCAGTTATTGACATTATGAGTTTAAAGACTTACTTGGGTTTCATGCTTTCGGATGTTCTTGATCTTTTCAATGTTTTGACCCCTCCATGTGAACAACAATTCTAGACTGGCAAGTACATGCATCCACCTACTCGTCCTCAAGGAATGGAATGCAGTTTGTGAGAGGTTGTTGAGCAGGAGGACACCTAGTATTTTCTTGTAACATATCAAAGATGACATCTAGGTCAATGGGAGATGTTCTCCAAGTCTCCATTTCTATTTATATTACTTCTTTCATATTCCTTAGGAAGACTAGAACTTTTCCTAATGCATTTCCCATCCAAGGATGTTTGAGAAATAGATCATAGTCGACCCCTTTCATGACAACAAAGTTAAAAGTTGTATTCTGGCTATTTTGATTGGCCAATCTTTTAACATACCTTGTGGGTGGATCTTAAATCTATAAGTAATAGTCATGTAGAAGTGAACAGGGTCGGTTGGAGGGTTTTCCCTGCATGTAGAGCACATTCTCATTAATAATGTGAAGTCCAACCCTCATGTAATGATTCCTTTCTTGGTAGAGTCCCCAATGACATCTATTGGAAGTATTATGTGACATTCTGTCTCTTCCCAAAAGATGTTAAACCAAGGCTCCCAAGGTAGGTATGTTTGGATAGTTGGGTTGTGGATCATGGCTTAATGGAGTAGAGTATATGTCATCCATCCAACTTTTGAATGCCTACCATATGGTGAGTCTTCCTTTCATCACGATTCTAAGTGGAATTGAAATGCTAATGGATACAAGGGTTGGGATTACATTGGGCTCTACTTTTCGATGAAATTAACATTTTTTAATACTATTAGAAGGTGTAGTTCATCAATTGTGCCTTCATGGGCCAAAATAGAGTGGATCAATGGTGGAGTTCCAAGGTTGGGGGTTGAGCACGCAAAGTCCTATGCAACAAGGTAGAGAGATTAAGTCTAATGGTTTCCAAAGTTGCCTCAAATGGTAGTTTTTTTTTGTGCTACTTCCATCCAATTCTTGACCATATTGATTATGGTCAATTACTACTTAGGGTCAAGATATTCTCCCACATTTGCTATAGTAGCCTTCTTTGTTTAAGGTGCTATTGTTGCACTTTTTGCACTTGATGATATAGGAGTTGTACCTTGTTGAGTCTAAGTTTTCCCTTTTCAACCTCGAGTTCTGCATGCTTTTGCCACTTCTTAGTATTCTTCTTGCCTATTATTGGCCCTTTACTATGGTTGATCCCTTAATGGTTATTTCAACTTTTTTGCTTTGCAGTCTACTAATAGCACCAATATATTTGTCCTTGATAATTTCAACAATGAAGAGACTCAAGGATACCAAGGGTACTATTGCCTTGCTATACTGCTAGCTTCCTATCTAGGGCAATCCTAAAACATGTGTGTGATTCCATATTTAGGGCACTATTGGTTTACTTTGTTTTCATTAAAATATTCCTACCTCTATGGATAGTGCAAGGACATGTGTCCTAGTTGCTCGCATTTCTAGCAAGCTATTGTTTCCTTGGGTTGGATCATTCTTCATCCTCTTCCTTGTCCTAATATGATAATAGGCACATGTACATAATCCATTAGGATAGGGTGACCCTCTTTTTCATAGCTAACAAAGGGGTTAGTGTAGTCCTCGTCATTTGTGTGTTCCTTGATATAGTGGATGGGCATATTTCTTGGGGGATGAGTAATGATTGAGCTTATTGATGTAGGAATTTTTGAAGGATTGATTTCATCTCTTTGTGTTGTTAGTCTTTTCTCTTAGGCAATTGGTAGGGCTAAAGGCTACAATTGTCTTGGATAGTTGAATCCTCAATTATATTGGGGATAGCCAAAGTTGGGGTTAGGTCATAGAAGTCTTCCTAGGGCTTTGCAATAGGCAGTTTCATGCCAAAAGCATCCACAATTAGTGCATATGCATGTTGGTCTTGAGCACATTGAAGGGAGGTGGTTTTTGTTGCAATGAATGCACTATATATTTTGAGGTTGGGATAGCTTCAGGTTCTCTACTATTTTTACTAGATCTTGTTGCTTTTTCTTCACATTAGCCATAAGGTCTTGCGTGTCATTCACTTCATCTTTGATGTGGGTTAACTGAGGGTCTTGATAGTTATCTATAGTCATATTTGATGTGGGTTAACTGAGGGTCTTGATAGTTATCTATAGCTTTCTTGTCTTTGCTTCTCGCTCAATGCAAGTCATCAACATAAATTGCTTCATCAAGCGCATTGTTGATGCTAGATTGATTGAGATTCGAGTCACCTATGATGGTTTTGCAAATCTTTTCATTGTAAATTCCCTTGGGCATAATCTAAAAGTTTGCAACTTCTTAGCATCACCGACAATATTATTCATCTTGCAAACTTGCTCAAACTATGTAATGAAGTACAAGGGTCATTCCTAGCTTGATATTTATGGAGTTATTTTACCATTAATAGAGTTTTAGCTTGGTTTTTACTTCCAATAATAATCTCCGTTCCCATGAAGATTGTCTAAGCTATATGCATGCGTACTTGAAGCATAGGTGCCACTGTATTGAATTTCATAGAGAATCTTGTGAGGATCATGTGACTCCAACATTCAATAGCATTCTTCAAATGCCATCCATTTTTGCTTGCATGGTTCCAAGATGTTGTTTAGTGCCATTGTTGTTGATGTCAAGCAACCGGTTTAGAGTATTGATCCCTTGCCCCTAGAGTTCCATAAGTTTCTCCCTTGTAGCTTTAGGAGTCATGGTCAAAATATTAAAGTTAGTGTAGAGGGCGTTCACACTCAACTGGCAAGACCCACGAACCACTTATTGTTTCAAGCGTTTCAAGCAAACACAAATGGCTATCTCTCACTTAGCCGATGTGCCTTTGGTCCTATGGGGCTGTAGTGAGCTTACCTTGATGTTTGAACGAGTAGCCTCCTCCCTCAAGAAACCCAATAGCTCCACAATTCGAGATGCGAGCTCAAGCAACCTCAAGCCTCCATCCTCCATAGTCGCGCGTGAAACAAGAGAAGAGAATAGAAGAGAAGAAGAAAGGATATGATGGAGAGCTTCTTCTCCTTGATCCCTCACCCTCACACACTCACTCCCTCACTCTCACACTCCCTCTCTCAAGCGCATAGAAGCAACCAAGAAGGAGAGAAGAAGGGAAGAAGAAGAGTCCACTTTAGCCACACACCAAAGAATGAGCTTCTCATTCACTTTTTGAGTTTATATACAAAACCCTAATCCCTTTTGGGCAGTCATCCCCTTTTTTACATGGCTGGCCATGCCCCAGGCCCTCTTTCCTATTGTCCTCCTATCTTACTGGCTTTTGAAGCATAAATTATTGTAGTACAAAATCAAGTAAATCCAGAATCGCTTTGACATGCATAACTCAACAATACTTCTTATATGCACTAAGTTAAGTCAGAACACACCTATATAGGTATTGATGTGACATAATGAGGTAGTATCTAAGACCTTGGAGCTTTGAGTGATGTAGGGAGGCTCATTGATGCTTAAAATGATAAACATAAAAAATGTAATTAGTCTACTTTATGAATACATGTTTATGTGTGCTTTGTGTTATTCTATGTCCATTGTGTGTGCGTGTGAGAATATGTATGTGTGTGTGCACACATGCATGCACGTATGCGTGTGTGCGCGCGTGCGTTTGAGTGGGGTGACTATAAACATGTATACATAAGCATCAAGAACTACTTATAACTTGACACTTCAAGCCTCTTAATGGGTTGAAATCTTGGGTTGATCCTATTCAGTTGCTCTTCCTACCCAAGGAGCTGTAAACTGTCCTTTTTCCCCCTTGGGGGAACAAATATATACTTATTGTTGACATTTAGAAATGCATGTAAGTCTATATGTTTTGGGGATTGGAGCTTTAAGCCACATAGTCATGGATCCTTATTATTTCACATTACATTAGATTACCTCTTCTTCTAAATGTTGAATATCTTATCATGATTAGAACTTTATTTGGTCTTTACAAATAAAAATTGCCTCCTTTAAGGAGGATGGTGGCTTGGGACTCAAATTATCTCCACTCCATGACAATAAGGTTGCTTAATTGGGTCAATAGAGTTGTATTGAATTAGCATTGGGGAATTGTCTTTAGATAGTGGATCAAGGATTTAAGAACCCTTCACTTAACATGGCAAAGCTTAGGTGAGAAGATGAGTGCTTGCCTTTCCTCTCTATCCTTAAGGTTAAAAACTCAATGATAGCTCAAAATATTTTGGAATCTTGATGTCACCTGGGAGTTAGCTATTTGTACACTTTATTTGGTTGAGTAAGATAGCTATTTGTATAGTTTATCTAGTTGAGTACTAGGACATTCCTAAGTCTTCATAAAACTACTTAAGATTTTTCTCCTTTGTGACTCACAATTTTGTTTGATTCATTTAATTAGGAAGTCAATTGTCTTTGTGAATTTGTTAATAACAAAAATGACTTTTAGGTTACCTTGCTTATCCTATTTTCTAAGAAGTCTTGTAAGTTTTGGGGTAATAGTATAGATAAACATCCCCAAAGAATATGATTTATTTTCCACTGCTAGGTGCATTTTTGGTCTCCTATATAGGGAGGTTCACCCTTATGGTGGGCAAGAACCAATAGGGCTTTGGTTTCAGTCTGTAATCTCTATCTCTCGGACCTAAGATAGGGCTAGAAATCTATACGAGCCCAATGTAGTTAAGCATTGGGAGGCCCATGAAGAATAGGGCAAGGGTGGTAAGCTGATTTATGGGTTCGTTCACTCTTGTAGCAATTGTATATATGAAAATAAGAAAAAAAAGTCAAGGATAATTGTTTTTAAATGAATTGCTTAATGTTCATAAACTAAGGACATGGTAAGGAATCAAGTGTGAACATTAATTAAGGAAGCTAATTTTATATGTTATAAACAATGTGGTAGAATTCTTATTTAGAATACTAAAATATGCCTCAAAGGGATGTGGGTTGACAATTTCCTAACAGAATTGCCCTAAGGCTGAGTGGACCTAGTTAGCCAGGTGGCTTTTTCCAAACTACGAATAAGAATTGTTAATGTTCTATTACCAAATAGAATAGCTTACCTAGGAAGACTAAAATGGAATGACTTCGTTATTATCAATGGGGTTTCTTAAACAACCAAGCCATTATCAACTTCTTTTAGTCCATGAAAACCACCTATGTATAAAGAGATACCAGTGTCCAATTTCCATGACTAAAAGTTGTTTTTCAAATGTATCAGAAAGCTTCATATTGTACATAATGAAGTAATAAGCGTTGAGCTTTTAATGATGTGAAAAAAAAACTTGCAATGAATGATCTTGTCTAAGGTTATCCTACATCTTTTAAGTACCCTTGACACCAATTTCTTTAGCTGATCAATTAGAAAATAAATTTCAATTAAAGTAAGTTAAACTACTCAAGTTTGATGGCAAAGACATAAAGATTGAAAAAAACATTGAGACTTGGACCAAACAAATGGAAGATCATTTATTTGCAAAACTCGTACAAGCATAGCCAATCAGGCTATGATCACTCGATTATGCCCCATTGGTGAAGCCCGATTGTGGTTGAAACAAGTGTGGTGACAAAGCTATCATCTCTAGCCTATAAGATCCATAGAATGGATAAGTCTTTCACCTTAAGGCAACATCGTCTAATAGTGAAAGGATATTACTCCCATTTCATTTCCCTTTGAAGTACCCCTAATATGACCATGTCATAATAAGTACTGCCTTTTTGTCAAGGTCTAAACCCATCCCTAAATGAGAAATCAAAGGCCATGAAACCTTCCAACTTGGAAGATGTATTGCTATAAGCTCAACCTTTGATGGAATCTCTTCCAAGAAGAAACTTTCACACTACTCCTTTCTACCCAAATGGTGGATTTCCCTATTCAAAGAGAGCCAAAATTAATCTTTAAATGGAAAATTGGAATTGGAGTTGCCTCTATCTTATCAACATTGGCCCCAATTGTCAAAAAAATAGCAGCCACCATAGCCTCCATCTTTAGGGCTCAATGTCCTATTTGTACAAATAATGCTAACTCTTCTCGCAATCCTCTAGCAAGAGGTAACTTTAACACCCAAGGGTGAGGATGAGGAGCAAGATAGGTGGTTGTGCATGTTTCCTTAAAGATGAGGGAGAGGATCTTGCCCTCGATGAGAAAATGAAAAGATAAACTATCCATGTAGCCATTAACAATCGAGAGACCGAATGCCAATTCACTATCTTACAAATGCTTGCAAAGCAGCAAGATAAACCTTTTTGAACGCTTATTGATTGTGGTGCTACTCATTCATTTATATCTCCTAAGTGTATTAAGAAACTACAATTAAACCCTAAACTTGCTAGAAACTCATAGTCAAACTAGCAAATAGAAAAGAAGTATATGCAAATCAAATATTTAAAAATGTCAATTTACACCTAGGAAATATGTATACTAGAGCAAATTTTAGGGTTTGGTCCTTGGTGGGTACCTATGCTTGTTTTCTAGGAATGGATTGACTAGGTTCTAATCATGTAAGTATCCACTATGGGCAAGTGACAATCACTTTAAATAACATCAGTGGAACCTTAGTTCAAGCTCTAAAGTAGATCGGCCTAGAGACCCTAAAGAATCCTCATGGCTTAGCGATTATACTTGAATGTTTCTAGAATATTTAATTGAATTATTGCCTAGTCATGAAGTAGACCACATAACTAAATTAAATCTAGGAGTTGAATTTGTAGCAAAGAGCCTTATAAAATGTCTATTATTGAAGCCATTGAATTAAATGAACAACTTAGATAGCTCCTAGAATAAGGATTCATCTGACCAAGTAATTCACCATGGGGTGCTCTTGTACCTTTTCAAAAGAAAAAGGGAAGAGCCTTAAGGCTTTGTGTATGAAGTTTCATTAACCCGGTTTTGGGGTTTAAATGGGTTAAAAGTTCATTCTTCTTCTCATTTTCACATATTGCTTTCTTTGCTTCCTCCATTCTCATACCCCCAACCTCTGTCTCTTCTCTATCTTGCCCTCCTCAAGCTTGCATGGCATGCACCAAGCAAGCATGTCGCCGTTTCGGCCCCACGGGAAGGCCTCACGCCAAGGCCTACCACCTGGAGCATAAGGTGGAGCCTCTCTAGTGCAACAACAGGTGCTCCCCATAGAGCACAACAACCACCACAGAAGAAGAGGAAATGGAAATCGGGCAGCATTATCACCCTTTGGGAGATAAGGAGAACCCAGTGCGGATATGAATGTGGACTAAATCATATAACCATTAAAAATAAAGTTTTATCCCACAAATTGATGAATTTCTTGATAGGCTTCAAGGGGCAAAGTTGTTCTCAAAATTTATCCTAAGGTCACAATTGGGATTAAGGATGAGGATATTCAAAAAACTGCTTTCAATACAAGGTATGGCCATTTCAAATTTACCGTAATGTACTTTGGATCGTCTAAGACATCTGCTACTTCTAATAGATTGGTCCATGGTATTTTTTAGATCTTACCTCAACAAATTCGTCCTTGTATTTTTTTATGACATCTTGACCTATTCCAAAGAAGAGGGAGATCGTCCAACCCACCTCAAAGTTGTTTTTGATACCTTAAGGGCAAACAAGCTTTATGTGAAGTAGAGCAAATGGGCATTCTTGAAGAGAAAAATCATGTATCTTTGATTCATTGTTTGAGCCAAAGGGATGTTAGTTGATCCTGTAAAAGTGAAGGATGTCCAAGAGTAGCTACGCCCTTAAACTATCTGAGAAATCCGAAGATAAGAGAGAAAAAAAGAAATGTGAAAAGTAGTTTGAATAGAGAGGTACCTTTTTCAAATTAATGTAAGAGAGGCCCAAAAGTAGTATTGTAGTATTATAGGAGAGAGTGCTATAAATTTTTGAAGCCAAAGAAGGGGCCACTAGCTCCCCCTTCTTTGGCTTCAAAAATTTCTAGCACTCTCTTCTATAATACTACCTTAGACCCTCTTCTACATTAATAGCCTTGAATCTTTATACTCTCTCTCTCTCTCTCTCTCTCTCTCTCTCTCTCTCTCTCTCTCTCTCTCTCTCTCTCAATACTACAATATTATTTTTGGGCCTTTCTTACACATAACTTTGAATTTTTATCAAAACACACACACACACTACACACACACACACACACACACACTCACTCTCTCACTCACTCACTCTCTCTCTCTCTCTCTCTCTCTCTCTCTCTCTCTCTCTCTCTCTCTCTCTCTCTCTCTCTCTCTCTCTCTCTCATAATGCCACAATACTACCTTTGGACTTCTCCTATATTAATAGCTTTGGACCTTTATCACCACACATACATACACACACATATTCTCTCTCTCTCTCTCTCTGGCTAAAAACAATTATAGTAACTCTCTTCTATAATACTACAATACTACCTTTGTGCTTCTCTAGTTACATTAATAACTTTGGACCTTTATCAAAATACACACACACACACACACACATTCTCTCTCTCTCTCTCTCTCTCTCTCTCTCTCTCTCTCTCTCTCTCTCTCTCTCTCTCTCTCTCTCCAACTTGAGATCAACTTCCTCTATTTAATAGTTTTTTGTCTAAGTACAATTAGAAGAAAAAGGCACATTTTGATTATAATTTCAATAGCATAAAACTTTTTTAAATCTTTGATAAGGTCTTTATTTTTCAAACACATAATGCAAAAGACAGTAGCCATTATATGTTATGTTAATTATTAGTTTTCTATGTTAGGATTAAAAAATATTCCAAAAGAGAGAATTGTTTTTTATTCATAAGATTTAAACATTTCAATATATTTCATTCAAAAAGTCTCAATCTACCATGTCTCATATTAAAACATATCATAAATATATGCATAATTTGATCTTCCTAGCTAGTAATTATATGTGTGTGTGTGTGTGTGTGTGTGTGTGTGTGTACACTCTCTTTCTCTATTGAATCTATTGAGTCCTAATGACTCTAGAGAGAGAGAAACACACAAAGTTGCAAGAGATACACATAGTAAAAAATGAAGATAAGGGCCATGCACAAATACATACACATAGGGAGAGAGAGGCACAAACACATACACATAGAGAGAGAGAGAGAGACATACACACATGTACTAATTAATTTATTACTTAGTTAATAACTTAATTATTAATTATTTTTAGTTAATTACTAAATGAAAATATAAAGAGAGGAGGGAGAGAGAGATAGAGACGAATGAGAGAAGGAGAAAGCGAGATAAACGAGAGAGAGAGAGAGAGAGAGAGGGATTATGTGACTTATTTTGACTTCTTTTTGGTTAGGAAGCTAGCAACTCATCTTTGAGAAGAGAGTTGCTTACAACCCCTTCTTGAGATGAACTTTTTTTTCACAAGTCTCCTCCATCATTTCTTTGAGGTGACATGTGAATTTTTTTTTTCGCCGAACAAGGGGTTGCCGATAATCCCTTCTTGGTGATTTTTTTTTCACAAGTGCTCTCTTTTTAAAAAAATCACTAAACATAGAGCTGTTAACAACCCCTTCCTAACCAAATTTTTTTCCATAAGTCCCCTCAGAGAGATGGAGGCAGCTTGTGAAATTTTTTCACCAAGAATGGGTTGCCAACAACCCCTATCTGTGTGGCAACAAAAAATTTCACGTCCCCTTAGAGAGATGATGGAGGGGAGTTGTGATTCAAAGTGCTCTCTCTCTCTCTCTCTCTCTCTCTCTCTCTCTCTCTCTCTCTCTCTCTCTCTCTCTCTCTCTCTCTCTCTCTCTCTCTCTCTCTCTCTCTCTCTCTCTCTCTCTCTCTCTCTCTCTCCAAGAAGGGGTTGCTAGAAACCCTTGTTTGGCAAAAAAAAAGTCATGTCCCCTTAGAAACATGATGATAAAGTCACATAATCTCTCTCTCTCTCTCTCTCTCTCTCTCTCTCTCTCTCTCTCTCTCTCTCTCTCTCTCTCTCTCTCTCTCTCTCTCTCTCTCTCTCTCTCTCTCTCTCTCAATGAGATAACTACTGTAACATTCAACTGGACAAATATTTGTTTTTCTCATTCACATAGGAGATAAATAGAATTTCAAACCAGATGATGATATTGAGTCTCAAAAGTCATGCATGTTAGCAGTATGGAGACTTCTCTACATGCATAACTTGGTATTCTTCTATAGAAGTATATTTGTTGGTATCGTGTTGATGTGTTCTCTATATGTAATAGAACTATGAATGGTAGGTTCATGTGTGGGTAATTGGAGAAGGGGATGTTGCAAACTTTTCCAAGAAAATGCACAGATTAGGTGCACTTGAAGGAGGAGTAGCTCATATATAAGGATCACCAGATTGAGCAACAACAGAATGAGGACATGTACCGGAGATGTCCTGTCTTCCTCAACTACCTAAAGGTGAATTTCCCTCCAACAAGAAAGCATTATACCAAACATACTCGAAGGAAAAAATGTGCAAGAGACATAAGGATTGAGATTCCAAAAAGTAATTCCACATGTATTCTTTAGAATATGTCACAATTTTATGTCTTTTTTTGAAAAGAATATGGCTTATCGTAAGAAAGTGATACCTCCAATTTATTTGTTTTTGTAACTCATTCTTCGGTAAGGAGTCAGGGTGTGAAGCCATAATTTTTAAAATGTTTTGATGATATTGATTGGCCACACTTTAGCCCTACAATAATACTATTTGTGGATTATAGCATAAAGAATATACATCATAACCCACCTAACTCCTTTACATATCCATTTACATTTCAAGAAAATCCCATGGATACCATCCTCTTCAAATGCATGCTTTCCTCCTCGACTGAGGAAAATCCCTTCAATACTATTGTCTTGGAATACATGCTTCCATGTTTGATTGAGCTAGCACATTTTCACGAGGGAGTCTAGGAGTTTGTTAGAGAACACCCATTTCACCCTCCAGCAATGGACATCTAGATTGATATTTAATGTTTGCAATAAATATGTTCGTTAGCATTGTTCATAGTAGTTCACTAACTTGCAAATACATTTGTGGATTTAGTATATTTTTTGTAGTTTTTACAATAATTTCATGCAATATAATGTGAAATATATCAATATATTAAAATATTTGATTGTTAAAGTCTAGAGTTAAAATGAAGAATTCTTGAAAGGAATAATAGCTACAAGTAATGAAGCAATGTGGAGCTATGTGCAAGTATAAGTGGATGTGTCTATAGTTTGCTTGTCTATGCATAATTAAAGTACTAACACATCAAGATGTAATTATAAAATACGTGTAAAGAAGGGAGAGAGGGGAGATGTGAATGTATATGTAGTGTGATATCTCATATATTTGCATAATTGAACCATTAACATTGTGATAATATTATCAAAGATAAACACATCATCTTAATCTAGTGATGTAAATAAGGAGAGAGGACTACTAATGCATTGTTAGAGAGAGAGAGAAAGAAATGACGGAGTTGGGGGTGAAAACGAGAGAGAGAGAGAGAGAGAGAGAGAGAGAGAGAGAGAGAGAGAGGAATGTGCAAGTGTATTTGATTTTACTCATGTGCGTACAATTGAAGTACTAATACATCATGAGATAGAGAGAGAGAGAGAGAGAGAAAGAGAAAGAAAGAGAGAGAGAGAGATGTGTAAGTGTAAGTGTATGTGGTTTTACTCAAGTGTGTACAATTGAAGTACTAATATATCATCATGTAATTATAAAATGTATGTAAATAATTCAGAGAGGGGAGATGTGAATGTATACGGAGTGTGATATCGCTTGTGTATATGTAATTAGACCACTAACATTGTGATAATATTATAAAAAACAATCACACAATCTTAATGTAGTGATGTAAAGCAATTAAGGAGAGAGAACTACTAGTGTGTGGAGAGAGAGAGAGAGAGAGAGAGAGAGAGAGAGAGAGAGAGAGGAGAATTGGTAGTGGTTCTAATGAGGAGGAGAGTAAGATGTGGTGGTGTAGAGGCAGTGCTAGTGGTGGTAATGTTATCGAGGGGAGTGAGATGTCGATGGTTGGTTGGTCCCCACCATAAGAGGAGAGAGAGAGGAGAATTGGTTGTGGTTCTAATGAGGAGGAGGAGAGTAAGATGTGGTGGTGTAGTGGTAGTGCTAGTGGTGGTAATGTTACTGAGGGGAGTGAGAGGTTGATGGTTGGTCCCCAACATATGAGGAGAGAGAGCAATATTATTTTGAGGGGAGTGAGATGTCGGTGGTTGGTCTCCAACATATGAGAGAGAGAGAGAGAGAGAGAGAGAGAGAGAGAGAGAGAGAGAGAGGAGAATTGGTAGTGGTTCTAATGAGGAGGAGGGGAGTAAGATGTGGTGGCAGTGGCGGCGATGGTGGTGGTGGTGGTGGTAGGGGGTTGGTGGAGGTGGAGGTGGTGGTGGCAATGGAGGAGTAGCATCGGTATTTGATTATATCCAAAAGAAAAACTGGACCAAGTGGACTATGTGGAATAAAACTTAAGGTTGCCAAAAAAAGCTCACTCAAAAGCTTGCTCCAAAAGCTTGCTTCTTGCATGCACTCAAAAATGATGGCAATCATGAAGATGCCTAAGCAGCCCATTATTTGCACAAGAGGAGGAGCAAACTTCAAGAGGTGATGATGATTATGATGCTACCCCAGGATGATTATAATTAGCAATAACAACATCGCACAAATTGTTGAAGATAGTGAAGATGCCCAGGTAGCCCATGATTTGCAAAGGCAGGCTAGCAAACTGATGAAGATTATGATGATGATAATCCTATCTATGTTGGCTATGAATAGCAAGGATGACAGGTGGAAACTAATGAAGATCACAATGATGATATTGCTACCTATGCATGCCACATTAATCGGTGTCAACATGGTGCAAATTTACTAAAGATGTTAATGCTTTTGATGTCACCGATGTTGCCTAATCACTAACAACAATAGAATATGAAACTGATGGAGGAGAAGATGACGATGTTGCTATCCATGATGCCTACAAATAGCACGCAAAAGCGCAATTTGATGAATGAAAAGACGATGATATTGCCCATAATAATCAACAGTAATAGGTGCAAGCTTCCCGAAGAAGAAGATGATGATGATGATGATGCCATAGGTAGTCCACAAGTTACATAGGATGAGGAGGCCATGAGTAGTAGGAAGCACAAAAGATGATGATGATGATGATTACAAGGTTAAAAGATAGAGAGAACTTATGCTAAACTAGAAGTGGGTTTGCAGGCAACTGCTACTTTTTCTTGTTCTAATTTCTCTCGCTTTTCTTCAATATCATCTTCCCAAATGTCAAAGCAATCTTACAAAATCAAGCAACGTAAGCTCTTCAATCTTTAATACGCGCAAATGCCTTCGTCTCAACCTATAGTGATAATTTATGGCTATGGCTACCACTTATGATTTTGAATCAGAATTTGTTACTGCTATCCTACCATGATTCTAATCTTATATTGTAAGCCTGAAATCTTGATCATAAAACCCAAATACATGTTTGAATCACAAGACATAATTCTAACTACTTGGACCCAAAGACAATTCTACAACCATGAATCATGCAAGCAACTTTGCGGCCAATGTGTCCTTGGTCCTAGCAAAAATAGAAGCAAGAGTTGGGCTACACATGCTCAATGTATTTGGGACATTTGGACACGCTCCTATTATTTTAGGAGCTTCAACCACTTAGTCAGAGACTACCTCTCATGTAGCCTCTTGCACACAAACACAATATATGTTTGCAATGAATGCACAAAGCATATCCTCAACAATGAATGATGCTCGTTGCACACTCCATGATCTAAGATGCACCTCTTAGATTCTTAACACCCTCTATGACCTTTGTCATACTACAAGAGAGCATGACAACATGTGAGAGAGCACGAGAAGAGATGGAGGCTTCACCCTCTTGGTGATATATGGCTGTCTTTTCTTTTTTCTTTCTTCTTAAGTAGACCTTGTTCAAAGAACTTGACTTGAAAAAGAAACACGAACTTCGTGAGGATTATTGTCAAAAAATATCAATAATCTTGGTAAAGTTCTTGGAATATCAATAATCCTCTTGAAGTTTTGAAAAAGCAAACCATTTTGGTTGTAAACTATTTGGTCTTTTTGGACATTTCTCTTTTTTCTTTTTGCTTTTCATAGTTTTGTTATTCTTTATCTTCTTTCTCTTTATCAATCTATTGTCCTCTTTCTCTCCCTCATGAACTCTTTTTGTCTTGTTCTCTCTTTAGTATAATAGTATGCACCATTAGTAAGAATCTTAAGGTGTAATTTGGATTTCCAAGAGTGCTCATATGTGACATTATGAAAAAGTTCTCAATGTGTATTTTGGATTATGAGGAACACCTATTTTCTTAATCTACATGTAGTTTGAAGAGAAGCTTTAATTTTTTATTGGAATCCTTTTTTTCTCGTATTCTCATTGTGTTTGTGTTTTTATATGTATTAAGCCTTTATTTATCTTCTTCATTGATCTACATCGAATCTTATGTGCCAAATCTCCTCATTCTTGTAACTATCACATTGTATATGCTTAGCTTGATGTTGGTTGTTTGTTGGATTAAATATCATACATTAGGCATGTCAGAGAGTGAACTAGAAGAGAGAAAGAGGAGAGAGAAGACTGCAAGAAGAGAGAGAAGTAGAGTGACGAGGAGAGAGAAAGATTAGATTTGGAGAGAGAAAGATAGGAAAGAGGATGAAGCTATGGAAGCTGTGAACAAGATGGGAGAGAAGGACAATAATTGTATTAATGTGTCAAAAGATATAAAAAATTACATGCCCTCTCCTTTTATACCAATGTCAATGTGACATGGCATAATATCAATATTATATACACTAAATCCTTATTCCCAGCTTCTTACAATCCATCCCTTCCCAAAAAAATTTGTCCTAAAAAACTAACGTGAAAGACTAGAAAAGGATGGATAGAACAGAGTACTACTTTGTTTTTACAGCTTTACAAATGGGAGAATGAATGAAGTATGACCAATCATATGGACTAAAATTGAAGAACAAGAGTAGGCTTCAACTATATACATGATCTGGAATACTTCGAAAGTATATGGAACCATAAAGTCTTCAACAGATACTCTCAAAATGAAGTAGACAACTTGCTGTGTAAATAGACCCTGGTGGACCAAATCTGCCATACCTTCTAGTAGAAGTGTCCAAATCAAGCGTACCATATATCAAAACGGAGCTCTTGAAGAGTACTTTAAGCCCATGTAGATAGCTTAATTCTGAAAATTAGGCACAATAAAAACTGTTCTAAAACAGTGTGTTGTCCTAATAATGTCTGCATCATCACTAGCTCCGTAATCAATAGGCTTCAGCCACCAATGTATCCCTTAAGAAAAGAAACTCATCCAATATAGAATCAGGTCTCCAAGAAGCTTCCTCAGTGGTAAACCTCTCCATTTGATCAAATATTCCACGATAGAACGAGATCGAAGCTTCTTCTCATGCTAACCTATAATAGCCTCTGGGATGTACTGAATAAGACCTTCTTCATCAGTAGGTGGCAGCTCATCAACTATATCCAGTGGATCACCATAAAAGGGCTTGAGCTGACTAACATGGAAGACATTATGAATATTTGTGGAAGAGAGAAGCTCTAATCTGTATGCCAAGTCTCCAATTCGCTTAAGGATCCGATAAGGGCCATAAAACCTGTGGGCAAGCTTAGTACTAGATCCATCTTTTAATGTAGAGTACCTGGACTTGGGCACCTTCAATAATACCAACTCTCCCTCTTGGAATTCTAAAGGCCGCCTCTTCTCATCAGCATACATCTTCATTTGGTCTTGAGATTTCCTAAGGTTCATCTTGCATTGTTGAAGAAGGGTCTGCATTCTTTCTAACTCTTCCTTCCCATGAGGATTGATCCTTTCATTAAAGATGAATGTGGGTAAGGGCACCTTGTAACCATACAAAGCTTCAAAGGGTGAAACTCCAATACTAGAATGGGTAGAATTGTTATAAGCAAACTCAGCCAAGTGTAACCAAGAATCCCATGAAGTTTGGACATCATAGCAGAAATGGCGAAGATAAGTCTCCAACCATTTATTGACTCTTTCTGTCTGTCCATCAGTTTGTGGATGATAGGCTGTAGATGGAGCCAATTTAGTGCTCATAGATGTAAATACCGCCTACCAAAAGTTACTCATAAACTTTGAGTCTCTATAATGAACAATCACCTGGGTAATCCATGTAGTCTAAAAAACTACTCCATAAACTAACTGGCCACTTGAGAAGCAATAAACTAAATCTTGGTTGGAATAAAATGGGCTACCTTGGTGAGTCTGTGGGAATACAATTCAACTTGTCCATGATGGACTTATTCACAAAACTATGAGTACTGTCACTATCTATCAGAATGAACACTGGCTTTCCACAAATGTTTCCCTTCATACGAAGTGTATTAGGGCTCTTAGATCCTGTCCAAGCATCCATAGAAATATAACAATTAGTGGCAGCAATCAGCTCATAACAAGTCCCACCTGGATCAAACGGAAGACTTCCACCTAGATCAAAAGGAAAAGAGTCGGCTGGATCATAGAAATACTCTTGCCCAACTTCTTCCTCAAGATCTTCATTTTCAGCATTAAGTGCAATTGCATTAGCTTCATCCATGTCATCTTCAAAATCCTAAAAAACTAACATACTCTGAAGCTTGGGTTTGACATTTTTGTATACACACTTTGAGGCATGATCAAGTGTATACTTTTCCCTACACTTGAAACATAAGCCTTTCTCCTTTCTTTCTTTATAAAGATCCATATGAATAGATTTAGGATTCACATTGGTTGAAATGGATTTAGGCTTGCTGTCCCCTTGTTTGAAGTCAACTCTTGGACTGTTTGCCGTCCTAAAATTACTTTGAGGTCTAGAAGCATTGAATGGAGGATAAATTGATACATGTAAGCTCCCATTTGGCACATGATTGCTGCCATAAGTGTTACCAACTTGCCCCTGCTTAAAAATAGTCCTTGGCTGTCCAAAATGAGGCTGAAACAAAGTTTCTCTTCTATATTTTCTTCCATAGTGCTCCATAAGCTCAATAGCCTTAAAGAGGGAAGTAGGATTTTGTGCCATGACATCAACTGATAAAGATGGCTCTAAACCATACATATACATGTGGAGCTTAGCCTCATCACTACGCATAAAGGCATCAAACTTATGGTACCACTCCCTAGGTGCCTATTTCAAGCCATAAAGGCTATCCAACTGGCTATGCGGGAGCTCTCGACTCCTCCTGAAATATGACCCTGCGGATCTCAACAACTCTCTCAGGTTGTCTATGCATTTTGTCTTCATGGAAGACTACATCATGACTGCGGATGACTTTCTGTGCATGCGGATCCCAAAGACGGTAACCCATCTCGCCTGCATCCCCATAACCAAGGAAAATGCATTTGACACTCTTGGGATCCAGCTTACTTCTCTTGTCCCTGGGCACATGGCAAAATGCCTCACATCCAAAGACATAGAGATGCGCATAAGAGGGAGGTTTTCCAATCCATACCTCCTCTACAACCTGGAAATCCAAACCACTAGAGGGTGATCTGTTTATGGCATGCACAGCTGTACTAACTGCCTCAGCCCAAAAGCTCTATGGTAGGCATGCATGGCTAAGCATAATGTGCACACGCTCCTGGATGGTTCTATTCATCCGCTTAGCCAAACCATTCTGGGGGGGGGGTGTAGGGGGCGGTCACTTTACGCTTAATACCCCTCTCATCACATAACTGCTCAAAAGCACGTGAGACATACTCACCCCCATTATCTGTCCTTAGGCATTTTAGCCTATACCCAGACTGGTTCTCAACCAATTCAAGCCATCTCTGAAACACAGCCAAGACATCGGATTTCAGCTTAATGGGATAAGCCCAAACTTTCCTTGAAATTTCATCTATGAACGTAACAAAATACTTTGCACCACCCATAGACTGACAAGGCATGGGCCCCCACAGACATCCGAATGTACCAATGCCAAGGGCTCACTCATGCGTGGCCTACCAGAATTCTTATGCGTAGACCTAGTTTGCCTGCCATAAAGACAATGCTCACATGAATCAAAACATGCATAATCAAGGGGCCGTAAGTACTGCAAACCAGAAAGCATTTTCATTCCCTTCAAAGACATATGGCCCAAACGGGCATGCCAAAGAGATACATGTGGGATAGAACCCACAGACAAAACATGATCAAGGGAAGAAGAAAATACAATCAAGGGTTAGAGACTGCCAGCCTTGGCACCTCTCGCAATCACAAGTCTGCCACGAGTGATCTTCCATGCAGAGTCTCCAAAACATACATGATATCCTACGTCATTAAGCTTTCCAGCTGACATGAGATTGCGTGTCAAAGCAGGTACATGACGTACATCCTGCATAACAAAATTGTTGCCAGAAGGAAACTGCAGCCTAACATCACCAATGCCCACAATATCAAGAGAGCTGTCATCACCCAAGCACACAGAACCTGAAACAGTACGGTATGAATGAAACCACTCTCGGCAAGGTGTCACATGAAAGGATGCACCTGAGTCCAAGAGCCAACATTGTGCATACATAGAGTGTATCTCTATCGTCTACGAAGCACTAGAAGAAGCTGCTATGATATAATCATCATCATCAACATTCTCAGGCTGCATAACATTGATCTCTTCAATTTTAACACTAGACTTTACAAGTACTATGTTACGATCAAAAGACTTATCCTGCACTTTGTCTTTCCCCTTATCTTTGCGCAATTCATGGCATTGTGGCCTAATATGGCCTTTTTTCCCACAATGGTGACAAGTAACATCTACATTCCTGCCATGGGATTTGCTACGTGACTTCCCACGAGACTTGGACCGAGATTTCTGAGAATCCCATTCATGGCCACTACCACTGCCATGCTTTCCATATCCATCATTCCTACCTCTAACTGTCATAGCATGAGACACACGAGAGGCATCCAAATTCTTACGATTAACCTCTTCTTGCAGAAGAGCACTCTCAACATCAGATAATTTCAAGGTAGCAGTAGAGGCACATAATGCAGTGTAGAATACATCCCATGACTCATTAAGAGTACCAAGCAAGAAAAGAGGAGTGACATCCTCTGCAAAAGTGATGTCCTGCAAAGTCAAGTTCTTGAGTATAGCATGGAACTGGCTCACATTCTCCTTCATGCGCAGATCCATAAGCTACTTCAGCCAATACATCTAACTCGTTGGACTTTTCTTGTCATAGAGAATTTTGATCTTTTCCCACAACTGCCATGCACTCTGTTCTTCCTCAAAGACATTATAGTGAGCCTGTTCTGTGAGAGACAATACAATAGTGGACTTGCATAACTCATCAAGCTCAAGCCATTCCTCATCTGGCATAGTTGCAGGCGGATGCCCGCATAACCTCAAAGGTTTGATCTATGATTTCTGCACCAACACCTGCCAAATTTGGCTCTTCCAATAAGAGTAATTTGTACCATCAAGCTTAGTGATGTTAAAAATAGCATGACAAACTCGCCATAATGTAGGCTGAAAGACTGTAGACAGTTCAAAATTGCTTGTTGTTTACTGTAGAAAATGAGCAAAAAATCACCACAATTGAGGAAAAATGGCGAAGAAAGTGGAACCAAAGCTACTGCCCACCAAGTACTAGTGAAAGTACATCATTTCAGAGTGTTTTAGCATGAAAAATCCATGTCAATCCATACATGTATGCTTGCTGTAATAAATTTCAGATTTTAGTAAAAGAGAGCTAACAGTGCCAAATCGGATCCCAAGGCAATTAGATACTGCCAAGACCAAAGCCGGCATCATGCGGCATAGCATAAGCATATGACGGTCGATAAGCATGAATCCAACACCCAAGTATGTCATACAAACATCTACCAATGAGTAGGCACACCCCAGGCAACAGGGCAAAGTGTTCCTGCCACTACCAAAACTTGACACAAGTAGGTGTCAATTCACAAAGATACGGATCCAAAACTGAGACTTAGCTCATAAGCATACAGTGAACCAAGACATATGATGTATCATCCCAAAAGGTAAGAAGTCCCAAAGTCTCAAGTGTTTGTAACTGCTCAATAGCATGTAACGGCTCAATGCATAAAAGTATCACCTGCTCAATGTCTGATAAGCATTTAATAATGCTCCCACTAGCACAAAAGCTGTATGTACGAGCTCAAGAGCTCAAGCCAAGGTAAGACACAGTGCCAATGACATAAGTCCAAGACAATACATCAATAGTACATCCTGAACATGTAGGCGGTAAAGCATCCGTATATAGCATCCATAAGCATGTAAGACATCAAGTCCCAAGATACAACTCTGGCAAGCCAATAAATAGTTCAAGTAAGCTCTGAGAATCCAAGGTCAAGCCAAGACCGAGCTCTAGTAGCAATAGGCTCCAAACAATGTAACTAGCATGTAGTAATGGCATAGGTTAAGCATGTCAAGACCGGTCAAACATAAGCAACATACATGCCATAAGTACATCCAAGATAGAGCATCCAAATGCTTTGCAAAGCCAACTCAAGCTCAACCAATGATCCCGAATCAAAACCAAGCTCTATGTCAAGCCTCAAGTGTCAATACATCACCATATATGCCCGAAACATAGCCCGAAAAGCATAGGCATAAGTATATATGAGTAAAATGACTTCAGCCCAACTATGTACATTAGTGATTCATGTTCAAAACTAAGAATTTCAGCACCAAAATCAGCTCCAAATGGTTTCCAAACAATAGGCATGCATTCCCCTAACATCTGGGCATCAAACGGGACCAACCGGGCATCAAATGACAATGCCAAACAAGCTGTAGCATCAAAAGTTAGTGTAACACTGTCATAAACTGCATGTGGACTGTTATGACAATCCCAAAATAGTATTAAATCAATCCAAATGCTATGCCAATACACCAACCATCAAAACCAAGCATCAAAGCATGTTCATATGCCCGAAATGGAGCCTTTCCAAGTGCCAATGGAGGGGGAGAGCTACTGTTGTGACTATCAATGCTGAAGACACATATGGGAGGGCTGTATGATTCTACCAACTATAAATGCTAGTCCTGGGGCTGCAAAGAATGGTGGCCAAGCTTCGGAGGGGTCCAGTTAAAGCCAAGGAAGGCCTCAAACAATCTCCAACAAGTCTTGTTCAAAGGCAAGTGAGATATGAAGCAAGGGAGCTTCAATGGTGGCTGCCCCAATCTTGTTTACAGCCTGTGAGGCTTGAGAACTAAAGTAAACCCTAAAGAAAATGATCAAATACCTCTGATGTAATGCCTTGAAGGTGCCCAACAATGTCGGAAAGGTGCTCAGGAAGTCGGGGAGTGACAGGAGCTCGAAGGAGTTAGATATGGCTGCCAGGAAGGAGACCCAATGCAAGTAGGGAGTTGATGGGATGCTGAGAATGCCATGAACCAAGCTCAAGAGTTGAAAAGCAAAGCTCTGATACCAGTTGAAAGGGAGCGACGGATCGAAGCTCTGATACAATGTGTGATCGGGCCTTCCTTTATTCAAACTGTCACTAAAAGAATAAAGAATAAAGTGACGGTGACGAGCGCCCGCCACCTGCAGTGTGCAATGGTGGTGACTGTCAGTGTAGTAATACACGGGCGGCTAGGCAGAGGTGCCTTTACCCCCAACAAAGCCCAATAGCACCTAAAGGATACTGAACCCATCATTGAAGATGAGATCGATGGGCTCTCTAGGATGAGCATACCAGTCTCACCTACGTGGGTATGATCAAAAGACACATCCGCACCCCATGTAGCACTGCATAGACAAAGCCACAAGCAGACCACACTCGAAATCACTAGAAAAAGAGCATAGAGCCTAATAAAAAAGCAAGTGTTTGGCAATCTACTCACAACATTGAGTAGAAGGACCTAATGAGTTGGGACCGACTGACTTGCCTGACCATGACACAAAAATGCATATACCGAGCTTAACCCTAAACTCAATGCCTAAGTCCTTGCACGTAAATGCTTTTTAAGAAGGCACAAAACCTCATGTAGCCTTACCTATCATAGTACTAGGAGACTCTACAAGAAAGGGAATTGTAGATACTGGAGCAAGAGTCAATGTGCTCAGCCATATAGTCCTGCAAGCCTGGGGTAACCCACATGTGGAGACTGTAAGGTTTAATGTCACATTAGCTAATGGGATGAAGATTAGACTATTTGGAGTACTAAAAGATTGGATCTTGAAGATAGTCGGAGTTTGGTTCTCAATGAACTTCATAGTCATGCAGGGAGTGGACTATAATATCCTACTAGGCCGACCCTAGATATAAAATGCACGAGGGATAGTAGAAGATTAGGATTGGTTTAATATTCTTAGGCAACAAATCGAAAGTTGTAAGAGTCAAGATGGACACATGGAAGACCAAGCCAATTGACCTAGATGCCATCTCAACCATCTTGAAAGGAGACTCACAAGTCAAAATTTCCTACATGCCACTAATGAAGTATATCCCTTGCCTCGAGGATGAGCAGGATTGGATGCATGTGCTAGCCATCATCGATCTGCCATTCTCAAATGACAAGGAGGATTCTAAGTAGCTTTCAAGGATAGCCAATGAGTCCCACAAAGCCACACCATCTCAACTGTCAAAGAGTAAGACTACACCATCAATACCACTCTACATGATGGCTAGGAGCTCTAGTAGTCAACCAACACCTTTCCCTTTCCACGTTCTATCTAACAAATTTGAACTCTAGGGGATTCTTGAACACTTGATGAGAGAGGTAGCTGGTAACCCAACTACCAATCTCAAACCCCTCGAGAACCTCATGGAGGAGTTGAAGTGGTACTGGACAAAAGTGTGTGACTTGAAACCTATTGTACAATTGGGCACTAATCATGAATGAAAAGAAGGTTGAGAGTGGAAGCCTAGGAAATGACAAGCAATCAGAATATGACAATTCAGACAACGAGTATGAAGACTACTACTCTACAAATGAGAAAAGTAAGGAAGAGATCGAGACAATAGAGTGTGATATAGACGACCGAGGGATCAAACAGATACGAGTAGACTCCAAGCCACAGAAAGCCAATGTCTTTAGGATTGAAACAGGAGTCATTAAGAGATGGAATGTGATCATACTTAGTTGGACCACCTAGGTGTAATAGACTATGAGCAAGTTGGATTAGTTCAACTTAGTACCACACCAGTCTTTAGAACTGAAGCAGACTCAAAGCTGCAACCACCAAAGAAAGCTCCTTCAAGCAAAGGTTGTGAGTTTAACTCTGAGTCGGAAGTGAGCTTTGAAAGTGATCTGGAAATACCAGACCAAACGCACCAAAGGGGACTTGTCACTCCACCTAAGGCACAAGCGATTGAAGGAGGAAAAGAGGAGGCAATCAAAGGGGTCAGCAGAGCTGAAGAGCAAAGGAAACCCCAGGATCTACTAAAGCACTTCATGAAGTTCAAAAAGGGTGACAAGGTAGTGATCTTGCTAGAAGCTAAGAGGCAAGGACATGCAAGCAAACCAATAGAAGGGCTTGCTAAGGTCAAGGAAGTTAACTTAGCATGGGAATGGAAAAAGTCTCAACCCACGTTCATAGCAAACAACCTGACTAAGAAAGAGGAGATTGATCTTATCATTCTTTTGCGAGAGTACATGGATGTGTTTGCTTGGTCCTTAGATGAACTAAAAGGAGTAGATTCGAGGTTCATGACTCATAACGTCCCTATAACTCCCGATGTAATACCAATTAAGCAGCGACCATACCCAATGAATCTGAAGCACACACATGCCATTAAGGAGGAGATAGATAAGCTATTGAAGGCTGGATTCATCTACAAAATTGAGCATAAGGTTTGGGTGTCACTGATAGCGATTGTCGTGAAGAAGAACTGAAAGATTTGAGTGTGTATGAATTATAAAAAGGTTAATGTTGTGACTAAGAGAGACAATATCCACTATTATACATGGAGCACATGCTCGAAAGAGTAGCAAGGAAAGAAGCCTACAGTTTCTTGCATGGCTTCTTAGGCTACAACCAAGTGCAAGTGCACCCTGATGATAGACATAAGATAACATTTGTGATCGAATGGGATGTATTTCCTTGCATAGTCATGCCATTTGGGCCGATGAATACACCAACTACCTTTCAATGCCTCATCTATGTTATCTTCAAAGACATACTTAGGCAAGAATAGGAGGTGTTCATTGGCAATCTATGTGTCTACTCCAATTGGATGGAACACCTAGATAAAGTTTGTGTAAGCAGTCTTTGAGTGGTGTAGACTATATAATGTCTCCTTGAACCTCGTGAAGTGGCAACACGGATGTATCCTAGGGCACATAGTATTTAAGAATGACATTGCCACACACTTCTCCAAAGTCAGAGTCATTGTCTATTTACCACCACCCATGAACTATAAGGGGGTTCAATGCTTTCTGGGACACACATGGTACTATCGGTGATTTGTTCTAAACTACGCCTTAATCACTAGACCCCTTTACAAATTGTTTATTGTATTTGAGTGGACTGAGGAATGCCAATGCACCTATGAGAAACTAAAGAAGGATCTTATGACCGTACTGATCCTATGAGCCCCCATATTGAAACATAACATTTCACGTACATGTTGATGCATCAAAGTTCGTTGTGGGAGCTATTTTGTGCCAACTTGGTGAACATAATCTCGATTATCATGTGAGCTTTGCTAGCAGACAACTCAAGGATATGGAGATGAAATACTCTACAATGGAAACGGAAGGCATAGCTATGGTGTTCGTTGTAAAGAAGTTACGCCATTATCTTTTAGCTACACCCTTTACCTTCTTCATTAACCATCAATCTTTGCTTTATTCCGTGAACAAACCTTGCGCTACAAGATGCATAGCTAGATGGTTACTTATGCTTCTAGAATTTGACATTTCATAGTTGTACACAAGGGTAAGTAGCATTACATGGTAGACCATATGTCTTGCATAGCCACACCACATGAGAAGCTATTGAATAGGGCATCATAAATGACTTACATGATGTGCACCTTTTTAGCATGTCCAATGAGCAAGACCTGTTTAGGGCGGTTGATCTAACACTGTATTGGTAAGATAACATAGTCCAAATCCTAAAGTATGGATTTCTTGAAAGACCTATAGAGAATGCTAGGCTAAAGTGCCTCATCCTCAAGATTCAGCCTTGTTAGTTAATGGCTAGCCAGCTCTATAGGCTAAGACAAGATTAGTTATTGTGAAGATGCATGTGTGAGCATGAGATGCATGATGTACTTGTTGAAGTGCATGGTGGAATTGTTGGAGGACACTTCAACTGAGACAATACAACATGCAAGGTGCTACAACCTCAATTGTGGTGGCCCACCCTATTCTGCAATGCAGCTAAGTTTGTGAAGCATTGCAACAAGTGCCAAAGGACCAAAATCCCCATCCGTAAGGACAAGATGGAGTTGACCCCAATAGCATGACAACCCTTTGAAAAATGGGAAATCAACTTCATTGGGTCAATTAGCCCTGTAGCATAGTACTCACAAAAGCAAAGTACATAATTGTAGCGACGAATTATCTCATGAAATTGGTGAAAGATTAGGCCACCAGGAAGAATGAGGCTAGGACCACAGTTAAGTTCGTTTGGGAGCAGATGATCTCACGATTCAGCCACCCCATCGAACTAGTTAGTGAGCAAAGCACACACTTCATTAATGAAGTAATTTCCCATTTACTATCCACGTTCTTGATTATCCATAGGAAATCCTCACCACACTACCCTCAAGATAACAATCAGGTGGAATCCATGAATAAGATCCTAGTAAGTGTCTTGACTAAGGTAGTCTCCACCTCGCCCACTGACTAGGACAATAAGCTCATGGCAACACTATGGGCCTATAATGGGACAGCTTATAAGACAGCCGTAGGGCAAACACCATTCAAACTGACCTATGGGACTGAAGCAATCCTGCTAATGGAGTTCTTCATTCCAAGCTTGGGAGTGGTAGTCGAAGAGAGATGGGATGGAAAGGAAGCATGGACGGAACGCATGCTGGTGGAGTTAGAATGCCTATTTGAGACCCGACTCCTAGCAACCCATGTGCTAATCTATGAGAAGGCAAGATGCAAGAGTTGGTTTGACAAACATGTCAAACAACACGACTTTGAGCAAGACAACCTAGTGATGCTATACTCTGTAAAGGGCCACAAGCAAAAGATGAAGTTCAAAGGATTGGGACATTTCAATGTCTGCAACATTAGTTGAACTGCGAATGTAGAGCTCAAGACTCTAGAGGAAGAGGGCATAGGCTTCTTTAGTGGTAGTTGCCTCAAGAAGTACTATCCTCTAATGCATCTGTTGCACGAGCCTCCAATGCTGAAACCACCTGTGAATATAAGAGTCGCCACCATCACTGAGATAGAGGACGAGAATGAGGAAGCAGTAGCTCCTACCTATCTGACATATCGATCACTATCCATAGAAGACACATGCCTTTGATGCACTCATTGATGAGGGAGCTGACTTCAATATTCTTACACACGACCATTGGACTCTTATTGGTCAACCACAATTGCAACCTACTAATGTTAAACTCAACTCGTTTGGAGGGCAGTCTTACTCGTTGTTGGGAAAAGTGCAAAGTAACAGTCTCTATCGAGACTGAAAGCCTACCAATGATCTTCTAGGTGTTGCCTAACACTAAGGTGAAAGGTGAGAATCATCCAACCCTATCCATTCGTCATTAGTCATAGTTTTAGGTTGCTGCCCACTCAACCTTAGTGGCTTTATCTACGATTTCTGCACCAATACATACCAAACTTGGCTCTTCCAATAGGCACAATTCGTACCATCAACAAGCTTAGTGATGTTGAAGATAGCAATGTCAGTGGAAGAAGATGCCATACTGTAAGTTGAAACAATGCAGACAGTTCAAAATTGCTTGCTGTAAACTGTAGAAAATGACCAAAAAACCACCAAAACCAAGGGAAAATGGCAAGAAATGAGTATTTAATGATGCAACCCACCAAGTACCATCAAAAGTACATCAAACCAGGATGAGTCAACATGAAAAATAATTGACAGTCCAGAGATATATGGTTACTATAATTTATGACAACAATATATAATGAGAGCTGACAGTAGGCAAAACCTAATATTCAAAGTCAATCACTGATTGTCAATGCAAAACCAGCATCAAGCGGGCATAAACAAGCATGTAACAGCCAAACTGACATGAGCCAACACCCAAGCATGTCAGACAAAGTCCTTCAGTAAAGTTGGTACACCCCCCAATCAACAGGGCAAAATGTACGTACCATTGCCAAGACCTGACATAAGTCAATGTCTACTAAATGAATACAAAGCTGAATCAGCCCAAGTACATCTACATGGACCAAGGTATATCAACCATACATCATCCACGAGGAGATCTTGGTCTCAAAGATCCAAATGCTTAATATGCATAACCCACACTCCTCAATGTCTGATAAGCGTATAAATATGCTCCCATTGGCACAAAAGTCATAAGTGTCAAGCAAATAAGCTCAAACAAAGCATGTAGGAGCACCAATGAGGACGGAGTATCCAAGATCATACATCAGTAAGACATCCAGAGCATAGGAGCGATCAAGTATCCAATGATAGTATCCAATGTCATGAAAACAATCCCAATCAATCTCTGACAAGCCAAAGCAATACCAAAATAAGCTCCAGAATATCCAAAGTCAAGCCTAAATGAAGCTCCATTAGCATTCAAGTCCAAACAATGTAACTAGCATGTGTAGGTAACATAAGTATCAAGCATCTACCAACGAGTCATACATAGACCATAGGAATAACCTCTATCACAAAGCATGCTAGTGTAAACAAATGTCAAGTAAATGCCAACCAATGGAGCTCAAACATGGCTCAAAATACATTTTGGAACCATCCAAAGCATTTGCCAACCTTCATCTGCATCCCAATAGTCATATGAAACACATGGGAACGCCTAATAGGCAAAGCATAAAGTGACTAAATAAGCTTCAGCCCTGGAGTGTACAAAAGTGATTTATTGTGTAAAACTGAGTATTTTAGGCCACTAAATCAGCTCTAAATGGTGGCCAATCAATAGTCATACATTCCCCTGACATTCAAGGACCATTCGGGACCAACCAAGCATCAAATGTCAATGCCAACCAAGATGTAGCATCAAATGTCAGTGTAACACTGCTTATAACAGCATGTGGACTATTATGATAGTCCCAAAAATAGTGCTAAATCAAACCCAACTCAATGCTTCAATGTCAAGCTCCAAGTATGCTTCTAGGCATCAAATGAGACCTATCCAAGTGCCTAGTGGCTGGAGTAGCTGGAGAAGATCAATATCAAGCTGAGGAAGATACTCATGTAGGTCATGTGATGATGCAAACTAATCTAGGGCCTATGGAAGGGCTACAAGGCAAGGTTGGGGGGGTAGTCAAGGACCCCTAGGAGCTCCCTCTTGAAGGGCAAAGTCATTGGTAGAGTGTAGACGTCACAAGAAGCAAGAGGACATGGCTGCCCTACTTCACAAAACCTATGGACTGAAGTGAAATAACAAAAGAGAGCTCCAACACCTCTGAAGGAATGCCCTCAGGGTGCCCAAATGGGCCGCGTAGGTGCTCGAGAAGCTGGGGAGCGATCCGGAGCTCAAAGGAGTCCGATATGGCTGCCAAGAGTGAGAACCGATGGTGCAGGGATTCAAATGAATGCTGAAGGAGTCACAAACCAAACTCGAATGCTCAAGCAACCATGCTTTGATACTAGTTGAAAGGTGAGAAGGATCGAAGCTTGCACGGGAGAGCTATGGCGGGAGAACAAGAGCAAGAGAGTGAGAGACTCACAATATGGGAACTCCAATATGTCACTATAAGAATAAAGAATAAAGTGACGATGATGGGCACTCGCCGCCTGCAAGTTGTAGGCGCGGGTACTATCAATGTTGTAATAGATGAGCGGCTAGGCGGAGACACCTTTACCCTCAACATAAGGTTGCCGATAAGAAAACGCTACTAGGACGTGCATTCAAGAAACAAGCACACTGCAATGTCAATCACAACTCGTAGTGTATTCACCTTGCCATTGGCAATATTCAAATAGTGATAGCTTTCAGCAAGGGCAACGTGGCTCCATCTAAGCTTACAATTCCACCGATAGAGGAACCTAGTGCAAAGCCTAAGGAGGGGGGTCGTGACTTATCCCACCCCACCAAAGCAAACTGGCCACAACCCCCAGTAGACATAACCAAGACCACTGAGCAATAGCTCAAATGGGTACCCACACAACAATCGCTACCGTTTAAGAGCCAATCGGCACGAACTCATAATCCCAGAACCTCACACCCTAGGCTTAGGAGACAAAGTTGGCGCTACAAAAGAAAATAAATAGCCAAGCCAAGATGGGTCCCCAAAGCCCTATTGCACGCTCAAGGCTACTACGAAGGCAACAAATGGATTTGGTTGCCCAAGGCCACAAGTAGCATGCGTGTCCCTCATACATTATACCTTCCAGTCCATCTCCACAAGATAGTAGGTCAGCTAGGAATGAGAAACCAATTGACCCAAAAGGGCTCTAGGACTTGTCAACAAGCCCGAGAAGTGGCCAAAGAGAGACGTTTGCTACGGCATGTTGGGGATGGACAAGGGCCAAGTGTACACAAATGATGGGATCAATTTAGCCAATGTCATTAACCTTGACATTAGATTGCACGCAAAAATGATCCATGCATTATTCTCTAGCTAGAGGTTCAATGCTTTAATGAGGAGGATGAGAGTACCGCTACTCAAGAGCCTTGCAACTAAATCCTTGGATGAAATCAATTGGAACAGCGGCTATGTGCATAAGACCATTAAGTCTTCAGCAAAAGCGCTAGCTAGGACCCTAGAGTAGTAGTTGGGGAGTCTTTGACTTCCACAGCAGAGATAGCAAGAAAGAAACCAGTAGCCAAAGCAGCCAGTGTAGGGTTTGGGGGCGTGCTAACTACCATAATCCAAGAAGCTATGGGAGATGTAGAGAAGGAAGAAGTGGTGGAAGAAACACTTGAGCACTCACCAACCCATGGGTCACTAGTCATTCAACCATTAAGATGAGCAACACAGTTTCATTTTCTACCAAAAACTTGGGGGATAAAGAAATTGCAAGAGTACAGAAGGAAGAAGCAGAGTGAGCTACAAAGATAAAGAAAGTTCACCTCCAAGCCCAACAACAATAGGAGGGCTCGAGTGAAAGAACTATTAGTGAGCAAGGTGAGGAGGGCTCTGTCCCATCAAGCTAGGGAGAAAAGGTAAAGATTATGTTGAGAATTCTAGGCAAAAAGAAGGGAACTACAACAAAAAGGGACGAAGACTTAGAAGCCATGTAGAAAGAATCAAGGATGCTAGAAGAGGAACGAAAGAAGAAGCAGGAGGAAGAGGATGAACACTTGCGAAAGGCTAAATAAAAGTCTAAACAGGTTGAAGAAGAATGAAGAAGGAAGCAAAAAGAGGAGGAGGAAATGCTAAAAAGAGAAGATGATGAGCATATTGCGCTTGTCCTTACATTGTCAATCGAGCAAACCACCTGATCAGAAGAGTGGGCAAGGATGAGCCTAGAAGATGCACCAGGTACTAGTGCCATAGCAGTAGAAGTAGCTCAAGAACTTGCATTGGCAAGCAAGGGGAAGGCTCCATTATACCCACCACCACTTGTCATGGTTGCCACACCTACCACCACACATGAAACCCCAGAAGCCAAAGTGAACCAAAGCAATGTGATGGCTTGGATGCAATACCTAGTCAACACAATGCAGCAACGTGGCCAGTGCCAACAAGTGGAGGATCCCTAGTACCAAGGATAAAGAGGTCATCTGATGTAGATACATAGTCAAGAAAAGACCCAAAGAAGCCCATAATAGAAGCCTCGATGACATCCATACCCTCGGCTATGCAAGTGCCAACGAATTATGGTGAATACACACAAGAGCTGCTAGCCCAACTGGAAAAGATGAAGGAATAAAGGAAGGCAATGTCGGCTATGCAAGTGCCAATGAATTATAGTGAATACACACAAGAGCTGCTAGCCCAACTGGAAAAGACAAAGGAATAAAGGAAGGCAGTGTTGGCAGAGCTAGAGGTAGAAAGAGATGCATTCTCAGTTTATCATCTTGAAAAGACGTGGCAATTAGATGTTGGGGGTAAAGGCACCTCCGCCTAGCCGCCCGTGTATTACTACACTGACAGTACCCGCACCTGCACACTATTGCAGGCGCTGGGCACCCATTACTGTCACTTCGTTCTTTATTCTTTTAGTGATGTTTGAATAAAGGGAAGGCCAATCACACATTTGGAGTCTCTCTCTTTCTTGCTCTTGCTCCATCCGCCATAGCTCTCACCTCTATGCTCTCTTGCTCGATCCTTCTCATCTTTCAACTGGTATCAGAGCTTGGCTCTTCGAGGTCTTAAGCATGGTTGGACACTCCTTCAGCATTCATTTGAATACCTACACTTGTGACAGCCATAGTCACACCTTTCGAGCTTCTGATCAATCTCATCCTTCTCGAACAAGCATTGGGCCTTCTTGGAAAACCTCAAGGCATTCATCTATAGGTATTGGAGCTCTTATTCCACCCTTTATTTTAGTCCATAGGGTTTGAAGAACAGGGTAGCCATGGCTCAACTTATGAAGGTTTGGAAATGAGCTCTCTGTCTTCTATGCCTATTGAGGCCTCTTGGGAAGCTCCTTTGGGAGCCATAGAAGCTCCCTAACCATCAAGTAGTGCTTGGCTCACTCAATAACATCAAAAACATGATTTCACCAAGTTGCCCCATTTTCTCAACCTGTCAAAAATGTGGCCTTCATCTCTAGCACCTCTTCAGGCCATTAGCACTACACAAAGGTCTCATTTGAGGCATAGGAGCATGCTTCAACCATGGCATTGAAGGCTTGAGCTTGGCATTGACATTTGGGTCTGATATACTTCAATCCAAGACTGTCATAACAGTCCATAGGCAGCCCCAAACAATGTTACATTACCATTTAATGGTTATGCTTACTTGGTACTAGCTATTGATGCCATTTGATACCCGAATCATGCCCAAATGTTATGGGAAGCTATGCATATGATATGCCATTGATTTGGTGATGATCTTGGCCTTGCTTATGCTTAGTTTGATAGTGAATTTACTACTATAATAAAGCAGAGTTGAAGCCTTTTAACTCAGGTTATGTTATGCCTATTGGTCTTGGGTGCTTCCCAGATGCTTGTTATGACTATTTGGATGCAAATGGAGGTTGGCAAATGTCTTGGATGGTTCTAGAATGTATTTTGAGCCTTGTTTGAGCTCTGTATTGGTTGTCACTTACTTGACATCGGTCTACATTGGCACGCTTTGTGATAGAGGTTATACCTATGGTCTATGCATGACTCATTGGTACATGCTTTGAAGCATGTGTCGGTGATGCGTGCTACCTACATTGTTTGAGTTTCTTTGCCACTTGGAGCTTTAGTTGGCCTTGTACTTGGATAATTTGGAACCTCTTTTGTATGTTTCTTGGTTTGTTAGATATTGACTTGGGTTCGTACACGATGTACTTGGATGCGATCAAATGCTTGACCGCTTACATGCTCATGGAGCTCTCATGATGTAGGTCTTGGCTATGAGATGTCTTATGCATTTAAATGCTATCTTTGAGCTTAGTTGCTCATTTGCCATCAAATTTTGTGTCAGTGGGAGCTTTATGCTTATGATCTTGGATTTATCTAGAGCTTGCGGGTTATGCATTTGAGCTATTACTTTAGATCCGAGACCAAATCTCTTGCACGTCCTTGACTATGATATTTGTTTGGTAGATGCTTCCATGTCTACTCTTGGATGCTTATGAGCTGGTTTGATATGTCTTCATTGAGCATGCACCGCAGGTCTTGCCACAGTGGTGTGTACATCTTGCTTATTATTACTCAAGGGATGTATTGGTTGTACTGACACACTCTCTTAACACATTTGGGCGCAGGTCTTGCCAGTGGTGTGTACATCTTGCTTATTATTTCTCAAGGGATGCATCAGTTGTACTAATGGACTCTCTTAACACATTTGGGTGTTTGGCTCATGTTCATTGGTTGTCATAGTGCCTTTTTTATGCCTGCTTGATGTAGGATTGGACTTGGCAGTCACTGTTGTCATTGAATGGCTATTAGCTCATTGTTTGCTCTCATTTACTCACTGTTGTCATTTATTACAAACCAAGCTATTTTATGCAGATTGTGATGTATTTACTAAGCTTAATCATGTCCTTTTGATGTACTTTTGGTACTATTTGGTGGACAGCTGGTCATTCTAGTAGTTTCTCTTATATTCAGCTTGTTTCAGAATTGGTCTTGGCTTATTTACTGCTAATTACAGCAAGATTTTTTCTACATAGTTTGCCTCTGTTTGACTCATTATGGCTGGTCATCTCTAAGATACGGCTTTGTTTAACATTGCCAAGTTGGATGTGGCACCAACTATGGCTACTAGAAATCTCAAATATGGCAAGTTTTGGTACAGAAATTGCATATTAAGCCACTAAGAAACAAAGGTATTAAACTTGAGAATATGGATGATGATGAACTAGGCTGATTTAGATACACTATGCAAGTCCACTATCATTTTATCACTCTCTGAAGAGGTCCATAATAATGTTGTTGAAGAGATGAAGATCAAAGTGCATGGAATCTATGGGAAAAGATTAAGGAACTTTATGCAAAGTAGAACCCTACTTTATAGATGTATTGGCTTAAACAATTAATGGATCTCCGCATGAAGGAGGGGACCCCATTGTCTGCTCACTTTAGCCAGTTTCATTCTATCGTGAAGAATTTGCTTCAACAAGGTATTGAGTTTCAAGATAATCTGCATCCTTTGTTTTTGCTTGGCACTGTACCTAAGTCTTGGGATGTATTTCGCACTGCGATCTGTACCAACAAACTTGATGGGCTAAAATTGCAAGATGTAGAGAGTGCTCTTTTGATAGAAGAAATCAATAGGAAAAGCAATGATGCTTCCCGCAATTCACATGCTTTATCCATTAGAGGTGGTAGAAGTGGTAAGAAAGATAATGATCGTCATGGGAAGGTCTCTCAGAAGTCTCGATCTAAGTCACATGGTGGACGCAGCAAGTCGCATGGATGTAAGTCTAATCTTACATGCCATTATTATGGGAAAGCAGGACACATACAGTCCCAATGCCATAATATACGTGATTACAAGTGCAAAGAAAAGGGGAAAGACAAAGTTTAGGAGTAATCCAATGATCGCAGCATTATACCTACAAAGTCCATCATAAAGATTGAGGAGATGAATGTCATGCAGCCAACCTGAGGAGTTCGATAGTGACTACATCTTAGCAGCCTCTTCATGTGATGCCTCTCAGTTGACCGAGGCTCAATCTATTCATGCACAGTGTTGGCTCTTGGATTTGGGTGTATCTTTTCATGCGACCCCCTACCGTGAGTGGTGCAAAAAGTGATCTGTAGCCATGATGTTGTGTTCCATGAGGACAAAATGCATATGCAGTTTGAGAAAGTTGTTGAGATACACAGGGTTATTTTTTAAGAGGAGTCTCCCTGCTCCCACATAGCTAGCTAGACAACCTACACTAGTTGATCCTCATGACCAGGATGTTAGACACAATATTTGGCAAGCAACACAGCCTGCATTGAGGCATTCTACTAGAGACAGATGACCTCCTAACCGCTATGAGCCCTCCATGAATTGTCTTGGTGACAGATGCAAGAGAGCCTCTCACCTATGATGAGGCTATGCGCAGGGGTGACAGTCACTCATGGGAGAAGGTTATGCAGTATGAGATTGACTTATTGCATAAGAATCATACGTGGAATTTGGTTTCCTTGCCTAGTAGCATGAGGGCTTTGCCTTGCAAGTGGGTATATAAGTTGAAAAGTACCTCTGGACACCCCAGGCCAACATACAAGGCCAGATTGGTAGCAAAGGGTTTTAAGTAGGAGCATGGTGTTGACTTTGATGAGGTCTTCTCTTCTGTGGTTAAGATGACCACCCTACGCTTAGTCTTGGCTTTGGCTCCACAGCTTGACTCAGACTTGTATCAGTTGCAGATCAAGACGGCTTTCTTACATGGGGACTTGCATGATGAGATTTACATGGAGTAGCCTAAGGGCTTTTCAAAGCCTGGCATGAAACACCTAGTGTGAAGATTGAGGAAAAATCTTTATGGCTTGAAGCAGGCACCTAGGGAATGGTATCATAAGTTTTATGCATTTATGTTTTCATCTTGCCCTGACCTGACATTCATCACTACTTGTAATTATCTCAAGGTACTCAGGATTTTGATCAAGCAAAACTCGCAGCCAAAGAGACTTGGCTACCACCACTCCTTTTTTATCTCAATGCAATAATTAATAATTACGCGATGGCCCACCTCATGATGAGGGCCTCACTCCTACCTTCCTTTTGTATGGTAGTCCTCCTTGAATATATGAATGATAGTCACTTCACCAAGTGTAGTCATCCCTTCTTGTCAATGATAGCCTTAAACGTACATATTAACATAAAAGGCTACTCACAGAGTAGGTCCTTCCTTACCAAGTCTCTCAAGACTTCTCATAATGTAGCTCTTGAAGAGCATCGGGATGACGTTTAGCATGCTCCTTCCTAATGTATTAAATATTTTTAAAAATGAGAGAAAGAAATAAGTAAAGAAAAGACAAAGACAAAGCATAAGAGAAGTATGAAAGGAAATTCTTATGTACCATCAGAGTGCCACAGACACTACACCTAGGGACCCCGCTTCATACTTAGGGCACATTAAGAGCATGATGTTGAGAATAGCAAATGATGCTTGCCCATAGAGGCTAGATGTATGCCCTGAAGAGGCTAGAAGATAGTCAAATGATGTATGCTTTAGGAAGAGATGTTCAAAATCCCATATGCACAATGAGGAGAGTGGTACTATCCAAAAACTATAAAGGCATGTACTTGGTTGACACTCAAAATAAGGTAATGGAACTATCAGTTTGAGTCATTGTTAGCGTCATTGTCCATCTTACACAAGAATGTGTTTATGAGTCCAAGCTAATTTATCTTGGAACCTAATTCACTTGTGTAACAGTTAGTCTATCCAAGTCGATGTCATCATGAGTTGTATATTCATTTTCCATCCTCAATAGCTCCTACCATGCTCTAGATCCGTGTTTTTGACATGGTATCAGAGCTTAGCTGAGCATGGCATAACTCACTTTACTGCTTCTCGAATCTTTCTTCGCCTTTGGTCATCTCACATCCAGCTCATGACTCCATCTTCAACTTCATCTTCGTCTTCCACCTTGTGTCTGCCATAGCTAGCCTACATTCTACCCCCTTTGAGCTCCTAGATCTCTCTATACAAGGCATATCTTCACGAGCTTCCTTCTAGGGATTTGATCCTTGACTCTAGGCGCAACTACCTAGCACATTAGAGCCCGAAATTGGTTGTTCTCTACTCTAGCATTGCAAAAATTTGTCATCACTGCCTTTTCTACACCTGTGCATGTTTGTACGGCCTGCTCTCCCTACACACATCGTGATTCTTGCCAAGTTCATAGGGCAAGTAAAGCTAGATACCCAAGCTCTCTCCCACTCAATGGGTTTTCAAAATGGTCATCTCTGTGAGCTGCAATAAGTGAAAAATCAGGCCCCTGTCCTGAAACCCTAAACAGGAAGCCATAACCATTTGGGTTGAAGCTCATAAAACACTACATTTTCTCACTCCTACCACTTGAACCAAGTTCTTGCCACTCCGATCACTTAATTTAATAAGCTTCCAACAAGATTTGCACATCAAACCAGCAAAGGAGGGGAAGATCTATGAATATTTGAAGGATTCAAGCTCATCATCAAGCCTGACATCAAACTAGTATCTCTTGATACTAATTTAATGCTTATTGGCACTTGTGCTGTTTTAGCATAGTCAAGATCATTTGGGTTGCTGATCATTTGAAGTTGATTTTCTATCTCAGAATGCCAAGCATGAAGAGTTTTAAACAGATGTTTCTCATGAAGAGTAACATGACTCGTGCCACTCATCTATACTACATGGAAGAACTAGTTGTTTCACTTGCAGGGGTGGATAGATTTACTTATTCTAAAGTTCAATCAATGATCTTATTTGAAGATTTTAAAGACATTCTAGCTACCTTGGCCATTATACAAAGCTCAAAGTTGGTGGTATCTTTGCTTGAGGGGGACAAGAAGAGCAAAGTCAAAGTCAAAGAAGCAACAAGCAAAGTAAAGAGTGACAAAGCAAGCAAAATGAAGGACAAGATGTTGTATGATCTTAGGAGAAAATCCAATGTAATGTCAAGCCATGATTCAAAGCCATATGGAATCCCAAAAGTTATGTATCCCAAGATTTATGAAATAGTTCAACAAGTCATGTCAAGTCACAGCAATCAACCCATCTCAAACTCATTGAGAAAGAAGACCAAAAGGACCTCACAAAGAAGACTAGAGCACAAGATAATGAAGAACAAGTCAAAGATGAAAAGCATGAAGACCAAGAAGGAGTCCAAGAAGATCAAGGACACCTAGAAGATCGAGAAAAGCAAAGGATGCCAAAGAAGATGAAGAAGATAAAGAAATTTCCGCTACTGACAACAAAGAATTTTTCCCATAGTGGATCTCTATTTCCCGTAGTGGATCTTGTTTTCCCACAGTGGATCTTTATTTCCCGTAGTGGATCTTGTTTCCCATAGTAGATGTAAAAGCCCATACCAAAGATGTAAAGTTTCAAGCCTTAACTTGACTAGGCTGCCAAAAAAAAAAGAAAAGCTAGTCTCTCGGACCATGTCATCATGTGGGGGGCAAAAGCCAGCAAAGGTAGAGACTCATCATTTGAGGGGGGTGTTGAGAATAGTAAATGGTGCTTGCCAATAGAGGCTAGATATATGCCCTGAAGAGGCTAGAAGATAGTCAAATGATGTATGCTTTAGAAAAAGATGTTCAGAATCCCATATGCATAGTGAAGAGTGGTATTATCCAAAAGCTATAAAGGCATGTACTTGGTTGACACTCAAAATAAGGTAATGGAACTATCAGTTTGAGTCATTGTCAGTGTCATTGTCCATCTTACACAAGAATGTGTTTATGAGTCCAAGCTAATCTATCTTGGAACCTAATTCGCTTGTGTAACAGTTAGTCTATATAAGTCTATGTCATCATGAGTTGTATATTCATATTCCATTCTCCATAGCTCCTACCATGCTCTAGATCTGTGTTTTTGACACAGGACATGCCTAGGGAGTTTACACGTGCCTACGATTAGACCTGTCTCCCTAAGTGCACGATTTGGCTCCTTGAGTGTGGGACAATGCCACATGCTTCGACCCAACTCCTAGTTCCATTGCCCTGGATACCATGCACTACACGGTGAGGTAGGCACACCCCCAAGTAGTGCACTTCCTTTCTTTTTTAGGTACATTCGATAACCCATGACCATATCACATACCTTGGAGGCCCCCATCACCTACTCGAACTCTCCTCGGCCTCGTCAACCACACATCCATTTTGTTATGCTTCTTCTCCATGGCCAATCTCCCCAAAGCTCCATCATCGACCCACATGGCAAACCTTTAACCACCTAAGTCCTCACCAACAAGTGCCATAGGATGGACACTCAACTAGGAGGGGGATAATGCTAACCCTGGTGGGAAGAAAGTGAAAGAAAATGAAAGACACAAGGCAAAGCAGAAAAAGGCAGCCCAACGAAACAATAGGAGGAAAATGGCCAAAAGTGTAGGAGCAATTTTAAAAGTCTACGACGATTGCAAAAGGGAGAGGTGCATTTTAAATATAAAAGTGCATCCTAAATTTTTGAAAAAGAGTGCCAAGCTCCCTCCTATGCAATTTATAAATGTAGACGGGCATGGGTGAAGGAACAATGTAAATATGAAGGGAATAGGAAAAGAGGACCTGGGCTAAAATGGTTGGTCATGTAAAAAAGGGATGGGCACCCAAAGAGGAGGCAGGGCATGTATAAAAGGCAAAAAGTGAATGAAGAAGCTCATTCTTATGTGTGGCCAAAACTAGCTCTTTTCTTCTTATTCTTCTTGCATGTGCTTGTGCTTGTGCTTGAGAGAGAGTGGGTGAGGGTGAGGGATCGTGGTGAAGCTCTCCATCTTCTCCTCTCTTATTGTTCTCTTCTCTTCTCTTCTTTTGTCTCATGCACATCAATGGAGCTTGGAGCTTGAGGATCAAGCTTGCTTGAGCTTGCACCTTGGATCATGGAGCTATCGGAGAGCTCGTGGAAGGAGGCAACTCGATCAGGTATGAAGGTAAGCTCACTATATTCGTAGGTGTGAGTGCGTGCATGGCTATGTGAGAGATAGCCATTGCACTTGGCTTAAAACGCTTGAAACAATAAGTGGTCTGTGGGTCTTGGTGGTCGAGCGTAAGCTCCCACATAGAGCCTTTGTGGATTATCCAACTAGTCCTTATGTGCAAAGATTGTTGCAAGAAGTTGAAGTGTATCTTAAGCCACAAGAAGAGCTTTGTATACAAGTTGCCAAAGTCTAATTGAGGGGTCATAGGTGGGTCTTGGGGGATGTCCCTATGGCCTTCCTTTTCAATGCCCTAGAGGTAAAGCATAAAAAAGAGATGGTGGTCTCCATTGAGAACAAACAAAGGCAATATTGTAAGGGATGATGAGAGCACCATACTATTTTTCAAATATCATATTGCCTCAACTGTTGGGATTGAGCCTTTACCTCATCATCACTATGAGGAGAAATTTTCAAGCCTCTAGTCAATATGGCTGACATTGGATGTAGCCTCCGTTTGATAATCTCCCATTGCTTAGCTCGACGACCAAGATATTGGAAGCATAAACCAATGTAATACTATAAGCCTCCCTTCAATTAAGATGATGGTAGCTACACGACCACTATAACGTTTTACCAAGTTGACTATGCGGTAAATCTAACATCTTAAATACTAAATACAAATAATGTTATTACCAGGTTGACCACATGGCAAATCTAACATCCCAAATATTAAATATAAATAACATCATGAAATATAAAAGCATCGAATATGTTAATTTTAGAAAGAATAAGAGACAATGCATGATAGGGCCCAACCTCCCTTATGTCAAAATCCATGGTTTGCTATCCTCTATTATGAAATATTGATTACATGGCTATTTATATTCATGTCATATATCTAATTACAATAAAATACAAATATTAATGTAATGATAGAATGTTATGAATTAAGAGGTTTCATGCAGCTTGTTGTAATTAATGCAAAAATTGATGTGTGCCAAATCATGACCTTTTGACATCATCCTCATATCTATAACAACATATCATGTATCTAATTACAAAGAAAATACAAATATCAATGAAATGATAGAATGTTATGAATTAAGAGGTTTCATGTAGCTTGTTGAAATTAATGCAAAAAATGATGTCATGTGCCGAATCATGATGTTTTGATATCATCATCATGTCTATAACATGCCAAACTTCCAAAATGACTCCAAAAGTTTTGAATTCCAACTGCAGATGAGGGAGAAACAACAAAGCTAAGTTTCTCTTGTTTTGTGCATGATCCTATTGCTTTTGCAAAGAAAGCTACAAAAGCTTGAACCATATTAAAAAAGAGCAAAGTATTTCATTAAAAAATCTTATTTTAATAAAAGCATATCTTAAATCTAATAATTTAATATTTTTATTCTAAATTTATTAAATAATAATAATAATAATAATAATAATGTAAATACATATTATTGTATATTACGCTTACTACATAGAATCACCTAAAGATTATTTATACTCCATAATTCTTCAAATACATTAATTTATCTTATTCCACCTAATAATCTACTAATCGTAACATTAAACGTATTACTTCCTTCTTATCTACAATGTGACTAGTGTCACACATAATGCTTACATGTAACAATGATTATGCAGCAAATAGACAATGAGAATCTCAAATAAATTTATCTAAAATTATCTTATTATTATAGTATTTTTTGTAATAGCTATTTCACGATCCTATAGTATAAGTTGATACCTATCGCATTCTTAGTCTTATTACCTATAGAAAACTCACAAAATGACAAGTAAAGTCTATTTTGCACAACATACCCAATCTTCGAGGGATATCATCGTCTTTTATGAATAGCAACTAGCTTCCCTTCTCCCTTCTACATGTGTTAGAGAAGATTACATACATGTTAAAGGAGGCCTCTCTCCTTGACACCTCATCTAGCTTAATTTTTTACAACATGATAATGTCGAGCTTATGATGTCTTACAATGTTGTGGCAAACATGCTTCCTAATCTTAACACTCATCTCCATCAATAGACATAAATAAATTCCTATCCAATTGAGCATATTCTAGCCGTCTTCTTGAGGGTTATCTTGTCTTGGTATTTGTTGCCTTTCTCCTTCCATGCTACATGTTTTCCTTACCCTTAATGGTAGGCTCTTTGACTCTCTTCTTTGTGTTTGCTTAGTATTGCCTCCCACATTTCCCCTTTTCTAGCTTTTTGTTAGTGTTATTTTCCATTCTTAGGGGCCGACTCAATGGGGCTCTTACTCCTCTCTTGCACCTCCTTTCTCTTAGCCTTTGCATTGTGTTTCTGTTTAGCCTTTGCCTTCTCATGCATCTCTAATTGTGGAGACCTCTTAAGACATGCTCTCACAAAAGTGCTTATTCTCTTTGCATGCATGTGGGATGGGCAAAAATCACACCTCAATAATGAGCTCAAACCCATATGAGTCTCGAACCTCTAGAAAATTAGGCTACTCATTGCATCTATCCTAGAGAATGTAGACCTTGCACTCTAGCTTGAGCATGCCTTGAGGATAAAATAGTAGGCAAGGCATAGCATAAACTAGGTTACCTCTATGATCCACAATGGAGGCAAAGGTCCAGTCCTTTCCAACTCTAGAGTTGAACCAACACCATGTAGAATCCCTTGCCAATAATCTTGAATTGTACTAATGAGGCTTCGCTTTGGGACATTGCATCAAACCATCATATGAACTCTTCAACAAGCAACACCCCATGAAATACAGATAGAGCCCTATTGACACAGGATCAACATATTGCTATTGAATGTGCACCATGGAGAAGGCCATTGATGCCTTATGCACTGCTTGTTTGATTTATCATTATGACTCTTTCTTGTTGCATTATATTGATGTTGCTTGATCCCAAGTGGCTTCCTAATCGCAGACATGTTAGTGTTTGCTACCTTGGATGCTTGTAGATAGTCCATGCATGCTTGTTTGCCCTCCAACATCTTTATTTGCCTTGCTTGATTGGCTCTTTGATCCTTTGCCTTTATGTGAAGCTACTAAACGCCTTAATTGCTCATCCCACTCAAGCGACCCACAATCTCACTCCATTCCTCCTTGCCCATTGAAGCCCACTGCCTATCATCCGTCCGCTCCGGACTCTTATCGTTGTTGTTAATAATAATAATAATAACAATAATAATAATACTATTATTATTATCACGTTATGATTATGTTTGTTACATTATTACAATATTATAAGATATTAAATATTAATATCAATATTAACAGTCGTTGTATGAAATATAGTTCACGCGTCCGTGATAAGCAGTCGGGAGCACCTTGTTGGTCGATTAGGGTTTCAGAATCGTGGGCTCGCAATTACTGCGAAGCCATCGCCAGGTATGCCTCTCACTCTGTCCATCTGACGTCCTTTTTGTAAAGGCATACCTCGCCGCTGCTCAGAATACCTCAGAGTTCACCATATGCGGAACGATTCTCTGGCACAAGCTGACGTTTGTGAATGGTGTGCACGTATCAGAAATTGAAAACAACGTATCTGTGCCACAGTAATCGAATTCTCAGACAGTAATCCCTGTTTTTGACCAGTAGATTCTTGCTTGCCTGGCTTATTCTGGGGCTGGTTTTTGTTCATGTCGTTTGTGATAGTGATCTGAGCACGAACGTTTTTTGTGCTCGAAGAAGCGTTGTACTATTCGGTTGTTGCAAGAATCGAATTCTCAGCGAGGAATCCCTGTTTTTGACCAGTATATGCTTGCTGGCTGTGCGTTTTAGCTGATCTTGATTAGTTCTTGTTGGTTGTGATTTGGTCCCTAGCATTGATCTGAATGCGAGCGATTTCTGTGCTCTAAAGTAGCCTGATCTGTATTGCTAGCTGTAGGAATCGAACGATTAGCTAGAAGTCCCTGTTTGATCGTTATTTGCCTGCTTATTTTGCTTATTTCGGTTGTTTTTCTGTCCTGCTAGCGCTAGTTTTCACTGCATTTGATTTGGTCCTTGATAGTAATCAGAATGGGGTCGGGTTCGTTGATCCTGTTTTACTATTTTTGTGCTGCAGACTGCAAACATGAGTTCTGAGGAGGCCTCTGCTCCTGCCCAAAGTGTGCCCGAGTCTGTATTGAAGAAGCGGAAGCGAGATGAACAATGGGCTCTTGCAAGAAAGAAGCAGGCTCAGGAAGCCAGGCAGAATAGTATAGCAAATAGGAAGCTGATCTTTAAGCGAGCCGAGCAGTACATTACAGAATATCGGGAGCAGGTGTTGTGCAAGTCTGTGGTTTAGTTGTAACAAAGGACCTCCCGCCTGAAACTTTCTGAAAATGCTGTACTGGACCTTTATGTACACAGGAGGATGATCTTATTAGATTGAAACGTGAAGCCAAGTTGAAGGGTGGTTTTTACGTGGATCCTGAACCCAAGCTGCTGATTGTAATTCGAATCAGGGGGTAAGTGCTTCTGGCAATAAGTACTAGCAAGGTTTTTGTTCCTTCTTCTCTTTTTAACCTGCGGCTGCTTGCAGTATCAATGATATGCACCCGAAGACCAGGAAGATATTGCAGCTTTTACGACTTAGACAGGTATTGCATTGGGGCTTTTCTTCATTCTTGCTGCATAAAGGTAACTCTTTTAATACTCATGTTATACATTGGGGTTGTGCAGATTTTTAATGGTGTATTTCTGAAAGTTAACAAGGCAACAATGAACATGCTCCGACGGGTAGAACCATATGTCACTTACGGGTATACTGTTTTGAGCCGTTGGGGTCGTGAAATTATCTTTTTAATTACTGTTGGCATCTTCCTGTCTGCTGAATGCTCATGATGGCTCCATGAATCACTCCAGATACCCAAACTTAAAGAGTGTGCGAGAGCTTATCTACAAAAGAGGATTTGGAAAGCTGGACAAACGAAGAGTTGCTTTGACAGACAACAGTATCATTGAGCAGGTTTGCCGCATTGCACTAACATGTGAAAATCTGAAATTGCATTTTCTGTTGCAATATGAGCTGAGCTCATACTGCCTGTTCCTTGTACCATGAATGCATGCTTGAATAAAAATTTTCATTTCAGGAACTTGGCAAGTACGGTATTATATGTATTGAGGATCTTCTACATGAAGTTTATACCGTTGGTCCCCACTTCAAGCAAGCAAATAATTTTCTGTGGCCATTCAAGTTAAGTGCACCACTAGGGGGCTTAAAGAAGAAGCGAAATCACTACATTGAAGGAGGAGATGCAGGAAACAGGGAAAATTATGTCAATGCTCTTATACGGAGGATGAACTAACTGTCCTCCCACAACAGGGGGGGTTAGACTTGTTTGCTACTGATGGCATCCAAGTAGCTGCACAGTCTATGCAGCAGCCATTTTTGTATGTTAGGAGATTGAGAGATGATTTTAATCTTGAGATAAGAGTTCATAGCAGTAGATGCGAGCGGATAGTTGGTGATTGGTTTTGGTGATGCTTTGGAGATCTAGAGTTCTTGAGCATGTGCATTTGGAGCACCTTGTCAATTTCTATTCAAGAGAAATTACTTCTTGCAAATGACATGTTGCATGTGTCGGGGTTTTCAGCTTTGATTCATGCCGGCTAGTTTAAACAACTCTTACTCTGTGTGAAGAGGCTGCCAGTGTGCATGTCTAAAGTTTGCACGCGGAGGTGGCCAATTACTGCAACTGTGCTGGTTTCTGTCACGTGTTAATGTTTAAAATTTGGGCTTATTGGGAGAATCCTTAGTCTGTCCTTGGGAAAGGAGCCTAGCAGACTACAAATCCACAGGGAAAGATTTTAAATCTTTGTGAGGCAATGCTCATGAGAAACATTGTGCATTGCTGTGAGGTGATGCCAGTAAGACTGCAAGTGTAACTTCTGATTAGACAATGGCTCAAGTGGATGTTCAGTTTAAGCAAGCCGAGATTGTTATGATTATAGAGGATGACTTAAGCTTTGTAAACTTAAATGTTTTTCTGGTTCCGGACTGCAGGTAGACCAAAAATGTTTAGTTGATTAGGTTTAGTCATAAGGCATAGAAAAATGCTTAGTTGATGAGTGAGAAAGTCCTCCCTCTTTGAGAATTGTTGTAATGATCAGGTTGTAGGATAAATCCTTTGCACTTGTCCTCCATAAAATGATGGGGTATGTGCTCCCAAGAAAGGGGGGATCTCTTCATTGTGTGAAAGTCTTGGTATTTGAACTCTTTGAAGAAGGCCAATTTAGAAGTTATTGATCTGGAGGACTTGATGATACATCTTGGTTTCTGCCCCAGAGAAAAGTTCAAGTCTCTCTTTTGTGTGGGAAATACTATCGATTGCAACTATCTAGGGGCCCAAATTAGGAGTTATTGAGCTTGAAAGTGTTAAGAGAGGCAAAGGGATGTGTAATTCATGGTTGAATGAGAAGTGGCTGTGGATTTCTCGTTGCTAAACATTGTTGTTGTCTGGTCTCTTTGTGGGCAGGGTAAGTCTTGTTTCCTCTTGGCTGAAACTGTAAAAATCAATGGGGTTTGCGTGTTTTAACTTTTACTGGAGCTGAGTTGGTGATAATTAATGGATGCATGCCAACATGTCTTCAAATCATTAACTTGCGTATCAAGATTCCTGCCTAGCTTGATGTTGCTTACTTATGCTGAAACTGAGTCGATGGGAAATAATGGTTGTCAACATGACTTCATATCATTAGCATGTTACTCAGGACGACTGGCTAGCACAGATTACTAACTTTTGCTGAGACTGTGTCCATGATAAATGATGGATGTGAATCTGACTTCAAATTGTGAACTTGTTATCAAGATGCCTGCTTAGGTTGTCTGGTTTCTCTTCTCTTTTAAATGAATGGGGCTGCCTCTCTGCACTCTTGATATTTAAACCGAGCTGATAGGAAGTTTGACCTCAAAGTTAACATCTTTTGTACATGTCTGCTCTTGTCTGTCAAATGCATCTTTTTGTGGGGTATGTCTGCAAGTCTTAGCTAATGTTTCAAGAGTGAGCTGATGGGGATCAATACTTGAATAATTTTTGACTTGGTGGAATGTGTACAAGTTAGTTTTCTTAGCATTGCTGAAATGTTCTCTGGCTGCTCATCTGGCTGATGGTTTCCTGCTGATGAAGTCCTGCAAAAGCAGAGACCTTGAATACTTGAAAAGCTGAATCTTGGTGGTGATAAGTGGTGTTTTTGTCCAAAAATATTCTTATATTTAAGAAAAAGTGGTTCTCAGCATGAGGCTCCCAACTTTTTCTTCCAGCCTCTGTAAATGGACTGTCCTAGTCCAAAAATACTGCTGTATTTAAAGTGATGCTCTAAGTCTGAGGTTAGCAACTTTTATTCCTAAGGCTGCCAGAGCTAGGAGGTCAAGCCAGTTTGGAGAAACCATAAGATGACCCTTGATGGGGACAAGAGTAGGCTCGTCAATCTTTTTAGGGTCTTGACCCTGAAGTTCTTAAGTTCTCAGGTTCAATACTGGGATGCCCTGGCAGTTAGTAGAAAGAAGCTCTAAAGTTTGGATATGCAAAAGTTTTTTGTATAAAGCTTAGGCTGGTTGTTAGGCTGCAGCCTGAATGCATTATATTAAAAATGCTGTAAATTTCTTTACCTTTTCTGCCACATGCTGCTTTTATTGTGACGGTGAGGGATGCCCAAGGTATGTTGTTAAGTGGACTGGTACATTTGCTCTGGTCTCTACAGATGTATCCTTATCTTTACTGGTAGCATAGTCTGGTAACCTAACGTTGCTATTACTCTTTGAGATGAAGATTTGACAACCTGATGCAACTGACGTGGGTATTTTAGTGTTCGGCTGGTAGGTCTTCTTTCTAAGAAAAGTTAGATATCCTGTGTCATTAGCTAAAAGGCGATGATAATGGGTTGCTGAAGCATCTGCACGTTGGAAGTAGCCCCATTTGAGCCTTGAAGGACATAGCATACTTGCTGTCCTTAAACATGGTGGAACTCTCCTCCAAATTTTCAATGGATATTGTTTGTCCTGGTTTTGACTTAGGGTTCTTTGACTGGGTGAGCTAGTGTTGTATAGTTCGATAGTTCTAATCATAGGAGTTCTGAGTATTTGAAATTTTATTAATTGTTAGTGGCTTTCAAATAAAGCAATGCTTTGACTCAAAAGGTAGAGGTGAGTGCTTTGTATTTGAGGGTGTGTCTTGAGCTCAACTGAAGATTGGTATTGACTTGTTAGCGATGGACACATACATGCTTGGTAGATATTCCTTTGAATTTGGCATTATGAAGGCAAAAAGCGAATTCTCATCCTTATTCACTTTGTGAACATTGCATTCACTTTGTCACTGTGAATAATGGCCTTTTAAAATGTACTCAATTTTGTTGCTTGGAAGGTGAATAGTACATGTGGCATGGGACAAACAAGGGACTTTCAAGTTTATTGTGTGATGTGGTGTGGTGGTCAGTTGATTGGATGGATGGAATGAACATGTTTTAGACACACCTAAATTTCTTTGTGAGCTTGACTATCATTGATAAAATACCAGCTCTTAATATTCCCCCTTTACGTAGCCAGGGAGTGTGGCTTTGTAGGTGTCGCCAACATGATCTCTCTTGTTGTTGCCTCTCTAACCCTCCTCTCCCTTACTCCTATATGTTAATGTCCCTTGTTTTAGACATTCAGTTTACTTTTTTATTGTTGACTGAGGCTTTGTTGATATCCAAGACATTCCATAGAACTTATCATCACATGGATTGTGTAGTCAAGTATTGGGCTAGCTAACCATTGCATGAAGTTATGTTGATCTCATATTGTTATTTGTGAAGTGCCTTGTAGTAGAAGCCCAAAATAATCAAGGCATCACAATCAAATCTTTGAATCTTTCTTCACATTTGTTATTAGTGTATATCATCTCTAACGATTGTGTCTGTTTGACCATCTTCCCTTTAGTTGTGATTGTTGTAGTTCTTCTTTTGGTAGGGATTAAGACATCAAACTTCTTTAAGGTTTGGTCAATATGGCCTTTTTGGGAATGAAGTGAAGTTGATTTTTGATAGCAAGAGATGGAAATACATAATCCCTATGAGTATCAAATGACAAACATTGCATGATATTGTTAGGGATTAAGACATCAAACTTCTTTAAAGTTTGGTCAATATGGCCTTTTTGGGAATGAAGTGAAGTTGATTTTTGATAGCAAGAGATGGAAATACATAATCCCTATGAGAATCAAACGACAAACATTGCATGATATTGTTAGACTTTGGGAGCTCACATATAGATATTTTTAATGTTGACTGAGGCTTTGTTGATATCCAAGACATTCCACAGAACTTATCATCACATGGATTGTGTAGTCAAGTATTGGGCTAGCTAACCATTGCATGAAGTTATGTTGTTCTCATATTGTTATTCGTGAAGTGCCTTGTAGTAGAAGCCCAAAATAATCAAGGCATCACAATCAAATCTTTGAATCTTTCTTCGCATTTGTTATTAGTGTATATCATCTCTAACGATTGTGTTTGTTCGACCATCTTCCCTTTAGTTGTGATTGTTGTAGTTCTTCTTTTGGTAGGGATTAAGACATCAAACTTCTTTAAGGTTTGGTCAATATGGCCTTTTTGGGAATGAAGTGAAGTTGACTTTTGATAGCAAGAGATGGAAATACATAATCCCTACGAGTATCAAATGACAAACATTGCATGATATTGTTAGGGATTAAGACATCAAACTTCTTTAAGGTTTGGTCAATATGGCCTTTTTGGGAATGAAGTGAAGTTGATTTTTGATAGCAAGAGATGGAAATACATAATCCCTATGAGTATCAAATGACAAACATTGCATGATATTGTTAGACTTTGGGAGCTCACATATAGATATTTTGTATGCCCCTTTTGGCACTTGATAAAGGCCTTTGCTTGATGTTTTGGATGATGGTAGCTTGTAGGTATGTGCAAAGCTACAAGAGAATCACAAAGCAAGCAAAATTAGGCAGTTGTGCATGAACACATTTGCACCCCAAAAACTTAAAGGACAATGCTCCAAGTGCACATTTGTTTTGCCCATTAGACTACAAGTGATCAACAAGAACTTGTACTCACAATTCAAAGTTCTTGAAATCTTTTGCCAAAAAAAAAAAAAAAGACTTTGTTGAGCACCTTGTATTTGCAAACGAGTGGATTTACTATTGTGTTTTGAAAACAAAGGTACTCAAATCTAGAGAAGCATTGTGTGAATGATTGCAAACCATTGATCTTTGAATTGGGACTTGGCACGTGTGTTATTAGGTTTTTTAGTGGGCTTGCACATTTGACCTTTGAAAAGGTTGATTAAATATGAAGTCAACCTCAAGAGTTAATAGATATTTGAGGAAGCAATGTAGATGTTAAGAACATGTCAATTGCTCAATAGTTCATGGAACTTGCCATCCAACACTTGACTATTGTGTTTTGAAAACAATGGACTCTAACCTAGAGAAGCATTGTGTGAATGATTGAAAGCAATTGATCTTTGCTTTGGGGCTTGAAATGTGTAGTATTAAGTTTCTTAGTGGGCTCTTGCATTTGACATCTCAAGAGGTTGATTAAATGTGAAGTCAACTTTGAGGAAAGCAAATAAATATTTGAGGAAATATTGTAGATCTTAATAACATGTCAATTGTTCAAAGCATTCATGAAAATGGCCATCCAAAACCTTTTGGAAAAATTTGTACCTAAGCCATCTTCATAGAATTTGCGACTTATGTATAATAATTTGCACGAAGTTTCTCTTTGATAAGTTGCACCTCTTGAGACCTTTTATCATAATTAGCCAAACCTCTACTATATAATATGGTCTCAATCTATAATACCATCAATCCACCACGTGCTTTTCTAACAGGTCTTGGAAGTCATTTATTACTTCTTGAAAAGTTGGTGGTATATTAGTGAGATCAAAAGACAACTACATTGCTTGTTGAAAAGTAGTTAGTATGTTAGTGAGATCTGATGATAACTCAGAATAACGGCCATATCAAGTCACAAAAGTAGTAGGAATATTTTTGTTCCTAGTATGGATTTATTGACAGGCAGCAAGTCAACTAAAGTAAATTACCTAGCTCCTTACAACCTATTAATGGGTGCTTCTTGATTGTCACATTATTTCGATGTTTATAATTTGTGCATGTTTGCCATGTGCCTTCAGTCTTCTAAATAAGATGAATAGAACTTAAAGGAGATTATTCATCTAGTTTGACTTGCCCTTAAAATATTCAATTAGTTGACTCACTACCTTATCTTTTTAGATTTTGGTTGTTATAACAAATATGTTAATAGATATTAATAGTATAAGGAAGTAACTTGAGTTTGTGGTTGTTCCTTGTTTTGGAGGTAATCCAATAGAATAATATATCTTTAAAGTCCGTGTTAAAAAAATATAACACTCAATGCAACACTTGATAAAACAATGTCAAGGAAACACTTGTTTTATGGATTCATTATTAATTCAAAAATTTGATATTTGAGTATTATTTGTATAATTTAAAGTTTGATAATGAGACTTTTTTCAAAGGATTTTGTGTTGACAAACTGCCATTAATTGTTTAATTTAATTGAATGGAAAAGCTTGGTTTTTTGAGTAAAACCATTATTTGCATAAAGTAATATCCAAATGTTTAAGGTTGTGGAAATCAAGCCACTAGTTTCTTGTCTCACCTACATTTCATTTCCATGCAATTTGATTTGCATAGGTAGTAAGCTTAGTCAACATTTTGGATTCTTCCTTATGTTGGACAAATTCTTGAATGTTATTTTTGTATAAGATGTCTTTCAAATCCTTTTAGAAAGTCCATGCTTTTTCCATTTTAAGTAAACCATGTGCCATCTCAAAATTTTCTAGACCATGAAAAGGAGGGAAAGCAACATGTGCGATTTACATATTAATCTAGGAATCTACATGTATTGTTTGCCTTTTACCCTCCTCCTGATGTAGGAGCATATGAAAGTGCTACAGTTGCATTAATAGTTGAGACTAGGGACATTTCTTGAACTTAGATAAATTTGTTTTTGGCCTATCTATTACTTTTATGAATTCACTCGTCCATCTACTCTTTCTCATCCATCACTTTAAATTGATCGCTTCCATTAACATCAAAGATATCAATATGTTCCTTGATGAAGGGCAAATTTTGTCCAAATAAGACAAATCCATGTTGACCTTGAGATTAGCCTTTAGACTCGTTAACTAAGAAATTTTTGAAAATAAAAGATGTGCTTGATTAGCCTTTATTCATTGCTCAAGTAAGATTAGAAATGGAATAATTTTAGTTAAATTTAATATAAGGAGCTTTAAACCATTAGCAAATGATGCTAACTTGTAAGTTTCCACTCATCTCCTAGTTAAAACTAGTAAAAAATTTCCCAATCATTTTATACGTAAGAACTAGCAAAATCCAATGTGTAAGTTGTGAATCAATCACTTCCCCCACATAATTTTCTCGTACATTCATAGATTTTATTTATTCTTGAAAATAGGTAACTTTTTCTATAGAAGGTCCATTGTAACTAAGAATAGCACTACCTTAGATAAGGAATAGCAAAATCTAATATGTAACTTATAATTATAGCAATTTTATGTGTGGCGATTTCATGACAACTAGTAAATACAACACTTTCTTAGATAAGAATGAGCAAAATTGTACCCATAACTAGCAATTCAGTCTTTGGTTATGTGGTGGTATTTAATTTAGTAAATAAGGTGCTTTGCCATGTAGAAATTTCATGATAACTAGTAGATATAATACTTTCCTAGATAATAATTTGCAAAAATCCGTCATAAATAGATGCTTGGCCTTTTTTTTTTTGGTTATATGGTAACTCCCATCCACCAAACGTGTTAAGAGCTACATGATGCTATAAGAATTTCAAACACTCCTAATAACTTTGGTTTTTGATCCCTAACATGTTAAAAATTGAAATCACTCCTAATTTCTTTAAGGCCAAACAATTAATTTCATATGTAGAGACAAGATTTACTTTTCAAACAGTTCAAATGATCAACTCACAAATATCTAGCCATAACTTTGTGGTAGCTAAATTTTTAAAAATTTTCTACTAAGAATAACTTAAAAACTATCTTGCGAATGCCATTGATGACAATCCTTTTGGAACTTATACCATCTTGATACTATTAATAAATTTCATCACAATTTACTTTACTAAGTTACACAATAATTACATAAGGTGATGGGTAACAAACTTTGACAAAGAGAATGCCCTCAATGTTGAAGAAGACAAGTTGAAGTCATGAAATACAAAAATGAACTATGGGAGGGAATTTGAAATGCTTTTAACCCAAAAGTGAGTGATGTTGGAAGCCAATATCTAGATAAAGGGAAGTCAACACCTTGTAGACATTCATATCATTACAAAATGTTTTTATATATAGTCTTTTGCATACTTTTTAAAAAACAAGGCACATAAACATATTGTTTAACTTAATGATGTACTTTTGTAGTAACATGCACAATGAGCATCCCTCATGTATTTCCAAATCAAAATAGACCTCTATTACATTCATTAAACAACCTTATATTGTAGAACAATGACACTAATCAAGAATTATTGACTTTGTTAACCAATCAACAACAGACACATCATAATTCAATGGAATGAAAATTAGATCATGAAGTCCTTCAAAGCCCTTTAGCGGCATATTCACTGGTGATGTACTCACATGGTTGGGTCATTTTGAAAATGTTTTGACACATGAATTGTGAATGTTACTTGAAGGTATTGTAGCTACATGGTTTGCAAAATAAAAAGATTTTGATGAAAGTCAATACATTCAATCTAAAAGTCAATTATTTCACGATTTTGCACCACAAATCCTAGCATGAACTATTTTTTAACTATTAAATTTATGCAAAAAATTGATGAATATGTCACATGAATTTTGGTAAAATATAATGGTGATCTTCACCTTGATCAAGGTGATCATCACTTTGACTTGATTGAATAGTCACATACACTAAAGGTGGTCCTCACCTTGATTGTCTCACTCCACTCAAGGTGGTCATCACCTTGATTACATGCCATTAATCACCTCTAATCAAGGTGGTCTTCACCTTGATTGTCTCACTTCACTTAAGGTGGTCATCGCCTTGATTACATGCCATTCATCACCTCCAATCAAAGTGGTGTTCACCTTAAACAATCACCACCTTGACTAAAATTCACCTTGATCGAGGTTACCATCACCTTGATTGAACCCCATCACCGCGAATGGATTCATCCCATTTAAGGTAATCCAACATCACCTCCACTCAAGGGGATAAGTGTCATCCTAATTGCATCCATAGAATACACCATGATCTTGATAAAGTTGAATTATCATGTTGAGTTAATTACCTCCATTGACATCCATCACCTTGACATTAAAGCCATCAAACAAGTCCAATTTCTTGCAACTCCTAAAGAGCTTCCACCAAGAGCTAGTGGAGAACATAAAAGGTTGGTAGAGACACATGAGTGCATGCAAAATTGATCAAACACAAAAAACTCATGAACAATTGTGCTTCAATAGATTGCTAAACTATAGACTAGTGGTGGTCAACACTAAACTAAAGAGGGAAAATTCATTAAACTATAGATTGGTGGTGGTCAACACAAGAAACTTAAAGAAATGGAAAACAAAAACAAAACAATGATAGGCCCTAAGGCTTCAAAAGTGAAACACAAACAAATGCTCAATAAGAGTGAAGCATGCATGCAAGGACTGAAGACAAAGGCATATCTTGGAGCATATAAGGAAATCCAACCATGTAGGAAGTTTGAAAATTTTAGAAATTTTTCTAGCTATATAGAGCATGATTCCTTAGTTGATCCATCTACATAGTGGACTAGAAATACCAACTCAAGGATCTCTTACTCCTAAATGATTGGACCATCAATTAGAAATTGAAACCATTCCCATCCAAGAACTCATTGACAATTTAATAGAGCTATCCAGTCAAGAAACAAACCAAAAACTAGTGGAAGGATTGTGATAACAAGATCTTAGGAGGACATTTCACAAATCATATGGGAGTCCATTTAAAACTTCAAATATGCCTCAGAGTTTGACATTAGCTAACGATTATAGACTCTTGAGCAAAATCCTAAGTACTCTAAGATAATTACACATAGTCGTAAAGGCATGGTCGGCGGGGCAGGATCAAATTTCATCGAGGAAGTGCGTGATGGATAGGCAGATGTCCCGCTTGGTGAAGATTAGGCACTCCTCTGGACTCCCTACATTCACATTATAGATCCTTGGGAAATCATACCTGCCATGTATATTTGGGTTATAATCTACACCTATTCTTTGTGAATATGGTATGCAGGTGGGATCATTGTGCTAATCTAGTATGGTGCTACAGAAAGCCATCCAAGCATCAAGGTTGGAGTCCCAAACGTGTCGCCGCCATTTCAGATGGGCTTCGGATCTGCTGACAGTCTTTGGAATCTTCTAAACCTTGTCTTGCCAATAGTTTGTGGGCTCACTCTACCACCTTGTAGGATTTCTTACTCTTTCCTATGTCCACTTGTTCCCTAATCTTTGGATGAGCCTGATCACTAGCTCCACCACTCTTAAGATAAGACCCTTTCTCAGGAGGGAGGGTATTGGAAGGAGAAGTTGAATGGTTGGCGTTTATTCTCCCACTGCTCCCAGACAATTAGTTCTCGGGCCTAGTTTACATGATAGCATTCCTCTCTTTGTGGAATTAGGACCTTAGGAACTTAATGTGCCTTTGCTTGGAGTCTCCTTTATGCTAGCTCCACCTCCTCTCTCTATTTGCGCTTCCTTTCCACAATCCTCTCAGGGGCGGCTTCCTCACCCTGCTCCTCTGTTTGTGCTTGCACATGTTGTGTTGGGCTTAGCTCTCATGGCTGCTCTTCTTTGTCTTGGCCCCACTCGAAGTTTGGCCCATTCTGTTAGGGTTGTGGTGGATGGTTGAGCTTCTTTGTCTTGGCCCCGCTTGAAGTTTGGCCCTTCTTCTCTTGGCAGTTTTGTTGGGGCTGCAGTGGATGGTTGAACTTGTTGTTCTGGTTCTCCAATGGTGCGCAAATCGGATGCCGTAAGCGCGCGTAGTGAGCATCAGAAGGTCCTCAAGAACAAAAGAACTCTACTTTTTGCACACAAATCCATGTAGAAAGCTTGCATGACATGAACAAGAGACCAATTGAGTGCAATCTCCCCCCATGCCTTGTGTGAGCGCTCCACAAAGCATGTATTTTATATATTAATCATCTTCAAGCTCAAATAATAGCCCAAATTGCAAAATAGCACGCTTTTGGCTTTTGAGTTTGCTTTAGTGCCAAATAGAAATAAAGCTAATGGGCGCCCAAGAAGTCATGCATACCCAATACAATGTCCAAATACAAATATCTAAATCGTGCGCCCATGCGCATACAAAAATAATAAATAAATATCAAATGCCTTGATAAATAGGCGCGACAAAATATAGGCACCATGCCTAAGGTATGCGCCCAACAAAATATAGATGATAACTCGAATACACGCTATCCTCCAATGCTTTCCACCACCATTGTTGCTATCTCTACACATCAACTGAAGCATTTACAATCATTAGTAAAATAATACAATTAAACCGACAAAAGTGAATACCTAGCAGTCTTCAGCTACATAAATAAATCAATTGGTTAGAAATCAATCCTAACCTTAATGTATCACGAGTGCGCACTCTAAACTCATAAACGTTTATTAATTTAAATATGTATTTTGCAGAATCACCCACTATGGAATCACCCATGTACACACTAAATTCACAAAACGCCCGAAAAGGATAGGCATCCCCATCGACTTCTCGCACAAAGAATCCACTTTGTGTATGAGCCCCGGTAATAAAAGTTTACGGAATCCACTGTAAAACCTCACGGAATCCACCGTGGCATGGAATCCATCGTGAAATATGCCTCCTGGCATCATACCGCCGGGGTGGGATAGCAATTGTCCTCAATTGCTATTAGCTCAATGTGGAGCTAACAGAGTGGGGAAAGCATTTAAGTCTCTAGTGTGCATCCATTGGGCCTCTTCAACAGGATGGTTTTTAAACTTGACCAAATATCTAGAATATCTACGGCCAGTTCTAGTGGTCATAAAATCAGTATCTATAATAGCTTCAGGCTCAAGGATTTCAGTCTCTTCATCTAGCAAAGGTGGGTTTTCATAGACAGGGTGTACAGGTAATTGGCCTCTAAAGGGTCATAATAAACTAATATGAAAGGTGTTGTGGATTTTCCAATGTGGTGGTAGTTCCAGTTTAAATGCATTGTCATTGATTTTGTGTATGATCTTGAATGGTCCATAGAATCTAGGTGCTAATTTCACTACTGGGTGTTTATCTACACTTTCTAATCTACGTTTTTCTATACGTAACCAAACATAATCATTAACTTTGAAATTCATGGCCTGTCTTTTCTTATTTGCTTGCTTTGTATATGATTGTTGGGCTTTGGCAATCATATCTTTAACTTCATCAAAAATAGTAGCGTGCATGTTAGCAATATCATCAGCAGTCTGAATTTTATTTGATAATGATGCAATAGGTGTAGACAATCTATAACCATAAATAACTTCAAATAGTGCTTTCTTTGTAGCTGTGTGGTGTATTATTATATGCAAACTGAAGTAAATATAGATGTGTATCCCATGTATGTGGTTTTGAAATAGTGTAAGCGCGTAAAAGATCTAAAATAGTACTGTTAGTAGCTTCTGTTTGACCATTTGTTTCAGGATGAAATGTAGATGAAAAATCAATCTTTATTCTTAAGTTAGCAAACATAGTAATCCAAAAATTATTACAGAATCTAGAATCACGATAAAAAATAATTACTTTTGGTAAACCATGATTACTAAACACAATTTTCAAAAACAATTAAGCTGCTTGAGATGCAGTTAAAATTTACTTGAATGGAATGAAATATGCTTGTTTGCTAAACCTGTCTACAACAGTCCAAATCATATCATGGTTAGCTTTAGTGTTAGGTAAATCAGTAATAAAATCCATAGAAATCTGTTCCCATGGTCGTGATGGAATAGATAAAGACATCAATAAACCATGTTGTTTACTATGATGTCTCTTAACTCTTTGACAAACTAAACATTCAGAAACAAAGTTAGATACATCAGTGTCCATATGTGGCCAATAAAAATCTTCAGTTAATGTACGCAAAGTAGATATAATACCTCTATGATCTTGATATGGAGGACAATGAATCTCATTCAAAACAAATGATCTGAATGGAACTGTAACACATAATCTCTTTTCATAAAACATGAATCCATTATTGTAAGACAATGAATCAATAGGAATCCCATTATTTGCAACTAGTTTATTCCGATGAGATTGAAAAGTAATATCTTGATGATAGGTATTTTTCATAGGGATAAGGAAATCAAATGATATGACAGAAATATTATGAATTGTTGGTCTTCTACTTAAAGTGTCGGCTACTACATTCTCTTTTCCTGGTTGATATTGTATAAGGGGATGAAAACTCTGAATGAAAGCTGCCCATTTAATATGTCGGTCAGATATTTGGGGTTGACTAAGGAGATGTCTAACGCTCTGTTGGTCAGTTTTAATCATAAATTCAGAACCCATTAAATAATGTTTCCATTGACGTAAAGCTTGTACTACAGCTAGCAATTCTTTATCATATGTAGAATATTTAAGTTCAGGTGGTTCCAATTTACATCTAGAGTATGCTATGGAATGATTATCTTGCATAAGTACGGCTCTTATTCCAGATCCGCTAGCATCAGTAACTACTAAAAAGAATGGTCTATTGAAATCAGGTAGTTGTAATATAGGAGCATGGGTTAATGCATGTTTCAATAAATTAAAAGATTTTTGTTGATTATTAGTCCAGTTATAAACAATACCCTTCTTTAAAAATTTAGTCAAAGGCAAGGCAAGTAATGAGAAATTTCTTACAAACTTTCTGTAAAAACTAGCAAGACCTAGAAAAGAATGTAACTCATGCACATTTTTGGGTATGGGCCAATTTAAAATTGCTTCTATCTTTTTAGGGTCAACCTTAATGTCTTTTGATGAAACAATATGACCTAGATATTCAATTTCTGTTTGAAAGAATTCACTCTTTTTTGGATTAGCATACAATTGATTATCTTTTGACAACTTGAAAACTAAAGACAGATGTTCATAATGCTCATTCTCATTTTTACTGAATACCAATATATCATCAAAGAATACTATAACACAATGCTGATATTTCAGAAATATGCAATTCATCATTTGACTAAATGTAGCAGGTGCATTAGTTAATCCAAAAGGCATCACTAGAAACTCATAGTGTCCAAATTGTGTTCTAAATGCAGTTTTGAATATATCAGATTTATCTAATCTCACTTGATGATAACCTGATTTAAGATCTATCTTACTGAATATGGCAAAACCTTGTAGTTTATCCATAAGATCATCTACCCTAGGAATTGGATATCTATTCTTAACAATAATTTTATTTAGGGCACGATAATCAATGCACATGCGATAAGTATTGGTCTTCTTCTTTACCAATAAAACAGGTGCGCCAAATGGAAAACTACTAGGTCTAATTAATCCTCTGTTTAGCAATTCCTCTACTTGATTTTGAATTTCTTTATGTTCAATTTGGTTATGCCTGGTGGTTGTGTACCAGGAATTAAATCTATTTTGTGATCTTCAGGTCGTGAAGGTGGTAGTCTAGGTGGTAAATTATCAGCAAAACAATCTTTAAATTGAGCAAGAAATTGTTTATGCCTAGGATGCACATGTTTTTCTTTAGCTTGAAGTTCATTCACCCAAATTAAATAATATTTACTACTTTTATGTAATGCACGTTTAGACTGAGTATGAGTAAGCAGTGGAAAATTATTGGAGGCATGCATACCATGCAATGTGATTTGTTTTCCTTGAAAATAAATTTTAATTGAATGCATGGAATAATCTATGTCAGGATTATATTGATGTCGCCAAGGCATACCTAGGATAATATCACTAGACTGCAAAGGTACAATTAAGAAACTCCTTCGTTCAATGTATTCACCAATTTTAATTTCTAAGTTATGCACCTCTTGTGTTCCATTATATCTTGTGCCTAGGAATGTTGCTTTAATGCGATAATGTGTAGAAACAGTTTGTAAATTCAATTCTTTCACTAACTTTGCAAAAATAAAATCATGTGTGCTACCATCATCATGAAAAATAATCTTTTCTTTACCATACACGAAACATTTCATTGTCAACAAAGAATGTGGAGTTGGCCTACCTGGCAAAGTATCCGAAGGAGTACCAATGTCATCATCATCTTCTGTAAAGTCAGGATTTCCTCACGTTCTTCATCTTCCATTGCTCCAAGATAATTGATATGGACAGGTGGTTTCTTTGACTGGCAATTGACTGCTAGATGTCCAGGTTGATGGCATTTGTAACAAACTATAGGTTTGGCTTTAGATACATTGTTGGCAATGGCAGGAAGTCTAGGAATATTGGGATTTGGCTGTGAGGATGGCTTAGGGTTTGGATTGGTATTTGATGGCAAAGCATGTGGTCGTGTCCAAGACTTACAGAATGTAGATGGAAGAAAATGACTTTGATTGAATCTTCTAAAATTTAAATTGAATCGCTTGGAACCATAGTTACCATTGGCTTGAAATTGTTGTGGACGCTTGTCTCTTCCTCGAATCTTGTCTTTAGTGTCATGAGTCAAGGAAATTGCATCTTCAAGAGTTGTTGGCTTGAACATATTGACTTCAGCATAGTAATGTCTAAGTAAGCCAGACATAAACTTGTGTTTGTGAGTCGCTTCAGGTACGTCTTCGAGCATGCATAGTTGCAGTAGAGCATTCCAAAAACGTTCAGTGTATTGGGAAATAGGTTCACGTTCTCTTTGCTATAGAAGATCCCATTGCTTAATGGCTTTTTCATGGAATTGAGGAGGAAGGAAATTCTGAAAAAACTTCTTTTTGAAACTTTCCCAGGTAGTGGGACAATCAATGCTCTTGCGAACCACAGTCCACCATAGAGATGCTCGATCGACTAAATGATTAGTGACACATTTAATTTTGTCTTTCTCAGCATATGTCTCTTCATGAAAGTAATCATCAAACTGGTTGATAAATGCAAGTACAGTTTTTCCATCTCGAGATCCATTGAAAGTACGAAATTTGAAATTTCTTTTACTTATCTTTGTTTCTTTGCGGATGGATTGAGCTTCACTCGAGTGTCGCATCAATGGTACGTCGAATAAGATCTTCGGGTTGTGATCCATCTTTGTCAGTGGTAGATTGTTGCAAATTGGCCAATTGAACTTGCAAAGCTTGTCGGGCTCTTCATTCTTTATCAAGCTGCATCATAATCAAATCCAATTTTTGTTCCATCGTTGATTCGGGAAGATCACCTTCAGCCATTAAATCGTCCATATTTTGTTTCATCATCTTGTAAAAATCCAAAAGACCTCACACTCTCGAAATCTGATTAGCGGGATGAGCGTAGCTCAAAGTCGGGTATACAAGGCTTATAATTTTTTTTTGGCTTTTACAGTCTTTATCTTTTGCGGTTGCGGTGTTCATAGTCTTCGTAGAAACTGTGTATGAACTTTTGCGTTTGCTGAAACTAGTTCAGCAAGTCTGGGTATGTGAACAGAGTCTTCCAGGGAGCAATTCCGTAATTTTGTGCTTCTACGTAGGAACAACCTTTATGGGAGTAATTGAGATAAGTTGGTTTTGACTTCTGGGAACTTGCAGGACTTGCAGAGTAATAGAACTTGATGAACTTGGTAGACTAGGAAAATTAGGAAGCTTAGTAGCTTTAGTAATCTAAAGCTAAATGAATTTTTGTTTTGGGGATGTCAGTATACTGTCGACGGATTCGATGCCGCCAAATACATACTCATGCCGCTCGTCGACGAATTTTATGCTTGAAGCTTCTTAAAGCTTAATACTAAGCTTTCTAAGCTTTGACTTAAGCTTTTGAACTTTGGATATGGAAGAAGCTTACTGCTCACTGTGTAAAAAAAACATCTTGAAGAAGGAGATGTAGAAGTGGTTCTCCACCTCCTTAGGCCGGTCCTTTGCGATCAGAGGCTGCAGATAGAGGTTCTTGACCGCCAGAAAGCCACCGGCATCGATCGTTCGCGATGAAACTGACTGTAGAGCTCGATCATTCCAGGAGCTTCGCCTTTGCGCAAGATGGTAAGCGATTAGAAGCTCTCGATCTCAGCTTCGCTCTGATACCACTGGTGCATAGATCGAATGCCGTAAGCGCGCGTAGTGAGTGTCAGAAGGTCCCCAAGAACAAAAGAACTCTACTTTTTGAACACAAATCCATATAGAAAGCTTGCACGACATGAACAAGAGATCAATTGGGTGCAATCTCTCCCCATGCCTTGTGTGAGCGCTCCACAAAGCATGTATTTTATGTATTAATCATCTTCAAGCTCAAATAATAGCCCAGATTACAAAATAGCACGCTTTTGGCTTTTGAGTTTGCTTTAGTGCCAAATAGAAATAAAGCTAATGGGTGCCCAAGAAGTCAGGCATACCCAATACAATGTCCAAATACAAATATCTAAATCGTGCGCCCATGCACAAACAAAAATAATAAATAAATATCAAACGCCTTGATAAATAGGCGCGATAAAATATAGGCGCCATGCCTAAGGTATGCGCCCAACAAAATATAGACGATAACTCGAATACACGCTATCCTCCAATGCTTTCCACTGCCACTGTTGCTATCTCTACACATCAATTGAAGCATTCACAATCGTTAGTAAAATAATACAATTAAACCAACAAAAGTGAATACCTAGCAGTCTTCAGCTACATAAATAAATCAATTGGTTAGAAATCAATCCTAACCTTAATTTATCACGAGTGCGCACTCTAAACTCATAAACGTTTATTAATTTAAATATGTATTTTGCGGAATCACCCGCTATGGAATCACCCATGTATACACTAAATTAACAAAACGCCCGAAAAGGATAGGCATCCCCATCGACTTCTCGCACAAAGAATCCACTTTGTGTATGAGCCCCGATAATAAAAGTTTACAGAATCCACCGTAAAACCTCACGGAATCCACCGTGGCACGGAATCCACCGTGAAATATGCCTCCTGGCATCATCCAATTCCTAATTCTTCCAGCTTCTTCATCGAGAGCCCAGCCCTTGCCTTAAGTATTGTCATTGCTACTCAATGCTTAGGATAGTGCTCTCTTTTGGTGACTTTTCATGGAGATGGTATCTCAGGGCTCATCTTGTATGTTCCAGCTTCCTCCTTAGCCCTTTTATTGTATCCTCGCCCTCCGCATTGGTCACATGTAGGCCCGTGTTTAGGAAGGCTTGCAGTTGGACTTCGAGACTGCGTCCAATTGCTTCTACCCTTGCCAATGCCACGATTTGGTCGCTTTTCGGCAAGGCAAGGCGTTCAGAAAGGTCTCTAAATCTTCCGGTGGTCTTTTCCTCCACCCTTTCAATGCCCTGATTCTGGCCTTGAGACAACATCATGACCATTTGTTCTAGCTCTTTCTAGATTTGGAGCATCTCCTCTTTTAGCTATTTGAGGTGGTTTAGCTACTTTGCCAATCGTTCTTACTCAAGGAGGGCCACTTGGAGTTGGTTTTCCACCTTTGCCAGGTTTTTGAATGACACTTCATCTCCATGTGCCTTAGCCTCATGTAGTTCCTTAAGCAGTTGTTCCTTTTGTTGTTTCTCCTTTCGGCACTTTGAGTAGGCCTAGGTTCTTACTCTTTCGAGCTTCTTAGTGAGGAGCTTGTCTCCGATCATCTTTAGTTGGTTGAGGTGTTCTTGCATTTCCTTGTTCTGCTACTACATGAGGACTGAAAAGTCCTCCTCCAGTATCATATGTTCTCCTCTTTCCTCACTATGGCTCTTTTACATTTTTCTCCTCTGTTGTCCCTTCTAGTCCCTTTTTTGGCTTCCAACTCCTTCCTCAGGACGCTTATTTGCTTGTACTAGGTGGCTAATTGGCATTTTTTTGAGTTGGTAAGCTGAGAATATTTCACTTTCTGTTCCCAACTCTGCCATTGCTGCCCTCCTCTCTTCTTTCACTCTTTGTTGATCTTGGCATGGCCAAGGGTATGGACATAGTTGAGGCTTCTACCCTGGCCTTCTTCAGGTCTTTTCTTGATTTTGTGTCCACACCAGCAGGCCTCTTCATCCTTGGTAGTAGGGCTCCTCTAGTGTGTGCTAGACTGAGTTGTTGCACTGTGTTGACTAGGTATCATACGCAAGCCATCATGTTGCTTTGGTTCACCATTGTATCCGTGGTTTCTTGTGTGGTGGTAGTGGTGGCCTCGTGCTGGCAACCATGACGGGCGGGGGCAAGTCTAATGGGTTCTTCCCTTTGCCTTCCACTATAGGTCCTCCAGCTGCTTCTATTGTCGTGGAGCTGGTTCCATGTGCGTCTTCTAGGCTTCTCCTAGCCAACTCTTTTGCTTAGGAGGGTTTCTCGACTAACAGCCTAATGGAAAGAGCCATCTGCTCATCCTCTTCTCTCCCTAGTCTTTCCTCCTCCTCTTGTTACTTCTTCCTTTGTTCTTCCTCTGTCCTTTTGGACTCTTCTTCTGCCTTTCACATGCGGTCCTCCTCTTCTTCCTGCTTCTTCTTCCATTCCTTCTCTAGCTTCCTTGATTTCCTCTGCACAGCTGCTAGGGATTTGTTCTCTCTTGTCATAGTTTCCTTCTTCTTGCCCGGGATTTTCAACATGATTTTTCCTTGCTCCCCCTGGCTTGATGGGACCCCGTTGAGAGAGAGAGAGAGAGAGAGAGAGAGAGAGAGAGAGAGAGAGAGAGAGAGAGAGAGAGAGAGAGAGAGAGAGAGAGAGAGAGAGAGGCTTGGAGATCATAGTGAGGAGCTGTATGCCATCATCTCATTTTCTTCATTATTCCATATTACATATAACTAAAGTGAATACAACACTTTAAGGTCTACAGACCATTCACACATAGCCTAAAGTCACCAACTTATTAAATATCCCACACTTGCTGATATAACTAGACACAGCTAAGACACTGTTGGTCACACACAAGAGCTTGAAGTCTCAACACTTCCCCTCAAGCTCAAGATAAAACCTATACACTAAGTAGTTGTCGGAATCGATTGAACTTATCTTTACCCAAATACTTGCTAAAGATATTTGCAACCTATTCATCAATCTTCACATGCATAAGATCTACTTTCCTTGCAAGAACCATCTCTCTCATAAAATGGTAGTGTACCTCAATGTGTTTAGTCCTGGCATGATAAACTAGATTTGTTGCTAGTAGTACAGTACTGAGATTGTCGCATAAAACACCATATTGGGGAATATGAAAATTTCCCATAAGTTTGGGACATGTGGTTAAATCTTTTGATTTGTGAACACTATAACTCCAAATCGAGTGCTCTATAGCTCGATAGATTACATTTTTCAAGCGCATTCCAATGATAGGTCACATCATATGGTTTTGAGAAACTTATGGGCATGTTATCTGAGTACCACCTTTTTAGTATTCAAAAAATGAGAATTGGGAGATTCCCAAACTCACTAATATTGTGTTATAACAAGGTCACTAGAGCATCCGCCTCTATGTCCAAATCAGCCATAAGCTTAAGCAGCCATGCAATCTCACATGCTGCTAATGCAGCACCCTTGTACTCTACCTCAATCCTAGACAATGCAGCCGTAGGTTGCTTCTCATTGCTCCATCTAATCATTCCACTTTCAAAGTTGAAGGTATAACCACTCGTAGACATGCAATCATATGAGCATCCTGCCCAATCTGCATCCGTGTATCCAACCAGTGTCAAGGGCTTATCTTTCACATAAAACATCTCGTAATCTACAATGGACTTTACATATCTCATAATTCGTTTAACATCATCCAAGTGTGGCTTTTTAGGCTTTTGCATGAATTGAATTATGAGCCCAATTGCATAACTCAAGTCAGGCCTAGTAGATCAAACTTCCAACCATCTACCTGTACATAGTCACATCATCAATTTCAGCTCCAGTGCTAATGTCCAACTTGACATTCTGATCAAGAGGTGTATCCAGTGGTTTACATTCAACCATGCCATATTTCTTTAGCATTTCCATGGCATAGTGTTTCTGCATCAGCCATAAACCATTTTCAGCCTTGATCACCTCAATACCCAAGAAGTACTTTAGCTCACCTAAGTCCTTCATATCAAATTCAGATTTTAGCATTCTCATAACATTCAGTATCCCAAAGTCGTCATCACACGTGATTATCAAATCATCCACATAAATAACCAACACTACCAAACCTTTGTTTATCTTTTTTGTAAACAGACTATGATCAGCCCTGCCAATAGTGAATCCCAAACTCTGCAAGTAATTATTGATCCTTGCATGCTAGGCTCTCGAAGCCTGCTTTAGCCATACAATGCTTTTTACAGTTTGCATACATAATGCTGAAAATTAGGGTGTACATACCCTTTAGGCTGATCCAAATAAACATCCTCTGCTAAATCACAATTGAGAAACACATTCTTAACATCCATCCACCGCAATTTCCAGCCTTTAGTAGCAGCCAATGCGATCACTGTTCGTATGGTTGCCATCTTGGCAACATGACTGAATGTTTCCTCATAGTCTAACCCATACTGGAGCATATCCTTTAGTGACCAACTTGGCTTTGTACCTCTTTACATTGTGATTTGAATTGCATTTAATCTTGTAGACCCATTTGCAGGCAATGGTATTCTTTCCTTTTGGAAGTGGTACAAGATCCCATGTTCTATTTTCAGCCAAGTCAGATATTTCCTCATCCATAGCTATGCACCAATTTTTATCCATCACTACTTTAGCATATGTAGCAAGTTCTTTGACCTCCATCACTTTTGTCATGTACGCATAATGCTTTGTAGAATAACCATTGTAAGTCAGCCTATCCATAGGGTACCTGACTCTTTGCAAGCATTACAGTTGGTGATGCATACCAAGATGCCATCTCATCAAAGATAACATCTCTGTTCACTAGTGTCTCCCAAGTAGAGGGATCATAGCATTTATATGCCTTCTTCTCTGGTGAATAACGAATAAAGATACACTTATGTGCTTTCGGATGCAGCTTCTTCCTCTTCTCATCAGGGATGTGCACATAAGCAAGATAGCCAAATACTTTCATGTGACTGATATCAAGATTGTAGCCATACATATTCTCAAATGGTGTCATATTGTGAATACCTGCAGTGGGAGTCCTATTTAAGATATACATGGCTGTCATAACAGCCTCATCCCAATAATAGAGCGACATATTCTTCTCATTCATCATTGCATGCATAGCTTCCATTAAGACCCTATTCTTCTGTTTAGCTACCCCATTTTGATGTGGAGTGTAGCTGCATGTAAGCTGCCTACATATGCCATTTTCAGCCAAAAAACTGTCAAACTCATTTGACACATACTCCCCACCATTGTGAAATCTCAAATAAGAGATATAGCAATCAAATTCCTTTTCAACATGCTGCTTAAATTGCTAAAAAACAACAAACACCTCATCCTTTTTTTTCAGTATATAAACCCAAGTATAGCGATTGAAGTCATCAATGAATGTCACATAATACTTAGAGCCTCCCATAGATGCATTATAGGCTGCCCCCCGCACATTAGAGTGAACCAACTGCAACGGTCGCTTACTATTTCTTACATGCTTGAAAAATGTCAACCTTGACTATTTACCAAATTGACAATCATCGCAAACATGACCAATATCCGTGTAAGCAAACTTGGGTAGACCTGTAACAAGCTGTTTCTTCTGCATCATTTGCAGTTGCTAGATATTAATATGCCCCACTCTTTTATGCTGGATTTTTAAATCTCTAACTATGCCAGAGCCATGGGCAAACATGGCTAATTTCAGCTGTGGCAAAGTGGCATCAATAGTAAACATCCTGCCATTCCTATGACCACGAGCAATCAATTTGCAGCCATTACCAAACTCCTCAATGAAGCAACCATGCTTATTAAACCTAACCTGCAAATTCTGTTCAGTCTTCTAGCCCACAAACAATAGATTTTTAGTAATTGATGGGACATGTAGTACATCGTGTAAGTTCTTCTTCTTGCCATCATGGATTACCAAAGGCACTTTGCCTTTATGTTCAATGCTATGCTGTGTGTCATCTGCTATGCATACATAGCCAATCCTGTCAGATACCATGTCAGTAAACTAACCACCATGAGGCCTCATATGATTCGATGCTCCCGAATCAATATACCAAAAAGCATCCTCAGTAGACTTCTCAGCAGCCCTGTCTTTCACATATGTCATGGCAAACAATCTATCCCCAGAAGCATCATTTGTCTCACTAGACGATGCATAATGTCCATGCTACTTGCCCTTTTGATTGCCTTGCTTCTTCTAGCAGTCTTTGGCAATATGACAATACTTTCCATAGTAGTGACAATCCTTATCCTTATTAGGATTGTCAGATGGATGCTCCTGCCAGGAGCCTTTGCCTCCAGGGCTAGATCTCCCCCTGCCCTTGAGATTTCCACCTCCTCTTGCATTTGAACCTTGCTAGTTATTATGACCATAAGATACATTTTGCTGGCCTCCTTTTCCAGAACCATAACCTCTACCATGGCTGCCACGCCCGCATTGATGCAAATAAAAGACAACATCCTTGCTCTTGGAGCTGTTGGAGCCTGTAGCCAAGCCAAATTTAACTTTGTCATGAATAAGCAATGCAACTAGCTCATTGAAATCTGGTATTTCATCCCGCATAGAGATGGAAGTATCAAATGACTTATATTCAGATCCCAAACCATTTAATATCACTGCAACCATGTCTTCATTCTCAACTTGTGTGCCAATGGATGCCAGCTCATCATAATAGTCTTAATCTCTGTGTGACATAATCCTGTACAGATTTGCCTTTTCTCTCCATGTTGTTGAATTTTTGCTTTAACTGTATTTTCCTGGCACTCGTGGCTGTGCCATAATACTTGATCAATATGTTCCATGCATCTGCTGGTGACTTGCAATTCATGATCTGCATTATCATAGCATCCAAGATACACAAAGATAACCAGTGTAGCACCCTACGAGCTCTTTCCAACCAAGCTCGGTGCGCTCGTCTTTGATCACCTGTAGGATTCCTTCTAGGATTTCAGGTTTAGCTTCAACACCTGTCACCAAGTCCCAATATCCTTTACCTATCAAGAATTTCTCCATGCAAAAATTCCATATGGCATAATTATTCCTATCAGGCTTTTTTCCCACTATCTGGGTTATGTTGTCAGTTCTGTTTGCATTTTCCATATTGTAATAGACAATGGCTAGTCAACACCTGACTTCTTGCAAGCCAACAAGTCTAGCTGACCTACTGCAATCTTTGACTATTTATGATAGTTTTCTACAATTAAGTGTATGCTGTAATCAGGGTATTTCAGCCCATTAACTTCTCAAAACTATCCACAACTATGTGGCATAACCTGTAGATATATCAGTCACACCACATAGACTATGTAGTTGCTATAAATCTGTATCACGCAACCTTACTATAGTCAACCAAACATGCAGTTTGAAATTTGTAGACTATCAATGTCCAACAGCTCTTTCAAGGATAGAACTGAGATGTATACATGCCATACATGCTCCAAAAACTCTCAGACATCTACTAGTGCATGTAGGAGTCCATACATAATCATGCTGACATAGTTCAGTGCATATACATCAAGTACAAGTGTTAAATACCTTGCTTGTAGGTTGCAGTTAGCCAATACTCAGTCAAATCAGGTTTATCTAGCTCCAAAATGTCCTCAAAGTACTTCATACACGTGCTATCAAATGTAGGGGTCAATACATGACCATACAAACAACCATAGGTACTCTATCTTCAACAAACAATGTCATAGAATGCATTCCCTGTTTGTACCCAGCCAAGATAATATCAGTGCATTTGTTTCCAGCTTCAAACTTTAGCTTTCATGAGCATTCAATGCTCATCTTAGTCCTCCAAACATTTAGCAGACATATGCCATGTCATACATTTGATAGAAGCTCACCAATGTTACATAATGCTTCAGGAAAAACGAGTGCTTGCTGTCCACAATTTTATGATAGTTTTCAGCCTATCATACACTCTCAACTTTGAGTGTTTTGTCCAAGAAATTGCAGCTCAAATGCATAAGCCACAATACATATGTCTTCCAAGATGTATCTACACTTCAATGGAGCCAATAATACATGTTAGATAGCTTAAATGCTTCAACCAAGATCCAGTGTATGCTGTATATTCACTGTTTACAGTAGTTCATTCTTTGTTCCAAATCTGTGTACATGTGCATAACCTTCAAACCGAGCTTCCATCAATGCATTTCCATGTTAGGACCTTCAAGTACCTTCCAAAGTGTGTATGAAAGTTGTAGATCACTTGAGTAGTGATTATTTCATTGATTATTAGCCACCATGGGGAACCATTTGGACAACACACGCAATCACGTGATGCAATGTAGGGTGTATTCCAATAAATCTCAAGCAAAATGATGATCAGTGCTCTCTCTAATGTGGTCAATGAAGCCTCCAAATGCTCCAGACAGGACCCAAGCAACATCTCCTTCAAGCAAGATGAAATACCTTCAACAGATACCTTGTAAAAACAACAATGACAAGCAGCTTGATATTCCTAGGAACCCTTCACCTTCAGTCTTCAAGTCTTCTTCCAAAATGCAATCCACCGTAGAGCCCATTCATGGCTTTGATACCATGTTGAGAGAGAGAGAGAGAGAGAGAGAGAGAGAGAGAGAGAGAGAGAGAGAGAGAGAGAGAGAGAGAGAGAGAGAGAGAGAGAGAGAGAGAGAGAGAGAGAGAGAGAGAGAGAGAGAGAGAGAGAGAGAGAGAGAGAGAGAGAGAGAGAGAGAGAGAGAGTGTGTGTGTGTGTGTGTGTGTGTATATAAGGGTTGGAGATTAGAGTGAGGAGCTGTATGCTTTCATCTCATTTTCTTCATTATTCCATATTACATATAAGTGAAGTGAATATAACACTCTAAGGTCTATAGACCATTCACACAGCCTAAAGTCACCGACTTATTTAATGTCCCACACTTGCTGATATAGCTGGACACAACTAAGACACTGTCGGTCACACACAAGAGCTTGAAGTCTCAATAGACTCGACCCTCCCCACCTTGCTCACTAATGGTCCTTTCGCTGGAACCCTTTTGTTGCTATTGTGCTTGGGGTTGACCTCCTTCCTTCCTTGTAGCTCACTTTTCTTTTTCTTTCTATGGCTTGTTAGCTTCTTCGTTTCTCACATTTCTCACTTTTGGAGACATTGATGGGCTCTTTATGACTAGGAGAGGTGTAGCTCTTGAATAGGAGACCTCTTCAAAGTCTCCCCTACTTATTCTTCTCTTTCCATCTCTCTCACGGCTTCTTGGATGATGGCCAACACCCCTCCAAACCCTATCATAGATGCTTTTGATGCAGGCATTTTTATGTCTAATTTGTCGTGGTGGCTGGGCGACTTACCTCTTGCAGGTCTTTGGCTTGATTACAATGCCTTGGTTGACAATTCAATCATTTTAACAGACATAGGCATTCAAATTCACTTCATCTACAGCTCCTATTGTGATGCTTTCAAGCATGAGCACTGGTATCTGGGCTATGAGGGTATTGTATCGGTGACTAGATAAAGGGCATGCACCATCTTTGATTGTTACTGGATGGTGAGGTCAGGGATGTTTGCTAGACTAATCCCATCATTGGTGTGCACTTTGTCTTCAACATCTTTAGGATGCCGTAGACATCCCTCTTCAGTCTCTTTCCTTGTGTGTTTGCTAACCCTAATGCCTTCTCCACTATTTCAAGGCTAAGTACAACTTTCTGATGGTCACCATACCGTTGTTCTTTCTTGCATCAAAAGTTCTAGCCAACCTTCTCTACATTTCTATGGAGATTGCATTGATCAACTATTTGATTCACTGTGCCTTCCTTGTTCACCAACTCTTCCAAATTGTTGACACTGCGGTATTTTAGTTGGTTATAGACTTGAGTCTTACTCTAAGAACAAAAGTCGTCGTGCCATCTCAAGTTCCTATTATGGCACAACAACTTACAATTAGCTCATTTGAGAGTACCTTTTGCATGAAAAGAAAAATATTAAGGGGCAATCAGTCCACACATTCCAAGCATGAATTCCATAAAAATTTTCCTCAAGTACAAGTTCACATTATTCTTCCTTTTTTACTTTTGAAGTTTTGTTTGAAAATTTGGAGTTCAAGTCATGTTTTCTTCTCCACGTTATCCCCTCCCCCTTGGAACAATGAAGATCGTTCCTAGGATTGGAGGAAGAAGGATTAAGGGTGTTAAGTACCTGCTTGTTGTGCTTTCTTTCTTCATGAGCCATGCATAGAACAATGGGTTATACTAAGTAGGTGTGATGGTCCATGTTTTGAGGCCTAATGCCTATGTGTGTAACGTAGGTCAGGACATCCGTTAGGAAGTCACTAGAGCTCATCCTCCTAGCTATGTGTAGTTCTTCCCTAGTTAGGAGTAGATCCAAATAGGGATGGGCCATAACATGCTCTTCTAATGGTCGATTACGTGCAATACTTTGAACAAGGTAGGAGCCACATAGATTGGATCATAATTAGAGGTTTTGATTGTGCATCTTTGCTTGGCATTGGTCATAATTTGGCAGCCCTCTTGCTCCCATTGGAAGACAGAGAGCCTATCATTTTCATAGAAGGAAAGAGTTAGAGTCGGCTAGCTATTTTGGCTCTTCTAGTACCTAGGTTTTTGCAGAGACTTTGATCTTGCTATAGGTGGTGAGCAACTGCTGTTTGAGAGCTTGCTCTCGAGGAATCCTATTGACAACCAAGTCCTTGGCACCTCGAGAATCTTGATGAACACGAATTCATATTCCTCCCAACTGCATGGCACAGAATGTGCTTTCGTTGCTAATGGCTCATTAAGGAGGCTAAATCCAACCGTTCATAGCCTTTAGCAAACATGCTGAAGGTGGCATCCAAGCATTTGATGTAGGTGACCAGATCATCCCTCGTATTCACCTCTAGGTTTGAGGTCAAAGTAAGGATAGATCTTCGGAGGGTTAAAGGCCTATGGGAGGTTGGTTTGGTTGGGTTGGACTAGATAACATATCTACTGATGTCTGTTGCATGGGCTAGTTAGTGGGGTGTCTGGCAACCACTTGTGTGATGGGTTGGTCTTGCAGCTCAATTGATGTGCTACTTTTTGCTTGTGAAGCAATTGGAACAATAGAAGTGTCAAGTTGAGTCGGTTCGGATGTAGTGGGCCGCGGTTTTGGTCGATAGATCTATTGGGGCTTGATGGGTGTGGTTCTTTTTGGGTCAGTTTAGTTCTCATACCTAGCTAGCTTATAGTCTTGTGGAGATGAGTTGGAAGGTGGTGGCCAAGGGACATGCATGCCACTTGTGGTCTTGGGCAACCAAATCCAAGTGTTGCCTTTGTAGTAGCCTTAAGCACACAATAGGGCTTTTGGTACCCATCATAACTTAACCATTCATCGGTTTCTGTAGCACTAAAAGTTTCTCCTAGGCCTAGGGCATAAGGTTTTGGGATTATGGGTTCACGCAGATTGGCTTCTAGGTGACTGCGATTGTTGTTTGTGTACCCATTTGAGCTGCTACTTAGTTTTGGTGCATTTGTTGGTGGTTGTGGCCGATTTGTTGTGGTGCATTGGGATAAGTCACAACCCCCCTCCTTAGGCTTGGCAGTAAGTTACTCTATCGGTGGCACTGTGACCTTAGATGGGAGCCACGTTGCCCTTGTTGAAATCCGTCACTATCCAAACATTGCCACTTGTAAGGTGAATATGCTGTGAGTCGTAGTCAACATTGCATTTTTCTTGTTTCTTGAATGCACATTCTAATTGCAATTCCTTACAAGTAGCCTTGGTATTAGGCATCATGTAGAAGATCAATGGTAGGCTTTTAGTCTCGATAGAGACTTCTACCTTGCACTTTTTCACCAGTGAATAAGATTGCCCCCCAAAGGGGCCGAGTTTAGCATTAGTAGGTTGTTATTGGGGCCAACCAATGAGAGTCCAATGATTGTGTGTAAGGATATTACAGTTCGCTTCCTCATCAATGAGTGCATCAAAGGTATATGTCTTGTGGCCAGTGACCGATATACACAAGTATGTAGGTGCCACTACTTCCTCGTCCTCGTCCTCGTCCTCTATCTCACACTGATGGTGGCTGCTCTCACATTCATAGGCAGGTCTAGCATTGGAGGCTCGTGATGTGGGTGCATTGGAGGGAAGTACTTCTTGAGGCAATTGCCATTAAGGACACCTATGCTCTCCCCCTCTAGAGTCTTTAGATCTATGTTGCCGGTTTGAATAATGTTGCGAACCTTGAAAGGTCATGATCCCTTGAACTTTGTCTTTTGCTTATGGCCCTTCACTAAGTATAGAAGCACTAGGTCACCCTGCTCCAAGTCAGGTTGTTTGACATGCTTGTCAAGCCAGCTCTCGTAGCTTGGCTTTTCGCAAATTAGTGCATGAGTTGCCAGCAATTGGGTTTCAAAGAGGTGTTCTAACTCCACAAAGGAATTCCATCCATGCTTCCTTTCCATCCATCTCTCTTGTACTACCACTCTCAAGCTTGGTACGAAGAACTCCACTGGTAGGATTTTTTTGGTCCCATAGGTTATCTTAAATGGTGTCTACCCTACAACCATCTTGTAAGCTATCCTATAAGCCCATGGTGCGGCCATGAGCTTATTATCCCAGTTAGTGCACGAGGTGGATACTACCTTAGTTAGGACATTCACACTAGGATCTCATTTGTAGATTCTACTTGACAGTTAGCTTGAGGGTAATATGGTGAGGATTTCCTATGGATGATTAATAAGGTAGATAGAAAATGGGCAATCACTTGATTAATGAAGTGTGTGCCTTGATTACTAACTAGTTTGATGGGATAATCGAATTGCAAGATCACTTGCTCCTCCCAAAGGAACTTAGTTGTGGTTCTAGCATCATTCTTTCTAGTAGCTCGAGCTTTAGCCCATTTTGTGAGATAATTTGTAGCCACAATTATGTAGTTCACCTATGAGTATTACGTTGTAGGACTGATTGGCCCAATGAAGCCAAATCTCACTTTTCAAAGGGTTATCGTGCTATCATCGCGGTCAACTTCATCTTGTCCTTACAGATGGGGATTTTGGTTCTCTGGCACTCGTCACAATGCTTCACAAACTTAGCTACATCGTGGAATAGAGTGGGAAACCACAATTGGGATTGCAAAACCTTGCATGCTATAATGTCTCCATTGAAGTGTCCTCTAGCAACTCCACCATGCACTTCAGGCAAGTGCATCATGCATCTTGTGCTCAGACATGCATCTTCATAAAAACCCATCATGTCATCCTAGTCTATAAAGCTAGCTAGCTATATTAACTTATAGGGCTAAACTTTGAGGATAAGGTGCTTTAGCCTAGCCCTCTATTTAGATCTCTCAGGCAATCCATACTCTACAATTTAGACTATGTCATCTACCCAATACAGTGTTAGATCAACCCTGTACAGGTCTCTCCCATTGGACATGCTAGAAAGGTGCACATTTGGTAGGTAATCTCTTCGATACACTGGTCAACATCTTCTCCTTTGGGTATGCAAGACATATGTTCTACCACACGTAGTGCTGCTGCTTACTCTTGCATACAACCATTGAAAGTCAAACTCTAGAAGTAGAAGTAACCATCTACCTATGCGTCCTCCTATAGCACAAGGTTTGTTTACTAAATAAAGCAAAGCTTGATGGTGGTCAATGAATAAGGTAAAGGGCGTAGCTAAAAGATAATGATGGAACTTCTTCATATTGAACACCATAGCTAGGCCTTCCCTCTTTGCTCATGGAGCAATTTATCTATGTATTAGTGAGTTGTCTACTAGCAAAGCTTATAGGTTAATCGAGATTATGTTCACTAGGTTGGCACAAAACAATTCCCATGATGAACATGGAATGTTATGTGCCAATCTAGGGCTTGTAGGATTGGTATAGTCATAAGAGCCTTCTTTAGTTTCTCGTTAGCACAATCAACAATTTGTAAAGGGGTCTAGCAACCAATGCATAATTTAGAATAGATCACCAATAGTACCTTGTGTGTCCTAGGAAGCACTAAACTTCCTTATAGTTTGTGGATGGCTGATGCATTCCTTAGCCCAAATGGCATGACTATCTAGGCAAATATGCCCCATTCAATCGTAAATGTTGTCTTATGTCTGTCATCAAGGTGTACCTACACCTGGTGGTAGCTTGAGAAGCCATCTAGGAAATTGTAGGCTTCCTTCCCCACCGCTACTCTCTCAAGCATGTGCTCCATGTAGGGTAGTGGGGATAGTTATCCCTCTTAGTTGCATCATTGACATTTTTATAATTCATACACACTCGAAACTTCCTCTTCTTGTTTAAGACAATTACTATAGATGACACCCACTCTGTGTGCTCTATTTTGTATATGAATTCAGTCTTCAACAACTTATCTATTTCCTCCTTTATGGCGTGTGCATACTTAGAATTCATCGGGTATGGTCGTTGCTTGACTAGTGTTGTATCAAGAATCATAGGGATATTATAAGTCACGATCCTCAGATCTACTTCTTTTAGTTCACCTAAGGACCAAGCAAACACATGTATGTACTCTCATAGGAGAGTGATGAGATCAGCTTCCTCTTTTTGAGTTAGGTCCTTGGTTATGAATAAAGGTTGAGGCTTTTCACCTTTTGGTGTTAATTTGACTTCCTTGACCTTATCACCCTTTTTGAATTTCATCACCCTTTTTGAATAAAGGTTGACTCCCAACAAGATCACCACCCTATCACCCTTTTTGAATTTCATCAAGTGCTTTAGTAGAACTTGGTTCTTTGCTCTTCGGCTTCTGACTTCTTTGATTGCCTCCTCTTTTCCTCCTTCAACCACTTGTGCCTTAGGTGGTCTAGTAGATTCCCTTTGGTGCATCTGGTCTTAGGTGATTGGGGTATCTCTAGATCAATCTTAGCGCTCCCTTTTGATTTAGAGTTAAACTCACAACCCTCACTAGAAGAAGGAGTTTCCCATGGTGGTGCAAATCTGAGGCTGATTCAGTTTTAAAGAGTGGTGCAATACTTGGTTGAACTAATCTAGCTTGTTCATAGTCCATTATACCTAGGTGGACCCAACCAAGTATGGTCACATCCCGTCTTGACAACTCCTCTTTCAATCTTAAAGACGCTTCCTTTTTGTGGCTTGGAGTCTACTTGTATCTGTTCGATTACTCCACTGTCCATATCATACTTTATTGTATTGGCCTCTTTCTCACTCTCCTCATTTGTAGAGTAGTAGTCTTTGTCATAACCTAAATCATCACATTCTGACTGCTCGTCATCTCCTAGGTTTCTGCTCTAAGCCTTATTTTCATATGTGATTAGTGTCAAATCATACAACAAGCTCAATTCATGCACTTTGGTCCATTGCCACTTCGGCTCATCCATGAGGTCCTTGAGCAGTTTGAGATTGGTAGCTAGGTTACCAGTGAGCTCTCTCATCAAGTATTCAAGAATCCCATGGAGTTTGAGTTTGTTAGATGGGACGTGGAAGGGGATAGGTGTTGGTCAACTGCTAGAGCTCCTGACCATCATGCAAAGTGGTACTGATGGCGAGATCCCACTCTTTATCAAAGCTGAGATGGTGTGACTTTGTGCGACTCACCACTACTCTAGTAGCCTACTTATAATCTTTCTTATCATTTGAGAATAATAGATCGATGGTAGCTAGCACATGCATCCAATCCTTCTTGTCCCCTTGAGGCAAGGGATATAATTTGTTAGTGGCTCATAGGAATTGCTGACTTGTGAGTCTCCTTTTAAAATAGCGGAGATGGCATCTAGATCGTCTATCATGGTATTCCAAATGTCCATTGTAATGAAGCAAATTATCAACATAAGAGATGAAGCCTCTTCTAAGTGAAAACTTTGTAAATAATTGAGCCAAGAGAAAAGAGGACTTAGGGTTTAGTATAAAAATGCAAGAAGTGCCAATGTAGTGTTGGGGGTAAAGGCGCCTCCGCCTAGCCGCTCGTGTATTACTACACTAACAGTACTCGCCACTGCACACTACAGGTGGCGGGCGCCCGTCACAGTCATTTATTATTTATTCTTTTAATGACAGTTTGAATAAAGGAAGACCCGGCCACACATTATGGTTGTTTGAGTTTCCATTTCTTGTCTCTCTCTTTCTTGCTCTTGCTCTCCTGCCATAGCTCTCACGTGCAAGCTTTGATCCTTATCACCTTTCAATTGGTATCAGAGCAAACAAGAAGGAAAATGAAGAAGAAACTAGTAAGGATGGGAAAGAAATAAGAGAGTGAAAATGGAGGGAAGTGTGATTGTCACTCTTGGGAGAGGGCTATGTAGTCTGAGCTTGACTCATTGCATACGAATAAGACTTGGGATTTGCTTTCCTTGCCTTAGGGTAAGAAGGCTTTGCCATGCAAGTGGGTTTACAAGCTAAAAAGTACCCCTGGACACCCCAAGCCGGCATACAAGGCTTGATTGGTTGCTAAGGGTTTTAAGTAGGAGCATGGTGTTGACTTTGATAAAGTCTTTTCTCCTGTGGTCAAGATGACCACTTTATGCTTAATCTTGGCCTTGGTTGCACAGCTTGACTTGGACTTGTACCAGATGGATGTCAAGACAACTTTTCTACATGGGGACTTGCATGATGAGATTTACATGGAGCAGCCTAAGGGCTCTACAGACCCTCGCAGGAAACACCTAGTGTGCAAGCTAAAGAAGAGTCTATATGGCTTGAAGCAGGCACCTAGGAAATGGTACCATAAGTTTGATGCATTCATGCAGTCACAGGGCTACAACCACAGTGCTATGGATCCATACTTGTACATGAAGAAAGCATGTGACGGTTCTTTACTGATTTTGGTACTCTATGTGGATGCTTCTAGCAGGGACAACTCATGAGGAGCTAGATGCTCTTAAGGCTCACCTCAAGAAGAGATTTGAGATGAAAGATCTGGGACATGCTTCTCATATACTTGGTATGCACATTACACACGATAGATCTTAGGGACTACTCTATCTGTTCACAGAGGGAGTACATTCATAAAGTCCTTGAGCGCTTCCTCATGCAGGATGTTAAGCCTTTTGGCTATCCATTATCTTCTCATGTGAAGGTTTCATAGGCCGATTGTTCGCAGACAGATGAGTAGAGGGTCAAGATGGCTAAGATTCCCTATGCATCAGCCATGGGCAGTCTTATGTATGCCATGATAGTCACCCATCCAGATATTGCTTTTGCAGTAGGGGTTGTGGCACGTTATATGGATACACCTAGCAAGAAACATTGGGATTCCGTGAAGGGTATCATGAGGTACCTCAAAGGCACAACAGATATGTGTCTTTGTTATGGTAGCTAGAATACAAGAGTCATGGGGTACACTGACTCTGATTATGCAGGACATGCTGATAGTAGGAAGTCCACTTCTGGCTATGTGTTCACTTATGCTAGAGGGGCTATCTCTTGGATATCCAGGGCACAGAAGTGTACGGCTCTTTCTACTACATAGGCTGAGTATATTGCAGTCATAGAGGCTTGCAAGGAGGCTATCTGGTTAGGCCATTTGATTGTAGACCTTGGTATGACAGATGCTATGCCTACAGTGCATTCGGATTCTATGAGTGCCATTTAGTTGGCCAAGAATCTGGTCTTCAATGCGAAGACGAAACATATTGAGGTAAGATATCGCTTCATTCACGAGGTCATTGAGGACAAGTCTGTTGACCTTGTCAAGATTCCGATTGAGCAGAATTCTACAGACTTGCTCAAGAAAAGCCACACTATCGAGCACTTTGCCTTCCTTAGGAGATTGATGAGCATTGGATGAGATGACGTCTTTTTCCTCATCCTGTTGTACATGTGTACATGTTGTACTATATTTTCTTTTTTCTCTCTCATTGGGGCAGATTCACCTTTAAGTGGGAGGTTGTTGGGGGTAAAGGCGCTTCCGCCTAGCCGCCCGTGTATTACTACACTGACAGTACCCACCACTGCACACTGCAGGTGGAGGGCGCCCGTCATAGTCACTTATTCTTTATTCTTTTAGTGACAATTTGAATAAAGAAAGGCCTGACCACACATTGTGGTTGTTGGAGTTCCCATTTCTTGTCTCTCTCTTTCTTGCTCTTGCTCTCCCGCCATAGCTCTCGCGTGCAAGGTTCGATCCTTCTCACCTTTCATGTAGCATTATTCTTTGGCATTATAAAAAATTTCATCCTTCTTGTCTTTTGTATTATTGTACTTGGATGACAGCCCATGGCTACATTGTGCTATGGTAATGGAAGTTGCTCCATGGCATGGCCATGCTAGGATCTCAGTTTAGTTCATTTCTTGTCATTTGTATCTTAGAGTATTTTTGGTTTCCTATTCATTGCCATTGTTAGATTACTCATTCTTTACATTGGTATCATAGCATTAGTTTAGATCCTGTCAAAAGTCATTTTCATCCATTAGATTTAGTTGCAGCGAGTAAGGAGTGAAAACCACAGTTAAATTCAATCAAGAGTTATTTCTTCCATAACCGTGGTCTGACATGGAGATTTGTCACAAACTGTGACTAAGATGAAGGTTCTTGGCATGAACCAGTGGATAATGGCAGGCTTCAACCAATTTGGTAACTCGTGACCAAGTCTTAAACCGGTGGATAATGGCAGGCTCCAACCAATTTGGTCACTCGTGACCAAGTCTTGGACCAAAAATTGGGGACTTCACAGCCTTGTTCTCCATCTCTCAAGCTTTCCATGGAATGGTGGAATGGCACACTATGCCTCATTCTTGTCTAGGAACACATCAATAGGCAATAGCGTAAATTGAGCTTGCTACATATTCAGGCCTACTTCATGTCAAAAATGAGATATGGAGCTTAAGACACTCATGATTGATGCTATAAAGCACTTGACTAGTGGTCTCCTACAAGCTTTGGCAAGATTCCTCTCCATTTTTGGAATCTCCTCTCTTCTGTGAACCCTATTCTTGAAAGTTTTGGGATAGCAACAGAGAATCTTTGATTTCTTGAAGCAAATGAAGGGAGTATTGGTGGCAAATCACTCACGGAGCTTGCTTATGCATGTGGCTTCAATCCATTGACAATATTGAAGTAACATTGAAGCATCTTTGGGTTCATTTTGATCTATGGAAGCTTTGGACAGCTTGTATCTTCAATGTCAGTGAAAATCTTGGTTCTCTTGCCAATAATTGGAGTTTTCAACTTATATTGGAGTTATTATCTACCATCTTCCAAGTTCTTCATCAAATAGAAGAAGATTACTCCTTCATCAACCATCATTGAAGCATGTGGCACCAATGGAGTCCATATGAAGCTAGGAGCTTATCCTACATTGAAGCATGCTCAAATTGGGAATTTCTGTGGATCTTTATAGCTAAAGACAGTCCATCTTTGTGTGAGGAATCCACATCAACTACATTCATCATTCACAAGCATATGAGGTATTTTAAATAATCTTTAATCTCTCCTTTCTGAATCCAATTTCTGAGCTAATCCAATTGATGAATGAGGGATTAAAATGATTCAGAATTCCAATTATTCTCTTAAAAGCACTTCATGAATAATCCATTTAGCAACCCTAGTGATTAATTACTGATTAATCACTTACATTCATTGAATATAATCACTTCCAATGTTTCAAATTCTCACCCATTCTTCTCTAACCTGACATTGAACTGTTTGCCTTTTGTCTCATTGCCTTGAATGAAAAAATATTGCCCTGGTAAGTGAAATACAATTGTATAGTAGTGAGTCACTGTGATGTAGGTATTCCTTACCTAATCTCACTCCATTTCCAGTCCAATTTCTTCCAAGCTCATGCATATCATGAAATGATAGTCAAATCCTTTCCAATAAATTCATTCTATGATGTCTTCTTAATCTAGCATTGACATGCCATGTCTTTACCCACGAGGAAAAGTGGATGCTAGGCGAGTTGGTAGGACAAAAGAGAGGTGACCCTCCCCTACTGATGACAAGGACCCTAAAGGGGAGCACAAACCGGCTTGAGAGGGAAATTCGCACACCCCTCAAGTCTCAGACCCCATGCATTTAAAGTTCAGGTGCAGGTACCACTCAAAGGCACAAGAATTCAGCCTTCAGCATGGTATATTTGGCATGGGTTATATGATTAAAGGCAAATGTATGGCAACATAATGCAATGATATTGGCAAATGGGAACAGAGTTATGATGAGCAAGATGTATGCTATTGGTGGCATTTGTTATTTGGGTCAGTAATAAAGAGTTGGAACAGGATTTTCAAGCAAAGTTCCATTGATAGGTCATTCTTTTGCAGCATACAATGGAATTATCCAATCCTTGGTTAATTGAAAAGGTTATTTTTAGTATTGGCAAATGTATGGAGTTCATTTGCAGGTCTACATAGTTGGTACATGCATGAAATTGATGGTACAAGTCATTAAATGACTAGAACAGAGCATTCACAGGTTGCAAGAAATTCCAGACAACTACAGTAAATTGCTTATAGAAGTTTCTGTACTCAACCATCTTCAATAGTTGATAGATCATTTGAAAGGGGACATCCTAAGATTTATAAAGAGCCAAGAAGTTGGTCATTTGGATCATTAGAGCTCAAGATATTTGATTTTTTATTTTGCTGTAAACTCAAGACAAGACGTCACCTATGGCTAAAAATAAAAGAAAGGAACCCATTATGGATACTATCAGTGAAGGATTAAGGCACTATCAGCTGGATAAAGAGTGTGAAACTTCACGAGAGGCTATTTACCAAGAGAACCATGATAATGAGGAGCTAGAGATAAGTTCAACACATGCTGCAATAAACAAACAAGTAATTGGGGTTGGCACTACTCATGTCTCTACTGATTCTAACAGTTTTCAACAACTCTCCAATGACATTAAGGATATGAAATCGGGCATTGAAAAGCTTGTGGCTCTCTTGAGTGAGAGGATATTACCTACAGCTATTCCAAATGCTCCAAGTCTACCAATTGTCCAAGAGTAGTCAAAGTCCACAACTCCCAAGGTTGTTGGGCACTTTGAAGTTGGAGAGCCAACCCTCTCATTTTCAACCTCAATTTCAGCCCCTAAATCAACCCAAGACCTACACTAGCCCTCATGGACAAGATTTGGAAGATAAGGCCCAAGCTAACTCAAGGCTTGATGATGACACACATGGAAGCCATCCTTTTTACAAGTCTTTTTATGGATAGCCTTCTACTATCCCTAAATCTACACATGAAGAGAAAGCTGAAGAACAAAGGTCTTATCATGGTCAAGCAAGTGGAGGTAATAATTCTCATGGGTAGCATCCATACAATGGACATGGTCATGTGAATTCAGTTCCAAATTCTTATGGACAGCAACATCATGTCAATAATAATCATGTATATAATTAGCCCTCTAAAAAAGGCCCTCATTCAAATAAGATTTGGCCTCATCAAATGAGTGGACAACAACCACCAATGAATGCCACACCAAATATACACTCTCCAATGTATGGACATCAAGTCTATGGACATCCTCATGTTGTTGGCAACTCTTTCTCTCTGTCGCAAGGAAAATTTAATCAGCCAAATGGGTTTGCAAATATTCATGGACAACAACAACAATATGTTCATGGAACATGGAATAATGATGTTCAAAGACAAAATTCTTTTGGCCCAAGCTTTTATGGACAACAACACAATAATGGCCAATCTCATCAATATGAGTGCGAATACAAGGAGAAAATAACCATTTCTAATTTCAAGGGTGAAAATACATCCCCTATCAAATTAGAAGAATGGTTTGACAAGTTTGAGATGTATTCTTCTTTGTATCATAGACCGGAGAATGCCAAGAATAAAATTAGCAGCCCTACATTTGGAAGGATATGCACACACTTGATGGCGATACATGTCAAGGACTGGTAATGAATTCTTAACATGGGATGCATTAAAGAGGGCAATGATCGAAGTCTTTGTGTCTTCTATTGAAAAAGAGAAGTTGGAGAAGAAGTGGTATGCTCTTGAGTAAAGGGGATTAACGGTTAGAGATTATTCTAATCAATTCCTCAACCTCTCCATGTATGTGGAAGGCATATTCGACAATACCAAGTTGAATAAGTACATATTTGGGCTTGAATATTCTCTTTCTTCAAAAGTGGAAGCTATGAAACCATCCTCTTTACAAGATGCCATACAATTGGCTGAAAGGTATGGTAAAAAATACAAGAGTTTTCAGCAAAGAACAAGGCAACAACATTTTTAGCCAAACCAGTCCACTAGAACAACTACAAATTATGGGCAGACAAAGACTGCATTTCAGCAAGGAGGGAAGCCAACAAATACCTACAGCAAGATCCCTACATTTCCTACTATTTAAGGACCAAAATAGGGCAATAATTTTAGATTTAATGCTGAAAATAGATAAGATGGAAAGAGGATTGAAATTAGTGGCAAAAACTCAGCTCCTATGCAAGGGAAGCATGTGTCTAATGACAAGCTAAAGGACTTGTATGCAAAAGGTCTATGCTTCAAATGTGGGGAAATGGTCTCCCGATCACAAGAAAAAATGCAAAGCCAAGAATGTCAAAGTGAGCATGATCTTTGAAGAGGAATGAGATGCTAAGGCAAATGAAGGCAATCTATCTCAGCTTGATTGGTTACCCACTCTTGAGGAGACGCATGACCATGATGATGATTGCCATGAAGAATTCTATGACCCTATGGATGGTTTTCCATTTGACCCAAGTGGTTACTTCATGGATGATGCTTTGAAAAATTTAGATTCATTGAAGCTTTGTTCTATCTCCCGTGATGCTTGGAATGGTTCCAAAGGGGACAATACATTACATCTTAAAGGCTATATTAATGAAAGAGTTGCTCATATTCTTATTGATATCAGGAGCACACATAGCTTCATTAATACACAGTCTCTTGATGGGCTAAAGTTGTATACACAAGAAATGCCTTCATCACTAAGAATCCAAGTGGAAAATGTAGCTTATGAGAGCAGTAAAAAGATTTGTTCCAATGTTCCCATCACTTTATCATCATCTTGTACCACTTCAGTGAATCTTATAGCTTTGGAGATGGGTCCCATTGATATCATACTTGGTTGCAATTGGCTGAAAAGTATTGGTAGGTTTACCATGGATTTGAATAGGCTGCAAATGGAATTTCAATGGCATGGACAATAAATTACTCTTCAAAGGATTGGGAAGAAGAAGCTAGAGGTGATCAACACCAAGAAGATTAAGAGATAAATCAATGTAAAGACATGTATGTTTACCCTTCTCTTGTCAAATATTGATGAGGATCAGCCCTCTACTCCTTCAAAAAATATGGATCCTTGTCTTTGCAAATTGTTGGAAGAGTATAATGATTTATTTCAGTCACCTACCTCTCTTTCTCCAAAGCGTGAAGTGGATCACCCCATTGACTTGCTTCCAAATACTAAGCCTATCAATAAACCTCCATATCACCTTTCAAAGGTGGAAAGAGAAGAAGTTGAGCACCAAGTAAAGGAGCTACTTGAAATGGGTCTTATATAACCAAGTCAATCTCCCTTTGCTTCTCCCATTCTTCTAGTCAAGAAGAAGAATGATTCATTTTGCATGTGCATAGATTATCAGGATTTGAACAAGGCCTCTATCAAAAATAGGAATCCAATACCAAGGATTGATGATCTTTTGGATGAATTGAAGGATGCCAAGGTCTTTTCAAAGATCAATTTGGGATCGGGATACCATCAAATATGCATGAAGGAGGGGTATGAATACAAGACTGCATTTAGGACCGAGAGGGGATTGTATCATTTCATTGTTATGCCCTTTGGTCTTTCAAATGGACTACATTCCAAGCTTTAATGAACAAGATACTTTAGCTACTTTTGTTCAAGACAGTTTTGGTGTTCTTTGATGATATATTGATATATAGCAAAGACAAAAAAGAGTATTTACAGCATGTGAGAGAAGTTTTGACTTATTGAGGAGTCACAAGTTTTTTGCTAAAGCGAGCAAATGTACATTCATGGCCAAAGAAGTAGAATACTTGGGATATATCATTGGAGAAAATGGCATCAAGGTTGACCCAAAAAAGGTCCAATTTGTGAAAGATTGGCCTACTCCAACAAATACCACTTCATTGAGGGGTTTTCTTGGTTTGTCTTCTTTCTACCGAAGATTTATCAAGAATTATGCTCATGTGGCTGCACCATTAACCGATAGGTTAAAGAAAGAAGCTTTCTTTTGGGATGAAATGGCTGACAAGAGCTTCAATGAGCTGAAGCAACTCCTCATTTCAGCACCCATATTGGTTTGTCCCTACTTTTCTAAGGTCTTTGTGATCTATGTGGATGCTAGTGGGAGAGGATCGGGGGTTGTTTTAGCCCAAGAACATGGTGTCATTGCATATGAGAGTATAAAATTTGATGAAAAAGAGAGACAAATGCATGTATATGAGCAAGAGATACTAGCTATACTACGTGCAGTCAAAAAATGGCATCATTACCTCTATGGAAGTCACCTTAAAGTGAAAAGTGACCATAGGGTGTTGAAGTACTTACTCTCATAGCCTAACTTGTCTCCTAAGCAAAGAAGGTGGTTGGCAATTGAATCATATGATTTTGAGATAGCATACACAGTTGAGAAAGCATACAAAAGACAATGTAGTGGCGGACGCGCTCTCTAGGATGTGGGCATGCAATACTGTCTCCACTATATATAAAGATTGGATAAATGGCATACAAGAGAAATATATGATGGAGGAGTATGCTGCCACAATAATTCATAAATTACAACAAGAGGTAAATGAAGAATTTTCAAACTTCAAATGGCATAATGGACTTTTATCGTATAAGGAGAAAATCTACTTGATCCCTCAAAGCAACTTCATGCTGAAAGTTCATCAAGAAATGCATTCTTCACCCTTGGCTAGTCATCTTGGACTTTTTAAGACTTTTGACAAAGTGCACAAAAGTTTTTATCAGAAAGGCCTATGGTGGGATGTGAAGGAGTATGTCTCTCATTGCTTGGAATGTCAACAAAATAAAGATTCTTCTTTATTACCAGCCAGTCTCCTTCAACCCTTGCATATCCCACAAGGAAAATGGACAAACATTTCAATGGACTTCATTATGGGCCTCCCTACCACAAAGCACGGTTGGAGTAGCATTTTTGTTGTGGTGGACAGACTTACCAAATCAACCCATTTTATTCCAATCAAGACACAATTTTCAGCAAAGCAAGTAGCCGACCAATTCATGGAAGGAGTGTTCAAGCTACATGGTATGCCTTTGAGGATAGTGTCGGATAGAGACACTAGATTCATGGGAGATTTTTGGAAGGGTTTGTTTACTTCCATGGGCACTACTCTTACCCCTAGTATGGCTTACCACCCTCAAACTGATGGTCTAACAGAGAGGGTTAATTGATGGGTGGAAGTGTACTTAAGACACTTTTGTCATGACACACAATCATCTTGGGATAATTGGTTGCATCTTGCTGAATTTTGCTACAACAACACATATCATATGAGCATTGGGATGGCTCCTTTTGAAGCACTTTATGGATACAAGATTCAAATTTCTTTAGCCATGTTTCATGAAGACATGAATCCACAAGTGAAGGACGAATTAGAAAGAACGGAGATGCTTATGAAGCAATGTAAAGAAAACATACGAAAGGCACAAAATGTCATGAAGTCCTATGCTAATGATAAGTGGAGGCACATGGAGTTTGATGTTGGAGATTAGGTCTTCTTGAAGGTGCCCAAGACCCATTATGCATCCCTTAAAGGTGGAAATAACAAGTTAGCTCATAGATTTTATGGCCCATATTTGGCATTGGAAAAGATTGGAGAGCTTTCATATAAGCTCCAATTACCTTCAACTACTCACATACATGATGTTTTTCATGTATCACAATTGAAGAAGTATATTGGGCAGGATGTACAAGTTATTGAAGAGCTTTCACCACTTGATGAAGATGGACTGATTGTTTATGAACTTGAGAAGATTATTGGTAAGCGTGAAAAAGGTTCTTAGGAACCAAACTCTCACTCAATTTTTGATCGAATGGAAGGGGCTACTTATGGAAGAGTCCACTTGGCAACCCTCTTATTATTTGGACGTTTTTCCATGGCTTTTGCAAAATGAATGATCATCGTCTGTGCAGGGATAGCTTGCTGTTTTGAAATATTGTTATTGATTAAATTGCCTTAATGACATAAAAAATTGATCTTGATGGTATGGGATGATGTCTCAGGATGTGTATTTAATTTCTACACTTTAATCACTGAATTTGGACACCCCCAGTCAAAAGTTATGGCAATTCTACTGATGCACCCCTGTTTGGACAGCAAGTAGTCAATTCACTGTTTCAGGTTCGTTATGATGTTTCTTCACACAAAGTGCTTCCATATGCTTATGGATCTTCATCGACATAATTTTCTTCATTATCTACTTTCCTAATACTTCATTATCTTCAGTTTTGAGGAAAAAACATCTCTAGGAGGGGATGATTTGTAATGAAGCAAATGATCAACATGAGAGATGAAGCCTGTTCTAAGTGAAAACTTTGTAAATACTTGAGCCAAGAGAAAAGAGGACTTAGGGTTTAGTATAAAAAGGCAAGAATTGCCAATGTAGCATTATTCTTTGGCATTATCAAAAATTTCGTCCTTCTTATCTTTCATATTCTTGTACTCGGATGATAGCCCATGGCTACATTGTGCTATGGTAATGGAAGTTGCTCCATGGCATGGCCATGTTGGAATCTCTTTTTAGTTCATTTCTTGTCATTTGTACCTTAGAGTATTTTTGATTTCCTGCTCATTTCCATTGTTATATTAGTCATTCTTTACATCCATCTTGACTCTTACAACTTCCGATTTGTTGCCTAAGAACATTAGACCATTGCCCCAATCTTCTATAACTTGTGTGCTTTGCATCTCAGGTCAGCCTAGTAGGATGTTGTAGTCCAATCCCTTCATGACTATGAAGTTCATTGAGAACTAGACTCCCGTTATCCCAAGCAACCTGTAGGACTATATGTGATGAGCACAATGACTCTATCTCCTAATGCATTGATGGGTAAGATCACTCGCATCTTTATGTCTTCCCAAAAAGCATTTACATGCAAGGACTTAGGCAGCATTGAGTTTAGGGTTAAGCTTGTCATATGTGTTACTGCATCGTGGTCATGCAAGCCAATCACTCCAAGCTTGTCAGGTCTTTCTGCTCATTGCTTCAACCCTTGCCATAGTGCTGGGTTCTACCTAAGTAGCTCTCCCAAAGGTAGAATCACAGTGGGCTGATACCAATGTTGCGAGTAGGTTGCCAATCACTTGCTTTCCATTAGTCTCTATGCCCTTTTGCCAGTGATCTTGGCTAGTTTGTGTGCCTATGATGTCTAATCTTTGTCCATGCGGTGCTACATGGGGTGTGGATGCGTCTCTAGATCTTAACCGTGTAGGCGAGACTGGTGTGCTCACACTAGAGAGCTCACTGATCTCGTCTTCTATGATATGTTCTCTTTTAGGTGGTCTTGGGATTCTCTCACCCACTCCTTGACCGCATCCACTACTTCCAATTGGTGCCTCGGGTCGCCAGTCTTGACACTTCCCTTTTTTGTTGTCTTAGGAGCAGATGTTTCCGCTTCTATATCTGTGACTTGCTTCCCCTTGGGTAATGTGGTGGCACTATCTATCTCTTGAGCGTTACCTTTGTCTCAACCCTCTTTCTCCTTCTCATATGGATCTTCTTATTTTCTTTCTCCCTTTTGAGGTAGTGAGATGAGATATGCCTTGGGTAACTGCAAGTCTAGCAGCACGCAATGGGTTCTTGGTTTTGTTCTCCTAGACCTCTACCTCTTCCCCTGCCTAATGCCATCACTGAAATCCATCAAGATAGGGTTACCCTCTTTGTCATACAAGATGTAAGGGTTTACGTATGCTTCATCCTCGGTCCGCTCCTCTACGTAATGTATCAGAGTGTGGCTTGATGGATGGGTCACGATGGGTCCATGTGGTCTAGGTATCCCTGTAGGATTGATGTCCACCTAGGGATGGCTAGCTTTGAGTTGTTGGGTGCTGGGAGAGCTAATGGAGCTCCCCTCCTAAAGTTCATTAGACTATTCCCTAGGTAATATGGCTAATTGTATGATTGCAAGTATGGAATTTGTCTTGGAAATCGGCAATGCATCGCCATGCCTAGACTTATTACAGTTAGCACATGATCTTGACCCATGATCAAAGCACAGGACTGGGAGGCGATTTTCTCCACAATGCACGCATTGCACGTGAGGTTGTGTGGGCCTCCTTATCATCTCTTAAAGCTTGGCCAACTCTAGCTTCATGTCTACCAAGTCCTGGCTTTGGTCAATGCCCTTTGCCTTGTCTTGTGTGCTTTGGCTAGACCTCTCATCAATGGTCATAACTTTCTTTGAGGATCTAGTGGTAGTACTATCTCGGGTCATGGTTCTGAAGCTTCTCTCCTTGAGTAGGTCATCCATGTGTATGGCTTCTTCAAAGACCCTAGCTAGCATATCCCTTTGTAGGTTTGAGTTGCTCACCAAGGCCTTGTAGAGCTCCTTGCTTTAAATTCCGTTTATAAATACAGTGAACGACCTTGATGATTTGATGTGTCTGATTATGGAAATTGGACAACATTTGGCAGTCAGCAGACAGTCCAATTCTAGAAATCAGACAAAATCCAACTATGATGGTGAAAACGAGCGTAGACTCAATGAATCTTTGGCGCAACACTCTCATCAATGCATCCTCCTAGTCCCTGGCAAGCTCCAAGTTCAACCAACAAGGGGTTAGCAATCAAAACAACTCACCTATAGCCTACAAATGTGTTCATCACATAAATCAAAGCTCTCCTTGCCTCCCTACTCCCATACAACAAACCTATCAAGATCTCTCTCTCTCTCTCTTTCTCTCTCTCTCTCTCTCTCAAACCTTGAGTGTAGAAATGAGCTCGCCCTTGCTCTCTCTATCTCTTAAACTGCTTGTCCTTCAGTATTCCACATCCTCCTTCTCTTCTCTTTCCTCTCTTAATTCCTTGAAGCCCCTTTTTCTCCATGTTTTACCCTGTTTTACAGCAATAATCCTAGTGTTTGTTTCTCTGTTTTTCCTGAGTTTTCTCTACCTAAATGCATCCAAATCACAAGCAAACACTTAAGCTAATCCAACCTACTTGTCTAAATCTTAAAAACCAAAAAAATTACTTGCAAAAGATATCCATTGCCCTATGAATCCCTCGCTTCCTACCTATCTCAAGCACCAGTTTGGGGTAAACCCTACTCCAATGCTCAATTCAGAGCGCGCAAGCACTCAAAGCTTGAATCCATTGGTCTCATCAACGGAATTGAAATGTGAAAGCTCTCACTCAATCACCAAGACCCACGGATCTCTTATTTTTTCAAGTGTTTCAAGTCAAGTGCAATGGTTACCTCTCACATAGCCAAGCACACTCTCACACCTATGAGTGTAGTGAGCTTATCTTCATGCTGCCTGATCGAGTTGCCTCCTCCCATGAGCTCTCTAGTAGCTCCATGATCCAAGGTGCAAGCTCAAGAAAGCTTGTTCCTCAAGCTCCATTGCCACATGCGAGACAAGAGAAGAGAAGGGAAGAGAAGAAGAAGAGAGGAGAAAATGGAGAGCTTCTCCATTGTGGTCCCTCACCCTCACACACTCATTGCCTCACTTTCTCACACTCCCTCTCTCAAGCACAAGCACAAGCAAGAGCCAGAAGAAGAAAATGAAGAGAGCTAGTTTTTTCCCTACAAAAGTTGCTTTTTATACATGGCCTACTCCTCTTGGGCACCCATCCCTTTTTTACACGATAGGCCATTTTAGCCTAGGACCTCTTTCCCTATTCCCTTCCTATTTACATTGTTCCTTTACCCATGCCTATTTACATTCACAAATTGCATAGGAGGGAGCCTAGTGCTTTTTTACAAGGATTTAGGGTGTTCTTTTATATTTAAAATGTGCCTTTTCCCTTTTGTACTTCCCTCAAACTTTTAAGTTTGCTTCTTGCACTTTTGGCCCCTATCCTCCTACTTTTTCGTTGGGCTATTTTTTTGTGCTTTGTCCTATGTATTTTTGATTTTCTTTTACTTTCTTTGCATTGGGGTTAACATAGGCCTAACATATAATTTGTGTGGCATTAGTCATATGTATTAAGGTTTTCCTAAATGCCAAGCATCTAGAAGCATCCTATTCAGATCTACAAGATGGTGGAGACCACTTTCCTTAAGGGTGTTATAGAACCAATTGAGTTTTCTCCAATTACAGTCACTTTGACCATGATGTAGTCTATTGCTAAGCCCTTGGAAGGCTCACGTACCTTATTCCACATGGAATTGTCAGATTCCAACAAGACAAATGGAGACTCTTCCTATCAAAGAATCCCTCACTTAGCATTGCAAGCTCCACCTAATCAAGGACCAACCATTCCAAGGGCTTAGATTACTCCTTAAAGGATATTGAAACCCCTAGGATCAATTGTAACATACCCTCCTAGCCATCCACCTTTATATCTTATTGAAGAACAATGCAATGAAGAGTGTTACACAAGATTTTGTGTTATGTACAAAAGGGTGATGCAATACTCATGGACTATCACTTGATTCCAATCATGTTGCTAGGACATAGAAAATCAAGATGTATGAACTAGCCAAGAGAAATGGTTGAGTGTTGGAATTGCAATCAACTTGGGCATATGCCAAAGAACCATCCAAAAAGGCAAGAACCCATCCCAAAAGATCAAATAGACCTAATATGCAATGGATACAACACTAGTCATATGTATCTTCCTAAATGCCAACCATCTAGTAGCACCCCATGGGTCTATAAGACATAACATTTCAAATTGAAAGCTCATCACAAGCATTGACCTTGAAGACAATGAGTTAATACCAGTGATATTTCCTAGGGTCAAACTTAGTGCTAAAAGAGAGCTCATCATTGATGGCACATTAATGAAGGGGTGGATTTTAATATCCTAGTCTACCATGCATGGATTGAAATTGAACAATCAAAACTTGTAACAACAACCACACCTATAAACCCTTTTGGAGGACCACATATTCCCTCCTAGGTAAATACAAACTCCTCTCATGACCATCAAAACTGAGAGCATACCAATAATATTTTATATGCTTCCCAAAATTGAGATGTGGGAAAATAGGTCCTACTTGGAACAACTTTCAAGGATTCAATTAAATGTGATGTTGATTATGGAGTGCAACAAATATACTTAAGCTTACCTAATGTCAAGATAATCACAACTTTTATTAAAGGAAATGTTTAATGCTCCTAAAGAAAAGGAAAGAAACTAGCCTCAGTGTCAACCACAATAACTAATAAGGATAGCAAGAATGTGCTTGAAGAACCACCTACAGTACAATAGGAAAAATAGAAGCCACTCAATTCCACTTCTCTTGGAGCAGAGCAATATTGGGACAAGGCCACTAGGACCAGTCTAATAGGCTCGATGGTTTTTCGTGACTAGATATCAAAAGGCTCCATGAAAAGAAATAAGAAACCAACAACTTATCAGCATAAAGATTGATGAAGAGTTTAATCGAAGCCACAATAGGAAAAATAGAAGCCACTCAATTCCACTTCTCTTGGAGCAAAGCAATAGGGGGACAAGGCCACTAGGACCAGTCTAATAGGCTTGATGGTTTTTCGCAACTAGATATCAAAAGGCTCCATGGAAAAGAAATAAGAAAACAACAACTTATCAGTATAAAGATTGATGAAGAGTTTAATCGAAGCCACAATGGTTTTCAAAACTCTATTGCATGCTCAAGGCTATTATGCACTTAGTATCCATTGTTTACTGCTACCTAAAGCACTTGCACAACCACACTACCTTCGCTAACCATGACCAAAGCCCATCCTAGTCAGCAAAAGGGGAACTAGACATAAACAAAAACCTAAACCAATAAATAAATTGATCAAGGAATCAAAACCAACCAAGCCAATCACTAAAAAGCAAGTATTTATCTATTAGAAAAAAAAATACTAGAGCCTACAACTACCAAATCAAAATTGGCTAAAAAAATTTCCAAATCACAAGGGAACTTAAAGGTGTCCAAAGAGAAGTCTCCTCAGAAGCATGAACCAAAACTATACTTTTCCAGTGTTGTAGCTTCATTTGAAAGGAATAAGGAATAGAACCGGCCTACAATGACAGTTAATATACTAAGGTAATATATAATATACCCAAATGTCTATAATTTTCCAAATCAAAAGAGCCTTCATCATCCCAATCAAAATAGAAAATCTAGTAGTAGCCCTACATAGTTGCTCCAACCTCAAAAATGGATCCTCAAGGCATAGCCAAGGAAGCAACTAAGGATCAACAATCTCCCCTCAAAGAGCATTGCAAAAAATCTTTTCTAAAACTTCTAAGACAAAAAATACTTCCAATTAGTCTAAGGATCTAATTAAATAGTCACCCTTGAGTGCTAAATCCATGGAATTGGTAGCTGCTACTCAAATTCAAAGTGAAACCCAAACAATTGCATCCCCTAGTTGCCACTAGAGTAGCTAACTTAGATGAGGAAAAAGTTCCCAAGAATTGAAGCCCCAAGAGAGACACCAAGGAAAAAGGGTTTCTATTGCAAGAAAATCTATCTTGTAACATCAACAAGCTTTTATTTCATTCTTTAGATAACCACAACAAGGAAAAGAATAAATCTTCATGCAACATCATGGTAGATATCTCCCACGGATTTGATAGAATCAACCATGATCTTCAACATCTTCATAGAATCCATCAATAGAACAAGAAACACAAAAGAATACACCATTTTTGAATGAAAATAATCACATATAATTCATCTTCATTGTCTTCATAGTCTCTATCTCAATCTCTCATAAATAAATACATTATTTTGATAGAATTGGTTATCTCTAACTCTCTCTTTCCCTCTCTATCAATAGTACATTATCTCCTCACTACAAAACTCAATAATGACTCTCCATAATCCTCTCTTGGTTGTGGATGCACCTCCCAAGAGGTGTGGGACGTATGAAAGGACACCAGAGCCACTACAGTGTCTCTTCATAGCTCACTACTGTCACTTCACTTTAGTCTTCTCTTCAGTCTTCAGCAGCAGCTACTTCTTCTATTTTTTAAAGCTGAAATTAAATTTATCCTTTACAAAAATTAGAAAACTTTTCAAAAGTCACATATACATTCCATAGAACACTTATAAAAGATCTACAGAACAGAACAGAACAGAACAGGAACATAGCAGGAACAGAGGCTCTATAGAAGGTCAACAGAAAGCATTAGAACCCCATAACTCATACTAAAAACATTCCAAACTATAAAAAAATATTCAATAAGTTTTTAAAAGACATCAACCTTCATCAATCATCAATCCATGCTTTATATAGAAGAAAATCAGAACAAAATAGAAGCTAAACAAAAGGTATCATAACCAATCACAACCTCAACAGAACCTATCAAAACATCACAAAAGCCTCATATTTCTACTAAGAATCATCATAAGCTTATAAAACATAATCAATATCATTCAAAATACTTTCAAAAACTTCCAAAACAACCAAACATCACTCAAAATCTATAAAAAATTAGTCATTCAGGCCTAAAAAATAACAAAGATCAACAAAAAAATCTAGTCATTTCAGCATTCAACATATCCCCACACTTAGAAAGGAAGTGTCCTTGTGACCCAAGGAAAAGAAGAGCATAAGGTCAATAAAGAGCTCAATTTGATCTTCTTTAGTATCTTCAATAATCACCCAACCACGACCCCAACAAGTAACCTATATATTTGATAATACTACAATGAAAGGAAAACACCCTTTTGGATATTATGTTCATTTGTTTAAAAAAAATTATATCCTTTATGTTCATAAAGGATATAAGAGTTTTCTTGAAATAAGCATTATCTTCTGCTAGCTTTTAATCCAATATCATCTTCATCAATCTAGCTTTAACTTCAGCTCCAACAAAGATAAATAAGATACACATACCACAACTCACACCACTTGCACAAACAATATTTGAATGGCACCTCTTTAGAAGGAAAAAGGTAGATAGATGTATTCCGATCCAGCATCAAATTTACAAAGGATAACGGATCAATGAAGATGATCCCTTTTAAAGGATTGATAATTTTTAAACCTTTATAGGGATAAAGATTCATCCACAAAGGTTTTTGGAGGATTTTGCAAGAATTGTAAACAACACATTCTCTCTAGTAGGATAACAAATCTACTTGGCAAGTACAAAGCATGAAAATAAAGCACATCCAGCTAATGGGTATCCACATCTATATTGACATCCAAACATAACTTTAGCATTTGCTTTTGATCACCATGAGAGTGACGGTGTATAAAGCTAGATACCATGAAAAATGAACAGTCTCATTGATGGATCCAAAGATTGAGAATGAAGCTGAGCAAAACGTAAATAGTTGCTTGATTTGCAGTCTTCCATTCTCCTGGAATCACACGCCAGTTAATTTGGGGTCCCGTCAAAGAATCTCTAGCACTCCAGCTTCTTCTTCTCAGGATTGTCTGATCAAAACCTTCATATTCTGTAACCAATTGAGGGGGAGTCTGAATAAAAGATGAAAGAGACAGGAATGGAATAAGGGATAAAGGATGAAGAGAGAGATAAGCAAAATCGTAAAAAGAAGAATAAGATAAGGCAGGAGAATCCGACAATTTAGCAGTATTAGAAAGGAAGAGAGTAAGGAAATGTGATGGGAACGTGGATAGGAAATGAAAAGATGGGGGAGGACAAGGAAGAAGGGGAGAAAATACCCGATCAATGATGAAAGGACATTCCGTAAAAATAGGAATATGGGATGCATCTTCAGGTTGAAATAGAAGGGGTAAAATGACATGTGGGGTATTCTAGAAAAGAGACAGATAAGTGTCATACGTATGAGCCATTTGTTGATAGTAAGTCAAGGATGGAACTGAAGGTCCTAAGGCAGAAAGTCTAGCATAGGCCTCAAAAAATAAAGGATCAAAAGGAGGTTGCTTGGAAAGATAGGATAACAGATATACCCTCAGTTGGTTGCCAAGAATCCTTTGGACATTCAACTACTTTAGAAGAATACTTTTGAAACATTTCATCAATCTTAAGCTCTAACTGATGTACATAGAGTACTGCTTGCAAGACTACATCTCCAACATACCAAGAGAGGTCTTCATCGTCTGGAATTAATAAGTCACCTCTGAAGTACATATAGGACATCAACATTGAATCTAGGACTACTGAATCCTCAAACACCATCCTAACCACTTCAGACAACAGATCCGTAGAGCAAGTTCCACTCCAGCCATCCTCTGGAGGAGATAAATCCATGGTTGAAAGTTGAACATAAAAGACCAACTTCTGTTGTTGATAATGAACAAAGAAAGAGTGGGCGGGAGGAACAAACTCCATAAACTGCTCAAAAGTAGTCCATAAGATATCCATTCTAGACTGCAATCTCTCAACCTTGGCCTGAAATAAATGACATAAAGTGGCATTTCATTGAAGAGCAGCCAAGTCCTGTTGAGACATAGAAGGAATCATGGGGACACTGGGACTTGGAGGAATGGATCGTGATTGTACAAGTTGGTCCTTCAACTGTTTAATCTGGGAGGCTTGGGATTCCACTATATTGTGAGCAGTCTGCAAATCTGGCAGTTTTGTATCCCGAAGAGTCTTGAACTCTTGAGATTTTCTCTTTCTCTTTAGAAACCCTGGTGACCTCTGACTGAGCTTCTGCTGATTTTTCAAAGAAGATATTTCTTCTCTCTGGGTCTCAATCATTTTTGTCTGCTGCTCCATCTGCTTAAACAGATCAGAAATAGTTTCTTTGGTAGAGGCTAGCTCTGTGGTTGCCTTATTCATCTGGTCTTTGGATTGCATCAATTCTTCATAGAAAGAAGAATATAACTGTTGAGCACAAGCTGTCACTGAGAGTTCAATAGAACTCTAGATGTCTTTGCAAAGGAAAGGAATGGCATCCCCTGTCACTAAGCGGTTCAGCGAAGGAACATATATATCCAAAGAACCCTCTCAATGTGCCATGAATAAGTTGTTGCATGTGAGGTAGATAGGGAGTTCGCTTCCGGAGGTAGCAGGAATTGACACTGAAGTAATGACTGGTGGAATTGTCTCTACTACATGCTTCAAGCGCTTCCATTGAATGACCAATGGAGGAGTAGAGTCAGTATCCTCTATGTCAATGGGCTTTGAATCTTCTAAAGGTGGAGGGGGAGGGACTGGATGAGATGGAGGAGGAGGTAAAACACCCTTCTTAAGGCCTGAATATGCCAGAAAAGCATATAAATATGAAGCAAAGGTTACATTGGTAACATTCCCTCTAGTCACCTTGACAGAATGTTGGTCCATCTTCGTAACAAGGTAAGTGCTCCCTCCAGTCAATGGCAACCCCTTTCAAAACCATCCTGGAAGCTGTGAAGAGCTCCTTGGACAAGTAGTGAGATGGTGTCTTGGCAGGCATGAACCTGTCCTGAAGGATTTGGTAGACTATCTTCGAGAGAGGATTAGTAATCATTGAGAAAGACACTCCTGAAGTGTTAATCACCTTTTTGACATCGAGGACCTCTTTAGTCTGCTTCTGTAACAACTTGAGGATGTCTTCATTTGAGAATAACTGTCTGGCAGTGACAAAGGGTTTTCCTTTGTAGGGAAGGGACAAAGAATTCCCTAACCCTCTAGGTGTCAGGACCATGGAAGTACCACGAACCAAGCCCGATTTCTTACTGTATGATGCGAGAAACTCATCATAAAGGGCTGGATCATCTTGAATTAGAGGTAGAGAAGCAACCACAAAAGATGCAAGGCTAGCTTTTGCAATAGGCTCAAAAGTCAGTAGGGAAGAATAATCATTGCTGCTGATTAATGGGATGTATTGAACAGGAGGAGGCGTACGAGGTGCCATTCAGATAGTAAACACACAACACAACTCACAAACAAAAGAGATGCTTGCAAAAAAAGTAGAGAAGATTAAATATATGATATCAACCAAGGTTTTAAATGGGACTCGATCGACTATCCCCAAGCAAGGCACATCTTAGAAAAAATTTCGACATGACCTCTAGACAAATGCGACCGAAAGCTATATGCTATGCAATAGACATGGAACCCGAGACCTGTATCAGGTAGATAAAATGAAAAATAAATCCAAATCCTACCCTTAACAGTATAAATCAACCAAATCAATAACCACACACAACACAACCAGAATACCATTGACTATCAGTGACGAGAAAGACCATTCTGAAGACTACATGTACCCATCCCACGAAGCGTGTTTATTGAAAAGGGAAAAAAGAAAGTGCAGCGAGAGAAATGATTTTAGTGAAGGGTTTGTTATAATAAATGATTAAAAGTGGGTGAAATTTTATTAAGTTGTAATCCTTAATAAGAAAATGGTGGTTTGTTTTTGAATTGCCAGTTACAATTTATTAAGGTGGAACGGTACTTTTAACGAATCCCAGACTTCGATACCCAGATTGGGTCTCTAAATGTAAATTCATTAATTAAGAATTTGATGTGTTTGAAGCGCTCTTCGGTTTCAGCGCATGCATTTTTGTGATGACTAGTTTATTTTATTGAAAATTAAGGTGCCTCTGAAACGCACGTAGCACGTGCAAAGGGAACGACTGGTTGATTTTATTTAATTCAAAAGGTGTGTTTAGCGCGGATGCATATACCATGGTGGTGATTAAGGTTCATTTTAGAAATTAATATGTGAATTTTGGGATAGAGGAAAAAAATGAGAAGGGGGAAAAGAATTACCTGAGAGAGAGTGTGTGTAAGGATATTGAATGCGCACGTAACAGTCTCACAATGCAAATGAATCTCAAAAGAGAAAAGCCAACAAAAAACCGAAAAATATTTGAACATGGTAAGCGCATTTAAAAAAACCAAACCATCATCTCATTTTTTCTTTAAAAAAATAAGCAAGAAACATGCTTTTTCTTTTCAAGAATTTTCCAAAAAATAAAAATTTGACCATGCTGTAAAGCATGCTTAGCTTTTTAAAAAAATTTAAGATTAAAGAAAAAGATGGATGGAATTTTTAAAATTTTTAAATTGTATTTATTTTTAATGATTTTAACCAATTATTAATGGGTTTTAAATGAATTTTGAAGTTTTTAAAATTTTTTACAATTTATTTGTGAAATTTCAGCTTTGAAAAATAATTCAAAAAATGTCTATTTGGTCAAAGGAAAATTTAGGTATTTTAATGGAAATTTTCATTATTTATTATCATTTTATGTATTTTAAAGGATTTTTGACAAAATTTTAATGAAAAATGGAGTATCTGGCTGCGTGTGAACAACAGCTTCGTGTAAACAGTAGCCACGCACACCCACGAACATGTGCATCCTCGCGCGTGAATGTCCCTGGCAGCTCACGAATGCGCGCACGAAGCCACACACAAGAACATGAGATGGGAACGGGGGCTAAGAGGAGTGTTGGGGGGGGGGGGGGGCGGGGTAGTCGGGTAGGGTTTAAGTTGGGGCAGTAGAGGATTAAGTGATGGGGGGACTAGGGTTTAGGTGATGGGGGTGCGGGGTAATGGAAGGGTTAGTGGGGGGGGGGGGGGGGGTTGGGTTGGGTTAGTGGGGGGGTTGGGTTAGTTAGGGTGGGGGGGAAATAGGGTTAGTGAAGGGAGAATTAGTGGGTTGAGTGGGTTTAGGGAATGGGGTGGGCAGGCGGGGGCGGGGGGGGGGGGGGGGGTAGGGGAATGGGCTGGCAGGGTGGAGGGTAGGGGGGTATTGGGTGTAGGTGGCGAGCAAGAAGGAGGCGGATGGCGAGGGAGGCTTGTGGCAGCTGTGGCGACCACAGTGAAGGCGGCGACGTGGTGGTCTAGGCGGCAACATGGTGTTCTGGATGGCAGCGACAGTGCACGGCGGCAGCGAGGATGGAGGCAGCGATGGCGAGCGTGGTGTGGCGATGGCAACACGGATGGAGGAGAGGGAGGGCGGGCATAGCGGCCATGTCTGTGGCAGGTAGGAGGGGGGTGAAAGGGAGAGGGAGTGGTGGAAGAGAAGGGAGGGCGATGGCAGAGACGAAGGGGAGGAGGAGATGGCGTCGGGTGGGGGGGAGAGGGAGAGAAGGAAGAGGAGGGGAGGAGGAGGAGGAGGAGGAGGTAGGAGAAGTGCAGGAGGGAGGGAGAAGGGGGGAGGCAGAGGAGGACGGAAAGTGGAGGAGATGGAGTTGGGGAGAGAGAAAGAGAGGGAGAGAGAGAAGGAAAGGAGAGAGAAAGGGGAGAAGGGGAGGGGAGGGAAAACCGTCGGGGGGGGGGGGGGTTGAAATGGGGGGTGTGAAAAAAATAAAAATAAAAAATGAAGATAAATAATTGAGAAGAAGAAGAAGAATAATAATAATAAAGGAAAAACAAGGAAACTTTCCCTTGTCCCGCACATAAGTGCGGGGTGAGGCAAAAAAAATTTACAGTGGTAGGAAGCAACGGGGGCGAGATGGCGGCACGGGTGCAAGATGATGCGACAGACGTGACGGCATGAGGAAAAATTGAAAAAAAAAAACGGTCATGCGTGGCGTGAGAGGCACGATAGGCACAAATTGGATGGAAAAAGCCATAAAACCCAAACCATGTGCCAAAACGAAATGTTGTAAAAAGGAAAACTCGGCAGAAGTCAAGGGGAAGACAATGGAAGAGTGCAACGGAGTGTTTGGGAACAATTCAAGGCGTTCATATGGAAAAATAAAGCAAAAATCAGGCCCAAAAACATATATAAAAATTAATATCGAAAAATCCAGGTGCTGAAATGAAGTGCGAAAAAAAGAAAAAATGTGCGAAAAGGTATGCCAGATAGGCCTATCATGTCAAAATGCAGTTTCGACGAAGATGAGACCCATTCACATGAAAAAAACAAAATAAAAAAACCCTTGAAATGGGACACGAAAATTAATAGAAAAAGAGCCGGGCACCGAAACAAAGGGCAACAAAAAGGAAGAATGTTCATACAATAGTGTTTCACAGCACTATCACATTGGAATGCATTTTTGGGTTAGGGGGCATTCACATGGAAAAAACAAGAAAATAGAGCTCGAAAAATCCAATAAAAATTAATAACAAAAAATTCAGAGGGCAAAACAAGGCGGAGGAAAAAGGATACTTGTGTAGGAAGGGTGGCTAGACAAGTCTATCAAGTGAGAATTGAATTCTGAGGAGAATCAGGCAGGTTCACATGAAAAAAGGTCAAAAACATATGAGAAAAAGGCACGAAACCACACAAAAATGAATAACGAACAAACCGTATGTTAGAATGACAAGCAAGTAAAAGGAAAAATGTCCAGGGGAAGGCGCAGGTCAAGGTTGGCATAGCAGATCAGCATTTCGAAACAATAAAGGAGCATTCACATGGAAAAACTTCTAATTCGTGAGAATCGTTGTGTAAAAATTAATAACACAAAAACAATAAGGCGGAACAGGGGGATGTAAAAAGAAAAAGTGTATCATGGGAAGGGAAAAACAGGGCTATAAGGTTGGATCGCGAGTGTGGTGAACGTAGGGTGCGTTCACATAGAAAAGGGAAAAAATTGCATAATAAAAGCAACCGTAAGGGAAACAGCCTCGATGACAAGGGGTACGAGGGTGGGGGGTGGGGAAGGGACCCCATCAGGGTAGAAATAGTACGTGGTAGACAAGCATGATAGGGTAATGACATATGCAGGGGGTATGCATAGCGGACACACAAAGATGCGTCTCCACACTGAAGACCTTACTGGTTAGAGTAGATTGATCGACACGGCCTAGGACTTGTCAACTGATTGGACATTGATGTCCCCACACTTAAGACATAACATGCAATGACAAATAGAAAGGTAGGGCTAGGAACACTTGGCTCATTTCGTAGAGATGGTTGAAGGGAACAGTTGTTATCTATGTAGGAAAATTGGAGCCATCGTCCGCAGGAGGTACCACAGCTCACCACAGAACACGTCTAGCATGATAGGGACCATGCAATAACACCCAGGGAGATAGCTTTGTCGGTAGAGTTTGTTGATTCAAGTGCCGATGACGAAGAATAGAATTCTTAGCACACGGGCACTTAGGAGGATGATAGAACAGTCACTCGCCCCATGACGCACATCGCTCAATGAAAAAGCATGAAATCCCACAACTCACGCTCAATTTAGAATTGAGCAAGGGAAAAATGATTTGGAGGGAGTAGGCCAGTGTGCCCAATTGAAGGTGCATTTAAGAGATACATTTTAGGAGCTGACTTTAAGCTCGATCTAGAAGTGGTTTGAGCTTGTTTTAAAGTGGAAACTTGGCCGGGATGAGTCAACAAGCCAATTTTCATGAAAAATCAAATGATGGTGGATAGCTGAATTGGAGTTTCCCAGATGCATTTCGACATCAGGAATCCAATACAAGTCTCAGTTTGTCAATCGGAGGTCATTTGACTCCCCATTTAATCCCCGCAAGGTTCGGCCTTATAAAGCAGTTGCTGGATTGGAAAGCCGTAAAGAGCGTGGGAAAGGCCAGGTTGATGGAGTTCGACGCCACAAAGCTGTTGTCCAATCGGATAGCAAATCGGAGTTTGTTTGCCTCCTCAAAACCGAAATATCCACTTACAGGATAGTGTGAACACAAAAAGATGAATTGGTTATTTTAATATTTTAAACCTTAGGCTTAATAAAAAACTTGAAACTAATGCAAAAACTGTTGAACAGAGAGAAGCGTCAATGCGCCTCCTCATTTTTGCTCGATGCCTCTCCAAGTCAAACCCGTTTGGGGAGAGAGAGGGAGATTCTCAATCAGGGCAGAGAGAGGAACAAGATGGCTGTAAGCTTGCCCATTTTAATGGAGGATTTAAAAATCTCATTTTTAGTCTTTCTCTCTCCTCCCCCTCTCTCCCCTCTATGGGCTGTTCATGCGCATTATCTTGAAGGAGGAATCGGGAAGGAGATTGAAGCAAATGATAATGGAGATGCTAAAGCTTGATGTGCAGCATGGAATTGAGAGCAATGGAGGCTTTGCCGTCCACTAGTTACATAGTCATTTAATGCGTCTCGGGTTTCATAGAAACACGATATTACTATTTTTAATGGAGAAAATGAAGATTTTTTGATATTTTACGAGGAAAATGATATTCTTATGCGATCAAAATTTGTTTAAGTGCTGGTTACATCATGTTTAATTATTGTCCATCAAAAAATTCTGATTTCATAATGATTTACATGAGCTATTTGAATCCCGCAAAATCCAAAATGCGATTTTTAAGGGTAAAATGACGGTTTTGTTGTTTTGGGTGGGTGAAATGTGTTTCTATGGAAAAAAATGGAAAATAAAATTGAGTTGTAGTATGCTGAAATGATTGGTATCAGAAAAATTAGAAAATAATAGCGATTATTATCAAATAAATACTAAAAAATCAAGAAAAATAGAAAAAAATAAAAATATACTTCATAAAAATAAGAAAAAATACAATGATTGTGAATGCATGGTAGTGGTGGAGCATGAGGTTTAGCCTCAGTTTGCCCTATCTCTTTGTCAAAGTTCGTGATTTATTGCTTTTCATACATCAAAACATGACAAAATGAACTCCTACACCTATGCAACGGAAGCAGTACCTAAACGTAGGGGGTGGGGTGTTTGAATGATGCGATTTGAGTGCTGTTTATTGCTGATTTTGATGATGCATATCATGCTATAGGGTTCGTTGTATTTTAATTAAGAGGATAATAACATGAGCGTTATCTCGGTGCTATCCTTACATTGCCGCAACGAGTTAGTGAATGAGCATTGGAAAGCTTGGTTGTGCACGACACATTTTTGATTGAAAATTATGTTTGAGCATATTAGAATCATGCACTTTTTCATGTGCATATCAACCATGGTATCGGAATATGAATAACTGGATGTATAGCACCTGTTTTCCGTTATGATGACCTACGTTTGAGTGTGGGAAGACGATCTAAGCTGTAGGCTAGTTGATCGTTTTCTTGGGAAGTTATTTGGTAAGGACACATGGTATCTCCTAGAATACACTCAAAATGAAAGAGTGGAGCTTGTATTGTGTGTATTTTATGTTGGAGCGAAGCATCTTGGGGCCAATCCCCAAGGTGTAGGAGAGTCGTAGTGGAGCCACGATAATCAGCCGAGAGGTGCTTCCTTATGTTTGTGCTACGAGGCACTATGTCTATATGTTATGGGATCTCCCTTTGAGGAGAAGAGATAGTGAACGTTGAAATATGACTCAATACAAACGCAGAATGGAATAGTGTAGAGTGAGGCTCAGATGCTCCTCACCCGCGAGGCCGTGTGGTGGGGTTGTCTGTTGTGTGCATGAGGTCCGGCTAGTGCCATAGCCAGTGTCGACCCATTTTAGGTCCCAACAGTGGTGCGTTTGCTGGGAGTGGCTTATAAGTGGCGGTTTCTGAATCTAGGTTGTAAAGGGACCTAAGTTTATAATTTCCATTAGTAGTATGCTAAGCTGCCCATAAAATGGGGCTTGTTCAAGGATGGAAAACCTTGTCTTTCCCTATACAAAACTTACTGATGGATTTAGTTAGTTATGTAGAGCATGAGTCCTCTACAGAAGATAATTTACGTGATGAGAAGAGTAATCAGTTAGTGGTTACCCCATCCTCTAATGCAATGGCATGGGCCGAGGTTCGCCTTGGTGTGGTCTCTACCCAAGAGAAATCATGTATAACCATCCATCAACCTAGAGGGCATGGAGCAAGTGTGTTGGAAGCTATGGCAGTCATGGCATCAACAAGTGATAATTCTAAAGCCGTAGTGCCATGGGAAAAACTCGACATACAGTGGAGTGCAGTTATGGCTGAAACATCCCATGTGATGGGGCATCATGCCAAAATTTTAGGTATCACAAGGATACTAGAAGCCCTAGCTGTAAAGGGAAAACCATTGCTTAAAAGGCACAGTCCCTAGGTCCTAAGTGCAAAGGATAAGTTTGCTTTTGATGAGGGGTAGAAACTCCTAGATAAAGCCATCATGGAACTGCCTAGGAAGGGGCAAGATATGGAAGATCCTCTAAGAAAGGATCGGAATGACATGCTAAGAGCTATAGGACTCCCTAGACCACTTTGTGAGTTGGCAAAAAGGGATGGCAATGATAATATTAACCTCCCTACACTAGTAAAGGTGGAAATGGAAGAGGTTGGAGACCCCAAGACACTAGATTTAGGTCATGAATATGAATATTTTAATAGCCCAGTGCTAATCCCAAAGGAGAGGACTAAATGCCCTCCTCCTTATAGGGATCTCCTAGTATTTCATGGGTTGGTAAATGAGGACCCAATGTTGCACTTAAAAGAATATGGCCTAACTTGCCTTGCAAGTGGGTTCAATGATATTCATCATATGCTTGTATTTTCTAGCACCCTGAAGGGAGTAGCTAGAAAATGGTATTGGAGCCTCCCAAGGGGGTCTATTAAATCCTTTGAGGAGTTGAGTGATCAATTTTTAGATGAATATGAGAAAAATGTACCTATGACCCAAGTTTTAGGGCAGCTAGGCACAAGTCCTATCCTTCTGTTAAAGAATACGCTAGAGCCTTTGATGATATTCTGAGGCTTTGGCCAAGAAGAGCTACTGCATTGCCAGGTGATGTGCTATGCGAGCTCTTTTTGAGTGGCTTAGAGATTAACATGCAAATCCAAGTGGGAATGTGGAATCCTAAGTTGTTACGGGAAGCAAAGATGTATGCCATTGATTATGAGATACATATTCAGAGATGTTGGCAAAACTTTTGGAGTTTTTCCCGGTTAGTACAAGTGCATCCTAGCTTCCAACCATTTCTATACGGAGACAGCTCACTTGTTGATACCAATGCAACCTATGAGGGGAACCTTGGTAGCCAAAATCTCCAAGCAGAAAATGGCAATAGTAGGGATAATATACCCCCTGGGGATCAAAAGATTCCAAGCCCAATAAGTCCCATCAAGGCTTGCAATGCTTCCGTGAGAGGTAGTTGTGACATGAACATTGATAGAACCATTTAGTCAATGAGTGTGGATAAGTATCCTACAGGAGGTTCTAGTTTGCCAGTGGAAAGGCTCTAAAGAGACCTTTGCCATCTTTAAAAGAGTCATGCTTTCGAGTAGATGTTTTTCCTATCAGTAAGAGCATGGTTCCTATAAATAGGCAATTGTAGAGTGGACAAAGGCAAGTAAAGACATCTCGGGTAGAGAAGATGCGGCATGCCAAAGGGCCACCTATACTAAATAGAAGCCATAAGGCTGTGAGGCCATTTGGTAATAGTGATAAATCCATAGTGAGTCCATTGGACCAATGTGGGTAGTCGAGGCAACCTAAGAATGAAAGAAGGGGCGTGAGATGGGATTGGAAACCCAAGATCTCTCAAAATGTGGCTGATGTGTTAGATACAAGGTTAATAACACCATGGGGATATATTGTGATCAATTCCCGCGTAGGTGTGATAAAATGCCATAATGATACATCTAACAATATGCATCGCTCTAGGATACAGTCATGTGATGGGCCTCGGATTGAAAGCCTACCTAGCTTGGGTTGCAACGTTTACTTATGCCAGAACCCAAATAGGAAAGGTTTGAATGAGCACCAAGCTGTGATTCTTTATGCTAAAGGAGCCTCTAAGCCGCTTGAATGACCAGTTCATTTGGATGACAATAAATGTGGAACATGCAAGCCCAATGATGTCATTCACCTAGCTAATGGTACCCAAGGAAGTATAGGCCATATCAAGGTTAGATTTACAAGAGCTCAAGATCAAACCTTGAGCTGCATGGCATGAGTAGCATGGGGCTAGCCATCCTATTGTATGCTATCCTTGGTATCCTGGTTAGTTTGATAGGATGTGGTGTATATGCCAAGAAGACCATGTATTGCATGGATTAGAATGACCTATCCATTTTAGGCCAAGAGGACTCTATGTCTGTTTGGTGCAAGTACATTTGATGGTTTTTTGTTTTAGTGATTGCATCATACAAATTGACAAAGACACTAGAGGGAGCCTTTACTGTAGAGAAGCTTCGTGTGGCCATTCGAGGTGGTTTTGTCCCCCTTCCCGAGTCTTTTTCCTTAAGAAATTAATGATACATGTGTATGTAAGGGTGCTTTCTTTTTATTTATTGGGGACTAGCAATCAAGGCATGAAGTCCCAGGTTTATATTCGGTATGTCTAGGGGAGGTCTGAGTAGTCATTGCCTCTTGTACAAGCATTGTCAGGCGCTGAAAGACCTATTTTAGAAGGAAGTTCTAGTGACCCTGTTCTGCTGACCTACTAGGTGGCTGTTCTAGGAGTTCTTGTTAGTGTGAGGCAATTAGAAAAGCTTACTAGACAAAATGATGACACAACGGGAAAAACCCTAAATACCTAAAAGGACTTATATGAATATATAGAGGTGTGTAAAAAGAGGCTCTAACCCCTATAAAAATAGAAAAGGAAAGAAAGACCAATCCTTGAGTAGTTGGTCATCGCCTTGCGAAGGCCTGTGGTAGGTTCCTGGGGATGAGACATGACCTAGGGCCAATGCCTTCTCTTCCTGGGGGTGGTAGCTAGCTATAAAAATAAGAATAAGAATACGAGACCGTTGGAGCGAAAATAAAAGTGAGTGTTAGAAAAGAATTAAGTGTCGCCTTGCAAGGGCTTGGTAGGTTCCTGGGTATCAAGGGAGGACTTGAGGCTGATGCCTTTGTTCTCCTTGGGTCACTACGCTCAACTCCCTCCTTTTTACACGCTTGAGTACAAAAAATAAAAGGCTAAATGGACAATGTGCTAAAAGATAATATTTCTTGATCAGGCTATAGGAATCCTCGTCTAAGAGGAGCTCCTCGTTGAGTTGTCCTCAGTTCGGTAGGTAGTTCAGACCACCACTTAGGATGAGCTCTTTGATAGTTCTTTTTAGCTTAGCCGTGTTTTGGAGCCGTCGGATTATGCTAGGCCTAATCCTCCTGGATTTCATGCCTTGGTTTTGTCAAGGGGTAGAGTGAAAGTTATTATGTGTTTTGTTGAGTATTTTTTGTATAAGCTTTATGCTTTTTAGGGTTGTGTTGATGTGCAAGTCTATCCGTGGGGTTTGACGGGCTGAGTCGCCCTATCCCGTGGTCACCAATGAGAGGTGCATTTTAGGAACCAACTTTAAGAAGTGGTTTGAGCTCGTTTTAAAGCGGAAACATGGCCTGGACGAGTCAACAAGCCAATTTTCATGAAAAATCAAACAATGGCGGATGGCTGAGTTGGATTTTTCCTAGATGCATTTCGGCATCAAGAATCCAACGCAAGTCTCGGTTTGTCAATCTGAAGTCGTTTGACCCCCCATTTAATACACGCAAGGTTCGGCCTTATAAAGTAGCTACCAAATCGGGAGGCTGTAAAGTGCATAGGAGAGGCCTGGTTGATGGAGTTCGACGCCACGAAGCCGCTGTCTCGGATTGCAAATCGGAGTTCGTTTGTCCCCTCAAAATCGAAATATCCACTTACGGGATAGTGTGAACAGAAAAAGATGAACTGGTTATTTTAATGTTTTAAACCTTAGGTTTAATAAAAGCCTTGAAACTAATGCAAAAATTGTTGAATAGAGGAAAGCCTCAATGCGCCTCCTCATTTTTACTCAATGCCTCTCCAATTCAAACCCGTTTGGGGAGAGATAGGGAGATTCTCGATCAGGGCAGAGAGAGGAACACGATGGTTGTAAGCTTGCCCATTTTAATGGAGGATTTAAAAATCTCATTTTTAGTATTTCTCTCTCCTCCCTCTCTCTCCCCTCTATGGGCTGTTCATGTGCATTATCTCGAAGGAGGAATCGGGAAGGAGATTGAAGCAAATGATAATGGAGATGCTGAAGCTTGATGTGCAACTTGGAATTGAGAGCAATGGAAGCTCCGCCATCTGCTGGTCACACAGTCATTTAATGCATCTCGGGTTTCGTAGAAACATAGTATGACTATTTTTTATGAAGGAAATGAAGGTTTTTTGATATTTTATGAGGGAAATGATGTTCTTATGCGATGAAAATTTGTTTGAGTGCTGGTTGCATCATGTTTAATTGCTATCTATAAAAAAATTCTGATTTCATAATGATTTACATGCGCTATTTAAATCCCGCAAAATCCGAAATGCGGTTTTTAAGGGTAAAATGATGGTTTTGTAGTTTCGAGTGGGTGAAATGTGTTCCTATGGGAAAAAATAAAAAATAAAATCAAATTGTAGCATGCTAAAAAGATTGGTATAAGGAAAATCAAAAAATAATAGTGATTATTGTCAAATAAATACGAAAAATTTAGAAAAAACAAGAAAAAAAATAGAAATACACTTCATAAAAATAAGAAAAAACACAATGAGTGTGAATGCATGGTAGTGGTGGAGCATGAGGTTTAGCCTCAGTTTGCCCTATCTCTTTGTCAAAGTTCGTGATTTATTGCTTTTCATACATCAAAACATGACAAAATGAACTCCTACACCTATGCAACGGAAGCAGTACCTAAACGTAGGGGGTGGGGTGTTTGAATGATGCGATTTGAGTGCTGTTTATTGCTGATTTTGATGATGCATATCATGCTATAGGGTTCATTGTATTTTAATTAAGAGGATAGTAGCATGAGTGTTATCTCGGTGCTATCCTTACATCGCCGCAACGAGTTAGTGAATGAGCTTTGGAAAGCTTGGTTGTGCACGATACGTTTTTGATTGAAAATTATGTTTGAGCATATTAAAATCATCCACTTTTGCATGTGCATATCAACTATGGTTATCGGAATATGAATAACTAGATGTATAGCACGTGTTTTTCATTATGATGACCTATGCTTGAGTGTGGGAAGATAACCTAAGCTGTAGGCTAGTTGATCATTTTCTTGGGGAATTATTTGGTAAAGGATACGGTATCTCCTAGAATACGTTCAAAATGAAAGAGTGGAGCTTGTATCGTATGTATTCTATGTTAGAGCGATGCATCTTGGGGCCAATCCCCAAGGCGTAGGAGAGTCGCATCAGTCGAGAGGTGCTTCCTTATGTTTGTGCTATGAGGCAATATGCCTATATATTATGGGATCTCCCTCTGAGGAGAAAAGATGGTGAATGTTGGACTATGACTCAATATAAACGCAAAATTGATTAGTGTAGAGTGAGACTCAGACACTCCTGGTCCGTGAGGCCGTGTGGTGGGGTTATCTGTTGTGTGCATGAGGTCTGGCTAGTGCCATACCCAGTGCCGGCCCATTTTAGGTCCTTTTAGCATTCGTGTGTTCCAACTATTTGGCATAGGTGCAAGCAGGAAGGCCAGGGATCCTTATCATGCAATGTACAGAACAAGGTGATGTGGCTTGTGATGGTGGTAGAGACCCATCCCATGGGTGCATAGGGAAAGAAAAACATACCTAACTCCAATGTTGTAATGTCCCTCCATCCACACCTCTCGATGATTGTTTTGAGGACACACTAGTCACACTCTGCCCCCCCTCTATCTCACACTCTGTTTGAGAATACAGGAGGGCAACTTGTTCCTTACACCCATTGATGTAATCCTCACTTGCGCTTGTGCAGGGGTTATATGCCATGTGCGCATTTGATGGTGCTACTGTGCATCCCACCCTGTGCCGGCATACGGTGTAAGAAGGAAGGCCAGGGAGCCTTATAGTGCAGTGCACAAAAACAAATCGGGCTTTGTGCATTGAGAGGCCCAACCTGTGCATACAACACTACATTCACACATCAAACCTCTCATTTGAATTGAAGGGGAAGGACTGGTTACTCATCCCACCCTTTGTCTCACACTCATTGATAGATACAGAGGACAGACCATACTCACATCCCCATCCGGTTAGGATGAAAGCTCACATCACTCAAGGGGTTGTCAATGAAGATCGTTTTGTCTATTATTGTCATTAAGGCGTTGAAGATAAGGCATACCCAGAGAGGCAGCCAACACATGTGGTACTTCGATGATTTGTATGACAGCTTGTCTATTAAAGAGGGTAAGACGGATTGATGAAGTTGCAAGAACAACGCACCAAGGGAGGTGGCTTGAAATTGTATTTGAAGAAGTTATGCTAGTGAGTTAGCTATCCTGAATTGTGGAGTGTTACCACCTTTTCCACAGCTAGCTTCCTGTCCAAGGGTGTTTACCACCTTTTCTTGAAACGAGGCATGCTATGACAGGGAATTGCTTCATTTTCTCCCATAATAGTTTGTTTTTTTTTCTTTTTGTCCTACTTTCGAGGGTGTTTCCACCTTTTCTTGAAGAGTAGGTCGCCATAATAGGGACCCAAGTCCTTTTTTCCCATGACGGATATATATATATATATATAGTATTTTTATTTTTATTTTTTTTAATGAATAAAGAGAATGGTAGAAGTACATATGTCATGACCATCCGCATCACCACTACTGGATCAGGTGAGAGGAGAACAGAGTAAGGATGGGAGGTATCTAGGAGGGGCTAGCAGAATGAGAATGCCTCATAAGGAAGACCATAAGGGCTATCAAGAGCATAAAGAGAAGGATAGTGTGATGCCCAAAAGGGAAAGGGTGGGTCAACTGTGATTGTCAAGTTTCCCAGGGAGGGAAGTACTTCTTCAGGTGATAGCCATTGATGAGAAAGGGATCCTCAGAAGTGTCGACAGCTTACACTTGGACAGAACCATTAGGATTGACAGTAAGTACCTTATAGGGACCCATCCAACATTGTTGAAGCTTGCCAGAAAACTTGCTAAATCTGGAATCATAAACCAAGACAAGATCACCTCCTTTGAACTCATTGTGCTTGATGAAGCTGTCATGATAGGCCTTGCGTTGCACTTGAGTGGTTTCCATGCACTGTGTAGGGCCATCCGTCGAATCTCATCCAAACATTCCGAATGCAATATGCGGCACTGGAGAGACTCATCGTCTTCGAGGCGTTCTTTGACTACCACTCGCAAAGAGGGAAACTCCAACTCAATAGGGAAGACAACTTCTTTGCCATACACCAACTAGAAAGGAGTTTGTCATGTAGCTACCTTATAAGAAGTTCTATATGCACAGAGGGCCTCTGTAAGTCGATCATCCCAATCAAAACGATGTGCGGCAATCGTCCTTGTCAGGATTGAGTAGAGAATGCGATTGGTGACTTCAACTTGGCCATTGGCTCTGGGGTAATAGCAGGTGGACTTGAGATGGCAGATCTTATACAGCTCTGTCAACTCTTCCATGATCTTGTTAATGAAATGAGTACCTCGGTCACTTACAAGCTCTACGGTACTGCCAAAACGGGTGATGATGTTTTCATACATGAACACAGCTATGTTGTTGCCATCATCTTGCTTCAGAGCTTTAGCTTCATACCACTTGGTGACATAGCCCATACATACTAGGATGTGTCTGTTTTGCTTTCATCTGGTGGGCGGATCAATGGGACCCACAAAATCAATCCCCCACTTCTCGAACGGCTTTAGGGGAAGAATGGGTTGCAAGGGCATGGCATTGGTCTTGGTGGGTTTCCCCATTCGTTGACAAGCATCACATCTCTTGTAGTAGTCATAGGCATCCTTGTGGAGAGTTGGCCACCACTATCTTATGAGCAAAGCCTTTATGGCTGTCACTTCTCCTGCAAAGTGTCCACCACATGGCTCATCATGGCATGCTTTCAATACTATGCCGATTTCATCTCCTGTACCATTTCTTCGCAACACTTCATCTTTACCTTTCTTGTACAATGCACCACCTAGCAAGGTATAGGGGCCTGATTCCAATAGTAGCCTATTCTTCTCATGGCTCAAGATGCAAGGGGGGTGCTGTTGAGTTGCTAGGAGGTTGGCTATGTCTGCATACCAAGGAGTTACAGTCTCAACCAAGAATAAGGAAGCATCAAGGACGTCCGGATCATCTATTCCTCTTTTGCAGTTTGAGGGATCCATGATAAATGATCGACTAGGACATGAGAATGGCCAGACTTAGTGATCACTTCAAAATCAAACCCCTGGAATAGGAGCAACCATTTCATCATTTGCCCTTTCACATCTGCTTTGTTCATCAGGAAGGACAGGGCTTCGTGGTCCACATAGAATTTGAAATGCATCGATAGTAGATAGTGTCGAAACTTCTCCAATGCAAACACCATTGCTAAGCACTCAAGCTTTGTCACTGTATAGTTCCATTCTCTATTAGTGACCTTTCAGCTTGCATAATATATTGGTTGATCCAACTTGGAAGAACCCTTCTGGCATAATACAATGCCTAGCCCTTCGACCAATGCATCTGTGTGAACATGAAACTCCTTTGTCCAATTAGGAGACTGGAGGATGGGTGCTCTGATGAGGCACTGTTTTAGGGTGTTGAAAGCTTCTTCATATTCATCAGTCCAAAGGAAACCTGCATCTTTCCTTAAGAGATCGTGCAGAGGGGCTGCCTTGGTTGCAAAATGTGCAATGAATCTTCTGTAGTAGCCCACATGGCCAAGAAATCCTCTCAATTGCTTGAGGTTTGTTGGTGCTGTCAAGGCGGCAATCTTCTCAATCTTCACCGAGTCTGTTGCAATCCCTTGTGCAAAGACAATATGGACTAGAAGAACTCATGATGAGATGCCAAAGACACATTTGTTGGTGTTGAGAGAAATCCTATACTCTCAGCATCTGTCAAAACATTGCTCTAGGTATTCCTAATGCTCCCGGATTAGGCTAGAGACACAGAAGTCATCGAGATACACTTCAATGAAATCATGTAGATGGTTCTGGAAGGCAGCCATCATTACTTGTTGGAAGGTAGCAGGAGCATTACAGAGTCCAAACGACATCACTTTGTAAGCATAGGTTCCCCATTCTATTGTGAAGATTGTTTTGGATTGGTCCTCTTCTGTGATTTGGACTTGGTTGTATCTGTTGAATCCATCTGATAGACCTAAAAACGGGCCGGCACTGGCTCATGCACTAGCCGGGCCTCGTCACTATGCACAAGACAACCCCTCGGCCTCACGGCCAGGAGCGTCTGTCGAAATCTCTGCCTTCCTAAACATTGCATTTGTAATACGTTGTAGTCTAACTGATCCTAACCCAATATTACTCCTTAGAGGGAGTTCCTTTCACATAGCCAAAAGGCTCGAATCACATACACATGGGGTTCCTCCTACGGCTGAATGCCGTCAACCCTCTGCGACTCTCCTACACCTTGGGGATTGGCCCCTCAGTGCGTCGCTCAACAAATAGACACATCGCACAAAAGTCGCTCAAGGTACCAAATAAGCGTGTCCAGGAATGTACCATTGTCCTTACTTCTCTTTCCCTTAGACCCCACGACTAGCCTACAGCATGGGTACCTCACTGCCTCTCATCATAGGTCATGTTCTAATAAACCAATTGCAATGCATGTCCAGGAGCTGGTCACTGATACTTTTAACTTTCTATATGATCTATGCATTTCATGGATGTCTAGTGCTCAAACATTTAGCAAACAGTATCGTGCACAAGTGCAAAAACATCCCTTACATGGTTTCTTTCTAACGATTGTATGCTTCGTTGCATGGGCCTAGCACCGAGGTGATCCTCGTGCTACTAGGCTCTTAATTTTAATTATTTTTCGTCCTAAATGCTATGCATAGAAATCAACAACTTTTCCATTATTTCAAGTAGCATTTAGACACTTTTTATCTATTCTACCCTCCCCCGTTTTAGTATTGCTTCGTTGCATGTCATTTTACGGCTTTTTCCATTATTTTTCATATCAAAAGCGGAAAAAAAACGAACTAAAACACGGAAGCAAGGCTAGTCTGAAGCAAATCTTCATGCCTCAGCCTCACTATACATTCACGGACATTGCTCATAATTTTCCTAATTTTCCGAAGCCCAAAATATAAATTTCCCCTATTTTAAGGGTTTTTTTTCACCATTTTCTTGCAATTTTTCCCATTTTCTCCCATTTTTTAATTGCTGAAAATTAAGTTCAATTTATGGGCTGTGGCCCTTAGTTCATTTCAGCAGAAAAAGAATTTTAGTAGGTGTGGATTAATTTATTGCATCATTTTTAGCCCAAAAACCCTATTTTCCCTCATTTTTATGGTTTTTCGTGTCTCGGTTTTCTATTTTCCACTATCCCGCACATGGTTTTTCTGATTTTTAAATGATGAACAGCCCGAAAACAACTCAAAGCACGACATACTCAAAACTCAATCCATATGAACACATTTTTATCAACCAAATTTGCATCAAAAGGCCATTTTCTTTGTAAAAACAATTATTACCGTGTTTTGCGGGTTTTTCCATTAAATTTGGCACGTCCCATGACTGATTTCTAGCCATGAATTATGCTTGGAATCAGCAATCTACAATGATTTGGCATTGCCCTTCAGTCTCGTCAAGAGTCGGCATCCATCCGGCCATCCATTTCCATTATACTCTTCCACGCACGAACGGGGGTTAAGAGGAGAGAGAAGGAGGAGAGAGAAAGACTGATTTTCTCTCTCTCTCTACAGTCCACCATTGCGGGAGCGGAGACCGGCGATACGGAGCGTAAGATAGATGTAGTCAGCCTGTGTGCTCTCTCATATGCCTTACATGGAGGCTAGCATCTCGATTATGGGGGGGGGACGCCATTTTTTCCGCGTCGTTGCCTGCACGGCACTTCCTTCCCCCCCACAAAAAATTTAGGGGGGTGGAGGGGCCAAAGGGCACCCCCCACTAATCACACCCTTTCAATTTTCAAATTTGGCCCCCTTTGTGGGCACCCCGGCCGGTTTCGGGCCATCTTCCGCATACGAACTCCGATCGTCAGTCTGAAAATTTATGTGAGCTCGTCTCGACATTCCGCACTGACTGGCAGCTCCACTGACTAGAACACGCGCACGGAAAAATTATGAAAATTCTCGGAGTGTCGTACGGGCGCCCGTCAAGCACTTGACGCTTAAAATCATCCTAGATCGAGCCGCCGCCTTTGACAGTGAATATTTTTCCCTTGATATTCATAATTTTTTGCTATTTTTAAGCACTTCCCGTCACCTAAATTCCGCTCTCATTGGCGACCACGGGATAGGGCGACTCAGCCCGTCGAATCCACGAACATATTTGCACATAAACAACCAAAAAAGCATCAAACTGATACAAAACAATTATATATTAAAACTCAGCACAATGCTTCCCCTACCCCTGGACAGAACCAAGGCATGACATCCACAAGAAGTAGGCCTAGCATCATCTAATAGAAGATGCGAAGTGAGTCACTAACCAGCTGCTCTAACACAGCCAAACTAAAAAAACCTATCAAAGAGGTTGCCCTAAGTGGTAGTCTGCACTACTTACCAACTAAAGACAACACAAACTAGGAGCTCCTGCAAGGCGAGGACTCCTATAGCCTGATCAAAGAGTATTTTCTTTCAGTACATGTCTTCGTTTAGGGTTTTTATTGGATGAACATACTTGGGCATGTAAAAAGGAGGGAGCTGAGCGTAGTGACCCAAGGAGAACAGGGCATCGGCCTCAAGACCTGTCTCGGCACCCAAGAACCTACCAAGCCCTTGCAAGGCGACACTTAATCCTTTTCTCCCGCTCACTTTTATTTTCGCTCCAACCGTCCTTGTTTTGGTATTATATTTGGCAAGAAGCCACCCCTAGGAAGACAAGGTATCGGCCTCGGGTCTGATTCGTCCCCAAGAACCTACCAAGCCTTCGCAAGGCAATGATCAACTGCTTACACATTTTCATTTCTTTTCTTTTCTTTACTTTGAGAGGGGTTAGAACCCCTTTTTACACACCTTCGTATTTATATTCATCTTTTAGGATGTACAGAGTTTCTGGGCATCATCATTATTATCTTCTGGCAGGCTTCTCTAACTGCCTCACTACGAACAAGAACTCCTAGAACGGCTGCCTGGCAGGCTAGCAGGACAGGGCCACTGGGACTTCCTTATAAAACAGGTCTTTTGATGCTTGACAATGTCTTTACAGGAGGCAATGACTACTCCGACCTCCCTCAAACATACTAAGCCTAAACCTGGGATTTCATGCCTTGGTTGCCGGTCCCCAACAAAAATGTATCCCCCTTGACAAGTACAGATACACATATAACAGGAAAGAAAGGTACTCGTAACGGAGAAATATCACCTGGATTGGCCACAAGAAGCTTCCATCGATGCTGTGACAAAGGCTCCCTCCAAGCTTGCCTTCAAACCTGTCTAGCACAGAACTTAAAACAAAAACCCAATTAAACGTACCTGCACAAGACAGGGAAATGGCCCTCTTGGCCTAATGAAATGAAACACTTCACTACAAAACTGAATCGGCCCTCTTGGCCTAATGAAATCAAACAATACTATACAGAACATCCACCTGGAAACAACCATGATAGACATCAAAGCATACTATTCCCAGGGGAACAAAGGCGCGTAGCCCTAAACTAGGTGCATTAAATTATGACCTATCCCTCCTGCGTATATCGCAAGAGGTGTTCGCATCACGTGTCGTCTAATCAGTCTATGCGTCCCAGATAATAAAGGCAGATGAGTCTCGCTTACCCTCTGCATCACCCAAATCAACCATCGTCTGCCAAAGAGGGCATGTTCAGAAAGCATACCCCACAAACGACCAGGTCCTGTCTCACCATCAATAGATATATCGGAACAAGGCCCACAATTAAAGAAGAGGTCCTCTTCATACGCAAGATTAGCCAAAGAATTGGCAAACTGATTCCAATTCTGTGGAATCAACTGAAAAGACACTCTATCGAATTCGTCTAGCAGGGCTATGGCAGTATGATGGTACATACAAAGGATGGGATTCCGTACCATGTATGTCCCATTGAGTTGATTTAAAACCAACTGAGAGTCCCCTTTCACCAACAACTGGCGGATACCACCCTTCTTCGCAATATTCAAACCCATAATCAGGGCTTTGTATTCTGCCATATTATTGGTAAAATTCACCCCGAGATAAGCAGCTAACTTCATGACAATGCGTCGTCGGGGGTCTCGGATGACAACTCCTACACTTCCTTTTTTGCATGGACCCCTGGACGCCCCATCAAAGTACAAGGTGTATGTCCATAAAGGGTTTACATATCCCGCCATCCTGAACTCTACTCGTAATTATGGTAATCGAAATTCAGCATATTCAACGGGTGGACTGTAGGCTCCATCCTTCCATCATCGTTGAATTCAACAGGGATGCTCGTCAAAATTTGTAGGCAGTGATGGCAGAAGACCTTGATCTCCCAAATAAATGTCCCGCCTTCTTGCTCAATCACCTTGTATCCTTTGCTCCACCAAATGAGCTTTCCTTGATGATACCTCTGTTCCAAATATGGGTGTTCTAAATAAGGGATCAGACGACCCATCAACCTCTATCACGATTTTCTTGCAGATGCTTGATCGATCTCTCCTAGACTTGCAAGGCAGTCATAGCATTAGTGCAATCAGAAATAATAAGGTTTAATCTTATTAAGATTAACCTTATTTTTAAATTCTATCCCCTCAAGGTCAGCTAACAAAACTGTGGATTTATTCTTTCCTATTCTAACGATCCTATAGGGCCCATCCCATTTAGGCTCTAGCTTGCGTGGGAATAATTCACGTCGTGCGTCATAATACAAAACAAGCTGTCCTTTCTTAAAGGTGTATTTCTTGGCTTTGAGGTCGTGTAGCTGCTTCATTCGGCGCTTTGCCACTTCTTGGTGCAATAAGCTCTGCAACTTAAGCTCATCTAAATGTGCCAGTGTCGTCAAGCGCTCAAAAAGTGCATCTTCATCGCTCAAAGAATGATTGATGGCAAACCGAATAGTCGGCAGCTCAATTTCTAAGGGCAAGACACACTCCTCCCCATATACTAACTTGAACGGGGTATGGCCAGTGGCTCATTTGAAAGTCGTATTGTAGGCCCACACTGCCACGTATAACTTTTTATCCCAATCCCGTTTCTTTTCCGACACAATTTTGGACAGGATGCCCACAAGCTGCTTGTTGGTGCTTTCAACTTGCCCATTGGCTTGCGGATTATATGGGGTCATCTTGTTATGCTTGATTTGCCACATCTCTGTCAAACCTTTAATCACCTTATTCAAGAAATGGGTTCCGCGATCCGACACTACTTCTTTTGGTGGACCAAACCGGCATATTATCTGCTCTAAAAGGAAACTAGCCATTTCTTTAGCATCATCTTTCCTTGTTGCACGTGCTTCTGACCACTTTGTGAAGTAGTTAGTTGCGACAATGATATACCTCTTTTGCGTAGTCGACGACGGAGTAATAGGACCCACAAAGTCTATTCCCCACTTCTCAAATGGAAGTATCGCCATAATAGGGGTGAGTGGTCGTTTCCTATTCTCTCGATTATCATGTCGTTGACAAATATCGCATCTCTTAACATACGCAAACGCATCCTGGAAGATGGCAGGCCACCGATAACCTGCTCTTAAAGCCTTTTGTGCTGTAAGCCGTCCAGCAAAATGGCCACCACAAGCAGAATCATGGCACTCTTCCAAAATGAATGGCACCTCGTCAGGCATCACACACCGGCGATAGATGTCATCAACCCCTTGCCGATATAATGTACCTGCGATCAAAGAAAACTTTAACGCTTGCTGCTTAATTTTCCTTCTCTCAGCTTTAGATAATTCGGATCCCGCCTCTCCCGTTGATAAATAATGCGTTATTGCAGCATACCAGGAGGGAATAGATGCCGTATCTATTTTGAATAACAACTCCATGTTATTACCTTCAGCCACACATTCTTTCGGCTCCCCAAAGTCCACAAGACATTCCACGATGCCTTGCAACCTTGGTGGCTTACTCTTGATTTCATAATCAAATTCCTGCAAAGTGATCAACCACTTTTCTAGACGATCAGGCGGCTGTAGCTTATTCATCAATAATCAAAGCCCCTCCGCCTTCGTATAAAGCACGACTTTCTCATAGAGAATGTAATGCCTGAATTTCTTGGTCCCAAAGACCATCGCTAGACACAATTTCTCCATGTAAGTATAGTTGATTTTGGATACCCCCAGCTTCCGACTAGCAAAAGCAATCGGGTGGTACCACTTCTCTTCCCAAATTTGGGCTAAACAGCAGCTGATACTATACATGGTGGCTGCTGAGAATATATAGAACACCTCACCTCTTTTAGGTGCTTTTAAAACGGGCGCTCTTGCTAGCTCTTGTTTCACATCCTCGAATGCTACCTTACAAGGGTCACCCCATACAAACGAACAGCTAAAGGACAATAAATTGGTAAGCGGCAACGTTCTTTCTGCTAAGGCGTTGATGAATCTACGGTAGTAACCAATCGAAGACAGAAAGCTATGAACTTCCTCGGAGTGCGTGGTGGACCCATGGCAACTATAACTTTAACCTTCTCGGGGTCTGTCGTAATTCCTACCAAACTGACCACATGACCCAGCAATAGTCCATAAGGTACTCCAAAAGCACACTTCCGTGGGTTTAGGGGATGCAAAATTGTCTACAGCGTTCAAAGCATTTTCTTAGAATGATCAACTACCTTCCTCTCACGGTGGCAGCCCCTAAGTCATCAATAAACACCTTCAACTCTTCAGGGGATATGTCACCGAATGTCTTATCTGTTGTTCGTTGCCACGAACCAGGCGCATTGCATAAACCAAAGGCCATCACATGGTACGCAAAAGTACCAAATACAGTGATAAAAGTTGTCTTCAACTTATCCTCTTCTGCAATTGCCATTTGGTTGTATCCTGCAAAGCAATCCATAAACGAATATATCTCCCTACCCGCTAATTGATCCAAAATCTGGTCAATAAATGGCAGCGGGTAGTAGTCCTTAAATGTCTGCTTATTCAGCTCTCTAAAGTCTACACATAAACGGATTTGATTATTCTTCTTATTTCTAATCACAACTGGCGAACACCATTCCGTGTGTTGCACAGGAAAAATCAAACCCGCTTTCCGAAGCTTCTGTAACTCTTCAAACAGCCCGTCCCTCAGTTCAAAAGGCATACGCCTTACATTCTGCCGTACAGGACGACTGCCCTCTTTCAACGGAATTGTATGAACAGCAAGACTAGGAGGAATGCCTCTCAACTCATCATAACTCCAGGCAAAGATATCACGGAATTCCTGGATCAAGGCCACATAGTCCTCCCTTTCTGCTGAGCTGAGCATAGAACCTAATTTGATTGGCTGTGAATCATCAGGCATACCAAGGTCTAGCTCGATAACATCTGCATCTCTTATACGATCTTGGGCCTCTATCGGCTCGTTCAAAGTGATCTGATAGATGTCCTCTGTGGTGGATCCCTCTTTGGACTCATCACTTGATGATGTCTCACTGCCGGATAAATCTTCTAATGTCTCCAATTTTGTAGAAGATAGAGGAGGTCTCTCACTCTACGGGGACTCAGGATAAGCATCAACCACCACACGCTGGGCACCTCTGCCGAACATCAGTCGACCAGCGGGTATATCCACTTGGCAGTCCGCTTGCAAGATCCAAGGTCGTCCGAGTAATACTTGGTAACTTGGCCGGCCTGCAAAACGAATCACCCTAAAGTCCAACAAGCATTCTACATTTGCAACAGTGACATGGACCTTAGTAATGCAGCCTTCTGGCTGTCTCAAACTATCATCTGCCATTCTGAGAATTGTGGAGGTATCTTTCTGAATCGCAAGACCCAACCTTTCCATCAGTTCAGAACTCATAATGTTAACAGATGATCCCGTGTCGACAATGGCATAATCTACTAATATCCCATCCACATAGGCTGCAACCCTTGGGCAATGCTTCTCAACATGCTCGAACCAGTCATAACCAACTCGCGCAATACCCAAAGGTTCTACGATATACCCGGCACGTAAAATCTTTCTAAATTCCTTGCATACTCCTCGGGAAAGCTTAATAAGCTGTAAAAGATTCACATCCGGCTTGACTTCGCAAAGAGAGCTCGCCAAATCGAATTCATGATAGTTTGATAGAGCTCGCTTTTCATGCCAAACCATCCGCTCTTTAGGTCGTTGAACTGGCTTTATTGCCTCTTTCTTAACTTTCACCTTCTTCTTTGGTGGTTCCTTATCGGCTTTACTTTCTACGGGCTTCAAAGGTCCCCCTTCCATGGCAGGATCCAAAACTTGCGTTCCTTTGTCACCTTGTTTAGGGTTTCCGTCGACAGGCTTATCCTTGTCGGCTTCTCTACCCTTTTGACCTCTTGTAAGGACAGCTCGCAGATTAGAGGTTTCAGCATCGTTAACGCGTACAGCCTCAATCAAACTAACCCCACTACCACTTGGTAGCTCCTCCACTGTAGTCTTGGGTCGTTGAAGTATTTGTTTAGGCCCATCTTCTCGCTGGGAATCACTTCCTTGGGCACGATGATTAACGAGCCCTGGTTGCCGACTTCCTCGCTGGAGGAACTGATCTTACTCTAGCAAGTAGCTGCTAAATGGCCGGATTTTCCACAAATGTCGCACTTAACATTTGGGCAATTTCTTGGATAGTGCTGCCCACCACACCATTTGCAACTAAACCTCGATGGTGCACCCTCATCTGGGTATCTACTTCCTATCAAATTTTGTTGTTTTTTAAGGAAGTTGACATCAACTGCTATTTGTCGATACTGCTCCGTAATCATGTCGGTATAATGCTTCATCATGTCCTTAACCTCGCCCAGAACATTGGAAGAACTCGACTCATAGCCTTGGTCATTACCATGTCATTCCATCGGCCTAACAATTCAATTAGGCACTGGTTGTTGAGCCACAGGCATGGTGTTAGGATTGACCGCCTGGCTTCCACCATTTGGAACCATTTGACTGCCCGTAGGCATCGATATGCTAGGGGGAGCTGGTAATAAAGGCACATTCTGTATCATGTTCCCTCTCCCATTAGGGTTAGCCATCGCTATCCCTTGACCACTACTGCCATTGGCTATTGCCATATTGTTTCCCAATACTAAACCCATATTCGAATTGCCTCGAGAAGCATAGGCTGCTTGTAGTCGGGATTCCACCTCTTGTGCTCGTGTAATGGCAGTATCTATATCCCCCAAGGGGACACTACTCAACTGCAATTGGATATTAAAGTCCAAACCATGTAGGAAATATTGCAATTGGGCAGCTGCGGGGATAGGGATAGAGGTGTCCAACTTACGGAAAACCTCTTTTATTTTCTTCACATAAGCACGAATATCCTCGTGTGGTTCTTGGCGGGTCACGTTGAGTACACGCAACCAATATTGCCCACCCCTTTCAGGGGCAAACTCCCTTCGAAAAGCTCCATAAAATGAATCAATATTCAATATGGTTCCGGCTTCTAAACCATGATACCATATAGTGGCTCTTCCTTTGAGAGTCATATTGAAGAACATCATTAAATGTCCTTCTTCTTGGATGCGACAATTAAACATCAGCTTTTGAAACTCCCTAATGTGGAGTTCCACATCTTCCTCAACTAGCCCATTAAAAATGGGTAGCGGGTAACCTAGAGCCGGCAAATCCGTCGTTGCTACTGGAATTGCAATAGGCTGCGCCATGACAAAGATTGGATTTGCACTAGGAATAGGGGACGGTGGGGTTACACTTCCCGTACTTGACGTGGACTGGCTTATAGAAGGAAGGGGAGCACGAGAGCTTCCACCTTCTCCTAACTTACTACTTGTGGCCCCAAGACCACTAGATCCACTCCCTCGTAAGGGTTCAGCACCGCTACGCTTAGGGGAATATCTCCTAAAATTTCAGCATGTCGCCTAGCTCTTTCGTCTCTTTCATGCTTTTGGATTTCTGCTAGATGATGCTTATCGATAAATAATGGATCAATCACAGTATCCTTTGGCATAAACTACTAGTTGGTCCCTAAACAACCAGGATTCGAGAACCGCCACTTTTAAGCGGCTCCCGGCAGACGCACCACTGATGGACCTAGAAACGGGCCGGCACTGGCTCATGCACTAGCCCGGCCTCGTCACTACACACAAGACAACCCCTCGGCCTCGCGGCCAGGAGCGTTTGTCGAAATCTCTGCCTTCCTAAACATTGCATTTGTAATACATTGTAGTCCAACTGATCCTAACCCAATATTACTCCTCAGAGGGAGTTCCTTTCACATAGCCAAAAGGCTCGAATCACATACACATGGGGTTCCTCCTACGGCTGAATGCCGTCAACCCTCTGCGACTCACCTACACCTTGGGGATTGGCCCCTCAGTGCGTCGCTCAACAAATAGACACATCGCACAAAAGTCGCTCAAGGTACCAAATAAGCGTGTCCAAGAATGTACCATTGTCCTTACTTCTCTTTCCCTTAGACCCCATGACTAGCCTACAGCATGGGTACCTCACTGCCTCTCATCGTAGGTCATGTTCTAATAAACCAATTGCAATGCATGTCCAGGAGCTGGTCACTGATACTTTTAACTTTCTATATGATCTATGCATTTCGTGGATGTCTAGTGCTCAAACATTTAGCAAACAGTATCGTGCACAAGTGCAAAAACATCCCTTACATGGTTTCTTTCTAACGATTGTATGCTTCATTGCATGGGCCTAGCACCGAGGTGATCCTCGTGCTACTAGGCTCTTAATTTTAATTATTTTTCGTCCTAAATGCTATGCATAGAAATCAGCAACTTTTCCATTATTTCAAGTAGCATTTAGACACTTTTTATCTATTCTACCCTCCCCCGTTTTAGTATTGCTTCATTGCATGTCATTTTACGGCTTTTTCCATTATTTTTCATATCAAAAGCGGAAAAAAAACGAACTAAAACACGGAAGCAAGGCTGGTCTGAAGCAAATCTTCATGCCTCAGCCTCACTATACATTCACGGACATTGCTCATAATTTTCCTAATTTTCCGAAGCCCAAAATATAAATTTCCCCTATTTTAAGGGTTTTTTTTCACCATTTTCTTGCAATTTTTCCCATTTTCTCCCATTTTTTAATTGCTGAAAATTAAGTTCAATTTATGGGCTGTGGCCCTTAGTTCATTTCAGCAGAAAAAGAATTTTAGTAGGTGTGGATTAATTTATTGCATCATTTTTAGCCCAAAAACCCTATTTTCCCTCATTTTTATGGTTTTTCGTGTCTCGGTTTTCTATTTTCCGCTATCCCGCACATGGTTTTTCTGATTTTTAAATGATGAACAGCCCGAAAACAACTCAAAGCACGACATACTCAAAACTCAATCCATATGAACACATTTTTATCAACCAAATTTGCATCAAAAGGCCATTTTCTTTGTAAAAACAATTATTACCGTGTCTTGCGGGTTTTTCCATTAAATTTGGCACGTCCCATGACTGATTTCTAGCCATGAATTATGCTTGGAATCAGCAATCTACAATGATTTGGCATTGCCCTTCAGTCTCGTCAAGAGTCGGCATCCATCCGGCCATCCATTTCCATTATACTCTTCCACGCACGAACGGGGGTTAAGAGGAGAGAGAAGGAGGAGAGAGAAAGACTGATTTTCTCTCTCTCTCTACAGTCCACCATTGCGGGAGCGGAGACCGGCGATACGGAGCGTAAGATAGATGTCGTCAGCCTGTGTGCTCTCTCATATGCCTTACATGGAGGCTAGCATCTCGATTATGGGGGGGGGACGCCATTTTTTCCGCGTCGTTGCCTACACGGCACTTCCTTCCCCCCCACGAAAAATTTAGGGGGGTGGAGGGGCCAAAGGGCACCCCCCACTAATCACACCCTTTCAATTTTTAAATTTGGCCCCCTTTGTGGGCACCCCGGCCGGTTTTGGGCCATCTTCCGCATACGAACTCCGATCGTCAGTCTGAAAATTTATGTGAGCTCGTCTCGACATCCCGCACTGATTGGCAGCTCCACTGACTAGCACAGGTGCACGGAAAAATTATGAAAATTCTCGGAGTGTCGTACGGGCGCCCGTCAAGCACTTGATGCTTAAAATCGTCCTAGATCGAGCCGCCGCCTTTGACAGTGAATATTTTTCCCTTGATATTCATAATTTTTTGCTATTTTTAAGCACTTCCCGTCACCTAAATTCCGCTCTCACCATCCAAGAGGGAATAGAGCTCATGGCTTACCACTGTGTCCAAGAATTGGTCTATGAATGGGATAGGGAAATGATCATTTTTTGTCTTGGAGTTCGGCTTTTGGAAGTCCATACATATTCAAAGTTTCCAGTACTTCTTAGGTACGACCACAATGGGCGAAACCCATTCACTGTTAGGCACGGGATAAATGAACTCTGCTTCAAGGAGCTTCAATAATTCAGCCTTCACTAGAGCAGAATAATTGGGATTCATACGCCTTTGTCTCTGTCTCTCACAGGTTTGGCATCAGGCTCTAGATCGATGTGGTGTTGGCATACTATGAGATCAATCCCCTTTAGATCTTTATACAACCAAGCAAACATGTCTAAGTTTTCCTTTAGTAGGTCTCGCAGGACCATTACTTCTTATTCTAGAAGATTTAGACCCACTTTCAAGTGACGTTCAATACCTTCAACATCTAGGAACGTCAATTTACTTTCACCTTCCACTTCACGGATAAATGTCCCACGACTTGCTTCTGGGTAAAGATCCCGACTCCTTTAAGGGAGTGGTCTCATCTTGTGATGATGCACTAGAACCATGTCCTCCTTCTGAACAGATGACTCATTTGTCTGTTGGGATTTCTGGAAGGGTATCAGAGCTTTGTTCACTTCTATGTAAGTGGCGATTTCTTCTGGACTTAGAGATTCATCTTCAGAGGATGTGTCTAGGAATGTCACATAGCACGGACCTTCTATAAGTCATGGCTCTGATGACTCTGGCTTCTGTTGACAAGGGGCATCATCATCATCTTTTCTCTAGAATGAATGGTCAGGGAGACAGGAGCCACTGGTGAACTTAATTTTTATACCTTTGATCCATTGCTTATGCACATTCTGCATGCTTTGTGATCCATTGGTCAACCCAAATGGAACCATGGTCATTCCATCCAACACCCCGATATCCTCAGCCTCTGAGGTCTCTATAGGAACATCAACAAGATCATTCGCTATCAGAGGAACTTCTTCAATTGCACTTTCATAACCTACTTCTTTTTCTTCCTCATAATTTTCATCATCTTCCTATGGAGTCTCTGTCGCCATTGTTTCTATAGAGGCTCTTAGGAGAAGAACATGTCCTTCGTCTTTGTGTCTACTTCTGCTTCTGCCTCTGTCTCTGGCTGTCTCTGCTTCTAACTCGATCTCTAACTTTGTGACTGCCATGTAACAAGGAGAACGATACATCCACGCTTCTATTTCGCTATGAGAGGTGATTTCAGAAGTCAATTCGGTTTGAGGCAGAAGGTATTCTCCCATGGACAAAGACTTGGCTTCCTTCGGTAATTTTACAGTGCCTACGGTTAGGGACCGTGCCTCTGTTTTCTTGGGAAAGATCTATTTGATAGCCTCTTCGTCTCCTGATGTACCATCTGTTACTTCATTGGAAGAGTCTGTTATGACTTTGATGGATGTAGATCCATTGCCTTTTTGTGATCCATACAATTTCAACACCACTTTATTGGGTCCTCTGCCTAGGGTTAGGGTCCCTTTGAACCAATCCGTCCTGGCTCTTGCTTCAAAAAGCCAAGGTCTTCCCAACAGCACAGGATATGAGGTTCCATAAGAATTTGGTTTGACCACCAAATATGTCAGCCAATAGTCTCTTCTCACAAGGGTTGTTTTTACGTATGGGAGGATGCCCAACGGTTTGATTCTGCTTTGGTCTACCAATCTGATAAGCCACCGTGTAGGTTGAATTCCTTGGAAACCTAGATTCTTCATTATCACATCCGTCATTATGTTTACTAATGAGCCTCCATCAATCAATGCATCCCAAATAAAGCATCCTTCTATCCATACACTAATCTCTGGGATTCCAGGATCTTGGAAGGCGTTAGCCACATCCACTTCCTTCACAAGTTCTAAGGCTCTATTAGACTTTGTTGTTATTGGGGTCACAATCCTTAGGCTATGTCTTCTTGTCAATATGCTTTTGAATCTTTTTCAGCAACTAGGAGATAGTATTAGCAACTGTCGGAATGTTAGGTTTGGTTTAAAGGTGTCTAGGTCTTTGGCCAGATCATACTCTTTGATAGGATCCACAAGCTTTTCCAATCGTCTGGGAAATGGGGCCACGCCCACTTTTATCTTCCCTTTTTCTTCTAGGAGTAGAAACATATGCGCTTCTTCTTCATGTGGAGGTACTTTCGCATCCTCTATTTCCTGGATCTCTGGTCCTGTCTCTGCAGCTATCTTTGTAGCTCTCTGTGGCTCTGTAGTGCTATGTACTTCCTTATCCTGGATTGCATTGTTCTGCTTTTCCCGAGGAAGGTTGAACTTCACAGTCTTGGCAGAAGGAACATTCTCTTTTGGAACTACGGGTTATCCTTTCTTTGCTCGCATTATTGTAGCCACTTCCCTTGTGTATTAACACATCTAAGTGCTCTTTTTTCCCATTTTTCCCTTGTTTGTGCCCTCTTTTGGCTTTTTTTACACCAAAAACCCTAAGTTGATTCACTTCGATTTCTTGATCTTATCTTACTCTAGATGCAACAAGAATCAAAACCAAATACTAAAATGATTTATCCTACTTGTCTACTCATTGAAAACCCAAAATACTTACTTATTTTGAAGATTAAAAACCCCAAATCTCCTACCTATATCAAGCAGCGGGTTGGGGATGCAATCCTACTTCGACACTCGATTTGAGGCACATAAATGCTCAAGTTTGAATTCGTTTGTTCCAGCAACAAAACCAAAATGTAGTGGGAACTCATGCTCATCCACCAAGACCCATAGACTGGTTATTGCTTCAAGTATTTCAAGCGAGCACAAATGGCTATCTCTCACCTAGCCGACACACCTTCAATCTTATGGGGGTATATTGAGCTTACCTTCATGCCCGAATGAGTACCCTCCTCCCATAAGCCAACCAATAGCTCCGCGATTCAAGTTGCAAGCTCAAGCAACCTCAAGCCTCCACCTCCAAGCTCCATCCTCCATAGTCACATGCAAGAGAAGAAGAAGAAGAAGAAGAAGAGATGAGATGATAGAGAGCTTCTTCTCCAAGATCCCTCACCCTCCAGACATCTTGCGAAGGTCCTCTTTCCCTATTCCCTTCTAGTTGCCTTATCCCTTCATCTATGTCCATTTAGACTTTTCAACTTGCACAGGAGGAATCTTGACGCTCTTACAAAATGAATTACATCAAGACTAGTGTATTGATATCGATTAATCAAATGTACTGCAGTAGTATCTATCTTAGCCCAAAGTAATGCCATATTCCTGCTTGTCTAAGCATACTATGAACTCACTCATGGATCGTCCTATTCATGCACGTAGCCATATCATTTTGAGGTGGGATGTACGGGGCAATCAATTTGTGCTTAATACCTCTCTCATCACAAAACTACTCAAAGGCTTTAATTACATACTCACCTGCATTGTTACAGTGTAGGGATTTCAACCTATACCCAAATTGGTTCTCAACAAAAGCAAGCCAACACTAAAAGGTAGCCAAGACTTCTAATTTCTACTTTATGGGGTATACCCATACCTTATTCAAGTAATCATCAATGAAAGTAACCAAATAATTCGCACCACCTAACGGCTTGGAAGACATAGGTCCACAAACATCAAAATGAATAAGAGCTAGAGGCTTAGCCATGCGCCTAATGCTAGAATTCTTATGCAAGTTATAAGTCTGTCTACCATAAAGACAATCACAAGAGTCAAAACACTTATTGTCAAGGGGTGAAAGATATTGCAAACATGTAAGAATTTTCATTCCCTTTACTGACATGTGTCTAATTCAGTGATGCCATAACAATACATGTGGTATGGCAATCTCACTACTAAAACATGGTCTATAGACCCAGATACAAGGGATAAAGAGTGTCAAACTTGGCACCTTGTTTTAGGGCAAGATTCCCATGGGGAAGCTTCCATCAGGATGAGACGTTAGCTACACAAGAGGATGGAAGTAGCACAATCCCATTGTGGATAATACATTTGCTTGAATGTGATGGAAATCAATTGGTATTTAGTCTATGCTCTCCTTGTTTTTTGTTATACTTGCATATTTTCAAGTTGCTACCCTGTGTCATTTTTAATATTGAGCAATCGATTGAAGAGTGCTAGTTCCTTGGTCCTTCAATTCTTAAAATTATTGTTCCCTAGCCTCAAGAGTCGTGGTGTATGAATTAAACTCCAAAGTATTTTGGAAGGTATTTATACTTTCCTAGAAATCATTTAAGGCTTCTCTCAAAGATGTAGCTCCAACCACTGTGATATGTGGGATTCCCATGGGTTTTAAGTTGACTAGCTTGATGAGTTGGTCCCCATTAACTTCAGAATTTGAGTCTTCTCTATACCATGTATTTCTATTGTCCAACTATAGCTTCTACTCTATGAGATGGGATTTTGAATTCAGTTTGCAAACACTTATACTTGTGTGCATCTTTAGGCTCTTGGTGAGATCAATAGGTATTCCAAAATTCCTCAAGGTTTCTTTATCAGTCTAGGTTATGTTTTGTCTTGATTGGGTCACTCTGATGTTTAAAACATTGATGGAAATCCAATACATAACTTTTTGAGCACCGTGGTTCCATTTCTTAAATATCTTTGCATGCTCAAATCGAACCATTTTTCTTTAATATCTGTGAAGCCTCAGTATAATCTCCTTCAATATAGTCCCAATAGTGTTTATCCATAAAAAAGTTGGTCAATCTAAACTTCCACCAAGCATGGAAATTATGCTTGTCAATCTCGTCACAAACAATCTGATTAAACCCCTCAAACATTGTGTAATAAACCCAACAATATGTTATTATCTCAATAACTTGCTAATTCAAGTAAATTATCCTCACTATTGATCTCAGTACATTAGCATATGCTAAGTTACACCAATAATGTGTCTTATAGTCTACAAATTTGTTTGCCACTCCCAACACCTACAGTGAAATGACAAGGTTTGTAGAGTTCTCAAACCTTACTAGATTGATTTATAGATAATTTCTAAGCTGAAACACATGTGGAATGAAAATTTGACTACATAGATTTAAACCAAGGTCTATAATGCTCTTTCAACTACTCCAAGCGTGTGAAGATGACTCGTCAATGAGAGATCATATGAAGAAATATCTTCACATGTCTACTCCTAGCAAGACTTCCTTGTAGATTGTTGTGTTTGTAGCTCACAACTCCTTGCCTAGATGAGAGGCTAATACCATGGAAAGATAAGGAGAGAGAGGGAGGGAGGGAGCTTGAGCTCTTGCAAGACATACAACACACAAAGAATTGACATAAGATAGGGAGTTAAAAACCCTAATGTTTCTTCTTCTTCTTCTTCTTCTTCTTCTTCTTCTTCTTCTTCTCCACTATAATCCTCTACTAAGAATAAAGAGACAGTATAATATACATAATCTACAAGCAATCCATAATGTGAACACTCTTTACTAGATAGATATCCCATAGTTTAGGTAGGTACAATAATTGATGTGTCTAATTGTAAGTATCACTAGAAGCATATGTCGATGTAGGTACCAACCATTCTAGTGATATGAATGTAGAAGGTCATCTAGGTATGTGAGTGTAAGCTCATGTTAAGCTTGACATCTTAATATCTAAGGGTTTCAAGCTCTACATTTCAAATTCACCTGATAGCATGAAGCTTAGTAAGGTCCTAGCTCTCTAAATTTTAGCTTCTATTTATGTCCCATGAGCAAATATAGGAGGACTAGATCTCCTTGGCCAAATGATTATTGTTGCATATGCTTATTAAACCAAGACTTCATATGGCATTTTTCTACGATTAGCACACGAGTGGCTAAAAGCTGAGTCTTTGTCAACTATTCCAACTTCAGCCCATCCTTTGTAGGTTAATCTCAAAAGGGGTTTGACGTGCAGTAGTCTTATATGCAGCTCGCTATGCATGAGCTTCCATGAGCTTTTTGTCCCTGATCATCTTGTGAACTAGATACTTTGCTTGCCCATTCACTTACGAATAGTATGGTTCCAACTTTTGGTGTATGATTAGGAATGTGGAGTGTAAGTACTCTACTCCTTCATTAATAAAGTGTCTCTCTCTATTGCTAACTATTTCTATCAGATATCCAAAATTTGATATTACATGTTCCCATTAGAACTTGGTGGTCATTCTTGCATGGTTCTTCCATGTTACTCTTGCTAACTATGATATAAAATGCTGGAACTATTGTATTATGGGGCTACTTGGTCCCATGAAGTGGATTCCCCTATTTGTGAAAGGGTTTATGGGTTGAAACTAGCACTAGCTCCATCTTGTATTGTTTGATAGGTATGTTTTTGCATTGGCATTCATCATAGTTCTTAATAAATCGCACGACATCTTTGAATAGTATTGGCCACCCACTACAGTTGTGCTTGTAGCACGTTTTGACCCATGGTGATGGCATGGAAGTAACCTCTAGCTATTCTTCTATATATCTCGTGCAATACATCCTTGAATTTGTGCTCACTTATATACCTTCTTAACAATCCATCCTACATTAACATGTACAACTCTCCTACCTTTAGTTGGTATGGCTTCATCTTAATGAGAGTAGACATGTAAGTTGAGCTTCTATTGGGCATTTTGATAATCAATGTCCTAGAATATCCACAATCTCATCAGCCCAGTAGGGAATTTAGGTAGCCTTAAAAAGCTGAACCTATTGCATGATGAGCAACTAGGAATCTAGGAGATTATTGTTGATCCCCATGACTTTTTCCCCACTTATCACTCTCGACATGTGGTAGGTGATAAAGTATTGCTTATCTTTCTGCACAACAATCTTAAAGTCAAATTCCAAGAGTAATAGGAGCCATCTCGCAATGCAGCCTATGGTGCATGGTTTCTTTACTCAATATAAGACTTGATGGTCTATGAAGAATGTGAAGGGGGTGGCTAGAAGGTAATTGATAAAATCTCATTAAAAATCCATGTTGTGTTCTCCTACTTGGTAGAGTATTGCTCTAATTGTAATTTTGGATACATCAATGTGCACATAAAACATAATGTTACAATCAAAGTCTTTTCTAATGCTTCATATGACACCCCTCAATCCATTTCCAATCTCGAGAGTGTTATTCAAAAATATGTGAGAAAATCATGTGGCTTCAATAGAATGGATTTTTAAAATACCTACTTTAGGAAATTTTTACAAGCAAAAGGGTATCATTCACTAGAAATATTCACAGACTAAATAGGAAAAGGGTACATTCTGCTAAGAAAAAATTCTGAGATAATGGATTTTTAAATTAGGCTGTGAATGCATGTGATAGTAAGGCTTTACATATACTAAACCCGCTGAACTCCTAGTTCACTAAGATTTTATACAATAGTCTAGCAATTGCTACGTAGATTAACACAAAGCATCTATAGTCTAGTAACTGGTGTGTCTAAGAAAGCATTGCATGCTTTCGTGTTTTGTGTGAGTAGCAACTCTAAGATGACTCAAAATTTTGACACTGTGATGCACTTTTGCAAAACCCTAAAAACCCCTAAGTTTTCATTGGATTGCTAGGACTTGAGACCTCCCATTTGTGTCGGGACCTAAAACGGATCCACCGACACTGGCTTTCATGGCTCTAGCCAAGCTCCTTAACAGTCAAACAACCCCACACGGCCTCATGGCTAGGAGTGTCTAGGTACTATAACTAATTCTTCTAACTACTACATTTGTGGATACCATTTTGGATTATAGTCCAACTAATTACCCCTTCCAACTCCATGAAAAGGATTTTTCCACACATTAATGACTATCTCACCTCCAATCACATACATAAAGGGCACCCCCTAACCGACAATTGTGGCCCGTATGGTTCTCTTACACCACAGGGATTGGCCCAAGATGTACCTTCTCAAATATATAAAGCATTGTTATATACTCCTCTCTTAATATTTCTCATTCCAATAGACTTTTCATAACCTCACATAATCTATTCCCCAAGAATAAATGTGCTAACTTACTGCTAGGGATCCACATGGGTCAACATGTTTTTTCTAACACTTGCTATGCATCCAGGAGGTTTATTGCGATACCATGCTTTTATGCTCTTTTCATGCAAGGTGGAATGCTCTAAAGTGCGCAAGAAAATGAAAAACAACATTATGTTCCATGTGCACAATCATATCCTTTCATGTTTTTCACATAATATTGTATTCCGACGATATAGAAGATAGCACTGAGAAACCCCATGCTTCTATCTTCCTTATACAAAAAAACCAACCTATATGCATATGAAAAAGATTTAAAAATTTAGCATAGTTAATCTCAATTTTCCCTTCTCACCACTCTGTATCAACAAATTTTACAAGCGTTATCATATTCTTAGACATGTAGAGAAATGAGAAAACCCGTATATAGAAACACACTTTAACACATAATATAAGGCAATGTTGAAGCAATCTCCATCCAGTGAAACCATACAAACATTACACATTTATGTATATATTATTCCACACTACGGAGATACATCTAATCATTCAATTCCTATTGAAGTCCCATTTTTTACTATTTTTCACATATGAACACCTTTTGAAAACCAATTTATTATAATGAAAAGCACATTGATAAAGTATTTAGAAAATATATTTTTGATTTTTAATTAGAAAATATGCCTTATATATTCATATACCATTCATTTTCTTACCAATTTTAAATAAAATGAGACTTATCGTAAGATTTTCCATAAAATCACTTTATTTTTAGGATTACGAGATCGCTCAAGCAATCTAATGGCATTCCACATAGCCACTAATAGTCACCTTCATGCTCCTTTGCTCCATTGCCCGCATCATGTCACATTCTGGCACCCCTTTCTCCTATACCTCTCAGCTCGTATGAACAACCATTACTGCAAGAGAGAGAGAGAGAGAGAGAGAGAGAGAGAGAGAGAGAGAGAGAGAGAGAGAGAGAGAGAGAGAGAGAGAGAGAGAGAGAGAGAGAGAGAGAGTGTGTGTGTGTGTGTGTGTGTGTGTGTGTGTGTGTGTGTGTGTGTGTGTGTGTGTGTGTGTGTGTGTGTGTGTGTGTGTGTGTGTGTGTGTGTGTGTGTGTGTGTGTGTGTGTGTGTGTGTGTGTGTGTGTGTGTGTGTGTGCCCGCATCATGTCACATTCTGGCACCCCTTTCTCCTATCCCTCTCAGCTCGTATGAACAACCATTACTGCAAGAGAGAGAGAGAGAGAGAGAGAGAGAGAGAGAGAGAGAGAGAGAGAGAGAGAGGGAGAGAGAGAGAGAGAGAGGGAGAGAGAGAGAGAGAGAGAGAGAGAGAGAGAAGAGAGAGAGAGAGAGAGAGAGAGAGAGAGAGAGAGAGAGAGAAAGAGAGCGAGAGAGAGAGAGAGAGAATCGACCATTTGATAGAATGCATCATTTTTCAATAATTTTTGTGGCGATCATCAGGAGTTATAAAATTCAACATCTCATGGTCAAGGCCATCCTTGCATCTCTTCTGGTTGCTAAATCCCATTTTTTGAGAAATGAGAGGGTGCGTCAAAAAATGTGTCCCCTCCCAATCATGAGAAATTTGAGTTTTAAGCTCTTTTAACCACTAATTTCTAGTTCATTCTATTTGCATTCACCTTGTCAACAAGTGGTTTCACTAAATATCAAGGCCCAGACGAACTTAAATTCAAGATCTAAAGGCACAACTACATTTTTGACATTGTGTACTACTGATTTGGCCTCTTGGATGCTATTTCTTTTTGGCCATTGGATTAGGTAGCTACTTTGTAATGCTAAATTTTCTTCTCTTTAAATGGGCCATCTAACAAACTTCATTGACAAACAAATGCTTCCAACACGAGCCACTTGCTTTTGCTTAGAAAATAGTAGCATCTCTTCATTTTTACTGCAAATGCCTTAGTTTTGACTTCACTTTGGGCACCTAATCAGACATCTCATTAGTGACCATCTGGTAGAGAAACTTAGGCCATCGAAACCGTGAATTGATTTACACACAAATAAAGCATAGTGAGTATCAAGTTGCTTCAAATAAAATACACATCATAACATAGAACACAACTCTCACCCTACTCCTTGACAAAGAGCAAGCATGGATTCCACAAGGGATATGCCAAGCATAATCTAACAAAGAGATCAAGAGCTAGTTGCTAATCAATTGTTCTAACATAAACCGACTAAAAGATTTATCAAAGAGATCATCCTAAGTGGTGATCTGACCTGCCAACCTAACTTGGGATAATTGTACCATGAACTTCTACTAGGCGAGTACTCCTATAGCCTGATTCACTTGAATTCATAAATTTTCCATGTTCCTCCTTTTATATTCTTCATTATTTCATATTCGAATGTGAAAAAAGGAGGAAGTTGAGCATATTTTCACCCAAAGAAAACATGTCATTGGTCTCAAGTCCAATCTCAGTACCCAAGAACCTACCAAGCTCTCATGAGGTGACACTAAATCCTTTTTCTCCCCTCACTTTTATTTTCGATCAAACCATTCTTATTTTCTTTTGGCTAGATGCTTACCCCAAGAAGGCAAGGCATTAGCTAGAGGTCTGACTTGTCTCTAGAAACTTAGAAGGCTCTCCCAAGGTGATAAACATCTGCTCTTCTGATTTTTCTCTCAATATCACTGTTTTAGGGGGTTATGACGCTTTTTGCACATCTCCATATCATATGTATTTCAAATACATTTATCATTTTCTTCTTTTATTAATCAAGCTTCCCTAATACCTCACAACTAATAGGAATTCCTAGAATAAGTTTCCTAGTAGGCTAGGAGGACATGGTCACTAGGGTTACCTCTAAGACAGATCTTTGTATGCCTAACAATATCTTCTCAGGAGGTGGGGACAACTATTCAAACCTCCCCAAATATACATGACCTAATCCTAGGACTTCATACCTTGACTACCAATCCCCAACAAAGAAAGAAATGTCCCCAAATACACATACACATTCCGCTTAAGGGAAAAGAACTTGGAAAGGAAAGACAATACCTTTGCTCGAGTGGCCATAAGAGGCTTCCATGTAGCAATTGGATCCCTTAAGGTGCTTATTCAAACCTAGCTAGTACAACACTAAAATAGAGAACCATTAAATACACCCATACCAACCAGACATATGGCCCTTTAGGCCTAACAAAGTAAATCATTTCACTGCAAAATGAATGATCCTCCTAGCCTAATGAAATATAATATTTATATCCAAAACAATCGGTCCTCTTTGACTAAAGTAATAAATCAATACAGCTTATACCACATCCCCCCTTGGAGTAGTATTGGACATGTAACAAGATACTCCATTCCAAGGAAAAACAAAGGGCTCCTAGCTCTAAACTAGATGCATCAAATTATGACCCATACCTCGTGTATATATAGCAAGAGACGTATACATAAGATGTCATCTAACGAGCTTATGGGTCCAAGATAATAATGGTAGATGGGTCTTGGCTACTTTTTACATTACCTAAACTGGCCACAACCTATCTCATAAAGCATGTTGAGATAAAAGTCCCCATAATCGATCAGGCCCTATCTCATCACATCAAGAGATATACCAAAGTCATGACCACACTTGAAAATGAGATATTTTTCATGCGCATAATTTGCTAATGAATTGGAAAACTGGTTCTTCCAATGTTGCAAAACTAGCTGAAGAGAAATTATTTCAAACTTGACAATCAAGTCTATAGTAGCACAATAATACATATAAAGGATGGGATTGTGAACCTATACAACACATTAAGTTGATACGATATCAACAAGGAATCCCCCTTTACTAAATAATTGAAAAATACCGCCTCTCTTAATAATGTTCAGTCCCATTTTATTAGGGTTTTATTTTCTATCATATTGTTAGTAAATGTTATCCTAAGGTACGCAACTAATTTCATCGTCATCATTACCCTACGCTGGGGATCTCTAATGATCACCTCAATGCTCCCTTTCTTATTAGGACCCTTAGAATGCTTCATTAAAATACAATGTATAGGTCCATAAAGGATTTACACAACCGGCCATTGTCAATATCTCTATTCGTAACTATGATAATTGAAGTTTAGCATATCTAGAGGATGAACCAAAGGCTCCATCTCCAACCTTCTTCATTGAAACCTAAAGGGATACTTGTCAGGATACTCCAATAGTGATGATAGAAGACCTTACTATTCCTAAACAAATGTTCCATCTTCTTATTCAATCACCTTGTCTCCTTTGTTCCACCAAACAAGACTTCCTTGATAGTATCTTTGTTTTAGGTATGGGTGCTTCAAATAAGGGATTAGCCATCCCATCAACTGGTTTGACCTCTCTTGTAGGTTTCAAATCAACATGGCATAAACTTGCAAGGCTATTTGTCTCATAAGTATGCTTATAAATATTGATACTTAGTCTTGTTAAGATTAACCTTATTCTTAAATTCCATCCCTTGTAAATCTACTAATAATATGGTGGACTTATTTTTATCTATTCTAACTATTATGTAGGGGTCATTCCACTTAGCCTCTACTTTTCTAGTAAAAAACTCCCTACGTGCATTATAGTACAAGACTAGTTGTCATTTTTTAAAAGATATACTTCTTCGCTTTCACATCATGAAGCTATTTCATATGACACTTGGCTACTTTTGATGTAATAAACTTTGAAGTTTGAGTTCATCGAGATGTGTTAAGGTCATAAAGTGCTCGAAAAATGTAGCTTTATCTCCTAGAGAATGGTTGATCGCGAATCTTATTGTAGGTAACTCAACCTCAAGAGCCGATACACACTCCTCTCCATAGACTAATTTGAACAGGGTGTGGCCATTAGCTCATTTTAAGGCCATGTTGTACACCCATTAAACCACACATAATTTCCTATCCCAAACTTGTTTCTTTTTTTCAACAATCTTTGACAAGATTTCCACAAGCTACTTATTGGTGCTTTTAACTTGTCCATTCACCTATGGATTATAAGGTGTCATTTTATTATACTTAATCTACCAAATCTTTTGATCACCTTATTCAAGAAATGAGTTCACAGTCTGACACCAACTCTTTTGGCAAACCAAACTAGTAGATTATCTATTCAAGAAGGAAGATAGAGATTTCATTTGCATCATCCTTCCTTGTCATTGATCATGTTTCTGACCATTTTATAAAATAGTTAGTCGTTGCTACTATGATATACCTCTTCTATGTAGAGGATGAACAATGACCATTTGATCATAGCTAGCAAAATAGTCCATTAAAAATATATATATTCCCTACCTACTAATTGATCTAGGATTTTATCAATGAACGATAGCAAATAATAATCCTATTTATTGAGCTCTCTAAAATCAATGCAATGTCGGATTTGATTATTATTCTTCTTCCTGATGATAGCCACTGGCAAACACCACTCGATGTGTTGCATGAGGAATACCATGCCAATCTTACATAACTTGTGTAACTCTTCGAATAGCTCATTCCTTAACTCAAAAGGCATGCATCTCACTTTTCATTGTAAGTGGGTCGACTTCCCTCTTTCAGGGGAATAGTATGGACAACTAAACTAGGGGGAATGCCACTCAATTCATCATAACTCCACGCCAATATATCACAAAATTCCTAGATTAAGGACACATGGTTCTTCTTTTCTTCCATGTTGAGCATAGACCCTAATTTTATTGGACCGAAATCATTCAACAAAAGCAAAGTCTATCTCTATCATATCCGCATCTTTAATTCTATCATGAGCTTCTACAAGCTCATTTAGAGTTAACCTGGTGACTCCTCTCCTTGATTCATTAGTCGATGGTCTCCATCAATTCCAAGCTCGCAATGTTAACAAAGAATCCTATATCCACAATGGCATGGTCCACCAATATACCATCAATATGCATTGGTACCCTGGGCAATGTTTTTTGGCATGCTTAAACTAGTCATCACCAACATAGGCTATACCCAAGGGTTCAATAATTTATCCAATGCAAAGGATCTTCTTAAACTCCTTAGGCACTCCCTAGGATAGTTTAATTAGTTGCATGAGGTTAAACCTCACAAAGAGAACTTGCTAGATTAGATTCGTGAAAGTTAGCTATAGCTCTCTCTCTGGTCAAACTATCTGCTCTCCTGGTCTTAGGCACCTTTTCACTTGCCTTCACTTTCTTCTTCATCGAATCCTTATCTAGGTCTAGTTTGCAATCAGTAGCCTTCAAAGAACCACCTTCTATGCTAGGCTAAGTATTTGCTTGCCCTTATCATCCTATTTAGGGGTCACCTCAACTTGTTTTGCATTATCTTTATCCTCCTCTTTGGCCTTCAGACCTCTCATAATTGCTCACAAATCAGAAGCATCTATGGCATTAACACACACTACTTCAATCAAACTTATGCCACCACCACTAGGTAGTTCTTCCACAACAATTTTTCCTCTCTACAAGATCTACTTTGGTCCCTCATCTTATTGTGAAGATTGTTTCCTTGTCCTACTTGGCAATTAAAAGGACTTGGATATCTACTTCCTTGTTGAAGGAACTAATCTTGCTCTAACAAGTGTTGGCTATGTGACCGGACTTCTCGCATATGTCATAGTCAACATTGGGACAGGTTTAGAGGGAAGTCTTGACCATCATACCACTTACAACTAAATCTGCCAATATTGTTCAATAATCATGTCGATGTAATGTTTCATAACTTCCTAAAAAATATTCAATGTAGAGGATTCATATCAGTGACATCACGAGCCACCCCCCCCCCCCCCACATTAGGTTTTATGATCTGTAAAGGGGTTGGTGGCTACACAAACCCATGGTTTACAGTGGGATCTTGCCTGTTGTTCATAGATATTATGGGCCTTGGGCAACATTTGACCCTACAAATATTGCTTGAGGGAGTATTAAGGGTTTTATGATCTGTAAAGGGGTTGGTGGCTACACAGACCCGTGGTTTACGGTGGGATCTTGCCTATTTTTCATAGATATCATGGGCCTTGGGCAACATTCGACCCTACAAATATTGCTTGAGGGAGTATTAAGAGTGCTTGTGTCCTCTCTACAAATATAGAAATAGACTTATGAGGGACAACTACGATGTTGATAATAAAACCATTAGATGGTAGTGTTGATCCATCGCTTCAGCCGGTCCGAGAAGGAGATGACTACCTAGCTTTAGGTGTTAAGGGTAAACTACCACTTTTGCGTATACTGGGACTACTCTTATTGCAGGGGACTATAAGACCCCTAGCTTTAAGATATAATGGACTAGTACAATCCAAGGACGATTTGCAAAAAACTTCTACAAATTTTTCTTACATGTTCTTCACATTTCTCTCGTTGAATTTGAGAGATCCCTAGCTTGCGCTCATGTTCTTGCCTTAATAGCCCTTTCTTTGCTTCTGAGCAAATAGTCATACACTCAAGAACCAAGTCTCAAGTCCTTAGAGGAATCCTAAAGACTCTCAATAAACACACCACCACCTATTGGGACCTAAAATGGACTCAACACTAGCTCTAATAGCTCTAGTCGCAACTCTAACCGTGAGCTCCTAAATAAGCTAAATGATCTCACATAGCCTTGAGACACCAAGAGTACTTGGGTACTATAAATAACTCTTCTAACTATTGCATTTGTAGATACAATTTTGGATTGCAGTCCAACTAATTACCCCTCTTGACTCCGAGCAAAGGAGTTTCTCATACGTAGGTAACTATCTCACCTTGAATCGCATACATGAAGGCCACCCCCTAGTCGACTTTATTGTAGCCCCTATGACTCTCCTACACCCCAAGGATTGGCCCCAAGATACACCTCTCTTGGTATTTATCATTCTAGGAGACTTTTCACAACCTCATAATGTTTTCCCCAAGAATAAATTTGCTAACCTACAATTAGGGATCCTCTTCCACTCCATGTGGGTCAATGGGTTTTTTTCCAAACAAATGCTATGCATCCAAGATGTTTATTCCAATACCATGCTTTTATACTCTTTCCATGCAAGGTGAAATGATCTAAAGTGCACAAATAAAGAAAAAACAACATCGCGTTACATGGGCACAATTATATATTTTCGTGCTTTTTATTATACATATTGCGCCAATGTAGAAGATAGCACTGAGAAACCCAATGCTACTATCTTCATTATATAAGAAAACCAACCTATATGCATATGAAAAAGACCAAAAATCCAACACATTTAATCTCATTTTCTGGTTCGCACCACCCCCTATATCGACAAATTTTGCAAGCGTTATCATATTCCTAGGTATGTAGCGAAATGAGAGAATTTGCATATAGATGTACTTTAACACACAATGTGAGGCTATGTTGAAGCAATATCCATGCCATGGAATTTATATAAACATTGCACAAACATATGTCTATTATTTCACACCATGGGGATCCATCTAATCATTCAATTTCCATCAAAACTCCATTTTTCATCATTTTCTATATGTGAACGTCTTTTAAAAACTAATTATTATTATAAAAAGTACATTGATCAAATCCTTGCATCTTTTTCAATTGTCAAATCCCATTTTTTTAGAAATGGGAAAGGAGGGAGGTGCAACTAGAAATGTGCCCCCCGCCCCCAATCATGAGAAATTTGAGTTTTAAGCTCTCTTAACTACTAAATAATAAAATATTTATTTAAGTCCCTTTGTGTTTGCATTTCTCGCAAGTGGTTCTGCTAAAATTAGAGGTCCAAACAAACTCAGATTCGAGATTTGAAAGCACATCATGTTCCTCGTATCATTTACTATTGAATTAGCCTCTTAGACGCTATTTTCGACCTCTAGATTAGCTAGATGCTTTGTAATGCTAAAGTTGCACCTCTTTAAATGGGCCATCTAACAAACTCTAAATCTAACAAACTCTAATTGACAAACAGATGCCTTCAACGTGTTTCGAGTCACCCGCTTTTGCATAGAAAACTCAAGTGTCTTTCATTTTTACCGCAAATGCTTCATTTTTCGCTTCAATTTTGGTGCCTAGTCGCATCTCTCAATTTGTCATTTTCTTTTTCTCCCTATATGTTTTAGAGCCTTTGTGCTCCTTCCCTCTTTCTCTTTACATAAAAAATACATTGGTGATTAGGTCATGCCTTTCTACGCCTGCAAACCACACTTGATATGGAGTTGGAATGTGCAACAACAGCATTGCTTGTGTAATGAAAGATAGCTACTTGGTTGATCCTACGAATAGTCATATTCTTGTCTCAAAGATTATGCATGTATAAGTATAAACTCGCTTGCATTCTAAAACTGTAAATGACTCATTAAATCAATTATAGTTTCTTTTATGGTACCTTGCGACTTGGCTAACCATGTTATTGTAGAGCTAACTATGCTACTAGACATGGGGTAAATAGACGCATTGGCAAGAAAGATATCCAGCACTGATGTGGCCAATTGAATGCAGGCAACCTGATGGGAGCTAAAAGATATCTATGCAAAACAATATAGGATTGGCATTTATATGACTCCTTAAGCAAAGTTGCATGGACAAATTGATTGAATTTTACAACTAAGGGCTACTTAACCAAAAGTGTTAAAATTGGTGCATGTAAAAAGAATGTCATCTAATTATCCATGAGGACAATACCTATAATTGGCCTTACTGGTGCCAAAGAAAAAAAGAATGCTATTGCTACTCAAAGCCATAAAAGAATACTGTTGTTAGCACATTCCATCCATTCAAGGCTTTTAGAGAATCATCTAGTTTTATATTTGTTAAAGGCTCTTTTATCACCCACATTGAGGAAGCAATATCTCATAGACCTTATCAAGTATCGAAAACATTAGGTAATAGAACAAATGATCGGAAAATGCAATTTCAAAATGTTGACTACATTCATGCACTCATTGCAATTAAAAGTGTACTCCTGTGAGACATTGCTTTGATTAACTTTGAAGATAGATTTTCGTGTCTCATTAGCATGTAAGTGCTAGCAGTCATGTGTGTCTTGCGTGGTCATCTCCTGCATATGAGCCTCAATTTGAATCAGACAAGGACATTAGCAGATATGACATTGTCTTTCTCTATCATTTTATGTGTTTTAGACACTTTAGGTGGAGGGCACATTAGTCCATTTTTTTGTGCACTTTTGGCTATTTTTTTGGGATTTGACCACATTTAGGGTTTTCACTCTTTTTTGCCTATTATACATAGGCAGCCTACCCTCCCACTTTCATTATTCATTATCCATCATTGATCCTTCGTGATCATCTAGCCCTTCTCACTCACTCATCCCCCTGCTAGCGTATGCCGCCCACACTAACATGTAGAGTTAAATGTTGGGGCATACTATTGCAGCCTTGTACCTTCACTCATTGCAATCAAATAATTCATTCTCTCTCATGTGTTCTCTCTTTGTCTCCTTCTCTTCGTGTTCACTTTCCTCTCACCATTGTGCACTCTCACATGGTATCAAAGCCACACGTGGAAGTTGGAGATCTCAAAGAGAAGCATACTACCCATGAAAAAACTTACCAGCATTATCCCCCCATGCTACTTACAGACCTTGCGCTTGGAGTTAAACAAGGTAGGGCGGCTTGTTTCCAGCACTTTTTTAGGCTGTGTTTACCAATGCAAATTTGCATTTTGCTCCAAGGCATCCTCTACAGGCTAGGTGGCACCATTACTGCACCCAAGCGGCATCAAAACAAGTTGGGCAATCATTCTATTGGCTAGGCAATAGCAAAATAGACCTATATTTTCTACATAAAGCCCTCAACACATGTGCTATAGAACCAAGTCCTATATCACCTATGTTTTTGTGCAGACATCCCCTCACACACTTGCTGCAAGAATAGGCCCTACATTGCATGCATTTTATATAGGCAAACACCCTTGCATTTGTGTTTTGCTACTATGGACAGCCTCCTTTTTGCTAGGCGGTACCTCTTCTTAGTTGGGTGACCTTGTTAGGCAGCTTGTTTACCAGTGGACAATATCCTTTCTCTCTGCTGCATTTTAAACTGGTTGATCTTTTTTTACCAGGGCAACTTCTTTTCGGGCCTGAGAGCCTCTTTTTCAAGCCAACAACAATGTGAATTTGTGCTTATTGCAAGTACACCATTTTTTAGTGTTGTTGGTACATTATCAACAGCTTGTAGATTGGTTACGATTATAGATTGAATATGTGTTGTACTCTACATTTATTGCTCCTTTTCTCTACCATGCATTATGTGTTCCCTTCGGCATTGAATACTCCCCACCTACCTTGTCCTAGTTAGTCTTCTATAACATTGAAGGATCTCAATTATCTTGAGATACCCCTTATTGGTCACCTTTCTTCCTGTGTGGCAAAATCTTCTTTGTTTTCTTGCAAGTATTTATTGAAGGACATCTATGGCTAACATGTATGCTATGGAGGATCATGTGGTTCGAGATGTTTCAAACAGACCACCATCGTATTACTCTTTCCCATTATACTCTTTTGGGACAGAGTCTTGCAAGTGTTGTTGAGTATCAAGGTAAATCCTTTCAAATTCTCATTGATTGTCGAGCATGGATTTTATTGACCAGAAGTGCCTTGATCTCTTCCTCTTGGAGATATGACCACATCGAGACTCTCTCCTTAGCAATCCAATAGCCCTAGGACACCAAGGCCCCACCGAGAGATAGCGTACAAACTTCTCAAGAGAGATCTAGGAGGTGTCAAGATAGCCATAGCCTCAATCATCTACACATACATAGGGGATATTGATTGATTGAGCTATCCATCTTGGTCGATTGAAACATCACCAACCTCCACATAGGCATTGATGACACTTGCATATGTAGATACATGCGATTATTGATAGGCAAGTCTTCTATATCACCATGGAATTATATCAACTAGATCTCTTTATTTGTTACGTAGATTTCTCCTTAGATATAGCTATTAGTCTTCTTATACTATTAATTAGATCTTCACTTACTTTTTTTTTAAAGCTAGTTGTACTGTCATACAAATGATTGCAACTCATGGTCTCATAGGTCATTTTGACCTTTTTGCAAACTTATATCATATCATTTCATCTCTCTCTCTCTCTCTCTCTCTCTCTCTCTCTCTCTCTCTCTCTCTCTCTCTCTCTCTCTCTCTCTCTCTCTCTCTCTCTCTCTCTCTCTCTCTCTCTCTCTCTCTCTCTCTCTCTCTCTCTCTCTCTCTCTCTCTCTCTCTCTCTCTCTCTCTCTCTCTCTCTCTCTCTCTCTCTCTCTCTCTCTCTCTCTCTCTCTCTCTCTCTCTCTCTCTCTCTCTCTCTCTCTCTCTCTCTCTCTCACAATAGGGCACGACATCATGCCCTATTGAGAGAGAGAGAGAGAGAGAGAGAGTTCTTTCTCTCTTTTTTTTTTGCACAATCATTCTAGGGAACAATATCTATGCACATATATAACCCATGCATACGAGAGCTACCATGGCAAGATGTGAGTTCATGGTGGAGAATAGATACGCACGAACTGAGTATCAAAAAATGTTGAATGATGGGGTTCAATGTAAGGGATTTGAAAAACTAGAATTCAAAGGTTTCATGGCAAATGAGTCCAATGCCGATTGGATTGTTGTTCGCATAGACTTGTACTTTGGGGATGCTAATGAGAGAATGCCTGATAGAGAAAGGAGTTGTATGTTCCATCGGAACAAAGAATGGTGAGGCACACTCAAAAATGCTAACTACCAACCTTTCAAAGACAAAACATGCAAGCATAAGAGCAAGTATGCCTTATATAAAACAAATCACTTTGTTTGAGGCAATTGGTTCAAACATGTCAATGGCAAATATTCAAAGTGTAAAATACAATGCATATTTGAAAGGTACAAGAACTAGAATTGGCCTTGGATTGCAAGACATGAGTAAAAAAATTTACAACCAGGATGTGGAATCCTCTTCTAGAACAAGATTGGCTAGCCTTGCACAATCTTCCATGCAGGCAATGGGAATAAATCTAGCACATTTAAACAAAAACAATGGTAGACAAAATAGTGTTCACAAAAAAAGGCATTTGCTTGGTCAACCTGGTGTGATCTTCAAAGAAGATAGCCATAGGCTAGAATACATTACTATTACGATACAACTAATGCACAAATAGTGGACATGCCAAATTTATCAAAGGTGGCAAAGACTATGTCGAGAATTCAAAGGACTAACCCAAGAAGCAAAGCTACATGTTTGGGGTCTTTGATGGACATACAAAAATATGTGGAAGATTCATAAATAAGGGAAATAAAGGGGTTATTGAAGGAGTACCTACGCCAAGCTTTTGGGGATGTTGCAACTACTCAATTGGCTTGGTAGAATGATTTATTTGGTTTTGCAATGTGTCTCAAATAGATATTATGTTGCAGCTAAATTAGCTCTTAGCTAATAGAGTTGCAACATTATATCTTTTTGAAAAAATTATAAGTATCTCATAACCTAATTGAATCTTACCATCTTGAATCAAACATTTACAACTATAGTGTCTCGAAACAAATTGTAAGTATTCCTTGGAGATGACTCTTCATCTCGAATCAAACCAATGAGCGTAATTGCATCTTACCATCTTGAATCAAATTGTAAATATTCCTTGGATTTGACTCTTACAATCTTGAATCAAACCAATGATCCATAAACGTTTTCGAGTGTGCATGTCATCGTGATAAGCATCCTATTCCATCGCACAATAAGAGTGCAAGGGCCTCAACTATCCATTTTTTCTGTCTCAAGAATGGAACAAAAATGTTGATATGTTTGCTAAATGTTAGGTTCCCATAAGATGCGATATTGGATAGTGGAAGCAAGAGAAGGGAGCTCTCAAGTTGGCATACATAAGAATAGCCTTTTTTGACTCATTTTTTAGCATTTATACATGAATTTGAATGTTAGGGTTCCCCACACATTATCCCTTTCTTGGGCCCTTGACTAGTTTTTTGAGACATACGCATACGTTGAAGTTTAACTTGGACTCTCTCCTAACTGAAAATATAATAGAATCTACACAAAAGTGAGTCTAGCTCTCAACTAATATAGCCACCACATAATGTCTTTCTTAAAAAATTGTAAGTATCTCATAACCAAATGTTGATAATGAGCATTGCATGTGTTGTTAGAGCTAACTCTTAGCATTTTGCACTTCCTTTCTCTTTCTACTTTCCCTTTGAGAATAAGGTTGACAACTTTCTGGAAAACTTCATTGTGAAGAACTTGCCCTTCGAGAATGTAGTTAACAATTTTTTGGACAACTTCATTATGAAGAAAGTGATGTATTTACAATAACATCACAAGAAACCTCTCTATTTATGAGAGCAATAGTATGGGATTGCATGGAAACTATACAAAACATTTGTCAAGGCAAATGCTTCACAAAATTGGGTTCAAATACAATGTTATTTTTAGGACTTGTAGGTTGAAGTGCTCATATGCAATTTTGAACACTCTACAGTTGGTTGGATGCAAACATTGATAGTGACAATGTCATTGTGCATTCTTCAAACAATTATGCCATGAAATAGCTAAAAATACAATCATTTTAAATTAATTTTGAGTATATATCAATAAGCTAAAGAAATACTAAAAGGGGCCCCAACTTTGGGATGAATAAGCATCGTGTGTAGTGTGAGAGCACTCTTAACTCGAACAATCTGTTGATGTCTTGTTGAATTTATCATCATGCTAAATTAAGTATGTGTCAGAATGTAATTTACTACCCTTCAATTCTAGAAGGTTGGTTTTAGATGGAGTACTTTGTGGTTTACTCAACAAGATTTAATGATAGATTTTTCAATGAAGAATGTAAGAGCCCCAAAGATGTAATATGCAAAGCCTTTATCTTCACCCTCTAGAAAACTGCCTTGCCTATTTAACAATGTTCCAAAAGATCATCAATGATGTCACCTAGCCTCCTAGCAAGGTTGATTGTCTACTCAGGGGGGATGGTATACAATGTCATCCATGTTAAACATTTGATTAAAAGTTTGCATTCTCAATGGCAATTAGGCCCAATACTTGTTGGATTGAACATGGCTAATATAGTTTTTTTACAATACTTTAATAATAGATTGTACAAATTCGCAATGATAGAGTGATGATATTGGTGGTTAAGTTTTGGCTAGATCAAAAACACAACTAAACACTTTAGCCTCCCATCACTTCTAATCGTACACCTAAGAGTAATGATTCCAATTCCATGTCCATTAGAGCCATAATTGTAAACTTAAGACTCAAAGTTGGGATTGGACTTCGAGTGCTTTGTCTAGGATTAAAGCATTTAGGGCTGAGAATATGAAAATTTCTCCTAAGACACCTCAAATAAAGTATATTCCAAGCTGATTAGTACTAGTTGAGGGTACCATGGCTTGTATGGGTTTCTCAAAGACTATAACAATGGAGTGTCAACAAAGGAGTTTCAAATGGAGTTGTGAGTCCGACAAGATGCCCTTTATCATGTCACCTCTTTCTTTTTGTTCACAAAGGCAATACGATAATTTCTTCAAGCCAAAGCCACATGAAGAGCAAGAGACTTGGGAGTATATAAGATATGAGAAAGCATGTTAGGGTAGTGAGGCCAGTAAGTATGCATCCCCCAAAAGCACATCAAGTTGATGATCAATGGCATGAATTTGACCTTCAACATCATCAAACGGATGAGATAGATTTGTCATTGTCTATGAACTATTCCCTTACTAGTTGAGTGGAAACCTTGTTTTCTTAAACTCTAAAACATGGTGATTTCTTGAACATTTATGCAGAAACATTTTTCTCCACCCTTGAGGTTGAGCAAGAGCTTTATCATCCTTTGTTTGCAAACCCACAACAAATTTCAATGAATTGAAGGTTGCCACATTTGTTGACAATCTATTAGCCGTGCTACTTTATAATTAGCCCAATCTAAAAAATCGATGGATACAAGTTCATATTCTTGTGCTTGGGGCATGGATGTTTGCTAATGCAAAGAGAGTTGAGCATGGGGAATGACAAGCATACCCCCTCCCCCAAACACCTAACATGCTAGCGTGACATCCTACCACTCCCATCTTCATCCTAGCCCACACCCTACCTATCAACTTCCCTACCTACCTGTCAACTTCCCATCACCCTACCCTACGCGTCACCATCCTTCTCCCACTTGCCATTTGCCTTCCTCTTCTACAGGCCACTTTGCTTCACTCCCATTTTACCCCCACACACTTGCCCCTCCCACCTCTACTTCCATGGATGCTTCCTTCGACCAAAGCTATGTTCACACTCCTCATGGAGGCACCTTCAAGACTCTCGTGTAGTAACTTGCCTAAGTTGCACTCATCTCCCTTGGTTCAACACACCCCCCTTAGGTGTTAGAATCACCACAACAAAGCTTAGCACTAGTTGTCCACATAGCATTGGCTTAGGACTCTCGTGTAGTAACTTGCCTAAGTTGCACCCATCTCCCTTGGTTCAACACACCCCTCTTAGGTGTTAGAACAAAGCTTAACACTAGTTGTCCACATAGCATTGGCACCACCTAGACATGGAGCTAGTGAGTCATAAAAGATTGCAACCAATCCAGCACTATTGTGGGGTTACAATGCAACCTCCACTTCTATGGCCAATGCCTTTCGGCTAATCCACTTCGCTACAAACACAGAGCTTGCACTTGGGGACAAAGTGTTGGCCCTCTTTGAGGGGTCTTCTCTAACCTGCAAAGACTAGTTGATCACCCTCCCATTCACGTCCTAAAGGACTCCACCTAAGACACTCACCAACACCCCAAGCAAGGTCACAAAAGTGGTACCGTTGTAAAGGAATGCTTCAACCTCAATTCAATGAAGCACTTGGATGCAACACTAGCCATTAGTCTGCTTAATGTCAAGTCATCACTGGTGCACTTTGACAAATGGGTCAACAATTGAGAATACACATCCCTTAGGGATGGCATCGCCATCAATATTTCTTTTCATGGCCTAAACAAGTACTTCATACCTATCCGAGATTAGTGGCCTCTTCAACCATATCATACAAAGAGACAAGTCCTTTCCTACTGCAATTTTGAAGGATCCGCATTGATACCCATCTACTAACCTCATTATGTCCCAAACAGTCCTTGTGTACCTTACCCCAAACCAACATCAAGACCCGCACAATCTTTAACCTTCCTCGATTGTCAAGGTCAATGAGGGCTTCATCATCTAATCAACCTCATAAATATGACTAATTGGCCAATGGTTCACTTGTAGGATGATCGGACATCTGGCAACAAAATACCCGAGGACATAATAATTGCAAGCCTACTTTAAGAACAAGGGAGGCAATAGAACCAAGCCACAAAGGAGTGAGAGAAAACACCAAAGACAACATAAATGTCAAGCAAAGGAGATAGTGCTAGCAACATGAGAGCACACAAACATAAGAAAGAGGTTCAAAGCTATAGAGACAAGTGAAGGGATAGTGTAGAGTGGTTAGCGACCTCAAACTTATAGCCCTTGTGGCAACAACCCCAACCATTGAAATCCTTTATAAATACTCCTCTTGCCCCTTGAGAGCTAGAGATTCCACAATCCAAGATAGTGGTAGCTCCTCAAAGTGTAGTAACACAGCCTAGTGCAAAGACAATGACACTTATTGCCTCCCATGAGTTACCGTATGACACACCATCATTCCAACACTCTATGGTCACCATGTAGAGTCCCCAAAGTTGATCCCATCAAGGTCCTTGACACACATTAGGTTAGGGAAGTCGAGGCAAGCCAAGAGAGTGAATAGGAACAAGATGACTCCAATGCATATTCTAGGAATTTCCCCCTTTGAGCAACAAAGCTAGCAAAGAAACTTGACAAGTTGTATGCCAAGAGATAGTAGAGACAAGAACAATGGACCTAGGGATACAATCACAAATGAGAGTTAGTAGCTAGTACTATAGCGGTACATTTGGAATGTGAGGTTTAACCATGCTATAAACACTGGGGACTCTCCAAGATTTGGATGTAGACCATCTACACTCCAAGAGATACAAGAGAATGCATAGTGGTTTTGGGAGCAAGGAAGAGAGACCTCCCTACAAACTTGGAACTCTTGACACTTTTTTCTATATAACCCCTTCTTTGTACTTTGTATTTTTTACCTCAATAGGATTTTCTCGAAGGTATTATGAATAGAATTTTATTTTCTCGAACACTATTCTCATGCTTGAAACTTTTCTGGGTTTAGTTTGGATAGGTGAGCAGAGACTCGAAATCGAATGACTTGGGCTCCAAGTCAGCCTAGAACATCAAAACCATGTGGATGGAGGATGACCTGATGATGTTGGAGTAGCTTCCAAATCCATTGGATTGCAATACATATTGCAGCTTCTAGTAGATGAATAGAGGCAAACAATCTGATATAGGGGGTCCTTGGTGGACCTAGACTTCTTTTACAATGCATGTACATTGCATTGTCTAAAACTTCCCATGATCTAGCTCGCATGGCACATAGGACTCGTAGTCAATGTGGCTTGGCAGACCATCATTTGACACTGATCATAACAAATTTAGAGGCTTGACCCCTACCCCTTCTCTTAGGAGTGATATACGCGGTGGCTATGTATGTGAGGACAGCCTTAGATAAGCTTGATTGGAATCAAGAACAATGACAATGCCCAACTTGCTCGATATCATAGTGGTTGGTGAGCTACTTCTTTATATGACCAAGACTGGCAAACTTATTTCGTTAGAGCGAGATGGTGACAGTAGGCCCTCTGAGAGCAGGCATGGAGCCAAACAAAACATTATAGAGCCTTTCGTAAATGCCTTTCAGATATGCCTGTGGGATAACTGGTGACCATGAACGTCTCTTTATGTGCTGCTTAATCATGCAGGGTTGGCTGTGGGCAGTTGATCGGTGCAGATGCAATAAGACTTCATGTCAAAGATGTCCCATGCAGTGTTTTGAGACCCTGATGCACTCTACCTTTGGAATCACACAACCAAGGAGTCAATAAAATCCTTTGTACGGTATCACACGGAGGCTCACATTGAAGTGTTATCAGTTGGTTGGTTCTAGCTAGGCATTACCTTTTCTATGAGGCTCACTTGTTTGATATACCATCTTTATGGAGGAAGTGAATCCTGAACAGAGGTTGGGAGATTATTAGGAGCTTCACATGGTGGCACCTCAATAGGGCCCGATGTCAGCTGGTGTTCAAACCACAATGTCCACTTTATCCATAACATAAACAAAAGGTGGGATGTTTTCACCACACTTGGTGAAAATATAGCCTAAAATTTGCATTGCAAGGTGGCATGCCATGCTTCAATTGGCTCAAAACACACCAACCCCCCAACACCCCGGGTACCCTATGCACTCCCAAACATCAGCTCTGCTCCTTTCAGATCCAGCCATGCTATTGAGCATCTGTACCTTTTAACTGCTTCTTTAAGTAATCTTCTTTAAGTAAATGGAGATTGTATGGCCCACTTGTGTTGTAAGAGGTCCTCCATCGTATGCATGAGCCAATTGCATTTAGCCTTCCGAATTTTCCAGATAAGTAACTTTATGCGCTGCAATTATTTCTCTCGATGGAATCACCTCCACATGCAGCTCAGATCAGCAAACATCATTTTAACTTAATAAATCAGACATGTGCACACTTGGATATTCTAGTCACAATTGGCACTCCTATATTTTCTTTCATCATAGATCAAACTAGTTATGTGTTATTTTAACAATATCAAAGACCAGAACAATAACATTCGTCACCTAAGCAGAGTATCCTATCCCTGAACAATAACATTCATGTCCCAGTCACCTAAGCAGAGTATCCTATCCCTGAAAAATAACATTCATGCCCCAGTCACCTAAGCAGAATATCCCTGAGTCTCCTTTGAATTGGAGAATTGGGACGACAAATTGCTATCCATCATGCTTTTGTATGCTTTAACAATCTCTTGATCAAGTTGATAGTAATGCAGCATCTTATGCAAAGGCTTTAAATCCAAGTCTACAAAATGGATCTGCGTATAGACAGAAGACAGGTGTCAAAATTGCTAACTTAGCCCCAATATTCAAGGGTGCACATAACTGATTTAGAAAACAAATTGCTTCACTCTGCTCACAGCGTCTTTAACATTAAATCGTGGAAACACTATGGACTTCAGAAAGGATTAGGAAATCATATTTACCTTATAAAAAATAGGCTTTCCCGTTTGTGGACAGTGAACCACTTTCTGGTCCTCTTCCGTTGCATTCTTTGTCACACTAGTTGATAGTTCTTGAACAGTGACCATGAGACTGCAATCCTTCGCTGTAGCAGCTATCAGATAGTCCCTTAAAATCTTCATAATTTCTTCCACAGTAAGGCTCTCCAAAAAACTGGTATGTACATTGTTTTTGTGCACCAGCCTTGTACCTTTCTGACAGAACTTATCATAAGCATGTATAGCTCCTTCTATGTCATACACATCAAGTTTTTGTGCTGCCAATAAATGTTTCAATGCACTTGATTCATACAGAATCTGGGAAACAAGCCTCTTCAAAATATTTACTCTAGCTCCTTTGGTACCAGAAATACAGCTTCCCAGGGCTTCATCCAAGACCTCCCAATCAGGGCATTCTGAATCTGTGTTGACTACAATAGACTTTCCATCAATAAAGACTCGTAGATTGTTCTGGGGATTCTCAAAAAGGTTATCAACTGCTTGATTGATTCTTTCTAAGTTTCCAGAAAACAAATCTAGTGGAGAATAATGGCTGACTCTCTTTATCTGCACCATCCAAATGAGTTGTAACATCAGACTAATCATATTAAGAAAAGCAAGTAAACACTGAATACTGAAATGGGAAAAAACCTGCTGTAGTGAAAGCTTCAAAATCTGATGCATAGTGAATCGTGAAACTTTTCGCTTGATAAAGTTATCGTCAGCAATAAGGGCTGAGTCCGGAAGAAATCCACATTTCGGCTGTTTTTTAAGGCCATTACAAAAAGCAATGAAGGTCACTGCAGATATAAACATCCTAATGTTTTACTGCAAGCATTGGACTCTGAATCAAATGATTGTCAAGTTATTGCAAAAGCATTAGCAAAATTACCTTGATTTCTACAGACACACTAGACCGACAGTTCTCCTTTGGTACTGCATCTGCTTTCAGTGAAAATGTCAAGGAGTATGTGGAAGAGAAGAAAATCAGTGTAGCCTTATTATAATAGCAGTGTTAATAGACCTTCATGCCTCAATAGAATTTGCATTTAAAAGAAAATTGTAATGCACCATTGGAGGGCCATAACATTGAATGATCTGAAATAAGAAGGGCAGTGCCGCTGCATGTGTTGATATTGCTGACCTCAGATCTCCAAGAAGGGCGGATGCCAATTATTTTGTGTGCAAGAAGTTCTGAGAACTCTGCAGACACGGAAACAAGAACCTACAATGCAGTGCAACATCCACCAATAGAGTCTAATGATTTAGGGGAATGACATATAAAAGAGCATCTATATAAGATAATTTCCAATACATGGCTCTGACTTACCCCAGCATCTAGAAGGTCTGGACCTAGCAAAGGACTTATAACATCTCTCGCATACGCTTGTAACATACTTTCTTCTGTCAATGCACCAGCAACAGATGGCCACTCTGCCCACAGAATCTGTTCCTCTTCTGAAAGAATTGGCTTTCCAACTTGGTTGGTGTTCTTTGCAGAGTTCTTTGACCCAGAAACAGCTTTCCGAAGCCGCAGAACTTTTCCCACCTTCCAAACAAAGAAAATGAGTGAATATCTTGACTGAGAAGCTTTTACACATTAAATTTGAGGGTGTGTACCAAAACCATATGACGATGAGTTACTGGACAGGAAACAATATCACATATCCAACAATCCATCTAAAACATCTTAACCAGTTCTTGATAGAAATGAGCTGATTGAAGCAATGGTCGAGCATTCCAACATCATTTCATCCAAGACTAAATGAATCATAGAACAAAGTTCTCCATGGGCAAGTGTATATCTTGGCCTGAGATGGTCTCCAAGGGCTCTTGCTAGAATTTTCAAGATTGACACACGTGGCATAAAAAGTTGAGATATGCAAGGTCATAGCAATCCCTAGTCACTTCCTCACCGTCTTGAGCTCTACCCCAACTAACAACACTAACCTCAAGCAATAGTTGTCCATTTGAATTAGGGTTGTGCAATATTTTTTTTTGCAAGTAAAATATGGCTAATTATATTACTTAGAAGGCTGATTACAACGAAGTGTATGTGCTCAACAAACTAGCTGGAGCTGACGGAAATCACAAATCCATCGTGTATACAAGCCTCTCGAGGGGGTCCGGGGGCAAGAAGCCATGGAGGGGGGTTGTATCGCCATCTGGGGCTGCCTGTCTACATCATGAAGAACAGGTCATGACCACCCCAAGTGAGCAGAAAGTGAAGATGGAGCTCTTGACAAGCTCGAGACTCGCCTTGCACCTCGTCCCAACAGCCACGGAGGGAGTGGATAATGAAGGTCCAAAGCTCTGCCAAAGTTGCATATACTAAAAGGCACTCCCTGCCAAAAACCACCTAACAACGTGCCTTCTAAATGTGCCATCCTGTAAGACTCCCTATGATCTCCCATACCTCTAAGCGCTCTGCTATGGGATCCAATACTTAGAGCTGGGTAAAGCCTCCAAGCCGACCACTACACAAAAGCCCAACCTCAATGAGGAAAATCATGTCTTGCATCCCGACCTCATACAAAAGGTGATGGCCCTGCCTGACTGCCTTCCAGCAAGAAGCCCCCCACGAGATATATCCAAGGTTGGGTGCCACATAGCGGAGAATACGGTAGGCTCCTCTCCACACGAGCTGTGACGCCTCGCAAGACCAAAGGCAGTGCTTTGGAGTTTCCAAATGCTGCTATGGGCAGCGCTTGCAACCTCCATCCTGCTCTAAGCCAACCAACTCCCAATAGCTAAGCCAAAGGAAATACGACACCTTCCTTGGCCTCCAGCTGTCCCACAGGAGATGCCAAAAAGTCCGACAAAAGGCATCTATAATGTTGTGCTCCGCCCAATATCTACTACGCAAAGGCACCCAATCCATGTCCTCCTACATCAATACATGTCTACCAATCCTGACTATGTACTCCAAGAACCTCAATGGCTACTTGGTGACTGCAGTGGCCGGCCATAGCCACTCTCTAGCTCACCAAGTGGCTTGCTCTCCCATATCCAAAGACGCCACTCACAAAACTCCTCCTAGGGCACATGAGGGTCCAGTCACCAAGTTTTCCCCCGGAGTCAAACCACATGAATCCTCCTCCAAGGAAGGACAACAACCTCCTCATCCTGCTGCCCTCTGTCAAGAACCAACCGCCCCCCATCCTGCACGGTGAAGAAAGTCCCATAGGAGGCACCGCCCGCTCTACCTACCACCTGTAAGGGGATACTTGCCGCTAAGAATCTAGCAGCCCACACCTCACCAGGCTCCAACGGCTTTCGGATCGGGGGGTCTAGCCACTCCTAAGGGATCGTTGAGTCAATCTCTCCTCCTTACCTCAGCTCCTCTCGCTAACAACCTAATGCCTGCTGCAACACCTTAAACCACACAAGACGAGGAGAAGCACCAACAAGAGGCGGTGTACCAAGTCATCGCTAGTAGGACCTGGTTGACTACGAGGGCTCGGCCCGCTAAGGTAAGGTGGATTGTGCTCCAATAGGCCAATTTCCGACTAATACAGTCAAGAACTGGAAGACATTGCTAGGCAGGAGTGATGTCGAGTCCCACCTGGAACCCTAGATATCGGATGGTCTATCCCCTGCTCACCCATTGAACCCCAAGTGGACACCCCACTCCGTCCTAGAGTCCAGATCTATAAGAAAACCAATCGACTTTCGCTAGTTGATTTTTGCTCCAATTGCAATGCAAACTACCTCCAGAGCTAGTCTCACTCTCTCCAACATCAGCTCATCATCCTCTACATAAAGAGTGGTATCATCTGCATACTCTAGGTCCAACAACTCCGTCTCCTCCCTCACCGGAAGTCAAAGGCAACGTAGCCCGCTCACACATGAGCAGAGGAAGTAGGACATCGCCTCCACAAAGAGTATGAAAAGATACAGGGCAAGAGGGCAACCTTGGCGGATAGATCTCTCTAGTTGAAACTCCTTCCCCCTCCTGCCACCAATGAGAACCTTGCTAGTGGCCGATCTATAAAGTGCAGAAACCCCACTTGTCCATGCTTGGGGAAAGCCCAACCTCGCCATGGTGCTCTCTAAGAAGTCCCAATCAACCCTATCATAGGTCTTCTCAAAATCAAGGAGTATTGCCAATCCCTGACCACTATGCCGAGCCCACTCGGTCGCCTTGAAGAAAGTGAAGACATTGTCTAGGATACTCCTATCATGGACAAAACCTATCCGGGTATCATGAATGATGTCTGGAAACACGGGGCGGAGTCAACTACCAACCATCTTGGCTAGTGCCTTATAGGCCACTAACAACAAGGTGATCGCTCTCCACTGGGATAGCTCCAACCGGTCTCCCCCTTTGGAGAGGAGATTGACAAGACCTGTCGATAAACTCCATGGCATCCGTCCTAAGCTAAAAATCTCCTCAAAAGCCAGTAGTAGGGGGTCCTTCACCGCCTCCCAGTAGGTAGTGAAGAAGGCCTCTCCCCTGCATTTTTGCCCATCCTATTCATGGAAGGCCTTAGCTAACTCCTTCTCTGTGAAGGGGTCTAGGAGGGAGCATCCCATCTCCTCTGTGACAAGGGACGGAATGCAATCCTAGACCTGCTATCTACAACGTTGTACTCTGGCTGGAGTCTGTCTCCTGCTAAAAAAGTTGTCTGTAGAAGTCAATGGCAATCTCCATCACCTCATCTAGGCTAGAGCAAATTCTCTTGTACTGATCATGGAGGCTACGAATCTGATCTCTTGAGGTGCGAGGCTGATGCACCTCAAAAAACTCCTTGCACATCGTGTCCCCTTTCCGCGCCCAAAAGGCTACTAAGGTACAAAAGGAGAACTCAAGGCATCTGTCCTCAAGACCGGCGAAGGCTGCCTGTACGCACACCTCCTATGTGTGGAGAGTGGGATCCCCTGGTGTCTCCTGGAGTAGTCTCTGAGTGGCTACTAGGCCTAGCCGGAGTGCTCTCTCCTCCTCCCAACACTGCTGCCTGGCCTGTAGGGCTGCCTCCTGTCAAATCCTGCTTGACTTGGCTAAGACCTATGCAACCTCCTATGTGATCCAGTCCCCGTTGGCCCACTCCCTAGTCCAAAGCTGCTCAATCTGCCTCCTTACCTCCTCCCTTCTATAGATCCAGTCAGGGATCCAACAGGATCACATGTAAGGGCTGAAGCAAGAGCATCAAGTGTGAGGAAAACTAGGCAATGATCAGACAAAGTGGTGTTAGTCATTTCCCCTACCTAGCCTCCTCTAGAGCACCCCCACTCTCCCACATAGAACAGGTCCAATGGCTCCAAAAGAGCTCCACCCAGCCACCTGTATCCCCAACAGAAGTCCAGTGACCTCTCCCTCCTATGAAAAGCTGGGTCCCCCCAAGCATCACGTGCTCCTATTGTGAGAAGGAAGACCTCCCATGCCTCTTGCTCCTCCCCTCCCATATCCTGGTAATCTCTGCCTTTGCCCTATTGATCCTCTAAGGACTCCAGGTTATTGAAGTCTCCTCCAACAATCCAAGAGTCCACCTTTGGAAGTCCTACTACTATCTCCATCCAGAATCTGTTGTGTCCCCTAACCTCAATAAGAGCATAAACATTAATTAATTAATGCTTACTCTCGAATGTCACCAATAACATTAGTGGCCAATAAATTGTCTAAGCCAAAATCTAACACCGGATATCACCTAGTACCTATCATGCATGACCTATTACAACTTTTGCCTTTAGCACCAACTAATATCATGGGATCCTAGGTCCCACACTATGAAATAATTGACTTGCACCTCACATGTGCTAGTGGCATTCGCACATTTGATTAACTTTTAATCAAATGCTAAGAAAAGCAATAAAATTTCACGTCCTCATGACACGTCCGTTGAAGATACCTCCTCTATCCCATCAACAAGGAGCCATTCAAGTGGGATACCTATGCCAAAGAGGCAAACCACTGTTGCCCAAGCAATGGGCCAAGTACCCAGTCCTCTCTCTCTTCTCAAAGAGAGGCAAAGACAAGCCAAAATAGAGATTGCACACATCATAATTGAGTGCAATCTCTCTTTCCACATCATTTTATTGGATCGATGGAAGCACATGGTGCAAGTTGTTGCCGCCATGGATCCATGCAAGGAATGGTACGGTATCCCATACCATGACATGCATACAAGGAAGCTTAATGAGAAGAGAGAGAGAGGATTTATAAGTCACTTGAGCCTGTGTGTGCCAGTTGGGCAACGTACAGATGCTCCTATTCAATAGATGGAGCGACCATTAAAAAAAAGGGAGTATCAATATCCTTGTCCCTTGCCTGCTTGGTACGTACTTTCTACAAGTGATGGATGGCAGCACAAGGGAGAAAAAACCATGGATTCCTTTATGTATTGGCACATACAGCAAGCCATCATTGAGATAATTGATTTGTTTACTTGCAAGTTACAACTTCCTAAATTCATTAATTTATTTACTTGAAAATTCTCAAATATATTGATTCTAACTTCATTATGCATGATCTTAATTTTTATGGGTTGGTGCACAACCATTGTGCAAGTTGTTACACCTCTATGGGACAAAAACTTGAGGCCGAGTTTCTATCCATAGTATGGACACCATGTGCCACATTGTCTAGATCTTCTTATGGAAGATATAGACAAATTGAAGTGGGTGAAAACGATTGTGGACAACACTTATACAATCATCACTTTCATCAACAGCTAGGTCCAAGTTCTTACGATTTATCGCTCATACTTGAACTTGGAGTTGAAGAAGTCTTCAAAGAGGCACTTTGCGAACATGTGGCTTCTTCTCGTGTGTCTCTATGACGTTTGTCACAAGCTCCAAAAGACGATCGTAAGGGACATTGTCATTGTTGTCACACCCATATACAAGATGCTTCACATAAGTGACATGAAGGGATCCACTATTGGTCTTCTCTATCATCTTATGGCACATACAATAGCAAAGATAGAAGCATCAATTATCTTGGATGAGGAAGCTTTTTCTTCGTGGTAATCTCTCTGTTTTTTTTTTTTTTAAATCATCATTTAAAGTTCTTTTAATTTTTAGATTTCACATTTTCCTTCTCTCTATCCACCATCCGAGTCTCAAGAATATTGTACCCTCCCTCTTTCCCTCTAAATTTCTCCTTCATCCCTTCCTAGTGACATGTTAGATACCACAACAAAAAGAGATTATATTCTCTTTTTGACAAAAAAGAGATGAAAGTGAATGAAGTGAATCATCCATGGGTTCGCAGCACTCTTACATCTCGCATTTTGGCAAAAGAGCATCATGGTGCCTTCCTCCAAGAGCTCATAAACTATAGTGATCAAAGGGGCACCACTTTCGCTTCCAAGATTTGTTGGAAGAGAGATTCATTAGTAAAGTCTCTTTTTTTATAAGAGTCATTTAGCTACCAATTTCCCCACCTTCAAAAAGTGCCTTTACACATCCTTGCACAAGTTTACAATAAAATCTCTAATCTCTTAAATTTTACTTCTTCTAAATTGATATTAGTTGCAAGGTTGATTTTTGAAGTTTGAATCTATTTTCTTCTTCTATGTGCTTTAGGATTGCTCATCGGGTGCATGTGAGAGAAATTGGTCTGCCTATTCCCTTATGCACACAAAAATTTGCAACAAGCTTGGCACGTAACAATTGGAGCAACTAAGTTATTGTTGCTCCAATTAGTCGCTCCAATTTACACATACTACATAGCATGCATGAGATGTTTACGGCTAGACACATATACCGTATGAAACTGAATCCTATAACATATTTAGATATGTTTTATTTATTTAGTCTAACTCTAAGTTATTTATCCTTTTAATGTATAGATGAATATATATGCGCTCAAGCTCCTCGTAAGCACACTTCAAAGTGTGACTCATGAGAGGAACTTGGAGAAGAAGCAAATATTTAGAGATCTTTATTTGGAGCTCAAAGAGATTAACCAACAAGTCTCTTGCACCCATGCACACTGGCGCTCTCATACCGCTAGTGGTAAAGCTTCTACTTCGACATTGATACTAACTACCCATGGTGATCGTGGGGCCCTTAGATGCTACACAAGGCGTGGAAGTGGCTCAAGAGGCACTCCTAGTGCAGCACATGAGGATACACCTATCACTACCTCTTGTACAGAGCTTAGGGAGCCTGAGTATAATGAGGAGGGCAATGTACTTAGTAAAGGTGATTCTGTTGATAAGGGTAATGACTCCTCAAGTACCAGCAAGGATGCTTCTAGCTCCGGTGCTAAGAGTGATATGAGTACTTAGACTCTAGAGCTTATGTCCTGACTCATATGAGATTGATCATCTTTGTCACACCATACGTGATCCATTTTTGTTAACCTTTTTTTATGAGATTCCCATTTGGCTCATAATAAAGTTGTTGGTTTATCATTTCATACTACATTCTTGAGTCTTCAAAGTTGATCCTTGTTTCAACTCTCTTTTGCACTAAATTTTGAGTAAAGTCTCTAAATGTATGTTTTAAGTCTAAACATTAAGTATAGACTTTAAATTATATGTTAAAGAATTTTCATCAAACGTAGATCCAAGATTTATTAGTTTGAGTAGTACCGTACTAGTATCGAACGGTACTAATTGGACGTCATTAAACGTGACAACCCTAGTATAGAGAAGGGATTTTCCTTGACAGTGACAAGTTGGACAATTCTAGAATGAGTAGATGACAAATACCTAGAGATCAATTACAAAGTTTCTATCTTACCTAGGGCTTAAGCCTTAGGTGTCCATCCGTGAAGCAGCAAGCAACAGCATACCATGAATCTTTCTTCTAAAGAGGCAGAGAACCAAGCTGCTTGTGCAGCAATCTAGGAAGCTGTTGAGGAACTCCCCACAACAATGGTCAACAATTCTGTAGTGCAACATTCAAAGCCACTTGGCCAAAGCCAAAAGCCTAGTGTTTCACACAAAAACACAGCACATTGAGGTTCGCTACTATTAATGGTCAAGTGATAATCTTGGATTGGGAGCTAGAACTTCTATATTGTGGTACGTGAGAAATATACTAGACACCTTCAAATTGTCCCTTGCTTTTGCTGCCTCAATGTCTGCATGCCTAGGACCTAAGTGGGGGGGCTAGCGATTGGTCATCTCATTCGTATGAGCCCTAAATTTAGTTGAAATTAAGAGCTCTGTCCAGCTTGTCCATTTTTTTGTCATAGTTTCTATGTTTGTCCACTTTCTGGACTGCCTAGGCCCTAGGGCCCATCTTAGTTTGGGCTACCCATGCCACTCGAAGTCACTAAGTTGTATGTGCCTATATTAGGTCAAACCTGTCATATGGCAACATGCTGTTGGACATTTCTGTCATCCACCTTTCTACTCATTACTTTTCAATACCCTCACTGCCAACAACATCTTATCTTATGCAAGGGCTGCATTGTATTCAGCCTTCTGCATTGCTTTGCAAATCAGTTCATTGCTTCATCCTATCATTTCACTTTATCTCTTACTCTTTTGTGTGCATTCTGATGCATCACTTATTTGCACCATGAAAAAGTTTGCCATGTGCAGAGCTTTTAATAATTGTCGTCACTAGCATAAAATAAGCCACTGTTGAACCTATTGATGAAAGCCCATACTACTAACATCATTCAGCTATACAAACTTGATAGATAATCTATCCTTTGGTAAGGGACACTCTCAATCTAAAAAATCATTTAGTTTCAAAATAAGACTTTGCAAATTGAAATTGCTGGAGGCCAATTCAGAATTCCATTGAACAACTCCCCCTTCCCTCCCTGTGCGTGATGAATCATGAAACATACTTATTAAACGAAAGAGATACTTAAGCTGCTACACTGCAAGTGTGCTCTTTCAAAAACATCCATTTATAGAATAGCTAAATGGGAAACATTTGGATATAAAAAAGGCAATGTTGATCAAGTGTGATTAAGAAGATTAATGATATGTCACACAAACCCTGCTAAGTTAAACTCCCACAATTATTGTGCATATAACTCAATTCATAGAATAATTTTTTAGACGGAGTTTGCGATCTTGCAAATTAAGCAGTTTCATACTGTTGGGTGACCCTGAGAATGGACACAAAACAATGTTTCTTTCAAGCACAACCTAAAATCCTCGCTTGCACATTAAATCCAATAGCAAAACTATATGCATTCTAAATGTTTAATCAATCCACAACAGTTTCATGTGCTTTATAGCAAATGCATGTAGACTAAATAATGTTTTATTAATCTTCAACAATGAGATCAAAGTTTGATGATACAGTTTGTCTGGTTAACTTATAGGGTTATGGTTATGATGATGAAGTAGAAGACTTACAAGGGCAGAGTCAGAGCCTTGGTAGAAGAGCACAATATTGCCAGCACCTTCTCCACGATAGAACCAGCAAGATGCATCAGCGGCATCTAAGTTTAGCATCTTTGTGTCCCTTGCAAAAAGAGAGTTTCCTCAGGTCTAGAAAATACAAACTTGGAAGCCTTACAGTGACAGCTAATGACACAAGTGGTAGGTTCCTTATTAAATGAATTGCAATTATTCCAGATTTGAAAAAGAAGATTTCAAATCGTAAAATTTCACTACTGTGTATACATAACAAGATGCCAAAAAGACAGTGGAGTACTTGCACCACAATCTCTCTGCAAGTCCAACTCACTTCATCCAACAAAGAAAGGTGGTAGATCAAGAAATTTGCGACCTTAAATTGTTATTTAGAATCTTTCAGTCCTACGTATCACCATCAACAAACACTCTGGTGAACTTGTAATGCTTGGTCATGAAAAGGTCATGCAAATATACCAATTTATCTAGATCAGGACAAAACAGTTGTTGTAGACCAGCAAATTTAACGCAACCATTGAATCATCTATCATAATCTAAGCAATGGGCTTCAATCTGCAAGTAAAGACTTCCCCCAGTTCATACATCAGTTGCAAACACCACTGGATATACAAATTTACAATTCTTCTGTTCTGAGTTACAACAATATGTAATAAGAAGCTTCCTATTAGTTGTTTAGCCCAAGTTTGACATGCCAAGTTGTAAGCCATTGGGCAACTTGTGAAAAACTATCAACTCAGCTCATCAGAAAACCATGGATATGTACTTATTGACTACTATAAATGCCTCTGATGCATATTGTTGCTACTTTCTAAGCAGATAAGCCACTGTCAAAGCACATGTATGTGTGGGACTCAGCTCAAAAAAACTGCCAAATTTCTAATTGTAAAAGGTGATACTTCAATGTTACAGCTTCAAGATAGAAGATTATCGTGCAAGAAAAATGTGACTGAAGTTTAAACCTCAGACTGCAATGCTTTTATATTACCAATCTTAATTTAGACATGGAGACAGGTGAACTGAACTCACAGGATCCCAACTGAAAAATCTGAGAGACCTGAGAGACCGTACATCAATGTCCGTCTATTTCACATAAAAATGTGGTGCAGTCATAGGTGAGCTTAAAAGTGAAAATTGAGCCACTGTTTCTCATATGTCTGATCAGATGTGCCTTTCCCCCTGCATCACCCACCCTTGATCCTTCACAAGCCCGTGGCCCAAAGCATACTGCATACCTTTCTTAGCAGCAGCATTGCCTCTAGCTCGATCATGGGTGTCATGACCAAGCAAGACCAAGAAAAGCACAACCTCCACTACAATGAAGCATAACTCCTCTGTAACACACTAGTGGATAGAAGACTGCTCAATATACCAACGTTCATCTTATCGACCATCTTTATGTTTATTTTTATTGAAAATTTGGTTGCATCTACAGCCACGTAGTACATCATGCTTATGTGAATTATCATACCTCTCAATGACCCGCATGCTTGCATATATTCCATCAATGAGACCCAATGGTAATGATTGTGTCATCACATGTACAATAGCCATCCTCACTACCAGCATCTTGGTATTGCTTGGCCTCTTTTTGTAGGTTTTGGGCTGTGAAAAGCTTTCAAGTTGCATGAATATGTATTGCCATCTGGGGATACATTATTTGCCTGCATCTTCTAAGTTCTGCAGAAATCCCGTTGTTTAATTAGCAAGTCCATCTTCAGCATATCCACTGATGATTGCAGTCCATGAGACAACATTTTGAGCTGGGAGCTGGTCAAACGTTTTATGTGCTTTGATAGCTTTAGCAGGTTGTATATGAATAGTTATGTATTAACAATACAAACCTTTTTGGAAGCTGGCTATAAGCCCTCACGAATGGCAAGCAATGCATGAACAACACTATGGGAAACTCAAAGGCTTGGTCTTAAATAACTAGTATAACTGGAAGCTAATGTATTAAAGGGTTTGTGATTTAATGTCTACCCCATTGATCAGCCAGCTTTTCTGACTTTGACATGTAAGAACCAGCTGATGGCTATGGAGGATAGAGAGAAAAAAGAGAGTAGACAATGAACAGTAGACTGTGTGAGCTGAACGAGAGTGTACTTGTTTGCCAAAACTAAAAAGGATAGATGAAAATACAACTTTGGTTTAGATCTAAGGTTGACCGGACCACACTTCCACCAACTAACTAGAGTTAGGTTTATTTACTCTAGAGCCTAGCGTCATTACTTTAATATCCTAGGACACTAGGTGTACACATAATAGATTGACACTTTAACAAGTGTCCACACCACACAAATTACATTGGACGCTACCCAATATTTGGCAAAATCTAAGACACCCTTGCAGTTCCAATGTGATGTACCAAGGAAGATCAATCACCAAAGGATAGTAAGTTCAAGGACTTTCCAAAATACTCAAAACTTCTCACAAGGTAACACTCTAGTGAAAATGTCTACAATATTTTCTTGTGTAGGAACATACATTGAGCTGATCTCTCCTGCATAGCATCTTTCTCTAACATAATGATAGTGAGCCTCAATGTATTTCATGCAAGCATGAAAAATGTGATTTCATGCTATTGCAATAGCACTGTCAATTGGAAAAAATGGGTGTAGAATCCTCCAATGAGATATGTAAATCGGCCAACATCTCTATAGCCATACATATTCAATTATTGCTATGAAAGTTGCACTGTATGCAGCCTCACAAGACAAGGTAATCATAGTAGAGTGTTTCTTGCTAAGCCATGAAATGCATGAACGGATCATAAAGAAACAATGTCCACTAGTAGACTTCTAACTCACCAGCCCATTCTGAATTGTTGTGAGCCTGTAGTTACAAGTCTCCACAGTCTCCCCCTAGGAAATAGCAATGCATACGTATAAGTACCTTGCAAATAGCGAAAGATCCACTTAACAACTTGCCACTATATTGTCTATGGGTTGTGCATAAGTGTGGTCACTTGAGATATTGCAAACTCCATATCAAGGCATGTGTTGCAAAAGATAAATAAGACAACAAATAGCCTAGCTATAAATTGCAACATCAAACATCTCACTACAATCATGCATGGACAGCTTCAGCCTTGGCTCCATCACAGTGCTCATAGATTTCCAATCTTGCATGTTGAACCCGTGCAAAAACTTGTTCACATATTGTGATTGTGGCATGTTGATACCATGCTGATTTTGGGGAATTGAATTCCCAAATAATAGTGTAAGCAACCCATATCTGACATAGCAATAGCATATTTCAAATCAGCCTTAAAATCTGCAATTTAATCCTCTCTAGGTCGAGTGACCAGCATATTATCCACATAAAGAATGATGAACAACAAGTCCCTCCCTTTATTCTTAATGTAGAGAGTGGGAGCAATTGGACTATTTTTGAACCCAATGCTGGCCAAGTAAGCATCAATTTTTGAATACCATGAATGAGGAGCCTCTTTCAATCCATAAAGAGCCTTATGCAACTTGCAAACCAAGTACTCTTTTCCTTTCACCACAAACCCTGGAGATTGCGAGATAAAGACATCCTCATGAAGATCACCATTCAAGAATGCAATCTTTATGTCCAACTGATGCACTTTCCAACCATAATGTGCAGCCATAGCAGTAAACACCTCATTGTGCCCATATAAAACTTAAGAGAAAATGTCTCCTCATAATCGATGCCTTTCTTTTGGGCATAACCTTCAGCTACCAAAAGTACCTTATACCTATCAACGGTGCATCAACCTTACGCTTGAGTTTAAAAACCCATTTGGTGCCAATAGCTTTCTTCACAAGTGGCAACATAACAAGATCCCAAGTAGTACTAGTAGCAATAGGGTCCAACTCTTCTTGCATGGCACGCAACCAATGTGCACCTTGCAAGGCTTCATCAAGGAAAATAGACTTATCGTTATCCAACACTAAGCTCATAGACCCATGATCATCAAAAGGAGCCTCTACTTCCATACTGTTAACCAAATGTGTGTGCCCCCTCTACATTACGTGCTACTTGTCTAGTAGCCCTTCTAGTGCGTTTAGGTAACGAAGCATCGACTTTGCTCTCCTAGAGAGTCTACAACAGCCATCTAGGGATTGTTTTTCCTACATTTACAGCAGCCCTTTCTTCCTCAACTACATATTCCATTGCTAGAGGCAAACCATGATCAACTAATTGCTGATCAAGGGTATGTAGAGCAACAGCAACAGCTTGCTGTAATACATTTGTTTGAGCATTTATAGCAGGCTCGGATCCAAAAGCAAGTAGCAAAAGACCTTCAAAAACATCGCCTGAATCATATGTCAGTGGCATTTCAAATCGAGCATACAAAAAGGCTACATTTTCAGCAAAGATAATATCCCTACTGACAATATTTTGCAAGTACATGGATCATATAACCGATAGGCTTTACTTTCCGAACTACAGCCAATAAAGATACATTTTTAAGGCCTTATCATTGAGCTTTCCACGAAGCTCTTTTGGAAATTGAGCATAGACTTGTCAAGATACATTGGGGTTTCCACTGAGGAAACACAACATGTACGACCAAGACTGAAACACAAAGACTCAGTCAAAGACAAGCAAAACTCAAACCCTAAATGCAAAACACAAAACGCAAAAACTCAAAACTCAAACATAAAGACAAACACACAAAGAAGAAACTTTGAAGTGAATGAATGCTGTAAATGATAGTGTACAAAATGCCCAAATATAGAGCAATGCAGTGTCGAAGAGTGATGTCCATCGGAGATGGATCCCAAGTGCAGTAACCACCAATTGGAGATGAGAGAGTGCTGAATAATGAAGGGCAGCAAGCTGATCACCAAAACACAACAATTGGAGGCTGAAATCTAGTAAACGCAACGATGTACAACCAGAGGAAGGTTGAAAACTGATCAAGAATCGTCAAGCAACAATAGGAGAGGTGTTTGCTGATGTAGACAGCTTGCTAGACAACAAAAACACATGTACTACAGCAATTGCCCAGTGGGAGAGATGGCAACAACCTGTCACTTGGCACCAAATGCTGAAAACACAAGCTAATCAAGTGTTATGATGATATAGCAAATGGAGACCTCCAAACAGCAAGGCGATGACCCAAAACAGGCGCCGCCTACGGCTGGATAGCGATGAGCTACAGTCAATGATGGTTGGACAGCAAATGGTAGGTGGCTGATGGCTAAAATTTGCATGGTAGAGTGAGAAACCTGCACAAAAGGATAAGGCTGAATAGTGGGCAGCCCATTTATCTATAGACATTGAAGGGTGCCCCCAAAAATTAGGGTTTTTTGGGACCACTAAAACTCTCTCGAACCACGCACCAAATTTGAATTTCTCATTAACTAAGCATGTTTTGGGACTATTTAAAAATGGTAATCAACTGTAAACCATGTTTTATCTCAACAAGGCTATGCATCTAAACACATGAAAGTAGTGAACCTTCGGTTTCCTCTCATGCCATGCCTCAAAAGGAGTGACAGTCTAAAGTGCCTTTGTTGGAACACATTTTAGCACATGATTAGCACATTGAAAGCCCTCAAGCCAAAATTTATGTGGTAGACCCTTACTTTTCAACATATATCTAGTCCTCTCCATTAGTGTTTAATTCTTTCTTTCAGCAACACTATTCTATTGAGGTATCATCCTCACAATAGCTTGATGTGCGATACCATTCTCAAGCAAGAATGTCTCAAATGCAGGAGACATGTATTCCCCCCTCTATCCATACAAAGTGTTTGCACTTTTAAATCTCTTTCAAGTGTTTAAGGTGCATCAATAAAACAAAGTTTGCATTGAGACCATATACCCACGTGTATCAAGAGTAGTCATCTATGAAGGTGACAAAATATAGATGACCCCCAAGAGCTCATGTCCACATGGGACCATATACATCAAAGTGTACAAGCTGCAACCTACAGACAGCATGCATTGCACCATCCTTTTTGAAGGAAAAACGACGCATTTTTAACAAAATACATCCTTCATATACATGGGGAGGCGGAGTCTCAACAAGGGGCAAGGCATCCACTATCTAACAATGATGGACTATTATCAAACTGTGAAAACTCATGTGACCATAACGAGCATGCCATAGCTCTACATTCTACATGGCCAACGTGAGTGTGCTAAATACCAAAGCATCATGAGATCTCCTCCCATATGTATACAATAAGAAAAGGCCCTGATACAAGGTGCCTCACAACTGAAGAGCATACTCAAGCTCTCTATCTCTAACAATGCACTTATCATCTTCAAAGATGACCTGAAAGCCTTGCTTATTGAATGTTGAAATTGAAAAGAGATTTTTGGTAATCCTAGGTACAAACAATACATCCAAAGCATGAAGTCTGATCCATCTACCACAATAATCAACATTGAACCAATGCCACAAACATCACAGCTAGAGTTATTCACACATGTAACTCTCTTCCCTACAAGGGCTCAATGCATAGATGTAAAAAAACGCTTCCATGAAGTGATGTGCTTGGATGCCCCACTGTCAAAGTACCATGTATGCTACGTTTCAAATGTAGAATCAACCATAGAGGTGTCATAACTGCATGTCAAAAATACATAGTCCTACAAAGTTGGTTGTAGCATCACCATCCAAAAACCGAGTGGCTAATGTCTCTTGGACAGCCAAACCGGAGTCTTTTTTCTTCTCCTTGGCCAATCTTTTTTTTCATTCTTCAATGTAATGGCCTAGCTTTTTATAATAGTAGCATTTTCTTGTCTTTTTCCCTTTATCTGAATCTTGGGCAGCCTTGCCAGACAGCTGTCCCACATCAGCCTTAGGCTGATTTTTCACATGTTGATTGCCTTAGTCCTTGCTTTTGTACCTAGACTTTAGAGAGCATAGATACATCACCCAATCTCATAGCCATGTTCTTTCGAGTCTATTCCCCCCACAACAAGAGGCTAGTCAACTCCATGAATGTCAAAGGTTGTTATGCCCCCCCTCAAACACAAATTCAATGGAGTGTGAAAACCAAGATAAGACTCTTGAACAGGATGATGTTGATCATCTCCTCATTGATCACCTCATCAATATTCAGCATTTGCTCTCTCAAATCTTGGATGTAAGTAAGGTGATTTGTCATAGCATCACCCTCATCCATGTGTGCATTTACCAATTCTCTTAAGAGATTCCGGCCTCATTGAACATTGCAAACATTTGTTCAAGGATATTCCACCCTGCCTTTGAGGTCCTACGTGACCGGATATGAGGTATAATTGCCCTCTTGACTAAAAAATCAATCAAAGATAAGGTATGTGCTTCCTCCCATTTCCTTTGTTCTTCTGTGAATGTGGGTAGCAACAAGGGCATCTTGCTGTCCTCTAGCCCCTCTTTGAGGCAGCTAAGGTGCAAACCCTCTTGCTCTAGCTGATTCGCCAATCACAAAATCCCACCAACCCTTGGCAACAAGCAAATTACACACCATGAAACTCCACAAGTAGTTGGTGCCATCCAATTTATCCTCCTGAGTGAGGACACACAATTTATTGTTGTGGTCACTGTGACCTTGCTGAGCCATTGCAGCAATAAAGTGCACAAACTACAATCAAACACTTCCAAACTGAAGTGCAAAATGTATTCTCACAAGTACCAAGATCCCAACATGGGATCTGAATGCAAGTACAAAAATTGTCCAAAACTGTCAAGTGTCCCGACATGCATGCCAAGATTGCACAAAACAGTATCAAATCTGCAATAAACAGCAATTCACTAAAGCACCACTGCACTTTCCTTGGAATGCATGCCAAATACAAATTTCAGTAATTTAATGCTGAAAATCCCCAAAATTCCATAAACTTTTCTGCCAAATCTAATCTAGACAGCAATTGAATGATATTACTACACCTATTTGCTAGAGGAGCTATTGACGTTTGAGGAGTTATCTCCATCAACTGCACATTGCCTAAGGCCAGCTCCGCTTGTTGCGACAATCTGCCCTGTGCTGCCCAGCAACAGCGCTGCCCAATTACCACACTGCTTTGCCCTCTCCGCCAACTCCACCAATTTGGTGTACTGCACTGTCCACCAGCAGTTGTACTACATTGCCAGCCAATGCTGCCTACAGCACCAGCAGCAGCACAACCTACTGCTCTGCCATCACCTAGGACTCCCACCTCCTGACACCTCAGCTACTGCAGCAACACATGTGCCTGTCCTAGTTCGCCTCTGCTAGCATTGCTGCTAGGTTCAGCCGCACCTGCCAGCTGCCCTACATTACACCGCCTACTGCCTTGGTTGTGCCGCTTGCTTCTCTAGTCCACCGCCAACACAACTGCCTCCTACACACCACCATAGCACTACTGCTACCTCTTGAATCCACTAACATGCTTCTCGAGGGGGCGAAAATACCCAAAAATGTCAGGCTTTTGCCCAATTTGAAGCCCCATGCACAAATCTCCACTGAAATTGCCAACATTGAGCAATTTCTTCGACATTTGTACAAGAATTTAGGGGCTTTTGCGATTTTTGGGTCCAATACGCATGCTACTTACTATCAACGTGCAGCTAATCGAGACAATTCCTCAAACATCAGCAACTCCTCGTCCTCCTCCATGAGAGCCAAGCCGAGATGGTGGCAACATGAACAAACGCTTGCTAAAACTGAAAAAAATAGATGAAAGTGCAACTAAGGTTTAGGTCTAAAGGTCGACCTAACCACACTTCCACATTGACACATTAATAAGTGTCCACACCACACAAGTTACATTGGGCACAGCCCAAAATTAGCAAATTTTAACATGATATACTTGATGAGTGCTTGATAGCATCTTAGTGATTGAGCTTGGCTTTCCCATCCCGTAGGTCGCACACTATAACTTGCATTCACATTGGCAACTACATAGTTTAAGTTTATAGGATAGCAAAACACATGCACACAGACCCAAGTAATGGAAATATCTACTATTCAAAATCAAACACCAAAAGAGCCACCAATGTATTCAAGTATTCTCTCCCCTCACAAAAATAAGCCACTTCTCACATCATATGTGGTGAATGCATATATCTTCTCTCCTCTTTAGTACACTAGACAATGTTTGCCTTTACTTTGGGGCATCTGCAGCCATTCCCTTCACACCTTTCCACCTACCAACAGTCATATATATGGGGAATTCCAAAATGCGGTAAGGCACCACAATCCCATATGTCTATAGTCTCTATTTTTGTTTTAGTATATGTATGCTCTCTGTCCAAACGCAAGTAGAGTTAGTGAAGTGGATGTGTGCTGCTTATCAACAGCCTTGATGCATTTTGTTGTCTGAATGTACCATGCAGTGTTCTTCAATCCATCCTTCCTAGGTGAAGTCTTGAATATGAGAAAGGGTGAAGTTTGGAGTGTGAGCATTCTTTTGATGGCTTGAATAAGGACAGACATGCTCCCCTAAAGATATAATACATTTCTTCATGGAGGTTGGAGGCAAGGAGGACTTCTGATGAAGTGCAGAGATGTGTAATATTTGCATGCTAACTCATATAAATATCCCTATCATGAGATGCTGCAGGAGTGAGGGCTGCACATCTTGGCTGGTGCCATACTATGGTGGTGGAATGATGGCTTCGATCTATTGCCTGTTGGGGTGGTGAAAATTGCCCTAAATATGTGGCATAATGCCATGGCTCTATCTAGGGATAATTTGTTGAGCCACTAAAATTAGGGTTAGCACCAATTTGAAATTACTATGCATTAACCCCTATTTAGTTCCCCTTAAAAGAGCCCCAAAAAGCAAATATTGCTAAGTACCAAAAATTTGAACAGTAGGACAAATGCTTTAAAAACCTCAATCAATAGAGTCAATTGTGGGCATCCTTGTAACCCATTTTTATCAATCATCATTACCCTCAGCTTACAGCCACCTCTCCTCACACTATTGTCTATACCCCATCTTGGAGCTACTGCTGCTCAGTTGGAGGACATTGCCATTAGTGGAGGAAGATTGTTCCAACTGCCACCCAGCCTGCCAACTCATTAGCAAACAGTCAGCCTGCTGACACAACTTTCACAGAGTCATCTGCTAAGTCTTCCAAGCTGCTACTGCTGCCTTCCAATCAAGAGTGGGAAGCCCTACTAATATTTTCATCGATGACCTGCTATGACCTGCTGATGTCATCTTTGTGCATGGAAACAGCTGCATTTTTTGCCATCCTACCTGCATTTTCTTATTCCGCTACATCTTCAACATCAAGAGCAATTGTATGATTAAATTAATGAAAAATGAATGAGAATGAAAAAATTAATCAATGCACAACAATACTCGATCATGAATGAAAAGCAGTATATTAATATGAGAGAGAGAGTACAATGCTCAAGGCAATCACACTAAACAATGCCACACACTTGTGCAAATGAGGCACAAGGTGTCTTTAAATAATCAAAAATGAAACCCTAATGGCTTAACCAACATACAAAACCCTAAAACCACAGAAACATGAAAAGGAGAACGGGAACAGGGAACGGGGATGGGGACGGTGACGGTGACGGGGACGCCAAACCTAAGGAACGGGGACATGGGAACGGGAACGGCATTTAAAAAATTAAAATTCATGAAAAAAAATTAATATTTCACTCAAAATCCATATGGACTTTGGAGTGTTAAAACTAAGGTATATAATCCACAAGGACAAATCATTTAAAGTTTTAACTTTAAGATATCATGCATCATTCTAAACTACTCATTAGAAATTGAATTGCAACTTACAAGGCTCAAGAGGTAAGCTATTCAATTATAAATAATAAAATGCATAATACATATGCCACAAATGATAAAACAATGAACAATGAACTAAACTTTAAAGTCTAAGCTAAAAGAACATGCCTATGGTCCCATTGCCAAAAAACTTAAAAGATTACAAATATGAAGTCTAATCTTTGAAAGAACATGCTCATTGCCCCAAGAAAAACTACAAATATAAAGTCTAATCTCTAGACTGAAGCAAAATGCGGCAAGCCAAAATAGCCCAAAGGACAACTCCAAGACTGCAAGACTCAAGTACAAATATGATATCAGCATGGCACAACTGTCAACAGCCCAAGTGTCACACCGTCATCAATGATCATAATATCATATACAATGTATTATCTGTCATGTATCATGAGACTCGTGATAAGTAAACTAAATCAAAGATCATCATCATGATCTGAGGTTGCTCTAGCTACTCCTAATGTGCCAGTCTCATCATCATGTGTACCATGAGTTGCTGCATCTCCCTCAACATCAGCATGTGTCTCCTCTTCTTGATGCATCTCCCACTCTGTGAATGAATTGATGTATCTCCCTCAACATCAGCATGTGTCTCCTCTTCTTGCTACATCTCCCACTCTGTGAATGGATCGGGCTTTGTTGTCATACTATTACATAACACCCTCAAATTAGTACTAACGAATACTAGATCGTTTGCCCTCTCCATACCAAGACGGTTCCTCTTCTTTGAAGCAATGTGAGCGTATGTACTCCACAATTGCTCCAAACAAGAGGAGCTAACTGACTGACTCAAAATACGGATGGCTAGTTGTTGCAACTCAAGACCATCCGAACCATAGTCCTCCCACCACAAAGCTGCCCCAATCTTACAGCGATCCTCCTGTGCATCCCCACAACCAAAAGAACCCCAAAAGGTCCTATAACATGAAAGCTGATCTTTGATCTTTCGTCTAGTAAGCTGATCTTTGATCTTTCGTCTTGTACCATGATCAAGCACTAGACGAGACAATATAAGTCTCCATGCATCCATAACCTCAATGTCATTCTCCTGACCCTTGCCCTGGAACTCAAGATCCACAACAAATGCAACTGCATGCATGGGTGAGCTATAGGAGTTCCACCTCGTCACAACTAAATGGCGTATCTCCTCATACGCCTCATTATTTGGTGCCAACTCCTGCAACTTTTCATTCAACCTATTGATAGCCTTATATACCTTGCCAATACAAGGTTGCATAGCATCCATAACCCTTAATAAATGTACAATAGGTGATACCATATCATCTATCCGCTTTACGTCATCCCAAAAAGTGAAGTTATTTGCTTTCTCCAAGCATAAGATACCTATAGAAGTATCTGCCAATGTTGATGAGGTAAACTCATCACTAAGAAATAACTACCTCAAGGCACCATTGCATTCTCTTAATCTGCCTAGCATCAAGAAGTTAAAGGCAAATCTGGTATCAAAGTATTTTAAAAGTATCTTCTTTAACCACAAAAAGAAGTGACGGCAAAGAAACTGGTGATTCAAAACAAAGCAGCTCTATGACAAGTCCATCCATGACACGTTATTAATATCCTTTAGTAGGTTGTTCCAGTAATGAGCCATACAATATGAAACTGTAATATGCGGATAGTACCCCTAGATAATAGCACCTGCTGCCATATTTGCGGACTCTCCATCTGTAACAAATCCCACAACATGCTCTGGGCCAATGAGCTCAATACCTGTAACCCACTCTACTGCAAGTACATCTGCTGACTTTCCTATCCCTAATGCATCGTGTGAAGATATGAAATACATTTCGCCACGAGAATAAGCAACAATATCATGAATGGATCGCTTGCGTATATCACTGCAACCATCAGCAAAATCAAGAAAACTCCATTTTTAGTCCACATGCTCTTTCTAGTCACTCTTGCTTACTCAACAAGGCGCTTTTTCTTGTTGAGAAAAGTGGTGCATAAGGTCTCTGATGATGGAGGTACATACGAAGGGTCATACTCACCAATCTTCTTGCATATCAATTTAAAATACTCTGACCTGGTTGCACGAAATTGAATGTGGTCATGGTAAAAAAAGCATGCCACTGATGTATTCACCTTTTCCTTCTTCTTGGAATCCCAACTAGCATCAAGTGTGCTTTGTCTACGTACAACATGTGGCGTTGTTGATGCCATGGCCGATGCAATGCCTGCAATAGGTGTGGAGGTAGCACTTCCTAATACTGATTCTGCTTTAGATACATCTGATGGGGATGGTGTCACAAAAGTTACACGGTCAACTGCAACACATCGTGGTCTACATGCAAGATAAGCTTGTTAACCTGCTACACAGTCACAAACCTTCCTTTGCTTCTCAAAGGTCGCATTCCGACAAAACTATACCTCTAAATTTGGCTCATGTAGGAGATGAGCTCGGACATGATTATGCATAAAATGGAACAAGTGGCATTTGATATTCCATATTCTAATATTTAAGTAACTTTGAAAAATTAAAATCGATAAAAATTCGAAATACAAATGTTCAGCTCAATGGATTACCTTGTCTGCTCCACTAGCTCGCTTGTATGGGCAAAGCTTGCAAGTCCACGGTCAAGATCCTCCATCACTCAATGGGCAGTCAGTATTTACTTATTCCCACCATGACCAATCATCGGACCTTCTTCCTCAACCACCAGCCCAACGAGCGGGGCGGAAAGAAGAAGCCATTTCACGTTGAAAATTGAAATAAAAATGGCCCAAGAGAAGTGAGAACTCGAGTCTCGAGAGAAGGAAGAAGGCTCAAGAGTCAAGACTCGCTCAAGAGTCTTGGAACTTGAAGAAAAAGAAAGACTCAAGAGAAGAGGAGAAGGAAGAGAAGGGAGAAAGTCCAGGGAAGAAGGAAGAAGAGAAGGGAGAAGTGAAGAGAAAGAAAAAGGAAGAAGAGAAGGGAGAAGAAAGAAGAAAGACGAGAGGTTGGAGGCGGGAGGAGACGGGGGGACTGGAGGCTAGGACTCGCGCGGGACAACAGGGAACGGGGGGCGCTGTGCGGACTGGTCAAGGGGGAGGAACGAGCAGACGATTTCGGGCGAGAGCAGCACGCAAGAGGCAGGCGAAACGCACAGTCGCAGACGATCGGGCGGGAGCAGCGGCCGGCCAAAGGTATGTGTATGTGGATGCCACATGGCATTCCCTATCCCATTTCAAACAAGGAACACTGCATTCCCTATCTGAAACGGGACAAGGAACGTTTCACCAATTTGCAACGCATCCCATGACGACTTCGTGCCGAGGACGGTGATTCCGCGTGCCGGGGGGCTATTCCGACCGTTTCCTATCACTATGCCTAAAACCAACCCTAACCCTAGTGTTGTGAGGATATGCTAGGGTTTGCACTAAGGAAACACAACATGTACGACCAAGATTGAAACACAAAGACTCCAACAGAGACAAACAAAACTCAAACTCTAAATGCAAAACACAAAATGTAAAATGCAAAAACTCAAAACTCAAACACACACAAATACAAAGAGAAGAAACTCTAAAGTGAATGAATGTAAGAGTATACAGAATGCCCAAAGGCAAAGCATTGCAATGGACATCCACTGGAGACGGATCCCAAGTACAGTAACCACCAATCGGAGATAAGAGAGTGCTGAATAATGAAGGGCAGCAGGTTGGTCACCAAAACACAGCAATAAGAGGCTGAAATCTAGTAAATGCAACAATGTACCACCAAAGAAAGGCTAAAAACTAATCACCCAAGGCAAAGAATTGTCAGGCGATAACAAGAGAAGTATTTGCTGGTGTAGACGGCCTGCTAGACAACAAAAACACACGTACTACAACAGTTGCCCGATGGGGGAGATTGTAACAATCTATCACCTAGCACCAAATGCTGAAAATGCAAGTTGATCAAGTACTATTATAATGCAGCAAATGGAGATCTCCAAACAGCAAAGCGATGACTAAAAACAAGCCACCTAGGGTTGGATAGTGATGCCCACAGTCGGTGATGGTGGGTGGCTAATGGCTGAAATCTACACGATAGAGTGAGAAACCTACACAAAAGGATGAGGCTAAATGGTGGGTAGCTTGTCCATCTATAAATGTTGAATGGTGCTCCAAAAAATTAGGGTTTTGGGGGACCACTGAAACTCTTTCGAAGAACCATGCACCAAATTTGTGTTTTTCATTAATTAAGCATGTTTTGGAGCTATTTAAAAATGCTAATTAGTTGTAAAGCATCCCAAATGTCGAATGCAAAGAGTAGCCTCAGTAGGACTATTCTGAAATCCAAGATGCAATAGATGAGAATGTATGCAAGCATACCAACTTCCAAGCCCATGGAGCTTGCTTTAAACCATACAAAGTCTTCTCGAGACGAGTCATGGCAAACTTTGTGCTTAGAGCCTTTAATTGCAAATATACCTTTTCAGTGAGATATCCATGGAGAAATGTCATCTTGATGTCCAATTAATGCACCTGAAACCAGCCTTCCTTCTTGGAATGGGTGGTGATAACCTGATTTAAGAGTTAATTACAGCAATAAATAAATGCACATAAAATGAAATACACACTTTACCATAACATCCTTGGATAGTAGTCTCCCTGTTGGCCCCAAACTGGCACCCCTTACGGTATTTCTTTAGCTTTCATTCAATTGGAAGGAGTACAACTTGAGATTCTTCAATCTCCTCCTACTAACCAATTGCTCTTGCTATCATAAATGACCAGCAAGCCTTTTCGGTCATTTGCCCCTTGATTCACCTAGGACTTTTTCTCCAATTTGACCCTTGGCTGGCCAAATGCTGCCCCAAATCAATTTAGGATGGGCTGGCTCCTGAAATCCCTTGATAATCTTCAATTATCAGCTGCTGATTTCAATCCCTTGAGCCTTCAATCTCTGGCACGGATCCCAAGGTGGCTGCTAAACCCTAATTTCTGCTGTGAATTAGGGTTTACTAAAGAAATTACAGATCAGCCCACCAAAAATGACTGAGATCTCCTCCGAATGGTTGAGCATAGACTGAAGGAGATGAGAGAATGCTGTAGAGAGAGAAAATTTTGAGATTTGTCGCGAAGAACTGATCAAAGTCAGTTGCTGCCCTGCTGTACCAATCCCAAACGAATGCACCAACAACAATAGGAGCATCAGAGACTGTGATCTTCAGGAGAAAGTGCATCAACAGCAATTGCCAGCTTCCCAAGGTCAAGAATATGCAATCTCCATCACCAAAATGGTCTCCAATGGCTGGGAAATGGCCCCAAAAGCTGGCAGCAACAGTCCAACAGCTCCAAAATGAAAAAACGAGATTTCCCTCTCCCTTCAGCCCTATTTAGGCTTTCCCCCACTTGCATGGGAAAGTTTTGCCAAGTGGCAGCTTTCATAATCCATTTTCAGCAATTTCCAGCCATTTAATTAATTTTCAGAATTAATTAATTCTGAAAATTAATTCAACCCTTAATCCATGCTCAAAAAATTGACCTTGCCTATCCAAAAATTAATTGGCTAGGCCATTTGCAACCCAAAGTAGTCCCATGCATTAATTGACCCTTGGACAAGCATTAATCCATTAATTAATGCCTAGTCCCTAGTGTCACCACTGACACTTAATGGCCAATTAATGGTCCTAGGGGCAAACTGACACCAAAATTTACCTAGAATCTAATGAGTGCAACTTGTTACAACTTTTGCCTTTGACACCCATCTTTTTCACAGGGTCCTTGGACCTTCAACTGTAAAAAAGTAGCTTGCACCTCACATGTGCAACACGTGCATCTTTGAATTGCACATTTGATTAATCCTTTAATCAAATGTCAATTAAACATAAGCAAAGCATCAAATTTTCACGTCCTCGTGACAGCACCTCCCAATGAAAGTAGGCAACAAGGGCAATAATACTCCTGATGGTAGTAATGCAAGAGGTAGGGGCAAAAATCTCCTCAAAGTCGATTCCTTGTTATTGGGCATAGCCCTTGGCAACAAGGCGGGCTTTGTCCTTGTCAATAGAACCATCTGACTTTCTTTCAATTTTGTAAACCTATTTGGTACCTATTGCACACTTGCATGAGGCAAGTCACATGGCTCCCAAGTGTCATTCAAATGGATGGAATCAACCTCTACCCTCATTGCTTCCACCCAACGATCATAATGCACATGCAAGAAGATTACCTTGATTCTTACAAGCATAGGCTTGTGTGCAGGTAGCCAAAGAAAGAGCTTGCTTGCTGTCCTAAGGAGTGTCTAGCAGCCAAGAAGGGACTCTTTATTTCAACCCTTGTATGCTCCAATTGATCAAGAACAAGGGGTTGCTCTTCAAACAAGGTATCATGATGTTGTCGTGACTGTAAATCAGGCTGAATAGACTATTGTAATGTATCGATAGAAGTTGGAAAGGAAGGCTGAGAAGAAGGATCAACCGTAGAGTCACTATAGAAAAGCGGTAGTAGGCTGTCAAAAATATCTTAAGCATCAATAGTACGCTGTTTTTGACAATCCGACAAGGGGTGAGAAGCATTTTCAGCAAAGATAACATCTCTACTAACAATAACCTTGCTTGTAAACACTTAATAAAGATGGTATCCTTTACTTTCAGCACTATATCCAATAAATATGCAGCAAACAGCCTTATTATCCAGTTTAAGCCTTTTTTGAGAAGGCACATGAGCCAACACCAATGATCCGAAAATTCTCCTATGAGAGAGAGAAGGCTTGGAGCCAGTCCATGCCTCATAAGAAGTGATGGTGCGTAAAGCTCTCATGGGACACCTATTCAAAACATAAGGGACACAAAGAATAACATCGAACAAAAAAAAATTAAGCAAATTCTCTTCAACATGCATCTTGCCATCTCCGTAAGTGACCTTTTCTTCCGTTCCACTACTCCATTATGCTGTAGGAATGGGATTAGAAGCTACCACTTGGCAAAAATACCCATACAATGGTAGAGAAGGATATTTGGGGGCCGGAGAGTCTCATTCAATTCATCGGCTTGTAGCAAGAGAGAAGAGGCTACTACTAATCAATTTTGGGGAGTTACAAGAGCCCATTGACTGCAAGTGACAGCTGCAAGGAGCCCTCCAAAACCAAGTGACGAATTTAGGTGTTAGGAATAGGAGACAGCAGCATGTAATGCAGGCAACAGCAGGTTTTATGCCTCTAGACAATAGGCACCTACATTAATTGCTAGTTGGAGTGGGCAGCAAGCGAATTGGAAGCAATTTTTCGCAAGGAAACTCTGATTTCTCTCTCATCTCAGCATTCTCTCACCTTCTCCAACCTATCCCCTAGGTATTTCAGCTTATCTCAGACAATTGAAGGTGTTCTTAGTCAGATTTGCTGGACATTAATGAGAATTCTACTGTAAACCCTAATTCTTTGTAGAAATTAGGGTTTAGCAACCACCTTGGGACCTATGCTGGCCAAATAGAGGCATTACACTGAAATCAGCGGCTGAAATTCAAGAAAATGTCAAGGATTTCAGATACCGACCCATCCCATTTGATTCGGGGCAATATTTGGCTAGTATGTGGTCCCATTTGTACAAGTCCTAGGCGAAGATCAAGGGACAATTGGCCCGAATTGCTTGCTGATCGGTTGTAACGGCAAGGAGCATTTGGATCAGCGGAGTCCCTCTGCAATCACTTGCCTCTTGGAGCCCTCTAATGGCTGTCACCTTCAACAAATGCTAATCTATGAAGAGAATTGGACTGGCAGCGTAAACCTTCCTCTCTCTCTCTCTCTCTCTCTCTCTCTCTCTCTCTCTCTCTCAAATTGCTAACACTGAAGGGCTCTCCACCAGCCCCGAAAATGCTTTTCTCAATTTCATGGGTATTTTTGCCAAGTGGCAATCTTTAATCTCATTTTCCTACAATTTTCAGCTATCAAATTAACTTTCATAATTAATTGATTCTGAAAATTAATTTCAGTCCTTCTAACCCTACCCAAAATTAATATGTCAATCCATAATTAAAATGGCTGGGCCAATTGCAACTTGCAATGGTCCCCAACCACAATCGACCCTTAGACTAGAACCAAAATTAATTTCAGCCCTTCTAACCCTACCCAAAATTAAATGTGGCTAGGCCATTTGCAACATGTAGTAGTCCCCAATCACAATTGACCCTTAGACTAGCACCAAATTGATCCCCAATCAAAATGCATCCCTAGTATCACCACTAACACTTAATGGCCAACTAACTATCCTAGGGTCAAAACAGATGCCAATTGACAACCAAATCCCAACTAGCATAACTTGCCATAACTTTTTGTCAGAGTGCAGCAATGCGGAAGCGTAGGACAAAGACTGAGAGAGAGTGAAAATAGAGAGAAGAGAGAGAGAGAGGAGACAGTGAAACACAGAAAATCTGCAGCATAGTATGCTATATAGGAGTGCAGAAATATACAAGGGTGAAGAGAAAATATATGTGTTTGTCTCCGCCTTGAGGACCTCGATCTCCGTCAGCCCACGTGCCATCAGTCATAGCAAGCTATCACTGAAAATATCACAAAATATAGACAGAATCAGGTCTGCAACCGACTGCACAGAAAACTTGGCCAACTACAGAAAAATCTTGTCAGACTACTGCTGTGCCACGTGGTGCTTGCGCCTGCTAACATGGCTCCTCTGCACTATCCGTACTACTGATGTGGCACGCTGCTGTCCAGGTAATGACTCTCTAACACCCCCTCTCAAATCCTGGACAGGTCAAAAGACTGAGGGATCTGGCATGTCTCCAAAGAAGAGCTTGGGGAAGTGCCTTCATGAACAAATTTGCAAGATTATCCTCCGTCTTGCAATACTCCACATCAATGGTCCCATCCAGAAGCTTCTCCCGAATGAAATGATACTGGATCTCAATGTGCTTTGTCTGGGCATGGAATACAGGATTCCGTACCAAGGCAATGCAACTCTCATTGCCAGGGCAGCCAAGCTCCTTCAACAATCTCCGAAGCCACACAACCTCACATGTGGTGGAAGACGCGGCCCGATACTCAACCTCAGTAGAAGAAAGGGCTACCATGGGTTGCTTCTTGCTACTCCAAGAGATAACACCTGTACCCAAGATAAAACAGTAGCCTGTAGTAGACCGCCGGTGGTCCACATCACCAGCCCAATCCAAGTCACTCCAACCAGCAAAAACAAGATCTAAAGCATCTGTACCTACGGAATATAAAATCCCTAAGTCAGAAGTCCCCTTCAAATACCGGAAGAATCCTCAAGGCAGCCTGCCAATGCACCTGTTTGGGTTCACTCATGAACCCTCCCAAAAACCCATAGCAAAACAAAGATCAACACGGGTGTTGAGTAGCCAAATCAAGGATCCAATCAACTGATGGTAGCAGGAACCATCCGCCAAGGAAGAATCTGAGTGTGAAGTGGCCTTCCAGTTCGGATCTATCCCCTCAATCCCTGAATCTCGGAGTGTATCACGGGCCCAACAAGGAGACAACCGGACCTCTCCCCATCGCTCTCCACCTGCTGAAGACTCCGGAACATCCATCAGCGGAAGCTCCACTGGGGTGGCCGGTGGAAGGGAAGATTCAAAATCAGAAGAAGAATCTCCATCACAAGGCTCTAGCTCCAAAGGAATTGTCTCAAGAGCCCAACTCTCCCCTCTGGATCTCCAAGGACGGGGTGCTTCTCACCCCCCTCCGTGGCCGGAACTTCCACGAACCGCACATCTCAACTCATGTAGACATCCCGCTTCACAGGATCAAACAAACAATAACCTTGGGACTGGGAGCTGTAGCCAACAAAAATCTGTCGGCGGGAAGCCGCCGCAAACTTGTCACGTTGCGTCTTCGGGATGTGCACATAGGCGTCACATCCAAAGATCCTGAAATAAGAGATATCAAGCTTAGTCCCAAAGTAAGCCTCAAAAGGTATCATCCTATCAACGGCCGAAGTGGGAGATCGATTGAGGATGTGAACTGCGATAGCCACTACCTCGGCCCACAAAAACTGAGGTGTATGTCCGGTGCTCCATCATGGTACACACCGTCTCGATCACACTTCTGTTCTTCCGCTCCAAAATGTCATTCTCTCAAGGAGTGTTGGTGTTAGCAAACTCCTGGTGAATGCTCCTATCTGCACAAAAACGAGCAAACTCATTAGACATAAATTCACAACCCTTGTAGGTGCTCCATCATGGTGCATGTCGATGCTCCATCATGGTGCACGCCATCTCGATCACACTTCTGTTCTTCCGCTCCAAAATGCCATTCTCTCGAGGAGTGTTGGTGTTAGCAAACTCCTGGTGAATACCCCTATCTGCACAAAAACCAGCAAACTCATTAGACATAAATTCATAGCCCTAGTCTGAATGTAAGGTCTTCAATCACCGGCCAAATCGGTTCTCCTCAAAGAGAAGCCAATCCTTAAAGCGGGAGAAAGCCTCCGACTTCAATGTCAAAAAATAGGCCCATGTCATCCTGCTATAGTCATCTACGATCAACATGAAGTACAAGCTCCCTTCAAGGACTCGCTCCTCATCAGGCCACAAAGATCCGAAGATACAAGCTGTATAGGTTAAGTAAACCGCCTCGAAGCTTTGTTGGAAATCGCATCCCGATGCAGTTTCCCATGAATGCAGGAGACACATGGCTGATGGCTCACTACTATGTCCGGCAAACCTCGAACAAACGATCCTCGCGACACCTTAAAAAAAGAGAGTTAAGAGTTGTAGAAGACCTCAATTTGTAGATGTCGTTCTCACTATATCCTGAAGAAAGAACCTTCCTTGATCCACGATCAAGAACTCGAACAATATCACTGTCAAATTCCACCAAGAGACCAAGAGAACAAATCTTATGGACCGAAAGCAAATGATACCCCAAGCCTAGTACACGCAACACCTCGAAAGTGTGGATATCACCACGTCCATCTGGAATCAGCTGCATCTCACCCCGCATAGCAATAGACACAGAAAAGCTGTCTCCAATGAGAATCTATCCACATGAAGGTCGCAAATGGGTAACACCAACAGGAGAAAGAGTCATGTGCCGTGAGTCATCACTGTCCACAATCCACTCTCGAGCCTGGGGAGCTGTCATCGCAACATCAAAAGTCTTCCGTGTAGAGTGCTCAATAACTGCTAAGTGTAGAAAAGCAACTGTTGAGGGTGCAGCCACCGCTCCAGAATCCTTGGTATCCTTCTTCTTGGTGTCCTTGTCTTTGTCAGGGCAATTCTCCTTCCAATGACCGGTCTTACCACAAATATGACAAGTCGATTCCTTCTCCTTGTCCTTCTTGGATTTGTTGTCCTCCTTCTTCTTCTTTTGGTCCTTCCCCTTCTTTTGAGAGGCTTAACCAACTAAAACCACCGATTTGGAAGCATTATGTCCCTTCAACTGTTCCTCTTGATCCAGGACCATAGAAACCACGAAGAGTCGACTCCTGTCCTCATGCAATAAGAGCGGAATAAAAGATACCGAATCATGGCGGTAACTGGAACAACAAAGTGATCGCCGTGTCTTCGGAGAAAATAAGCTTCCCCGCATTTTCAACTTGCATCTGAAGCTGCCGAAGCTTGTTGATGAGTTCCCGAAGCAAAGAAGACTTATTCATGAACAAGGTCCGCATCTGTACCTCCAAAGAGACCCTCTTTATCAAGGTCGTCCGGTTATACATCTGGTCGAGCTCTAACCATATCTCTTGAGCCACCATCAAGTGCTCGATGTGAGCTATCACGACTGTAGTGCGAGACAGAAAAAGAAAATAACGAATCCTGGTATTCAATTTGTCCCAATGAGACTAGGCCTTGGTCAACTCCACACAAGCATTGGAAGAGAGTTTGGACTCATCTCTTACCGAGGGCTTGTTAATCTCCTCCATCACAAGCTCTGCCAAATCATAAGACTCCAGAATGGCCAACATCATCACCTGCCAAGTGCGATAATCGTCGCCATCAAGCTTTTGATCTGATGGAAGAGCCGATAGAACAAGCATCTTCCTGTCCATGATTTCCTTGAACTTCAAATCAGTCTCTGTAGACGTGTTCACCTACAATGCTTACACAAACGCAAAATCAGCCCCCTCTGATTGTGTAAACACAACCTATTAGAGTTGTTTCCTCCGCTTCCCAAACCTTCTTCAGCTGCCAGAGGCGAAGGAAAGGTAAAATCTGCAGTGGAAGGCCTAAAACACAGCCTTCCTCCACTTCGAACAGCAACAACCTGAAGCAAATTCACCAGCTGGACTCCTTTCCCGCACGCCCACACTTGCTTCAGCCTTGTTCCAATGGGCAGCCCTCCCACTCGCCCTCGAATGCTGAAAACGCAGCCTTGTGTCGCGCTGAAATCTCCTCTTTAGATAGGTTCTTCAATCAATCAGTCCGATTTCACCACTCTAAAACCATGTTAGAATGCAACGATGCGGAAGCGTAGGACAAAGACTAAGAGAGAGTAAACACAAAGAGAAAAGAGAGGAGACAGTGAAACGCAAAAAATCTACAGTGTAATTAGAAGTGCTGAAATCTCCTCTTTAGGTAGGTTCTTCAATCAATCAGTCCGATTTCACCACTCTAAAACCGTGTCAGAGTGCAGCGATGCGGAAGCGTGGAACAAAGACTAAGAGAGAGTGAACACAGAGAGAAGAGAGAGGAGACAGTGAAACGCAAAAAATCTACAATGTAGTATGCTGTATAGAAGTGCAGAAATATACACGGGTGCAGAGAAAATATATGCGTTTGTCTCCGCCTTGAGGACCTTGATCTCCGTCAACCCACTTGCCATCAATCACAGCAGGCTGTCTCTATCACATCTCAAAATCCAGAATATCTCAAGTGCTGGATCAATCTACAATAAATAGAAGAAAATATCACAAAAAATAGACAGAATCAAGTCGACTGCATTTAATGTAGCTGACTCTACAAAAAACCTAGCCGACTGCAAAAAAATCATATCCAACTATTGTTGTGCCACGTGGCACCTGCGCCTGCTGACATGGCTCCTCTGCATTGTCCGTACTACTGACGTGGCACTCTGCTGTCCAGGAAATGACTCTCTAACACTTTTGCCTTTGATGTCCATTAACTCATCAAGGTTTATGACCATCAACCATGAAATAATTGCCATGTGCATTACATGTGTTTAGCAACCTTGCACATTTGATTATTAAGTTAAAAAATATTACTAGCAAGATTAAAGCATTTCACAATTTTCACATCCCTGTGATAAACCTCTCCCTTGAAATCCCTACAATTATTCTCGATTGCACTATATTGTGTCAAAACAAAAGCATACTGCACTAGAATTTCCATAAGGCATCTCAGTCACAGCATTGGCCACTCTTGTCTAACCATGCCATATGCCCAAAACTTGTTGAAAATTTCCAGCCAATATAAAAATAATATAAAACTGAGAATCGGTCTAGAACTGTCGCTAGAAGCTCATTGGATGCATCCATAACTTATGCTTCTTAACTGTTCTAACTTCACAACTATAGTAAAGCATAAACTCAACATAAACCATGGCCAAAATTGTCAATGGCATTCACTAACATGCTCTTGTCCATGAAACCAGCTGATAACCATTGAAAATTGAGCATAATTTGATCATAAACTGACCTGAACATTGGTCACAATCTACTGCAAATGTGATCCCAAGCTGATCACAAATCAAGTGCAAAACTTGATCAGAAAGTAGTACAAAACTTATCCAAAAGTGACCATAATCTAATCTCTCACTAATTAGAAACTAAGCTGAAATTGATCAAAATTTGATTCCAGACTCATCATAAACTAATGCAAGACTCATATCAAATTGATCACAAACTGATCATAAACTAATGTAAATGTATAGTTTCAATGCTTGGGTAAAACTCATTCTCATTTGCATACATCTCATAGTGACTAGTACACTAAGTAGTGAACTCATGGCAAAGGTACTGTAGCATAGTACATTGGATACAAGGTGAATACATCCGAAATCCACTACATGTAAGAGTTGTCCATAACTGGTGGAGTGAAAGTGCTACCTCCACCTTGAGCTTGTCCAAATAAATGTCGGTTGGGGCACAATGGAATGGCTAGCAGGTCCACTAGGTAAAGCCATGGAGGCAAACTGTGCTACCAGCTAATCAACACCTTGGTAAGTAGGGGTAGGAACCCCATCATTTGTTTAATCCAAAGGTAGATAGGATGGAGCTTGAGCCTCCGCTGAAGGTGGATGAGCACCACCCGGAACTGAAGGTGTTCAATTCACGTTCCCTGACTTCCTCAGAGCAAATGGGTATTTGCAGCACATTCTTACACTGAACATAGTTAGGAGCCTATAAAGTCAAACATACACTTACCATTGCCAATGTGCTTCTCAATATTCCGGTCCTCCTTTCATAAGCTATAATAGGTACACATCAGATCTTCTCCAGATGCTTGGCAACTAACACTTGAGGATGTCAATTAGGAGTTTTCATTTTCAAAATCTGTTAATCGGTTAATAAATCTTATCTAGCTTTTTGAATACTTAACTTTGACCAATCCTATAGGCAAGGACTTCTAAAGCGTCAGGATCTTTATCTGGCAGGAAAGTCCACAGGATTTTAAGCCTTTGAAAGTGTCTATTGACGCAGTCATCAAAGCGTTCATCGACTTGCAAAATTCTGCATAAACAAATCTGTGATCCATGCTTGCAAAGATAGCAAACGTCCTAGAGCTGATACCTCGAAATATTTAACTTTAAAAACAAAACTTTTTCATAGCTTCTGCACAGGTAGCTCGATCGATAGGTAGACACCTTAAGAGGAAAAACTTCACTGTTGGCACACATTTCTCAATCTTTCGTTTGATCAATCCTGTGGGAAGAAATGGTGAGGCGATCGACTGACCTGTGGTAGGCGGTCCGCAAATGTGGTGATGTCAACCAGCGCGGCTCCTGAGTATCACCGTCCTTCCTTTAATGGTGGTCTTCCCTGTTTAGGCGTGTTTGCCTGTTGTCTGTCTTCAGACACCTTCCTGCTACTGCTTCTTCTCCTTCTCCTTCAATGCAAAAGCCACTGCAGGTGATCGCACAACGCAAAAAGCAATAATGATCGCATCCTCGGGTCTAGGTGAGCAGAAATGCGGAACGACCATAGCACGAAGAGGAGAGTACCAATTCGGGAAGAGGAGAGGAACTCCAGAGAGGGTGAGGGAGAGGGAGGAAATCTCCTGAGAGAGAAAGTGAGGGAGAAAGCGAGGGGGAAGATAGAGAGAGAGAGAGAGAGAGAGAGAGAGAGAGAGAGAGAGAGTGTGTGTGTGTTGTGTGTGAGTGAGTTACCGTTCACACAGAACAGTAACACACACACAGACACTGCCACTGTGTGTCACATGTATGGCGTATGTCAAAGTGAGCGACATAAACATGTGTTAGAGACTTCCTTTAGCCCTTTCACATGACATGTGGAATAACATTTGGCATGGTTATGGAACGTCAATTAGCCATTGGTCATGGCATGTGGAATAACACGTATCATAATAATAAAACATTAGCATTTTGCACGCGTGCCCCAACGTGGCAAACGAAGTTGTCATCGCACATTAATTTTGTTCAACAATCAATTTCTCATTTTTCTCTCTTCTCTTTTCCCTCTTTGTTTTTTTTTTATTTACTCTCTATCTCTCTCTCCAAATTCCCTGTGTAATTTTTTCTCTCTTTCTCTGCCTTTTATTTTAGTTTATTTTTTCTTCTCTTTTGGTTCTCTCTCTCTCCTTTTATTCTCCCCTCTCTCTCTTTTCTTTTCCTTCTCTCTCTCTCTCTCTCTCTCTAAATTTTTTATTCTCTCTCTTTCTCTCTCCTCTATTTTTTATTGTCTCTCTCTTTTTAATTTTTATCTTTCCTCTCTTTATAATACTCTCTACATGTTCCCCCCCTCTCTCTCTCCCTTTCAAAGTATGTAAATTTTATCTTTTCCCTTTATATAATTCTCTCTCTTTATGTTTATATTCTCTCTCTCCTTTTCTTCTCCTCCCTTTTCTTCTTTTTTTTTCTTCTCTCCCTCTCTCTTTTAAATTTTATATTTTCTCTCTTGCGCTCTCTCTCTTACAAGTTCCCCCCTCTCTCCTAGCTTCAATGAATCAGGTGTGTTCTACATCTAGCTTGGCAGCCTAGCAATAGGTCACAATCTACACCCTTCAACATGACTACAAAAATTTTTAGTCCATGAAGTACAACAAATAGTGCAAATGCCCAAAAATAATACATTGAAGCGCTCCAAAAAAATAACAAATCAAATAATTCCAACACAGTTTAAAACTTGCACTTTGACTTTACCTTGACCTTCCCAAAATGCTATTAGCATCAAGTAAGAGGTTCAAATTGTAGTTTGTCTCTCCCTCCCTCTCTCTCTCTCTCTCTCTCTCTCTCTCTCTCTCTCTCTCTCTCTCTCTCTCTCTCTCTCTCTCTCTCTCTCTCTCTCTCTCTCTCTCTCTCTCTCTCTCTCTCTCTCTCTCTATGCATATGTGGAAATGGTACATGGGAATCATACATTTGCGAAGCCTTAGCTAAAGGCTATCCTTCCCCTCTTGTTGCAACTTATGGTCACCTCATGTGACAAACTCCCTCTCACTCTTGATCCTTTCGATGATATTTTTTATCGAACAATTGTATGGTATCGACATGATTGAGGCAGGATGGCCTGAAACTATGATGATGCATGATGATTTGTGAATGATAGTACCAACTTGATTCAGTGCAGTTTGTTTGCATTATCTTGCTTTTTCTCATAAATAAGAATTCATATCAAGGGGGAGGAACATTGCATCTTCTTCCTCTTAGAGGAATTGAGATGTTCTCATCTTGAAAGAAACTAGAGATATTGCTTACACGGGGCTTCCTCATTAATCCAAGTAGCATCCTCTTCATGGTAATTCTTCCGCTAGATGAGGTACTCCCTAAGTGTTTTACTTCTAAGGGTGCATTCTTTTACATCAAGTATCCTATTAGGTTGAAGCTCAAGGACTCCTTGGCTTGGCATTACAACTTATCAATAATCAAGAATGTGATTAGGGTTGGCTATATAGCCTTTAAATAAGCTAACATGAACTATATTGTGGACTTTCAAGTGTTTAGAAAGTTATAACTTATAGGCATGAGTTTGAGACACTTGAGAATCTTGTATGGCCCACAATATTTTGGGCTTAATTTCTTGAATTGTCCCAAGGACAAGGAACTCTTCTTAGGATAAACACGAACAAAAACTGTCTCCTTCCTTGAAGATTCATTCTTGTCTTCCTAGATCAACATATGCTTTTTGCAAATCCTTGGCAGCCTAAATATCTTGTTTGATAGCCTTAACTTGTTCATCTATTTCTTCCAACATATTCTTGGAAGCTTCTACCCTTAGGGTAGGGTCAAAAAAGTTCAATGGAGCTAGACATTCTTGTCTATACAAAGCTTGGAATGGGGTCATCTAAATGCTTTGATCATAGGATGCATTGTAGGCAAATTCAACCAAAGGTAAGTATCGTATCCACTGCTTTGGTTCCATGCAACAATAAGTTCTAAGTATGTCTTCAATGACTTGATTCACCCACTCAGTTTGACTATCAATTTTGGGGATGATAGGCTATTCTGAAATAAAGTTGGGTACTAATGGCCTCAAGCAAGCTCTTTGAGAAGTATGAAGTGAAAAGAGAATCTCGATCGACAATCCTTTTAGGCAATCCATGCAACCTAAAGATCTCTTTCACAAAGAGCCTTGTGATTTCTGAAGCCTTATAGTTGGTCTTGATTGGTGAGCAACCTTATTCAACATATCCACAATCACTAGATTAAGTTATATCCTCCTTAGATGGAGGGTAATCCAACTACAACATGCATGCTCATAAAATTTTCATTTCATTTGTGGAATGTCAAGTGGCTGGAGCTTTCTTGGAATCTTAGCATGTTTAGGTTTTCCCGCTTGACTCGATGGTATGGATAGTCTTGTCTTGAAGTAAACAAGTTGTTCCTTTACAAAGAAGTTTAAATACTTGAGCTTGTCCTTGGATAGGGTCTCTTTTATCATTTGTTGATGCTTTAGATCCTTATGCCTCTTCTTTGGCCATTTCTATTATCAAATTAATAAGTATTGACACCATAGCTGCCAGAGATCTTGCTTTAGAGTTCCTCTAAGATGAGGACATTGAGAATGCTTTGCGACTTAGGGCATCCACAAAGGCATTCTCCTTACTCGGCTTGTACTTGATCTCAAAATCATACTCTTGTAATACTTGTATCTATTGTCATTGCCTCATGTTTAGATCTACCTAAGTGAAGATCGATTTGAGACTCTTATGGTCAATGACTAAAGTGAATTTGCTACCAAGTAAATAGTGCCTCCATAGTTTGAGAGCATGAATTACATCAAGTAACTCTAGAGTAAGTAGCATAATTCTTCTCATGAGTCTTTAGCTTCTTAGAAGAATAGACTATCGAATGACCTTCTCGCATTACACAACCTAATGCAAGAGAGCTTGCATTAGTCACAACTTCAAATTCTTGGCTCAAGTTAGGTAGTCTTGGGATAGGAGTTGTGATTAAGCTTTGTTTAAGCTTCTCAAAACTAGATTGTTCAGTGTAGCAACTTACTTTTTGAGTAAGTCAGTTAGGGGTGTAGCAATCAAGGCATAGTCCTTGATAAAGATTCGATACCATCCGATTAATCCTAAAAAACTTCAGACTTCCTTAACCATTGTTGAGGTGCCCATTATTACACATCCTTGACTTTGGTAGGGTCTACTACAATCCCTTCATTAGATACTATGAATCCAAGATATTCAATATGCCTCTTGAAGAAGGCGCATTTCTTCTTCTTGGCATAAAGTTTGTGTGTCCTCATTGTTTCAAGGATGACTCAGAGTTGCGGCTCATAATATTTGTCCTTCTTTGAGTAGGTCAAGATTTTATCAAAGAAAACAAGGACAAAGTCATCAAGATAGGCCCAAAAAATATATTGCATTAACTTGTTGAAGGTTGTAGGTGCATTGGTTAATCCAAAAGACATCACTATAAATTCATAATGATCATATCTTGTGTTGAAGGAAGTCTTTGGAATGTCTTCTCCTTTGATTGTTATTTGGTAATAGCTTGATCTTAGCTCAATTTTTGAGAAGATATGTGATCCCAAAAGATGGTGGTTAAGTAGTTCATATATCCTTGGAATCCGATACTTGTTCTTGATTGTCACTTGGTTTAGCCCATGGTAGTCGATGCAAAGGCAGAGAGTCCCATCCCTTTTTTGCATTTCTTCTTGATGGAGTGAATATGAAAGCAGTTATGACCTTCACATTCTCTATCCATTGAATTCTTTTTAAGTTTGTTTGGATGTAGTGGAAATGATTTGTATTTATATAGCAATAACACCCATCCCAAACCCATCTTCTTTCTTGGTACAATGGGGATAGGTCATACAACTAGTCTAGGATGTGCATCACTCTTCTCTCCTCCATCTATAATCAAAGGAGTGCATTACTGATGTGAACATGGCTCAAAACACTAGAAAATGATCCCAAGCCTTCATGATATGCTAAAGTTACACCCACATTAGTAATAGAAAACTTCTTGAATCCCTAGCTTATACATGTCTTCAGTCCATATTTATCCACAAGATCTTTTGCTTTTGCATCCTTGGCCACTACTTTTTCAAGGTTGTGAATCCAATAGTATCGGAAGTGGTGATACCTCCTAAATTCTATCTTCAAATTGTATTTGGCCTATTCTTAATCTATAAATGGTAGATAGGGATTGATCATTCTCTCTTGCATGACCTAGTCTCCTTGTCCTACCATTTCAAAGAACCTACTACATCATGTGATGGTGAGATATCAAGGAAATATATATTTTATAATATAACAATTTAGATTCAGCTTATGCACAAAAAAATTGTCCCCTTTTTTTTGCCTTCTACTAATATGTAGTTTTTCTATTGAACTATCTAGTTTTTTGTTTTTGTTATGAGATTAGTTTTGAGGTGTCCCTCCCCCCACCTAATTGAATGCAATACTTCCTAGGGCTCCAAGGGATGACTTGGGAAGATGTTAATGTTGAGGTGTGAGGATGTTTTCTTGTAATGTAGGTGCACCTTATTGATATATATTGTGGTATAGTACATGGTTAATGTGGCAACGAACAATAATAAAAGTGAGGATTGTACTTGAATGCCACATAATGATCCATATATGTGGGTGGGCACCTACATGTGTTATGTAGGTCAGGATATCCATTAGGATATCACCTTGAGCCTAGTTTGATAGCAACATGAGGTTCTTGCTCACTAAAGATACGGTCTAGATACGAATGGAGCCAACGGTCGATTGTGGGTCAAGGCAAGTACCTACATGGCCATAGGTGCAATGTAAGTCGGGATGTATTTGATAGACTTGATAGCAAGATGTTGTTTAGCATTGTTCATAATCTAATAATTGACCCTTTCCCATCATGCTTGCAAAGTGAACCATTTCCATGAACCTATAGAGATTGTCCTCTTGTTTGTAATTCTTCGTATGCTTTGTGACTATAGGGATTTTCACTTAGTTTCTAGTGTTGGATGCTATTTTAAACCCGAGAGTTGAGGTAATAGTGTTATACTACTTTATTCGTTGGTTGAATTTTCACTTAGTTTCTAGTGTTGAGTGCCATTTTAAACCCGAGATTGAGGTAATAGTGTTGTACTACTTTATTCGTTGGTTGAATTATTTAATAAACTACTTGGTCAAGAATTTGGCTAGGGTGAGGTTCACTTTGAGGACTCTTTTCCGATTGGTGTGTGCTCTTAGTCTAGTTCTTTCTACAAATGCTAAGGTACGTTGGACTTGGTTTAGTTGAGCCTCTCTCACTTGCCTATCGGTCCTCTATGCTTACATGAATCTAGCGACTTGCTATAGCAGATCTTTTCCTAGTCTTCTTTCCTCTTCCAAATCTAATATTATCTCATGTGATGATCTCCCACATGCATTATCTTCATCTTCTGATTGTATTGTGCTAATAGCTACTAGATCTTTGTTGGAAATTTGCTAGGGTCAAGCCTGCATTTGAGCTTGAAGCAGACATGGTCTCTATCACTTTCTTTTTTACTAGGGTCTTGATAAGACCAATCAATTCAAGTAGGATATGGTGGCTTCCAAGGAAGTCTCTTTTCACTCTAGAGGTTTGCCAAGTGATCCTTGTATTCACACTAGGTGCTCAAATTTCCATTGCTTAATTTACCCTCATTGATGAGTTATTCCAAGAGGCATATTCCACGGTGGATTCCGTGAGGTTTTTATACCACGATGGAGTTCATAAGATTTTGCGGTGGATTTGTAAAACTACATTTATTTGTTGGGGCTCGTACACAAGGTGGATTCCTTGTGCGAAGAAGTTGACAGGGACGCATGTCCTTTTCGGGCGTCAAATTAATTTAATGTGCACGTGGGTGATTCCATAATGGGTGATTCCGCAAAATACATATTTAAATTAATGGACGTTTATGAGTTTAGAGTGCACTCATATTAAATTAAGATTAGGACAGAGTTCCAACCTATTTATTTATTTTGTAGCTGAAGACTGCTAGGTATTCACTTTTGTTAGTTTAATCTTATTATTTTCTAACAATTGTGAATGCTTCAGTTGATGTGTAGAGCAGGCAGCGGTGGCATTGGGAAGCACTGGGCAATGGCGTGTATTCAAATTACCTAGAAGAAATTATAATTTTTTATGGATGTGCGCCTTATTATTAAAGGAGTGGCGCTAATATTTACTTAGGCGCGCTTATTTATTGAAGCACTTGACAAACATTTATTATTTTGTATGTGCATAGGCACTCGGTTTAAATATTTCATTATTGGACATTGTATTTGGGCACAACCCGACTTTTTGGACGCCCAACCACTTTATTCTTTATTTGGGCAAAAGCAAAAGCAAAAGCCAAATCATGCTAATTGTAAATTGGGCTATTTTTGAGCTTGAAGATTAATAAATTTATAAATACATGCCTTGTGGAGCACTGTTAACCCTCAAACGAACAAGGTGAAAAAGATGGAAAATATAAAGTAGAAGACAAGGCCAAGGCAAAAGTGAAATAGAAGATGAAGGAGTGCCAAGAAGAATTGGAAACATAAGAAGTGCAGAAAAGTCCTAAATCAAGGAGAAAGGCACAGGAGAAAAAGTGCAAGTCAATACTTTTGTAAAAAACTCACAGGGCGCACCATGATTTATTTTAAGATTACAGGGCTCTCACTCGTGCAATTCGTAAATGTAGACGTGCGGTGGAAAGGAAGCTAGGAAGATAGGAGGACAATGGGAAAAAGGGCCTAGGCCACGGCCAGCCATGTAAAAAAGGGGATAAGGGGATGATCACCCAAAAGAGATTTAGGGTTTTGTATATAAAGTTGAAAAGTGAATGAGAAGCTCATTCTTCTGTGTGGCCAAAAGTGGCTCTCCTCCTCTTCTTCTTCTTCTTCTTCTTGCTTGCTTGAGCTTGTGCTTGAGAGAGGGAGTGTGAGAGTGTAAGGAAGTGAGTGTGTGAGGGTGAGGGATCGGGGAGGAGAAGCTCTCCATCTTCTCCTCTCTTCTTCTCTTCTCTTCTCTTCTCTTGCTCGTGGCAATGGAACTTGGAGCAAGGAGCTTGAGGATGGAGCTCACTTAAAGCTTGCACTTGGATTGTGGAGCTACCGGAGTTCTCGTGAGAGGAGGTAACTCGATTGGGCATGGAGGTAAGCTCACTACACCCACAGAGATGGATGGCACGTCAGCTATATGAGAGGTAGCCATTAGTGCTCGGCTTGGAACACTTGAAACAATAAGTGGTCCGTGGGTCTTGGCGGTTGAGCGAGAGCTCCCACATTTTGGTTCTATTGTCGGGGGACTGATAAATTCAAGCCTTGAGCACTTGTGCGCTCCGAATTGAGCATTGAAGTAGGGTTTTTTCCGAACCGGTGCTTGAAGTAGATAGGTAGAAAGCGAGGGAGTTTGAAGAGGTATTTGATCTCCTTAGCAACTAGGTTTTTGGTTTTTGAACTTGGAAAAGCATGTTAGAGTAGTGTAGGTATTTCCCTTATGATTTTTTCTTGCATTTAGGAAGGATAAGAGCAAAACATTGGAGCATGCAATAGGGTTTTCTATTGTTGTATAACAGGCTAAAACAGGGAAAAGAAGGGCAAAAAATCAAATTTTGAATTAAATATTGGTGAGGGGAGAAAGATTAAGGTGAGTATAGGCTTGGGCAAGGTGATAAGGGGCTACGAGTGGCAAGGAAGGCCACATTTTGCATTGCAGGGTTTCAAGAGAGCTGGAGAGAGGGAGAGAGAGCTTCATTGCGTGGACCCGCTTCGATCTTGCCATCGAGGAGTTCTTTGCTCACCATAGGTAATTCCACACCTTTCCCTACATGAGTAGCTTGGATCTGGAGGCGCTCAACTAGTAGGAAGGCCTCAATCACTTGGTGCGACAAATTCTTTGAAGTCCAAGGAAAAGATGCATCGTGTTTGTCTCGTCCGAGTGACAGGGATTTTGGGCCGAGTCCCAAAATCAGCCCTCGACCTGGTGTCCTATATTCGGCCCTCGGACCACTCAATCCAATCGGCCACTTGGCCCTTGGCCTACTCGGACACTAAGCTCTCAGCCAACCCCACTTGGACAAGTCACCAATCGGCCTTCGGCCGAATCAACCATTCAGCCCATCGTAGCCGAATGCCCTTCGCTCGACCCGTTCGAATCAAGCATTCCAAACCAACTTGATATTCGTCCCTCGGCTCGCCGAGTGACTCAGCCCAACACCAACCGACTCGGATGCCTACCACTCGACCCCTACAATTCGAACCTGCTGGGCTGAATTTGGATTTTTTTAAAATTCTAACCTGTAGATTCTGAAACCGACCAGAGACCACATAGAGCCAAAAGCACATCATAGTTCTATTACTAGACTGAAATCTAGAGCAAGTAGTTCAAAACTTGCTATGTATGGTCCTTCAAATCGTGCATGGCATTTACCATAACGGCCCTGCGGGTTGAGGGGGACTGCCCCACCGGGACCCTCGCAGAGGGGGCTCTACCCCCTTCGCACCTCCCCCAAGTAGATTGGAGAGAAAACATGTGCCGTGAGACAGGTCCTCCAAATTAGATCCTATTGTAGTAATGGCTCTACATAAGCATGGATCCTCAATTGCAAAAGAGCAACCAAAAGCCCATACTTGAACAAAGACAAACAGAGACCCTAGAACCTCAATGGGCCAATCTAGCCTACAAGGGCAAAAAGGCCATACCACAAAAACATGTCTAGATTGCGTCCGGACTGCATCCAGTCAAAGCGGAATGCAACAACCTCAAGCTACAATTGCGAGATGACTAGATATGACGGTCCTGACGATAGATGGACCTTGAATAGCAATGCATAGACAATCCAAGATATCAATGGAGAATCCACATCTGGTCGTGTAGTTGGGGACTCAAGGGCATTTGTCAAAAGGCTTAAAATGATAAGTTAAGGCCTGGAAGACGAAGACATAGTACCATCTACTTATCTTAGGGTCAAACTCACTGCAAAAAGAGAGCACTTTGTCGACGCTCTCATCGACGAATGAGCTAATTTTAATATCTTGACCTGTGAAGCATGGACCCTACTATGCCAACCAAAGCTTGCACCAAACTGATGGAACTCTTAATCCTTATGGGGGACACTCACAAGCACTTATGGGGAAGTGCAAAATCCTTGTAACCATTGAAACTGAAAACTTGTCTATTCTATTCCATTTCCCTCCAAATAGTGTTAATTGCAGAAAGGAAACCCTCATAGGATGACCCTTCAAAAGGGCAATGAAGTGCGAGGCCGATTACATAGCACAAAGGATACACTTGACACTACTGGGTGTGAGGATAATCACAACCTTTAGTAAGGGTGACCTCATTAAACCTCGAGGGAAAGATAGAATATTCCGACATACAAGGCAAGCCTAGTAACGAGAGCAAGGACTTGGTCAAAGAGTTGATAGAAGCGCATGTTGAACAAAGAGAACTAGTGAGCGAGGCCATGCTTGAAACAAGGAGGTTAAGAGGCAATGCCAAGGATAGGCTTTGGACTTACAAATATCATAGAAGACCACAAAAGAAGCCCAAGCCTTGTAGACGAAGGTATTGATGGAGAGCCAACACAACACTGCGATGGATATCCAAAGCGTTGCTACGTGCTCAAGGGTATTACGCAGGTAACCAATGGATTTGGATACCAAAACCCCTAGCTAAAACCTCACCTATCAGTTGAAGGCCAGGTTGTATCAAGAGCAAAGAAGCATAAGAGGAAATCTAAACGAAAAACCAAGTTTCGAGTCAAAAACATTAGAGTGACCGAGCCCCTCACGATCGAAATCAAGAAACTAAACAGGACTATTTGAAGGGTAGATCCTTAGCCTAGCGTGCTTGATGAGTAGATATTAGATGTAATCATTGAGGGTAAGAAAAAGCCACGAGTGCTGAAGGAGCCTTTGATTTCCCAAGAGGATAACATGCATCGTAGGCATAACATTGCTCATGGCAAGGCTAAATGCTCAACAAAGCAAATGGCAAAATCATCTAATAGCCATGAGTACATCTTCCAGCCAGTGTCAAAGTCACTTAGGAGTCCCAAGTCTCCTACCTCCTCTTTCCTGAAACAGACACAGGAAGCACAACAGTAGTTGTCAAGTGTAGCTGCTCAATCCCAATCTTTATCTCCATCTAAGCTTCCAAATGTCTAAGAGGTGGGACATGACACCACCCATAGCTCTCGACCCAAGGATATGCCTATGCAACCTAATAACCGAGACTCGATCTGCACAAGTGAATGCACAAAGGTCAACAAAAGAAACGGCCACTTCTGATCTTCTTAAGGACTTGACACTACAGTCTACCAATAATGGCCAGTCCGCTGAACTGGTCATTACTACTTCCAATCAGGAACTGCAACAATCACAACTGTTGGCCGTGATGATGCCCCTTGCGGAACGTGTCCTTAGCCATTCACTAGTGGAAGAGGTGTCGCAACCAACATCCTTGACACCTCTAACACTCCCAAAGCACCTAAAGCCTAGGCTTCAAGAGAAATCTCTCAAAGAGGTGGCCAAGGAGAGGGCGCATCTGACCAATCGACCTATTAAGGCTATTCAGCAAGCCGCAGCCATGCCCCATGAGGACACATTAGAGAAAGATAATGTTGAGGCCCAACCAAACACAACAACTAACCTAGTTCAAGGTCTCGAGTCTTCAAGGGATACACCTTGATTGCCCAAGAAAAAGAAGAGAAAAGAACAAAAACAACAATAGCAGTTGCAAGTGGTTGTTGTCCCCAAGAAGATTGAGACAAGGGTGCCGAAGAGCTGAGGAATAAAGCGTTGAGTCCATCTACCAATGAGTCCATTGCCATCTCTCCTAACATTGGTGAAACCTCAGACACATCTGTGTGCTCTGATAAGTCAGAGCAACCATCACCATCAGCGGCGGTTGCTTGCAACACTCAATTCACCGACAACAGAACTTGCATTGACCAATCAAGAGTGGATACGACCACTATCACAACAGGGTGACAAATCTATACCAGTCACATCCAAGGAGAACCATGATGCAATAACAAAGCCTAAGGAGAAACATGGAAACCCTGAGGACATAAGCAACCCCAGAATTGACCAATCTTGCTCATCTAGGCTTGAGCCCCCAACTATGCTAAAGCCTAGGGAAACTCCTAGAACCTTGCATGAGATAGCAACCGAGCAAGCCCTCATTGAACATAGAAGTGTTGCAGAATGCTTAACGGAGTTGGATGCTAAACTCAAAGTATTTTCACGTGTCTACGTCCTTGCAGACATAGGAGCATTCCCTAGGGGACAGTTGAAAGAATACTTGCCATTTTCCCTATCCTGGGAATAGTAAGAACATCTTGACGAGCACTATGACAGGCTCCTGCATGAATGCATGTGGCTCATCTCTGACGAGGAAGCCAATGAACTATGCTTAATTGTGATATTCAATGATGTGCTCTGCCAACCAAATCTCTTAGAGATAGAGCAATTGAAGCAACAATCAGAGCATTGAAGTTAATTCGAAAAACATTGGTTTGAAAACCGTGTTACAATGGCCAAACTAGGAGCCCAGATTATGACAGTCACAGAGGAGTGATTGGCCAAATGGTGATCTCAAAGAGACCCAACCTATGTGGCACCAACTTCCATTCAAGTAATACTGACTGCCATTCGGGGTACGGACTTAGCTTGAACTAGCCAAGAGAACTCTCTAACTGATAAGGTCCTCATTGAGGAGGAGTTACATGTTGCCAGTAGACTCGGACAAGGTACCATGCTACTCGATGTTGCAAAATATTGATTGTTATTGAGTAAGCTGCCACGAGTACTAGATGTGTGTGCCACACTACAGTACAATTGTGAGTTTTGGTTTTTATCCTCATGAAGTGACATGGATTCATAAATATATGCATAAATAAACAACGAGTTTTGTGACCCTGTATAGATAATATCAACACACACAAGCAATGATAGTCAAGCGCATGGAGAAGAGTTGGGTTTGACAGGCTAAGCTCCTCGGGTCCTCCTCTCACCACACGTCTAGAAGTCGTGTGACCATTCCTGCCTCCACGAGGAGGGCATGCAACCCTCATTACCGCCATAGGAAGCCTTGACCAACATCTCTGACGGTGTAGACGGGGCGCCATCCCCTTCTATACACCTTTCCCCTTTTCGGTCTATCCTTTTGGGGACGAGCCCTGCTCCACTCCATCATAACCAGTCCATGCAACTTAGCATAAGCCAAGATCTGCTAATGGTTGGAATACACCCCGCAGTCGAAGCAAGACAAATATCATCACGGGGGCCATCCCTCCACAACAAACACTGCATGCCTCACCTCACCCTTCCTCCTCATATGCGCTTGATAATCCACTATTTAATCCCTTTCATGCAAATAATTCTATCCTTCCTCAAAGCCTAACCTTGGTTCACATTTTGCAGATTTCCCCACAGTAGCCATCATGAAGTACACAATGCAGCTGGCATGCAAGGAAGCTTTCCTTCGTAGAAGGGAGCATAATGCACAAGTGCCTCCACCAGAGCGATATGTGCCTACCCTTAAGAGGTATGCACCGAAAAGAGGCCCTAAGTGACATCGCCTCGGACGCAGGCCAAAAACTTCCCAAGCCAGGAAAACAAAGGCTCAAGGGAATGCTCGAAGGGTGGCAACCTATGTTGTATAAGCTGCTTAACAAAGGCCATCTTGCCATAAATTTTTGTCCTTAAGTGGTTAAAGGGGCAGGCTCCCCAACTACACAAAGCTTCCTTACCTACTACTAATACATGTCACATCTTTAACAAGTGCCGATGATATGCATTGTAGTCAGCACCATAGGATTTTGATAAAGTAATATCTTTTTGTGTTGCATCCATCATTATAATTGATGTATGTGACTTGCATATCCTCTCACGAAGTGTCAAGTGGATGCAGGATGATACATATCTTTGTACAAAAGTGTTCAATGCCCAAGTCACCGCAAGACCACCAATCTCACAAGGAGCCATGATGAAGCCTCACTATCAAAAGTGAAAATCATCCTTGCCGATCGTCCACATCGCACGGCCCAAAGCATGATCAGTGGCCACTCTCTCTTTCTAGGTCAAACTCTACACCTAGCACTCATGATAGCTGTTACCTCAATTATACCAACATCACACATGACAAAGAGGTTTCGCAAATCTCAAGTGTATCTCCCCATCTCAACAATCATTCCTCTAGCAACGAGGCTATGACACAATCATCGTTGTAATATCCATTTTCACAGCCTTTGAATCTCGACATTTCCCAATCCAATTGAAAGGTTGATAGCCTCAACGTATTGCAATGGTTGTACTCATGTTTTTCTTTTTTTTTTAAAGAAGGAAAAAGAAAAGGAAAAAGAAAAAGAAAAAGAAAGAAATAAACAAAGAAAGAAAGAAAGAAAAAAAAAGCACTCACAATCACATCATGACACCTTGGGGCCTTCAAATTAGGTACGCCCAGTGATCTTGGTCGACTGGCTCTGTCCCTAGTTCCCTAGCCCTCTACACATCCCCCACAATTGTTCAGGGCACATCAAGGGTGGGACATACCTAGGGAGCTTGTCTTGCCTATGGTTAGACCTGTCACCCTGACCCATTTGCACAATTCCTTTTTGCACTCCACCTTAATACCATTGCAATCAATTGTGGTAAGCAATGCACGAACAGCCATGGAAAGTACACCTCCTCATCAAGCAATATAAGTAGCTACCCGCTACCGAAAGTAAGGTGTCACTGAGTTCAATCATGCTACATTGTGTTGTCACAACACAAATGATATCTCATACACCTCCCTGTGCACTTCTCCTCAACATGAACAACTTTGCTTCATCCACACATTGTTATGAGGAACCAGACCCGCGATCTTCTAACTACGTAATATCTAAGTATGCACGAGCGCTCCCATCATACTTGCACCAAAATATATACACAGTTTGGGTCCTCAAGTGCAGGGCAATACTCTCAGCTTGCTTAGACCTATCTCCCAAACTAATTGAACTACGTCTTGTGCATGATAAAAAGACTAGCACTACCCCGAGGGAGAGACCACATATGAGAGGTTTTCAATTGCAGGTATTGAAGACTCCAACGAAAGTGTTGTTCACCCTTCATCAACACTCAACTTTGAATTCTTATCCTTTATCATCATGCAAGCCCACCAAGAATCGTCGACCGCTCAGAATCCCTATAACATCAACACTTGTGCCAGCCCCTAGCCCAATTCCCAACAACGAACAACCCTACCCCCATTCCAACCACCCTACCACTAGCCACCCACGTCAACAACATTACCCCAATGACCTTCATTCTCTCCACCACTCGAAATCCTCCAAGGCAACCACACACTTCCTTGCCACCCAAGTCTTCGGTGCATGCTAAAGCCTGCTACCTACGATGCTGAGTGCCATGGGACTGGCACTCGTCTAGGAGGGGGTAATGTTAACCCTCAAACAAACAAGGTGGAAAAGTTGGAAAATCTAAAGTAGAAGACAATGCCAAGGAAAAAGTGAAACAGAAGGCGAAGGCACACCAAAAAGAATTGGAAGCATAAGAAGTGCAAAAAAGTCCTAAATCAAGGAGAAAGGTGCACAAGAAAAAGCGCAAGTCAATACTTTTGTAAAAAATGCGTAGGGCACACTATGATTTATTTTAAGAGTGCCGGGCTCTCACCCGTGCAATTTGTAAATGTAGACGGATGATGGAAAGGAAGCTAGGAAGATAGGAGGACAATGGGAAAAAGGGGCTAGGCCATGACCGACCATGTAAAAAAGGGGATAAGGGGATGACCGCCCAAAAGGGATTTAGGGTTTTGTATATAAAGTTAAAAAGTGAATGAGAAGCTCATTCTTGTGTGTAGCCAAAAGTGGCTCTCCTCTTCTTCTTCTTCTTATTCTTCTTCTTGCTTGCTTGAGCTTGTGCTTGAGAGAGGGAGTGTGAGAGTGTGAGGGAGTGAGTGTGTGAGGGTGAGGGACCGGGGAGGAGAAGCTCTCCATCTTCTTCTCTCTTCTCTCTTCTTCTCTTCTCTTCTCTTCTCTTCTCTCGTCTTGCTCACGACAATGGAGCTTGGAGCGGGGAGCCTGAGGATGGAGCTTGCTTGAAGCTTGCACTTGGATTGTGGAGCTACCGGAGTGCTCAGGAGAGGAGGTAACTCGATTGGGCATGGAGGTAAGCTCACTACACTCATAGAGATGGATGGCGCATCGGCTATGTGAGAGGTAGCCATTAGTGCTCAGCTTGGAATGCTTGAAACAATAAGCGGTCCGTAGGTCTTGGCAATTGAGCGAGAGCTCCCATAAGCGCTCACACAAGGCATGGGGGGATTGTATCCAATTTGTCTTTTTGCTTCATGTCGTGCAAAAACTTCCTCTTACTTTATGGGTTTTAGTAGAGTTCTTTATTCTCGGGGACCTTCCGGTGTTCACTATGTGTGCATATAGCATCCGATTTGCGCACTAGTGGTATTAGAGCGAAGCTGAGATCAAGAGCTTCCAATCACTTACCATCTTGCGTGAAGGTAAAGCTCCTTGAACGAATGGGCTCTACAAACTGTCAATACCAGCATGTTCCTGGAGATGAAGACCCCCTTGTTGTGATGTTAGATCGCGATGGACCACTCTCAGGCGATGGAGGACCACTCAGGAAGCTCCTTTGCAAGACATTTTCTTCTCAGAGAAATTGATAAGAGAATTTCAATTAGTTTGAGCTTATAAGCTTTAAAGCTTAAGAAAGAGCTAAAGCTCTTCAAATTTTAGTGACAGTGGTGGCAGGATGTACTCATCGCAGTCAACGTCGACAAACAGTTGTCGTCGTCCTGTGCACTGCCAAAAGATTAGTTAAATCTTTTCTTTAAAAGCTTAAAGTTAAGCTTTATTAAAGCTTAAATACTTTAATCTTAAGTCTCCTCCATAGAAGTTGTTCACACCAAATTAATCTCGAACTTGTTTCAAACTTTCAGCAAGCCTCTATTCACACTTGCAATTTGATAGAGTCGATTTTCAGCAAGCAGACTATTAAATGCAGACTATATGGAAGACATATTCGCTTGGAAGAAGACTGCCATCAATTACCATACCCGCAAAACAAGCAAGATTGTAAAAAGCCATATTTAAAAAAAAAATCAAACCTTGTAAACCCAAACTTGAGCTACACTCATCCTTCTAACAAGATTTCGAGTGTGTGAGGTTGTTTGAGATTTTGCAGGATGTCCAATCAAAACATGGAATTATTTATGGTTAAAGGTGATTTACCGAAACCAACCATGGAGTAAAAATTTGACCTAATTATGATGCAACTTTAAGAGGAGTGAAGAGCACGTGAAACTTTGCAACCACAACTAGCTACACTTCAACGATCCACTATTGATCAAGATGGAGCGCAACTCGAAGATGTTATTCGACGTACGATTGACACGAAACTCAATGCACAATCTCTCAGGAAAGAAGCCAAGATAAGTAAAAGAAATTTCAAATTTCGTACTTTTAATGGGCAACATGACAGAAAAACTATTCTCACTTTTATCAGTCAGTTTGATGATTATTTCCATGAAGAGTAGTATGCTGAGAAAGATAAACTCAAATGTGTCACTAATCATCTAGTAGATAGAGCATCGTTATGGTGGACTGTTGTTCGCAAGAGTATTGATTGTCCTACTACTTGGGAGGCCTTTCGAAAGAAATTTTTGTAGAATTTTCTTCCACGTCAATTCCATGAAAAAGTAATCAAACAGTGGGATGTTCTGCAACAAAGAGATTGTGAACCCATTCTGCAATATGCTAATCATTTTTGGAGTGCATTACTACAACTTCGAATGCTTGCAGATGTTCTTGAGGTGATCCATAAGTGTAAGTATATGTCTGGTTTGCTTGGTCACTTTTATGTGGAAGTGAACATGTTCAAGCCAAAGACTTTGGAGGATGGAATTTCTTTAGCATATGATGCTGAAGACAAAATCTGTGGACAAGGAAAGGGACCACAATAATTTCCAACTAACACTAACTTTGATACAAAGCAATTCAATTCTAACTTTCGAAGATTCAATCAAAATCGCTTTGTTCCTTCTTCTTTCTGAAAACCCTGGACATGACCTCCTCCTTTACCATTAAACACAAATTCAAATCCTAAGCCATCTCTTAAACTAATCCAAACATACCCAAATTTCTGACCATTACCAATAATTTTTCCAAAGCAAAGTCTATAGTTTGCTACAATTGTCAATGACTAGGACACTTAGCAGTAAACTATTAATCCAAGAAGCCAATTGTTCAAATTAACTATTTGGGAGCGATTGAAGACGAAGACAATGAAGAAATGCTAGATTTCATAGAAGATGATGATGATATCGATACCACTTCAGATATTTTACCAGGTATTCCAAATCCTCATTCATTATTAACGATGAAATGTCTTGTGCATGGTCACGAAAAGATTGTTTTGCATGATGATGGGAGTACACATGATTTTATTTCTGCAAAGTTGGTAAAAAAAAAGAATTTACCTACTATCCCAACTCATTATCGCATGAAGGCTGAATTCTTAGGCACTAGATACAATGGTACACAAGAAGTTCATGATTTAGAAATTGAAATTGGCAATTATGTTGAGCATAGAAATTTCTTGGTTGTGCCTTTGCAAGCTAGTGACATTATTTTAGGAATGCCTTGGTGTCACAAATATAATCTCGACATAGATTATTCGGCACATTCAATGAAAATTCATCTTAACGAAAAACAAATTACATTACATGGAATACACACCTTTGATAAATTTCCATTACTTAGTCACACACAGGCTAAATGTGCATTGAGAAAAGGTACCAAATCATATTTAGTATGGGTGAATGAAATTGAAGCTAAGGAAAATCAAATGTGTCCTAGGCATGCACAATTTCTTTCACAATTTAAAGATTGTTTTCTTGTTGATTTACCCCCTAGTTTACCACCTACATGTCCTGAAGATCATAAAATAGATTTAATCCTAAGTTCTCAACCACCATGTAAAGCACCTTATAGACATAATCAAATCAAGCAAAAAGAAATCCAAGCACAAGTTGAAGAACTGTTAACCCAAGGACTTATTAGGCCTAGTACTTCTCCTTTTGGTGCAATTGTCCTATTAGTTAAGAAGAAAAATAATACTTATAGGATGTGCATTGACTATCATGCCCTAAATAAGATGAATATTAAGAATAGATATCCAATTCCTAGGGTAGATAACCTCATAGATAAACTACAAGGAGCCACTATTTTTAGCAAGATAGATCTCAAATTTGGATATCATCAAGTATGATTTGATGCACTTGACATTTTCAAAACTGCATTTAGAACTCAATTTGGTCATTATGAATTTCTTGTTATGCCTTTTGGTTTGACTAATGCACCAGCTACATTCAGTCGTATGATGAATCAAATATTTTTGAAGTATCAGCATTGTGTAATTGTTTTCTTTGATGATATATTGGTTTTCAGTAAGAATGAGAATGAGCATTATGAACATCTATCTTTGATTTTCAAATTGTTGAAAGAAAATCAATTGTATGCTAACCTTGACAAGAGTGAAATTTTCCAAACCCAAATTGAATACTTAGGTCATATTGTTTCTTCTGATGGTATTAAAGTTGATCCTAAAAAGATAGAAGCAATTTTAAATTGGTCAATCCCTAAAAATGTGCATGAGTTACGTTCTTTCTTAGGTCTTGCTAGCTTTCATAGAAAATTTGTGAGAAAATTTTCATTGCTTGCATTGCCTTTAACAAAAAAGATACTGTATATCATTGATCTAATAATCAACAAAAGTCTTTTGATATACTAAAACATGCTTTAACACATGCCCCTGTTTTGCAATTACCTGATTTTAGTCGACCATTCTTTCTAGTAGTCACTGATGCTAGCGAATCAGGAATAGGAGCTGGCCTTATGCAAGATTCACATTCCATAGCCTATTCTAGTTGCAAACTTAAACCTTCTGAGTGTTGTAAGTATTCTGCCTATGATAAGGAATTGCCAGTTGTAGTACAAGCTTTACGTCAATGGAAACACAATCTAATGGGATCTGAATTCATGATAAAAAATGACCAACAAAGTATCAAACATATTCTTAGTCAGCCACAAATCTCTGATTGTCATATCTAATGGGCTACTTTTATTCAAAGTTTTCATTCACTTATCAAATATCAACCCGGAAGAGAGAATATTGTTGCCGATGCATTAAGTAGAAGAGCAAGTATCCATAATATTTCAGTTATATCTTTTGATTTTCTTACCCCTATGAAGGATACCTACGACCATGATCCCATTTTTCAAGCTGATTGGAATAAATTAGTTGCTAATAACTGGATTCCAATTGATTCTTTGTCTTATTTTGATGGATTTATATTTTATGAGAAAAGATTGTGTGTCATTGTTCCACTTAGATCATTTGTGTTGCACGAAATTCATCGTCCCCCATATCAAGGTCATAGAGGTATTATTTCTACTTTAAGAACATTGGTTGAAGATTTTTATTGGCCACAAATGGAATGATGTCTCTAACTTTATTTCTGAGTCTTTAATTTGTCAAAGAGTCAAGCGATACCATGGTAAGCAATATGGTTTGTTAATGCCTTTACCAATTCCTGAACGACCATGGAAACATATTTCAATGGATTTTATAACTGGTTTGCCTAACACGCAAGCTAATCCTGATATGATTTGGACTATTGTAGATCGATTTAGCAAACAAGCATATTTCCTTCCATGCAAGAAAACATTAATTGCATCTTAAGACGCACAATTGTTTTTGAAGACTGTTTTCGCTAACCATGGTTTGCCAAAATTTATTATTTTAGATCATGATTCTAGATTCTACAATGATTTTTAGACTATTTTGTTTGCTAATTTAGGTACTAAGATTGATTTCTCGTCTGCATTTCATCCTGAAACCAATGGACAAATAGAAGCTACTAATAGTACAATTTTAGATTTCTTACATGCATACACAATTTTGAAACCACAAACATGGGATACTCACTTGCATTTACTTCAATTTGCATACAACAATACACCACACACAGCTACACAAAATGGACCTTTTGAAATCATTTATGGACATAGATTGCCTACACTTGTTACATCATTGTCAAACAAAGTTAAAGCTGTCGATGATATTTGCCAATACACATGCTACTATTTTTGCTGAAGTTAAAGATATGATTGCGAAAGCCCAGCAATTATACACTAAACAAGCTAACAAGAAAATAAAAGCCATGAGTTTCAATGTTGATGATTATGTTTGGTCACGCATTGAAAAGAGAAGATTGCAAAGTGTTGAGAAACATCCTATTGTTAAGTTAGCCCCTAGATTTTATGGACCTTTCAAAATCATTCACAAAATGCATTTAAACTAGAACTAAACCCCCACATTGGAAAATCCATAATACTTTTCATATCAGTTTACTACGACCTTTTAGAGCTAATTACCTGTTCACCCTGTCTATGAAAACCCTCCTTTATTAGAAGAAGAAACTAAAATCCTTGAACTTGAAACTATTCTGGACATTGACTTTATGACCACTAGAACTGGCCATAGATATAGATATTTGGTTAAATTTAAAAATTATCCTTTTGAAGAGGCCCAATGGATGCACATCCACAACTTAAGTGCTTACCCCTCATTGCTCACTCCACATTGAGCTAATAGCAATTGAGAACAATTGTCATCCCACCCTGGGGGTTTGATGCCATGAGACATATTCCACGGTGGATTTTGTGACACCATGGTGGATTTCGTGAGGCTTTTATACCACGGTGGATTCCGTAAGGTTTTGCGATGGATTTCGTAAAACTATATTTATTTGCCGGGGCTTGTATATAAGGTGTATTCCTTGTGCAAGAAGTTGATAGGGATGCATGTCCTTTTCGAGCGTTAGATTAATTTAATATGCACATGGGTGATTTCACAGCGGGTGATTCTGCAAAATACATATTTAAATTAATGGACGTTTATGAGTTTAGAGTGCGTTCATATTAAATTAAGGTTAGGACAGAGTTCCAACCTATTTATTTATTTTGTAGTTGAAGATTGCTAGGTATTCACTTTTGTTGGTTTAATTTTATTATTTTCTAACAATTGTGAATGCTTCAGTTGATGTGTAGAGTAGGCAGCAGTGGCGTTGGGAAGCACCAGGCGATGGCGTGTATTCAAATCACCTAGAAGAAATTATCATTTTTGATGGGCGCACACCTTATTATTAAAGATGTGGTAGTAATATTTATTTAGGCACGCTTATTTATTGAAGTGTTTGATAAACATTTATTATTTTATATATAGGCACTCGGTTTAAATATTTCATTATTGGACATTGTATTTAGGCACAACCCGACTTTTTGGATGCCCAATCGCTTTATTCTTTATTTGGGAAAAAGCAAACACAAAAAGTCAAAATATACTAATTGTAAATTGGGCTATTTTTGAACTTGGAGATTAATAAATTTATAAATACATGCATTGTGGAGCACTATTGTACCCAGTTTGTCTTTCTGATTCATGTTGTGCAAAACCTTCTTCTTACTTTATGAGTTTTAGTAGAGTTCTTTGTTCTTGGGGACCTTTCAGTGTTCACTACGCGCACATAAAACATCCAATTTGCACACCAAGTAAGGCTCATTAAGTACTAGGGTCTCTATCAAGTGTAACTCTAGCATCTTTTCAATGATAAGATTCATCCTTCAATGATGTTATTCCTATTGAGCTATTGACTTAGGGCTAGCTAATGGTTGATTCTTTATCACTTTGTTCCTCAACTTCATGGTCTCTTCTTAATGGCTTGTTTATACTTGGTTGATTTAGTCATCCCCTTTGATATTCCTTTCTTAAGTTAGTTCATTTTCATGTTTTTATTTCTTTTAGAAGAAAAAAATCCTTCTACCACTTTATGCAAATGAATTTCATCAATGCACTATGCATAATTAGGCTTTCAATTTTCCACAAGCAATGTGATTCAATGCTATATTTGTACTAATGTGAGCAACATGGTTCAATGCTATGCAAATACTAATGTATTAGCTTGATTGTGAAGTTTTTTGATGATAGATATACATTCCATGATCTCTCTTATGGTGATACAATTATTGTATCTGGTTCACTATGTCATAGGCTATACGAGCTCAATCATTATGGTAAATGTGTGAAAGGCAAATAGTATATGCGTGATGGAGATATTGCTTTGTGCCAAATATAGTATATTAAGATACTATTGCAAAGATTTGGTCCTCAAGATTGCAAGCCTATTGCTACTTTTATGGAGACATGTTCAAAGTTGAGTCTTCATGATGTTAGGGACTGCTTTGATAACTTTCTCTATCAGCAAGTTTTTGGATGCTTGATTTATGTGTGCATTATCATGCTTAATATTCACTATGTAATCTCACACAGTGAAGTGGATTATGATACTTGACACCTTGTGTTGTTTTATTCGAAGGAAGATCATTACCACCAAGTTTACGTGCCTGTTCGAATTTTGATTGGGATGGTTGTTATGGCACTCAAATATCCACAACTAGTTTTTGCTTCATGCTTGGCAACTCATGTATATTTGTTAGGAAGGGGACTAGAGAGGAGAGAGAGTTTTCAAAAGAGAGACAATAATTGACAAGGAGAGAGAAATACTAGAATGAGAGAGAAGCCATGAAAACTGCAAAAGAAGTGGAGAAATGAAGAGACTATGTTGATTATTGTTGAATGATGAAAAAATACAAATCTCTTATCCTTTATACCTAGTTAGTATGACTTGGTATTTTATTTTTTCCAAATATTAAATCTTCCTAAAAATAAAATAGGGACTTATTACAATGATTGGAATGATAGGCAAGACGGAATAAAGACTAAAGTCTAAGCCTCTTTGATGCACAACATTTGGATGCCTTGAAGAGGAATTATTAGCCACAAAATCTTTATGAAAAGATGTTTGCATCTAGTAAAAAAATTGATGTGTAAAAGAGACCATGCTAGAGAAAATTTGAGATAACTTTTCATAGACTAATCCGAATAAGGCATGCTACATATCAAAACAAATCTCTTTTAGAGTAATTCCATGTTATGTAAGTTGCTCTTTGCTATAACTAGAGAAGAGTAAACTCTATTAAAAAATAGAATGTTGTCAAGGTACTATGTGTAGCATAATAGGGGCATCTATGACTAACTCTCAACCAAAAGTGCATCCTGGAGACAAGGAAACTCTTTCAATATGGATGTAGGCCTCCAAGAATCCTCCTCAAGTGGTAAACCCTTCCACTTGATCAAATAATCAATGACGGGCTTGGAGAAGCTTCTCCTGAGGGATATACTGTATAATATCTTCTTCATCTATAGGTGGAAGCTCCTCCACATAATCAACCTAAGTGCCAATGAAAGACTTGAGCTGGCTAACATGGAAGACATTATGAATCTTTGTAGAAGAGCGAAATTCCAATTTGTAACCCAAGTCCCCTATATGCTTAAGGATCTTGTATAGCCTATAGAACCTTTGAGCAAGCTTGTTGCTTGAATGGAGACTTAGGTACTTCAAGCAATAGTAATTCTCCTCCTTGAAACTCCATAGGGCACCTCTTCTCATTGACATATAACTTCATTTTCTCTTGGGCTTTCTTGAGATTCAATTTGCAATACCGAAGAAGGGCATGCATATGTTCTTGCTCTTCTTTCCATGAGGATTAGTCTTCTCATTGAGAAGAACTACGGAAAGGTGCGCTTTATAGCCATACTAGGCCTCAAAGGAAGAAATACCGATACAATAGAGTTATTATAGGCAAACTCAAACCGAGTGTAACCATGAGTCCTACGCATGTTGCACATCATGACAGAAATATCTAAGATAAGTTTTCAACCACTTATTGACTCTTTCTGTCTGGCCACCATCAATTTGAGGATTGTAAGCTATAGATGGAGATAATTTAGTGCCTATTGAGCTAAAAATTTCTTGCAATTTTTTTGGATAAATTTAAAGTTATTATCATGAAGAATGGTTTGTAGTAATCCATGTAGTTTAAAGATATACCCCATGAATTGAGTGGCAATATGTGATGCATTAAACTGAGTCTTGGTGGAAATGAAATGAGTTGCCATGGCGAGTCTGTCCACCACAATATGTACTATTCGATCTCTTCTTATTCATAGGTAAGCTAGTAATGAAATTCATGGTTATGTGGACCCACTTCCCTTCATGAATAGGTAAGGGTTGCAGCAAACCACTTGGCTTATGAGTGTTGTCTTTATTTTTTTGGCATGGAATGCACTTAGAACCATAGTCTTTCATATCCTTCCATAAGCCCTTCTAGTGAAAGCTCTTAGAAATCTTGTCATAAGGTTTAAAAATACCTAAGTGTTTGTGGGAGAAGAATGTATTTATTCCATGATTTTCTATTTAAAATAAAAGGAATAAGGGATGACAATCATATCAATAGGCTTCTTGTAACTCTTCAATCCAGTCACTATGAAGCTCAGTAATGGCTACGACTTTACGTGCCCACATTTAAGAAAGAGAATCAACTACTATATTTTCCTTGGCCCTTGTATGGGTAATGTCAAAGACATAATTCTACAGTGTATCCATCCACTTATGTTGCTTGGGAGTAAGACTGACAGGGAGAGAAAATACTTAAGGATCGTGTGATTACTCTTCATTCTGAATTAATTTCCATACAAATTATGGTGCCATTTTTAAATTGCATGGAGAATGCTTAACATTTCTTGATCATAAACATTCATTACCATTTTCTTCTTCGTAAGCTTGCACTCTGAAATGTAATAACTTTGTACTCCACTAACAAGACTTCCTATGCACGTTGCACAAGCATCACATTGGATACTTAAATCCTTAGAGAAGTCTGGGTAAACTAAAAGAGGAGTAGAAGTGAGTAAATCCTTCAATTGATTGATGATTTTATCTATAATTGCATCCAAAAAGAAAGTTTATTTCTAAAGAGTGTATCCAAGAAGCAAGCTTTTGGAGTGAGCTTTTAGGTGAGCTTTTTTTAGCAACCTCGAGTTTTATTCCACATGGTCCACTTGGTCCTCTTTTTCTTTTGGGCATACATCAAGCACCAATGCTTCTCCTCCATTGCCACCACCACCTCCACCACCATTCCTACCACCACCACCACCACCACCACCATCACCACGACATCTTACTCTCCCCCTCCTAATTATAACCACAACCAATTCTCCTCTCTCTTTCCTCATATGTTGGGGACAAACCACTAACATCTCACTCCCCTCAATAACATTACTATCACTAGCACCACCACTACACCACCACGTCTTACTCTCCTCCTCAAAACCACAATCGATTCTCCTCTCTCTCTCTCTCCTCATATATTGAAGACCAACCACCAACATCTCACTCCCCTCATAACGTCTCTCTCTCTCTCTCTCTCTCTCTCTCTCTCTCTCTCTCTCTCTCTCTCTCTCGTATCTTGGAGACCCACAACATGCATCTCCCTCTCCTCCTCCCCCTCAATAACACCCCCTCTCTCTCTCTCTCTATCTTTTTCACCCCCAACTCTGTCATTTATTCTCTCTCTCTCTCTCTCTCTCTAACGATGCATTACTAGTTCTGTCTCCTTAACTTATTTGCATCACTAGATTAAGCTTATCTACTTATCTTTGATAATATTATCACAATGTTAATGGTTCAATTTTGCATACATATCATATATCACACTACATATACATTCACATCTCCCCCTCTCTTTTTTGTATTTATTTTATAATTACATCTTGATGTGTTAGTATTTTAATTATGTACACATGAGCAAACTGCAAACACATTCACTTATACTGGCATATTGTTCTCTCTTCCTCTTTTGATTAGGCCTACATATGGATTGAATTTATGCATTCATTTACAATAGACCCTTGCAAGCAATTGCTTCACAATCTCCATAAAATATAGCTCCATATTGCTTTATTACTTGTAGCTATTATTTCTTTCAAGAATTCTTCATTTTAAACTCCAAGCTTCAACAATCAAATACTTTAATATACTGATATATTTCACATTGTACTACATGAACTTACTACAAAAACTACAAAAACATATACTAAATCCACAAATGCATTTACAAGTTAGTGAACTACTATGTGCAAAGCAAATGAACATATTTATTGCAAACATGAAATATCAATCCAGCTGTCCATTGCTAGAGGGTGAAATGGGTATTCTCTAACAAACTCCTAGACTCCCTTGTGAGAACCTGCTAGCTCAGTCAAACATGGAAGCATATATTCCAGGAAGATAGTATTGAAGGGATTTTTCTCAATCAAATAGGGAAGCATGTGTTTGAGGAGGATGGTATCCATGGGATTTTCTTGAAATGTAAATGGATATGTAAAGAAGTTAGGTGGGTTACATTGCATCTTCTTTTGCTATCATCCACAAATAGTATCGTTATAGGGCTAAAGTGTGGCGAATCAATATCATCAAAACATTTTAGAAATTATGGCTTCACCTTGACTCCTTACCAAAGAATGAGTTACGAGAACAAATGCATTGGAGGTATCACTTTCCTACAATCGGTCATATTCTCTTTAGAAGAAGACATGAGAGTGTGACATGTTTCGAAGAATACACGTGGAATTACTTACCAAGAATCTAGATCCTTATGTCTTTTGCACCTTTTTTTCTTCACATATTTTTTGTGTAATGAATTCTTGTTGGAGGAAATTCACCTTTAGGTAGTCGAGGAAGCTAGAATATCTCCAATATACCTCCTCATTCCACTACCACTCAAATCGGTGATCCTTATATATGAGCTACTCCTCCTTCAAGTGCACCTAATCTATGCATTTCCCTAGAAAAGTTTGCAACATCCCCTTCTCTAATTTTCCACATATGAACCTACCATTCATAGTTTTATTACATATAAAGAACACATCAACAAGATACCATTGCAAATATACTTCTATAGAAGGATATCAAGTTATGCCTATAGAGAAGTCTCCATGCTGCTAACTTGCATGACTTTTGAGACTCAATATCGTCATATGGTTTGAAATTCTCTTTATCTCCTATGTGAACTAGAAGAAAAAATCTTTTTTCACTTGAATGTTGTAGTAGCTTCTCATAGAGAGAGAGAGAGAGAGAGAGAGAGAGAGAGAGAGAGAGAGAGAGAGAGAGAGAGAGAGAGAGAGAGAGAGAGAGAGAGAGATAACTTTGAATCACAACTCCCCTCCATCATCACTGTAAGGGGATATGAAATTTCTTGTCACCAAAGAAGGGTTGCTGGCAACCCCTTCTCGGCGAAAAAAATTAACAAGTTGCCTCCATTTCTCTAAGGGGACTTATGAAATTTTTTTTGGTTAGGAAGGAATTATTAACAGCTCTATATTTAGTGAATTTTTTTAAGAGAAGACTTGTGAAAAAAACTTTCACTGAGAAGGGATTGTCGGCAACCCCTTGTTCAATGAAAAAAATTTCATAAGTCCCCTCTTCTCGACGAGTTGCTAGCAACCCCCTTCTCGACCAAAAAAAAAGTTAAAGAAAGTCACATAATCTCTCTCTCTCTCTCTCTCTCATTTATCTCGCCTTTTCCTTCTCTCATTCATCTCTGTCTATGTCTCTCTCCCCTCTCTTTATATTTTTATTTAATAATTTGTTAAAAAAATAATAGTTATATTATTAACGAAAAAATAAATTAAGTAGTGCAAGTGTGGATGTGCCTCTCTCTTTGTGTGTGTATATGTATGTATTTATGCATGGACCTTATCTTCATTTCACACACACACACACACACACACACACACACACACTCTCTCTCTCTCTCTCTCTCTCTCTCTAGAGTCATTAGGACTCAATAGAGTCATTAGAGAAAGAGAGATATATATATATCCAAATAATTTTTTGATGAAAAAGAAGATAAGAGGAAAGTTTTAAAATAATATTTGATGAGAGAGAAGAGAAAAAATAATTACTAGTTAGGAAGATCAAATTATGTGTATATTTATGATATGTTTTAATATGAGACATAGTAGATTGAGACTTTTTGAATGAACGATATTGAAATATTTGGACTTTATGAACAAAAAGAAGTTCTCTCTTTTGGAACTTATTTCCCCTAACATAGAAAACTAATAATTAACATAACATATAATGGCCATTGTCTTTTTCATTGTGTATGTGGAAAAATAAAAACTTATCAAAGATTTAAAAAAGTTCTATACTATTGAAACTATAATCAAAATGTGACTTTTTAGTCTAATTGTACTTAGGCTAAAAACTTTTAAATAGAGAAAGTTGAGAGAGAGAGAGAGAGAGAGAGAGAGAGAGAGAGAGAGAGAGAGAGAGAGAGAGAGAGAGAGAGAGAGAGAGAGAGAGAGAGAGAGAGAGAGAGAGAGAGAGAGAGAGAGAATGTGTGTGTGTATTTTGATAAAGGGCCAAAATTATTAATGTAAGTGAAGCCCAAAGGTGGTATTATAGTATTATAGGAGAGAGTTGCCATAATTGTTTAGAGAGAGAGAGAGAGAGAGAGAGAGAGAGAGAGAGAGAGAGAGAGAGAGAGAGAGAGAGAGAGAGAGAGAGAGTGTGTGTGTGTGTGTGTGTGTGTGTGTGTGTTGATAAAGATTAAAAGCTCCAAAGCTATTAATGTGTAGGAAAGGCCCAAATGTAGTATTGTAAGAGAAAGTTAAAGAAATTTTTAAAGCCATACATACACACACACACACACACACACACACAAACACACACACACAAAGAGAGAGAGAGAGAACATGTATGTGTGTGTATATTTTGATAAAGTTCCCAAGCTATTAATATAGAAGCCCAAAGGTAGTATTGTGATATTATAGGAGAGAGTTGCTAGAATTTCTTAAAGCCACAAGAGAGAGAGAGAGAGAGAGAGAGAGAGAGAGAGAGAGAGAGAGAGAGAGAGAGAGAGAGAGAGAGAGAGAGAGAGAGTATGTGTGTAAAGATCCAAGGGTATTGATGTAGGAGGGGGTCTAAGGTAGTATTAAAAGTCTAAAACCTACTTAACCCTCTAATAACTCCCTAACAAAATTGAATGTTACAGGGTCCTAACAAAAGCTTTGATGCTTTAAGTGCAAGATGTAGTCATGAGCCTTTAAAACTTGGATGACGATGTTGTCATGAGCCTTTAAAACTTGGATGATGTATCATTATAAGGTCATGTTTGGTTGCCTCATAGAAAATCAATAGGTATCCTATTACCACCCAACAAATTCTATATTTGAGAAAGATTCTAGTGGGTCTAAAATGGATACCCAAGTAACTTCAACAAGCTAGTTCCATGCAACTTGAAAGTATTCATTGGATAAGTTATTTGAAATTCCTGTTGTAAGGAAGAGATTACTTATGCATACACAATACACATACACTTCTTTGTGAAAATAGAATTATTTACGTTTAAACACAACAAGGCCATTGGTCATTGTAGGCATAGCCTATGTTGAAAACACGAGAAAAAAGAGAGCATCAATCCTGATAGATATCGTGGAGTCTAGGATAACGATAGCACCCCCTTCTTTGGCTTCAAAATTTTCTAGCACTCTCTCCGATAATACTACAACTAGCGTTCTGTGCGCGCGGAACGTTAGGCCGCTTCATGCAGCTTCGTGACCTCGAAGCGGCAAGCAAAGTTGCCGTGTGATTTACGCAATAATCCATTTCTTATCTTTCTCTCTCCTCTTTTCCCTCTCTATTTTTAATTTTTTATTTACTCTCTCTCTCTCTCTCCCCTCCAAATTCCCTATCTAATTTTCTCTCTCTCGCTCTCTCTTTCTCTATTGTCTATTTTAGTTTATTTTTTCTCCTCTCCTGGTTTTCTCTCTCTCTCTCATTTTTTTCTCTCCTTGCTTTCTCTCTCTCTCTCTCTCTTTATTCTCCCCTCTCTCTCCTTTCTTTTCCTTCTCTCTCCCTCTCCTCTTTTTCTTTTTCTTTTTCTTCTTCTTCTCTCTCCTCTCTTTTCATTCATTCTTTCTCTATTTTTAATTCTCTCTCTTTTTAAATTTCATCTTTCCTCTCTCTATAATGCTCTCTACATGTTCTTTCTCTCTCTCTCTCTCTCTCCTTGTTTCACTTTCTTCCCCCTCCCCCCAGTCTCTCTTAAAGTATGTAAATTTTACTTTTTCCCTATATATGATTCTCTCTCTTCTTCTCCTCTCTCTCTCTCTCTCTGCCCCCTTTTCTTCTTCTCCCCTTTCTCCTATTTTTTCTTTTTTTCTTCTCTCCCTCTCTCTCTTTTAAATTTTATCATCTCTCTCTCCCCCTTCCTCTCTCTCTCTCTCTCTCAAAATATATAAATTTAAAAAATACTTTTCTCATTATCATCATCTTCTTTTTCTTCTTCTTAATCTTTCTCTCTCTCCCCCTCTTCTCTCTCCTCTTTTCTCATTTTTTTGTTCTCTTTAAATTTTTTTTCTCTTTCTTTTAGATTTTATCTTTCCTCTCTCTATAATTATCTCAGTGTATTCAAATTCTCTCTCTTCTTCTTCTTTTCTCTCTCGTTTTCTTCTCTTTGTCTCTCTCTCCCCTTTTCTTCTCCCCCCTCTCTTCTCTTTTTTCCTTTTTTCTTTTCCTATCTCTCTCTCTTAAATTTTATATTTCTCCTCTATAATTCTCTTTTTCTCTGTTCTCCCTCTCTCTCCTCTTCTTTCTTTTTTGCTCTTGGTATCTCTCTCTCTCTCTCTCTCTCTCTCTCTCTCCTTATTTTTCTTTTCCTCATTCTTTCTCTTTTAAGTTTTTTTCTCTTGCTCTCTTTTCTCTCTATATATATTTTATTCTCTCTCTATTTTTCTCTTTTCTCTCTTTCCCTTTCTCTTCCCTGTTTTTCTCTCTCTTTCAAGTTTTATATTTCCTCTCTATCTCTCTCTCTAAGTCAAAAATAATATTTAAAAAAATTAATTAAAAAAAGACTATTCTCTTTTCTCCTGTCCCCTCTCTGTCTTTTTCTCTTTCTTCTTTAAAAAAAAAATCTTCTTTTTTTTCTTCTTCTATCTCCCTCTCAAAGTGTGTGAAAACGATGTCCAAAAAAATTTAAAGTAAAAAATATTTAATTAAAAAGTTTCAATTAAAAGTTTAATGTGAGAGAGAGAGAGAGAGAGAGAGAGAGAGAGAGAGAGAGAGAGAGAGAGAGAGAGAGAGAGAGAGAGAGAGAGAGAGAGAGAGAGAGAGAGAGAGAGAGCCTAGGCCCTACACATGAGAGAGGGGGGGATGGGGAGAAGAAAAATGTTTAATTTAAAAAAGACTATTCTCTTTTCTTTCCCCCCCTCCTCTCTCCTCCTCCTCCTCCTTCTTCTTCTTCTCTCTCTCAAAGTGTGTGAAAAATTATGTTTAAAAAACTTTAATTAAAAAAATGTTTAATTAAAAGAAAAGTTTAAATGAAAAAGGTTAATCTAACACACACACACACACACACACACACACACACACACACACACACACACACACACAGAAAACCTAGGCCCTTGTTATCGTGTTTTTGACCGTGGTTTCGCAGCACAAAGGAGCGGAAAATGGAAAGAAGAGAAAATAGCAAAAAGGCACAGGATAAAAGCAGAAAAAGATAAAAACAGAAAAAAGCGCATTGACCAGCAACCAATCCCTGAAAAACTCAAATGATCGGACACGACCCACAAGAATCTTCGGTGTCGGGCCAAGGCAACGAAAGAGGAAAAAGGCGTACCATTAAAATGCGGAAGCACCCTTGAATCTATGTAAAAGAGTGCTAGGCCTGCTCCTGTGCAAAGTGTAGGCATTAGTTGGGAATAGGATAAATTAGAATGGTGGGAAATGGGAAAAAGGGCCTAGGCTACGGCCGGCCATGTAAAAGAGGAATGACCGCCCAAAAAGGATTTAGGGCTTTGTATATAAAGTTGAAAAAAGAGAATCGGAAGCTCATTCTTTGGTGTGTGACAAAAAGAGTCTTCTTCTTCCTCTCTTCTTCTCTCCTCCTTGCTTGTGTGTGCTCTTGAGAGAGGGAGTGTGAGAGTGTGAGGGAGTGGGTGTGTGTGAGAGTGAGGGATCAAGAGGGTGAAGCTCTTCGCCATCTCCTCTCCTCTTCTTCTCTTCTCTTCTCTCTTCTTCTCTTGCGCGTGCGGCTATGGAGGATGGAGGAGGCTTGAGAATGCTTGAGCTAGCATCAAGAATCGTGGAGCTACCGGAGTGCAAGAGAGAGGAGGGTACTCGATTGGGCATCAAGGTAAACTCACAACACTCGTAGGATCGACGGCACGTCAACTAGGTGAGAGATAGCCATTAGTGCTCGGCTTGGAACGCTTGAAACAATAAGTGGTCCGTGGGTCTTGGCGGCTGAGTGAAAGCTTCCACATTTTGGTTCCATTGTCGAGACCAACGGATTCAAGCTTGAGCACTTGCGCGCCTCATATCGAGCATCAAAGTAGGGTATTCATCCCTGTAATGAAGCTTGAGATAGGTAGGAAGTTGGGTGTTTTCGATCTTCAGAACAGGTAAGTATTTTGGGATATTCTGGTTGTTTGATGATTGGAAAACATGGAGAAATTAGTTCAGTGTTTTGTTTTTGATTTATGTTGTGTTTAGGGTAGGTTAACAATAGGAAATCGCACCCGAGAGACAGAGTATTGCTGCTGTGAAACAGGGAGAAAAATCGGGGAAAACATGGGAAAAATGGAGGAAATGCGCATGTAAATGTGTAGGAAACGCTAGGAGAGTGATCTGTAGTGTTCAGGGAATGACTAGCAGGGTATAAGTTCTGGAAGGGCAAGGGAATCCTCATTTGCAACCAGCTGAGAGAGAGAGAGAGAGAGAGAGAGAGAGAGAGAGAGAGAGAGAGAGAGAGAGAGAGAGAGAGAGAGAGAGAGAGAGAGAGAGAGAGAGAGAGAGAGAGAGAGAGCTTGGGCAACCGTTCAATCGACTAGGGCATGGAGTGACATTGCATTCGGCGATCCCCAGGTACATAGATCTCTCCCTCACCACTCCAACCCCATTACTGGTGAATTTTGTGGTCAATAGTAATAGATATCTGGAGATCTTTGGGTGAATCCGTGCTCGCAAGTTCGTTGGGTCGGCTGAATCGGATGCCCGACTCAGTGTCCGATTCCCAGAATCAGACACTCGGACAACCACCCGATCGGACCACCCTGTCCGATTTGGACACTCGGACAACCTGTCCGATTCGGACACTCAGACAGCCTGTCCGATCGGACCACTCCGTCCGATTCGGAAGCTCGGACTCGGACTCACCCTGTCCGATCGGATGAATTAGGACGCGTTAGCAATCGGACCACTTGCCCAGTCTGAGTCCCAGAATCGGACCTGCCCATAATCGGACCACCAGAATCGGACGCTCGGACCAGCCCATCCGATTTTAGAAATCGGACCACCCTGTCCGATTGGACCATTCGGACGAATCGGACCACCCAAAATCAGACCAGCCCAGAATCGGACCACCCTTGTCCGATTCATTGAACACTTGCCCGTCCGATTTTGAAAATCGGACACTCGGACTCTGAGACTGCCACTCAACTCTAACACACTTGGTCCGATTCCCAGAATCGGACCACTGGTAAATCGGACATCCGATTCCCAAAGTCGAACAAAAAAAAGGGGGAAAAATATCAAAACTTGATCCCCACGAGCAATTGGAAGCGCAACTCGCTCCAAGACGACATGCCGAACGCCTTGTAGGCAGTTTTTGATGTAGGAGTTAAGACCAAGGGACACACTGGAGCATTCCCTAGCGACCTACCCCCTAGTAAACATCGAGAAGCAGCGCATACCCTAGAACCCACTAGAACGGCCAGGACTTGAGTAACAAAGCCTATTAGGCCCGAAACGAGCGAGAGTGAGTAAGACGCCGAGAAATTGCTTGCAACACTCACGTTGAATTTCCGCACTTAAAGTACACTTAGGAAAGCTGAAAGCCTGATTGAGCACAAGTGCACGAGGAACAACACACTCACGAGTGACCATAAGTTGAGAATTGTATTCAGTAATTAAAGGAACTCACTCAGATAAATCGCTCAAAAAACCCACCAATAGGAGAGGACCCAAGACGTAGACAAACACACGAAGCGCAGGGTAGAACCAAGCAAGGAGCGCCAACGACAAGGATTTGTCATGACTAGTCAACTTGATCGACATCACAACGAGGCGCAAGAATTCGACCATGAAGGAAGAAAGCTCAGACCATCGGTCTACCGATGAGCTCGATGTGAGTGTATTCCTAGTTGCTATACAACATATGGTGAGCAGTTACGATGTACACGCCTGGTACGCACATGCCTGGTACGAGCACCGTGGCAGGACATCAGATGCAATCATTGCAGACCTAGAGGAGGAGAGAAGACTAGCCCGTAAGGCATTTCAAGGCATAGTTGAGTAAAATAGGGATCAACAAGCTAGGAGCCAAAGGCAAAGCATGGAGCTGCATGAGGTGCAGCGAGTGCTGAACTTGACTGGCCGGAATCGAACAGACCATGAGAAGCACTAGAGGGAGACCTGACGATGAGCGAGCTCCTCATGAAACGGCTGCTCGATAACACCGCAGTAGAGCAAAGTGCCACTGCATTGGCGAAGTCTCTGCTTGTTGCAGGATTAGGGGCAAACCAGGGCTCAAAGAGCCAGGCCAAAATACCGATTGTTGCCAAGCAACTCGACAAGTACCAACCGCATGACGATCCGTACAGCTTCATTGAGCAGTTTGAGCAAGTCTGCGAAGCCAATGGCCTCAACGACCAGACTCAACATTCGCAAGCATTCGAACTTTGCTTAAGTGATAAGGGTAGGACGTGGTATACAAGCCTGGATGCCATGGAGTGAGCCAACTTCAATAATCTCAAGGATCTCTTCGTCAAGAGGTTCGCCAAGCCCGGATACTCCGACAACCTGCTAGTATGCTTGATGAATGTCAAACAGAAGGAGAAGGAGGACATCCGCGACTACGTGACCCACGTGAGAAGTCTCTTTAAGAGAATCCCTTTAGGCGAGCGACCGACTGACAGAGCAGTTTCAACTATATTCATCAGCGGAATTAGAGATGAGGAGTTATATAAAGCATTGGCAGGCAATTCAAGCTTGCAGCGGGACGTGGTGGCTAGAGTTTTTGAGGAAGCCATCAGAGTCGATGACCAGCTAAAAGAGCGAAGCTCTAGGAGCTCAACTCTGGAAGAGACTAACCTGCGAAGCTTAGAACGAACGTCAACCTCTAGTGAGCGGTCAAACCCATCATCCCAAGATAAGGGGAAGGCCACCCTTGGCTGAGGTCAAGATGGAATTAGCCAAAATACAAGACATGTTGAGACGACCAACGCGCCCGCACATCCAGTGCGTGTACTGTGGTGGAAACCACTTGCCAGCAGAGTATCAAGACCCTAGGTCAAGACCTTGCGCTAACTGCGGTAGGTTCGGCCACGATGCCGCACACTGCAGACTACCACGAAGACTTCCATACTCGCAACCCTACGGCCAGCCTTGTCCAGCTAACAGGTCGTAGCCATTCTTCGGAAGGGGAGCCCTATTAGCCCTACCTGCACCTAACGATATGAAACCAGCTGTCCCTAGAATGGACATAAATCCTACCGGCATTCCTAGACCACCTGGTCCTTATGTGACCCACCCACCGAGCGACGCTCCCGTACACTACGTGGAGGAGCCCAGTGACAAAGAGACGTATATATACCCTTACGTCTCGCATGAGGACGAGGACAACGCGGTCCTCATGGATTATGGACCCGTGCCGATGATGGCGTTAGGACGAGGACGGGGTAGAGGCCTAGGAGGGCAGCCATAGGATCCGGTCACTTGTTGGACTTGCGGACATCCCAGTCATGTCTCATCACGCTGCCCTGAAAGAGAATAGCAAAACAGGGACAAAGCTGACCAAAGGTGCACAGAGTGCGGAATCGCCCATCTTTTCATAGACTGCCCAAAGCGGACGTCGTCCTTCGGTTTAGCTAATTTGCCATCCGTCCCATTGGGACTGTTTGGTGTTGAAAACCCTGATGGGAAGGCCACACCTATTCCCTTGTGAGTTATGACCCGAGCCCAAACAAAGCAGGCCGGCATCTCTCTGCCAGGACCTAGCAATCTTGACATGACCTCAGTAGGAAAGAAAAGCTGTAGGCAGAGAAAGAAGAGATCAGAAGCTAAGGTCGCATTAAAGACCGACACTGCTATGACCTTACCTAATGGGAAGAAAGTCTCAGACGCAGAGGCAGAGACTTCAGCCCCTAAAACAACCCAAAAGGGAAGCGCTAAGATAGGGGAATATCCGCATCCAAAGCGGCAATTAGAGGCCATAGAAAAGGTAAAGGAATGGGTGAGGGAGGCTCAACAACATCTCAAAGATGATGAACCCATCATAGAGGACGAGATCGATGATCTCTCCAGCATGAGCACGCCAATGTCACCACCTCAACCTAAGTCGGCCGAAGCCACTGCGCCACAAGCAGTGCCGCTGAGACCATGTCTAGATGCAACAGAACCGCAGAACAGCCGCAGCCAGTGGCCAGGACAGTCTAGGCTAAGAGAAGGACGAGTGTCTGACAACCTCTTGACCACGTTAGTGACCACGCCTGTAACACTTAGCCTGGGGGGCCTGCTTAAGCAGCACCCTGCCCTATGGCAAGACCTTAAGCGGTGGGTCGAGGGATCGCAAGAGTAGGCCACGGCAGATCCTCAAGACCAAGATGCAGAAACACAATTGCCAAGTCTGACGCTACACTCCGTGCCTAAATCCTTGCATGTCAACGCCTTTTGGGAGGGCTCTGAGATGCACACAGTCTTGCCGGTCCTAGCCCTGGGTGACACAACAAGGAAGGGAATTGTAGACACGGGAGCCGGGGTTAGTGTGCTTAGCCACGCAGTGCTGCAGACTTGGGAAAACCCGCCTGTCGAAGCTGCTCAGTTTAATGTCACGCTAGCAAATGGTATGAGAGTGAAGCCATTCGAGGTCTTGAAGAATTGACCAGTAAAGATCGTAGGTGTCCAGTTCTCTGTCGACTTTATAGTCATGAAGGGAGTGGACTATGATATCCTATTGGGCCGACCCTGGATGCGCAATGCTAGAGTCATCGAAGATTGGGGTAACAGCCTGATCTTCCTTGGCAATAGAACTGATGCTGTAAGAATAGAGATGGACACTTGGAAGACCTCACCAGTCGACCTAGACGCCATCTTTGCTATGCTCAAAGGGAACACTCAGGTCAGGGAACCCTATGGGTCCTTGACTAAGTATATTCCATGCCCAGAGGACGAGCAGGATTGGATGCACGTTCTCGCTACACTTGACCTGCCATTCTCAGACCATGAGGCGTATGAGCAGGCCATCAAAACAATTGGCAAGACAAATGAAGCACTCTCTACACCCATCTACATGATGGCAGCAAGCCTCCATGGAAAGCCTAAGCCTGTTACCTTTCAAGTACCATCCAACAAAAGGGAACTCTAGGGGGTACTGGAATACCTAGCAGACCAGCTAGCGGGTAACCCGGCTGCCAACTTCAAACTGCTCCAGGATCTCTTAGAGGATCCTAGGTGGCAATGGACCAGAGTGCACGAGTTGAACCTCATGTATAACTGGGCCCTGATTTCAGACCAATGACACAGGGCATTCCAAGCCCCAAGAGACGATGGGCAGTTGAATGACAAAGATTCTTGCGATGAGTATGAAGATTGCCAATCCTTCAATGATGAGAGCGAGGGTGAAGTGGATACCATAGAATACGACACTGATGGACGAGAAATTGAGCAGATATGAGCAGACGCCAAGCCACAGAAAAGGCAGGCCCTCAGACTGGAGCAAGGAGTCATGTGCATGGAATGTGATCGTGCGTGGTTGGAATGTATGGGGGCCATAGACCTGGGGCAAGCAGGCCTAGCCCAATCAGGAACGACACCAATACTTAGAATCGAATCGCCATCCAAATTGCTGCCACCAGGGGAGACCACCTCTTCTAGAGAAGATGGAGGGTTTGACTCTGAATTGGAAGTTACTTCGGATAGTGACCCAGAGATCCCTAGGCCACCCATGACCAGACGCACCAAGGGGGACTTACTCGTCCACCTGAGATGCAAATGGTCATAGCAGGATATGGCAAAGCACCCCAAAGATACACGATCAGAAGGGAAAAAAAAGCCACAGGATCTCCCTAAGCGATTCACTAAATTCAAAAAAGGGGATAGGGTAGTGGTTCTGCTAGGTGCCAAGCGTCAAGGGCAGACAAGCGAACCGATCGAAGGACCAGCCACCAAGGTCAAGGAGGTAAACCTAGCCCTGGAAGGGGAGATACCCCGACCAGACTGGTAAGGAAGAGTTGAGTCTTGTCGCTCTCTTGCGGGAGTATATAGACATATTTGCCTAGTCCTTAGAAGAGCTACGGGGGGTAGATCCAAGTGTTGTGACTCACAACATACCCATGACGTCGGACGCAATGCCGGTCAAGCAGTGACCGTACCCCATGAATCCAAAACACGCCCATGCTGTCAAGGAGGAAATTGACAAGCTAATGAGAGCTTGATTCATTTACGAAATTGAGCACACAGACCGGGTGTCACCCATAGTCATTGTGATGAAGAAGAACGGCAAAATCCGAGTGTGCGTCAATTACAAAAAGGTGAACGCTGCTACAAAGAGAGACAACTATCCTTTGCCGTACACCGAGCACATGCTTGAGAGGGTGGTAGGCAAAGAAGCCTACAGTTTTCTGGATGGCTTCTCAGGGTACAACCAGGTGCAAGTGCAACTTGCAAATAGGCACAAGACCGCCTTTGCCACTGAGTGGGGCATCTTTGCATACGTAGTCATGCCCTTCGGATTGATCAATGCCCCCGCCACCTTTCAATGCCTCATGTGCGCCATCTTCAAGGACATGCTTTGCAAGGAGTTAGAGGTCTTTGTTGACGATCTGTGTGTCCATTCGACCTGGATCGAACACCTAGACAAACTCCGCGCAGTCTTTGAACGGTGCCGCTTATATCGTCTCTCCCTGAACCCCTTGAAATGTCAGTTTTGGGTGAAGCACGGATGCATCTTAGGACACGTGGTGTCAAAGAATGGCATTGCCACGGACTTCTCGAAGGTCAGGGTTATCGTTGACCTTCCACCCCCAAGTAATTACAAGGGAAGTCCTTCTTAGGTCACACAGGATACTATCGGCGGTTTGTACTAAACTACGCACTGATCGCTAGGCCATTGTACAAGCTGCTAATTGTCTTCGAGTGGACCGAGGCATGCCAACAGGCGTACGAAGAATTGAAAAAGGCTCTAACAACGGCACTGATTCTACGAGCCCCAGACTGGACCATTACCTTCCACGTACACATTGATGCTTCTAAGTTTGCCGTGGGGGCAGTGTTGTGCCAACCTAGTGAGCATAACCCAGATTACCCAGTGAGTTTTGCTAGCAGGCAACTCACTGAGACGGAGATGAATTATTCGAAAATGGAAAGGGAGGGATTAGCCATGGTGTTCGCTGTGAAGAAGTTCCGGCATTACCTGTTGGCCACCCCTTTCACCTTCTTCGTGGACCATCAAGCCCTACTCTATTTAGTGAACAAACCTTGTGCTACAGGACGTATAGCTCGATGGCTCCTCCTGCTCCTAGAGTTCGATTTCTTCGTGGTGGTACGAAAGGGAAAACAGTATGACATGGCTGATCATATGTCCTGTATACCCACAAGAGAAGCCGCTGGACAAGGCATCATGGGCGAGTTACCTGACACCTACTTATTCCACCTGTCCAGCGAAGGAGACCTATTTAGGGCCGATCTAACACCATACTGGGCAGACGACATAGTCCAAGTGCTCGAGCACGGACTACCCGAGCGACCAATAGAATGGGCACTGCTTAGGCGCTTGATCTTGAAAATCTAGCCCTACCAGATGATTGCAGGCCAAGTCTATAGGCTGGGGCAAGACGGATTGCTGCATAGGTGCGTGTGTGAGCATGAGATGCATGATGTGCTCTCAGAGGCGCACAGTGGCATTGCAGGAGGACACTTTAGCGGAGACACGATAGCACGGAAGGTGCTGCAGTCCCAGCTATGGTGGCCCACGCTTTTTCGCGATGCTAAGTAATTTGTCAAGCATTGTGATGAGTGCCAACGGACAAAAGTCCCGATTCGTAAGGATCAAATGGAGTTAACCCCTGTTATTGCTCACCAACCCTTCGAAAAATGGGGGATTGACTTCATAGGACCCATCAGCCACGCGGTGCAATACTCACAAGCCAAGTACATCATGGTGGCCATGGATTGCCTCACGAAATGGGCAGAGGCGAGAGCCACATGAAAAAACGATGCTAGGACGACTACCAAGTTCTTATGGGAGCAAGTGATCTCGTGCTTCGGTTGGCCCATCGAACTGGTTAGCGACCAAGGAACACACTTCATCAACGAAGTGATAGCCCATCTCTTATCCGCCTTTCTTATCATCCATCGCAAATCCTCACCATACTACCCTCAGGCTAATGGCCAGGCGGAATCGACCAACAAAATTCTCATCAACGTCTTGACTAAAGTAGTCTCAGCCTCACGAAGTGACTGGGATAACAAGTTGATGGCAGCCTTGTGGGCCTACCGCACAACTTATAAAACGACCATCGGTCAAACCCCTTTTAGGTTGACCTATGGGACTGAAGCCATTCTCCCATTAGAATTCTTCATCCCTAGCTTGAGAATAGCGCTCCAAGAATGATGGGAAGGGAAGGAAGCATGGATGCAACGCTTGGTTGAGCTGGAATGCCTATCAGAGACTCGTCTTCTAGCCACCCACGCACTTATCTGCGAGAAAGCCCGATGCAAGAGCTGGTTTGACAAACATGTCAAGCAATGGGAGTTTGAGCAGGGTGACTTAATGCTCCTCTACTCAATTAAAGGACATAAGCAAAATATGAAATTCAGAGGTCTCAGACCCTTCAAGGTTCGGGCAATCAGCTGAACTGGTAATGTCGAGCTTGAGACACTGGATGGTGAAGGAATAGGCTTCTTCAATGGCAGCCGTGTCAAGAAGTACTACCCTCCCACTCATCCTTTGCATGAGCCACCAATGGTAGAACCGCTTGTCAAAATACGAGTAGCCACAATTACTACAATCTACGAGAATGAGGAGGAGGCTGTAGAACCCGCCTACCTCCGCGTCACGGTCACTGCCAAGCAAACGTGCTCCTTCAACGCCTTGATTGATGAGGGGGCATATTTCAATGTCTTAACACACAAGCATTGGATCCAACTTGGCAAACCACTACTTCATCCCACAACTGCCAAATTAAGCCCATATGGGGCTCAATCTTACGCGCTTCTTGGCAAATGTAGAGTCGCCGTTTCTATCGAGTCTGAGACTGTCCCAATGCTGTTCTACGTATTGCCGAGTACCACGGACACATGCATGGAGTCACTGCTTAGGCGAACCTTTAAAAAGCAGACTCACTGCAATGTTGATTATGAGTCGCAGCGCATCCACCTAGCAATCGGCAACATGCACATTGTCACAGCTTTCAGCAAGGGTCTCATAACACCGCCACCATCCGTAGGGCCACCGATAGAAATAGCCGTAGGCAAGACTAAGGAGGAGGGTAATGCATGTCTGCCGCTCCCAAATTCCCATAAACCACAGGCCGCAGCAACTAAAGCAAAACCCCAACAGCCTCGCTTCCAATGGGTGCTTAAATAGCCTCCAGAACCGCCTAGGACTAGACATGCATGTTTGCATAAGACCTGCAACTCTAAATCTAGGAAACCAAGACGCAATCACTGGAAGCGCCACGTGATTAAGCAAATATGGGTCCCTAAAATCCTCCTGCATGCGCAAGGCTACTATGAGGGGAATGCCTCGCTGTGGATCCCTAAGTCCCCTACTGCCAAGGGCACTAGTCCTACGCTGACCTCAAGTCTGATTAGCCCATGTCCCCCGACGCCTCAAGACCATAGGCCGCATTGCTCTCCAGAGCCCTAGCCATCCGACTCCTCTATGCATCGGCCCAAGAGAGTCGCACAAACCTATCAACCCAAACAACGGCCACCACCACAAGTGGCATCATCCGACCAAGTCAACCCGCCTCTCCGCAGCCTAGCTGACTGCAGTAGCCCAGCTGATGTGACCGAACCTAACCCACCCATCTTGCCAACAGCTAGGTTGCCGACTCAAAAGGACTCCCAGCCGTAACTCTGTACAGTCAGAACCTCTAGTTCTAGCAGACCTCAACTACCCGTCGGCCTTGCGCCCTCCTATGAACGAAAGTCATTTCTAACGCTGGCCCCGCTGACCTTGCAGAAGATACCGGAGATGATGTGGTGGACTACATCAAACAGCTATATGCCACCTTTGTAGCACTGGCCCTCAGCTATGACCGCTTGGACTTGGGTCTATTAGAGCAGAACCCTTTGCAACAAACGTGCACAATATGCCTTGCTCTTGGGAGACTTTTGAATTCGCCTTTGCACAGGCTTCTCGCTCTGCTGCCGTTGAGTTGCTCGCTAGCGAGGTCTCCAAAGAGCAAGCCATTAAGCAACTCCTCGTCACATCATATGACCCACGGACAACATCTGCCATCACCGACCAAGAGGTTGCAAGGTTATCCCACCTTGATGATACGGGATCAAGCTTCTTGAGGCAGTGGTACACTCTTAGGTTGCAATGGGAAGTTGATGGATGTCGCATAATGACCAATGCCGAACAACGCCGAGCCATCAAAACAACCGAGTATGATCCCACCTACGTCGTGTCTACCTCGTATAGAGTGTTAACCACTCTTCGGGGTCTACCCATGGACGAGCATATCACAGGGCACCCCTATCTTGATTGCCTCTTAACAGAGGAAGAGCTCCACATTGCAAGTCGGGTCGACTCCGGTGATTTCCTCAGAGATGTCGTCACGTACATCACACATGTAGGAATTCGACCCTTTGATCTGGACCGCGCTCCTCAACTGGAATATAACCCCAACTTCTATGCTTGGCTCCTCCACAAATAAAGATGAACACCTTGGCCTCACAACCTCCAATCCTGGGACGGATTCTTCTTTTCCAAAGGGGGGAAGGGGTAGTAAGGTGGATAAGCGAAATAAAATCTAAAAAGTAAACCATGTGAAACGCTTAAATTTGAAATGCAAAAGTAAAAGGTGGTGATAGAAGTGTGAAAGGCAAAGTTAAGGCTATGTTCAATAAAATCTGCTATGCTTTTGTTCTTCCAGCAAATTAGTTGCCAAAAAGTACTAAAAATGGAAATGGTTAAATGTGCAGATGGCGACCATGGCAAGCCAGGACAAAGCAGGCAAGCTTCCCTTCTCAGAGGAGGAACAAGTAAAGTACGGCCTCATGGTGGAAACAAGAGCTTTCAACTAGTTAAAGTTCCGCCACGTCTTCAACCTTGAAGACGTAGCCATCGAAGAACCGGCGGTACGTCAAATCATAGAGCAGTGCCACCTACAGAAGTACCTGGACGCAGTGGGCTGGAGGATAGATTACACCCTGTGCACTGATTTCTTGCGTACCTTCAACAGAAACAGGGGCACCGTCACGGTGCGTGACAAGGAAGCTACCAGACAGGTGTAGATCGAGCTAACCCCCGAGTTGGTGGAAAGGGCACTAGGGCTGCCAAAGAAGGTGGAAAGGAAGCCAAAAAGAGACATCTAAGCCATGTTGGGGATGGATAAAGTAAAGGTTCACACCAATGACGGAATTAGCCTGGTGGACATCCCCAACCAAGAAATTCAGCTGCAAGCAAAGATGGTGCACGCACTGTTCTCAAGCCAGAGGTACAACAGCATTATGACCCGAATCAATGTACCTCTGCTCGACAGCATTGCGGCGCAATCGTTGGATGAGGTGAACCTTAATGGGTTCGTGAGAAAGACAATTGAGGCCTCGGCGAAGGCCCTGGCGACAGGAGGAAGAGCCGTGGCAGGAGAGTCCCCGTCGTCCCGATCGACCTGCAAGGCATCATCCTCCAAGGCCTCCACCATAGGGTTTGGAGGTGTCCTTACGGCAATCATCCAAGAAGCGATAGGGCAGGGATAAGCAGGAGAAGACAAAGAGGGAGGTGACGAGGAAAGTGGCGAGTCACTGTCACAGTCCCTGCCTCATATAGAAGAGCAGTAGAGGTTGTCCGATGAAACGGAGACGGACGCCGAGGACGAAGAGGGAGAATCCCGGGCTACACCACAAAGGCATGCGGAACAACGAACCAAGGGCCTGCATGGAAAAAGAGAGGAGGAGCGAAAGAAGAAAGAGAAGGAAGATTTGGAAAGGTCTCGAAGGGAGTCGGTGAAGGATGAGGAGGAAAGAAAAAAGAAGGCCGAGGAGGAGCTGAGAAGGAAGGAAGAGGAAGAATTGGAGTTGGCAACTCGTCGCTCCATCGAGGAGCAACACAAAAGAAACGAGGAAGGAGCAAAGGGTCCGCACCAACCTGAGGCTCCTGGTCCCAGTACCAGTGTCCCGGAAATCGCACCCCTACCTCCTGCAGAAGGAAAAGGAAAGGACCCGATCAGGCCAACTTCCCCCTTCCTCATACCGTCCATGCCAGCCACTCCTATCATGATGACACCCCTTGCCATCGCCACCCAAGGGCCCACCCCAAAAGTCGACGAGAGCAATGTGGTCACTTGGCTACAATTTTTGGTGGAACGGGAGCTGGCAAGGGAAGCTGTTATGGCCACCCCAGCTTCAGAAGCCAAAAGGGCAGCCACAGCTGAACTGGAGCCAAGGTTGGAACTGAAAAGGCAAAAAATAGAAGATGTCTCCCACCACTACGACCATGCCCCACCCCCCACCTCCAGCAGGCCAATACGACGAGTATGTTAAGGAACTGCTCTCGCAGTTGCAAAGGGCCATGGAAGAAAGGAGGATAGCCGTGGAGGAGCTGGCAGCGGAACAAGAATCACAAGCCGCCCTCCAGATGGAGAGAACAAAGCAGATAACATAATATCAAAGGGAAATCATTGTGCTCAGGGGACACAGAAGAATTAAAAGCCCTGAAGGAACGTGACGCTGCCTGGGAGGGAAGGAGAAAAATCTTGATGGAGTGTCTCAACGGGGAGAGGGAAACGAATGCCCACCTTCAGTGCAAAAATGATCAGTTATCTGCAGTCAATCTGGAAGCACAAAGCCAGCTTGACAAGATCAGACAGGAGGCTGTAGAGCTGGACCAATTAAGGGCAGAACAGGTGCGAAGGATGGAGGTGAAGCTGGACCAGCTCAATGCGCAGATCGCAGATGAATGCTAGGAGCAGTTTCGCCTGCACCATGAGCTCGAGGCCCAGCAGCAACAGCTCATGGCAATGACCCTCCATTAGGGGGAGAGCTTGGAAGATATGGAAAGAAGGGCAAAAGAATGGGCCGATCACAATGAGCAGAGAGTACGGGACTTAGCATGCCGGCTAGCCAAGGCCGAAGGAGATAGGGTGCTGGCTGAGAATCAGGCAGAGGCAGCCCAACTCTCCATGATAGCCTAGCAGCACACCTTCCTCAATACGCTGCTCCACTCCACCAGACCGGAAGGAGATGAAGCCAATGATCAGCTGCAAAGGAAACTAACCATTGCACGTAGAGCTCTCACAGCAAGCCTGGACGTGCTGCTGCAGCTAGAAGGCCCACCGCAGAGCTTAGAGGAGCAGAGGAGATATCTTGCACAGGTAGGCCTGACGGTGCAGGAAATAGATGACCTCGGTTTCACAGAGGCAAAAGCACAAGAAGACGAGCAAGCAGAAGGGGGTGAACCGGAGTTTGATCTGGGACCTCAGGAGGAGGAATACATCCCACCACCCCCTTAGCCACAACAAGCAGAAGTGCAGTCCCCTGATACATATGCCGAGAGAAGAGCGGCCCAAACCAACCGCAGGAAGGAGATGGTGGAGAAGGCAAGAAGAAAGTTGAATACCAGACTCGTTCCAAGACATCCTGCCCCTCTCCTACCGTGCACCCAAGATCCCCCTGCTGAATTCCGTGCCAAATTGATTATCTGGGAACAGCAGGAGTATAACCGCGACCCCTTCGACTTGCGCTTTGAGTTTCCCACTGCCTTGAATAGGGTACTGCCCATTCAACTGGTAGAGGACGTCATTGCTATGGGGGCAAGGCTCAAAGCCAAGTGGTTAGCGGAGCGTGAGGCTCACCCAACTACTTGGGGAGTCGAGGGCCGCGAGTTTTGGCAAGATAAAGTCCTCCAGGTGCCTAGATCAGTGGAAGGCTATAATTGCCAACCCACCTGGAGGAGACGCATTTTTGACGTCAACCTTGACGCATGGATGGCATTTTGCAACACCCTCCCTTCAGAGAGAAACGACCCTACTTTTATGCCGTATCCTCGAAGGGTAGGGGTAGACTTCAATCTGTCCATCCACAGCAGGTTCGATTTCCCCATTATCTATAATACCAATAGCACCTCCCATAGGGACGCCCTTCTCTTCACCCTCCCCGATTTGTATAGCTCTATATATAGATTTCTTAGCGAGTTCACCTCTTGTCCCGACCCCGCATTCATCACCACTTGTAATTATCTTAGGCTAATTAGGATTCTAGTCCACCAAGAGCCCGCACCCCAAGAACGCCACCTCCCACCCCTCTATTTTGACCCCAACGCCATAGACAACAACACCATGACTCGCCTCATGATGCGTGCTTCTCTTTTGCCATCTTTCTGTGTTGCACTACTCGAAGACATGAACGACAGCAAATTCACCCAGTGTAACCACCCCTTCCTTTCTACCACCACCCTCAAAACCCGCCTCCACATCAAAGGCTACTTGTTGAGTTGAAAGTTCCTTAACAAAGCCCCCCACCCTCCGCCATCCCCTACCCGCCATTCAGATGACGAGGAGTAAACTCCTGTCATGCCCTTGTACCGCTTGCCTCCACGTATATGCCTCCTCATGTTATTATATTTATATATTTTTTTAAAAAAAAGAGAAAAGAAAAGAAAGAAAGAAAAAGAAAAAGAAAGAAAAGAAAGAAAGAAAAAGAAAAAGAAAGAAAGACGCACCACAATCACTGCACTTAGGATCCTCCCTAGCCCCCCCCCCCCCCCCCCCCCCCCCCCCAATCCCCCCCACTTCACGCTTAGGGCACATCAAGGGCAAGACTTTTAGACCTGTCACCCTAAGACTTACACTGCACCTCCAACAAAGCACGAACTAGGTCCTCAAGTGTGGGACGTTACCAAGGGCTTGCCCAAGGTCAGACCCATCTCCCAGTTCCACTGCCATGCACACCACACACTACACAGCAAGACAGACACACCCCTTAGGGAGTACACAATTTTTCTTGCAGGTTATGTTCGCACTTCAAGACATGGCTACCCGCGTAGGAGGATCGCCCACGGCTTCCCTTACTGATCAACACTCCTTTTCTTGTACCGGCATCCGGCCATCTGCCTGCTGATGGCCACCCTGATTGAATCGAGTCAAGGTAGAGCTGCCATTGGCATAGATCTTGGAACCTCATCGTCCAATGATCCATGCCCAACGCCCCAAGATCTATGGATCGCTTTTATTGATTCCACCAGCTTGAAGACCTTCAACTCAAAATTGAAGACCTTCAAATCAAAGACAAGGATCTTCAATCGAAGCTGCGGGTTTTCAAACCAGATAGCGTTCGAGGGGTTTATCCAGAATAAATCCCTCCAATACCATCATCCTAAGGGATTGCTTATTGCTTCAAGCGTTTCTCATACTCACAAGATGACCAGCTACATAACCAACGCCACAACCATGTGATAGACGCCGAGTATCTCCATCGAGCCTAAAGCACGCCAACATCTCTCCTGGTCATCATCCCTAACCACCCACCTACCTGTTCCACCTAACCGCCGACCTAACTTGCCACCATGTCCCTCCGCAGTGCCATGGGACTGGCACTTGGCTAGGAAGGGGGTAATGTTATCGTGTTTTCAACCGTGGTTCCGCAGCACAAAGGAGCGAAAAATGGAAAGAAGAGAAAATAGCAAAAAGGTGCAGGATAAAAGCAGAAAAAGATAAAAACAGAAAAAAGCGCCTTGACCAGCAACCAATCCCTGAAAAACTCAAATGATCGGACACGACCCGCAAGAAGCTTCGGTGTTGGGCCAAGGCAATGAAAGAGGAAAAAGGTGCACCATTAAAATGCGGAAGCACCCTTGAATCTATGTAAAAGAGTGCCAGGCTCGCTCCTGTGTAAAGTGTAGGCATTGGTTGGGAATAGGATAAATTAGAATGGTGGGAAATGGGAAAAAGGGCCTAGGCTATGGCCGGCCATGTAAAAGAGGAATGACCGCCCAAAAAGGATTTAGGGCTTTGTATATAAAGTTGAAAAAAGAGAATGGGAAGCTCATTCTTTGGTGTGTGGCAAAAAGAGTCTTCTTCTTCCTCTCTTCTTCTCTCCTCCTTGCTTGTGTGTGCTCTTGAGAGAGGGAGTGTGAGAGTGTGAGGGAGTGGGTGTGTGTGAGAGTGAGGGATCAAGAGGGTGAAGCTCTTCGCCATCTCCTCTCCTCTTCTTCTCTTCTCTTCTCTCTTCTTCTCTTGCGCGCGCGGCTATGGAGGATGGAGCTTGGAAATGGAGGAGGCTTGAGGATGCTTGAGCTAGCATCAAGAATTGTGGAGCTACCGGAGTGCAAGAGAGAGGAGGGTACTCGATCGGGCATCAAGGTAAACTCACAACACTCGTAAGATCAACGGCGCGTTGGCTAGGTGAGAGATAGCCATTAGTGCTCGGCTTGGAACATTTGAAACAATAAGCGGTCCGTGGGTCTTGGCAGTTGAGCGAAAGCTCCCACAGCCCTACACATGAGAGAGAGAGAGAGAGAGGGGGGAGGAATTATGTCAAAAAAATTTAAATTAAAAATATATATTTAATTAAAAAATTTAATCTAAGAGAGAGAGAGAGAGAGAGAGAGAGAGAGAGAGAGAGAGAGAGAGGGGAGGGGGGAGGAATTTAATTAAAAAGGGAAGGGGGAAAAGAAAGAGAGAGATTATAAGTGAGAGAGAGGAGATAGAGTTTTAATTTAAAAAAGGGAGGTGAGAGGGGGGCTTTAATGAAAAAAGGAAGGGGGAAGAGAAAAGGAGAGATTACATGTGAGAAAGAGGGGAGGGAAGGGGATTTGATTGAAAAAGAGACGTTTGGAAAAGGGGGTGGGTTCGGGAAGCTCTCTGGAGGTTTAGGACTTTCCGAACCTACATTGAAAATAATATAATAGTAAGATACCACTCTTGGACCTCTCCTACATTAATTTGAAAAATGTACATTTTTATCCAAAGTACGTTTCACATTTCTTTCTCTTCTCTCTTGTTAATAAATTTTAAAAAGACACATGCTTATTGTCTCATCAATAATTGTTTTTATTTTCTCTCTCTCTCTCTCTCTCATCCAAAATTTATTTTTATCTCTCTCTTCCCTCTGTTCTCCATTGAATCCTAATACCCTTCCAATTGAAATTCCTTACATTCAAAGTATCTAGAATATATTTTTGATTTTAAAGACTAGGCAAACCATTGATAAATTACTTAGTTAAGGTAGATTAGAGTTTGTATGAGCAATAATCTTTAAAGCTATATCTTTAGTTCTATAATATACACTAAACCAACCTACCTTGATTTGTTTCTCTATGTGTATGTGCATGTGTGTCTCATTAAGAACTTGTTTCTATATCTCTCTCTTATTTAAAAACTATTGTCACTAAAAACCTCTATTTCTCTCCCTCTCTCTCATTAATATATCTACATATGTATGTGTGCATATATTTATGTGTGTATATTGGAAGTCCTGACACACACACACACACACACATGTACACACATATGATTAGTTCAAAGGACTATAACTATATATACATATATATATGTGCATGTATTTGTGTGTGTATATTGGAAGTCCTAACACATGCACACACACATGTATACACATATGATTAGTTCAAATAAGTATAGCTATATTTTATAACCTAGGAGTACTAATATTACAACAACATGCTGTCAAGTTAGCAAAGACATGCACAATGAGAGATCAAGATCACACACATACACACACACACACACACACATTAAGCATTAATATCCCTTATTGCCACCACAACAAATAATCCACAAATGTGCAAGCTTTAATGATGAGTTTTTATTTTTTAATCAATGTTTAATGAGGTAATTGCTAGAGCCATGTATAAACAAAAAAGTTTATTGAGTATTTGGAATGGATGCAAATGTAGACATCTTTATACACCAACCCATGCTTACTATAGAGGACTTATATCTCATATTTTGAAAGAGAAGAACTTTTCCAATGTCGCCCATAGTATAACCGGCAAAGTAAAGACTATGCTAATTCTTAGAGCAAATGCATTTTATTTTGTTGAGAAAATACATACATACCTCGCTTGGTTAGCTATGATCAAATTTATGATAAACTTTTATTATCATTGCCTATTAGTTTGTGGAATAATAGTACACTTGCCAGAGGTTAATGTAGTACAAATCTAGATTTGGATTGCTTGCAAAAATTATTTTGTATTATAAATATATAAATATAAATATAACTATTTACAAGTAAAAAGTAAATATGAGAGAGAGAGAGAGAGAGAGAGAGAGAGAGAGAGAGAGAGAGAGAGAGAGAGAGAGATTGTGTGTTTTGTGAGAGGAGACAAAGAGAGGGAGAGACAGAGTGAATGAGCTACACACACACACACACACACACACACACACACACACACACACACACACACACACACACACACACACACACACACACACACACACACATAGAGAATGAAGGTGGTGGTGAAGGCAATGATGGCGACGGCGGTGGTAGAGCTAGCGGCAGTGGTGGTGGTGGAAGGGGAAGTGGAGGTGGGTACATCTAAGGATGGAATAAGTGAGAGGGGTTGCCAAAAAAAAAAAAACTCACTCAAAAGCTCACTCAAAAAACTCGCTTCTTGCCTTTCCTCCTTTCTAAAAGTCTATTAGTCAAAGGGGCATCTACCATCTAAAGTGCATGTAGTCCTATAGTACAATTGGACTGAAAGCACACTATGAAGCACAAAAAAACTTGTATATGACCTATGGGAGGTTTAAAACAACTTACAAATTTGTGTTTTAACTTGGAAATACCATGTTTCTTATTGTAAGCCTTGTATCAATCTGTATAACTTGTAATGGATTGAGGGATGACCTATAAACCATTGTAGGAGCTGAAAATAAGCTTGATTCTTCAATGACGACACCATCTTCAATTCTCTTCAACATTCTATCTATGTGAGGGATAAAATGGCATTCTTAGCTCCCTACATGGGCTCCAAGACTTGAGGGGTGTGCAAGTTTCCTCCTCAAGCTAGGTTATGTACCCCTTCGAGACCCTAGATATGAGGTTTGGCATCTCTCTTTTGTCTTGTATTTCACTCAACGTCCACTTTTTCCTCATGGGAATTCGAACATGACAAGAGTATTCTAGGCTAATCAACCAGCATGATATACATGGATTGCAATCAAAGCTTTCAGCTTTCCATGAAATGCAATAATGATTGAGAGAAATAATAAAATGGGATGGGAACTAGGGATTTACTGGGGGTAGGCAATGACTCATTGCTGCCACTTATCCTTTACAATGGATTTTTAATTTTCTCAATGATCAAACACAACCCACTTATCAAGATTAAGAGTTATATAAAAATTTAACTCTAATGAATCTCTATGATCAAATCTTAATCTAACTACGGAGATTGAAGGCAAAATGAGCTTGTTGATTTAGAATAAGAGAGCATTCAAGCAATATGATGGCTTCAAATTCATGATAGAACTTAATTCTTAAGTCTCCCAGCAAATGGATGTCGGCTCAACAATGGAATTGAAGAAGAGAGACTAAGAATCAAGAGAGTACCTTGTAATGAGCTTGATGTGAAATGGCTTTGAGAACCAATGCAAATAGAAGCATAAACTAATGTAGACTCCTGATTAAAAAGCTTCAATAGCTCTCCTATGATTTGTGAATGGATATTGCTCCATCAAGCATGAAATCCCCAAATTATTGCTTCCATAATGCCTTCCATAGCTCAAGAGGATCTAATGTCGGTTAATGTCAAGCCACGATCACTTGAAAGTTGGAGAAGATCATTAATAGGAAGGCTTCAACTCTCTTCGAGTGCTCATAAATTGAAGATTGAAGCATTTTTTGAGAAAATCCCTAAATTCTTCCTTGTGGAAGCTTCTTGAAGTCTAGTAAGCTTTAGTACTCCCAATCTTGCAAGAATCTTGAAGAAACCTTACTATAGGTGAGCTTTAGGAGTCAAGAGATGTAAAAGCTCTCTAAATCTTAAAAGGTTTATAAAGCTTTGATAGTTGTCTATAGCATGTACTGCTAGGGTCCGAAGACGATGATAGAATGCTCAAATGATGGGACAGAAGGCTTCAAGATAAAGTTCAAGAGCTTCACTAAGCATTAATGCTTAGTGAAGCACTAATGCTTAGTTTGGGTGATTTTTGCCTTGTTTACAAAAGTTAAGAGTTGTCTTCAAGTGTCAAAAAATTAGCACAATTTTCGAGCTTGTATCTTGTCCATGTGGCTATCCAAGATCTATTATATTGATGCTTGACTTGAAGGAAACGAACCAAGGAAGCTTGTAATAGCAAGAGTTTATGCTTAAAGATAATGCCTTAAGATGTAATAGATTATTCCACCATGGGAGCTTCAACCAAACTTGAAAGAGGAAAAAGAAAACTCCACCATAAAAAATTATTGAGGTTTAAGCCTTTAGTAAGTCCTATGACCTCTCTTTCAAGAAAGATACCTTTAAAATAGCTTGAAGATTTATGAGGATTTTCTTTTGTAACCAAATTGCCTCTAAATTTACCACTATTTCCTGCAAGAGTCTTGATATGGCCTATCCTCTTCATATGAAGGACTACTAGTCATTGCACAACTCCTTAGAAGATGTATACTTGTTATACTTGTGACCATGGATTTTCTAACTAGAAAATAGAAAAATATGGTTAAAATGTAACTAGAATTAGACCAAAGACAGATGCTCGGATAGTAATTGTCAAGAATGGGACTAAAGAGGAGAGAAAAGAGAGAGAAAGACTAGAATGAGAGAGAAGCCATGAAACTTGCAAGCAGTGGAGAGATGAAGAGACTAGTTTGATTATTGTTGAATCATGTATAAGTTTTGGTTGAGTGTGTTTGGTTCAGATGCCTTTTGGTTGATTTGGATGTTAGACAATTATCTACCAGCTTTATCTTCACTGACAGCCAAAGTGCATTGGCAATTACATAAAATCCAATGTTCCATGAGTGTACTAAGCACACTGAGGTGTGTTATTATTATGTGAGGGAGAGACTCTGCAAGAGAGATTAGTTTAGTTTGTGTGCCAACACAAGACAACCTTGTAGATTTTTTCACACAAGCTTTACCTTGTGAGAAGTTCGAGGCTTTTCACAAAGCTTTAGAATTACTCCCCACGACTGTGGATTGATCTAAGTCCACTAGGCTTGGCACTTCCCTATACATGAGTATCACCTTCAAGAGGGGTTTGTTACTATCTTTCGGTAGTGATATGTGTGAGCACACACTTGAGACCACCAAGGCACTTCTTTTTTCCACTTTAGCAAGCTATTTTGCCTCTGCCTTGTATATATACCTATTTCATTTTAAGGCATACTAAGTCTTATAAATCTTCTCTATTGGTACCTCTCAATATACTTTGAGTTGTGCTCTCTGAAGCTTCTTATTCTCCTAGTTGTATACTTGCATTCCTGCAACCCTAAATCCAACACACACAGAGTGGAAATTTTTTAAGGGAAACATTTGGATGCGGAGGCTTTTTTGGGGAAAGTTCAGCAAAAGAAAGATGCTGATCATGTGATGTCTACTATGAAAGTTTGCTTGGTTAGGATTTCAGTCCTAGGCAAAAGCTTGTGCCTGCATGTGTGAGTAAATTGACAATGTACAAAATCATGAGAGCATGCTTTCTGTTGGAGGTACAGTATTATGACACTAAATAAGACGAACACAGAGATTGTGCTTGATTGTGATATCAAGCACTCAACTTGAAACCATTCAGCAAACAACTTGAAGTGTTTGGAAGATGTTTCGTGTCATTTTGCCGAGTGTCTGAAATTTAGCACGTGCACACACCCATGATTCTTAATCTTCACAGCTACAAAGCTGGTGGTTGTGGTGGAATGTGAATTACAGAGGGCTTAGCTTGACTACATCTATAATTGGGGCTATGTGTTAGCACACTGAATTTTTGTGTCCATCTGATACTCATAAGAGGACATATTTGGGCTGCTAAGGTAAGCACGTTCATGTTTTACACTCATGTAGAAATTCCAGAGACAAATCTCAAGTGCAACTACCAGTGTGACGCATACCCAATAATGCCATTGCCCAGATGATGATAAGAATTGTAAATAATAATCACCATCAGAGTGCTCTTTCAGACTGGAATTTTGTGGCTTCACATTTGCATGTACAGGTCATGCAATGAGGACTTTTAGAAGGTTGCAATGCATGTATCTTAATCTATCATATTTGCAATTCCACTCTTTCGTGAATGAGGCTGTAGCACAAGTTGATTTGAGTGCGGTTGTGTATTTGGGAGAAAGGGTAAACCCTGTGTTGTACCTCTATTTTGCCATTTCTAACCTAAAACTGCTCTTTTCAGTTTTAGCAATACATGGATGCGAAGTAAAGCAATCCAATGCAGCATTCTTGGTGCCACTTAGAATGCTTCTGCCATAGAAAAGCTCAACTCGTTAGAATGTCAGTTGCCTCCAATGATCAAGGAAAGCTCGCTCGGTGGAGCATGTCAGTTTTGGCTTTAAAGCTGACGAACACTCCATTTATTGCTTGTTTCTGAGGAAGGTTTGTTATGTCCCTTTATCAGATATCTTGAAATATATAAAACCTAAGCCTGTTGGTGTAAAGTACAATGCTTGTCAGCTTGGGCTTGGAGAGATTTAGTAGTTTACATAACTAAGATACAATGCATGTCATTTGTGAGTTCATCTTTTCATGTGTACCAAAGAGAATTTGGTCTTCAAAGTGGAGGAACTTTCCAAGAATAGACCATAATGTTTCATTGACACCTCCCCACCCATATGTAATCAGTATCAATGACAAACTGTTAAGTGTTGCCGATAATGAAATGTTTCACCATTTATCATCACAGCTACAGACCCCACCCTGAAAATGATGAGACTGACTGGGATCTTTGATAAAAATTTCTCGTTCAACAAGTTCAGACATGTATTTGGCAGCTGTATGACACTCCAGACACGTGCGGAGATTCTTTGTGACACGCAGAGGAGATTTTGAGGGTGTACTGATTAGTCCAAATGCGATTGCCAGCTTCTCACTGTGACCACACTGTTGATGCTCTTCCACCTTGTGCTCCATGTCCTGCTGTGCAAGTGGTTTATCAGGTGCAAAGCCACTTGCAATGGCCTGCTCATTGATTCTCTCTAATTCTGCATAAATCGCTGCCAGCTTTGGGTGTGATGTGTCTCCAACAACAAACTCATGCACAGTGTCCTCGATTTCAATCCAGCTGCACCCTGCCAGCTGCTTTACACCAGTCAGATTCATAGCTTCCCTGACCTTGTCCACATCCTCCCACCTCTCATCTGCAGCATAAATGTTTGACAGCTGTACATATGCCGCGGTATCATGTGGTATCAAGTCAAAGATAGCCTCTGCAACCTGTTTAGCACGTGATACATCTTTATGTTTACTGCAAGCGCTAAGTAAGGCCATCCAAACCTGTATATCAGGTTGAAATGGCATCTCTTGAATCATGTCTTCTGCCTTCTGCAGCTGTCCTGCTCGGCCAAGAAGATCAATCATGCAACTGTAATGCTTCAAATTGGGGGTTATACCATAATCATCCACCATAGAAGTGAAGAAATTTTGGCCCTCTTCCAACAGGCCAGCATGGCAGCACGCAGATAGAAGGCAAAGAAATGTGACATCATTTGGCATGATGCCTACTTGCCTCATTTCTTGGAAGAGCTGCAGTGCCTCCTTACAGTGACCATTTTCAGCAAATGCACCAATAATTGTGCTCCATGAGACAACATTATGCTGCTCCATGTTGTCAAAGACTGATCGAGCATTTTGGGGAGCTCCACATTTGCCATACATGTTGATCAGTGCATTATTGATCACGTCATGAAACTTAAACTCGCAGCTTTGGATCTCTTCATGGATGATCTTCCCAGCTTCCAATGCCTCAGGTACAGAACAAGCACTGAGTGTGCTTATGAATGTGACCTCATTGGGTGTTACACCCTGCTGCTTCATCTCTTGAAAGAGCTGAAGAGCCTTGTTGCTTTGACCTTGTTCTGCACACATGGTGATAGCAGCATTCCAACTAACAATACTCCATCTAGGAAGCCTCATGAAAACCGTGTATGCATCTTCATACTCCTGGCACTTGCAGTACATGCTGATTAAGGCATTCCCAACAACAACATTGGAATCGAAACCATAGTCCACAGCATATGCATGGATGGAATAGCCCTCAGACAGTGCAGCTGAAACAGCACATGCACCAATCACACATATCAAAGTGACTGAGTTTGGCTGAACGCCTGCTTTCTGCATTTCCCAGAACAGGCTGATGGCTTTTTTGCCATTCCCATTTGAAGAGTATGCAGATATCATGCTATTCCATGACACCACATGGGGGCTCGAAAGATTATCAAAGACTTCACGGGCATCATGCAAAGCCCCACACTTTCCATACATGCTGATGAGGGCATTCGACAGCGTCACCTTGGGGCTGTCTACATGCGTGCGGATGTACTTATGGATTGTCTTACCATCTGCAAGGTCAGTGCAAGCAGTCAGGGCGCATATCAAAGTAATCTGATTCGGCTCTACGCTGTCCTTCTGCATCTGTTTAAAGAGGACATGGGCTGCACCGTCTGCCCTTAGCCCGAGCTCCGAGGAGAGGGCAATCATGGTGTTCCACGTGACAACGCTGCGCGTGTGCATGCGCTCGAACAAGGTGCGGGCGTCGTCCACATCACCGAGCCGGCGGTACATGGAGAGGAGGACATTGGCGAGGAAGGTGTCGAGGTCGGCGCCACGCTCGACAAGGTGAGCGTGGATGGACAGGCCCTCGTCGAGCCGGAGATGGGGCCACTGCAGGAGGGAGGCAAGGGCCTGCTTCTCCAATTGGTGGAGGTCAATGTCCAACACTCTGATCTTCCCATTCTGAGGGGGTGGGCTGTGCCTGGAGGGGCTCCGGGCCTGTCTTGCTGCTATCGATTGATTGCTCTGGAGGGATTGTATGGCTGTGGATGAAGAAGAGGACGCATCTTTCCTGTCCATGAGGGAATGGGGTGCATCATGTGTGAGAGACGACAGCGCGCTCCCTCCATCTCCTAGAGAGAGGGAAGCCAGTCCCATTACTGAACATGCATCATGCATGTCATCCCCCTCTCTCACTTATCATCCTTTATTCGTTCAGATAAGGCAGGCAGTCGCCTTTGTGAGCCTAGTAGGTTCTGCAGGTGCCCACAACATTTATTATCTACATGTTGTGACTCTTGAGCCTAGGGTTTAAGACTTAACCTTTCCTTGTATATATGCATCCTTACTATATGTTAAGGGGAGGTCGGGGGCTGCCACGCTGCCACCCCCCCTTCCCTTTCGGCGGGGGTGCCACGCGTCGCCCACGACTCGCTCGCTGCCCTCGCCCCTGTCTTCTGTGCCGTCGGTCAGCGTGTCGGCCCGCGTGATCCTCGCCTCGGCCTGCGTGGCCCCTGCCCGCACGTGGATAAGCCTCCTCGGCCTGCGTGGCGCCCGCCGCCTCCTCCTGCGAATCGTCTCCTCGAGCTCCTGCGACTCGCGAGTATCGTCTGCCTCGACCTCCTCGACTTAATGCCTCGACCTGCGTGGTGAAGCCTCTACCTCCTCGACCTGCGTGGCGAACGAATCGCACCCAGCCAACTCTATATAAAGAGCTGCTACGACTCGCGAGTTTCTTCTGCTATTGTGCGTGTGCGACTCCTCCGAGTATCCATAATCCACGTCTGCCACCATTGCTGGGAGCGACTGCTGCAACTTCAGCGAGCGACTTCAGCAAGCGATTGCTTCTGCAGAGGTACCTCATTATCCTCTGCCTATTCCTCATCATTTGAGTGCCACTACCAATAGGATGATTCCCACACACACACACACACACACACTCTCTCTCTCTCTCTCTTTCTCTCTCTTTGTGGCTCCACCCCCTTAAAAATTTATATTATGGAGTAGGGGTCTATCCCTCTCTCTGCTGAAAACAAAGAAAACACACACACACACACACACACACACGTAGGTATACATACTCACCTTCCCTTTCAATGACACACACACACACACACACGTAGGTATACATACTCACCTTCCCTTTCAATGTGCCTTAAAAAAATATTTTATGTGTAGAGGCATTGTTTGAGTGCCGCATAAGATTGGAGTTAGGTTAGCTAGATCCATACATTAAAAAAATATTGTAGGTTTGGAGTCATTATTTGAGTGCCACATAGGGTAGGAGTTAGGTTAGGTAGATTCTTACATTATAATGTAATAGAGGTATGGAGTCATCATTTGAGTGCCATATATTAAAAGAACGTAAATAAATATTTTATGTGTAGAGGCATTGTTTGAGTGCCGCATAAGATTGGAGTTAGGTTAGCTAGATCCATACATTAAAAAAATATTCTAGGTTTGGAGTCATTGTTTGAGTGCCACATAGGGTAGGAGTTAGGTTAGGTAGATTCGTAGATTAGTTACATCCATACTCATCTCAACCTCCATATTTGAGTGCCACATAGGGTAGGAGTTAGGTTAGGTAGATTCGTAGATTAGTTACATCCATACTTAGCTCAACCTCCATATTTGAGTGCCACATAGGTCCATACATTAAAAAAATATTCTAGGTTTGGAGTCATTGTTTGAGTGCCACATAGGGTAGGAGTTAGGTTAGGTAGATTCGTAGATTAGTTACATCCATACTCATCTCAACCTCCATATTTGAGTGCCACATAGGGTAGGAGTTAGGCTAGGTAGATTCGTAGATTAGTTACATCCATACTCAGCTCAACCTCCATATTTGAGTGCCACATAGGGTAGGAGTTAGGTTAGGTAGATTCGTAGATTAGTTACATCCATACTGATCTCAACCTCCATATTTGAGTGCCACATAGGGTGGGAGTTAGGTTAGGTAGATTCTTACATTATAATGTAATAGAGGTATGGAGTCATCATTTGAGTGCCATATATTAAAAGAACGTAAATAAATATTTTATGTGTAGAGGCATTGTTTGAGTGCCGCATAAGATTGGAGTTAGGTTAGCTAGATCCATACATTAAAAAAATATTCTAGGTTTGGAGTCATTGTTTGAGTGCCACATAGGGTAGGAGTTAGGTTAGGTAGATTCGTAGATTAGTTACATCCATACTCATCTCAACCTCCATATTTGAGTGCCACATAGGGTAGGAGTTAGGTTAGGTAGATTCGTAGATTAGTTACATCCATACTCAGCTCAACCTCCATATTTGAGTGCCACATAGGGTAGGAGTTTATGCGTGTTATTAATTAATGTATTATGTTTGTCATTACATTGTTAAGGTGTATTACGCGTTTTAAGTGTTTGATTAATTAATGTGTATATGTGCTTTAGTATAAAAAATGTGTGATAACATTGTTATGTTTGTGTTAAGAGTATGTCTTCATATGTATATATGTGCTAATATTATTTTAATTAATATTTTGTTCATTTAAGTTGTAATCAATGCTTGAATACTTTAATCAACCTCCTTGGTGAGTCCTTTGTGTAATGGTAGCTTTGTTCATTTAAGTTGTAATCAATGCTTGAATACTTTAATCAACCTCCTTGGTGAGTCCTTTGTGTAATGGTAGCAAATGCATCTTTGATAACTAAACATTTGTGCTACATTAAAGTTGAATGGAATGTATAATAGGCATTTTAGCCCATGTGCAAGACCCAAACCCCCATGTGAAAAATGCTTGCATGGTTTCAAATTCTCTATGTTATCTTTACATCATAAGGATGATATTAGTGGTTCATATTGATCAAGTGCTATGACTTTTTTTTTCCAAATAATAGACATTTTAGCCCATGTGCAAGACCCAAACCCCCATGTGAAAAATGCTTGCATGGTTTCAAATTCTCTATCTTATCTTTACATAGTAAGGATGATTTTAGTGGTTAATATTGATCAAGTGCTATGACTTTTTTTTCTCCAAATAATAGGCATTTTAGCCCATGTGCAAGACTCAAACTTTACATCTTAAAAAGGCTTGCGTGGTTTCAAATTATCTATCTTATCTTTACATCATAAGGATGATTTTAGTGGTTAATATTGATCAAGTGCTATGACTTTCTTTTTCCAAATTGAACTTAGGAATCCAAAGTTTAGTAGACTCAATAAAATATTTTTGGAAAGAAGAGTCCCACAATTTGAAGCACAACTATAAAGTCCACATATGATTTCTCACATATTCAGTGCATAACTCTAGGTCACATTCTTTAGGTTCCTTCTAAAAGCTATATATTTGATAGCTTACAAACAATAAAGTATAGCTCTAAGTCTCATTTTCTAGGTGAGTCCTTTTGTGTAATGGTAGCCATTTCTATACCTTTCTTAAATAGGTCAAAGTTAAAATAGCAAATGCATCTTTCATAACTAAAGATTTGTGCTACATTAAAGTCTTTTGATATGAAAGTGTGTTAATATTATTTCTTGATGTGTTTATGCGTTTATTAATTAATGTGTTATGTGTGTCATTACATTGTTAAGGTGTATTACGTGTTTTAAGTATTTGATTAATTAATGTGTGTATGTGTTTTAGTATAAAAAATGTGTGATAACATTATTATGTTTATGTTGATGTGTGTGTGTGTGTGTGTGTGTGTGTGTGTGTGTGTGTGATCTCTTAATACTTTGTGTAACCATGGCAGTATGGAGCATGCTGAAACATCTGATGCAAGAAACAATGTCCATGTACCAGACATTGTTTTGTGTACTCCCAATGCACGAATGAATGTGCGTAAAGCCAAAGACATGGCTAGGAGGAAGTCGGTACAGCGTGCCCTCAAACATGTCAAAGGACACAACACTTCCGTTGTATCCCTAAAGATCCTGCATCGGTTAGATGCAATTGAGAAGCAAATCAAGAGTTTAAACAAACGTCAAAGAGCTTCAAACTCCTTCAGTCAAAAGTTTGGTGATCACCTTCAAAGAATCGAAAAAATCCTAGCAGAAAAATATGAAGGAGGCTTGGCTGATGGGATAATGTTGCAAGACGAGATAGATGAAATAAAGGGCTATATAGGAGAAATCTATGAGTTGGTTCGCAAGCACTGGCTAGGGTGTTCTTTGGAAGACCATGCAGAAAAGTTGCGAGACCTTGCTAAGAGCAATAATCGTATAGAGGATGGAGTGTGTGAATTACTGGCTCAAAGGAATGCAAGCGTGCTTGCACCTGAGAGCATTTGCCTCGATGTGCATGTCACTTCTCTAAAAGTTTGCCTCAATAGGTTCTCTGCAATGTTGAACCTTTTGAATTGTCACATGAGTTCATCATCCAATGCATAGTGCTCTTAGCATATCAGGTGATTTCAATAACTTTTTGTCGGATCCTTCGATAGATATGTCATTCTATTGTTGGGTTTGAGAATTTTCATGTCATTTGGACTTTTGTATGCCCCATGATAATGACATAATATGCTCTTTCAATTTATATTCTTGCACATGTAAGATTATATTGTTGCTTATGTGATGTTATAATCTTCAAATTTTATATTAAAATAGTGTTTAGAACAAATTTATCTTGAAGGAAAATCTTTGCTAAAGTCTTCCCTAAAAGATAGGAAGACATTTTAGTACGCAAGGGACATAAAAGTATGCAATTACTAATATCAAAGTACATTTTTCTTTTTATATCAGGTTTTTCTCGGCAATGGTACTTCCAACACATTCTGTGCCTAGAGATCGTGTATTGCGTGCACGTAGAGAAACGCTCAAAATTACTAGACATAAACGTAGGCACGTTGCAAGAGTTAGGACTGAATTACATGTTCGTGACCATGCAAGATATATGTATGAACAACATCATGCAAATGGAAACTATATGGATGTCGGCATCCCAAATCAGCTATATCAAACCAATCAATTTCGTGCTGCATCTTGCTCTGCTGCTCATGATTTGGTATCCTTTGAGGTTCAGATGTCTGCTGCAACTCGACAATACAATCCTAATGGTGGCTTGAGTGTGCGTAGGCAAATGCTTAATGTTACGAGAGCTGAACGTATGCACATGGCAATAGTTAGAACAGAATTGCAACAACTGCATCATGCTACCACAGACAGAGATAGATACAATAGCATCCAAGCTACAAGTGACCAAATGCCAATTGCACCATTATTGCCGTTGAAAGTTCAACCACCTCCTATTCGTCAAGGGGACAATGCAACTATCCACAATATAGATGTTGAGATGTTGGATAACCATGAATTGCTACCCTTCGAAGTGGGGGTACGTAGCACAAGTCCAAAAAGAAATGGAAACACAAATAATCCAAATGGTGGATTAAGAAATTGTAGGCAAATGCTTGATGCTACTAGAGCTGAACGTAGACACAGGGCAAGAGCAAGAATGCAATTACAACAATTGCGTCGCACTACAACAAATACAATTGATATAAATGCTCAAATGCCTGGTGCACCATTACTATCCTTAGATGTTCAATTGCCTCGCCTTATTCAAGAAGAGAATGAAGCTATCCATAATGCAGATGCAAATACTGAGATGCTACATGACCAATATAATATTCAAGCTCCTATGTTTCTACCTCAAAATGGTGGATTTTGTTCAATTCTCCATGACATGCCACCTAATTTGGATATTCATCCATCAGTAACAATTTTGCTCTTCCAAAAACCAGATTTGCATGCAATTGGTACCCTTTGCAAGGTTTGTCACCATTGCATGGCTAAGTTGTGGCACGATGAAACTAAAACAATGCGTACAACTTCGATTGGAAAGCATTGCTGTAGAGAAGGGAAAGTAATTTTGCCACCTCTACAACAACCACCACAACCTCTGTGTAATTTGCTTGATGGCACACATCCACAAAGCAGAGAGTTCAAAAAAAATATACATGCTTATAATAGCGCATTGGCTTTTGTTTCAATGGGTGCAAAAATTGATGAGCTTTTGCCTCAAAATGGAAATGGTTATACTTTTCGAGTTCATGGATCAATATATCACCGGATGGGTTCCCTATTGCCAAGTGAGGATGGACAACAAATGCCAAAGTTTGCACAACTTTATATTTATGACACCGATCATGAGTTATTGAATTGCATGGGGGTTTTACCTGGGCTTTTGCCAGACTTACTACAAGAGATTCAACAAATGATGCATGATCACAATGCATACGCACAGGCCTTTATAGCAGTTTTGGTGCAAGCTTGCAACACAATCCATCAGTAGAAATAAGAATGTCCATTTTTCAGAATCGATCCACGTCTAGACGATATTCAGTTCCCACTGCAAGTGAGGTTGCTGCGATCATGCCTGGACAAGGTGATGATGATACACTTGATCATCGTAGCATTCAAGTTCGCACACGACAAGGCCATTTGATTTATATTTCTAACTTACACAAGGCATATATGCCACTATTATATGTTCTTCTTTTTCCAAATGGAGAGGATGGATGGCATACTAAAGTTCCATATGCATTTATTGATTCTCATATTAATGCCAATAATCTTGCAAATAAAGATTGTGTCACTCAAATGCAATATTACGCTTTTCGACTTCAGATTCGAGATGATACTAATGCATGTCTTTTAAGGGGTGGTCGCTTGCTACAACAATACATTGTCGATGCTTATTGTAGCATTGAACAATGTAGATTGGCTTGGTGTCGTCATAATCAAGCAACATTGCGAGTTGAAATGTATAGGGGATTGGCTGATATAGTCAATGGTTCAGATGTAGTTGATACTAATATCGCTGGGATTGGTGTGGGCAGGAGAATAGTATTTCCATCTAGCTTTACAGGTGGACCAAGATTCATGTACCAATTATATCAAGATGCTATGGCAATTGTACGTAGCAAAGGTAAACCTGATTTATTTATCACCATGACATGCAATCCTAAGTGGTCTGAAATTACAGATGCTTTGTTGCCTGGTCAAACTGCACATGATCGACCAGATTTAACTGCTAGAGTTTTTCATTTGAAACATAAGGACATGATGCAGTCAATAGTGAAAAAAGAGTTGTTTGGTAAAGTTGCTGGATATGTGTCCGTCATAGAATTCCAAAAGAGAGGCTTGCCTCATTCACATACGCTCTTGATATTAGAACCACGCTTTAAGCCACTAGAAGCACATCATTATGATAGACTGGTGTCCGCTGAGCTGCCTGATAAGGAAAGGTTTTCGGATTTGTATCGAATTATTACTAAATGTAACATACATGGTCAGTGTGGTGAGTTCAATCCAAAAAGTGCTTGCATGGTGGATGGAAAGTGTATAAAGGATTATCCAAAAAAGTTTATACATACAACTACAGTTGATAAATCTGGTTATCCTTTATATAGACGTCGAGAGGATGGAAAAACTCATAATGCTAATGGTAACCTCTTGGATAACCGATGGATAGTGCCTTACAATCCTTATTTGAGTTCCAAGTATAGTGCTCACATAAATGTTGAGGTTTGCTCGACAATTGCAGCTGTCAAATATTTGTATAAATATGTATATAAGGGCCATGATCGAGCAACCATTCGGTTTACAAGTACGCGTGGTTCTGGATCCAATGATATTGCCGTAGAAAATATTGATGCACAAAATATTGATGAGATTGAGAGGTACTTAGATGCACGATATATTTCAGCTTCTGAAGCATGTTGGCGAATATTTGAATTCAAACTTCATGATGAGAAACCCGATATTCAACGATTGCAAATACATTTACCTGGAGAGAATACTGTTTCCTTTCGTGACTATGATAACATACGTGATGTGGTGCAAAATGAAAATGCTCAAAAAACAACTCTCACAGAATGGTTTACATGCAATCGTTTGCACCCTGATGCTAACACAGTTCTCTATCAAGACTTTCCGATGTTTTGGGTTTGGAATGCACGCAAAAAAATGTGGACAAAGAGAAAGCAAGGAAACACATGTGGTCGAATATACTTTGTTTCACCTACATGTGGAGAAAAATACTATTTGCGGTTACTACTCACTGTATGCAAGGGGTGCACATCCTTTGAGGCATTGCGTACGGTTGATAATGTGGTATATTCAACTTTTAAGGAGGCTTGCATTGCAAAAGGAATGTTGGAAACAAATGATGAATGGCAAATGTGTTTGCGTGAAGCTGCATTGATGCAAACCGGTGCTCAATTAAGAAATTTGTTTGCATCCATCTTGGTATTTTGTTTGCCTGCCCGACCTGGGGCTCTATGGGAAGAGTTCTTAGGTCCGCTGACAGAGGATATAAAACATCGACTCTCCTTGCAAAATAGGCGAAATGTCGATATGCAAGATGAGGCCAATAATCATGCATTGATGCATATTCAAAAACTTTTAGATCATCATGGTCGCAAATTGACAGAGTATCATGGATTGCCTGAGGTGACAATGCAAGAGTATACAAATCCTTTGATCCTTGATGAACAACTATATGATAAAGTAGAACAAGAGAATACATTCTTAACAATGCAAGCTTTGTTGAATGATGGACAAAGAAATTGTTTTATGGCAATAATGAATGCTATTGATAGTGGTTTGGGTAAACCATTTTTCTTAGATGGCCCAGGCAGTTCCGGAAAAACATTCCTATACAAATGTTTGCTTGCAAAGCTTCGCAGTCAAGGTCGCATTGCAATAGCTACAGCATCCTCTGGTGTTGTTGCATTGCTTTTGCCACATGGTCGTACTGCCCATTCAAAGTTCAAAATTCCATTACAGGCAGATAATAATTCTACATGCAATATACCTATTCAAAGTCATCTTGCAGCATTGTTAAAAGAGGCAAGTCTTATTTTGTGGGATGAAGCTCCTATGTTGCATCGTAATACCTTTGAGGCACTGGACAGAACTTTAAAGGATATAATGCAGTGTGATATGCCATTTGGTGGTAAAGTTATTCTACTAGGTGGAGATTTTAGGCAAATATTGCCTGTTGTACCAAAGGGTACCCGTGAGGATATTGTCGGTGCTGCTATATGTTGTTCCAATTTGTGGCAATATTTCAATGTTTTGAAACTTACACAGAATATGCGGGTCGCATCAGATGAGGGTCAGTTTGTTGCATGGTTGCAAGACATTGGAGATGGAAAAGATTTGACACATACTAATAATATATTGCAAATTCCACCTGCATTGTTGTTAAAGGGAGGATCTATGCAAGACTTGATAAATTTTGTCTACTGTGAAATGAATTGTGTAATTGATTACAAAACATTCTTTAGTGGACGTGCCATTCTTGCACCTCGAAACATTGATGTGGAAATGATAAACAATCATGCATTGCAACTGATGCCGGGAGAGGTTAAACAATACTACAGTGCTGATTTTCTGGATAGAACCGAGGAGAACTCATTCCTCTATTCTGTGGAATATCTAAATTCCCTTGACCTCGGTGGAGGTATTCCTCCTCATATCTTGCTACTCAAAGTAAATGCTCCAATAATATTGCTCAGGAACTTGAATCCTTCTAAAGGTTTATGCAATGGTACTAGGTTGGTATGCAAGGCTTTCAATAACAAGGTCATTGATGCAGAGATAATTACGGGGACCAATATTGGTGACAGAGTTTTTATCCCGAGGATAACTTTCATCCCAACTACACTGGAACTTCCTTTCTCAATGAAACGCTTGCAATTCCCAGTCCGATTGGCATTTGCACAATGACAATCAACAAATCTCAAGGCCAAACGTTATCATGTTTGGGAATATATCTAAAAACCCCAGTCTTTACTCATGGTCAACTCTATGTTGCTTTCTCCAGAGTAAAGTCTCCGGATAGATTGAAAGTCTTGATTGATGAGAAAGAGGACATGGTAAATGGTACAATCAATATTGTATATAATGAAGTTTTACAGAAAGTATTGTAACCTCTGTTTTTTCAAAAGTGTAATGTTTGTTCTCTCATATTATATTTGCATAATGTTTTTATTTTAATACAATCAAAGCCTTTTTTTCTTCTTTGTTCACATATCTATAAAATGTAGTGTTGTACTTTCTTATGCTCTTTTTCAGTAGTGAGTTCTTCGTCGATGAAAAGAAAGTTTGACTTATTTTCTCTGGTTTAATACTTTAATGTTTTGATCATATCCCTCATGTATGGATAGATATTCATGATTTTATGTGAAGTTAGACGTATGTTTGTTTTACTATATGAGAACATTGTGTTTAAATTATTTCTACCATAAAAGTTATTTGATCTTTCTATCATATTATATTTGCATTAAATTTTTGGTGCAATATCATCAAATTTTATTTATTACTTTTTAATCATATATTTTTATGTTTTCTAATTTTTATTGATAGATGGCCCAAACAGTATTTGAATATTATCGTGCCTCTCCTTATCAAATGAGACTTCAAGAAGCATTGAGAACTATTGCTACGGATGCTATTATCCTGAGAACTTTGGCTAGGGTAATCTAAAGATTACCCAATGATGGATTTACTAATGGAAACACTCCTTTATATATAGAAATTCTATATTTTGGATGGATCCAATGCTACTATGTTAGACAAACAGATGTTGAGTACTTCATATCTCGGTCCCATACTAGACACATACCGAATGACTGGAGTAAATGGGAGTTTAAAGATTTATCATGTTTTGTAACTTTACATCAGTTTCATCCAAATTCCGTCGACTGCTCTACTAATGTGAGAGCTAATCATATCACGTCCCCAGGTAATACTTACCATTTTTATTAATTAGTGTTTTACTTTATAAATTTAATATTCTTATTTCTAAAGTTTTTTTTTCGTTTTTAGATGTTGCAGCACAAACTGGGGCGGGGCATGTCACAGCTTCGCCCACACATGTTCACCGTGCTAGATCCACGGTTGATAATTCATCTAAGAAGAGAAAGCTTTCTTTTCAATAGTTGATTTTCTACAATACAACTATCTTTTTGAAAACATTTTATACTTTCTTTTCCATTTACCTGTTGTCATAGTTGGAATTCTTTCAGTGATATTTAAAAATCACTTTTGCTTCAGTTATGTTTTTCAATTATTATGGTTGAGATAATCAATGTTATTGTGTTGAATTATTAGATTTTTTAATAAAGTTTAAAATTTGCAAGACTACTTGATTCATTTCTAAGTGGAAGAATGTGTGAACAAATTAAAACATTTGTGCTTCACATCCCGGCGCGAAGCGCCGAACTGAGTCTAGGCGCGGAGCGCCTAGTTGTCTATTTATTTAGATGATTGGGCTTTCGTTCCAACCTTCCACACTTGAAGGTAAGACACTCATATGGCATGCACATGGGGGAGCCTCTCGGGAGACTTTAAGCACATCTTGTAATACATATCTACATCTGCATTAGATTTATGAGTTAGCATGCTCTTTTTGTAACCAATTGGCTATTCCATAGACATATGAAAATTCTCTCGTAAAGACCATAAGCTCCTGGCAAGCATTCAACTATGTACATGTTGGAAAAGTCTTGATGTGAACTCAATGAACAATCATGTCCAGACAAAAATACTACTCTATCCATGACCCTTTTAACCACACCTCCATGGCCTCGTGACCATGAGTGACACTGATGAAACATAAATTTGTGTTTAGCTAGCTCACGGCATAACTATCTTGTCTAAATCTCCAAGCAAGAGAAACACAAATTGGCAATCTGCATGGGTTCACCTGCAACGGTATATATCTCAACCTCACTTAAATCGAAATGAATACTTCATTGACTTACAAGTTGAAAGCCTTTCCACACTAAGCCATGGTCATACAAGTGGCATGCATTGATGTTTTGTGCATAAATACATCACATAAAGTCAAGGGTACATGTTTTTGTGCAAAAATAATAATTTTCAATGAAAGAGATCGATATGCGAGATGAACAAACACATCTTGCATATCATTCCTTAATGTGTGCATGTCCATATGTAGTGCTTTGTTGCTTCTGGTACAAAAGGCACACAACTACCAAGGCCTCATTTATATTACATTGAGATCATAACATGTCATACAAATGATATATTAGCAAAAAGAACATTGAACCCACTCACTCATTGAAGCCACTTTTCCTTTTATCATGCTTTGTAGCACTTTTTTTTTGTATTTTCTTCTTATTTGTATAAAATCACCCTTTATTTCATACTTACACATGGAAATGTTTTGGGTTGCTTGTGTAACACTTGTATCTCTAACTTTTCCCCATATTTTCTAATTTAATATCATGAAACCAAGCAACCAAACAATCAAACAAGAATGAATTTGTCAACACTCATAAAAATTAATAGAAATAAAAATTACTTCAATGTTCATGAAAGCTTGTGTAAAACACACTTGAGGAGAGTTTAGATAAGAGGTTGGAGGAGCTATTGATGCCACCACGAAGCTATTGACACTCCCCTTGGATCTCTTTAATATATATCCACCCTCGTACTTGCATTTTGCACCCTCTTATATCATTGAATTGCTTCCCATGCATGCCCACAAGAAAGAGGCAGAGGAGGGAGAGAGAGAAATAGAAAAAGATTAAAAAAATCTTGAAATCACAGCCATGTTTGAAAATGAAGATGCATTGTTGTTCAAGATGATGAAAATGATGTAGGAGAAGAAGGATCTCTCTCTCTCTCTCTCTCTCTCTCTCTCTCTCTCTCTCTCTCTCTCTCTCTCGGGGGTCCACATCGACATCTCCATGCTCTACATTGGTTCTACACACAATGTGGATTGACCATTAATCTTGTGAAAACAAACTATATCGTGAGGAGGTGGAGAGTGAGTAGCACTATATCTATAAATGTAAGGCCTACAATACAGTTTAGGTGAGATACACCACACTATTTAAATGAGACACCTCCCTTAGACTAGTCATGGAATCCCTAAATCAATGATACTTGGGCCAATTCCTACTTTAGTTCTAAAGGCTCTACACATCACTATTCCAATTAGGTATCTTGCAAAGGGGGGGACAATCATAACTCACATATTTTTTCTAGAGAATGACCACACACACTACACTTACACAGAGAGGGGTGACAATCCATACAATTGAGGAGATAAGAGTTGTGCACAAACTAAGGTGTAGGGTTACCACACACAAAGACTAAATTAGAGAGATGGTGGAGATCCATCAATGACATGAGGAGCATGTGAGAGAGTTGAGGGTTAAGTCGAGATGCTATCTATATACTCTTTCATCAAGGACATGTGACATCTTTTACCCACCATCGATCCCTGACTGAATGGAGCTAGATAGGATGGCATTGTATCAATACTCAGTCGTCACACAACTAGTCATGTTGTGCTCCACCCACCCACCTCCTTTTTCATTGTATCCTTATATGGGCATCATATTGTATTAATACTAAGTCACACAACTAGTCATCTTGTGCTCCACCCACCCACCTCCTTTTTCATTGTATCCTTATATGGGCATTGTATTGTATCAATACTTAGTCACACAACTAGTCATGTTGTTGTGCTCCATCCACCCACCTCCTTTTTTGTTTGATCCCTATATGTGCATTGTATTTTACATCATTTTACACTTTTCTTTGCATTGTATATCATCAATTACCATTTAGCACATCACACTTTGATATCTAGTGACTATTAACATTATACATGGTCTTGTCTCATAGGCTATTTTCAACCTTAGTAGTAGATCTCTCTCTCTCTCTCTCTCTCTCCATACCCATGCACATGTGTCTACACACAAGGGAGGGGGGTATCACCTTATAGATGCAATTTTTGAAACCCTCTCCCAATCTTAGTTTTTAATCAAGTTTCATGAAAGGCTTAATAAGCCTCTTACACCATAGCTTTTTCTTGTAATGTTTCAAAAAACCCTAACAAGTCTCAACATCCTTCTTCTTTCCTTCTACATCCCCAACCATAAGGTTCCTCGTTCTATTTTCCCTTTGTTCTAGATATTAGAAGTGTCAAGGAGAGAGTTGAGAGGTGGGAGAAAGAAGAGCAGAGAAGAGAGAATGAGTGACAAGGAGAGAGAAAGATTAGAAAGATAGGAAAGAAGAGAGAGAAGCCATGGAAGCTGTGAACAAGGAGGAGAGGTGAGAGATAGTAATTGTATTATTGCCAAAGGATATCAAAATTTACATATCTCATACCTTTTATACCTATGTCAATGTTACAAGGTATTATTGATAATTTCACACCAAAATATATATTCCCAACTTCTTACAATCTATATGTGTCCAAAGGTTTTTGTCCACAAAAATAAACTTACAATGGCTGAGAAGGATGGATAAAATAGAGTACTACTTTGATTTCAGCTATAGAAAGTATGGGAAATGAATGAAGAATTGAAGATATATTGACTGAAATGAAGACATTAAGGAAAGCCTCAACTGTATACATGATTCATATTTCTTCAAAAAGAAATTGGAGCCTTTAGATATTCAAGAAACACGCTCAAGAATGAATAGATAGCTTGCTATAAGAACATACATTGCTGAGTAAAATCTGCCATAACTTTTGATAGAAGCATCCAAATGAAGGGTGCCACTTGTTAAAACATAGCTATTGAAGAGTACTTTGATCACGTAGGTGCCATATTTTTGAAAGTTAGGTAGAACAAATTTTTTTATAAAATAGACTGCTATCTGAACCCGACCTGAACCCTGTCTACACCATAACTGACTCCACTATAGCTATGTCTTAGCCACCATTAATGTATCTCATAGGTAAGGAAACTCATCTAATATAGTTTCAGGCCTCCAAGAAGCTTCTTCAGGTGGCAAACCGCTCCATTTGATCAAATACTCAATGATAGAATAAGAGCAAAGCTTCTTGTCATGTTGACCTATGATCTCCTCAAGGATGTACTAAATAAGACCTTCTTCATCTATAGGAGACAACTCATCAACTATATCCGCATGAGTACCATAAAAGGGCTTGATCCAGCTAACATGAAACACATTATAAATCTTAGTAGAAGAGGGTAGTTCTAGTCTATATGATGTCTCCAATGCTCTTCAGGATCTTGTAGGATCCATGAAAAACATGTGATCAAGCATGTTACTGGATCCATCCTTCAAAGTAGAGTAATGGGACTTAAGTACTTTTAGCAAAACTAATTCTCCTTCTTGGAACTCTAAAGGTTGCCTCTTCTCATTGGCATACATCTTAATTCGATCTTGGATATTCCTAAGATTCATCTTACATTATTAAAGAAGAGTCTACATTCTTTTCAATTCTTCTACGTCACGAGGGTTGATCTTAGCCTCGAAGGGTGAAACTCTAATATTAACATGAGTGGAGTTATTATAGACAAACTCAACCAAATGCAATCGTGAATCCCACATATGTTGCACATCATGATAGAAATGGCAAAGGTAAGCCTCCACCAACCACTTATTTACCCTTTTTGTCTAGTCATCAGTCTATGGGATGATAGGTTGTAGAAAGAGCCACCTTAGTATCGATGGAGTTGAATGCTACTTGCCAAAAATTGTTAATGAACTTTGAATCCCTGTCATTCACTATCACATGTGGTAATCCATGTAATCTAAAGATTTGTTCCATAATTGATTAGCTGCCTGTGAAGAAGTAGTAAATTATGTCTTTCGTAGGAATGAAATGGGCCCGAGGGGTTTACCTATAAAAATCATCTATATAACATGCATTCAAAGGATATTAAGAAATACCCTTTCTTTATATGGTATAAGGCCTTACGATTACCCATTTTACTTTACTAAACTTACATTTTTTCTTCAAATTCTAATTAAAAATTTCATTTTGTAATTATAATCCTATAAATTTTACTAAATATAATACCCTTTGTTTTGAACTCACATGGTATCTTACATATTCTATAAAGTAGACCCCTCGAGGAAAGGGAAAATAGGCTGCTTTGCTAAGTCTATCCACTACCACATAGATACTATTCCATCCCTTTTTGGTAGTACGTAAGCTACTAGTGAAATCCATGGTAATATGCATCCAATTACCCTCAGGAATAGGTAATGGGTACAATAAAAAACCTCGCTTATGGGTATTTTCCTTATTTTGCTAACAAGGTATACATTTCATAATAAAAGTGACCGAGCTTATCATCTGACAAATAGGCCTCTTGTACTTCCTCAATCCAATCATCATGTAGCTCAATCATAGTTGAAATTTTATATGCCCTCATCTTGGAAAGAGAATCAGCTATCACATTGTCCTTACGTCTTGTATGAGTGATGCCAAAATCATAATTTTGTAGAGTAACTATCCACCTATGCTACTTAGAAGTAATGTTTGGCTGAGTAAGGAAATACTTTAGGACCTTGTGATCACTTTGAACTTTAAATTAGCTGCCATACAAATAATGGTGCCACTTCTTTATTGCATGTAGAATAGCCAACATCTATTGGTCAAAGACATTCATAGCCATCTCCTTATATGTAATCTAGCGACTTTCAAAGGCAATAGCTCTACGCTCCTGTAGCAAAACAACCCTTGTGCCATGGCCACTGGCTCATTGTATGAAAAAATCCCTAGAGAATCTAGGCATACCAAAATAGAAGCAAAAAGTAAGGAATTTCTTTAACTAGTTGAAGCTACTATTTGCAAGTGCATCCCAAAAGAAAGCTTCCTTCTTTAATCTATCAGTCAAAGGAGCTACTACACCACATAATGCTTAATGAATATGCAAGAATAAAATGACAATAGATCAAGAAATTCTCTAAGTGAAGTAGTGGTGGTAGGTGTAGTCCAATCTCTAACACACTACACCTTCTTAGTATCAACATGTATCTCTTTCTCACTAACAATATGGCCCAAGTACTTCACCTTATTCTACATAAAAGAACATTTTTCTCCTTAGCAAAGAGTCTATGATGCCTCAATACATAAAAAACCTTCATTATATGTGATAGATAATCTTGTAGTATCTTATTGTAAATCAATATGTTATCGAAGAAAACAAGGACAAACCGAAAGAGGAAAGGTTGTAAAATCTTATTCATCAGACTCTGGAAGGTAGCTAGAGCATTAATAAGTCCAAATAGAATTATCAAGAAATAATATAATCCATGATCAATCCTAAAGGTGATTTTAACTTCATTACCCTCGCACATACAGATTTGATGATATCCTAATCTCAAGTAAATTTTGGCAAAGAACCTAACCTCCTTGAGCTTATTAAGCAAATCATCTACTCTAGGGATTGGATACCTGTTCTTCAGCGTGATCTTATTTAGATCCCTGTAATCAATACACATCTAAAAGGATTCATCTTTCTTCTTCACTAACAAGATCAAAAAGGCATATGGGGAAGAACTAGGCTCAATAAACCCCATCTTTAGAAGCTCCTTGATTTGCTTGGCTACTTCTTTGTACTCACATTTAGACAATCGATAGGGTGGCTTATTGATGACTGGCTTTAAATGTGGCTCCAAATCTATAGGGTGATCTATTGCTCTCTTAGAAGGTTATAAAATAGGTACTTCAAACAAATCCCTATACTCTTCAATGAGAACTTTCAAAGCTAGAAATCAGTGGTTTGGAAAGACAATGCAGTCTTTCTACGACCTGACTTATTCACAAAACTATGCATACTGTCGCTGTCTATCAAGATAAACACATCCTTCCCATGAATGATACCCATCATATGGAGTATATTAGGGCTCTTATAGAACCTATCTAAGTATTCAGGGAGATGGAACAAATAGTGGTAGTAGGTATCTGTTCATGAATCCCTCTTGGATCATAAGGAATACTACCACTAGGATCAAAAGGAAAAGTGTGAGCATGATCATAAAACTATTCTTGCCCAAATTCCTCCTTAACATCCTCATGTTTAGTGGTAGCCATAAATGCATTTGCCTCATCATTATCATCCTTTGAATCTTCAAAGATTAACATACTACAGATCTTGTCTTTTGCATTATTGTACACACACTTTGTTGCATGATCACATGTATACTTCTCAGCACATTTGAAACACAAGCCTTTTTCTTTCCTTTCTTTGTGTAGGTCCATAAGAAAAGACTTTTTAAAACCTTCAGATGAACAAGGTGGAAAATCTAGAAAATCTAAAGCAGAAGACAAGGCCAAGGACAAAGTGAAACGGAAGATGAAGGTGCACCAAGAAAAACCTGGAAACACAAGAAGTGCAAAAAAGTCCTAAATCAAGGAGAGAGGCGCACAAGAAAAAGTACAAGTTAATACATTTGTAAAAGAGTGCAAGGCACACGATGATTTATTTTGTAAAAGAGTACCGGGCTCACCCATGCAAATTGTAAATGGTTAGAGACATGGGTTGAGGCCATGCCAATAGGGAAGAGGAGGAGAAGGGTTGGAGGAATGGCCCGAACCAAAAAGGGGATGAACGCCCAAAGGGAATTAGGGTTAGGATTTTGTATAAAAGGCAAAAAGTGAATGAAGAAGCTCATTCTTGTGTGTGGCCAAAAGTAACTCTCTTCTTCTTCTTCTTTTTCTTCTTGGTCTTGCTTGCTTGAGCTTGTGCTTGAGAGAGGGAGTGTGAGAGTGTGAGGGAGTGAGTGAGTGAGGGTGAGGGACCATGGTGGAGAAGCTCTCCATCTTCTCCTTTTTTTTTTCTCTTCTCTTGTCTTGCTCGCGGCAATGAAGCTTGGAGCATGGAGCTTGAGGATGGAGCTCGCTTAAAGCTTGCACTTGGATCATGGACCTACCAGAGTGCTTGGGAGAGGAGGTGACTTGATCGGACATGGATGTAAGCTCACTGCATTTATAGAGAGAATGATAGCGCATTGGCTATGTGAGAGATAGCCATTAGTGCTCAGCTTGAAATGCTTGAAAGAATAAGTGGTATGTGGGTCTTGGCGGTTGAGCTTGAGCTCGCCTCTACATTTTGGTTCCATTGCCAAGACAAACGAATTCAAGCCTTGAGTGCTTACGTGGTTCGAATTGAGCATTAAAGTAGGGTTTTCCCCGAATCGGAGCTTGAGCTAGATAGGTAGGAAGTGAGGGAGTTTGAACAGGTATTCGATCTCCTTAGCAAGTAAGTTTTTGGTTTTTTGGATTTGAAAAAGTGGATTGGAGTAGTGTAGGTGTTTGCTTTGTGATTTGGATGCATTAGGGTAGGAAAAAACAAAGAAAAAAAGAAAAACAAGCATTAGGATTTCTCCTATCATAGTAGGGCAAGAGGGTTTGATTTGTTTACCATTTTGTATTTTGGAGTTTATTTGCTATTCTAGGTATATACAATCCTTCATTAGGGTTTATTTTTACATTAGAGTATATACAATCCTTGGAAACTCATCCATAGGAATTAGACACTATTACCAGAGTTCGATTCCTAGAATCGGAATCGGACGGCGGTTCGACTTTCAAACTCGGATACCTTGAAAACTCGTCTAATCAAACACATGGGACTCATCCAATTCGGACACACAAAAATCAGACCAACTCATAATTGGCCCACCAAAAATTGGCCGTCCACCCAAGAGATTTGGCTAGTTCGATTTTGAAAATCAGACAAACCAAAATCGACGAAGTCCAGAACCCAATAGCGGATGAAACCCAAAATCGGCTGAAGCTGATAATTAGCCTGTTCAATTCTGAGAATCGGACGATTGAGAATCGGACGATTGAGAATCGGCGAAGGCTGTATCTGAAAAAGAAACCATAAAACCACAACTAATTGACCCTGCCAATAAACACATAGACCGTAGCCCAACCGAGTAGGATGACACAACATAAATCCTAGCAGACCCAAGAGAGGCCAGTGATCGTACTTAGAGCCAAACTAGGCTAGAACGAAGAGAGCCGAGTGAACATGATAACTATTTCTTTGCATTTGCACACCACTCTGATATGAACACTTGAAGCACACTGAAGAAAGTTGAAAGCCTGATTTCGCACCATGCACAGAAAAGACACCACACATGCAGTGAGTGAATATAAGTTGAGGATTGGTTGGAATAAAAAGAAACACACTCAGAGATTATAACAAAATGAACCCACCAATAGGAAACGACCCCAAACATAGAATGGAACCTTAGACCATGAAACCACCAAGAAGGGCAAGAAGCAAGCGCCATTGGAACCGTAACTGTCCCCGACTTGCTCAACCTCATAGGCAGCCTCGCGGACCAAGAAACCATCAGCATGGCAAGAACAAGCACAAAATTTGGAAACGATGAGCTAGATATAAGAGATTTCCCGATCAAGATCCAACAAATGATAGAGGGCAATATGACCTGCAAGTGAAGATAGATCATCAAGGTAGGATATCCTAAGAGATCATAGCCGAGCTCGAGGAAGAGAGAAAACTAGCACGACAGGCACTGTAGTGCATGGCAGCATACAATCAAGAGCAGTGAGCTAGGAACTTGCAGTGAGACATGGAGATGCGAGAGGCCCATCAAATACTAGCTCTAGCCAATAGGAGAACTGAACAAGACCAAACACAGAGAGGGAGAGAGTGTTAGAAGCAGATCTTATGTTGAGTGAGCTTCTTATGAGGCGACTCCTAGAAAACACTACTGTAGAGCAGAGTGGAGCAGCTTTGGCAACCTCATTGCTAGTAGGATTAGGAATCAACCAAGACTCCAGGAACTAGTAAAAAATCCCCGCAGTCACAAAACAACTAGATAAATATCAACCTAGTGACGACCCGTATAACTTTATAGAGCAATTCGAGCAAGTCTATGAGGCAAATGGCTTCACTGACCTCGCTCAACGTGCACATGCTTTTGGCTTATGCTTAGGAGATAAGGGTAGAACGTGGTATACTAGCTTAGACACGGTGGATAGGACCAACTTCAATAACCTCAAGAACCTCTTCATCAAGAGATTCTCTGAGGCAAGATATTTCGATAATCTCATAGTCAGATTGATGAATGTCGAGTAAAGGGACAAGGAGGACATTAGGGACTACATTACTCACGTGCGAGTCTCTTTAAGAGGATCCCGACCAATGAACAACCAATGAAGAGAGATTTATCCATGGTGTTTATCAATGGAATCCATAGTGAAGAGCTCTATAAGGCCTTAGCAGGCAACTCAAGTTTGTAGAGGGATGCGCTTGCCAGAGTCTTTGAAGAAGCTATATGAGTGGATGATCAACTAAAGGAGAGAAGCTCCAGGAGTATGAATCGAGATGAGGATAGGTCTAGAACTTCAGAGAGAGCCACTCTGTCTAGCGAATGATCAAGCCAGACCACGCAAGACAAGGGAAAGGCCATTGACTAGAGCCAAGAGCTGGCCGAGATGAAAATGGAGCTAGCTAGATTGTAAGAACTAGTGAGGAGACCTACACGGTCTCATGTCCAGTATGTGTATTGTGGCAAAAACCACCTTCTAGCCGAGTGTCAGGACCCTAGGTCTCGACCTTGTGCTGATTGTGGTAGGTTCGGCCACAACGCCATGCATTGTAGGCTACCAAGGAGAATCCCATACCCACAAGCCTACCACCAACCATACGTAGGGAACCGACCACCAAACTTCTTCGAGAGGGGAGGCACATTGGCTCTTCCGGAATCTAATAACACTAAACCAACCATTCCTAGGATGGAGATCAATCCCACAGGTATACTTAGGCCACTAGGCCCTTCGTAACCCATCCCACCGAGCGACGCTCTAGTCCACTATGTGGAGGAGCCAAGTGAAGAGGAAGCCTATGTGAACCCTTATGTCTCATATGATGAAGAAGGCAACCCAATCCTTATGGATTATAGATTGGTGCTGGTGATGGCATTAAGAAGAGGTAGGGGTAGAGGCTTGGGTTAGTAATCCCAAGACCTGATTACCTATTGGACATGAGGATATCCATGCCACATCTCTTTGCGTTGCCTCGAGAGGGAGCCAACTAATTGAGAGAAGGTAGACCTTAGGTGTGTGGATTGTGAAATCATTCACTTGTTTGTAGATTTCCCTAAGTGAAAACCAATCACTAGCTCAACAATCATACCATCAGTACCATTGGGGATGTTTGGAGTTGAAACCTTGATGGGGAGGCTACGCCCATCCCATTGCATGTGATGAACCGAGCACAAACAAAACAAGCCGGCATATCACTACCAGGACCCAGTAGATTAGACGCTGCCTCAATAGGGAAAAAGAGCCACATGTGAAGAAGGAAGAAGGTTGAGGCAAAAGTCACACTCAAGATTGAGAGTGCTACAATGTTGCCCAAGGGCAAGAAAGTTACGGATGCAGAAGTGGAGACATCCGCTCCAAAGACGACACAGAAGGGGAGTGCACGAGTTAGCAAATATCCTGACCAAAGGCACCAACTTGAGGCAATAGACAAGGCCAAGGAGTGGGTAAGAGAAGCCCAACAACACCTAAAAGATGTTGAGCTTATCTTGGAGGACGATCTTGATGACCTCTCTAGTGCAAGCACACCAGTTTCACCAATGCGCATGGGGACAAGAGATGGTATTGCACCTCAAGCAGCTCCTCTTAGGCAAAGCATGAGAACAACAATGCAACAAACTGGTCAATGCCATTAGCTAGGGAATGCAGAGTTAGGAGAGAGGCTAGCGGCTAGCAATCTTCTTACGACACTAGTCAACATCCATGTAACTCTAAGCTTAGGAAGCTTGCTTCGGCAAGACTTGACACTATGGCAACAGCTAAAGCAATGGATAGAAGGACCTATAGAGTCATGAGCACTCGGCTTGCATGACAATGACGCAATCATGTAGATACCTAGTCTAACACTGCACTCAATGCCCAAATCCTTACATGAATGCTTTCTGGGAAGACACATAGATGCATACTGTGTTACTAGTCTTGGCATTAGGAGATGCCACGAGAAATGGGATTGTAGACATGGGGCAGGCGTAAGTGTGCTTAGCCATGCAATGCTCTAGGCTTGGGGTAACCTACCTATTGAGAATGGTAGGTTCAACGTCACACTGGCCAATGGAATAAAGGTGAAACCATTCGGAGTGTTCAAGAATTGGCCATTGAAGATTGTAGGAGTGCAAATTCCAAGTAGACTTCATTGTCATGAAAGGTGTGGACTACGATATCTTGCTAGGCCGACCTTGGATGAGGAATGCACGAGTCATAGAAGATTGGGGTAATGGTCTAATCTTCTTAGGCAATCAAATGAAAGCTGTGAGAGTGGAGATGAACACTTGGAAGACTACATTAGTTGACTTACAGGCCATCTCTACTCTATTGAAAGGTGATACTCCAGTTAGGGAACCGTACATGCCGCTAACAAAGTACATCCCATGTCCGGAGGATGAGCAAGATTGGATGCATGTGCTTTCCATTATTGATCTGCCATTCTTAGACGATGCATGCAGTTAAAGGAGGAAAGGAGGCAGTAGACCAAGGAGTTAGAAGCTAAAGAGCAGAAGAAACTGCAAGACCTACCAAAGAGATTCATGATTTCAAGAAGAGCAATAGAGTAGTGATCTTGCTAGGAGCCAAATGACAAGGGTAAGCAAGTGAGCCAATAGATGGACCAGCCCCACAGTCAAGGAGGTTGATCTAGCCAAGGAAGGGGAGACACCTCAACCTATCTTTATAGCCAATGACTTGACCAAGGAGGAGGAAGAGAGTCTCATTGCTCTCTTAAGAGAGTACATAGACGTATTCGCTTGGTCTCTTGATGAGCTAAAAGGGATAGATCCGAGTGTAGTGACTCATAACATCCCTATGACATCGGATGTAACACCAATCAAACAGAGATCATATCCTATGAATCCCAAACACGTGCATGTTGTGAAGAAGGGGGAAATAGACAAACTAATGCAAGCTAGGTTCATCTATGAAATTGAGCACACGGACTGGGTTTCACCCATTGTCATCGTTATGAAAAAGAATGGAAAGATTAGAGTGTGTGTCAATTATAAGAAGGTTAATGCTACCGCGAAGAGAGACAATTATCCACTACCGTACATAGGGCACATGCTAGAAAGAGTTGTGGGTAAAGAAGCCTACAATTTTTTGGATGGCTTCTCAGGATACAACTAGGTGCAAGTGCATCCTGAGACAATAGGCATAAGACTACATTCACTACTGAGTGGGGTGTCTTTGCCTATATAGTCATGCCCTTCAGGATGACTAATGCACGAGCCACATTTCAATGACTCATGTGTGCCATTTTCAAGGACATGCCTAGAAGTATTTGTAGATGATCTTTGTGTCCATTCCAACTGGCAGGAACACCTAGATAAGCTCCGTGCTATCTTTGAATGATGTTGATTATATCATCTCTTGTTGAACCCCATTAAGTGCCAGTTTTGGATAAAGCACGGCTGCATTCTAGGGCATGTGCTATCAAAGAATGGCATTGTCACGGACTTCTTGAAAGTCAGGGTGATTGTTGACTTTCCACCCCCAATTGATTATAGGGGAGTTCAATGCTTTTTAGGCCATATAGGATACTACTGGTGGTTTGTGCTAAACTATGCATCGATTGCTAGACCTCTTTACAAACTACTCATAGTATTCAAGTGGACCGAAGAATGCCAGTGCGCATACAAGGAGTTGAAAAAGGCTTTGACAATAGCACCTATCTTAAGAGCCCTAGATTGGACCATAACCTTCCATGTGCATATTGATGCTTCAAACTTTGTTGTGGGGGTGGTGTTGTGCAAGCCTGGTAAACACAACTTAGATTATCTTGTGAGCTTTGCTAGTAGATAACTCATGGATATGTAGATGAACTACTCCACTAGGGAAAGGGAAAGACTAGCCATGGTATTTGCTGTGAAGAAATTCTGGCCATGCCCTTCACTTTCTTTGTTGATCATCAAGCATTGCTCTATCTAGAATAAACCATGCGCTATAGGATGCATTGCTCGATGGTTGCTTTTGCTTCTTAAATTTGACTTCTGAATGGTGGTACACAAAGGGAAATAACACTACATGACTGATCACATGTTCGCATACCCACTAGAGAAACCGTTGGACAAGGTATAATGGATGACTTGTTGGATGCAGACCTCTTTAACTTGTCTAGCAAGAGAGATTTATTTAGAGCTGATTTAATACCATACTGGGCAGATGAAATAATCCAAGTGCTAGAGCACGGACTACCTAAGAGACTCATTGAGAAGGCTCCACTATCTCATCCTCAAGATACAACCGTATCAACTCATATCTCGTCAACTCTATAGGCTAGGATAAGATGGCTTGTTGCGTAGATGCGTATGTTAGCATGAGATGCATGATGTGCTCACAGAGGCCCATGGTGGAATTGCGGGAGGACATTTCATTGGAGACACGACATCTCGCAAGGTGCTTTAGTCTCAACTGTGGTGGCCCACCCTTTTTCATGATGTAAGAAGATTTGTGAAGCATTGTGATGAGTGCCAACAAACCAAGGTACTTGTTTGGAAGGACAAAATGGAGATGACCCCTATTATTGCAAGACAACCATTCGAAAAATGGGGAATAGACTTCATTGGGCCCATTAGTCTAGTAACACAATACTCACGAGCCAGATATATCATAGTTGCCATGGATTACCTTATGAAGTGGGCCGACGCTCGAGCTACTAGAAAGAATGACGCTAGAACCATAGTCAAGTTTCTTCGGGAACAAGTTATCTCACGATTCAACTATCCCATCGAGTGTGACCAAGGCATGCACTTCATCAACGAAGTGATTGTCCACCTCTTGTCCACCTTCTTGATCATACATCAAAAGTTCTCACCCTATTATCCTCAAGCAAACGGTCAAGTAGAATCCACAAATAAAATTCTAGTAAACTTGTTGACCAAGGTTGTCTCTGCGCCTCGCATAGTGGGGCTGGGACAACAAATTGATGGCAACACTATGGGCCTATCGTACAGCCTATAAAACAGTTGTGGGACAAACTCCTTTCGGGCGACTGACCTATGGTACAGAAGCTATTCTACCAACAAAATTCTTCGTTCCTAGTCTAAGGGTAGCCATCCAGGAGAGATGCAAAGGAAGGGAAGAATGGATGGATCATCTGGCTGAGTTGGAGCACTTATTCAAGACTCGGCTTCTGGCAACACATGCATTGATTTGTGAGAAGGCATGAAGGAAAAGCCGGTTTGACAAGCATGTCAAACATTGGGACTTTAACCAGGGCGACCTTGTACTATTGTATTCGGTAATGGGGCATAAGAAAAAGATGAAGTTCAGAGGCTTAGGACCTTTTAGAATCTGTGCCATCAACTGAGTAGGTAATGTGGAACTAGAAACCCTAGACGGTGAGGGCATATGTTTTTTCAACGGTAGTCACATCAAGAGGTACTATCCTCCAACTCATCCACTCCACAAACCCCTGATGTTGGAACCCCCTATCAATGCCAGAGTTGCCACCCTCACAGAGATAGAAGATGAGGATGAAGAAGTTGTAACACCTGCCTACTTGCATATAATGGTCACTGCTCAGAACATGACCTCGTTTGACACATTGATAGATGAAGGAGTTGATTGTAACATTCTAACCCACAATCATTGGACCCAAATCAGCCCACCACAACTACAACCCAAAATGTAAAGCTTAGTCCTTTTGGGAGTCAATTACATGCACTTTTGGGAAAGTGCAACGTCGCAGTCTCTATCGAGTTTGAGAGCATACCCATAATCTTTTATGTGTTGCCGAATGCAAAAGATGTGGGTAAGGAATCACTGCTAGGATGCATGTTTTAAAAACATACCCATTGTCATGTTGATTATGAGTCGCAGCGCATCCACCTTGCCATTGGCAATGTATGCATAGTGATGGCTTTTAGCAAGGGTAGCACAACTCTATCAAAGACCGCAAAGCCACCAATAGAAACATCCACAACTAAGTCTAAAAAGGGGGGTGGTGACTTGTCACAACCCGTCGAGTCTCAACACCAACGCAGCACCGCAAGTGGAACCAAGACCCATGAACCCAAGTTGAAATGGGTCCCTAAACATCAAAGACCACCACCTCGAAGTACTCAAACACGACATCACAATGCTAGGAACCCGTACTCAATAGCTAGGAGACAAAGAAGACATTATGGGCGTAAGAGAACGATCAAACCGAGATGGATCCCTAAGATCCTATTGCACGTGCAAGGTTATTATGAGGGCAATATGTAGATATGGGTACCTAGAGCCAAGATTGCCAATGGCACCCTTCAACCACAATCCTCAAGCTTGACCATGCAAGATCGAATGATAAATCCAGAACCAAAACCACCAATAGCTCAAGCTTCTAATCCTGTCCAACACAAGACCACTAAGTCTAGAGAGCCTCAACTAATCTATCGGCCAAAACCACAGCATGCTATCCCTAAACCGCCCCAACCTAGCACTGCTAATGTCCCCAAGCCCTCTCAAATGCTTGAAAATAGAGACTCAACATCATAGACTATCTCTAATATCCAAGAGGCAAAGCCGCACCCACAAGACACCTCAACACCGCCGACACCAGCTGCTGCAGACCTGTCTAGCCTAGTCAAACTCATTGTAACCTCGCTAATCAATCCTTACTTTGACCTACAAATTTGGTTGAGAATATGGGGGATGACTTAGTCACTTGTATTCGTTGCTTAGATGCCACCTGCATGACACTTACTAAAAGCTATGACAGGCTATACTTAGGTCTCTTAGATGAACCTATGGCCACCGAAATGCATACATTCCCTTGCTCTTGGGAAGAATTATGATTAGTATTCATTAAGGCCCCACAAGCAGCTGAGGAGTTAATTTCCACCGAGATATCCTTAGAACAAGCTTGCAAACAACGCCTTATCACCTTAGACAACAAAAGTACAGTCTCAGTCCACAACTCACAAGGTGAAAGAGTTGCAGCACCTCACTAAAAGCAATTTTGCCTTCTTGAGCAAATGGTACACTCTTCGCATTCAATGGGAATAGAGAGGCTCCCAAATCATGACTCACGCTGAGGAGAGATGTGCAATAAAAACCTTAGAGTATGACCCAACTTATGTAACTCTAACCTCATATAGGGTTTTGACCATCATTCTCAATTGACCCCTAGAGGAACACATCATGACCCATCCTTATTTAGACTGCATTCTCTTCAAGGAGGAGTTACACATTGCTAGCAGAATCAACTCTGGTGACTTCCTAATGGATGTTCTAACCTACATCACTCAGATAGGCATTTGACCTTTCGACATGGACCGCTATGCTACCCTTGAGTCCCAAAAAATCGTCTTCATCAAAGAAAGGGGCTAAACGGCAAATTAAGTTTCGGATGTGCAATTCAAACTTCTATGCATGACTCATGTGAAAGTAATGCCCCACACGTGCTGAATGCACTTAACCCTTCATTCTCCAATCCTAGGAAGGATTTTTGTCAAATTTGGAGAGGAGGGGGCAAGGTGAGGAAAAATCAAACCAAACAATAGAATAAGTGTAGAAAAAAAAAACAACAAAACATAAAGTGGAAGGAAGGGCAAAACAATGCTATACTTACGCTTGCTTGGAATGTATGAATGGCATAAAAGAAAAGTCTTTGTCAATATTAAGGAAGCTTGTCATTCTTGTCACTCCACAATGTAAAATTACCTCAATAACAAACTAATGAAAAGCCATTTTTGCCATGCAAGAGTCGAGAATGGCAGCACACAAGGGTAAGGGACACCTCTTTCCTTTTATCAATGATGAGTGCCACAGATACGGCATCGGATTTGAGACCCGCAGCTACAACCAACTCAAGTTCCGAAGTGTCACTAACCTAGAAGAGTTGGTGGCCAGGGAACCAACAGCAAAGCAAGTTGTGGATCAATGCAACCTAACTAGATATGTAGAGAAGTTTGGGCAAGAGATCGACCACCAAAAGTGTTCAGATTTCTTGAGGACTTATGATGCCAGGATGGATGTTGGAAAAGTGAAGATAAGACAAGGATGAGAGATTAAGGAGATGGAAGTGAAACTCAACCTAGAACTAATTGAATGATCCTTAGTATTGGTTCACAAGCCCGAAAGAAGACCGAAAAGAGATGTGTACTCCATGCTACAAATGGATAAGGACAAGGTACACAACAATGATGGCATCACCTTGGAAGATGTGCTAGATAGGAGATAAAAACACATGCCAAGCTAGAACATACCCTCTTCTCTAGCGTGCGATACAACACAATAATGCATAGAATCACTATCCCCATGTTGGAAAGTGTGGCAGCTAGGGCCTTGGATGAAGTAAACTTGAACTCGTATGTGTGAAAGACAATCTAGGACTTAGCTAAGGCACTATCAGCAAGGCAAGTAGGAGGAGAATCCCCAACATCAACCATAGAAAATGAATAGGGGGGAGCCGAAGCCCACAAGGAATAATAGGACAACATGGAGAGAGTTACTAATAAAAAGGAGAATGACCAACCATCTTAACAACAAAAGAGCGAGAGGGCAATCCGTGAGTAGCAAGGCTAAAAAATTGTCAAGTCAAGGGGAGACGAAAAAATTACACTCTCAAAATCCCCATAAAAGGAACTCGATCCACCTCCAAAGAAAACAGAGAGCTGCAAAGGGTGGAGGAGGAATCGAAGAGACTAGAAGAAGAGTGCAAGAAAATGCCAAAAGAGGAGGAAGAATGACTAAGGCAAAAGGGAGGAGGAGATGGCTCTAACGAAGATGGAATCAAAGATTTAGCCTACAAGTTGGCACATTGCTGCAACATGGACTCCATGCCATGATACCTCAGCCTAACATTGGCTTAGAAGTAGAGTAGCAATGTGCTTCCCTAATCTCAACTAGGTGAACCTCATAGGAACTCTCCTTGCTAGGGCTTGGGGAGCCAAAATAGCAAATGTAGCCGCCTCAACAAGAGCCATTCGAGCTGGTCCAGGAAGAAGAGCGTGACTCTAAATCAGATCAACAAAAGAAAGAACGAGTATAGGAACCAAGCCCCCTTCGTGGCCACAATAAGTATAGTCATAAGAGCAAAGGGCTCCATGCCAAGCCATTCATTCCTTGGTAAATCTCTTAGACCCCCTCGAAATGTAACTACTGTAGAGTATAAATCTCTTAGGTCCCCTCGAAATGTAACTACTATAGAGTATCAGGATGATGTCTAGCCTGCCCCCTCCCAATGCATCTCCAAAAAAGAGAGAGAGAGAGAGAAAGAAAATAAAAAAGAAAAAGAAAAGAGAAAACAAACAAAAGACCCACACAAAGCAAAAGGAAAGGAACAATGAGCTTTTCCATGTATATGAGAGTTCCACAAACACTATACCTAGGGATCCTCAAGTTAGGCATGTTCGGTGGCATTGGTCAACCACCCCCTAGCCCTTCTTATCCCCCCACTTCACACTTAGAGCACATCAAGGGCAGGACACCTAGGGAGTTTGTGCTATGGTTAGATCTGTCTCCCTAAGCAACACCCACAATACCTCCCCTGTACACAAACTAGGTCCTCAAGTATGGGACAACACCACATGCTTCATTGAGGTTCGACCCAACTCCTAGTTTCACTAGCACAGACACCATGCAACAATGCATAATGAGGTAGACACACCCCCAAGTAGTGCACTTCCTTTTTCTTTTTTCAGGTATACTCAACAATGGCGATTAACCACTGACATTGAAGGCCCCCACTATCCGATCAAATCTAATCTCGACCTCTGCAATCTAATCTCGGCGTCAATGAACTCAATTATGCTACATCACGTTGTCAAAATGACAACTGATGTCTCAAGAAGCCTTCAAGTGTACTTCTCCTCAACATTGATAAATTTTCCTACCCCATTGAACCCTCGCTTCATCCACACATTGCTATGAGGAACCAGACTAGCAATCTTTTTAGTATGTAATATCTAAGTATGCATGTGCACTCACATAATATCTGCACCATAATCTATACACAGTTTGGGTCCTCAAGTGTAGGACAATACTCTTTGCTTGCTTAGAGTTTAATTTGTCTCCCAAACTCATCAAACTACATCTTGTGCACAATAAGAAGACTAGAGGTTTTCAATTGCAAGTATTGAAGACTTGAGAAAAAATACCATCAGTCCTTCATCAACACTCAACTATGAACTCTTGTCCTTTATCATCATGCAAGCCCACCAAAGAATTCGTCATGTGTAGAATCCCTAGAATACCAACACATGTGCCAGTCATGAGTGTAACTCTCAACTAAGAACAGTCCTATCACCAACAGCCAATCAAGCCAACAACATGCCACCAACGACCTTCATCTGCACCACCATCAAAACTCCTCCAAGGCAAACCACAACAGTCCCTTCCACCCATGTCTTTGGTGCATGCCAAAGCCTGCTACCTAAGACGGAGAGTGCCATGGGACTAGCACTCTTCTAGGAGGGGATAATGTTAATCCTCAGATGAATAAGGTGGAAAATCCAGAAAATCTAAAGTAGAAGACAAGGCCAAGGAAAAAGTGAAAAGAAAGACAAAGGCATGCCAAGAAAAATATGGAAACACAAGAAGAGAAAAAAAGTCCTAAATCAAGGTCAGAGGCAAACAAGAAAAGGTGCAAGTTAATACTTTTGTAAAAAAGTGCAAGGGGCACTATGATTTATTTTGTAAAAGAGCGCCAGGCTCTCACCTGTGCAAATTGTAAATGGTTAGAGGCATGGGTTGAGGCCATGCCAATAGGGAAGAGGAGGAAAGGGGTTGCAGGAATGGTTGGATTAAAAAGGGAATGAATGCCCAAAGGGAATTAGGGTTAAGATTTTGTATAAAAGGCAAAAAGTGAATGAAGAAGCTCATTCTTGTATGTGGCCAAAAGTAGATCTCTTCTTCTTCTTGTTCTTGCTTGCTTGAGCTTATGCTTGAGAGAGAGTGTGTGAGAGTGTGAGGAAGTGAGTGTGTGAGGGTGAGGGACCGTGGTGGAGAAGCTCTCCATCTTCTCCTCTCTTCTTCTCTTGTCTTGTTTAGAGCAATGGAGCTTGGAGTGTGGAGCTTGAGGATGGAGCTCGCTTGACGCTTGCACTTGGATTGTGGAGCTACCGGAGTACTTGGGAGAGGAGGCAACTCGATCGGGCATGGAGGTAAGCTCACTATACTTGTAAAGAGAGATAGCATGTTGGCTATGTGAGAGATAGCCATTAGTGCTCGGCTTGAAACACTTGAAAGAATAAGTGGTTCGTGGGTCTTGGCAGTTGAGCTTCAGCTCGCCTCTACAAAGCTCAAGCAAGCAAAAAGAAGAAGAAGAGGAGAGCTACTTTTGGCCACACATAAGAATGAGCTTCTTCATTTACTTTTTGCCTTTTATACAAAACCTTAACCCTAATTCCCTTTGGGTGGTCATCCTCTTTTTGGTCCAGGCTTTGGCCCATTTCTCCAACCCTTCTCCTCCTCTTACCTATTGGCATGGCATCAATCGATGCCTCTAACCATTTATAATTTGCATGGGTGAGAGCTTCGACGCTCTTTTACAAAATAAATCATGGTGCACCTTGTGCTATTTTACAAAAGTATTAACTTGTACTTTTTCTTGTGCGCCTCTTGCCTTGATTTAGGACTTTTTTGCACTTCTTATGTTTCTAGATTTTTCTTGGTGCACCTTCGTCTTCTGTTTAACTTTTGCCTTGGCCTTGTTTTCTGCTTTAGATTTTTTGGATTTTCCACCTTGTTCATCTGAGGGTCAACAACTTTGGATTACCATTGGTTGGGATGTCTCTAAGTTTTCTTATTTAAAATCCATTGTTGGATTGTTTGCTATCCCTAAGATTGCCTTGAGGTCTTGAAGCATTGAAAGATGGATAAGTTAGTGCTCTAGAGCTCCCACTTGGTGCATGCTTGTTGCTGCCATAAACATTACCAACCTATCCCTATTTTAAAATAGTCCTTGGCTATCCAAAAGCAAGTTGAAATGTAGATTTTCTTCTATACTTCCTTCCATACCATTCTGCAAGCTCAATGGCTTTGAAAAGAGTGGTGGAGTTTTGTGCCATAACATTAGCTGTTGATAATGAAGGTTCTAGACCATACATATACTTATAGAGTTTAGCTTCATTATTTATACTCTCTACATACATAGTAAGGTTGAGAAATCAATTTGTATAATCGCACACACTTAGGCCTCTTTGCTCTAGTCCGTACCACCCAATTTCTATTTTTCAAAAGGAGAAACAAATACATCAACTATAAGTGTCTTAAATGCTTCCCAATTCTCTATAGTATGTCTGTCTTTTAATGTATCTCTATCAAGTATACACAAATCCTTCTAAATGTAATGAGGTAAAGCGAATCTATCTTTGATCCTAGGGAATATATCAAAATAGGACTCTAATTTTGAAATCTATTCTGCTAAGTCGAATGGTGAAGATGAATGCCCATTGTACTTTGGTAAAAATATTTTGTCTTTCATTTTCCTCTCATGAAAAGATTGCTGTGCCAAAATAGGCAGGTCATGATTAGTAGGCATCAGACTTCCAAAATGAGATGGTACTCTTTCATAAGGTGGCTAAGAATTAGTTTGGAGCCTTCCTAATTGTAAATGACCCTTAGAAACTTGAGGATTCAACCCATAAGCTTGTGGATTAGCATCGTTTATGCTATCGAAATAATCATCATTCCTTTGTGAAGTCCCCCTCACTTTATATTGACTATTGGGAATGCCTATTCATCTAATAATACCCTAACTCTAAACATTAAGATTAGGTGTCTGAAGTGGAGTTGATAGTCCCCTGTTTGATTGTGCTTTTTCCCTAGCATCCTTGGCCCCTATTTGCATTTGCATCCATTGAGAGAATGCCATACTTTTTGCATTAGACTCTACTAATTTGTCAATTAAAGCCTTTGTTTAGGTTGTGAAATCCACCAACTTTTCATTAAAGACTTCATTTTTGATATGTTTTTGTCATGGATCAATCAATCATTAGCAAACATTGGATTAGAGTGACCAATTCAACCAATCATTTGTTCTTCAATAAATAGGATTGAGTGCAATAGTAAAAGACTAAGCAAAATTTTATAATTCATTAATTGAATCAAGAGAGCTGATTTAACCAACAATGGGCTAAAATTTGATGTAAACTTTTCAATTATTAAATCTCTCAATCAAGTGGATGAATCTCAGCAAATGGATGGATGAGAGAGATCAATAATTGATGAGAAGTACCTCTTGGATAGTTTGAAGAAGACTTGAATACTCCCAATTGCTCGAATAAGCTTTTGATTGCTCAATGTTGATGAACCTTGAATTCTTGGAAGCAAACTTGAAGTCTCCAATAGCTTGAGATTAAAGCCTTGACCTCATTTCCCCCAAATCTTGACTCCATGGAAGCTCTTGACGTTGATGAATCTTGGCCAAATTTCTTCAAGGAATCTTCACAAGAATGAGTCTCATGACTAAAATGATGAAGATGAAGCGAGGGGAGCCCTGAAGTGGAAGCACGAGCGGGAGTAAGAGCTATGGTGGAAGGAGAGAGAGAGAGAGAGAGAGAGAGAGAGAGAGAGAGAGAGAGAGAGAGAGAGAGAGAGAGAGAGAGAGAGAGAGAGAGAGAGAGAGAGAGAGAGAGAGAGATATATATATATATATATATATATATATATATATATATATATATATATATATATATATATATATATATATATATATATATATATATACAATGTGGGAACTCTAACAATCACAATGTGTGACCGGCCTTCCCTTTATTCAAATGTCACTGAAATAATAAAGATTGAAGTGACAGTGATGGGTGCTTGATGCCTGCATTGTGTGCAGGTGTGGGTACCGTCAGTGTGGTAGTAATACACGGGTGGCTAGGCGGAGGCGCTTTTACCCCCAACAACCTCCCACTTAAAGGCAAATTTTCCTCCAATGAGTAGGCTAACACCACACTTGGTTCAAAGAGAGTAGAACCATATTTTAAACTCCCATGGCTATTAGGACTAGTAATTGTGGTCTAGTCCCTTAAAACAATGTTAAGCCAAACTCTATCTAACAAAAGGGGAGTTATATTCTAGTAGATCCATGTGTAGCCATAGATGCTAAGTTGTTGGGATCAAGACCTCCCACTTTTGTTGATGGCTTTGCTTTAGTTGTCTAATCAATAAATCTAATTCGATACTATGAGAACATATAAAAGCAACTTACTTTTATAATCTTGTTACACAAAATTTAAGCATAAGACGTAAACAACCAAACATTGTCAAATATTCTTTTCATTAGGATTCAATTCCTTTATTATGATCACCATAAGGATTCTAACTTTTATGAAGTTGTCATAATCCTCACAAGGACTCCCAACCTCAAGTTGTTTGTTATTATAGACATGTTACAGACCATGCAGCCCAAAAAGAAGCAGAGAAAGACCAAGGAAGCCCAAGTCAAAAAGTGAATAGAGAAGCTCATTCTACACAGATGAGAAAAATGGAGGAGAAGGCAAGCTTTGAAAGAATGAAGGAGAGTAACGAATATTCTAGCAAGGTGCTATGAAAGAACGAGGGAGAGCATTGAATATTCTAGCAAGGTGCTTAGAAAGAATGTGGGAGAGCACTGAAGATTCTAGCAAGGTGCTTCGAATGTCCTAGCAAGGAAAGCGTAGGGGGTGCAATGTAATTCATTTTATAATATTTCCAGGCTCCCTCCTGCACAAATTGTAAAGTCTAAATGGACATAGGTGAAGGGATAAGGCAACTAGAAGGGAATAGGGAAAGAGGACCTTGGAAAGATGCTCCGTCGTGAAAAAAAAGGGGATGGGTGCCCAATGGATTTAGGGCTTGTATATAAACCCAAAAAGTGGATGAGCAGCTCATTCTTTTAGTGTGTGGCAAAAGTGGTCTCTTCTTCTTCTCTTCTTCTCCTCTCTTCTTCTTGCTTGCTTGTGTGTGCTTAAGAGAGGGAGTGTGAGAGTGTGAGGGAGTGAGCATGTGAGAGTAAGGGATCTTGGAGAAGAAGCTCTCCATCATCTCCTCTCTTCTTCTTCTCTTTTCTTCTCTTCTCTTCTCTTGTCTCACGCACGGCTATGAAGGATGGAGCTTAGAGTTGGAGGCTTGAGGTTGCTTGAGCTCGCATCTTGAATTGTGGAGCTACCAATTTACTTGAGGAAGGAGGCTACTCATACGGGCATCAAGGTAAGCTCACTACACCCCCATAGGATCGAAGGTGTGTCGGCTAGGTGAGAGATAACCATTTTTGCTCGCTTGAAACACTTGAAGCAATAAGCAGTCCATGGGTCTTGATGGATGAGCATGAGTCCCCACTACATTTTGGTTCCGTTCGAGACAAGGGATTCAAGATTGAGCACTTACGTGCCTCAAATTGAGCATCGAAGTAGGGTTTCATCCCCAAACCGGTGCTTGATATATGTAGGAGATTTGGGGTTTTTAATCTTCAAAACAAGTAAGTATTTTGGGTTTTTGATGAGTAGGCAAGTAGGATAAATCATAGTAGCATTTGGGTTTTGATTTTTGTTGCATTTAGAGTAGGACAGGATCAAGAAATCAAAGCAAATTGCTTGAGGGTTGCTGCTGTAAAACATGCCTAAATAGGGCACAAACAAAGGAAACATGGAAAAAAAGAGTGCTTAAATGTGTTAATACCACAAGGGGAGTGATTAAAGAGGTCAAGACTGAGCAGAATAAGGGTTTAAGACCCCATAAAGCAAGGGAGAAGCTCATTTTTACCTTTAGTAGTGAGAAAGAGACCTTGAGAGAGAGAGAGAATCCTTGAGCTTTGAGCAAATCGATTGACTTCCACATGAGTTTTTTGCATGTACTAGGTACATAGAGACCTTCCTCTGTGTCCATTCTTGTGTTCTGGAGCTCATTGCATGTTGATGTGACCAAAACCATTACCTTGAGTCGATTTTTTGTCCTTGTTATTCTCACGCCGTTGGAATCAAACAAGGCCCACAGGGTCCGATTCTGGGCAATTGGACACTTAGACTAACCTTGGCCTATCTGATTGGACGCTACTCATTCAATCCCGAAAATCAGAGTGTCCAATCAAACATTTACCCTATTCGATATTCGTACAATTGGACATCCCACAATCAGACACCTCCAAAATTGAACTTAGATGCTCAGCTATTGACCACTCAGACTAACGATAATCAAATAGTCAAAATCAGACGCATCACAGTCAAACACTTGAATCGGGCAAGTTTGAATCAGATGCACTGAAATCGGATGGTTGAAAATTGGACGTATGATTTTGGAAATTGGACACTGTAAAATTAGAAAAAAAAATTGGCAGGAGAAACTGACAAATTTAGTGCATCCCGAGCAAAGCAAAACACCTCCTGCAATAAGGGAAGGCTCTGAAAGCCTTATAGGTGCAATTGACCTTAGAAATCATAGTTGGACGACTAGACATGACCGCTAATAGTCACGTCAGCTTTTAGCCCCTTTCAAGCTCGTAAACTGACCTATAGACCCCAATTGACCTTGATCGAGCCAAATAATGTAGCATATACCCTAGAGACCAGTGAAAGCGGTCAGTGACTAAGCCTAAAGCCCTATTCAACCGAGAACTTAGACTACCATGTTTGCATCCACATTGTTTTCAACAATTGAAGTGCACTTAAAAAAAATTGAAGTTTGATTTTGTACAGTGCACGGAAAAGAGTACCATGCACACACTGAGTGAACATAAATTGAAGACTGTTTGTAAATAAGAAGGAACACACTTAGACTTAATAAACAAAACAAACCCACCAATAGGAGACAACCCTCAAACCTAGATGGGTGATTAAGAGCCCCAATTGGTAGGACCTAGGGAGAGATGCAACATGGAAAGCAAGACACATAGAAGGATCGACACCATTCGGAGCGTGACACTACCTAACTTGATCAACTTCATCGACAACTTGGTGGAGCAAGAGACTGCAACTAATAGACAACATGTCAGCAATTCAAAGCGTAGCAACACTAGCAACATCATTGCTTGCAGGATTAGGAACTACCTAGGGCTCCAAGAGCCAATATCGAGAATCCCCGTAGTTGTGAAACAGTTAGACAAGTACCAAATTGAGCAACGATCCGCATAGCTTTGTAGAGTAGTCCGAGCAGGTTTGCGAGGCTAACAGCCTCACCAATCTTGCTCATCACTCACAAGCTTTTGGCCTATGCTTGGACGATAAGGGTAGGACATGGTACATAAGCTTAGACACTACGGAGGGCAACAATTTCAATGACCTCAAGAGTCTCTTCATTAAGAGATTCTTGGAGGTCGAGTACTCGGATAATCTTATAGTGCGGCTAATGAATGTCAAGCAGGGGGACAAAGAGGACATTAGGGACTACATTACTCACGTGCAGAGTCTCTATAAGAGAATCCCCACTAACAAACGACCCACTGAGAGAGCGGTGTCCACCATGTTTGTCAACAAAATAGGCAGTGAGGAACTCTACAAGGCCTTGGCATGCAACTCAAGCTTGCAGAGAGAAACACTAGCTAGGGTCTTTGAAGAGGCCATACAAGTGGATGACTAGCTCAAGGAGAGAAGCTCTAGGAGCTCGAATCGAGACGAAGCCAACTCTAGAACCTTAGAAAGGGCAACAACATCTAGCGAATGAGCAGGCCTAAGCAACCAAGACTAAGGAAAGGGCGTTGACCCAAGCCAGGAGCTAGTAGAGATGAAAATGGATCTAGCCATACTATAAGAGATGATGAGAAGACCTATATGCCCACATGTCCAATGTATGTATTGTGGCAAAATCACCTTCCAGTTGAGTGTTAGGATCCTAGGTCCCAACCTTGCACTAACTGTGGTAGGTTCAACCACAATGCCATGCACTGTAGAGACTAGAGAGGAGACTCTCATACTCCATCCTTACTTAGGGAATAGGCCTCGAAAAGCCTTTGGGAGAGGAGCCCTATTGGCCTTTCCAACACCTGATGATGCAAATCCAGTCATTCGCTGGATGGAGATAAATCCCACAAGTATACCTAGGCCACCTGGACCTTACAGAACCCATCCACCGAGCAAGTCCACTATGTGGAGGAGCCGAATGATGAGGAGCTCGATGTGAATCCTTACGTCTCATATGACAAAGAGGGCAATCCAATTCTCATGGACTATCGACCAGATGGCATTAGCAAGAGGGAGAGGTAGAGGCTTAGGAGGGCAGACCCAAGAGCCGATGTTGGACTTGCAGTCACCCATGACACATCTCATTGCGTTGCCCCGAGAGGGAGCAAGCCAATCGAGAGAAGGCTGATCTCAAGTGTGCTAAGTGTGGAATCACCCACCTTTTTGCCGATTTCCCTAGGTGGAAACCATCCTCTAGTTTGGTAATTGTACTGTAAGTTCCATTGGGGTTGTTCGGTGACGAGGCACTTGATGGGGAGGCCATGCCCATCCTATTGCATGTACTGACCTGCACGTAGACAAAGCAGGCTAGCGTATCATTGCCAGGGCCTAGTAACCTGGACGTGGCCTCAATAAAAAAGAAATTCATAGGCAAAGAAAGAAGAAAAGTGAAGCAAAGTTCACACTAAAAACCAAGAGTGCAATGACACTACCTGTTGGAAAGAAAGTCATAGATGCTGAGGCAAAGACATCCACTCCAAAGACTGCTAAGAAAAGAAGTGCTAAGGTAGGGGAGTACCCCAACCCAAAGCACTAACTCAAAGCCATAGAAAAGGTCAAGGATTGGGTTAGAGAAGCCCATGAACACTTAAAAGATGCTGAGTCCATCTTGGAGGGTAAGATCAACAATCCCTCTAGCATGAGCACACCAGTCTCTCCCACACAATCGAGACACGCATCCGCACCTCAAATTGTGCCACCTCATTGTGCGCTTATAGAAAAGGGTTCTTCACAATTCGCATAGAAAGGGTTTTTCACAATTCGCATAGAAAGGGTTCTTCACGATTCCCATTGAAAGGGTTCTTCACAATTTGCACAATCCAATAAACAATTCACCCAATCCAATAAAGATCCATGAGAATTCTCTTAAAGTAAGTATGTTTTTCCACCTTACCCCCTCCCCCTTTGGAAATGAGAAAAATCCTTCCTAGGATTATAGGTTGAAGGGTTAAGACCATTCAATGCATGCTCACAATGTTTCACTTTTGCATGAGCGAAGCGTAGAAGTTCAGGTTGTACTCCATGTTAGCATAGCGGTCCATGTCGATAGGCCAGATGCTTACATGAGTGATGTAAGTGAGGACATCCATTAGGAAATCATAAAATCCTATTCTACTGACATGTGTAACTCCTTCTATGTCAAAATATGATCTAGGTAAGGGTGAGTCATGATGCGCTCTTCAAGGGGCTGGTTTTGTGAATGGTGGTGGTCAATACCCTATAGGAGGTTGGGGCTATGTAAGTTGGGCCATATTCCGAGGCCTTGATTGCACATCTCTGCTTAGCATTGGTCATGATTTGGTATCCCTCTTGCTCCCATTGAAGTCAAAGAGCATACCATTGTCACAAGAAAGAGGAGTCATTGGTAGCCAGTTGTCTCAGCTTCACAATTTCTTGGTCAATGGCAAGGACCATGCCCTTATCATAAAACATAATGAGGCATTGCTTGCATGCTTGTTCATGAGAAATCTCGGTGACAATGAGTTCCTCAACTGCCTAGGGAGCCTTAATGAATACAAATTTAGATTTTTCCCATGAGCAATGTAGCGTGTGTACCTCCACTGCTAAAGGCTTGCCTAAAATACCTAGATCTAATCTGTCATAGCTTTTAGCAAGTGTGATAAATGTGGCATCCAAATGCCAAAGGCAACCAACCAAGTGATCCCCTATATTTTCAGCTAAGTCTACAGCTAAGGCAAGGATCGATCGTCGTTTGTAAGAGGGTTTAAGACCTACTAGAGATTGGGGTTTAACTAGAGCTCAATGACTGACATTTGCAGTTGCGGTTGCTCTTGAGTGTGTAGGTTGTCTCTCATGCGCTAAGTGTGGTTTAAGATTCTGACTTTGTACTACCAGATGTTTGTGAGGCTTAAGTAGCACTAGTAGTGCTACTGGGTTGTGTTGGTTTGGAGTCAGCAAGATGTTGTCCCAATCGATAGACTCATTGAGGTGTTATAGGCTTAATAGTGTTGGGCTCTATGGGATTCGTAACTTGAGCTTTTTGTGGCTTTAGTGCTTGATCTATCACGTGGCTTTGTGTGGTCGAGTTTGAGGGTGGCATTTGAATAGTACCAATGTCCCTCTTGGTTTTACGTGCCCATATGCAGGCATTGCCCTCGTAATAGCCTTGCACTTACAATAAGGTTTTGGGAACCATCTCGGCTTGACCATTCATTAGTGTCTATAGTTTCTTCATTGCCTCCTAGGTCTCGAGTGTGAGTTTCTAGGCTTGCCTTCTAGACCTCGATCCCCCTTCTTAGACTTGGTGGTGGGTTTCTCTACCGGTGGCCTTGCGAGCTTTGATGGAGGTGTGCTGCCTTTGCTAAAAGTCATGACTACTTGTACATTACTGATAGCAAGGTAAATACGCTGCAACTCATAATCAACATTACAATGTACATGCCTTTTAAATGAGTGTCCTAACAACAATTCCTTACTGGCATCTTTTGTGTTCGACAACACATAAAAGATCATGGCTAAGTTTGGTGTTGGTGGGTTGTAGTTGTGGGCGGCCAATTCGAGTCCAATGATCATGAGTTAAGATATTAATACTAGCTTCTTCATTGATCAATGTATCGAAGATATGTGTTTGTTGGGCAGTGACCATTATGCATAGGTAAGTAGGCACTAGTGCCTTTTCATTTTCCTTCTCAATTTCCATTATTGTAGAAACTCGGACCTTCACAGGGGACTCTAGCATGGGAGGTTCGTGTAGTGGATGTGTGGGAGGGTAGTAATTCTTAATGCGGCTACCATTGAAGAAGCCTATGCCCTCTTCGTCTAGGTTCTTGAGCTCTACATTGCCTATTCAACTAATTGCGTGGACTCAAAAAGACCCTAATCCCTTGAGCTTCATCTTTTGTTTGTGGCCTTTTATTGATTACAACAACACCAAGTCACCTTGTTCAAATTCTCATTGCTTGACATGCTTGTCAAACCAACTCTTGTGATGTGCCTTTTTGCAAATCAGTGCATGGGTGGCTAGAAATCGAGTTTCTGATAAGTGTTCTAGCTTGATTAGGTGCTCTATCCATGTCTCCTTTCGATCCCATCTCTCTTGGATGGCAACTCTCAGGCTCAAAACAAAGAACTCTATAGGTAGAATAGTTTCAGTCCCATAGGTCAACTTGAAGGGAGTTTATCCTACTGTTGTTTTATAGGCTGTTTGATAGGCTCATAAGGCTGCCATTAGTTTGTTGTCCTAGTCACTACGCGAGGCAGAGACCACTCTAGTCAGGACCTTCACTAAGATCTTATTAGTAGACTCCACTTGGCCATTCACTTGAGGGTATTAGTGTGAGGATTTTTTATGGATGATTAGAAAGATCGAGAGGAGGTGAGCAATCACTTCATTAATGAAGTGTCCACATTGATCACTAACTAGTTCAATGGGATAGCTGAAGCGTGAGATCACCTGCTTCCAAAGGAACTTAGCAGTGCTTCTAGCATCATTTTTTCTCATGGCTCGTGCTTCTGTCCACTTTGTGAGATATTCTATATTGATGATGATGTACTTGGCTCTGCAAGTACTATGTTGCAGGACTAATCGGCCCAATGAAGTCAATTCCCCATTTCTCGAATGGTTGTCTTGCAATAATTGGCCATTTTGTCCTTGCGAATGGGTACCTTGGTCCATTGGCACTTGTCACAATGCTTTACAAATTGTGCTGCATCTCAAAAAAGAGCAAGCCACCACAGTTGAGAGAATAAAGCGTCTTGTGAACCATCGTGTCTCCTTTAAAGTACCCTCCTACAATTATGTTGTGTGCCTTTGGAAGTGCATCATGCATCTCATGTTTGCACATGCATCTATGCAGCAAGTTGTCTTGCCCTAACCTATAGAGTTGTCCTGCTATCAACTAATATGGTTGTATTTAAAGGATGAGTTGCCTAAGTTGGGCCTTCTTGATGGGTCTTTTAGGCAGTCCGTGCTCAAGCATTTGGACTATGTCGTCTGCCCAGTATGGCGTCAAGTTAGCCCTAAATAAGTTCCTTTCACTAGATAGGTTAAACATATGCGCGTCAGGCAAGTCATCGATGATGCCCTATCCAGCAGCTTCTCTCGTGGATGTGAGACATATGGTTAGCCATGTAGTGCCGCTTTCCCTTGCGTATAACCACATAGAAGTCGAACTCTAGAAGTAAAAGTAGCCATTGAGCAATGTGTCTTGTAGCATAGGGTTTGTTAACAAGATAAAGCAAGGCTTGATGGTCAACAAAGAAGATGAAAGGTGTACCCAAAAGGTAATGCCAAAATTTCCTTACAACAAATATAATGGCTAACCCTTCTCTCTCCATAGTGGAGTAGTTCATCTTAGTATGTTAGCTAGCTAAGCTCACTAGATATTCTAAATTATGTTCACTAGGCTGGCATAACACAGCTCCCATGGCATACTTTGAGGCGTCAATGTGAACATGGAAGGTCATGGTCCAGTTTGCGGCTCTTAGGATTGGTGCTATAATTAGAGCCTTCTTCAACTCTTCATGTGTGCCTTGGCATTCCTTGGTCCATTCAAATATCACTAGCAATTTGTATAGAGGTCTAGCAATTAATGCATAGTTCATCGATAGTACCTTGTGTATAGCCTAGGAAACACTAAACTCCCTTGTAATCGGTTGGTGGTGGAAGATTGATGATAACCCTAACTTTTGAGAAGTAGGTGTCAATGCCATTCTTTGACGCCATGTGCCCTAGGATGCATCCATGCTTTACCCAAAACTGGCACTTCAAGGGGTTCAATGAGAGACGATATAGTCTGCATCTTTCAAAGACTTCTCAGAGCTTGTCTAAGTGTTCCTTCCAATTAGAGTGAATCCATAAATCATCAACAAATACCTCTGACTCTCACCTAAGCATGTCTTTGAAAATGGTACACATTAGCCTTTAGAATGTGGCTGGTGTGTTCGTTAACCGGAAGAGTATGACTATGTAGGCAAAGATGCCCCACTTGGTAGCGAATGTGATCTTTTGCCTATCATCCAAATGCACTCACACTTGATTGTATCCAGAGAATCTGTCTAGGAAACTATAGGACTCTTTACCATCCACCCTCTTGAGCATATGCTTAGTGTGTACGATAGTGGATAATTGTCTCTCTTCATGGAAGCATTGACTTTCTTATAATTGATGCACACTGTAATCTTCCTGTTCTTCTTCATTACAATCACTATGGGTGACACCTAGTCCATGCACTCAATTTTATAAAGGAATCTTGCTCTTAATAGCTTATCAATTTCCTCTTTGACAGTGTGAGCATGTGTGGGATTCATCGGATATGGTCGTTGCTTGACCAGCATTGAATCGGGTGCCATCAGGATGTTATGAGTCACTACACTCAGATCTACTCCTTTTAGCTCCTCGAGGGACCAAGTGAATACGTCTATGTACTCTCGCAAGAGAGCAATAAGAGTTCACTCACTTGCCCTTGTCTCTTGGCTCTTAGCAAGACCATTATCCTCTTTCTTTTCTTAAATCTCACGAAAATCGTTTTGGCAAGTCTTGAGGCTTCCTCTACTCCTTAACCTGCGGATCCCTAGGTTGTTTCCTTCTCCCCTCCTTCAACCTTCAATGCCTTAGGTGGATTGGTAGGTCTCCTTTGGTGCGTTTGGTCTTAGGTAGTTGGGGTATCTCAAGATCATTGTCTGAGCTCACTTTTGACTCGGAATCAAACTCTCTATCTTTGCTAGAAGAGGGAGTTCTCTTGGAGGTCGTAGCTCCGATGGTGATTTTGTTTTGAGTATTGGTGCGGCACTTGGTTGGGCAAGACCCGCTTGTTCATAATCAATTGCTCTTATGTGCTCCAATCAGGTGTTATCACAATCCATTTGCATGACTTCTTTCTCAATTCTAAAGATGCTCTTCAGTTTGGAGTCTGCCCACATTTGTTCAATCACATGCCCCTTAGTGTCACACTCTATTATGTCAATCTCTTCGTTACTCTATGTCACTAGAGGAATAATAGTCTTCATTCTCATCATCTGAACCATCCTCGTCCGACTATTCATCATCTCCTAAGTGTGTTCCTATGTCATTAGTGACTAAGGTCCAATTGTATATCAAGTTTAGGTCATGCACCTTAGTGGGCTCATCCAAGAGATCCTTGAGTGGTTTAGGATTTTCAACTAGGTTACCAATTAATTTTTACATTAGGTGCTCTAAGATCTTGTGGAGATTTTGTTTGTCATTCGGGACGTGGAATGTGACAGAGGTGGGTCACCCATGCAAACTTCTAGCCAACATGCAGAGGGATACTTGTACTGAGGGCATGTCTCTAGGCTCACTGACTGCCTTAGCAGGTTGCTTGTATTGCTCGTTATCTGAGAATGGCAGATCGATCATGGCTAGCACATGCATCCAAACTTGCTCATCCTCAGGCCAAGCGATATACTTGGTTAGTGGCCTATAAGATTTTTTGGCTCGCGCATCACCCTTCATCATAGCTGAGATGATGTCTAGGTCGACTGGTGTAGTCTGCCAATTATCAATATCCACTCTTACTACTTCCGTCCGATTGCCCAAGAAGATTAGACCGTTTTCCCAATCTTCTATGACCCATGCATTACGCATCTAGGGTCTACCTAACAGGACATCGTAGTCCACTTTTTTCATGACTATGAAGTCCACAGAGAACCAGACTCATGCGATCTTCATTGACCAATTTTCAGCACTCCGAATGGCTTCATTTTCATTTTTTTAGTAGCGTGTGTGATGTTGAACCTATCATCCTCAACAGGTGGGTTACTGCAAGCCTAGAGTACTACGTGGCTAGGCACACTGACTCCTACCCCCATGTCTATAATCCCTTTCCTCATGGTATCACCTAGAGCTAGGACCAATGTGCTCTTTGTGCCTTCCCAAAAAGCATTAATATGCAAGGATTTGGGCATTGAGTGCAAAGTTTGGCTCAGTATTTGCGAGCTAGAATTCCAACTGCAAGAAAGCGTAGATGGTTCATGCATTGTTCTCCAGTCATAGGTACAATGCATTGATGAGCCGAATCAACGTACCCATGTTGGAGAGCATTGCAACCAAATCCCTAGATGAAGTAAACATGAACAGCTTCATGTAAAAGACAATAGAAACTTCAGCAAAAGCACTTGCCACATGTGGAAGACCCGCATGTGGAGAATCCCCATCCTCTAAAGCAAGGAAGAAGTCATCACATCGAAGGCCTCAACCATTGGGTTTGGAGGGGTATCGACGGCTGTCATCAGAGAGGCTTTGGGGCAAGCACAAGAAGACAAGGGAGTTGGCAAGACACCAGATAGTAGGTCCCCTCCCCATCAAGAACAAGAACAACCCAATGAGAGGACAGAGAGTGATGAACAAGAGAGCAGGAAGAAGGAAAGAATAGGTCTACAGAGAGCCCAAAGAGTCTAAAACCACTGAAGATAGAAGAAGGAAAAAAGAAAAGGAGGAGGCAAAAAGAATAAAAGAGGAATCCAAGAGGGTTGAATAGCAGAGGAGGAGGAAAATAGAGGAAGAAGCCGAGGAGTTAAGCAGGAAAGAAGAAGAAGACATTGCCTTGGCCATCCACTTATCAGTGGAATAGCCCTCAAGGGAAGAAGAGCCGGTGGCTGTGAGCCCACCTAGATATGAAGGCCCCATTACTAGCACCTAGGTGCTAGAGGTTGCAACATCATCAGTTACAAAGGGCAAGGGTAAAGGCCTATTGCACCCACTTCTAGCTAGCCTAGTACCCACCACTCTAGTCTCTGAACCCACCCAAGGCACTTCTACCACGATGGATGCCAATAACTTTGTGACTTGGGTGTAGTTTTTGGTCAATAAAAAAATAGTTCAAGGTGGAAATGGAGGGACCCTAGTGATGACTGGAGCAAAAAGACCGGCAACTGCGGATGCAGAGTCTAGATAGGACCCCAAAAGGTAGAAGATAGAAGCATCCACAATGACCACTCCTAAAGTGTTGCCAATATCTAAAAACTGTGATGACTACGTCAAAGAACTTGTATCATAGCTTGAGAGAGAAAAAAAAGAAAAGAAAATAGCTATTGTTGAGTTAGAGGCTGAAAAGGAGACTATGGCAACCTTTCAATTAGAAAGAACCCACCAAGTGGCCACATGTCAAAGAGAGATAAATGAGATAAAAGAGGAGCTCAAGGCCAAGGAAGGAGAAGAAGAAATGTGGCAAGCAATGTTCACTAGAGAGACACAAAACCTCATGAGCCTACAATGCCATTATTATAAGTTAGTAGTGTTGTATAAAGACCTACAAGGAGAGAATGAAAAGATCCAGGATGCCACGGAGCAACTAGCAGTAGTAGAAGAAGAGAGGGGCCAAAGGATTATGAGTTAGTAGTGTTGTATAAAGACCTACAAGGGGAGAATGAAAAGATCCAAGACACCCCGGAGCAACTAGCAACAACAGAAGAAGAGAGGGCCCAAAGGCCCAAAAGCACATAGAAGATTTTGGAAAAGAGGGTAGCCTAGGAGCTAGAAGAGTAGAAATGATTGGAAAGAGAATTTGAGGAACAGGAGAGGAGACTAAGGGCATTATCCCAAAGTCATAATGAGAGCTTGGAGGGAATGAAGAGAAGAGCGGATGAATGGGTGGATAGGAGAGAAGGAAGGGGTTGGCTAGCCCTTGTAGAAGGTGACAAGGTGTTAGCAGAAGGCAGGGTAAACGCCACACAAATAAGTTTGGAAAGCCCAACAATGTGCCTTCCTCAACACTCTCTTAGATGCCACACAATAATCTAAAGAGGAGAAGGCTATTGAATCATTAAGGAAAAAACTAGAAATCATATGCAAGGCTCTGAGACATAGACTGTACATCCAAGCACATTCAACAAAACCCGAGGAAGTAGGGCCACAAGAGGACAAAAGAGAGGAGATGCAAGGGCCCGCTAAAGAGACAGGGCTAAGCGTGGAAATGGGACAACTTGAGGAGGAGCTAATCCCTGTGTCTAAACCAAAATGCAGTCGGACATCATCAATACCAATGATCTCTAATGCCAGGTCATCATCCGCTAATTATGAAACATCCAAACAAGAAGTTCCCAAGATAATATCATAAGATATATCTTGGGGTTTTGTATGAATTTTTGCTGTTGGGGGTAAAGGCATCTCTGCCTAGCTGCTCGTGTATTACTACACTGATAGTCACTTTGCCACTGCACACTGCAGGTGGTGGGCACCCGTCACCATCACTTTATTCTTTATTCTTTTAGTGATAGTTTGAATAAAGGAAGGCCCGGTCACACATTGTGACTGTTGGAGTTCCCATTTCTTGTCTCTCTCTTTCTTGCTCTTGCTCTCCCACCATAGCTCTCGAGTGCAAGCTTTGATCCTTCTCACCTTTCAACTGGTATCAGAGCATGGCTTCCGACCCTTGAGCTTGGCTCGTGGCATTCTCAGCTTCCCATTGACTCCCCACTTGCATTGGGTCTCCTTCCCGACAGCCATAGCTCATTCTCTTGAGCTCCTATCACTCCCCGGCTTCTCGAGCTTTTTCCTGGCCTATTGAAGCATCATCAGGGCATTGACATTGAGGTATTGCTTCATTATTTCAAAGATTTATCTCAGTCCACATGTCTAGGTAAACAGGGTTTTCACAGGTTGTGGGCAGCCATAGCTCACACCTCTTGGAGCTTCCTTCACTTGGATCTTGCTTCTAGCCTATCACGGCTTGTTGAGGCTTGGTATAGGCCTTCTTTGGCCCCCATTTGTGCCCCCTTTGGGCCCCATTGTTGACACATGGGACAACAGACCCCCCCAGCCAGCTCACGTTTTTTTTGCGCCTGTTTCAAAATCTGGCCCAAAAATCACTCTTTTTGTCATATCTCGAGCATTCGGAACCTGATTCAGGCAAGGTAGGAGTCTAAGTTGGGACTTTGGCACACTCCAGACGCGATGGTGATGTCAGATTTGCCAAATTCTAATGACAAAATATTTTACAATAGATTTCAGGTTTGAGACAGCATGTATTTGTATGCCTATGGCTTATGTGATGCTTCTACTAATGTCTATTGATACTGGATCACTTGTGGATGTTATGCTTCTTATGTGAGATGCATTTGGAGATGATTTAGCTCAGACTGTTTTGAATAATCCAAGATTTTTCCAAAACAGGGCAGCCACCTGTTACTTCAATTTTATGCTTACAGGTCTTGGCATTTGATGCCCCTGTTGGTGCCTACACATACGAGAATGTATGCCTATGGTTTGCCTATGGATTTGAGCTTGGATTGAGAATTGATTTGCTCAGTTTACAAAGATTATATGCTGATGGAAACTTCAGGGCTGAAGCTATTTATGCTACAGTTGGGTTATGCCTATTGGTGGGGTGCTCCCGGCTACTCGGTATGATGTCATGATGTATTTGGACTATGCCACATGTCTTGTTTATGCTCCGGAATGCTTTTGAGCTAATATTAGAGCTCGATTTGGGTTTGATTGTCACTTCTTTGCAGCTGGCATTTCATCTATGACATGGTTTATGCCTAGGCGACCCAGTACAGGTTATGATGTCTTGGTGAGTGCTTTATGCTTTGGCTATGGATGGCAGTTGTTTGAGCTCGTCTCGACATTCATTTGAGTATTCCCTTGAGTAGTTGGACATTGACTTGGATTTTTTTGTTACGACTTGGATTTTTCCATTATGACCTTGGATGCTATTGAGGCATTGTCTTGGTTACATGTCTTTGGTACTTTGACTTGGTTTGATTGAGCTGTTGAGCTCATTTATCCGCCTTTTGTGCCGGTGGGAGCATATTGTATGCTTGACCGTTATGCTATTTGAGCATTTTGCAGATACTTGAGACTTTGGGATCTCTTACACTTACATGTTGCATGGTTCATGCACTGATATCTTGGAATTGCTTTTGACCTAAGCTTGGGCTTTGCACTCTAGTGAGCATACAGCTAATGGTGTCAGGTCTTGCCAGTGTTATGTATACTTTGCCCTACTGTCCAAGGGATATGCCTACTCACTGATGGATGCTTTGGTGACATGTTTTGGTGTTTGCTCAGGGCCTTGATGACTATTTGGTGCTGATTTATGCCCGTTTATGGCTAGTCATATCTTGGTTGTCATTTATTGACTTGGTGTAGTGATTTGGTCAGAAATTGACTCTCATAGTACCCTGCTGTCATTTATTACAGCAAGCATATAACTTCGGATAGACATGGATTTTTCATGCTGAAATATTCTGAAATGATGTACTTTCACTAGTACTTGGTGGGCAGCAGCTTTGGTTACACTTGGAATTTCCTCTCGATTTTGGTGATTTTTTGGTCATTTTCTGCAGTAAACAGCAAGTAGTTTTGAACTATCTGTAGTCTTCTAGCTTGCATTATGGCGAGTTCGTCCATCGATCATGCTATTTTCAACATCACTAAGCTTGATGCTACGAATTACTCTTATTGAAAGAGCCAGATTTAGCAGGCTTGGTGCAAAGATAAGGGGAAAGACAAAGTGTAGGATAAGTCTTCTGATCACAGCATAGTGCCTATAAAGTCTAGTGTTAAAATTGAAGAGATCAATGTTATGCAGCCTGAGGATGTTGATGATGATAATATCCTTGCAGCTTTTTCTAGTGCTTCGCAGAAGATGATAGAGATACACTCTATGCATGCACAATGTTGGCTCTTGGACTCAGGTGCGTCCTTTTATGTGATACCTTGCCGAGAGTGGTTTCATTCATATCGTACTGTTTTGGGTTCTGTGCGCTTGGGTGATGATAGCTCTCTTAATATTGTGGGCATTGGTGATGTTAGGTTATAGTTTCCTTTTGGCAGCAATTTTGTTATGTAGGATGTACGTCATGTACCTGCTTTGACAGGTAGTCTCCTGTCAGTTGGACAGCTTGACGATGCAGGTTATCATGTATCTTTTGGAGACTTTGCATGGAAGACCTGCATAGTCTCCAAAAGATACATAGGGTCATATTTCAGGAGGAGCCGAGAGCTCCCACACAGCCAGTTGGATAGCCTACAGTTGCAGCAGATGCTTATGCTCAGGGTGTTGGATAGGCAGCTGGGCAGGCAATAGAGCCTACCGTGAGATGGTCTACTAGAGACAGATGTCCACCTGATAGATTTCAACCCTCGATGCATTATATCTTGGTTACAGATGCAGGAGAGCCTTGCACTTATGATGAGGCTATGCACAGGGGTGACAGTCACTCCTAGGAGAGGGCTATGCAGTTTGAGATAGACTCCTTGCATAAGAATGACACTTGGGATTTGGTTTCCTTGCCTACGGGCAAGAAGGCTTTGCCATGCAAGTGGGTATACAAGCTAAAAAGTACCCTTGGACACCCCAAGCCGGCATACAAGGCTAGACTGGTAGCAAAGGGTTTTAAGCAGGAGCATGGTGTGGACTTTGATGAGGTCTTTTCTCCTATGGTTAAGATGACCACCCTGTGCTTAGTCTTGGCTTTGGTTGCTCAGCTTGACTTGGATTTATACCAGATGGATGTCAAGACGGCTTTCTTACATAGGGACTTACATGATGAGATTTATATGGAGTCGTCTAAGGGCTTTGCAGAACCTGTTAGGGAGCACCTAGTGTGCAAATTGAAGAAAAGTCTTTATGGCTTGAAGTAGGCACCTAGGGAGTGGTATCATAAGTTTGATGAATGTGGCACTTGGATAACATGCCCATAAGTTTCTCAAAACCATATGATGTGACCTATCATTGGAAAACGTTTGAAAAATAGAATCTATTGAGCTATAGAGCACTTGATTTGGAGTTATAGTGTTTAAGTTATGGCAAATCCAAAGATTTGACCATGTGTCCCAAACTTATGGGAAATTCCCATATTCCCCAATATGGTGTTACGTAATCTTTTACTGTGAGAGAATCTAGCAGGGGGCTCATCCTCCGAATCAAAATTGGGCTATAATAGAGGAGGAGTTGGAACAGAAGGTGGCGATTGCTTCGGAAGAGGAGCAGGATCAGGAGCTGGCACACCACCAGGAGGAGGTGCAAGGGAGATGATCTTCTAAAGAAAAACACCGTAGGAGACATTACTACCCTAACCTTTCCGAACTCTCTGGAAATGATGATCCATCTTCGCGAGCATGAATGCTGCCCAATTGAACTTGGCTCCCTCCAGGATCCTAACAGAAGCAGTGAACAGCTTCTTGGAGATACATTTGGAAGCAGGCTTCCCTGACATGAACCTGTCTTGCAGAAATTGGCAAAGTTGTTTGCATAATGGGGAGGAGATGTGAGCTACAGAAACCCTAGAACTGGTAATAACTTTGTTGGAGACCAAAGGAGTAGAGGCTTCTTTCTGCAGGAGAGAAAGGATCTCCTCAACTGTCAATAATTGATTTTCACTAGGGATGAAAGACACCGAAAGAGGCAAACACAACGCATCACTGATATTGGATGTGGATAAGCAAAAGTGTCGATTATAAACCAAGCCAGATTGGTTCTTGTAGGATGCTAGAAAGAAGTAGCAAATCGTGTTGTCCAATGGTGAAAACTTCAAAGCCACAAAAGGATGAAGACCAGCACGATGAATGCAATCCGCCTCCAGGAGAAGAGTATAGTCATGCACCTGCAATTGCATATGCTGGATGACAATAGGAGGAATAGAGGTAGATGCCATTCGGATTACATAGAATACCCACACAAACAACCAAGGAAAAAGACAAAAAATTTCCTGGCAATGGGTGGGGCTGTCTGCAAAGTTTGATATCACGTCCTAAAAAATATTCCACACAACGGACAAAAGGTTGACTAAAACTAGTCGTCCTGTCATATAGAAAAACGAAAAAACAACTAACACATTAACCACAAAGAATAAAACAAATGATATGTATGACCAAAATAAAATAAAATGATGGATATGTTGGGATTTTGTTTTGATTGGGTTTTATTATTATAGTTTTGGTGTTTGTTTGTTTGTGAGTTTTTAAAAAAAAAGTTTAAAGGATAAAAATACGAAAAATAAAATGAAGGGCAATATGGTGATTCATGTTGATGTGTATCAAAATGACAAACCAAATGAGAAAACATGTCGGAGTTAAAATATCAATGTGCAGAAAGTTTATGGTTTTGTTTTGTTTTGCTTTTTGTTTTTATAGTGTGTTTTGGTTTTTTTTAATACATAATGTAATAATGAGATTTCAGCAAATCAAACATGATCATCCAGTGACAATAAGGTATTCGGATTTAATTCACATTTTTCAGCTCATAGTTGAGATTGAAAATGAATGTTGCATGAATTTGGACAAAAACTTAGGGTTTGTCTTCAAATAATACTTCGACCAATTAGGAAAGCATTTTCAATTGAGAAATGATTGACAAAAGAGACAAAGAAGTTTGTAGAATTTTTTGAATTTTTTTTGAAATTATATCGGTATTTTTATCAAATTTTAATGAATTTTGGCCAGTTTTTTAATATTTTTGAAAAGAATTTTCAATTTTCGATTTTTTTGCACATTTTTTTTAAAGATTACTAGTTTGAAAAATATTTCAATTGTTTACAAAAATATTAGAGATTTTTCAAGATTTTTTTGGTTAATTTTTTGGATTTTAATGAATATTTGAATTTTGTATGTGTTTTTTAGAGATTTCGGGATTTGAAGTATCCGTGATTGCATATGAACGGCTGCTAATGATTGTGACTGTGTACGAATGGATGCAAGGCCCTACCGCATGAACAAGTCGGACACACATCCTCGCACGTGAACGCATGCGAACAACCACCGACACCAAAACGTCTACCGCAGCGCGTGAAGGGAGGCGAACAAGGGTTTAGGGTTAAAGGGCTGAGGTAGGGGGTGGGACAGGGGGTTTAGGTGGGGGGTGAGGTAAATTGAGAGAAGGGGATGGGTAAATTTGGGGAGGGGGTCAACTTAGAGGGGGGGTCAAATTAGGGGGAGAATTTGGGGGTGGGCAGGGTGGCAATGGGGAGGGATAGTGGGAGGAGGAAGAAATAGGCGGGTGGTGGAGGAGGAGGAGAAGGGGGTGGGAGAGGAGGAGAAGAAGGGGTGGTGGGAGAGACGGAGAAGGGTGGTGGTGGAGGAGGAGGAGAAGGGGCGATGGGAGAGGAGGAGAAGGGGCGTAGGCGGCGGTGTGGGCCGCAGAGGCAGCGAGCAGTGGCGCAGACGGGGCGTAGGCAGGTGGACAGGGCAGACGAAGCGCAATGGTGCGCGGGCGGCAGACAGGGTGAACGGAGCGCAATGGCAAGGAGAGGAAGGGGAGGAAGAAGAGGAAGAGAAGGAAGAGGAGGGGAGGGAGGCGGGAGAAGAAGAGGGAGGGAGGGAGAAGAGCAGGGGAGGAGGAGGGAAGAAGACAGGGAGAGAGAAAGACAAGGAGAGAGAAGGAAGAAGGGGAAAAAAAACCGTCGAATGGGAAGGGGAGGAGAATTGTTTTTTTTGTATTTATTTTAAAAAGAAAGGTTGTTGTTTGATTTTGTTTTTTTTGTTGTTCATGTTTTCTTTTTTTTGTTTTTTGTTTTTTGTTTTTGTTTTTTTGTGTGTGGTGTGTTTTTTTTGTTGTTTTGTTTTTTTTGTGTGTTTGTGTTTTTTTTGTTTGTTTTATTTTGTTTTTAAAATTTTTTAATTTTTGTGGTTTCTGTTTGGTAATGGTTTTGTCGGTGTTTTATTTATTTATTTATTTGGTTTGGTTGTTTGTTTTTTTTTTGTTTTTTAAAAATATGTTTGTTAAAATAAAGAAAAAGAAAGAATGGGGAGTCGGTCCCGTCTCACGCGCATGTGCGGGGCGTGGTTAAAGAAAACTTACAAGGATGGGAAGCAATAGGGGCCACGACTTCGGGACGAAAGGGCGCGAAGAGAATGGGGCATATTGAAGCGCGTAAATTCATAAACGTGCGCGTTCATGTGGAAGGCAAGGCGCACGGTGACATGGCAAAACAAAGAAAAATTAATAACTCGCAAACCGTTCCTCAGAACGCAGTGCGGTAAAAAGAAAAATTGGGCCAGAAGGTAAGGGAGAGACTGTGAAAAAGTACAATGGGGTGGCCGAGATCAAATTAGGGCATTCCCCTAGGAAAAACATGAAAAATGACTCCAAAAATACATATAGGGATTAATATTGGAAAATCAGCATGCCAGAACGCGGGACGAAAAGAAGGAAAATTATGCCAAAAAACATGTCCGATAAACCTATCACGTCAAAACACGGTTCCGATTGAGAGAGGACTCGTTTACATGGAAAAAACCCAAAAAAGAACTTGAAAATGGGCTCAAAGATGAATACGAAAAGAATCGAGCAATGAAATGAAGGGCAGTAAAAAGGAAAAATGTTTGTGGGAAGGGGGTGCATAGGGCTGTCACATCAAAACTCACTTTCGGTGAAGTTAGAAGGGGTTCACATGCAAAAAACACAAAAAATGGAATCGAAAATATATTAAAAATTAATAATGAAAAATACAGTGGTCGAAATAGGGTGGAGAAAAAAGAAAAAATGTAGGGAAAGGCTGGCGGGACACAACAGTCAAATGAAATTGGAATTCCGATGAAAATAGGGCACGTTCACATGGAAAATTTTTAAAGATATGCACGAAAATGGCCCAAAAACGCGCAAAAAAAGAATAGCGGATGAACCGTGCATCAGAAGGACAGGGAGCAAAAAGGAAAAATATCAAGGGGGAAGATGGAGGACAGGGCGGTCACGTCAGATTGTTGTTCGGAAGCAATAAAGGTGCGTTCACATAGAAAACTGGCCAATTTATGAGAAATACTTCAAAAATTAATAACTCAAGAACCGTCGGTCAGAACAAGGGTTGATAAAAAGAAAAAATGGTCAAGTCAAAGGGACAAATATGGCGATAAGGTATGAGGTGGGTTTCGGTGAATGTAGGATAGGTTCACATGAAAAAACAACCAACAAGGGATAAAGGGAAAAAGAGAAGGAACAACCCCAAGGGTGGGTTGAACATGGACGAGTGGGTGGGGAAGGGACCTCATCAGGGTAAAATTAGGTCATGGCATACATGCAGGATTAAAGTGAGGCATATGCAGGGAGTATGCATCATAGATGCGCATGGACTCGTCCCCACACTGAAAACCTTAATGAATAAGGTTAAATACAACAACACAACCTAGGACTCGTCAACCTACTAGACTCTGGTGTCCCCACACTTAAAACATAACATACACTTGCAATCATAAGAATAGGGTTAGAAAGACTTGGCTTGTTTCGCGTATGGTCGAAAGAGCTGTCACTGCTACAGAAGGGTTGGAGTCGACTGTAAGAGGTACCACGGCTCACTCGAGCATTCAGCCAGCATGGCAGGGACCATGCAGCAGCACCCAGGGAGGTAGCTGGTTGATAAAGCCTATCGGAGTAGGTGTCATTGACGAAGGAGAGTCACTCAACTCACGGGTACTCAACTGGGATGAGAGAACAGCCACTCACCCCATAACTTACATCACTCGAGTTAATAATGATGAAACCTAGGTCTCACATCCAGTTTAGGAATCGATAAGGGAATGGGGCAGAGGGAGTATGCCAGGGTGCACAGTTGATGGTGCATCAGTGCGTCCAACCCCGTTTGGCATAGGTGCAAACAGGAAGGCCAGGGAACCTTATAGTACAGTGTGCAGAACAAAGTGACGTGTCCTATGCTGATGGCAGAGACCCATCCCATGGGTGCATAGGGAAACAAAAATGTACTTGACACCAATTGTCGTAACTTACCTCAAGCCTCACCTCTCAATAATTGATTGAAGAAACACCAGTCACACCTAGTCCACCCTTTGTCTCACTCTCTGTTGGAAGATACAGGAGAGCAACCCATTCCTGAAACCCATTGATGTAATCTTCAATGTCACTTGTGTAGATGTTGTATGTCTTGTGCGCATTTGATGGTGCAATTGTGCATCCCGCCTTGTGCCATCGTACAGTGCAAGAAGGAAGGCTAGGGAGCTTTAGTGCACAGGAACAGATCGTGCATTATGCATTGAGAGGCCCACCCCGTTCGTGTAATACTCAAGTCACACATCTCACCTCTCTCTTGATTTGAAGGGAAAGACTGGTCATTTAGCCCACCCTCTATCTCACCCTCATTGATAGATACAGAGGTAGCCCATACTCACGTCCCCATCCTGTTAGGATGAAAGATCACATCACTCAAGGGGTTGGTGATGAAGATCGTGTCGGCTGTTGTTGTTATCAGGATATTGAAGACGAGGCGTACCTAGGGAGGAAGCCAACAAGTCTGGTACATCAATGATTTGTAAGAAAGGTCATCTGTTAAGAAGGGCAGATGGACTGATATTTGAGAGGTAGCGCACCAAGGGAGGTGGCTTCAAATTACTTGTTGGAAAGGTTCTATTGGTGAGTCAACTATCCTGAACTGCGAAGTGTTACCACCTTTTTCATAGTCAGCTTCCCACCCAAGGGTGTTTTCACCTTTTCTTGGAACAAGGCTTGTTATGACAGGGAATTTCTTCCTTTTCTCCCATAACAGTTTTTTTGTTTTGTATTTTAATTTTATTTTATTCTTTTTTTTAAAAAATAAAGAGAATGGTAGAAATACCATGTGTCATGACCAACCTCGCCATTGTTGTTGGATTAGACGAGAAGAGAACAAGGTAGGGTTGAGAGATATTTGTGAGGGGCTAGCAGAACGAGACCGCTTGATGAGGAAAATCATAAGGGCTATTAGAAGCACAAAGAGAATGACAGTGCGACACCCAAAAGGGAGAGGGTAGGCCAACTGTGATTGTCAAGATCCCCAATGAGGGAAGTACTTCTTCAGACGATAGCCATTGATTAGAAAAGGATCATCATAGGCATCAACAATCTGCACCTGAACATAGCCGTTAGGATTGACAGCAAGTACCTTGTACGGGCCCATCCACCGTTGTTGAAGCTTGCCAAATCTTGAATCATAGGCCAGGACAAGATCACCTTCTTTGAACTCCTTGTGCTTGATAAAATTGTCATGATAGGCCTTGCGCCACGCTTGAGTGGTTTCCATACACTGTAGGGCCATCTGCTGAATCTCATCCAAACATTCCAAGTTTAGGAGGTGGCGTTGCAATGATTCATCATCTCCCAAGTATTCTTTAACTGTTACTCGCAAAGAGGGCAATTCCAGTTCAATAGGGAAGACGGCTTTTGTACCATACACTAGCTGGAAAGGGGTCTGTCCTGTAGCTGCCTTATGGGAGGTTCTGTACGCCCAGAGGGCCTCTATAAGTCGATCATCCCAGTTGCAACGATGTGCGGCAATCGTTCTTGTCAGGATCGAGCAAAGGATGCGATTGCTGACTTCAACTTGGCCATTGGCTCTAGGGTAGTAAGGAGTGGACTTGCGATGGCGGATCTTATACAACTCTATTAGCTCCTCCATGATTTTGTTAAGGAAATGAGTACCTCTATCACTTACCAGCTCGAGAGGACTGCCAAAATGGGTGATAATATTTTTGTATATGAACAGAGCTACGCTGTTACCATCGTCCCGCTTCAGAGCTTTAGCTTCACACCACTTTGTGACATAATCCATACATACTAGGATGTATTTGTTCTGCTTCCGTCTGGTGGGTGGATCAATGGGACCCATAAAATCAATCCCCCACTTCTCAAACGGCTTTAGAGGAAGAATAGGTTATAGTGGCATGGCACTTGTTTTGGTGGGTTTTCCCATTCGCTAACAAGCATCACATCTCTTGAAGTAGTCATGTGCATCCTTGTGGAGGGTCGGCCACCAGTATCCTACTAATAGAGCCTTCCTGGTTGTCGCTTCTCCTGCGAAGTGTCCACCACATGGTTCGTCATGGCATGCTTTCAATACTATGCTGATTTCGTCTCCTGCAACACATCTTCGCAATACTTCATCTTTTTCTCTCTTGTATAGTGCACCACCTAGCAAGGTGTAGGGAGCTGATTCTAACAAAAGCTTCTTCTCACGACTTGAGGTGCCAGGAGGATATTGTTGAGTTGCCAGGAGGTTGGCTATGTCTGCATGCCATGGAGTAACTATTTCAACTAGAAACAAGGAAGCATCAGGAAGGTCTGGATCATCCTGTTCCTCTTCTACAGTTTGAGGGATCTGTGATAGATGATTGGCTAGGACATGGGAATGGCCAAGCTTAGTGATCACTTCAAAATCAAACTCTTGGAATAGGAGCAAACATCTCATCAGTCAGCCTTTGACATCTGCTTTGTTCATCAAGAAGGACAGGGCTTCATGATTGACATAGAACTGGAAATGCATTGACAATAAATAGTGTCAAAACTTCTCCAGTGCTAACACCATTGCTAAGCACTCAAGCTCTGTCACTGTGTAGTTCTGTTCCCTCTATCAGTGACCTTTCGACTTGCATAATATGTTGGTTGATCTAGTTTAGAGGGGCCCTTTTGACATAAGAAAACACCTAGCCCTTCAACTGATGCATCTGTGTGCACGTGAAACTCCTTCATCCAATTAGGAGGCTGCAAGATAGGTGCTTGGATAAGGCACTGTTTTAGGGTATTAAAGACTCCTTCATAGTCATCAATCCAAAGGAAATCCACATCTTTCCTTAGGAGCTTGTGTAGAGGTGGAACCCCAAGAGGAACACCAAGGAAAAGGGAATTCTCTTGCAAGAAAATCTATCTTGTAACATCAACAAGCTTTTTTATTAGGTTTTATATGATCACAATGAAGAAAAGAACACCAGGCACAACAAATCTTCATGCATCATCATGTAGATCTCCCACGGATTTGATAGAATCAACCATATTCTTCAATATCTTCATAAAATCCATCAATATAACAAAGAAAGCAAAAGAATACACCATCTTTGAATGGAAATACATCACATAGTATTCAACTTCAATATCTTCATAGTCTTCTCTCTCAATCTCTCACATACAATCACACTGTTTCAATAGAATTGGCTATCTCTGACTCTCTCTCTCTCTCTCTCTCCATCAATAGTACATCATATCCTCACTACAATATCTCATAATCACCCACAATAATCCTTCTTAGGTCGTGGATACCCCTCCCAAGAGGTATGCCTGATATGAAGAGGCACCAGAGCCACTACAGTGTCCTTTCGTAGCTCACCATTGTCACTTCACTCCAGTCTTTACTTGAGTCTTCAGCAGCTACTTCTTTTACTTCTTTTAGCTCTTTTGCACTTTTATTCACCTCTTTCCAAGGCTAGAAAACTTTCCCAAGCTACACTCTCATCCAACAGAACACATACAGAAGCATACAGAAGGTCTATAGAAGCTCATCAGAAACTCATCAGAGAGTTACAGAAGGTCAACAGAAAGCATCAGAACCACATAACTCATACCAAAACCATTCCAAACCATCAAAAATAATTCAATAAGCTTTCAAATAATCTCAAACCCTATCAATCAATACTCCATCCGTCCTTTCAGAAAGAAAACAGAACAAAACAGAACAAAACAGAAGCTCAACAGAACCAATCAGGACCAATCAGAACATATCAGAACATCATCAGAACTTCACATCTCTACTAATAATCATCATGAGCTTAATAAAACCATTCCAACCTATCCAAAACACTCTCAAACCACTTCCAAAACAATCAATCATCTCATAAAATCAACCATTTAGCTCTCAAAAACAACAAAAATCAGCCAAAAAATAGATAATTTCAACACTCAACATATCCCCACACTTAATAAGGAAGCGTCCTCGCGACCCAGGAAAAAGGAAATACAAGTTCATTCAAAAGATCAACTTTGATCTTCAATATATCTTCAAAAACAGTCCATTCAAACACGACCCCAACTTATCACCTGTATCTGATATAAAAATACAACGAAAGGAAAACCCTTTATACATTAACACTTCTTATCAAACTGGAAATCACAACAAACTTATAAAGGATATAAGAGGTTTCTTCTTCTTCTGCATCAACATCTTCAACTATCCAACCACGACCCCATCACCACAATTCGCCAAAATGTAGCTCGCACGAAAGCCAATCAAATAGGCAACCACCACGATCTTATTACATAAATTAACCCACATCACAAACACTACACACAACACAACCATCTGAATGACTCCTCCAAAAAGAGAGATTTTATCATTAAAAATCATCCACCATACATAGGAAAGGTATCAATGAAGATGATCCCTCTTGAAAGATTGGTGATTTCGGAAACGATCCATGGATAAAGATTCATCTACAAATGTCTTGGGAGGATTCTGAAAAAACTGAAGGCAGTACATCCTTTCCAACAAGACAAGGTATTTGCTAGGCAAACAAAGGGCATGAAAGTCAAATACATCCAGTTGCTGGGAATCAATGCTCACATTGACATTCATGCACAACTTTGGAATAGGCTTTGAATCATTATGAGAATGCCTATGCATATACTCCAGATACCAAGTAAAATGAGCAGTTAAGCGCACAGAAGGATCTGCAGACTGAGAATACTACTGAGCAAAATGTAGATAATTCTGATAAGCCTGACTAGCACTTATCCATTATCTTGGGATCAATGGTCAATTGATTTGAGGTCCAGTAAGGGAATCATTTGAACTCCAGCCTCTTCTTCGAAGAATCTTCTGATCAAATCCTGGATACCCACTAACCAACTGAGGAGGATTAGGGATAGAAGTGTTAGGAGACGGAAGAGGGACTAATGAAAGAGGATGAAGTGATGGATAGGCAAAATCGTAAAAGGAAGAATGGATTAAAGATGGATTGGTTAAAAATTGAGGAGATTCTATTAAGAAAGGTGTTAAAAGATAAGGAGGAAAAGTTGATAGAATATCAGGGGATGGGGAAGGACAAGGATCAGGAGGTAGAAAAACTCTATCTTCAATAAAAGAACAATGCGTAAAGATACGAATTTGAGGAGATCCTTGAGGTTGGAAAAGAAGGGGTAAAATGACTTTTGGGTTAGATTGAAAAAGGGAAATATAAGCATCATACCTATGAGCCATTTGTTGATAATGAGTTAAGCAAGGTAAGAATGGACCTAAAGCTGATCTATGATGATAGGCTTCAAAGAAAGAAGTATCAAATGGAGGTTGATTGGAAAGATAGGCTAAAAGATCCAACCTCAGTTGGTTAGTGTTCTGGGCATGAGCTAAAGCTTTGACCTGTCGGTGATTCAAAATGATAGAATCAACCATAGGGTGCTATGAAAACTCAGGACACTCAGCCACCTTTGAAAACTATCCTTAGAACATCTCATCAATCCTCAACTCCAAATGTCGGACATACAAAGAAGCTTGCAATACCACATCTCCGACATACCAAGCCAAATCTTCCTCATCTGGAATCAGTAAATCACCCCTCAAATATATGTAGGACATAAGCATCGTATCTGGAGTGACAGAGTCTTCAAAAACCATCCTTACAACCTCTATCAGCAAATCTGATGACCAGGCTCCACTCCATCCATCCTCTGGAATAGGTAAATCCATCGTGGAAAGCTTTATATAGAAGGCCAACTTCTGTGTTGATAATGGACGAAAAAGGAATGATCTGGTGGAACATATTCCTGATACTGCTCAAAAGAAGACCATAACAAATCCATACGAGATTGCAATCTTTTCACCTTGGCCTGGAATAAGGGACATAAGGTAGCCTGTCTTTGAAGAGCTACCAAGTCCTGCTGTGAGAGAGAAGGGATCAAGGGAACATGAGGGCTTGGAGGAACAAACCGTGACTTTGCCAGTTGATCTTGCAACTGCTTGATTTGGGAAGCTTGTGATTCCACTGTGTCATTAGCAGTTTGTAAGGCTGAAAGTTTGACATCTAAAAGAGTTTGGAACTCTTGCGCTTCTTTGGACATCCTCTCCTTCTCCTCTGAGAGGCTAGTAACCTTTGATTGAGCCTCTATTATTTGAATCTTCAAAGAAGATATCTCATCTCTTTGGGTTTGAATTAGTTGGGTTTGGTGCTCCATTTGCTTAAACAAATATGATAGGGTATCCTTAGCAGAGGCTAAATCGGATGTTGCCTTATGCAACTGGTCCTTAGACTGCATCAGTTCTTCATAAAAGGAAGCGTACAACTGTTGAACACAAGCTGTCAGGAATGGCATCTCCCGAGACTAGACTGTTTAGTGAGGGGACTGATATGCCCAACGAACCTTCTCGATGTGCTCTGAACATGTTATTACATGTGAGATAACCAGGGAGATCACTGCCGGAGGTAGCAGGAATGGGCGCGGAAGGAAGAATGGAAGGAGCTTTATCTGCTACCCGCTTTAAGCGTTTGCGTTGTATGACCAGGGGAGGCGGAGAATCCAAATCCTCTATATCAATTGGTTCTGACTCATCTGAAGGTGGAGGAGGAGGAGGTGGAGGCACACTCTTCTGTAAACCTGAGTAGGTCAAGAAGGCAGACAAGTACGATCCATAGGTGACATTGGTAACATTGCCCTTGGTGACTTTGACGAAATGTTGATCCATCTTAGTGAGTAGGTAAGTGCTCCAATCAATAGCGACTCCTTTTAACACCATCCTTGAAGCTGTAAAGAGCTCTTTGGACAAGTAATGGGATGGCGTTTTTGCAGGCATAAACCTGACTTGGAGAAACTGACAGACCAACTTCCACACAGGATCAGTGTGATCATGGAAAAGGAAACTCCTGAAGAGTTGATCACCTTCTTAACATCTAGAATTTCCCTGGTCTGCTTTTGTAACAGCTTCAAAATCTCTTCGTTAGAGAAAAGCTGGCGAGTTGTAACAAAGGGTTCACCTTTGGAGGGAAAAGATAGAGCCTTCCCGAGGCCTCGAGGTGTCAAAGTCATGGAAGTACCTTGGACCAGTCCCGATTTCTTGCTGTAGGAGGCCAGAAACTCGTCACACATCGATGGATCCTCTGGAAGCAATGGAAAGGAGGCAACCACGAAAGTGGCGAGTCCCGCCTTCGTGAGAGGCTCAAAAGTGAGTAGGGAAGAGTAATCCCTACTAACTAGTGGGACATACTGGATAGGGGGAGGAGCGTGAGGTGCCATTCAGATGGTTACACACACACCACAAACACAGACAAACAAAGAGAATGCCTGCAAAGCAACAGACAAAAACCAAGGATAAGATATCAACCAACGTGGTAAAACGTGACTCAACCAACTATCCCCAAGCAAACCACAGCCTAGAAAAAATTCGACATGACCTCTAGACATATGCGACCGAAAGCTTCATGCTATGCAGCATGCAAACACCCAAATCCCCGTATCAGGCAATAAAGAAAAAAAACCACACACTGTACCCTTAACTGTAACAAAGAAACTGAACCAAAACATAACAACAACCCACACATATCAAGACCACAACTTTGATAATCAGGTTTGACCATGGAGACAACTCCAAAGTCTTCGCATACCCATTCCACGAAACGAGTTTATTAAAAATGGGAATTAAGTGCAGTGAGGGGGAAATTAATTTAATGAAAGGTTCATTTTAATAAATTATTAAGAAATGGGTGAATTTTTATTAAGTGATAAACCTTATCAAGAAAACGGCGGTTCCTTCTTAAAATTTTAATTACCAATTATTAGGTTAAAGCGGTGCTTTAATCCGAATCCCGGACTTTGATACCCAGACTGGGTCTCTAAATTCAAATTCATTTATTAAAAATTAAGGTGATGTGGAGCGCTTTTTTGCCAGCGCGTGCTTTTGTGACGGCTGGTCCATTTTTATTAAAAATATTAAAGTGCCTCTTAAGCGCACTTAGCGCATGCTAAGTGAACAACAGGTTGATTTTTAGTTATAAAATGGTGTGTTTAGCGCGAATGCACGTGCCATGGTGGTGTTTAGGGTTCATTTTAATAATTAACCGTGAATGTTGGGGTAGCGAAAAAAAATAAAATAAAAAATATAAAAGAGAAAATACCTGGTAGTGGGTGTATGTGAATGCAATGAATGCGCTCATCTTAATCCAAAAAGGTATCTGGGTTTTTTTCGAGATTTTTCAGTGTGTGGTTTGAATTAAAAAAGATTTTAAAAAAAGAAATTTAGGTGTTTAATGAAGTATTTTTACAGCTTAAAAATATGCCAAAAATAAGTAAAAATGTTAATGGAATTTTGAGAAATTTTTCGGCAATTAAATTGGAAACTTTTACCATTTTCAATGAATTTTTTTCATTTTTTGAGTATTTTTAAAAGAATTTTGAATTTTAAAATGGTCTAAAATTTTTTTCCTGAAATTTTCAGTTTAGAAAAATATGGCAATTTACTGCAAAAATATTGGGACTTTTTAAAGTTTTTTTGGTAATTTTTTATGAATTTGAAGTGTTTTTTAAATGATTTTTTTATTTTCCAATGTATTTTGAAGGTTTTCGGGTTTTTGGAATTAAAAATTCGGGAATATACCCAAGAATAGATTGCGTGTCAACTACGTGTCAGCCAGCTGCACACCACATCACGGACCAGCTAACGCGCGTTCTCACGCGTGAACATCCGCAAATGGTCTCCTGCACACGAACCCGCACAATCACGAACACACGAACACAACCATGTGCGTACGCACCCTCGCGTGTGTCAGGGGCGGAAAAGAAGTGCCTGCGGGTTGCTCCGTGGTTCAGGAATTGCTGCTGGTGCTGCTGGATTCGGCGATTTCTGCGGATGGGAACAAGGGCTTATGGAAGGGTTTCGGTGGTGGTGTTTCTGCGAGGAGCTTGGGTGGGTTATCTGCGGGTGTGCCTATGGGGGGAAGGGGGGCTTGTGTGGGGGTGGGGGGGTGTGTGACAGTGGGGGGAAGGGGGGCTTACAGAGAGGTTGGGTGGGGTGGGTGACAGTGGGGGGAAGGGGGGCTTAGATGGGGAGTGGGTGTGTGACTGTGGGGGCACGTGGAGGAGGCCACCGTGGCGGGAGGCAGGCGGTAGCAGCATCGGCGGCCGGCGCAAGGCAGGTGACAGCAGGGCGCCACGAGGAGAAGAGGTCAACGGGGCGGTGTCCAGGGCGGCCCGGCGGCGTCCAGGGGGACCATGGGGGGGCAGGCGGGTGTCACGGAGGGTGGCACAGGGCATCCACGGGGCAGCGGGCCACAGGGGCGGCGCGATGGCAGCAACCAGCAGCGGGCGTCACGGTGGAGTCGTCGGCGGCACAGAGCGACAGTTGGCGGCGCTTGGCGAGGAGGAGTCCAGGCCACGGGGCAGGGCGCCACGGATGCAACCAGGCGGGGGCGCCACAGGGACTCGACGGCGTGGTGGAGAGGAGGCACGGACAGGGCGGGGCAAGGCGTGGGCATGCAGGAGGCCACTTCAGAGGCAAAGGGAGAAGGGGCCAATGGCGGCATGAGGGAGAAGACCACGGGGCAGGGCACGGCGGCAGACGAGTAGAAGAGGGAGGGGAAGGAGGGGAAGGAGAGGAGGAGGAGGGGAGGGTGAAGAAGAAGATGAAGGTGGAGATGGAGGGAGCGGGAAGGTACGCAGAGGAAGGGGAGAGAGAGAGAGGTAGTTGAGGGGGGAAGGGTCAGGGAGAGAGAAGGGTGGGGGGGATAGGGGAGGGTGTGGGGGGGTACCCGAGGGGAAGGGTAGGGGAAAGGGTGTAGGGGGGGTGCCCATGGGTTGGTGACCAGGGGGTTGGGTGCCCATGGGTTGGGTGCCCATGGGAAGGGGTGGCTAGAGGGGAATGGGCGGGGTGCGCCCATGGGAGGGAATGGGCGGAAGGGCCATAAAAGAAAGGCGTACCCCCGTCCCGCACGCGTGCGCGGGGCGGGGTAAAAAAATTTTGCCGTGACAGGATCGAAATAGCGTCGGGATGGCGGTACGGGACACGCGGATGCGACCTTGGCGTGTTAAGACACGTAAAATCGAAAACGGGCGCGTTCACGCCCGGGATGAGGCACGCGAAAACATGTAAAAAATAAAGAAAAAGGGCGCCATGAGGAGAAGAGGTCAACGGGGCGGCGTCCAGGGCCGCCCGCCGGTGAACAGTGGGACCACGGCGGGGCAAGCGGATGTCACGGAGGGTGGCACACGGCGTCCATGGGGCAGCGGGCTAGAGGGGCGGCGAGATGGTAGCGAGCAGCAGCGGGCGTCACGACGGAGTCGTCGGCGCTCGGCGAGGAGTCCAGGCCACGGGGCAGGGCGCCACGGATGCAACCAGGCGGGGGCGCCATAGGAACTCGACGGCGTGGTGGAGAGGAGGCACGGACAGGGCGGGGCAAGGCGTGGGCATGCAGGAGGCCACTTCAGAGGCTAAGGGAGAAGAGGCCAATGGCGGCGTCAGGGAGAAGACCATGGGGCGGGGCGCGGCGGCAGACGAGTAGAAGAGGGAGGGGAAGGAGGGGAAGGAGAGGAGGAGGAGGGGAGGGTGAAGAAGAAGATGAAGGTGGAGATGGAGGGAGCGGGAAGGTACGCAGAGGAAGGGAAGAGAGAGAGAGGTAGTTGAGGGGGGAAGGTTCGGGGAGAGAGAAGGGTGGGGGGGATAGGGGAGGTTGTGGGGGGGTACCCTAGGGGAAGGGTAGGGGAAAGGGTGTAGGGGGGGGGGGGGGGGGGGTGCCCATGGGTTGGTGACCAAGGGTTGGGTGCCCATGGGAAGGGGTGGCTAGAGGGGAATGGGCGGGGTGCGCCCATGGGAGGGAATGGGCGGAAGGGCCATAAAAGAAAGGCATACCCCCGTCCCGCACGCGTGTGCAGGGCGGGGTAAAAAAAATTTGCCGTGACGGGATTGAAATAGAGCCAGGATGGCGGTACAGGACACGCGGACGCGACGGGGGCGTGTTAAGATGCGTAAAATCGAAAACGGGCGTGTTCACGCCCGGGATGAGGCGCGCAAAAACACGTAAAAAATAAAGAAAAATGAATATCTCCCAATTCAGTTATCAAAACAAAATGTCGTAAAAACAAAAACTGTGCAGAACGGCAGGGGGAAGACAGGGAAAATGTGCAACGGGAGTTCTGGGGGGGTAAAGGACGTTCACGTGCAAAAAACACGAAAAATGGGTCCAAAAACGCAATTAAAAATTAATATCGGAAGATCCGTGCAGTGGAACGAGGTGCAGGAAAAAGGAAAAATGTGTAGAAAGACATCCCGACAATCCTATCACAACAAAACATAGTTCCGACTAAGATAAGATGCGTTCACGTGTGTAAAACCCAAAAAACAGACTCGAAAATGGAATCGAAAATTAATATTGGACTAACCGCTCTTCGGAATGACATGCAGTAAAAAGGAAAAATGTCCGCAGGAAGGGGGGTACAGGATTGTCACGTTAGAACGCAATTTCGGCGGAAGTAGGAGGGGTTCACATGCAAAAATTACCAAAAATACATCCGAAAACACATTTAAAAAGTAATAATTAAAAATCCAGAAGTCGAAAGAGGGTGGAGGAAAAAGGAAAAATGTGGGGGAAGGCGAGATGGACACGGCTGTCAAATCAAACTTGAATTCCGATGCAAACAGGGCAGGTTCACATGGAAAAATGTCAAAAAGACGCACGAAAAAGTCTCGAGAAACTGCAAAATTAATATTGGACAAACCGTGCATCGAAATGATATAGAGTAAAAAGGAAAAATGTCAGGGGAAAAGTGGTTATTAGAGCTATAATGTCAGATCACGGTTCCGAAGCAAGCAAGGTGCGTTCACATGGAAAACCGGCTAATTTGCGCAAAATGCTTCAAAAATTAATAACTGGAAAACCGTGCACCAGAACAGGGGTGGGTAAAAAGGAAAAATGGTCAGTTCAAAGGGAGGAATAGATTTGTAAAGTCAGATTGGAAGTCTGCTGAATGTAGGGTGCGTTCTCATGAAAACACAACAAAATAAGGGAAAAAGAGAAATGGAGGAGGAACAGCCCCAAGGGAGGGGTGACAGTGGACGGGTGGGTGGGAAGGGACCTCATCAGGGTAAAAGCAAGTCATGGCATAGGGGCATGAGCAAGTTGAGGTATATGCAAAAGGATATGCAATGTAGACGCGCAGGGACACGTGCCCACACTTAAAACCTTAACGGATAGGGTGAACCGAGCAACAGGGACCTAGGACCACACAATAGACCATCCACTAACATCCCCACACTTAAAACATGAACATCACGGAGAAACAGAAGGTGTAGGGTTAGAAAAACTTGGCCCATATTGTCGAGAATCAAGGTTGATTGTCGATGGCACATCCTGTGTCGTTGTCGGTTGCAGGAGGTACCAAGGCATCTTCATAGCACACATCCGTCATGGCAGGGACCACGCGGCAGCACCCACGGAGGTAGCTGGTTGAAGGAATCGTAGGAAATTTGTCGATGATGAGGGATATTGCACTCAACTCACAATCACTCAAATGGAATGAAAGAACTGTCACTCGCCCCATGATTAATATCACTCGAGGAATAATGATTGAAACCCATATCTTGTACTCGATTTAGAAATCGACAAGGGAATGGTGCAGAGGGAGTATGCTAGGGTGCACAGTTGATGGTGCATTAGTGCATCGAACCTGTCTGGCATAAGTGCAAGGAGGAAGGCAAGGGAGCCTTGCAGTGCAGTGTACAGAACAGGGTGACGTGTCCTGTGATGATGGTAGAGACCCATCCCGTGGGTGCATAGGGAAACGGGAACATACCTGACTCCAAGTGTCGTAATGTCCCTCAATCTCACCTCTCGATAAATGATTGAAGAAACTCCAGTCACACTCAGCCCACCCTCTGTCTCACGCTCTGCTGATAGATACAGGAGGGCAACCCTTTCCTGAAACCCATTGATGTAATCCTCACAGTCACTTGTGCAAAGGTTGTATGCCTTGTGCGCATTTGATGGTGCAACTGTGCATCCCGCCTTGTGCCGGCATACGCTGCGAGAAGGGAGGCCAGGGAGCCTTATGGTGCAGTGCACAGAAATAGATTGTGCTTTGTGCTTTGAGAGGCCCGTCCCGTGCGTGCAACACTTCATTCACACTTCGCACCTCTCATTTGATTTGAAGGGAAAAGACTGGTCACTTGCCCCACCCTCTGTCTCACACTCTGTTGATAGTTACAGAGGGCAACCATACTCACTTCCCCATCCGGTTAGGATGAAAGCTCACATCACTCGATTGTTTGTCGATGAAGATCGCTGTGTCTGTTGTTGTCATCAAGGTGTTGAAGATGAGGCATACCCAGGGAGGCAGCCAACAAATCGAACATTGGGTTAGATAGGACATGGTGTCTGCTAGAGGACAGTTAGACACTCTACAAAAAGACCCAGGACACATCGTACCAAGGGAGGCAGCTTCGGAACTAGATCATGAGGATGTCAACTGATGAATCCACTTTCTGGACTGCTGGGTGTTGCCACCTTTTCCACAGCCAGCTTTCCGCCCAAGGGTGTTAACCACCTTTTCTTGGAGTGAGGGCTGCTATGACATGGAATTTCTTCATTTTCTCCCATAACAGTTTTTTTTTTCGTTTTCTTTTTTTTTTTCTCTTTTCTTTTTCTCCTACTCCCAAGGGTGTTTCCACCTTTTCTCGAAGAATAGGTCGGCATGACAGGGACCTAAGTCCTTTTCTCCCATGACCGATATGTGTGTGTGCGTGCGTGTGTGTGTGTGTGTGTGTGTGTGTGTGTGTGTATATAAGCAAGGGAATGGTAGAAATACCACTTGTCAGAACCCACCTCGCCACCACCGCTGGTGGAAAATAGAGGATAAGAGATCAAGGCTGGACGGTGGGGTTGAGGGGACAGAGGGTTGCGTCCACCTCATTAGGAGTGGCTGAAGAACGGCTATCAGAAGTAGCATCATAAGAGTGATAGTGCCACACCAACGAGGGAAAGGATCAGGTGACCGTGATTGTCAAGATCCCCAAGGAGGGAAGTACTTCTTCAGGCGATATCCATTGATTAGAAAAGGATCATCAGAGGCATCAACGGTCTGCACTTAGACAGAGCCATTAGGGTTGACAACAAGTACCTTATATGGGCCCATCCACCGCTATTGAAGCTTGCCAGGAAACTTGCCAAATCGTAAATCATAGGCTAGGACCAAATCACCTTCTTTGAACTCCTTGTGCTTGATGAAGCTGTCATGGTAAGCCTTGCGTCGAGCTTGCGTGGCTTCCATGCACTGTAGAGCCATCCTGTGAGTTTTGTCCAAACATTCCAGGTGTACGAGACGGCATTGTAGTGAATCATCGTCCCCCAAACGCTCTTTGATAGCCACTCGCAAAGAGGGCAATTCCAGTTCAACAGGAAAAACAGCTTCTGTACCATACACCAGCTGGAAGGGTGTCTATCTTGTTGCTGCTTTATGGGAGGTTCTATACGCCCAGAGGGCCTCTGTAAGTCGATCATCCCAGTCACGATGATGTACAGCAATCGTTCTTGTCAGAATCGAGCAGAGGATTCGATTGGTGACTTCGACTTGGCCGTTGGCTCTGGGGTAATAAGGAGTGGACTTGCGATGGCAGATCTTATACAGCTCTGTCAACTCTTCCATGACTTTATTAATGAAATGAGTGCCTCTTCACTTACCAGCTCTAAGGGACTACCAAAACGGGTGATGATATTCTCATACATGAACAGGGCCATGCTGTTACCATCGTCCCGCTTTAGGGCTTTGGCTTCACACCACTTTGTGACATAATCCGTATATACGAGGATGTATCTATTCTGCTTCCTTCTGGTAGGAGGATCGATTGGGCCTACAAAGTCGATGCCCCACTTCTCAAAAGGCTTCAAAGGAAGGATAGGTTGCAGTGGCATGGCACTTGACTTCGTGGGTTTCCCCATCCTCTGACAAGCATCACATCTTTTACAGTAATCATAGGCATCCTTGTGGAGGGTCGGCCACCAGTATCCTGCTAGTAGCAGAGCCTTCCTAGCTGTGGCTTCTCCTGCAAAGTGGCCCCCACATGGCTCGTCATGGCAAGCCTTCAGAACAATCCCAATCTCATCTCCTGCAACACATCTTCTGAGCACTTCATCTTTACCTTTCTTGTACAGTGCGGCGCCTAACAGGGTGTAGGGGGCTGATTCTAACAGAAGCTTCTTCCTTTCCCAACTAGAAATACCAGGAGGGTACTGTTGGGTTGTCAGCAGATTGGCAATGTTTGCATACCAGGGGGTTATAGTTTCTACCAGTAATAGGGAAGCATCAGGGAGGTCTGGATCATCTTGCTCCTCGCCTGCAATTTGTGGGATACGCGACAGATGATCAGCCAGAACATGGGAACGACCAGGTTTGGTAATTACCTCAAAGTCGAACTCCTAGAATAGAAGGAGCCATCTCATCATTCATCCTTTCACATCCACTTTGTTCATCAGGAAGGATAGGGCCTCATGATCCACATAAAATTTAAAGTGGGTAGATAGGAGGTAGTGGCGGAACTTCTCTAGGGCAAACACCATTGCCAAGCACTCCAGCTCTGTCACTGTATAGTTCCGCTCCCTATCAGTGACTTTTCAGCTTGCATAATAAATGGGTTGATCCAGCTTCGAAGAGCCCTTCTGGCAGAGAACTGCGCCTAAGCCTTCAATAGATGCATCAGTGTGTACATGGAACTCTTTCGTCCAATTAGGAGGTTGTAGAATGGGTGTCTCAATCAGACACTGCTTCAGAGTGTTGAAGGCTTTGTCACATTCTTCCGTCCAAGCAAACTCTGCATCTTTCCTCAGAAGCTTGTGCAAGGAGGTTGCCTTTATTGCAAAATGAGCTATGAACCTTCTATAGTAACCCACATGGCCTAGGAATCCCCTCAACTGTTTGAGGTTGGTGGGTGCTGTCAGAGCTGCGATCTTTTCGATCTTTGCAGGGTCTGTTGATATCCCTTGTGCAGAGACAATGTGGCCCAACAAAACTCCAGAAGAGACCCCTAGGATGCATTTGTCGGGGTTGAGGGAAATTCCATACTCCCGCATTGTTCCAAATGTCCCCAGTGTTCACGGATCAAACTATAGACACAGAAGTCATCCAAATATACCTCAATAAAATTATGCAGATGATTTTGGAATGCGGCCATCATGATTCGCTGGAAGGTAGCAAGGGCATTGCAGAGCCCGAACGGCATCACTCAGTAAGCGTAGGTCCCGCATCTGTGGTGAAGGTTGTTTTGGATTGGTCTTCTTCTGCTATCTGCACTTGGTTGTATCCGCTGAATCCATCCAGAAGGGAATAAAGCTCATGTCCTGCCACTGTGTCCAACAGTTGGCCTGTGAAAGGAATCGGAAAGTGATCCTTCTTGGTCTTGGAATTGAGCTTTCGGAAGTCAACACATATTCGAAGCTTGCCATTCTTCTTGGGTACTACTACGATGGGTGAAACCCATTCACTATTTGCCACACTGGATAGATGAACTCGGCTTCCAGAAGCTTCAGCAGCTCTGCTTTCACCAATGTGGAATAATTCGGGTTTATTCGCCTTTGTCGTTGCCGTACTAGCTGGGCATCAAGCTCCAAGTCAATATGATGTTGACATATTGTGGGATCAATCCCCTTTAGGTCTTTGTAGGACCAGGCAAACACGTCCAAATTCTCTTTCAACAAGTTGTACAAAGTTGACAACTCCTCTTCTGATAGGCTGCTACCCACCTTCAAATGGCGTTCAGTGCCATCTGCATCCACAAAAGTTAACTGCCTTTCACCTTCTACTTCACGGATGAAGGTCCCACGGACTGCTTCTGGGTACAGATCCGACTCCTTCAAGGGAGTGGTGTCCTCTTCCGATGTCCCACTAGAACCAACTTCTTCTTTTGGTGGAGACTTAGGTTGCCTTATAAGATGTTGAAATGGGATTAGAGCCGTTTCGGGTTTGGTTTCAAGATTAGTTACCTCTTGGTTTGAAGACTCATCTTCTGATGACACGTCCAGGAACGTCACATAACATGGACCCTCTGATGCGTGTTGGGTTTGTGAGACTGGTGCTTGTTGGCACGGTGCATCATCATCATCTTTTCTTGGCAAAGATGGTTGCGGACGGCAAGAGCCACTGCTGAAAGACGGCTTGTTCTTCTTAATCCATTTCTTATAAAGATTTTGCATATGAGAAGATCCATTTACAAGACCAAATGGTACCATCGCCATTCTGTCCCACAGCATGAGCTCGTCTGCTTCTTATGCCTCTGGAACTTCTTCTTCATACGTATCCTCTTCAGGTGGAATAGACTCTTCCATCTCGCTTTCATAACCTTCTTCTTCCATATCATCTCCCTCCTCTTCTCTCTCTGTCTCTGTCTCTGTCTCTATCTCTGTCTCTGTCTCTGTAGGAGCTCTGTAAGAGAAGAATAGGTTCTCTGTTTCATCTTCTGCCTTTGTCTCTGGCTCTGCTATGGCCATGTAACAGGGAGAGCAGTACATTCATGCTTCTATCTCACTGTCAGAAGTGATTTCAGAAATCATTCCTGATTCAGGCAGGAAGTATTCACCCATTGTCAAAGGCTTTGCATCTTTTGGGAGTTGGCTTACAGTATCCACTATTAAGGAATGTGCCACTATTTTCTTGGGAAGGATCTATTTGACAGCATCTTCGTCTACTGATGTTCCATCTGTAGCCTCATTAGGGGAGTCAGAAGATAATTCCAAGGAGGTGGATCCATGTCCTTGTTGAGCACCATATAGCTTCAACACCACTTTATTGGGTCCTCCCCTCGAGAAGACCTGAAATTGCAATTCCATGGATCAATGTGGCACCCGATGCTGTAACTGTGCTTGACCAACCATCCCGATCTTTAAGAGCAAGAATGAAATAAATTAAGGAAGAACTCCATGAAATGAAGATAAGTGATTCTACCCAAGGTCAAGGTTCCTTTGAACCAATCCATCCTTGCTCTGGCTTCAAAAAGCTATGGTCTACCCAGTAAATAACAGAGGGTAGGATGTACCATAAGAGTTTGGCTTCACCACCAGATAGGTTAGCCAATAATCTTTTCCAGCCACTGTAGTCTTCACATATGGGAGAATACCCAAAGGCTTGATTCTACTCTGATCCGCCAGTCTGATGAGCCATTGGGTGGGTTGCACACCTTGTAGGCCTAGATCCTTCATTGTCACATCCGTCATAATGTTCACTGATGAGCCACCATCAATCAGTGCATTTGCAATAAAGCAGACTTCTATCCACACGCCAATCTCTAGGGTACCCGGATCTAGGAAAGCGTTAGCTACGTCCACTTCTTTTACAGACTCTGAAGCTTTGTTGGACTTTGTTGCTGTTGAGGGAGCAATCCTTAAGCCACGTCTTCTTGTCAGTATACTTTTGAACCTTTTGCGGGAGACAACATCAATAATTGTTGGAATGTGAGGTTTGGTTTAAAGGTATCTAGATCTTTGACCAGATCGTATTCCTTAATAGGATCCACTGGCTTCTCTAACCGGTTAGGGAATAGAGCGACACCCATTTTCATTTTCCTTATTTCTTCCAACAGGGGCATCATGGAAACTTCTTCTGCCACTTGTGGCACTTCCTCCTCTTCTATCTCCTGGACCTCTGGTCTTGTCTCTAGAATTGTCTCTGTGACTCTCTGTGGCACTGTAGTGCTCTGTACGGCACTGCCAAGCTCTGTTCTGTTGTGTTCTTCTAGTGGAAGATTGAACTTCATTGTTCTGGCAGGAGGATTATTTTCTTTCTGGATAGGTGGTTTCTTCTTCTTTGCACGCGTGATGGCAGCAACTTCCAATTTCACTAAATTGGAGGTAGGCTCTTGGGCCTTGGCCGGACTATCAGTAGCACTGTTTTTCACTGGGGCTGGGCTTGGACAGTCTTTTGCAGTGTGGCCTTCTCCTTTGCATCGACTGCATAAGGACTTGTAATCCACTGACCTTCTGGGATTTGGACAATTTGGTGAAATGTGTCCCTTTTCTCTGCATCTGTAACACTCTACTTCTGATCTCTGACTACCGCCAGACTGTCTTCCTCTGTAACTTTGAGAGGGAAATCTTCTGGGTTCGAAATTAGGACCAAACTCTCTAGGCTTGGGTCCAATATCCTGTGTTGTCATTTTGGATTCCAGCAAGTTGAATCTTGCATCTTCTTCCTTCCTTCTCATATCATGCATCTCCTTCAGAGAGCAAATATCCTCTGTATGGTTCTTCCGTAAACAGTAGGAATAGAAAGCTGGTTTTCGTGTACATTCAGTGGCTAAATGGCCTGCTTGATGACACTTACCACACCAAGTATTTGACCGCATCACATCTCTTCTTGCTCCCGCAATGTTGGATATGCTAGCGGTATTCACTTTCAGTGTCTGTAGCTGCTCTGTAATCACATCCATCAACTCCTTTTTGATATTTGCAACTGAGTTGGATAAGTAATCCTTCAAGATTTCTCCTCCTGAGGTACTGGTAGTAGGGTTTTGAGGAGTCTTTGTAATCACTGCATAAACAGGTTGGGCTGGTGCAGAGGGACCTCTGTTCTGATTCTGATTCAGAGCTCCTGTTTGAACTGTTGGCTGTTGGCTCCAGTTGGTAGGGTTCCAAGGTTGCTGCTGATTTGGCATTGGGGAAATTGATTGGGACCATTGTTGTTGTGGTTGAACCATCATTTGAGGCATTGATTGTGGCCACTGTGGATTTGGTGCACTGTACTGTGATACTGGGGGCATCTGTTGGTAGGGGTAGGGGACTGCCCCTGGGACTGCATTTGGTGGGTACATCATTCCTAGCATCAGAGGAGGTAGGACTCCTCTTCTTGGATTCATTGCCAATCTAGCTTCCACTTCATCGTACAGTCTTGCACCTTCTGTTGCAGCTTGCAATGTAGCTGGTCTTTGCAGCTCCACAAACTTACAGACTTTTGGTTGTAATCCTCTAAGAAACACCCCCTTCTGAAAGCCATCATCTAGATTATGGTTAGTCCATCTCTTCAAGATGGATTCCATTCGTGAGACATAAGCTTCTACTCTTTCTCCAGAGGACTAACTTAGGTTCATAAATTCCTTTCGCATCCGCTCTTCAAAACCTTCACGCCTGAATTTAGTGAGGAAGGCCAACTTCAGGTCGTCCCATGTGCCAAAAGTTCCTGCTGCTTGTCTCTCATACCACTGAAACACCGCGCCCTTGAAAGTGGCGGGGAATATTGCCAACCAATGCTCAGGGGTTCTAGCATTGTTAGCCACACATGCTACCATAAACTCTGCTACATGAAGATCAGGATCTTCATTGTACTCTCCCTTAAAAACTGGCAATGGAACTACATTCGCTGGCCTGTCATCAATATTTCTAGGACAGATCTAGCTTGGAAGTGGACCTCCAGCAGGAGGAGGAAGGGCTTGATGTGCCATTGGGACTTCTGTAAAGAGTTCTGAAAGGGCGTCAAAGGCGGCTTTTGCTGCGAGCTCGTTCTCAGCTTTGATTTTTGCTTTCTCTCTTCTCACGTACCTCTGGACTCGTTTTAACGCTTGCCTCTTTATTGCGTCATTCATCAGGGGGTTGGCTCCACTATGTTGTTAGTGCTCCACAGAGGGATAACAGAAGGCTTCAGTCTCTGGAGGACTCTCTTGCCAACATTTCTTCTACTTCTTCCTTTTCAACATCTTTGAATTCTGCTTTCATGCCACTTCACAGAGGAAGGTATTTGGTTCTGAAGGTGTCAAAATGCATACGTCTGAGCATTGTGGTGGTGCCATCATCATAGTAATGCCAGCTTCTGATGGTTTCAACAATGCATGTTGTGAAAAACACTCTGTCTACCAACTTCCAGTGGGTTGCTAGTTGAACAAACAGAAGATTGTCAGAACACCAAGCATCCCATGTATCTTGCTGTTGAGCATCCACAAACAAATTTCAACTCTTTTCCTTCTTGTCTTTGTGAACCTCCACAGACCAAGACTCCTGAAGCTTCTTCACAATCTCCCACTTGATGATGTTTGGAAACTTCTCAATGAATGCCAAATCTTCCATGGATGGTCATTCTCTCTGTTTCTGCTCTTCAGTTTGTTCCCAAACAATTTTCCACTAAGATGCAAGTTTCAGCTGCTTCAACAGGAAGAGGAAACTATCCACCACATAGAGCATGCATCATGATGGTGATGTGTTTTTGCCATTGTGGAATGAACTTATTGTGGAAAGTGGCTTTGATTATGAGAAATTCCAACTCTTCAGTGGAAGAAGGAACTTTACAAGCATCCATTGAATTCTTCTCTTCTTGGCAATGCCATTTCCTTCATTTTCAGTCTCTTCTGGTGCTTGTTGATGGCAAGATTCCCCGGCTGTGCACCAAAAACATGGAGCCCCAAGAGGAACACCAAGGAAAAGGAAATTCTCTTGCAAGAAAATCTATCTTGTAACATCAACAAGCTTTTTTATTAGGTTTTATATAATCACAATGAAGAAAAGAACACCAGGCACAACAAATCTTCATGCAGCATCATGTAGATCTCCCACGGATTTGATAGAATCAACCATATTCTTCAATATCTTCACAAAATCCATCAATATAACAAAGAAAGCAAAGGAATACACCATCTTTGAATGGAAATAAATTACATAGTATTCATCTTTAATATCTTCATAGTCTTCTCTCTCAATCTCTCACATACAATCACACTGTTTCAATAGAATTGGCTATCTCTGACTCTCTCTCTCTCTCTCTCTCCATCAAAAGTACATCATATCCTCACTACAATCTCTCATAATCACCCAAAATAATCCTTCTTAGGTCATGGATACCCCTCCCAAGAGGTATGTCTGATATGAAGAGGCACCAGAGCCACTACAGTGTCCTTTCGTAGCTCACCACTGTCACTTCACTCCAGTCTTTACTTGAGTCTTCAGCAGCTACTTCTTTCACTTATTTTAGATCTTTTGCACTTGTATTCACCTCTTTCCAAGGCTAGAAAACTTTCCCAAGCTACACTCTCATCCAACAAAACACATACAGAAGCATACAGAAGGTCTACAGAAGCTCATCAGAAACTCATCAGAGAGTTACAAAAGGTCAACAGAAAGCATCAGAACCACATAACTCATACCAAAACCATTCCAAACCATCAAAAATCATTCAATAAGATTTCAAATAATCTCAAACCCTATCAATCAATACTCCATCTCTCCTTTCAGAAAGAAAACAGAACAAAACAGAACCAATCAGGACCAATCAGAACATATCAGAACATCATCAGAACTTCACATCTCTACTAATAATCATCATGAGCTTAATAAAACCATTCCAACCTATCCAAAACACTCTCAAACCACTTCCAAACCAATCAATCATCTCATAAAATCAAGCATTCAGCTCTCAAAAACAACAAAAATCAGCCAAAAAATAGATCATTTCAACACTCAACAAGAGGGGCTGCCTTGGTTGCAAAATGTGCAATAAATCTTCATGTAGTAGCCCACATGGCCAAGAAATCCTCACAATTGCTTGAGGTTTTTTGGTGCTACCAAGACGACAATCTTCTCAATCTTCACCGGGTCTGTTTCAATCCCTTGTGCAGAGACAATATGGCCCAAAAGAACTCCTGATGAGATGCCAAAGACACATTTGTCGGGGTTGAGAGAAATCCCATACTCTCAGCATTTGTCAAAACATTGCTGTAGGTGTTCCCAATGCTCACAGATGAAGCTATAGACACAGAAGTCATTAAGATACACGTCAATGAAATCATGCAGATGATTTTGGAAGGCAGCCATCATTACTCATTGGAGGGTGGCAAGAGCATTACAGAGCCCAAATGGCATCACTCTATAGGCATAGGTCCCTTCATCCTCTTCCTTTGGAGGCTCTGACTCTGCTTCTATAGAGGCTCTGTAAGAGAAGAATAGATCCTCCATCTCTGTGTCCCTTTCTGCTTCTGCTTCTATCTCTGGCTCTATCTCTGTTACTGTCTCTACGACTGACATGTAACAGGGAGTATATCCACGCTTCTATCTCGCTTTCAGAGGTGATTTCAAAAGTTAATTCTAGTTGAGGCAAGAAGTATTCTCCCATGGACAAGGACTTTGCTTCCTTTGGTAGTTGGCTTACAGTGCCCACTGTTAGGGACTATGCCTCTATTTTGTTGGGAAAGATATGTTTAACAGTCTCTTTGTCTCCTGATGTACCATTTTTTACCTCGTTGGAGGAGTTAATTATGACTTCGATGGACGTGGATCCATTACCTTTTTGCGATCCATATAATTTCAACACTACTTTATTAGGTCCTTTGCCTAGGGTTAGGGCTCCTTTGAACGATTCCGTCCTGGCTCTCGCTTCAAAAAGCCAAGGTCTTCGCAACAGCAGAGGGTATGAGGTCCCATAAGAATTTGGTTTAACCACTAGATAGGTCAGCTAGTAAGCTTTTCCTGCAAGGGTTGTTTTTATGTATGGGAGGATGCCCAACTGTTTAATTCTGCTTTGGTCTGCCAATCTAATAAGCCACTATGTAGGTTGAATTCCTTGCAACCCTAAGTTCTTCATTGTCACATCCGTCATTATGTTTACTGATGAACCTTCATCAATCAATGCATTTGAAATAAAGCATCCTTCTATCCATACGCTAATCTCTCGGTTTCCAAGATCTAGGAAGGTGTTAGCCACATCTACTTCCTTTGCAGGATCCTGGGCCTTATTGGTCTTGGTCGCTGTTGAAGGAGCAATCCTTAGTCCACGTCTTCTTGTCAAGATGCTTTTGAATTTCTTTCAGCAGCAGCTGGGAGACAGCATCAGCAACTATTGGAATGTTAAAAGTGTCTAGGTCTTTTACCAAGTCATATTCTTTGATAGGATCCACGTGCTTTTTCAGCCTGCTGGGAAATGGAGCTACATTCATTTTCATCTTTCATTTTTCTTCTAGCAATGGCAGCATTGGCACTTCCTATGTTTTTGGAGGTGCTTCTGTATCGTCTATCTCCTGGACCTTTGGTCATGTTTCTGGGACTGTCTCTATGACTCTCTGTGGCACTGCAGTGCTCTGTACTGCACTATTCTGTCTTGTACTATGTCCCTCTATTGGCAGGTTGAACTTCACCGTCTTGGCATGGAAATTATTTTCATTCTAGACAACTAGTTTCTTCTTCTTGGCACGCGTGATAGCGGCAACTTCCAACTCTACCAATTTGGAGGTAGGCTCTTGTGCCTTCTGTTGGCTATCAGTGGCATTGGCCTTGACAGGGGCTGGACTTGGACAGTCCTTTGTAGTGTGGCTTTCTCCTTTGCATCGGCTGCATAAGGGCTTGTAATCCATAGATCTTCTAGGGTTTGGACAATTCGGGGAGATATGACCCTTTTCTCCACATCTATAACATTCCACCTCTGATCTTTGATCACCGCCAGACTATCATCTTCTGTAACTTTGAGAGGGAAACCTCCTTGGACTGAAATTAGGACCAAACTCCCTAGGGCTTGGTCCAGTATTCTGTGTCATCATTTTGGATACTAGCAAGTTGAATCTTGCATTTTCATCTTTCTATCTTCGTTCGAGCATCTCTTTCAGAGAGCAAATATCCTCTGTATGGTTTTTTCGCAAATAGTAGGAACAAAAGGCTCTAGGAATGGTTGGTTTTTGGGTATATTCAATGGCTAAATGTCCTGCTTGATGACACTTTTTGCATCATGTATTAGAACGCATCACATCTCTCCCACCTCCCACAGGAGTAGATATATTAGCGGTATTCACCTTTAGTGTATGTAGCTGCTCTGTAATCACATCCATAAGCTCTTTCTTGATACTTGCAACTGAGTTGGATAAGTGGTCCTTCAGATTTTCACCTCCTGAAGTACTTGTAGTAGGGTTTTGTGAAGCTTCTGTAATTACTGCATACACGGGTTGGGTTGATCCAGAGGGTCCTCTGTTCAAGTTTCTGATTTAGAGCTCGTGTTGAGACTTGGGGTTGTTGATCCCAATTGGTAGGGTTCCATTGTTGTTGAGTCGCCATTGGAGGAACTGTTTGAGGCCACTGTTGTTGTGGTTGAACCATCATTTGACACACTGTCATCTGTGGCGACCACAGTGGATTAAGTGCATTATATTGCAGTATTGTTTGCATCTGGGGATAGGAATAGGGAACTGTCCCTGGGATTGCATTTGGTGGGTATACCATTCCTGGCATGGGAGGAGGTAAGACTCCTCTTCCTGGAGTCATTGACAGCCTTGCTTCAACTTCATCATACAATCTTGCACCTTCCACTGTAGCTTGCAGATTGACTGGTCTTCTCAATTCCATGAACTTGCAAACTTCTGGTTGTAGGCCTCTGAGAAACACTCCTTTTTGGATACCTTCGTCCAAATGATGGTTAGTCCATCTCTTCAGGATGGATTCCATTCGCGAGACATAAGCTTCTACTCTTTCTCCAAAAGACAGACTTAGGTTCATGAACTTCTCTCGCATCCGCTCTTCAAAACCTTCATGCCTGAATTTAGTGAGGAAGGGCAACTTCAAGTCGTCCCATGTGCCAAAAGTTCATGCTGCTTGTCTCTCATACCACTGAAATGCCACGCCCTTGAAAGTGGCGAAGAATATCGCTAACCAATGCTTAGGGGTTTTGGCATTATTAGCCACACATGCTACCATAAACTCTGCTACATGAAGATTAGGGTCTTCATTATACTCTCCCTTAAAAATTGGCAATGAGACTACATTTGCTGGCCTGTCATCAATATTTCCATGACGAATCTGACTAGGAAGGGGACCTTGAGTCGCCATTGGGACTTCTGTAGAGAGTGCTTTTAGGGCGTCAAAGGAGGCTTCTGCTGCGAGTTCGGTCTCAGCCTTGATTCTTGCATTCTCTCTTCTCATGTACCTTTGGACTTGTTCTAACGCTTACCTCTTGATTGCGTCATTCATCATAGGCTTGGCTCCAACCAGTTGTTCAATACTCAATAGAATAGAATCCAAGAGGGGCTTTAGTCTCTTTGGGATTCTCTGGCCAACATCTCTTTTACTTCCTTTTTTTCAACATCTCTGAATTCAGCTTTCAAACCACTATAGAGGCGGAGATATTCCATTCTGAAAGTATTAAAACTCATTCTTCTTAGGATCATTGTTGTGCCATTATAATAATGCCAGCTTTTGATGGTTTCAATAGTGTATGTTGTGAAAAACACTCTCTCTACCAACTTCCAGTGGGTTGCTAATTGGACAAACAGTGCACCAAGCATCCCACATATCTTGCTATTGAGCATCCACAAACAAATTCTAACTCTTTTCCTTCTTGTTTTTGTGAACCTCCACAGACCATGACTCCTGAAGCTTCTTCACAATCTCCCACTTGATGATGTCTGAAAAATTCTCAATGAATACCAAATCTTCCATGGATAGTCATTCTCTCTGCTTCTGCTCTTCAGTTTGTTTTCAAACAATTTGCCACCAAGATGCAAGTTTTTGTTGCTTCAATAGGAAGAGGAAACAGTCCACCGCATAGAGCTTGCATCATGATGGTAATATGTTTTTGCCATTGTGGGATGAACTTCTTATGGAAAGTGGCTTTGTCAATAAGAATCTCCAACTCTTCAGTGGAAGAAGGAACTTTGTAAACATCCATTGAATTCTCCTCTTCTTGGCAATGCCATTTCCTTCATTTTCAGCCTCTTCTGATGCTTGTTGATGGCAAGCTTCCCCGGCTGCGCACAAAAAACATGGAGTCCTAAGAGAGACACCAAGGAAAAAAAGATTCTACTGCAAGAAAATCTATCTTGTAACATCAACAAGCTTTTATTTTATTCTTTTGATGACCAAAACAAAGAAAACAACAATTCTTCACGCAGCATCATAGTAGATATCACCCACGGATTTGATAGAATCAACCATAATCTTCAACATCTTCACAAAATCCATCAATAAGACAAGGAACATAAAATAATACACCATTTTTGAATGTCAATCATTCACATAGTACTCATCTTCAATGTCTTCATAGTTTTCTCTCCCAATCTCTCATAACAGATACATTGTTTTGATATAATTGGCTATCTCTGTCTCTGTCTCTCTCTCTCTCAATAATACATCAACTCCTCACTACAATCAATAATGACTCTCAATAATCCTTCTTAGGTCATGGATGCACCTCCCAAGAGTTATGTCTGTGTCGAAGAGGCACTAGAGCCACTACAATGTCTCTTCATAGCTCACTTTTGTCACTGTCACTCCAGTCTTCTCTTCAGTCTTCAGCCAGCTGCTTCTTCCATTTGTTTTAGCTCTTTTGAACTTAGATTCATCCTTTCCAAAAGTTAGAAAAATCTTCCAAAGTCACACATACATTCTACAAAACACTTACAGAAGATCTACAGAACAGAACAGAATAGGAACAGAGCAGAGATAGAACAGAGACAGAGGCTCTTCAAAAGGTCTATAGAGGGTTACAAAAGGTCATCTGAACCTCATAATTCATACTAAAAAAATTCAAAACTATAAAACGCTATTCAATAAGCTTTCAAAAGATTTCAACATTCATCAATAATCAATCCATTCTTCATACAGAAGAAAATCAGAACAAAACAAAAGCTAAACAGAAGGTATCAGAACCAATCAGAACCTCAACAGAACCTATCAGAACATCACAGAGGTTCTTATTTCTACCAAGAATCATCATGAACTTCCAAAACATAATCAATATCATCCAAAACACTCTCAAAAACTTCCATTAACAACCATACGTCACTCTAAATCCATCAAAAATCAACCATTCAGACCTCAAAAACAACAAAAATTAGTCAAAAATTTAGTATTTTTCCACTCTCAACATGTTGGTCTTTGTCATTTTGTGGCCTTGAAGTTTCCGCTAGTGGGCAATACAATCTGCTACTCCTTCTTGGCATAATACAAGAACAAGTCTGGCTTGGTTTATAACCGATGCTTCTGCTTATTCACATTCAATATTAGTGATGCGTTGTGTTTGCCTCTTTCAGCTTCTTTTGTCCCTAATGGAAACCAATTATTGATAGCTAAAGAGATCCTTTCCCTTCTTCAGAAGGAGACATCGACCCCTTGGGTGTCTAGCAAGGTTATTACCAGTTCAAGGGTTTCTATTGCTCCAATTGCCTCCCCGATGGAAGCAATTTTGGTAGTTTTTGCAAGACAAATTTACGTTAGGCAAGCCTGCGTCTGAATGTCTCTCCAAGAGATTTTCACTGCTTCTGTTCGGATCCTAGAAGGGGCTAAATTTAATTGGTCAGCCTTCATGTTGGCCAAGATGGATCAACTTTTCCAACGAGTCAGAAAAGTTCAGGGCAGTAATGTGTCTTATGGTGCTTTCCTTTTCAAAAGATTATCACACTTGCTCCTCCTTCTAGTGGTGTGTCAATGGCTGATCCTGCTCCTCTTCCAAAGTAGCCACCACCTTGTGTTCCATCCCCTCCCCCATTACAAGCAAACTCAGATTTAGAGGATAATTCCCCCTCTAAGATTTTCTCAAATTAAGCGTCGATGTACTAAAGGGCCATTTGGTCCCTGTACAGTATGAGCTACAGATCCTCTTGTCAAGGATACTACTTTTGTTTCTAGCAATTCCCTTCATGCATTCCTCTCAAGTCCTAACCTATTTGTAGCTAAGAGGGATGGGTAGCTAGATCATCAAATTCATGCTTCCTAATAGTTGTACCATTGATCTCTCAGATAGTTTTTGGTGTCCAATCTGGAGACCTCCCTTACATCCTGTCTTCAATGTATTTACAGAGGAGTATATCCTTCCCTGCAAGATGTTGAGTGTTGAAATGATATGTTTTTTGGGCTAATTTTTTGTTGTTTTTGTTTTGCTGAATGGTTGTTTTTGGTGATGGATTGTTTAAATTAGAAGATATTTTGAAGTGTTTAGAATTGTTTGAGTATGTTTGAAGGGTTTATGATGGTTTTTGATGAGGATATGTTGTTCTGTAGGGTTTTGTAAATTTTTCTGTTTGGTTCTATAAGGTCTGATTTTCTTCTATTTTGTTTTTGTTTTGGTAGTTGAGATGGTTGAATGAATGTTTTGAGAGATGGTTGAGGTTGAAAGATTGAATTGGTTTTGGTTTGGTTTTTATGGTTTTTATGGTCTCTGTTGATCATATGTAAGGTTCTATGGTTCTGTTGTTCTGTATTTCTGTTGCTCTATGTTCTGTTCTATTCAATTCTGTTGAGTGTTATGTTGGATGTATGGATGTTTTGGGAAATTTTATTGTTTTAGGAAAGGATGAATGGAATCTCTATTCAAGATAATTGAAGTGAAGAAACAGCTTGCTGAAGATTCACAGAAGGTTGTAGAAGAACAGTGACAGAAGCCAGATCTCACAGGACACTATGATGTTTCTGGTGCCTCTTCGCATCTAACATACATTTTGGGAGGTGTATCCAAGACCGAGAGAAGAATTGAGTAACATTCTTGGGTATTGTAGTGAGGCTATGCTATATTATTGAGAGAGTAATAGTATGTAAGAGAGAGAATGAGAGAAACTCAGTTCGATGCCTAAAAATAATGTATCTACTATGAGAGATAGAGAGAGAACAATGAAGACAATGAAGATGAATACTATGTGATTGATTTCCATTAAAAAATGGTGTATTCTTTTGTGTTCCTTGTTCTATTGATGGATTCTGTGAAGATGTTGAAGATTATGGTTGATTCTATTAAATCCGTGGGAGATATCTACTATGATGCTGTGTGAAGATTTGTTCTTTTCCTTGTTGTGGTTCTCTAAAGAATGAAACAAAAGCTTGTTGATGATACAAGATAGATTTTCTTTCATTAGAAACCCCTTTTCCTTAGTGTCTCTCTTGAGGCCCCATATTTTTGGTGCGCAACCGGGGATCAATAAGCATCAGAAGAGGCTGAAAATGAAGAAAATGGCATTACCAAGAAGAGGAAAATTTAATGGATGTTTGCAAAGTTCATTCTTCCATTAAAGAGTTGGAGATTCTTATTGACAAAGCCACTTTCCACAAGAAGTTCATCCCACAATGGCGGAAACATATTACCATCATAATGCAAGCTCTATGCGGTGGACTGTTTCCTCTTCCTATTGAAGCAACAAAAACTTGCATCTTGGTGGCAAATTGTTTGAAAACAAACTGAAGAGCAGAAGCAGAGAGAATGACTATCCATGGAAGATTTGGCATTCATTGAGAAGTTTCCAGAAATCATCAAGTGGGAGATTGTGAATAAGCTTCAGGAGTCGTGGTCTGTGGAGGTTCACAAAAACAAAAAAGAAAAGAGTTGGAATTGTTCGTGGATGCTCAACAGCAAGATACGTGGGATGCTTGGTGTTCTGATTGTCCAATTAGCAACCCACTGGAAGTTAGTAGAAAGAGTGTTCTATACAGCATACACTATTGAAACCATCAGAAGCTGGCATTATTATAATGATGGCACAACAACAATCCTAAGAAGAATGAGTTTTGATACTTTCAGAATGGAATATCTCCCCCTTTGTAGTGGTTTGAAAGCTGAATTCAGAGATGTTGAAAAGAAGGAAGTACAAGAGATGTTGGCAAGAGAATCCTCAAGAGACTGAAGCCCCCTCCGATTCTATTCTATTGAGTACAAACCAAGTGGTTGGAGCCAACCCTCTGATGAATGAGGCAATCAAGAGGCAAGCGCTAGAACTAGTCCAGAGGTACGTGAGAAGAAAGAAGGCAAGAATCAAGGCTGAGAACGAGCTTGCACAACAGAAGCCTCCTTTGATGTCCTAAAAGCACTCTTTACAGAAGTCCCCATGGTGACTCAAGGTCCCCTTCCTAGTCAGATTCATCTTGGAAATATTGATGATAGGCCAACAAATGTAGTCCCATTGCCAATTTTTAAAGGAGAGTACAATGAAGACCCCAATCTTCATGTAGCAGAATTTATGGTAGCATGTGTGGCTAACAATGCCGGAACCCCTAAGCATTGGTTACCGATATTCCCCTCCACTTTCAAATGTGCGATATTTCAATGGTATGAGAGAAAAGCAACATGAACTTTTGGCACATGGGCCTTTCTCACTAAATTCAGGCGTGAAGGTTTTGAAGAGCGGATGCGAGAGGAGTTCATGAACCTAAGTTAGTCCTTTGGAGAAAGAGTAGAAGCTTATGTCTCGCAAATGGAATCCATCGTAAAGAGATGGACTAACCATCATTTGGATGAAGGCATCCAGAAAGAAGTGTTCCTTGGAGGCCTACAACCAGAAGTTCGCAAGTTTGTGGAATTGAGAAGACCAGTCCTCAATCTACAAGCTATAGTGGAAGGTGCAAGATCGTATGACGAAGTTGAATCAAGGTTGTCAATGACTCCGGGAAGAGGATTCTTACCTTCTTCCATGCCAGGAATGGTATACCCACCAAATGCAGTCCCAGGGATAGTTCCATACCCCTATTCCCAGATGCAAATAGTGCCACAGTACAATGCACCTAATCCACAGTGGCTGCAAACAACAATGCCTCAAATAATGGTTCGCCACAACATCAGTGGCCTCAAACAGTTCCTCCAATGGTGAGTCAACAACATTGGAATCCTACCAACTAGAATCAACAACCCCAAGTCTCAACAAGAGCTCTGAATCAAAACTTGAACAGAGGACCCTCTGGATCAACCCAACCAATGTATGTAGTAATAACAAAAGCTTCTCAAAACCCTATTACAAGTACTCAAGGAAGTGAAAATCTGAAGGACTACTTATCCAACTCAGTCGCAAGTATCAAGAAAGAGCTTATGGATGTGATTATTGAGTAGCTATAGACATTGAAGGTGAGTACCGCCAATATATCCACTCCTGCGGGAGGTGGGAGAGATGTGATGCGTTCTAATACATGGTGCAGAAAGTGCCACCAAGCGAAACATTTAGCCACTGAATGTACCCGAAAACCAACCATTCCTAGAGCCTTCTGTTCCTATTGTTTGAGGAAAAACCATACTGAGGATATATGCTCTTTGAAAGAGATGCACGAGCGAAGATAGAAAGATGAAAACACAAGATTGAACTTACTAGAATCTAAAATGACAATGTAGGACATTAGACCAAAGCCTAAGTCCACGGAGGTTTCCCTCTCAAAATTATAAAGGACGACAATCTGGCGGTGGTTAGAGATCAGAGGTGGAATGTTATAGATGTGGAGAAAAGGGTCATTGCAAAGGAGAAGGCCATACTGCAAAATATTATCCAAGTCTAGCCCCTGTCAAATCTACTTCTGATACCCAATAGAAGGCCCAAGAACCTGCTTCCAATTTGGTGGAATTGGAAGTGGCCGTAATAACTCGAGCAAAGAAAAGAGAACTCGTAGTTCCAAAAGACAATGTTCCTTATGCAAAGACGGTGAAATTCAATCTCCCTCGAGAAAAACAGAACAATGCAATCCAAAATAAGGAGGTACAGAGCACCATAGAGCCACAGAGAACTACAGAGACAGTTTCAGAGGCAGGACCAGAGGTCTAGGAAATAGAGGATGCAAAATTCCTTGCTCATGAAGATGAAGCACATATGTTGTCTTGGAAGAAAAAGGGAAGATGAAAGTGGGTGTGGCCCCATTTCCCAGTCGATTGAAAAAGCTTGTGGATCCTATCAAAGATTATGACTTGGTCAAAGACCTAGACACCTTTAAACCAAACCTAACCTTCCGACAGTTGCTGATGCTATCTCCCAGTTATTGAAAAAGATTCAAAAGCATATTCACAAGAAGACGCGGACTAAGGATTTCTCCCCCAACAACAACAAAGTCCAACAGAGCCTCAGAACCTATGAAGGAAGTGGAGATGGCTAATGCCTTCCTAGATCCTAGAACCCCAGAGACTGGTGTATGGATAGAAGGATGCTTTATTTCAGATGCATTGATTGATGGAGGCTCATCAGTAAACATAATGATGGATGTGACAATGAAGGATCTAGGTTTGCAAGGAATTCAACCTACACAGTGGCTTATCAGATTGGCAGACCAAAGCAGAATCAAACCGTTGGGCATCCTCCCTTACGTAAAAACAACTCTAGTAGGAAGAGACTATTGGTTGACATATTTGGTGGTCAAACCAAATTCTTATGGAACCTCATACCCTCTGCTCTTGGGAAGACCTTGGCTTTTTGAAGCAAGAGCCAGGATGGATTGGCTCAAAGGCACCTTGACCTTAGGTAGAGGACCCAATAAAGTGGTGTTGAAATTGTATAGATCACAAAAAGGCAATGGATCCACATCCATCGAAGTCATAACAGACTCCTCCAATGAAGTAATAGATGGTACATTAGGAGACGAAGAGGCTGTTAAACAGATCTTTTCCAAGAAAACAGAGGCATAGTCCCTAACAGTGGGCATTGTAAGCCAACTATCAAGAGAAGCAAAGTCTTTGTCCATGGGAGAATACCTCCCGCCTCAACTCGAATTCACTTTTGAAATCACCTCTGACAGCGAAATAGAAGCATGGATATACTGTTCTCCCTGTTATATGGCAGTCGCAGAGACACAAGCAGAGCCAAAGACAGGGACAGAGCCAGAGATAGAGGTAGAAGCAGAAGCAGACGCAGAGCTTCCAGAGGAAGAGGATGAAAATGATGAGGAGGAAAAAGAAGCAGGTTATGGAAGTGCAAATGAAGAAGTTTCTCTGATAGCGGATGATCTTGTTGATGTTCCTACAGAGACCTCGGAGGCCGAATATCTCGGGTTGTTGGATGGAGTGACCATGGTTCCATTTGCGTTGACCAATGGACCACAAAGTATGCAGAATCTGCATAGCAATAGATCAAAGGTATAAAAATTAAGTTCACCAGTAGCTCTTGTCGCCCTTACCATTTATTTTGGAGAAAAGATGATGATGATGCCCCTTGTCAACAGAAGCCAGAGCCATTAGAGCCACGGCTTATAGAAGGTTCGTGCTATGTAACATTCCTAGATGCATTCTTTGAAGATGAATCCCTAAGTCTAGAAGAAATCACCACTCACACAGAAGAAAACGAAGCTATGATACCCTTCTAGAAATCTCAATAGACAAATGTATCATTTGTTCAGAAGGAGGACACTGGTTCTAGTGGAACATTAGGCTCTGACACTACTCCCTCGAAGGAGTCAGACATGTATCTCGAAGCAATCTATGGGAAATTTATCCGCGAAGTGGAAGGTGAAAGGCAAGTGATGTTCCTGGATACTTACGGTATTGAACATCACCTAAAAGTGGGTCTCAATCTTCTAGAAGAAGAACTAGTGGTCCTGGAGACCTACTAAAGGAGAACTTAGACGTGTTTGCTTGGTCGTACAAAGACCTAAAGGGGATTGATCCCACAGTATGCCAACATCACATTGACCTAGACCTGATGCCAAACCTGTAAGGCAAAGATAACGGCATATGAATCCTAATTATTCTGCTTTGGTGAAGGCTGAATTATTAAAGCTCCTTGAAGTTGAGTTCATTTATCTCGTGGCTAAAAATGAATGGGTTTCGCCCAATGTGGTGGTACCCAAGAAGAACGGGAAACTTCGAATATGTGTGGACTTTCGAAAGTCCAACTCGAAGACAAAGAAGGATCATTTCCCTATCCCTTTCACAGACCAATTATTGGACACAGTGGTTGGCAAGCCATGAGCTATATTCCCTCTTGGATAGATTCAGCGGATATAACCAAGTCCAAATCGCAGAAAAGGACCAATCCAAAACAACCTTCACAACAAAATGGGGAACCTATGCTTACAGAGTGATGTCGTTTGGGCTCTATAATGCTCCTGCCACCTTCCAACAAGTAATGATGGCTGCCTTCCAAAACCATCTGCATGATTTCATTGAGGTGTATCTCGATGACTTCTGTGTCTATTTCCTAATCTGTGAGCATTGGGGACACCTAGGGCAATGTTTTGACAGATGCCGAGAGTATGGGATCTCTCTCAACCCCGACAAATGTGTTTTTGGCATCACATCAAGAGTTCTTCTGGACCATATTGTCTTTGCACAAGGGATTGAAACAGACCCAATGAAGATTGAGAAGATTGCCGCCTTGAAAACACCAACAAACCTCAAGCAATTGAGAGGATTTCTTAGCCATGTGGACTACTATAGAAGATTTATTGCACATTTTGCAACCAAGGCAACCCCTCTGCACAAGATCCTAAGGAAAGATGTGGATTTCCTTTGGATTGATGATTGCGAAGAAGCCTTTAATACCCTAAAATAGTGCCTCATCCAAGCACCTCTCTTGCAGCCTCATGACCGGATGAAGGAGTTCCATGTGCACACAGATGCATCAGTTGAAGGGCTAGGTGCTTCCTATGTCAAAAGGGCCCCTATAAATTAGATCAACCAATCTATTTTGCAAGTAAAAAATTAACTGATTGAAAATTAACAGACCGAGAGTGGAACTACATAATGACAGAGCTTGAGTGCTTAGCAATGGTGTTTGCACTGCAGAAGTTTCGACACTATCTACTGTCAACGCATTTCAAGTTCTATGTGGATCATGAAGCCCTATCCTTTCTAATGAACAAAGCATATGTCAAAGGACGACTAATGAGATGGATGCTCCTGCTCTAGGAGTTTGATTTTGAAGTGGTCACTAAGTATGATAATTCCCATGTCCTAGTCGATCATCTGTCATGGATCCCTCAAACTGTAGAAGAGAAACATGATGATCTAGACCTTCACGATACTTCCTTGTTTCTAGTCGAAACAGTTACTCCCTGGCATGCAGACATAGCCAACCTCTTGGCAACTCAACATTATCCTCCTAGCATCTCAAGCCATGAGAAGAAGAAGCTTCTATTAGAATCACCCTCCCACACCTTGCTAAGTGGTGCACTGTACAAGAGAGGCAAAGATGAAGTATTGTGAAGATGTGTTGCAGGAGACGAAATTGGCATAGTATTGAAAGCATGCCATGACGAACCATGTGGTGGACACTTTGCAGGAGAAGCAACAACAAGGAAGGCTCTGTTAGCAGGATACTGGTGGTCGACCCTCCACAAGGATGCCTATGACTACTGCAAGAGATGCGATACTTATTAGCGAATGGGAAAACCCACCAAAACAAGTGCCATGCCACTGCAACCTATTCTTCCCCTAAAGCCATTCGAGAAGTGGGGGATTGATTTTGTGGATCCCATTGATTTGCCTACTAGACGAAAGCAGAACAGATACATCCTAGTATATACGAATTATGTCACAAAATGGTGTGAAGCTAAGGCTCTGAAGCGGGACGATGGTAACATCGTAGCCCTATTCATATACGAGAATATTATCACTCGTTTTGGTAGTCCCCTCAAGCTGGTAAGTGACAGAGGTACTCATTTCCTTAACAAAATCATGGAAGAGTTGACAGAGCTGTATAAGATCCACCATCGCAAGTCCACTCCTTACGACCCCAAAGCCAATGGCCAAGTTGAAGTCACCAACTGTATCCTTTGCTCGATCTTGACAAGAACGATTGCTGCACATCTTCATGATTGGGACGATTGACTTACAGAGGCCCTCTGGGCGTATAGAACCTCCCATAAGGCTACTACAGGACGGTGTATGATACAAAAGCTATTTTCCCGGTTGAAATGAAATTGCCCTCTTTGCGAGTGGCTATCAAAGAATTCTTGGGAGATGATGAGTCACTGCAACACCACCTCTTGCACTTGGAATATTTAGATGAGACTCGCAGGATGGCTTTATAGTGCATGGAAGCCACACAAGCCCGATGTAAGGCTTACCATGACAGCTTTATCAAACACAAGGAGTTCAACGAAGGTGATCTGGTTCTAGCCTATGATTCGAGATTTGGCAAGTTTCTTGGTAAGCCTCAATAGAGGTGGATTGGCTCGTACAAGGTACTTGCTGTCAACCCTAATGGCTATGTTCAGGTGGCAGACCGTTGATGTCTCTGATGATCCCTTCCTTATTAATGGATATCGCTTGAAGAAGTACTTCTCTCCTTGGGGATCTTGACAATCATAGTCACCCCATCCTTTCCCCCATTGGCATGGCACTATAATTCTTCTGATGCTACTTCTAATAGCCATTCTTTTGCCACTCCTAAAGAGGTGCATGCAACCCTCTGTCTCCTTTGGCCCACCTCCTCCCCTTGATATCTTATCCTCTATTTTCAATTAGCTGCGGTGGAGAGGATGGTTTTGAAAAATGGTGTTTCTACCATTTTCATTTTGGAAAAAAAAACAAAAGAGAGAGAAAATAAATAAATAAATAAATAAATATAACAGTTATGGGAGAAAAGGACTATGGTCCCTATCATGCTGGCCTATTTCTTTGAGAAAATGTGGAGATACCCTCAGGAATAGGTTAAGGAAAAAAAAAAAAGAAAAAAAAAAGAAAGAGAAAAGAAAATTGTTATGGGAGAAAAGGAAGAAATTCCTTGTCATAGCAGGCCTCGTTCCAAGAAAAGGCGGAAACACCCTTGAGCGGGAAGCTGATTGTGAAAAAGGTGGTAACACCCCGCAGTTCAGGATAGCTGATTCACCAATAGAACCTTTCTAGAAGCAATTTGAAGCCACCTCCCTTGGTGCGTTGTCTCTGCAATATCAGTCTGTTTTCCCTCCTTAACAGACGATCTTTCATACAAATCATTGAAGTACCAAACGTGTCAGCTACCTCCCTGGGTACGCATCATCTTCAACACTTTGGTGACAACAACAGCCACGCGATATTCATCACCAACCCCTTGAGTGATGCGAGCTTTCATCCTAACTGGATGGGGATATGAATATGGTATGCCCTCTGTATCTATCAATGAGCATGAGACAGAGGGTGGGCTGAGTGACCAGTCCTTTCCCTTCAATTCAAATGAGAGGTGCGATGTGTGACTAGAGTGTTGAATGCACGGGATGGGCTTCTCAATGCACAACACACGATCTGTTCCTATGCACTGTATCATAAGGCTCCCTAGCCTTCCTTCTTGCATTGTATGCCGGTACAGGACAGGATGCACTGTTGCACCATCAAATGCACACAAGGCATACAACCTCTGCATAAGTGAATGTGAGGATTACATCAATGGGTTTCAGGAATGGGCTGCCCTCTGTATCTTTCAATAGAGTGTGAGACAGAGGGTGGGCTGAGTGTGACTGGTGTTTCTCCTCAATCAATTCCGAGAGGTGAGATTGAGGGATGTTACGACAATTGGAGTTAGGTATGTTTCCGTTGCCCTATGCACACATGGGATGGGTCTCTACTGCCATCATAGGACACGTCACCCTATTCTCTACACTGCACTACAAGGCTCCCTGGCCTTCTTGCTTGCACCTATGCCAGACAAGGTTGGGCGCACTAATGCACCATCAACTGTGCACCCTAGTGTACTCCCTTCCCTCTACACGATTCCCCTTGTCGATTTCTTAACCGGGTGTGAGATCTAGGTTACCATTAATACTATCTCGAGTGATGTCAGTAATGGGGTGAGTGACTGTTCGTTCATTCCCATTTGAGTGCCGCGAGATGAGAGACTATTCTTCGTCCACGACACATACCAGATGGGCTTTATCAATCATCTACCTCCCTGGGTGCTGTTGCATGGTCCCTGTTGCGTTGGACGTATGCTGTGAAGACACCTTGGTATCTCCTGCAAAGCCAACTATGACACACACTGTGACATCAACCATCAATTGCAATGCTTGGCGAAATGAGCCAAGTTTTTCTAACCCTATCTTTATGATTGCAAGTGTATGTAATTTTTTAAGTGTGACGACGTTAGAGTCTAGTCGGTTGACGAGTCTTAGGTTATCTTGATGCATTTTACTCTGTCCGTTAAGGTTTTAAGTGTGGGGACGCGTCTGTGTGCATCTATGATGATGTATGCCCCCTACATATGCCTCAAGTTGATCATGCACGTATGCCATGACCTATATTTTACCCTCATAGGGTCCCTTTCCCACCCACCCGTCCAACTTTACCCCACCCTTAGGGCTGTTCCTTTACTATTTTCCTTTATCCCTTGTTTTGACGTTTTGCATGTGAATGTATCCTATGTTCACCAAAATCCAAATCCAACCTTACAACCCTATTTGTCCCTTTGAATTGCCCATTTTTCCTTTTTACCAACCCTTGTTTCAACACACGGTTCTTGAGATATTAATTTTTGACGCATTTCGCGTAAATTAGACGGTTTCCCATGTGCATGCACCTTTATTGCTTCGGACCCGTGATTTAACATGGCAGCCCTGACAACCACCTTCCCCTTGAATTTTTTTTAAAAACTCCGTGTCATTCCGATGCACGGTTGGTCTAATATTAATTTTTGAGGGTTTTCGAGATATTTTTGTGTGTAATTTTCACATTTTTTCCATGTGCACATGCCCTGTTTGTACCGAACTTCCAGTTTAATTTGATAGTAGTGTCCAACCAACCTTTTCTCCCTTTTTCCTTTTTCTCCCTCCTATTTCGATTGCCGGATTTTTAGTTATTAATTTTTCCATGCATTTTCAAGTGTCTTTTTTGTGTTTTTTGCATGTGAACCCCTCCTATTTCCCTCGGAACTAAGTGTTGATGTGACGCCTTGTGAATCCCTTTTCCTTGAACATTTTTCCTTTTTGTTGTCCTTCATTCAGCAAAATGGTTATTTCCGTACTAATTTTCGAGTCCATTTTCAGGTCTGATTTTTGGGGTTTTCCCATGTGAACGCATCCTATCTCAGTCAAAACCATGTTTTGATATGATAAGGTTGTTGGGCACATTATTTTGCATGTTTTTCCTTCTTTCCGCACTTCATTATGACAAGCGGATTTTCTGAAATTAATCCTTGAAAGTGTTTTTGGAGCCGTTTTTTGCCTTTTTCCCATGAGCACACCCTGCTTTTGCCCCGGACATCCTATCATACTTTTCCATCCTTTTCTCTTCGTTGCTTGATACATATTTTCTTTTTTTTAAAAATTGCATTCTGACAAACGGTTTGCGAGTTATTAAATTTTCTTTGTTTTGTCGTATTCTCGCATGCCTCATCTCACGCATGAACACGCACGTTTTTGAATTTACGCGTCTTGCAACACCCCATCACCCTCACACCCTTTCGTACCGACGTCCTGACTGTGTTCAAGCGCGTCAATGCAAATTTATTTATCCCCACCCCATGCATACACACGGGACGGGGGCGCACACATTAACTCTTCCCCCTTGATCATTGTTTTAATTTTTTTAAAAATGCCAAAAAAGCAATAAAAACAAAACAAAAAAAAACCAAGAAAAACAAAACCAAGCCAAACAACAACCAAAAAACCAAAAAAAAAAACCCCACCACTCACTTTTAAAATACAAAAAAAACGAGAAGAACCAACCACAAAAAAGAAGAAAAAAAATCAAAACGCCATAAGAAAAACACAACAAACTTTATTTTTAAAAAAAGAACAAAAAAAAAAACAAAAACAACAAAAAAAATGAAAAAAAAAAGAAAACCCCCTCCCCCCCATGGTTTTTCCCTCTCCTTCTCTCTCTCTCTCTCTCTCTCTCTCTCTCTCTCTTTCTTCTTCTTTCTCTCTCCTTGATTTTCTTCTTCCTGTTATTATTATTATTATTATTATTCTCCTCCTCCTCCTCCTCCACCACTCACTTTTAAAATACAAAAATAACAACAACAAATAAAACGAGAAGAACCAACCACAAAAAGAAGAAAAAAAAATCAAAACACCACAGGAAAAACACAACAAACTTTATTTTTTAAAAAAGAACAAAAAAGAACAAAAACAACAAAAGAAAAAGGAAAAAAAAGAAAACCCCCTCCCCCTCGATGGTTTTTTCCTCCCCTTCTCTCTCTCTCTCTCTTTCTTCTTCTTTCTCTCTCCCCGATCTTCTTCTTCCTGTTCTTATTCTCCTCCTCCTCCTCCTCCTCCTCCTCCTCCTCCTCCTCGTCATTCTCCTTCTCCTCTCCTCCCTCCATCCTCTCCTCCTCCTCCTCCTCCTCTCCTTCTTCTTCCTCCTTCTTTTCATTCTCCTTCTCCTCTCCTCCCCCCATCTTCTCCTCCACCTCCCCTCTCCTCCTCCTCCCCTTTCTCCTCAACGACGCCACCTCTTGACCTGTGCCGTCGTCTGCTTGCTTCAGCTACCCCTCCTTGACGACACCTCCACCTCCTCGTCTTCCACCACCTGCACCTCCTCCTCTTTCTCCACCTGCACCTCCTCCTCCCCCACCACCCCCCTCCCAAGCCCCCTTCCCCCACCCTGTGTTAAGCCCCCTTCCCCCACCCCCGCTTAAGCCCCCTTCTCACGCAACAAAGTTTTTTTTTGGGTGTGGTTACGGGTCTTTGTAGCAGCTGTTCACATGCAACTGTGCGTGGTCGTTGAGTTCGTGGTCTTTGCAAGCATTCACGTGCAAGGACATGTAAGGACTCTTTCGTGGGCGTGCATAGTTGCTGTTGTTCCCATGCAACTGTTCACTCGTGCGTCCGGGTATTCATTTTTGAAATCCTGAAAATAATTCAAAAAAAAGAAACATAAAACATAAAAAAAATCTAAAATGTACAAAAAATCGAGGAAATTTTTCCCACACTTTAAAATTTTTTTTTTGCATGAAAAATGCCATTAATTAGTTATTGAAAATTCCAAATTGCCTACAATTATTCACAAAATGATGGAAATTGATAAAATTTTCAAAAAAAACCTAAAAATCAGAAAAAAATTTCCAAAAAAATTCAAAAAATCACATTCACTTTCTTTTCCATTTTGGACTTTTTAAAGAATAAAAAATTATTAAAATATTTTTTAAAAATACTTCTTTTTAAAAAAAATCTTATGACAATGTAATTATCATAAACACATCCTTTAAAACTCCCAAATATGATAAAAACATTTCCATCACATTGAAACAGAATGGTTTTCAGCCCTCATAGTGGGACAAATTGGTTTCTTGGTTATTCTTTGAAGGAAAAAAAAAAAAATCACAAAAACAACACAAACCAAACCAATGAAACAAACAGAAACAAACCCTCCTTTTCATTGACTGTTAAAAAAAACAACAAATAAAAAATAAAATAAATAAAATAAAATAAAATAAAATAAATAAAATAAACAACACAACATAAAAACAAAAAAACCACACAAATCAACATATCCCACTAAAATTCCAATCCACATCGTCTCCTTTATTTTGATCATGTGTATCATTGTTTTCGTTTAGTCAAGTTGTTAGGTAGTTTTTGTTTTTTCTATCCAATAGGACGACTATTGTCAGTCGACCTTTTGTCCATTTTTGTGGATTTGCATGGATTGCGCATTCCATTTTGGAGGACGTGGTTTCAAACCTTGTGTGTGTCCACCCACACATTGCCAGGTTCCTTTCTTTTTTCCCTCTCTCACTTGCACCATAACACACCATTAATGAGTTGTTAGTTTCACCCACCCACTTCACCGCACTGTAGGACGTTGAACGTTATGTGGGATTTGGGAATATTCATTTGACCTTGGTCCATATGGTGTTTATTCTATTTTTTAAGTCATAATATTTGGTTCAATCATGATTTTTTGAGTCCGTGTCTGGGCTACGATATGTGTGCCATTTTTGTTTTATTTTGTGTACTTGATACATGCATACAAGGTGCATGTTTGTTGCATATCACGAAGCTTTCGGTCACATATGTGCATAGGTCATGCCAAATTTTCTGTAGGATGTGGTTTGTTTGGGGTGGTTTAATCCAGTCAGTCCTATCCTCAATCTATTTCCTATCGATGGTCTCAGTGGAGGTTTTGTTTGTGGGTTTTGTAGGTTTTCTCTTTGTCTTCCTGGTTTTGTGTGTGTGGGTTCTTTGCTATAGTCTGAATGGCCCCTACTTCTACCCCTCCGATTGTGGTATAGCATGTTCCCCTCGTAGTCCATGATTATTCTCTCCTTTTTGAGGCGGATTGCATTCGACCTGCAGGCCTCCGCCCATTTGTTGCCCTCACATTGCCATTTGTGGATGAGAAACTTTGTTACTCCTTCTTGGCTTCTTACAAAAACTAGTCTAGTCTGGTTTATAACCGCACCTTCTATTTATCTGTAGCTAATATCAGTGAAGCACTGTGCTTGCCCATTTCTGCTTCATTTGTGCCCAGCAGTAACTAGTTACTCACTGCTGAAGAGATTGTTACATTGATGAAGGAAACTTCTACCCCCTTGCTCCTTAAGTAGCTCATTAATAGTTCAGGGGTATCTGTTGCCCATATGTCTTCTTCCATATGGAAGCAGCTATATCAGTTCCTCCAGGACCGAGCAAGTCTGTATCCAAGTATCTGTCCAAAGAACTGTTCACAGCTTCTGTGAAGATTTTAGAGGGTGCTAAATTCAATTGGGCAGGCTTCCTATTATCCAAGATGGATCAACATTTCCAACAAGTACGGAAGGGTCAAAATAGTAATGTCTCATATGGTGCCTTATTACAAAGAATCCTCACTTTTGCACCTCTTTCTGGTGGTGTTCCAGTGCCCGATCCTGCTCCTTTACCAATGCAGCCTACATGTTCAGTTCCTTCTCCTTGACCTTTGCAACCTAATTCAGAAGATGAAGAGTCCCCTGTTGTGTTTTCTCGCAAAAAATGCCTTTGTATGAAGGGTCCTTCAAATCATCCTGTACTAGCTTCCCTGGTACATACATCCACTCCTGTTGTTTCTCGCAGTGCCCTTCCTTCATTACTCTCCTGTACCAATCTATTTGTAGCCCAAAAGGAAGGACAGTTAGATTTGCATATTCCTTCATCTTTACAAACCATACTACCTGGACCTATGCTTCCACAAATGGTTTCAAATGTCAAGTCTACTATGGAAACCTCCCTCACTTCTTGTCTTCAGACACTGTACATAAGTGTTTACGCTTCCATGCAAGACAAGGTGGATTCCTTAACCAGTCAATTGAGTAAGGCACTGGAGGATTTGTCTTCTGAAAGGGCTACACTCAGTGATATCCATAACCAAATGACTATTGCCACAGTCTTAATGGATTCACAGAAGGTAACTATTCAAGAGTTGGAATCTAAGCTTGCTAAGGAGGAGAATGCATCTCTGATGATTGAGAAAAATTCTGCCCTTGAGGAAATGGTCACTTTGGCTAGTAAACTTGCTACTAGTGAGGAACAGTTGCAACACTCTCAGGAAACTGTAGAGTCCCAAAAGAAACTTATTGAAGAACTTAACCAAAGAGAGGATGTTCTTTCTGTTTCTCCTCCCACTCCTGTATCTTCTGCTTTGTCTTCCAAAGAGTAGCTTGATCAATTGCAACAAAAAGCTAAACTATGTGATGGGTTCTCAGCTAAGGTTGAACACCTTCACCAGCATATAGATTGCATGCATAATGATTTTGTCAGTTATACTGAATTGGTGTCACCTCCTCCTTCCTTTTGGGTGAAGTATAACTAGTAGAGATTTGCTTTATATATATCCTTAAGCAATGTGGATTTGGAGCCTCTAGAGGATGGATGGTCAAATCTCTGGCTTGCGGATCTCTTGAGAGCTGTTTTTGATCGCTTTGTGGATGAGCTAATTTCCCATGAAGTCCAGTGACTATCTTTCATGTATCTTATAGGCCATTTGCAAATCTCTGATGAAGAAGGTTTGAATGTTTATGTGGGAGATGTCATCTTACAAGCAGTGATGTATGTTGCTAGCAAAGAGTTTGCGAACCTATCATGAGCAGACATTGTGGTGTAAGGGACATGCTTGGCATCCACCTTTGGAGGGGATGTTGCTTTAGAGCCTCATCGACTCAGAAATGTTTTTCATAAATCTGATATCCAGCCTCTAAAATCTCAATTATTGAGCTTTATTGCTGATCACTCGTTATTTACTGATCCGTTATTTACTGAGTCCTTTTTTCAGGATCTTAATTTTCGTTGTTCTATTTATCCCTTAGATCCTACAGATCTTAATTCTTATTCCCTCATCTCTTATCGTTTCCCTCTTTATGTTTCTCTTCTTTCATCTAGTCCTGACACCATTCCTCTCTTATCCTTTACCCCTTCAGGATTTCCTCATATTCATGTTTTTACTACATGTCCTTTCATTGCTGATCCTACATTATCTCCTACTCCTTCTGAACCTCCACCCACCGTTCCTCTTATTCCTTTTGTTTTTCCAGTCGAATCCCTTCATACATTTTTGATGTATTCTCCATCTTTTCCACCTTCTTTATCCCTTCATTTACCTTCCTTTTATGATCTATCCTATCCTCCATTACAATGTTCTCCTTTTATTCCATTGCCCTCTCCATCCGATTACATTAACCTTCCTCCTCAAACAGTGCTGGATACACCAGGGTATGATAGTGACATACTTTGTCGACAACAATGGACACTACATGATTCTGTGAGACAGGACCGGTGTTTAACTGGCCTTTTATTCCAGGGTCATGGGATACCTCTGCAGCATGTTCGAACTCTTACCTCCATTTTGCTAGAGTACATGCTACTTCTGGGGATACCACTGTTCTCATTGCAGCTCATTTTTGCTGGTGTCTTGCTTTCATGCATTAGTAGTCCACCCTGAACACTCGAAAGAGTATTCCATAATTGCTGATGAATCCAAATGAGGATGTAGCTATTGCTCACATGGATGTTCTGTATTACTTTGCACAAGCCTTCCCTACCAAGTTCATAATTTTACTGGAATGGATGTGTTGTCTACAGTTCCTCCAAAATGTACCTTAATACTTTGTAGATGAGAACAAAGCCTTATACCATCTTAAATTTAGTATGCAATTTAAGAAGAAATACCTTCATCCTACTTAGTAGAAGGGCTTTCATGATTGTATCCTCTCTTTCTTAATGGAAACTTCTTCTTTCTCCCTAATTTTTTGGGGATTTGTGCCATTCAAACTATATTTGTATATGGGTATTTTTTGTGTTGGGTTTTGTTTGTTTTTTATATTGTGAGGAGCTGATGAAGATGAAGATGTGAAGATTTCTTATGATGGTTATCACATGGTTGCAGTGAGAATTTGGATGTTGAACTCTTATATCCTTTAATAGTTTGAGCTATTTTGGTTTTATGGTACTGGAATGGTTTTTGGTGTTATTGATTTTACTTTCATATGTGTTTTAGATACATGTTCTATGAAGCTGATATGTTGGGGCCGTGATAGTAGCTGGTGATTTGAGCTAGATTGAATATTTTTTTTAGCGGATATTAGAGCTTTTTTTTTGGAGGTCGCGAGGATGCTTCCTTTCTAAGTGTGGGCATATGTTGAGTGCTAAAATGATATGTTTTTTGGGCTGGTTTTTTGTTGTTGGCTGAATGGTTGTTTTTTGTGATGAATTGTTTGAATTTGAAGACGTTTTGAAGTGTTTGGAATGATTTGAGTATGTTTGAAGGATTTATGATGGTTTTTGATGAGTATATGTTGTTCTATAGGGTTCTGTAATTTTGTCTGTTTGGTTCTGGAAGGTCTGATTTTCTTCTATTTTGTTTTTGTTTTGGTAGTTGAGATGGTTGAATGAATTTTTTGAGAGATGGTTGATGTTGTGTTAGAAGGTTTATGAAAGACTGAATTGGTTTTTATGGTTTTTATGGTCTCTGTTTATCTTCTGTAAGGTTATGTGGTTCTATTGTTCTGTATTTCTGTTGCTTTGTGGTCTGTTCTGTTCATTTTTGTTGAGTGTTATGTTGGATGTATGGATGTTTTGGGAAATTTTATTGTTTTAGGAAAGGATTAATGGAAGATCTATTCAAGCTAATTGAAGTGAAGAAGTATCTGCTGAAGATTCACATAAGGTTGTAGAAGAACAGTGACAGAAGCTAGATCTCACAAGACACTATGATGTCTCTAGTGTCTCTTCGCATCTAACATACCTTTTGGGACGTGTGTCCATGACAAAGAGAGAAGAACTGAGTGCCATTCTTGAGTATTGTAGTGAGGCTATGATGTATTATTGAGAGAGTAAGAGTATGTGAGAGAGAGAAGTGAGATAAACTCAGTTCTATGCCTAAAAACAATGTATCTACTATGAGAGATAGAGAGAGAACTATGAAGACAATGAAGATGAATACTATGTGATTGATTTCCATTAAAAAATGGTGTATTCTTTTGTGTTCCTTGTTCTATTGATGGATTCTGTGAAGATGTTGAAGATTATGGTTGATTCTATTAAATCCGTGGGAGATATCTACTATGATGTTGCGTGAAGATTTGTTCTTTTCCTTGTTGTGGTTCTCTAAAGAATGAAATAAAAGATTTTTGATGATACAAGATAGATTTTCTTGCATTAGAAACCCCTTTTCCTTAGTTTCTCTCTTGAGTCCCCACAAGACAAGGTGGATTCCTTGACCAATCAGTTGAGTAAAGTCTTGGAGGATTTGGCATTAGAAAAAGCTACCATGAGTGACATTGATAAGCACATGACTGAGGTGACTGTTTTGATGGATAACCAGAAAGCCAAAATTCAAGAGATGGAAGCTAAAGTAGCTACCTTAGACACTAAGAATTTGTTCTTAATGAGACTGAAAAGAATGCAGCTATTGAGGACATGTTAGAGTCACCTCGTAAATTGGGAATTTGTGAAGGTCAACTATAGGATTCCCAAGAAACTATTGAGGCCCAAATGAAGCTTATTGAGAAGCTAGAAAATTGCCACTCTTTCTATTCCTCCTCCAGCCCCTATAGTTTCTTTAGTGGTATCTTTTAGGGAGGATCTTAACCAATTTCAGCATAAAGCTAAGCTATGTGATGGATTTGTTGCTAAAGTAGAATTCCTCCAATAGCGCATGAATTGTGTGTAGGAAGGTTTTATTTGCTATACTGACTTGGTGTCACCACCTCCTTCCTTTTGGGTTAAATATCATCAGCACAGATTTGCCTTATACATATCCTTAAGCAATGTGGATTTGGAACCTCCAGAGGATGGATGGTCAAATCTCTGGACCATAGATTTGTTGAGAGCTATTTTTGATAGATTTGTGGATAAGATGGTTTTCCATGAAGTTCAATCAATATCTTTTATGTATCTTATAGGCCATTTGCAGATCCGTGATGATGAGGAAGATCTAAATGTTTATGTCGAGGATGTGATCTTGCAAGTCGTTATGTATATGCACTCAATGGAGCTTTTGCTAGCAGAGAGTTTGAAGACTTATCATGAGCAAACATCTTAGTGTAAAGGACATGCCTGGAATCCACCTTTGGAGATTGCTGCTTTGGAACCTCGTCGTCTTAAGAGTGTATTCCATAAATCTGATATCCAGCCTTTACAATCTCAATTATTGAGCTATCTTGCTGATCATCCATTATTTATTGATTTCTTTTTCCAAGATCTTCATTTTCGTTGTTTTTTCTATCCAATCCATTGGATCCTGCAGATCTTTTGTCTTATTCCCTCATATCTTATTGTTTTCCTTTATACATTTCTCTTCTTTAATCTAAATCTGATACCATTTCTCTTTTATCTTTTACCCCTTCTAGGTCTCCTCACATTCCTATATTTACCATTTGTCCTTTTATTGCAGATCCCACGATATCTCCCACCTCTTCTGAACCTCTTCCTACCATTCCTATTCCTTTTGTTTTTTCAGTAGATTCCCTTTAAAACTTTTTGATGCATTCTCTATCTTTTCCACCTTCCTTATCACTTCATTTACCCTCATTCTATGACTTATCTTATCCTCCCTTATAATCTTCTCCTATTATTTCATTTCCCTCTCCATTTGATTACATTAACTTTTCTCCCCTGACAGTGCTGGATACACCTAGCTATGATCATGAAATTCTTCATTGACGACAATGGACGCTGCATGATTCTGTGACAAGACCGGCTGGCCTTTTATTCCAGGGTCCTAGGATACGTCTGTGGCATGCTCGAAATCTTATCTCCATTTTGCCATAGTACATGTTACTTCTGGGGATACCATTGTTCGTCTTGCAGCTCACTCTTATTGGTATCTTGCCTTCATGCATCCTCAATGTCATTTGAATACTCGGAAGAGTATCCCCCAGCTGATCATAGATCCAAATGTGGATGTAGCTACTACTCAAATGGATGTACTGTACTACTTTGCACAGGCCTTCCCCACCAGGTTGATCATCTTACTGGAAAGGATGTGATGTCTCCTGTTCCTCCAAAATGTACCTCAATACTTTGTAGATGAGAACAAAGCCTTGTAAAGTCTTAAATTGAGTATACAATTTAAGAAGAATAATCTTCATCCTACTTAACAGAAGAAGGTTTTCATGATTTTATCATAATTTTTCTTATTGAAAATCTTTTCATTTTCTCTTCATTTTTGGGAGCGTATGCCATTCAGACTACCTAGTTTTGTGTCAAGAGTCAGTATATGTGTATGTATTATTTTTCTCTTAAGTGGAGTTGAAGATGAAGATGGACCTGATTGAGATGCTGATGAATGGTGGTTCGTGATTCTTTTTGATTTAAGGATGGAAGAAACCTTTTATATTCTCTACAAATTTGTTATAATGTTTTGTTGATTATAAGATCTGTTCATGGATAAAAGTGTTTTCCTTTTGTTATATGCTTTCTAAGATACATGTTATAAGTTAGGATCCTTGTTGGATGGAGTTTTCGTGAAGATTGATATTGAAGAAGATTGAGTTGAGATCTTTAATGAACTTGTATTCCCTTTTTCTTAGGTTGCAAGGATGCTCCCTTATTAAGTGTGGGGATATGCTGAGTACTGAATTGACTCGATTTTTTTGGTTGATTTTTGTTTTTTTGAGGCCTGGATGATTGATTTTTGATGGATTTTGAGTGATGAATAGTTTTGTTGGAAGTTTTTGAAAGTGTTTTGGATGATATTGATTATGTTTTGGAAGTTCATGATGTTTCTCAGTAGAAATATGAGGCTTTGTGATGTTCTGATAGGTTCAATTGTATTCTGTTTAGCTTCTGTTTTGTTATGATTTTCTTTTGTATGAAGTATGGATTAATGATTGATGGAAGTTGATATTTTTTGAAATCTCATTGAATGTTTTTTGATAGTTTGGAATGGTTTTAGTATGAGTTATGAGGTTCTGATGCTTTCTGTTGACCTTTTATAACCCTTTTATTGAGCTTCTGTAGAGCCTCTGTTCTTGCTCTATTCCTATTTCTGTTATGTATGCTTTTGTAAGTGTTCTGTGGAATGTATGTGTGACTTTGAGAAAGTTTTCTAGCCTTGTAAAGAGGTGAATATAAGTTCAAAAGAGCTCAAGGAAGTGGAAGAAGCAACTGCTGAAGACTTAAGAGAAGACTGAAGTGAAGTGACAATAGCGAGTTCTGAGAAGTCACTGTAGTGGCTATGGTGAACTTTCATATTAGACACACATTTTGGAAGGGGCATCCATGACCAAAGAAGGATTATTATGAGTGATTATTGAGTATTATAGTGAGGATATGATGTAATATTGATTGAGAGAGAAAGAGAGAGTCAGAGATAGCCAATTCTATGGCAAACAATGTATCTTTCTATGAAAGACTGTGAGAGAAAACTAAGAAGACAATGAAGATGAATACTATGTGATATTTTTCCATACAAAGTGGTGTTTCTCTTGTGTTATCTTTGTTGGTTGATGAATTCTATGAAGAATATTAAGAGAATGATCAATTTTGTTGAAGATAAAACCATGGGAGTTTATGTCTATGATGCTATGTGAAGATTTCTTGCTAGTGGTGTTCTTTTCTTTATCGTGGTTCTCTAAAGAATGAAACAAAAGCTTGTTGATGTTACAAGATAGATTTTCTTGCTTGTAAAGTAAATAATATTCACTTTGTTTTAAAATCACCAAAAAGAGATCCTACTTGGGGGGGCCACATCCACATTCATCATCTTAAATAAATAGTATACACAAAAGTGTACGTGTATGTATTTGCAAAAGGTTAGAAAGAATTGAAATGTGGCTAAAGCCTTATGAATACAAATGTATCAAAAAAAATCAAAGAAATAATAAAAAATATGAAGAGTTGTGTGTCTTTTGGAAAAAAGGTGGTGATGCCAGGAGGCATATTCCACGGTGGATTCTGTGAGGTTTTGCGGTGGATTCAGTAAAATTTTATTATTACCGGGGCTCATATACAAAGTGGATTCTTTTTGCGAGAAGTCGATGGGGACGCCTATCCTTTTCGGGTGTTTTGTTAATTTAATGTGTAAGTGGGTGATTCCATAGCGGGTGAATCCGCAAAATACATATTTAAAATAAATAAACATTTATGAGTTTAGAGTGCGCACTCATAATAAATTAAGGTTAGGATTGATTTCTAACCAATTTATTTTTGTAGTTGAAGACTGCTAGGTATTCACTTTTGTTGGTTTAATTGTATTATTTTTCTAACAATTGTGAATGCTTCAGTTGATGTGTAGAGCAAGCAGCGGTGGCATTGGAAAGCATTGGAGGATAGCGTGTATTCAAATTATCATCAATTTTTGATGGGCGTGTATCTTAGGCATGGCGCCTATATTTTGTTGCGCTTATTTATTAAAGCGCTTGATATTTATTTATTATTTTTGTATGCGCATGGGCGCACGATTTAAATATTTGTATTGGACATTGTATTTGGGTACCGCGTGACTTCTTGGGCGCCCAATAGCTTTAATTCTTTAGTGGCACAAAAGCAAACTCAAAAGCAAAAGTGTGATATTTTGTAAATTGGGCTATTTCTTGAGCTTGAAGATGAATAATATATAAAATACATGCTTTGTGGAGCGCTCACATAAGGTATGGGGGGAGATTGTACCCAATTTGTCTCTTGTTCATGTTGTGCAAGCTTTCTTCATTGGTTTTTATGTAAAAAAGCAGAGTTCTTTTGTTCTTGGGGACCTTCTGACTCTCACTACACGCACATACGGCGTCTGATCTGTGCACAGTGGTATCAGAATGAAGCTGAGATTGAGAGCTTCCAATCGCTTACCATCTCGCGCGAAGCCAGAGCTTCTGGAACGATCGAGCTCTATAGTTAGTCTCGTGGAAAACGATCGATACCAGCGTGTTCGTGGCAGTCAAGAACCCCCTTCTGTACCCTCTGATCGCGAAGGACCTCTCTCAATAGGTGAAGGACCGGCGACAAAGCTCCTTCATCAAGTCGTGATACAGATAAGAAATTTTAGCCATATCTCTCAAAGCTTTAAGGTTAAGCTTATTAAGCTTTACAAGAAGCTTATTAAAAAGCTTCCATAAACGAATTTGTTAAATGGCGGCAGCGGCATGAACTGATCGACGTCAAATCGGCCGAAAAGCTCTTGAGGTCCACGAAAATCACGCTTAGTCACAAAGCTTTAAAACTCCAAGTTATCTAAGTTTTCCAAGTCATCAAGGTTCTACAAGTCACCTTCAACCATTACCATAGCGGCAGTTTGTACTCAGAAGCACACGAATCAGTCTTCTACCCTCTGGAAGCCCCTGTTCACACTTGCAGTCTTGCTGAACTAGTTTCAGCAAAAGCAGAACTTTACACGCAGACTATACGCAGTCTATACGCAACACTATTCTCTTGGAAGACGGTTGTGACAACGAATTCTGCAATCGTAAAGAAGAGACACTACAAAAGCCAAACCAAAATATACAAGCCTTGTAAACCCGCCTTTGAGCTACGCTCATCCTGCTAACAAGATTTCAAGTGTGTGAAGTCTTTTGGAATTTTGCAGGATGACTGAACAAAACATGGACAATTTTGTGGTTGAAGGTGATCTACTTGAACCAACAATGGAGCAAAAGTTGGATTTGATTATGATGCAGCTACAAGAAGAACGAAGAGTACAACAAGCTTTGCAAACTCAATTGGCCAATCTGCAATGATCTACCACCGACCAAGATGGATCGCAACCCGAAGATCTTATACGATGTACCATCGATGCAACACTTGAAGCCCAATCCATTCGCAAAGAAACAAAGATAAGTAAAAGAAACTTCAAATTTTGTACTTTCAATGGATCACGCGACGGAAAGACTGTTCTTGCTTTTATCAGTCAATTTGATGATTATTTCCATGAAGAAACATATGCTGAGAAAGACAAAATTAAATGTGTCACTAACCATTTAGTTGACCAAGCATCCTTATGGTGGACTGTGGTTCGCAAGAGCGTTGATTGTCCCACTACATGGGAGAATTTCCAAAAGAAATTTTTGCAGAATTTCCTTCCTCCTCAATTCCACAAAAAAGCAATCAAACAATGGGATCTTCTACAACAAAGGGATTGTGAACCTATTTCCCAATACACCGAACGTTTCTGGAATGCCCTATTGCAACTATGTATGCTCGAAGACGTACCTGAAGCAACTCATAAACACAAGTTTATGTTTGGCCTACTTGGACATTTTTATGCGGAAGTCAATATGTTCAAGCCAACAACACTTGAAGATGCAATTTCCTTGGCCCATGACACTGAAGACAAAATTCGCGAACGAGACAAGTGACCACAACAATTCCCAACTAATGGTAACTATGGTTCCAAACAATTCAATTCAAATTTTTGAAGATTCAATCAAAGTCGTTTTCTTCCATCTTCATTCCGCAAATCTTGGACATGACCACCTGCCTTGCCATCAAACACAAATCCAAACCCTAAGCCATCCCCACAGTCAAATCCCAACACTCCTAAACTTTCTGCCATTACCAATAATGTATCCAAAGCAAAACCTATAGTTTGTTATAAATGCCATCAACCTGGACGTCTAGTAGCTAATTGTCAATCTAAAAAGCCATCCGTCCATATCAATTATCTGGGAGCAATAGAGGATGAAGAACATGAGGAAATGCTGGACTTTACGGAAGACGATGACAACATTGGTACTACTTCGGATACTTTGCTAGGTATGCCAACTCCCCATTCTTTATTAACAATGAAATGTTTTGTGCATGGTAAAGAAAAGGCTATTTTACATGATGATGGGAGTACACATGACTTTATTTCTACAAAATTAGTCAAAGAATTGAATTTACAAACTGTTTCTACACATTATCGCATCAAGGCTACATTCTTGTACGAGATATAATGGAACATAAGAGGTGCATAATTTAGAAATTAAAATTGGTGATTATACTGAACGAAGAAATTTCTTAGTTGTACCTTTGCAGTCTAGTGACATTATCTTAGGAATGCCGTGGCGTCATCAATACAATCCCGACATAGATTATTCTACGCATTCAATTAAATTTTATTTTCAAGGAAAACAAATCACACTGCATAGTATGCACGCTTTCAATAAATTTCCACTGCTTACACATACTCAGGCTAAACGTGCATTACGTAAAAGTAGCAAATCCTATTTAATATGGGTGAATGAAATTCAAGCTAAAGAAAAATAGATGCATCCTAGGCATACACAATTTTTTGCCCAATTTCAAGATTGTTTTGCTGTTGATTTACCACTTGGATTACCACCTTCACGACCTGAAGATCATAAGATAGATTTAATTCCTGGAACACAACCACCATGTAAAGCACCATATAGACATAACCAAATTGAACAGAAAGAAATTCAAAATCAAATAGAAGAATTTCTTAACAGAGGATTAATTAGACCTAGTAGTTCTCCATTTTGTGCACTTGTCTTATTAGTGAATAAGAAAAATAATACTTATCGCATGTGCATTGATTATTGTGCCCTAAATAAAATTACTGCTAAGAATAGATATCCGATACCTAGGGTAGATGATCTTATGGATAAGCTACAAGGATCTGCCATATTCAATAAGATAGATCTTAAATCTGGATATCATCAAGTAAGATTGGACAAATCTGATATATTCAAAACTGCATTTAGAACACAATTTGGACACTATGAATTTCTGGTTACACCTTTTGGTTTAACTAATGCACCAGCCGCATTCAGTCGTATGATGAATCGCATCTTTTTGAAACATCAGTATTGTGTCATAGTTTTCTTTGATGACATATTAGTTTTCAGTAAAAATGAGAATGAGCATTATGAACATTTGTCTTTAGTTTTTAAGTTATTAAAAGACAATCAATTATATGCTAACCCCGGAAAGAGTGAATTCTTCCAAACAGAAATTGAATATCTAGGGCATATTATTTCATCAGAAGGTATTAGAGTCGACCCTAAAAAGATAGAAGCAATTTTAAATTGGCCCATACCCAAAAATGTGCATGAATTACGTTCTTTTCTAGGTCTTGCTAGCTTTCACAGAAAATTTGTAAGGAATTTCTCATTACTTGCATTACCTTTGAAAAAACTTTTAAAGAAGGGTATTGTGTATAACTGGTCTGACAATCAACAAAAGTCCTTTGATTTGTTGAAACATGCTTTAACTCATGCTCCTGTATTATAATTACCTAACTTTAATAGACCATTCTTCGTAGTAGTTATTGATGCTCCTTATGCAAGATTCTCATCCCATAGCCTACTCTAGCTGCAAACTCAAACCATCTAAACTTAAATATTCTACCTATGACAAGGAATTGCTAGCTATAGTACAAGCCTTACGTCAATGGAAACATTATTTAATGGGATCTGAATTTATGATCAAAACTTACCAACAAAGCATTAGACATCTCCTTAGTCAACCACAAATATCTAATCGACACATTAAATGGGCCGCTTTTATTCAAAGTTTTCATCCCCTTATACAATATCAATCAGGAAAAGAGAATGTTGTTGCTGATGCTTTGGGTAGACAACCGACAATTCAAAATATTTCTGTGATATCATTTGATTCCCTTATTCCTATGAAAGATACTTATCATCAGGATCCTACTTTTTAAGCTGATTGGAATAAACTAGTTGCAAATAATTGCATTCCTATTGATTCATTGTCTTACAATAACGGATTTATGTTTTATGAAAAAAGATTATGTGTGACTGTTCCATTTTGATCATTTGTTTTGCATGAAATTCATTGTCCTCCATATCAAGGTCATAGAGGAATTATATCTACTTTGCGTACATTGATTGAAGATTTTTATTGGCCACATATGGACAGTGATGTATCTAATTTTGTATTTGAATGCCTAATTTGTCAACGAGTTAAAAAACATCATGGTAAACAATATGGTTTACTAATGCCATTATCCATTCCATCACGACCATGGGAACAGATTTCAATGGATTTTATCACTGGTCTACCTAACACTAAAGCTAATCATGATATGATTTGGACTGTTGTAGACAGGTTCAGCAAACAAGCATATTTTATTCCATGTAAGAAAACTTTAACTGCATCTCAAGCTGCTCAATTGTTTTTGAAAACTGTTTTTACTAACCATGGTTTACCAAAAGTCATTATTTCTGATCGTGATTCTAGATTCTGCAATAATTTTTGGATTACTTTGTTTGCTAACTTAGGAACAAAGATTGATTTTTCATCTGCATTTCATCCTAAAACAAATGGTCAAACAGAAGCTACTAACAGTACTATTTTAGATATTTTGCGTGCTTACACCATTTCAAAACCACATACATGGGATACATATCTACATTTACTTCAATTTGCATATAATAACACACCACATATAGCTACAAAGAAAATACCATTTGAAGTTATTTATGGATATCGATTGCCTACACCTGTTGCATCATTGTCAAACAAAATTCAAACTGCTGATGATATTGCTAACATGCATGCTACTATTTTTGATGAAGTTAAAGATATGATTGCCAAAGCCCAAGAATTATACACAAAACAAGCAAACAAGAAAAGACAGGCTATGAATTTTAAAGTTGATGATTATGTTTGGTTACAAATTGAAAAACGAAGATTACAAAGTGTAGATAAACACCCAGTTGTCAAATTAGCACCTAGATTTTATGGACCCTTCAAAATCATACATAAAATCAATGACAATGCATTTAAACTAGAATTACCACAACATTGGAAAATTCACAACACTTTCCATATCAGTTTATTATGACCTTTTAGAGGCTAATTACCTGTACATCCTATCTATGAAAACCCTCCTTTGCTAGATGATGAAACTGAAATCCTTGAGCCTGAAGCTATTATAGATACTGACTTTATGACCACTAGAACTGGCCGTAGATATTCTAGATATTTCGTCAAGTATAAAAATCATCTTGTTGAAGAGGCCCAATGGATGCACTCTAGAGACCTAAATGCTTTCCCCACTGTGTTAGCTCCACATTGAGCTAATAGCAATTGAGGACAATTGCTATTCCACCCCGGGGGTATGATGCCAGGAGGCATATTCCATGGTGGATTCCGTAAAATTTTATTATTACCGGGGCTCATACACAAAGTGGATTCTTTGTGCGAGAAGTCGATGGGGACACCTATCCTTTTCAGGCGTTTTGTTAATTTAATGTGTAAGTGGGTGATTCCATAGCGGGTGATTTCGCAAAATACATATTTAAATTAATAAACGTTTATGAGTTTAGAGTGCGCACTCGTAATAAATTAAGGTTAGGATTGATTTCTAACCAATTTATTTTTGTAGCTGAAGACTGCTAGGTATTCACATTATTTTTCTAACAATTGTGAATGCTTCAGTTGATGTATAGAGCAAGCAGCGGTGGCATTGGAAAGCATTGGAGGATAGCATGTATTCAAATTATCATCAATTTTTTATGGGCGTGTATCTTAGGCATGGCGCCTATATTTTGTCGCACTTATTTATTAAAGAACTTGATATTTATTTATTATTTTTGTATGCACATGGGCGTAGGATTTAAATATTTGTATTGGACATTGTATTTGGGTACCGCTTGACTTCTTGGGCGCCCAATAGCTTTAATTCTTTAGTGGCACAAAAGCAAACTCAAAAGCAAAAGCGTGCTATTTTGTAAATTAAGGTATTTCTTGAGCTTGAAGATGAATAATATATAAAATACATGCTTTGTGGAGCGCTCACACAAGGCATGGGGGGAGATTGCACCCAATTGGTCTCTTGTTCATGTCGTGCAAGCTTTCTTCATTGGTTTTTGTGTAAAAAAGTAGAGTTCTTTTGTTCTTGGGGACCTTCTGATGCTCACTACGCGCACATACGGCGTCCGATCTGTGCACTAGGTGGGGTGGACTGCACAGTTGATTATGTACCTCTTTCTCTCCTTTCTTCCAAGACTGACACATTCTCCTTTTGGATGGTGTCAATATTTCTCTCTCCTCTCTCCTCTATCTTTTGTACAGAAGTTTCTATTTTCCCTTTCCTCTTTTCTCTTGTACAACTGAAGTTATGGAGGATGAAGATGAAGATGAAGATGAAAATTTTGTTCATTGTTAAGTGTGATATTTGTGATTCTTTCTTGTTTTGAGATTAATGGCTCAGCCATATGCATAGATTTTGCATGCTTCGACTCTAGTTTTGTGGTTGTTTCTATTAGTGGGAGGGTTGCTGTCATTCTCACAATAATGACAAGTAAGATTGGACTTATAGCCAGAAAACTTATTATGAGACTATCCACGTGTCCTAGATTGCGGCCTATTAAAGTCTCTACTACAGCCATTTCCATCCTACCGACCTTTCATATTCAATGCATGGGATGTACAGGAAGCATCCACATTCTTTCTATTCACCTCTTTTATCAACAAGGCACTCTCACCATCTTGCGATTTCAACCCATCCTTAACACAGAGAGTTGTAGTAAAAGTGTTCCACAACTAAGGTAGAATACCACACAGAAATAAAGGATGCAAATTATCCTTGAACTCAATCTCCTACGAAGCTAAATGGCTGATGATAGAGTGAAACTCATTCAAGTGTGCAGACATAGAAGTCACTTCCTTCATACAAAGATCCATCAACTATTTTATCCAATACATTTGAGATGCAAGACTTTGTTTGTCATAAAGATTCCTACCTAATCCTAAAGAAGATGCCACTTGGGTCGATGAGGCAACCCTTGTGAAAGAATACCCCCAGTTTCTCTCAAGATGAGGACATCTCAATTTCTCTAAGGAGGGAAGAGTGTAATGTCCCCATTACTTAGTTTATTTTAATAAACAATATGCATATACATTCTAAAGAAAATTGATTTATGTTGCACATCCATACATGGAAAAAAACTGCATAACCTCTATAGGATTTACAGGAAGTAGGAATGGTTTACTAGAATAGTCTTAAATCTCTAGTATCATGTTTAGATTACTTAATTTCCACTTTAGATGGATCCAAATATATACTGTGACTTATTTTGAAGGGAATAAGTCGTCCAAGAAAAAAGATCGATAAAAATAATGCGATTTACAAAAATAATTATTTTCGCCTATCTTTGATAGTTTTTCGCAATTTTGCCTGCAATAACTTGTTGACTAGACATGTTCCGATCTTTTTAAGTACCCGAATGACTATATTTGGAGTTCATGTGACGAAGTTATGATCCAAACAAGTTGCAAGGAAGAAAAAAATGAAATCTTTGTCATCAATGATGTCATACAAAATGCCAAAAAGAAGGTGCCCTCTCTTTATCCCCTTCCCCCTCGATTATATAAACAGGGGTAGAGCGTCACGTCAAAAGACACACAAACACACAACAACCCATGCAGATGTCTCTCTGCTACTATTGACACAACGAAGCTTTGCTGCAATCAGCCTCTCTCTCTCTCTCTCTCTCTCTCTCTCTCTCTCTCTCTCTCTCTCTCTCTCTCTCTCTCTCTCTCTCTCTCTCCACCCCTATGCGGAACCGTTGCCCGAACCCATCAAGCTTCTTCCATGGCACCCAAGTGACGCCAAGATGCTGAGCGAGCCAATACGCGGAAGTCGTCACCGATGTTGTTGACGAAACTCAACATGATGCTAAAGCACAAGCAGAAGTTAACCCCGAGCCCATTCAAACCGAAGAACCAGCCATCCCACAACAAATCAAGGTTACCGCTATAAACCGTAGTCACAATGGATGGCCAAACGGATATAATCATGTTAGTACCTAAGATATGGATCACGATTAGTTAGAACTTACTTGGACTTGTAAAAGCACATTAGTATTATCAAGTGCTTTTTAGGAAGGAACAAAAAAATGATGAAGAGAATAGATTCTATGCATCGCATTGACAACTGTATTAAAATGTCTTATGGTTATGATTGCTTTTGGATTTGTGATGATGAATTATGGCTCTTATGATTCCGGGCTTGCACAACCAAATGAATTGTGGATTGTGGTGGTTTGGGACATTGGAGTCCCCAACCCAATGCTCCCTTGCACTCTGCGGAGTGTGAAAAAACTCACATGTGGGTGAGGGTCTTACACTCCCGAGGGAGGTAGGTGTTTTTGGATTTGATCACTCGAGCACCTTAGAGGGCAAAGGGCCGAGTGGTAAGTGCCCTTGTTATGTAGGACGGCTCCTGAGGCTCAAGGAAGGTTAGAGGGGCTTTGAGCCAGTAAATTTCCTTGTTGACCATGGATGGAGTGCGATCACATATAGCCCAATACTGAGGGATTGGAAGGTCCTATCCTAGGCTGGATGGTGTCTTTCTGCGAAAAGATGATTTTGTACCACTTTGCGGAGTGATGGTTCAAGATGTTATTATGAAATAAAGTATCTGATTTTTTGAATTGTTTGTTATGTGCTAAAGGCTGAGTTTAACGAACCTAGTCTAACGGAGTAATAAAAGGAAGCCAATTTTATATGTCTAAATAGCGTGGTAGTATGCTTTGCTAATTAGAAAACTAAGCAAACCCATCGAGGAAAGTGGGAGACTTCGATCCTGATGATTGGATACTTATGGCTGGGTGGATCCGATAAGTTGAGTAACTTTCCAACATTAGATAGAGATGATTAAATTGTGATCCTCTAGATACTGATAGGATTAGTTACTAGGTTTAACACCGTTTTAGGGGGTCGGAGCTGAGATTTTACCTTATGGGTAGGGGATTGAGTTACACTTTTCCCCGTCTCTCACTCTCTTTGAACCAAGTGCGGTATTAACCTCACCCCTGCCTTTGATTGATTACAAAGTGGTCTTTCTTAGGTGGGTGTTAGATTGCTGTTAAGGGTGACTTGACCATGCTTCCCCTGTGAAGTAGAAGTGAGATTTCCATGCTCAACTAAGTCCAAGGTTTCCCATGGGGAGACGGGATGGTGATGTGCATGAATATGAATTTGAGTCGACTACTAGAGGAGTCCTCCAGGTCTATTGGAGGAGGCACCTCACATTGACAGATCCTATCCAAGCTTATCATAATTATTTGTAGTTTGCCCAGATCCATAATCAATCTACTGATCCTTCAGTTAGATTAACTACTCATTTTTCTTGGTACCTAGCGTACATACATCGATACTCTCATAATGATAAGAAGAAAGTACCAAAGTTGTGCTTGAAAGCCAATGTGGATATAGATCCCCATGAGTTAGATATCTTGTATTTCCATTATCTTTGTCTTTTGATCAAATATATTGTCATTGTGGAGAGGATGTGCTATTTGCAATTCTTTCAAAAACCTCCCAAGATATTTGTAGATAAATCCCTTTCTATGGATAGGTTCCAAAATCATTAGGCATTTAAAAATGAACATCTTCATTGATAGTTTCTTTCTGGATGTAATTGATGGATTGAGCTTTAATGGAATCCCTCTTTTTAATTTTCTTTTATTGGGGTGTCATTCAAATTTTTCTATGTTATACGTTTGTGTGTGTGTGCGTGTTTGATTTATGTTTATTTAGAGATATGGTTTGAGAAAGTGAAAATGAATTAAAGATGCTAATTTATTGGATTTGGCTAAAGTTTTGAAGACTTGCAAAGGAATGGAAGAACCTCTTATATCCTTTCCTAAATTTTTTGTTTCTATTTTGAAGATTAAGGATTGGTTTATGCTTTAAGATGTTTTTCTTTTGTCAATTTGCCATTCAATAGATCCATGTTATTTTGGAGATCGATGGACTTGAGATTTGTTTGTGGATGCTAATTGATTAAAGTTTCTTATAGAAGTGTTGAGGTAGTTTTTTTTGCTTAGTATTATTCCTTATTTCAAGGTTGCTAGGATGCTTCCTAATTAAGTCTGTGGATATATTGAGGGATGAATTGACTTGTTTTTTTGGCTGGTTTTTATTGTTTTTATGAGTTGAATGGTTGATTTTAAGAGTTTATTGATTGATTTTGGATTTTTTGGAAGTGTTTTGGAATGTCTTTGGATGGGTTGACTATGTTTGAGAAGCTCATGATGCTTTTTGGTTTAAATATGATGTTCTGATAGGTTCTATAATGTGTTTGTTTGGTTCTAATAGGATCTATCTTGCCTCTATTTTGATTTGATTTATTTCTATTTGAGAGGTTGGGATTGTGAATGAGTATTTTGAGGAATTATTAAGTGTGTTTAATTTTTTTAAATGGTTTGAAGTGGATGCCTTCTATTGACCTTCTGTAGCGTTCTGTAGAGCTTTTATCTCTATTCTATAAGCCTTTGTTTGCTTCTACATCTGTTCTAATGGATGGATATTTAGCTTGGAGAATGTTTTCTAATCTTGGAAGAGAATAATATAAGCTCAAAATAGCTTGAAGAAGAAGAAGAAGTATCTAAATAAGACTTGAAGTGAAGACTACAGTGACAGTGATAATAATGAGCTCTCAAGGGACACTATAATGGCTCTGGTGACTCTTCATATTAGACATACCTCTTAGGAGAGGTATCCACAACCAAGACAAGATTATTGAGAGTATTTCATTGTGACTACAATGTACTATTGAGAGAGAGAGAGTATGTGAGAGAGATAGATTATGAAAGTGTAACGTGTCCACTTGTATCTTCAGGACACGTCTTAGCAGTCCATCGGGAAGGATGTCTAGAAAGCTCTGCCCGGCACTCCCATGGAATGTTACGGGGTTTGCGATCTAGGTGTGGGAGCTTTCACTCAACCGCCAAGACCCACGGACCGCTTATTGTTTCAAGCGTTCCAAGTCGAGCACTAATGGCTACCTCTCACATAGCCGACGCGCCATCCATATCTACGGGTGTAGTGAGCTTACCTACGTGCCGTTCGAGTTACCTCCTCTCCCGCGCACTCCGGTAGCTCCACGATCCAAGTGCAAGCTTCAAGCAAGCTCGATCCTCCCACTCCAAGCTCCAAGCTCCATTGCCCCGAGCAAGACAAGAGAAGAGAAGAGAAGAGAAGAAGAGAGGAGAAGATGGAGAGCTTCTCCTCCTCGGTCCCTCACCCTCACACACTCACTCCCTCACACTCTCACACTCCCTCTCTCAAGCACAAGCTCAAGCAAGCAAGAAGAAGAAGAAGAAGAAGAAGAAGAAGAAGAAGAAGAGGAGAGCTACTTTTGGCCACACACAAGAATGAGCTTCTCATTCACTTTTCAACTTTATATACAAAACCCTAAATCCCTTTTGGGCGGTCATCCCCTTTTTCCCCTTTTTACATGGCCGGCCATAGCCTAGGCCCTTTTTCCCATTATCCTTCTATCTTCCTAGCTTCCTTTCCACCGCCCGTTTACATTTACAAATTGCACAGGTGAGAGCCCGGTGCTCTTTTACAAGATTTCAGGGTGCGCCTTTTTATTTTAAAATGCGCCTTTCCCCTTTTGCCTTTGCCTTGGACTTTTAAGGTTGCCCTTGCGCTTTTGGCCTTTTCTCCTTTTCTTTCTTTAGTCGGGCTACCTTTTTTCCGCCTTTGCCCTGCGTCTTTTCCACTTCCTTTTGCTTTCTTCGTGTTGGGGTTAACATTACCCCCCTCTTAGATGAGTGCCAGACCCATGGCACTCACTGTCGTAGGTAGCAGGCTGTAGCATGCACCGAAGACGTGGGTGACAAGGACACCTATGGTTTCTGTGGAGGAGTATTGGTGGTGGTGTGGCAGAAGGTCCTGTGGGTCTGTTGGTGGCCAAGGTGGCTGGTGGAAGGTTGTTGGAGTTGGTGGTAGGGCATGCTGTGTTGGGGATTGCATGGATGGCCAGCACAAGTGTTGGTTTGTTGGGGATTCTGCGCATGACGATTCCTTGCGGGCTTGTCGGATGGTAAGGGACAAGCATTCAAAGTTGAGTGTTGATAAGGAGCGATTGGAATTTCGTTGGAGGCTTCAATACCTGCAATTTGAAAACCTCTCGTGTGATCTCTCCCTAAGGGGTAGTGCTAGTCTTCTTATCGTGCACAAGACATATTTGATTAGTTTGGGAGACAGGTCGAGCTCTAAGCAAGCTGAGAGTATTGTCCTGCACTTGAGGACCCAAACCGTGCATATACTTTGGTGCAGATATTATGTAAGTGCTCGTGCATACTTAGATATTACATAGTTAGAAGACCATGGGCTAGTTTCTCATAACAATTCGTGGATGAAGCAAAGTTGTCCATGTGGAGAAGGAGTACGCGTGAAGGCATATGAGACATCCTTTACATTGTGACTGCACGATGTAGCATAATGAAATACAAGGACACAGCACTTTCAGTAGCTGGAAGCTATTGGACTCGCTTGATGAGTACGGTGTACTTTTCATGGCCAATCGTGCGGTGCTTATCACCACTGATTGCAATGGTACGAAGGTAGAGTGCAAAAGAAAATTGTGCAAGTGGGTCAGGGTGATAGGTCTAACCCTAGGCGAGAGAAGCTCCCCATGTATGTCCTGCCCTTGATGTGCCCCGAACAATTGTGGGTGATTGTAAGGGGCTAGGGGACTAGGGACGAAGCCGGTCAACCAAGGTCACCAGACGTACCTAATTTGAGGACCCCTAGGTGCGGTGCTGTGATCGTGGGTGCTTCTTATTTTTTCCAGTCATTTTTTCTTTATTTCTTTATTTCTTTTTTTTTCTTTCTTTTTTTTTTTACATTACAATATGTTGAGGCTATCAGCCTTTCAATGGGTTGGAAAATGTCAAGCTTCGAAGGCTCAGAAAATGAATAGGACAATGAGGATGGTGCCCTAGCCTCGCTGTTAGAGAAGCAGTTGGCGAAAGGGGGAGATACACTTGAGATATTGCAACCCTCCCTACGGCACATGCGATGTGGGTACAATTGAGGTAACGACTGCCGTGAGCCAACTATAGAGCCTGACCCAGAAAGGGGGAGTGGCAATGTGGGCGATTGGCAAGGGTGCTTTCGGCAGCGTGGCTTTGCCGCGGCTCGCTGTGGGGTTGTGGGTGTTGCGGTGATTGGCATTGAGCATTTTCACACAGGGACCTGTATTATCTTGCATCCACTTGTTGCTTCATGAGAGTATATGCATTGTGTATGCCGCAACTATAATGAACGAGTGCAATGCAAGGAGACATTACTTATTTGAATTCTATGGTGTTGACTAGATATTTCTCACCTGCGCTTGATTAGCTTTTTCTTTTGGTAAAGGCGTAGCATATATTAAACGCAGATATGATAAGTTCATACAAGTCAGGAACATGTCAATACTTAACAAGTCAGGAACACTCAACCATTTAAAACAAAAAGTCCTGGCCAGTTATCATTTGATAAGCCCCTTATGCATTATGGGCTACTCGATTTGTACGAGGCGGGGCGAGTCTGGATGGCCGGGTGATTGGGGCTCTGCTGGTTTGGGACTCCCGTGGGGGTGAGCAGGGAACATGTCGGCCGGGATATGAATGGTGTAATCCCGGCTCGCTACTGTCTCCAGAATTTCTTTAAATAATTCATTAAATTCTTCTTTTTCCCGAGCTGCCCTTTCTGCCTTTGAGCGTCTGGGGCCCGAGCAGGAGCTGGGAGTGCGCCCCACTAGTGCTGCCACCTGTTGCGCGTTTCGAGTCTCGACTTTCTTGACTCGAGGATTCTTCGGCCTTCGCCCTGGGCAATGTCGCTTAGGGCCTTGCTTCTTGGCATACCTCTTGATGGTGGGCACATAGTGCTCCGACGGAGGGGCGCGTGCCACATGCTCTCGCCTTCTGCGAAGAGCGTCTTTGCATGCTAGATCCCCATGATTTTCCATGCGTTCCGCTACAAAAGGAAACCTGCAAGACGCAATCCAAGGGTTTAGGCCTTGATACCAGATACAATTGTTTTCACAGAAGGGATTTTAGTGTGGTTTATGAAGCGCATATGACAAAAAAAAAGGGAGGGGTGAGGCATGCGGTGTTTGTTGTAGGGGAATGGTCCCCATGCTGATGTTCGCATTGCCTCCAGTCATTAGCGGACATTAGTTTATGCTAAGTCGCGTGGACTGGTTGTCATGGAGTGGGACAGGGCACATGCTCGAAAGGATAGACCAAAAAGGGAAGAAGGTGTATAGAAAGAGACTCCACCCTGTCTACACCATCAGAGTTGTTGGTCAAGGCCTCCTATGGCGGCAATATGGGTTGCATGTCCTTCACCTGAAGGTGGGGCTGATCACCCGACTTTTAAAAGTGTGATGTGAGGAGGACCTGAGGAGCTTAGCCTGTCAAACCCGACTCTTCTCCCTGTGCTTGACTATCATTGCTTGTGTGTGTTGATATTGTTTATACATGGTGACACAAAAATCAGTGTTTATTTATATACATATCTATGAATCCATGTCACATCACGAGGATAAGAACCAAGTGTAGAACTCGGGGTTGTACCAGAGCATGGCACACGCATCTAGTATTCGTGGCAGCTGACTTAATACTGATAGATATTTTGCCACGTCGAGTAGCATGGAACCTTGACCGAGTCTACTGGCAATATGTAACTCCTCTTCGGTGAGAACCTTATCAATCAAAGGGCCCTGTAGCCTAGTCCCAGCCAAGTTCGCACCCCGAATGTCAGTGAGCACTCGAAGGGAAGTTGGTGCCACGTAGGTCTTCTGAGCCCCTAGTTCGGCCATTACGACGCGGCTTTTGCACCAACGCCGCTCAAATTGACTCTGGCCTGCTGACAGTCGCTTTAGTAGCTCTATGTCTACGAGATTTGGTCGACAGAACACTTCATTGAACGTGACGGTTAAGCATAGTTTGTCAGCCTCCTTGTCAGGGATGAGTCGCATCTGTTCATGCAGGAGCCTATCGTAGTGCCCGTTAAGATGTTCTTGTTCTTCCCATGATAGAGGAAAGGTCAAGTAATCTCCAAGCTGTTCCTTGGGGATCGTGCCCACATCCACAAGGACATAGACATGCGCGACCACTTTGAGCTTAGCCTCCAACTCAGTTAAGCATTCTGCGACACTTCTATGTTCAATGAGGGCTTGCTCGGTTGCTATCTCATGCAAAGTTCGAGTTTCCTTAGGCTTTAGCATGGCTGGGGGCTCAGGCCTAGATGAGCAAGATTGGTCCACACTAGGTTTTCTTATGCTCTTGGGGTTCTCACGTTTCTCCTGAGGTTTTGCTATTATTTCGTCTTGGTTCTTCTCGGATGTGACTGCTATGGTTTTGTCACCCTGTTGTGACAGTGTTGTATCCACTCTTGATTGATCAATGTGAGTTCTATTGTCAGTGGATAGAGTGTTGCAAGCAACTGTTGATGGCAATGGTTGCTTTGATTTCTCAGAACACACGGATGTGTCTGGGGTTTCACCGCTATTAGGAGAGGCATCAGTGGGTTCATTGTGGATGGACTCGATCCTTTATTCATCAGCTCTCCAGCGCCCTTCGTCTCAATGTTCTTTGGGTTCACAACCACCTGCAATTGATGCTGTTTTTTCTGCTTTCTCCTCTTTTTCTTGGTCAATGAAGGTGCCTCTTTCAACAACTCAGGACCCTGGGCTATATCGATCATTGATGTGCTTGGTCGGGCCTCAGCATTTCCCTTCTCTAGTGTGTCCTTATGGGACATAGCCGTGGTTTGCTGAATAGCCTTGCCCGGTTGTGAGGGCACAACTGTCACCCTTTTCGAAGAGTCTAGCTATTCAACCAACTTCCTTGCGTTTAACTCCTCCGTCCTAGGCTTTAGGCACTTTGCAGGTGCTGGAGTTGTCGAGGGATTTGGTTGCGACACCTCCTCCACAGGTAAACTACTAAGGACACGTTCCACAAGGGGCATTGTCATGGCCAAGGGCTGTGACTGCTGTGATCACTGATTGGAAGTAGTAGCAACTAGTTCAGTGGGCTGGCTACCCTTGGTGGATTGCGGTGTCAAGTCCCTAGGGCGATCAGAAGTGGCTGTGTCTTTCGTTGGCCTTTGAGCACTCATTTGTGTAGATCGAACAGGAGCTGATCTAGTCGCATTAGGCGGCTCAGGCATATCCTTGGGTCGAGAGGTACAGATGGCATCATGTCCCACCTCTTTGACGGTTGGAAGCTTAGATGGAGGTAGAGATTGGAATTGAGCAGTCGCCCTTGATAACTGCTGTGGTGCTTCCTGTGTCTGGTTGGGAGAAGAGGGCGTAGGAGATCTAGGACTCCTAGGTGGATGTGGCACTAGCTGAATGATTTTCTCAAGGCTATTAGACGATTGTGCCATTTTCTTTGTTGAGCGATCAGCCTTGCCTTGAGCAATGTTGTGCCTATGATGCTTGTTCTCCCCTTGGGAAATCAAAGGCACCTTGGGCACAAACAATTTTTGTGCCTGCTCAATGGCTACGTATGACATCTGTCTGTTTAGCATGCTAGGCTGGGGCTCTTTCCTTCGAACAATCATGTTTGGTTTCTTGCCTTGAGACCTAGAGTTTCTCTTAGATTTCCTCCTGTGCTTCGTTGCTTTTGATGCACTCTGGCCTTCAATCGACCCGAGAGGTTTGGCAAGGGGTTTTGGCACCCAAATCCATTGGTTGCCTGCATAATACCCTTGAGCCCGAAGCAACACCTTGTATATCCATCGTGGCGTTGTGCTGGCTCTCCATCGACGCCTCCGTCTATAAGGCTTGGGCTTCTTTTGGGGTCTTCTACGATATTTGTAAGTCCAAAGCCCATCCTTGGCATTGTCTCTTGACCTTCTTGTTTCAGGCCTGGCCTCACTCACTGGTTCTCGTTGTTCGACCTGTGCTTGTATCAGTTTTTCCAACAAGTCCTTGCTCTCGTCAGTAGGCTTGACTATTACGTCAGCACCTTCCTTGCCTTTCCCTTGAGGTTCGATGAGGTCACCCTTGCTAAAGGTGGTGACTATCCTCACACCCGGTAGTGTCAGGTGTATCCTTTGTGCTACATAGTCAGCCTCACACTTGGTCGCCCTTTTGAAGGGTCTTCCAAGGAGGGTTTCTTTCCCGCAGCTAGCACTATTTGGAGGAACATGAAATAGGATAGGCAAGCTTTCTGTTTCAATTGTCACAAGGATTTTGCACTTCCCTATGAGTGCTTGTGGGTGTCCCCCATAAGGGCTAAGAGTTACACTAGTCGGTGTGAGCTCTGGTTGGCCTAGTAGGGTCCATGATTCATAGGTCAAGATGTTAAAATCTGCTCCTTCATCAATCAGAGCATCGATAGTATGCTCTCTTTTCGCGGCGAGTTTGACCCTAAGATAAGCAGGTGGTACTATGTCTTCATCTTCCGGGTCTTGGCTTGTAAATTTAAGCCTTCTGATAGATGCCCTTGAGTTCTCGACTACACGACCAGATGTGGATTCTCCACTGTTGTCTTGGATCGTCAGTGCAGTGCTATTCAAGGTACATCTCTTGTCAAGAGTGTCATGTCTAGTCATCTTGGCATTTGTCGCTTGCTGATGTTGCATTTCGCTCTGACTAGACATGGTATGAACACAATGTCTTTGTGTTCTAGTGATGTGGACTTTTTGCCCTTGATGGCTAGATTGGCCCGTTGAGGTTTTAGGGTTTCTGTTTGTCTCTGTTCAGGTATGGGCTTTTGGCTGCTCTTTTGCACGTGAGAATCCATGCTCGTGTAGAGCCATTACTTCACTAGGGTCCAATTTGGGAGGCCTGTCACGCCGCGCGTTTTCTCTCCAACCTACTCGGGGGAGGTGCGGAGGGGGTAGATCCCCTTCTGTGGGGGTCCGAGGGGAGCAGTCCCCCCCGGCCCGCAGGGCCGTTACAGTAGACGCCATATGCAATTTGGAGGACCGTTTATATCCAAATTCTGAACTACACTCTCTAAATTTTAGCCCGGTTATGAATCTGTGATGTGCCTTCAGCTCTATGTAGTCTTAGGGGTCAATCTCGGGGTTTAAATGTATCAGAATTTGTGTTCTAGACACGTGTCCGATTTTGACAATTTTTTGTCGGATTCTCAGATGTCTGATTTTCAAGAGTCCGATTATCAGAATCAGACGTCCAATTTTGGGTGGGTCCGATCGGACCAGTGGTTCGATTTTGGTCACGTCCGATTCTAGGAGTCGGATCAAAAAGTGGTCCGATTTTCAAAGTGGTCCGATTCTGGGAATTGGATCAGACAAGATGGTCCGATTCTGACTGGTCCGATTTTGGACTGGTTCGATTTTGACTGGTCTGATTCTAGGCGGTCCGAGTGTCCGAGTCTGACGGGTTGGTCCGATCGGACGGTTGTCCGAGCGTCCGAGTCCGAGTGGTCCGATTTCAAAAATCGGACGGGTTGGTCCAAGTCCGAGTGTCCGAGTGGTTCGAGCGGTCCGAGTCTCAAAATTGGACGGGTTGGTCCGATCGGACGGTTTTCCGAACGTCTGATTCTCAAAATCGGACGTCCGATTTTGGGACTCGGACAGCCTGGTCCGACGGCGCGGACGACGGCCTGCGAGTTGCACGCGATGTCTCTAGGTTGATGTCTACTACACCAAATCGTCTAGCGCCTTCCAGATAGGTGCAGGACACTACAAGGGAATGCCAGACATGCCTGGAACCACTGTGGTGCTCGAATCGAACAGCACTCCAAGGATCTGTGCCCCTATTTCCCTGTTTTTGCCTGTTATACAGCAATAGAGGACCCTATTGTTTGCCTGTTTTTTTCTTCTTTTTCTTTGTTTTTTCCTATCCTAATGCATCCAATCACAAAGTAAATTCCTACACTACTTCATTCCACAACATAAATCTCAAGAAAGCAAAACACCTACTTGCCAAGGAGATTGAATGCCATCTTCAACCCCCTCGCTTCCTACCTATCTCAAGCACCAGTTCAGGGAAACCCTTTGATGCTCGATTCAAAGCGCGGAAGCGCTCAAGGCTTGAATCCGTTGGTCCCGGCAACGGAACCAAAATGTGGGAGCTTTCACTCAACCGCCAAGACCCACGGACCGCTTATTGTTTCAAGCGTTCCAAGCCGAGCACTAATGGCTACCTCTCACATAGCCAATGCGCCATCCATATCTACGGGTGTAGTGGGCTTACCTCCGTGCCGTTCGAGTTACCTCCTCTCCCGCGCACTCCAGTAGCTCCACGATCCAAGTGCAAGCTTCAAGCAAGCTCGATCCTCCCACTCCAAGCTCCAAGCTCCATTGCCGCGAGCAAGACAAGAGAAGAGAAGAGAAGAGAAGAGAAGAAGAGAGGAGAAGATGGAGAGCTTCTCCTCCTCGGTCCCTCACCCTCACACACTCACTCCCTCACACTCTCACACTCCCTCTCTCAAGCGCAAGCTCAAGCAAGCAAGAACAAGAAGAAGAAGAAGAAGATGAGAGCTACTTTTGGCCACACACAAGAATGAGCTTCTCATTCACTTTTCAACTTTATATACAAAACCCTAAATCCCTTTTGGGCGATCATCCCCTTTTTCCCCTTTTTACATGGCCGGCCATAGCGTAGGCCCTTTTTCCCATTATCCTTCTATCTTCCTAGCTTCCTTTCCACCGCCCGCCGTCTACATTTACAAATTACACGGGTGAGAGCCCGTCGCTCTTTTACAAGATTTCAGGGTGCGCCTTTTTATTTTAAAATGCGTCTTTCCCCTTTTGCCTTTGCCTTGGACTTTTAAGGTTGCCCTTGCGCTTTTGGCCTTTTCTCCTTTTCTTTCTTTAGTCGAGCTACCTTTTTTCCGCCTTTGCCCTGCGTCTTTTCCACTTCCTTTTGCTTTCTTCGTGTTGGGGTTAACACTAGGGCTTTCCACGTCTGTCACGTAGGGAAGTATTCCGACTGTTCCCACTTAGGATCGACCTGAATTAGGGTTTTCCTTATTGGTCATTTCCTAATGGCAACTAGCGTCGGACCCAAGCGAACTACTTTACGCAGAAACGCCAGGTCCAAAGCGAATTCACACTGCACTTGGTTCAAGGAGAATGGGAAACGAGAGGGATGCAAAGCTCAACCTCTCTGCCATAAGGCATAGTCCCATTCCGTTCCCCTAAAACAGCGTAAATTGGGTTCAGTCATAACTCTAGGTCAACGCTTCTGTTGTTCGTGTTCTTTGACGATCTTCTTGCTGTCCATTGTGATTTGAGAAAAGTTCCTGGCCAACCAAGACCACCCATCCGTAGGACGGACCTATGGCCCATCCTCCGCACTTTCCTTAGGTTGTTTTAGTTATTTAATTACATCAGCTTCTTTAATTAACCCGTTAGGCACTAGTTCTTTCATGTAATCTTATCACTTGACATAGAAAAGCAATATCAGAAAAGTTCCTTATTAATAGGTTATCATATTTATCTTTGAAATACAAAGATTCCAGCTCGTAGGCTTATCCACAATCTACCCGAAGGCTATCCAGCAATCCACAGGGATTACTAATCCAAGTTTCCGCCCATAGACTAGTATGTGGGCCTCGAGATCCAATCCTGAGTCACGTTAGCCTCTTGTGCAGGGCCCGGAAGGTGAGGGATTTACGGCCAAAGCCCCCCTGGCACCGAAGCTCCTCCTGCTCCAAGTAGCACTCAACGGAAAGACCTCTTGCGGCGGGTTCAGTCCACTTGCTCGGCGCGGTTAACAACCCCCTTGGTTAGGGTCAGGCAGGTAGTCGGGGGTAACTGAAGCTGCCTCTCCCTTCAGGCCTTCAACCTGAAGTATAGATATCCATTTATCTTTTAATTCATTGATCAAACAAAGCCAAACAGTGCTCTAAAATCTGTAGCAAGCACAAACATTTCCATTGATCGTTTTTGTTGGCAAACTGCTAAGGAATGAATCCTTCCTTTCGAATGCGTCCTGCACCTCGATCCGGGATGACTTGCAACTTGGCAAGATCCCCTATATCCTGGGTTAGGGCGTACCCTATTAGTCTGACTTGGCCAAACCATAAGTTCATAGGTTATTTCAGCTTATCGTAGCTGGTCATTAGCTTCCAATCAATCTTCTTTACTCAAGAAAGATACTAAACTTGGATGATTATTCATCCTCTTGCAAGATAACTTGCGTAAGGACTTGCCATCCTCGTTGCGAGAATTTGGCCATTCCCTTGTGATCCAATCACAAGAACATATGACTCCACACTTGTTGCACAAGTGTCGCATTGAATGGAGTCACGAAACAATCTGTTCCTGATTACATTAGGCTAACGTCGTTAGACCTAGGGTTTCCAAGTTCCATCTTGTAAGATTCTTAGGGACAAACCCTAGTTCACCTTCCAAATATGTTGCACTACCCCTACATTTTGGCGAAAGTGGCCAAGTATTTAAGGTATAGGAGTTTCAGTTTTAGCAGTACGTACGATTAGGTCACCTAGTGAATTTCTTGGAATTCAACTCTTTCTAAACAACACTCCGCGGTTTAGGTGTTTTTAGGTTTATGCCAATTTGGTTAACTCTAGAAAATAATTACGTGACCTTTTCCACATGACTCAATGTATATGCGTAATTTGATTTTTTAACCCTAACTTATCGATTTGAGGTCAGGCATAGGTTAGGTTAATTCCAACCAATCTTCCTATACTTTGCAAACAAAACTCATGCTAAACAAGCCCTTTTACTTGATAATTTATGCAGTTGAAAAATGATAATTTCCTAGATTTATGCATTGTAAGAATCATTTCATGCTTTGCACTTTCCATGATGATTCATTCCGAAGAGGATATGGGTTAAGAGTGCGATATGCAGTTTATACATCTAGGCTTAAATGAAGTATACTATTTTAATGGACAATAATCTAGTTTATAATTCATTTCAATGCATAAAGCTATTTGCTAGAAATGTGTTTATGCTTTCTTTAATTTGCATATTTCATTTAAAAGTATTGATGACTAAGTTTCTTCGTCGTGAGCATTTAGGACAAAAGATATATCCTATTTCTAACAATTAACCTTGCGTGATTGAATTACAACAATACCAAATAAAAATTAGGAAGGAAAACATGGGTTTGGGGTGAGATATCCACGTGGATGCTGGGAGACGACCCTCCCGCGGGCTGCGCCTTGGACTTTCTTAGGAGGCATTTCCACCATGGAAGCAGCTTTACAACTCCTCTTTGATATTCCACTGTGGCTCTCTTTTGTAATAACTTGCACCGTCAGTCGAAAATAGTTTTGGAAGGCTTCCTCCTTGGAGTCGGGAATTGGAAAGGGGTGTTTCAGAATCTTTCACAACTAAGACCCATTAAGCCATGGGGACGACTTAATGGCCTTTGTAAGGACTCGCACGAACGGGGAATAAAAGGTGTGGAATCCCTTACGAGGGTTTTTGAGTGGGAAAGGGAGGTGTTAAATGACCCTCAACACTCTCTTTCCTTTTACGAGTGGGGGGAAAAAAACAAAGCCCCAATGGTATTTTGCATAGGGAAAGGAAAGGGTAATCCTAAAACCCATAGGAAGGGGGCTAAGGATAGTTTTCTCACACTCACAGTTTTGGAATGGCGGCAGCACTCCCTTCATTCTCCTTTAAGCGGCAACAGCCTCCCTCTGTTTAAATAGGGGAGGGGAGGGGGATCCTCCCTCTCCTAACGTGTCGACGCCATGGCGATTAAGGGTGAGCAAGGTCCAGCAAGGAGCTTGCTGGACATTCTATTCCCCTCTCCCCCTCTAGCACGACCGTTGACTGGGGGGGAATAAGCAAAAAAAATTCACATTATCCTTAATTATTTTCAAAATGCTACATCATTATTCCATTACCTAAAAATGAGGTTCATGCGTGAATTACAGTGTTTGATATATTATAGAAAGAGCCAATTTCCATGAGAAACATTGTATCTACATGAGAGAGAATGAGAGAAAGACTCTGAAGATGATGAAAGATGAATACTATATGATGAATTCCATTCAAAGTTGATATTTTCTTTGTGTTCTTGTGGTTCTTTGATGGTTTCCATGAAGAATATGAAGAATGTGTTGAAGATCTATTGTGATAAATCCATGGGAGAATTGCTATATGATTATGCGTGAAGATTGGTGTTGTTTTTTCTTATTGTGGTTGATTAAAATACAATATGATGGTTGTTGGTGTGACAAGATAGATTTCCTTGCAGTATTTTTCAATTTCTCTTGGTGTTCCTCTTGGGGCTTCATTATGGCACAAATTTCACCTATTGGAAGACATAGTTATGGTAGGTACTAGTTCGAAAGAAGCAAGTTAGGCCATTGAAAATCAAGAGTGTAAAGCCTAAAGACATGGATCAAGATGATTTAGATGAGTTGGATGAGGGATGTAAATCCACCCTCATACTATCATTGTCTAAATAGGTCTACTTCAATGTTCTTGTACCTAAGGATAATGCTTAGCAGTTATGGGAAAAGACATGCAATCTTTATGATAAGCAAAATCATGTATCATAGATGTATTAGTTGAAACAGCAAAAGAAGAGACTAGTGTCCATGCATTTGAATGAATTTCATTACATTTTTAGCTAGTCATAGGATATTGAGATCAAGATAACCTACCTCCTTTGTTCTTGCTTGTGACACTTCCTGAGTCATGGGACACTTTTCGTACAACCATGTGTGATAATATACCGAAGGATGGCTTGAAACTCTAGGATGTTGGGGTGCCTTACTTAGAGGAGATAAATATAAAAAATATAGATGCAATCCATACTTCTCATGCATTGACTATTAGGGACAGACATGATGGTAAGAGTGGAAATGATCACCATGGTCGAGACTCATAGAGGTTTCAATCTCATTGGCAATCTCCTAGTAAGTCCCACGGTCATAAGTCCTCTCTGACATGTCATTATTGTGGGAAGCAAGATCATATTTGGCCACAATGTCATAAGATGTGTGATGATAAGTGCAAAGAAAAAGGAAAGAATAAAGTTTGAGAAATTTTTGATAATCACACCATTGTTCCTAATAATTCCAATGTAAAAATTAAATATATAAATGTAGTGCAACTTGAGCCAGATGATGAGAACATCTTGACAACTTCCTCTCTTAATACTCCTCAATAAACTAGTGCTTTGTCTACCTATTCTCAGTCTTGATTTCTTGATTTGGGAGTCTCTTTTCATGTTACCTTGCATAGGGATTGGCTTCAGACCTACCATAACATGACAAGTTCTATGAAACTAGGAAATGACTTGGCATTGGATATGGTTGGCATAGGGATTGATTTCAGTCCTATCACACTACAACACATTCTGTGAGACTGAAAAAATTGAATATGGTTGGCATTGGGGATTTACAGTTATAATTTTTTTTAGGCAGCTCTTTTAATATGCATAATGTACATCATGTAGTGGCTTTGACCAAAAGCCTTCTATATGCTAGACCTTTGGTGATTCTGCATAAAATAATATCCATATGAATCTTGTCTTTGCTCGAGGTGCCAAGGCTAGTCTCTATTCTTTATTTGTATCTAGGTCTCTTGACCATGTTTTGTGGTTGTGATTGACATACCACATGTATCTTTATGGCTTTGTTGCCTTGGGCACATGTCCTTAAAATGAATGAAGATACTTACTCATTTGTAGTATCTTCCACCTCTTGATTGCAAATGTTTTGATTCTTGTGACCATTGTTTTTATGGCAAGTAGATACATAGTTTTCATAAGAAGTCTAGCATTAAGTGCATGAGTGAGCCTCTAGCTCTTGTGTATTATTCTAATGTATGTGGTTCCATGCCCTCTCATTCATTGGGTGGCATAAAGTATTTTGTTAATTCATTGATGATTATTCATATAAGGTCTGGGCATATCCTATTTAGCAAAACTCGAATGTCTTATCTACCTCTCAGCCTTGGCTTATTCTTATTAAGAACCATTCTAGATGCAGGTTGAAATACCTAAGGTCTAACAATGGAAATAAATATGTTTCTAAAGCATTGAGAAATTTTGTGATGAGACATGTATTAAGCATTAGTTGACATCCATATATAGCCACCCCAGAATGGTGTTTATGAGTGCATGAACAAGACCATTCATGAAAGAGTCCAGCCAAACCGACTTACCATAGCATCTTTAGGCTAAGGTAGTTGCTATTTATGTACATTTGATAAATAGATCTCTATGCATTGCTATTGGTTGTCAGGTTGTAGAGTTGGTATGGTTTGGAAAATCTCCCTCATATGTGCATCTTAGAGTCTTTGAATGTGAGGCTTTCTACCATGTACCCAAGGACAAACATAATAAGGTAGATTCTAAGTCAATAAAATGTATCTTTCTTGGTTATGGGGATGCAAGTGAGATGGGCTATCACCTATGGAATGTGTATGCTTGAAAGGTTATCCACAGCCATGATGTTATTTTGCATGAGAGAAGATACATAAGTAGCCTAAGCATGTAGTTGAGGTACATAGGGTAATCTTTTAGGAGGAGCCTCCTATTACCATACAACTAACTAGAGAGCTTGCAAATGATGTTCCAATTATCCATGATCATGATGTTAGAAAAGATGTATAGATCCCATGGCATGTTTTGAGACAATCTATTAGAGATAGACATCAGCATGATCGGTTTGCACCCTCCATGGACTATGCTAAGTAATAAATTAAGATAAGCACCTCACTTATGAGGAGACCATGTGCAGAGGTGATATACTCTTGGGAGAGAGCCATGCACTCTTAGTTTGATGCACTACAGAAAAACCATACATGGGATTTGGTTCCTTTGCCCAGTGAAAGATATGCATTGCCATGCAAGTGGGTGTACAAGTTGAAGAGTACCCCTAGATGCCCTAAGCCAATATATAAGGCTAGATTGGTTGTCAAGGGTTTTAAGCATGAACATGGTGTTGAATTTGATGAAGTATTTTCTCTTATAATCAAGGTGACTATCCAATGATTGATTTTGGCCTTGGTTGCACACTTAGATTTGGACCTTTATCAAGTGGATATGAAAACAAATTTTCTGTATGGGAATTTGTATGAGGATATCTATATGAAACAAACTAAGAGATTTATGGAAAAGAGCAAGGAACATCTAGTATATAAGTTGAGAAAGAACATTTATGGTCTTAATGAAGCACCTAGACAATGATACCATAAGTTTGATGCATTCATACATTCTCAAATATATACTCATAGTGATATGGATCCGTGTCTTTACATGAAGAAGGCCCATGATGGTAGCTTATTATATTGATACTTTATGTCAATCATATATTGATTATTGGGAGAGCTCTTGATGAGCTGGAAACTTTAAAGACACACTTTAAGAAGAACTTTGAGATGAAGGACATAGAGCAAGCCTTAAATGTTCTTGGTATGCACATCATGCATGATTACTCTAAGGGGCTCCTTTACTTGTTACAAAAAGCGTACATCAGAAGATGCTTTTTCATAAGCAGGATGTTAAGCCTATTAGTTGTCCTTTACCTTTCCATGTGAAGGTTATTCAAGCTGATTGTCCCCAATCAAATGAGCAGAAGGCCAAGATGGCCAAGATCCCTTATGCATCCATAATGGAAAATTTGATGTATTCCATGATAGACACTCACCCTAATATCACATTTGCAATGGGAGTTGTGGCATGCTATATAGCTACACCTAGCTGGCAACATTGGGACATTGTGAAGGGTATCGTGAGGTACTTGAAAGGCACTGTAGATATGTGCATTTGCTATGGTGGCCAAGATACTACAGTCATGGGTTGCACTTACTCTAACTATATAGGATATGCAAATAGTAGAATGTTCACCTTTGGGTACAACTTCACCTTTGTTGGAGATGCTATTTCTTGGATGTCCAAGGTGTAGAAATGCACGGCCTTATCTACTACTACTAAGGTAGAGTATATTGTCGCTATTGAGACTTGTAAGGAGACCCTATGGCTAGGCCATATGGTGGTAGACCTTGGTATTAATATTACTCCTACACTGCATTTGGATTCTATGAGTGCTACTCAATTGGCCAATAATCCAATCTTCCATACGAAGATAAAGCACATTGACGTGTGTTATCACTTCATTAGGGAGGTGATAGAGGACAAGTCTATTGAGCTTGTCAAGATCTTGATTAACAAGAATTCTAAAATATGCTCACTAAAAGTCTATTGAGCTAATCAAGATCTTGACTGACGATAATCCTATAGATCTGCTCACTAAAAGTCTCTTAGTAGAATGTTTTGCCTTCCTTAGGAAGATGGTGGGCATAGGATGAGATGATGTCTATTTCTCATCATGTTGTATTTAATGCACATTTGTACTTTTTCACTTTTTTCGTATTCTCTTCTAACTAGAGGTACATTGTCCTTTAATTGAAAGGTTATTGGAGGTAAAGGCATATGTGCCTATAGTGCCATGTATTTACTACACACACCATTACTGTACAATTGTATATTGGAAGTGGTAGGCACCCATCACTATCACTTTATTCCTTATTCTTTCAATGACTTTTGAATAAGGGAAGGCCAATCAAACATCATGATTATTGGAGTTCCCATATTCTCTCTCTCTCTCTCTCTCTCTCTCTCTCTCTCTCTCTCTCTCTCTCTCTCTCTCTCTCTCTCTCTCTCTCTCTCTCTCTCTCTCTCTCTCTCTCTCTCTCTCTCTCTCTTTGTGCCATAGCTCTTGCTTTGCTCTTCCTTCCGTTGTGCTTCTACTCAAGCTCTACCTTTCATGTAATTATTTTAACAAGCTAGTGATTCAAATAGGAACAAAACATTTACGCTCTCATGCTGTGAAAATATTATTCTTTGATAACTTATCCTCTCAAAACCCTATATTTTGATAAATTTTTGCTCTGTACCATGTTCAATATACCCATCCCTAACTAGCTTAGAGAAGGCGACATTTAGTAATTGCTCGAACACCTCTCCACAACCAACATTCTATAAACCTAATAGCATACATAGACATAGCTAGTTTAGCCATCTCTGAGTCTACCTCATAGTGAAACATATTCAATAGTTAAAGCTCAACTAATATACCATTCCCTTTCAAAAAAGCTTCATCCTTCTACATTTTGTTGTAGTTATTGTACTTTCTCCATGATTTTCTAGTCATACTTAATATGCAATGTGGGAATTCATAAGCACCTCTCATATTTCTCCTTGGAAATTTGCCTCACAAGGTCATCTACAAGCTCTACATAACACATGCAAATGTTTCTTTCTCTTTCCATGACATTGGTCACTCTAGGAATTTTCATGCTCTTTAGTTAGAGTTCCAATTTTTGGCTAAGTGTATACATGAGCAAGTAACATCAGCTTATTATTCAATTCTTTGAGGCACTCAACTACCATGTTATTTTATTTTTGATATTTTTCTTCTACCATTTCCTCAAGAGTTCTTAATGTCAATTTTGGTTTAAATCTAACTAGAGGGTTTCGTTGTGATGGGCATGATTTGATACTTTCTTTTTTACTCCAAACTTGTGTCCACTTTTGTTGAATTCTTATTGAATGCTTAAATGACTAGATTTTTCGGTTGATCTTTGTTGTTTTGAGGCATGAATGGTTGATTTTTTATGGCTTTTGAGTGATGCTTGGTTGTTTTGAAAGTGTTAAAAGTGTTTTGGATGATATTGATTATGTTTTTGAAGCTCATGATGATTCTTAGTAGAAATATGAGGCTCTGTGATGTTCTGATAGATTATGTTGAGGTTTTGATACCTTCTGTTTAGCTTCTATTATGTTCTGATTTTCTTCTATATGATTCTTAGTAGAAATATGAGGCTCTTGCAGTAGAAACCCATTTTCCTTGGTGTCTCTCTTAGGGCTTCATGTTTTTGGTGCGCAGACGGGGAAACTTACCATCAACAAGCATCAGAAGAGGCTAAAAATGAAGGAAATGGCATTGCCAAGAAGAGGAGAATCCAATGGATGCTTGCAATGTTCCTTCTTCCACTTAAGAGTTGGAGATTCTTATTTCCAAAGCCACTTTCTACAAGAAGTTCATCCCACAATGGCAGAAACATATTACCATCATGATGTAAGCTCTGTGTGGTGGACTATTTCCTCTTCCTGTTGAAGCAACATAGATGTGCATATTGGTGGAAGATTATTTGGGAAGAGTAGAAATAGAGAGGATGACCATCCATGGAAGATTTGGCATTCATTGAGAAATTTTTAGACATCATCAAGTGGGAGATCGTGAAGAAGCTTCAGGAGTCATGGTCAGTGGAGGTTCATGGAAACAAGAAAGAAAAGAGTTGGAATTTATTTGTGGATGCTCAACAACAGGACACGTGGGATGCTTGGTGTTCTAACAATCTTCTATTTGACCAATTAGCAACCCATTGGAAGTTGGTAGACAGAGTTTTCTTTACAATATACACTGTTGAAACCATCGGAAGCTGGCATTATTATGGTGATGGCAGAACAATAATCCTCAAAAGAATGAGTTTTCATACCTTCAGAACGGAATGTCTCCCCCTCTATAGTGGTTTGAAAGCTGAATTCAGAGATGTTGAAAAGAAGGAAGTAGAAGAGATGTTGGTTAGCAAGTCCTCTAGAGACTGAAGCCCCTCTGATTCTATTCTGTTGAGTACATACCAACTGATTGGAGCCAACCCCCTGATGAATGACACAATCAAGAGGCAAGCGCTAGAACGAGTCCAGAGGTACATGAGAATAGAGAAGGCAAGAATCAAGGCTGAGAAAGAGCTTGCAGCAAAAGCCTCCTTTGGCGCCTTAAAAGCACTCTTTACATAAGTCCCCATGGCGACTCAAGGTCCCCTTCCTATTCAAATTCGTCCTGGAAATATTGATGACAGGCTAGCAAATGTAGTCCCATTGCCAATTTTTAAGGGAGAGTACAATGAAGACCCCGATCTTCATGTAGCAGAGTTTATGGTAGCATGTGTGGCTAACAATGCCAGAACCCCCAAGCATTGGTTAGCAATCTTCCCAACCACTTTCAAGGGTGTGGCATTTCAATGGTATGAGAGACAAGTAGCATGAAATTTGGGCACATGGGGTGGCCTTCCTCACTAAATTCAAGCGTGAAGGTTTTGAAGAGCGGATGCAAGAGGAGTTCATGAACCTAAGTCAGTCCTCTAGAGAAAGAGTAGAAGCTTATGTCTCGCGAATGGAATCCATCTTGAAGATGAACCAATCATCATTTGGATGAAGGCATCTAGAAGGGAGTGTTCCTCAGAGGCCTACAACCAAAAGTTCGCAAGTTCATGGAATTGAAAAACAATCAATCTGTAAGTTGCAGTGGAAGGTGCAAGACTGTATGACAAAGTTGAAGCAAGGCTGTCAATGACTCCAGGAAGAGGAGTCTTACCTCCTCCCATGCTAGGAATGGTATACCCACCAAATGCAATTCCATGGACAGTTCCCTACCCCTATCTCCAGATGCAAACATCGCCACAGTACAATGCACCTAATCCACAGTGGCCGCAAACGACAATGCCTTGTTTAACCACAACAGCAGTGGTCTCAAATAGTTCCTCCAATGGACACTCAACAACAGCGAAATCCTACCCATTGGAATCAATAGCCCTAAGTCTCAACAGGAGCTCTGAATCAAAACCAGAACAAAGGACCTTCTGGATCAACCTAAGCCGTATATGCAGTAATTACAGAAGATTCCCAAAACCCTACTACAAGTACATCAGGAGGTGAAAATCTAAGAGACTACCTATCCAATTCAGTAGCAAGTATCAAGAAAGAGCTGATGGATGTGATTACAAAGCAGCTATAGACGTTGAAGGTGAATACTGCCAATATATCCACTCCTGCAGAAGGTGGGAGAGATGTGATGCATTCTAATACATGGTGCAGAAAGTGCCATCAAGCAGGACATTTAGCCATTGAATGTACCCAAATACCAACCATCCTTGGAGCCTTCTATTCATAAAGAACCATACAAAGGATATTTTCTCTCTGAAAGAGATGTACAAATGAAGAAAGAAAGATGAAAACACAAGATTCAACTTGCTAGAATCCAAAATGACAACACAGGACGTTGGACCAAAGCCTAGGGAGTTTGGTCCTCAATGAGGTTTCCCTCTCAAACTTACAGAGGACAACAGTCCTGGCGGTGGTCAGAGATCAGGTCATATCTCACCAAATTGTCCAAACCCTAGAAGATATGTGGATTACAAGCCCTTATGTAGCTGATGCAAAGGAGAAGGCCATACTGCAAAAGATTATCCAAGTCCAACCCCTGTGAAATCTACTTCTGATACCCAATAGAAGACCCAAGAACCTGCTTCCAATTTGGTAGAAGAGAGGTCAAGGGTGAGCAAAATAAGGGTTTAAGGCCCTAGAGGACAAGAGGGAAGCTCATTTCCACCTTGAGGTAGTAGTGAGAGAGAGAGAGAGCTTGAAAGAGAGAGAGAGAGAGAGAGAGAGAGAGAGAGAGAGAGAGAGCTTGAACTTCGGGCAAATTTATTGGCTTCCACAGGAGTTTTTGTGTGTATTAGGTACATAGAACCCTCCTTGTGTATCCATTCTTGTATTCTAAAGCTCCTTGCATGTTGCTGTGACCAAAATCATCGCCACGAGTTGATTTTTTGTCATCGTTGTTCGCGTGCTACCGGAATCAAACACAACTCATAGGGTTTGATTCCCAGAATTGGACAATCGGATGTCTGATTCTGTCCAATCTCAGACATTCAAACTTCCTCTACTTGTTCGATCGGATGCTACATGTCCAATCTAGAAAAGTAGACCACCCCTTGCTCGTGAGATCAGACATTCACCTTGTCCGATTTCAAATGATTGAATGCATCATAATCGAACACCTCTAAAATCGGACTCAGACACTCAGCTCCATCGGCCACTCGTATACACCAAATCGGACCTGTCTAAATTGGACACAGAACGATTGGATGCCAAAATTGGACTGATTTGAATCAAATACAGGAAAATTGGTCACTTGACAATTAGATGTTCGATTTTAGGGATCGAACACTGCAAAATCGGACACTGTTGAATCAGATCAAAAGTCTGACAGGAGGAATTGACAAATTTAGTGCATCGCAGGAAGTGAAGTAGAACACCTCCTACAAAGGAAGGCTCCGAAAGCCTTACATGTGCAATTGATCTTAGAAATTGCACCCGGATGGCTAGACATGACCTAGAGACTAGAGAGCGGCCAGTGACTGAGTATAAAGCCCTATCCGGTCGAGAACTTAGATTGGAGTATGGAAGTTGAATTCATTATCTCATGTTTGCACCCACATTATTTTCAACACTTAAAGTACACTTGGAAAAACTGAAAGTTTGATTTTGCACAGTGCACGAAAAAGAGCACCACACACACATTGAGTGAATGTAAATTGAGGATTGTCTATAAATAAAAATGAATACACTCAAACTTAATGAAATGGATGAACCCACCAATAGGAGACGATCCTCAAACCTAGACGGGTGATCAAGCACCCCAATTGGTAGGACCAAGTGACAAACACAACACGAAAGGCCAGATGCATCGAAGGAGCAATACTATTGGGAGCGCGATGGTGCCCAACGTGATCAACCTCATCAACAATTTAGTGGAGCAGGAGACCACAGATATGGAAGAACCCAATGTAAACCACAGAAACAACGAGCTTGACCTAGGGGATTTCCCAGTCAAAATCCAATAGATATGGTGAATGAGTACAATGCACAAAACCAAGGGGACCACCATGGTAGACCATCAAAAGACATCATGGTGGACCTTGAGGAGGAAATAAAGCTAGCGTGGAAAACCTTGCAAAGCATAGCAGCATACAACCAACAACATTAGACTAGAAGATTGTGGCACTAGGACATTGAAATGTGAGAAGTCTAGCGCATGCTAGCCCTAGCAAACACAGAGAGGGAAAGACTGCTAGAGGTAGACTTAATGTTGAGTGCGCTTCTCACGAAGTAACTAATAGACAACACATCTGTAGAACAAAGCGCAGGTGAACTAGCAACATTGTTTCTTGCAAGATTAGGAGTTTTATAGAACAAATCGAGTAAGTCTGTGAGGCTAATGCCTCATAGATCTCACTCAGTACGCTCAGAAGCTTTCGGCCTATGCTTAGGCAATAAGGATAGGACATGGTACACAAGCTTAGACACTGCAGAGCGCAACAATTTCAATGATCTCAATAGTCTCTTCATTAAGAGATTCTCAAAGGCAAGGTACTCATATAATCTTATAATGCGGCTTATGAATGTCAAGCAGGGGGACAAAGAGGGCATCAAGGACTACACTACTCACATGCGGAGTCTCTATAAGAGAATCCCCACCAAAGAGCGACCCACAAAGAGAGTGGTGTCCGCAGTGCTCATCAACGGAATACACAGTGAGGAACTCTACAAGGCCATGGCAAACAACTCAAGCTTGCAAAGAGATGTACTAACTAGGGTCTTTGAAGAGGCTATATGAGTGGATGACCAGATTAAGGATGTGGTCACATGTCCAATGTGTGTATTATGGTAGAAATACCTTCTAGTTGAGTGTCAGGACCCTAGGTCTGGACCTTGCACCAATTGCAATATGTTCGGCCATGATGCCATGCACTACAAATTACCAAAGAGGCTCCCATACTCACAGACTTCTAGCCAACCTTACCTAGGGAATAGGCCTTCAAATTTCTTTGGGAGAGGAGCCCTATTGGCCCTTCTAGCACCCAACAATGCAAAGCTAGCCATCCCTAGGATGGAGATCAATCCCACAGGCATACCTAGGCTACCTGGACTTTACGTAACCCATCCACTGAGGAGGGCAGACCCAAGAGCCGATTTCTTGTTGGACTTGTGGTCACCCAAGACACATCTCTTTACATTTCCTCGAGAGGGAGCAAGCCAGTCGAGAGAAGGTTGATCTTAGATATGCGTTGAGTGTGGAATCACCTACCTATTTGCTGACTAACCTAGGCAAAAACCATCCCCTAGTTTGGCAATTGTACCATCAATTCCATTGGGACTATTCGGCATCGAGACACTCGATGAGGAGGCCACACCCATCCCATTGTATATTATGACCCGCACACAAATGAAGCGAGCCGGTACATCATTGCCAAGACATAATAACTTGGATGCAGCCTCAATAAAAAAGAAAAGTCATAGGCAAAGCAAGAAGAAAAGCAAAGCAAAGGTCATGTTGAAAACCGAAAGTGCAATGACACTGCCTATCAAAAAGAAAGTCACTGATGCTAAGGAAGAAACATCCGCTCTAAAGAGTGCTAAGAAAGGGAGTGCTAAGGTAAGGGAGTACCCTAACCTGAAGCGCCAACACTTGAAGCCATAGAAAAGGTCAAGGAGTGGGTGAGAGAAGATTAGGAACACCTAAAAGATGTTGAGCCCATCTTGAAGGATGAGATCGATGATCTCTCTAGTGTGAGCATACCAGTCTCTCTCACATGATCGAGAGATGTGTCCACACCTCAAATTATGCCACCTAGATAGAGCTTGAATGACATGGGTGTGGGAGCTTTCGCTCAACCGCCAAGACCCTCGGACCGCTTATTGCTTCAAGTGTTCCAAGCCGAGCACTAATGGCTACCTCTCACATAACCGACGCGCCATCCATACCTACGGGTGTAGTGAGCTTACCTCCGTGCCGCTCGAGTTACCTCCTCTCCTGCACACTCCGGTAGCTCCATGATCCAAGTGCAAGCTTCAAGCAAGCTCCATCCTCAAGCTCCACGCTCCAAGCTCCATTGCTGCGAGCAAGACAAGAGAAGAGAAGAAGAGAGGAGAAGATGGAGAGCTTCTCCTCCTCGGTCCCTCGCCCTCACACACTCACTCCCTCACACTCCCTCTCTCAAGCACAAGCTTAAGCAAGCAAGAAGAAGAAGAAGAAGAAGAAGAGGAGAGCTAATTTTGGCCACACACAAGAATGAACTTCTCTTTCACTTTTCAACTTTATATACAATACCCTAAATCCCTTTTGGGCGGTCATCCCCTTTTCCCCTTTTTTACATGGCCAGGCCCTTTTTCCCATTGTCCTTCTATCTTCCTAGCTTCCTTTCCACCGTCCGTCTACATTTACAAATTGCACGGGTGAGATCCCGGCGATCTTTTACAATATTTCAGGGTGCGCCTTTTCCATTTTAAAATGCGCCTTTCCCTTTCGTCATTCGCCTTGGACTTTTAAGGTTGTCCTTGCGCTTCTGGCCTTTTCTCCTCTTCTTTATTTAGTCAAGCTACCTTTTTTCCGCCTTTGCCCTACGTCTTTTTTATTTCCTTTTGCTTTCTTCGTTTTGGGGTTAACATTACCCCCCTCCTAGACGAGTGCCAGTCCCATGGCACTCACAGTCGTAGGTAGCAAGTGTTTAGCATGCACCGAAGACGTGGGTGGCAAGGACGTCTGTGGTTACCTTGGCGGAGTGTTGGTAGTGATGGGGAGGAAGGTCATTGGGGGCACATTGGTGGGTTGAGTGGTAGGGGGTAGGGCAATGGGAGTTGGTGGTAGGGCTATTCTTTGGGGGGTTGCACTGGTGGAGTACAAGTGGCAGTGTGTTGGGGCTTCTGTACATGCTGATTGTTGGCAGGTTTATAGGTTGATAAGGATAGGAATTCAGAGTTGAGTGTTGATGAAGAGTGAACGACACCTTCGTGGGAGTCTTCAATACCTGCAATTGAAAACCTCTCTTGTGGTCTCTCCCTAAGGGGTAGTGCTAGTCTTCTTATTGTGCACAAGACATAGTTTGATTAGTTTGGGAGACAGGTCAAACTCTAAGCAAGCAGAGAGCATTGTCCTGCACTTGAGGACCCAAACTGTGTAGATACTTTGGTGTATATATTATGTGAGTGCTCGTGCATACTTAGATATTACATAGTTAGAAGACCACGGGCTAGTTTCTCATAACAATGCGTGGATGAAGCAAAGTTGTCCATGTTGAGAAGAAGTACAAGAGGGTATATGAGACATCCTTTGCACTATGACTGCACGACGTATCATAAGTGAATACAGGGACACCGCACTTTTGGTAGCTGAAGCTATTGGACTCGCTTGATGAGGATGGTGTACTTTTCATGGCCAATCGTCCGGTGCTTACCACCACTGATTGCAATGGTACTAAGGCAGAGAGCAAGAGAGAATTGTGCAAGTGGGTCAGGGTGACAGGTCTAACCATAGGCGAGACAAGCTCCCTAGGTATGTCTTGCCCTTGATGTGCCCTGAACAATTGTGGGTGATGCTAAAGGGCTAGGGGACTAGGGATGGAGCCAGTCAATCAAGGTCACTGGGTGTACCTAATTTGAGGACCCCTAGGTGTTGTGCTTGTGATTGTGGGTGCTTCTTTTCGTTCATTTCTTTTCTTTGTTTGTTTTTTTTTTTTTGGTTTTTTTGTTTCTTTCTTTTTTTTTTTTTTAAAAACTCGCTTGAGTACAACCATTGCAATATGTTGAGGTTATCAGCCTTTCAATGGGTTGGAAAGTGACAAGCTTCGAAGGCTCAAGAAATGGATATTACAGTGATGATTGAGCCCTAGCCTCACTATTAGAGAAGCAGTTGTTGAGATGGGGAGATACACTTGAGACATTGCAAACCTCCTTGCGTCACACGCGATGTTGGTACAATTGAGGTAACGATTGCCGTGAGCCAACTATAGAGCTTTACCCAGAAGGAGAGCATAGCCCATGAATATGCTTTGGGCTCCGCGATGTGGGCGGTCGGCAGTGTGGCTTTGTTGTAGCTCTTTGTGGGGTCGATGGTTTTGCGGTGATCGGGCATTGAACACTTTCGCCCAGAGACCTGTCTCATCCTGTATCCACTTGTCGCTTCATGAGAGTACATGCATGGTATATGCCGCAACTATAATAAACCAGTGCAATGCAAGGAGACATCACTTATCTGAATTTTATGGTGTTGACTTAGATATTTATCACCTGTGCTTGATTAGCTTTTTCTTTTGCTAAAGACGTGAAATATATTAAACGCAGATATGAAAAGTTCGTACACTTCGGGAACATGTCAACACTTATCCATTTAAAGACAAAAAGTCATGGCCCGGTAGCATTTGATAAGCCCTTTATACAACATGGGGCTACTCTATTTGTACGAGGCGGGGTGAGTCTGGGTGGCTGAGTGATTGGGGCTCTACTGGTGTGGGGCTCCCGTGGGGTTGGGCAGGGAACATGTCGGCCGAGACATGAATGGTGTAGTCCCGGGCCGCTACCGTTTCCAGAATGTCTTTAAACAATTCATTAAATTCTGCCCTATCCCTGGCCGCCTTTTTTGCCCTTGAGCATCTGGTGCCCGAGTGTAAGTTGGGTCAAAATCTACCCCTACCCTTCGAGGGTACGCCATGTAAGTAGGGTCATTCCACTCAAACTGCAGGGTATTACAAAAAGCCATCCAGGTGAGCATGCTTATGTCGCATACTCGCCTCCTCCACAGGGGTTGGCTCTTGTAGTTTTGTACAGTGTGGGGGATTTCAAAAATTTTATCTTGCTAGTAGTCGGCCGCCTCGGTGCCCCAAGAGGTTGGGGTCTTTTTCCACTCCTCCAGCCATTTTTTCCCCAACCGGCCATCCGGCCCGCGATCACCTCGTCCATCACTTTGAGAGGCAGGACCCTCCACAGACTGTTGGGTAGGAGGAAACTCAAGGAGAATGGATCCTTTCCTAGTTCCTGTACCTCCCACACCACCAGTTCTGCGTGGAATCCTGCGGGAAGATCTTATGGGCACATAGGGAGAGGCGCGGACGGTAGCACAGCTGGCTTGGCTCTCAGTTTCTGTCTGGCCTCCTCCACCAGCTTTTTCCATCTTTCTTTAGAGATGGCTTTTCTTTCTGCAGCTAGGTCTTCTTGTGGCAGGTCATGGGCCTGCGGCGAGGGGGGTTGTGGGACGACGTCTTCCCTGAATCGATTCACATCGATGTCTAGCTCTACTTCTTCCCCCTGCCATTCTACGTGTGTTGCTTCTTCCTCGAAACCGAGGGCATCTATCTCCTGGAGGGTTAGGCTGACCAGCATTAGGTATTTTCGCTGTTCCTCCAAACTCAGCCTAACCTTCGTCGGTAATGGTGGCATCTGTAGTCCAGTGTGTAGGGCTCTTCTTGCCATGCCGAGCTTTTTTTGCATTGCCTCTAGTGGCTCTCCTTGCGCTGAGTGCGTGGCATCCAGGATAGTGTCGAGGAAGGCCTTCTGTTGAGTGCTGAAGGCCACTTGGGCTGCCTCCGCCTTACTTTTCGCGATGATTTTTTCCTTTTCTGTCAAAGCAAGGCGGCGCGCCAGTGTCTTCACCCTCTTCTCATTGTGCGCAGCCCACTCCTTTATCCTTTTATTCATTACTTCCAAGCCCTCTCCTTGTCTTAAGGTTAGCATCATGATTTTCTGCTCATAATCCTCTAGTTCCCTGACTAGCCTCTCTTGTACTCCTCTTTTAGAGGTCAGTTGATCTGTTAGGTGCTTGAGTTCCTCCTGCTGCTCCATGCCTCATTTTCTTTCTTCGTCCCTGGCATTCAACTCCGTCACGAGTGCCTCAATCTGAGCAAATTGCGCAGCAAGATCCTGGTACTAACCTACTAAGAGCTTGTGCTCTCTTTGCATGTTTACTAATTCTTGAGTCTCGTTTTTGAGCAGCTGCCTCCAATGTTCCTCCCTCTCATCCCTAGCCTTCAGTTCTTGTTTCAGTTCTGCAATCTCGCACTGTTGCAAGGCTATCATTCTTGTCTTGTCCAGCTGGAAGGCGACCACGATTTCCTTCTCGGCTGCCAACTCAGCCACGGCTATCTTGCGTTCCTCCTTCGCCAGTGGTGTCATTGTTGTATGAATGAGCGAGGTTGAGGCTTCGACTTTTTGCTTTTTGGGCTCTTGCATGGACTCTGCATCCGTGGCTGGCCTCTTCTGTCATGTGGCCGTAGTCTCCGTGCTATGCCCCTGGCCCATTTCCTTGTTGATAAAATACTGCATCCATGCCACGAAGTTTGACACATCTGCGCTAGTGGGGATGCTGGGGGTGATGGTGGTGAGTTTCGCGGAAGGCACCAGGAGGGTAGGGATCGGGTGGAGCGGGGCCTTGCCTTTGCCTTTGGGAACTGGAGGTGACACAAACTTTGGCACCTGTGTGCTGGACCCTGGCCCCTCTTCTCTGCACGGGCTCAGGTTCCTTAGTTCGTCTGCTTGGCACTGTTGTTCGATGGACCGGCGGCGGGTGGCCTCCGCCAGGTCCTCTTCCTCCTTTCTTCGTAGCTCCTCCTCCTCCCCATCCGCTTTTCTCTTCCTTTCCTCTTGTCTTTTCTTCTGCTCCTCCTTCTTTTTCCCTTTCTGTTCTCTTTCCCTCCTTTTCTCCTCTTCAACTTCTTGTTTTGACGCCTCCTTTGCTTTCTGTAACTCCTCTTTTTCCCTCTCTTCCTCCTGTCTCTTTGTTCTCTCTCTCTCCTTTGCTTCTTTCAAGGATTCCTTCTTCGCCCTTTCCAAGTCTTCCTTTTCCTTCTTCCTGCCTTCGTCATTCTTCTTCTTCCTCTGCGCCGCCTTCTTCTTCATTGTCCTGATTGTCTTCTACTAGTTTGTCCCTCCCCTTCTTCTTTTGTTTCCGTTCTGTCGGTGGACCTGTCTTTGTCCTGATGAGGGGGCAACCTCTCCGGCGTTTCTCCTTCTCCCTCCTCCGGCTCCTGTGCTGCTTTTACTGCCTCTTGAATGAGTGCAGTCAAGACTCCTCTGTATCCGATGAAAGAGGCCTTGGAGGAGGCTTTCTTCCTTTCCGTTACCTTAGAAGCCGAAGATTCTCCTCCTGTTGGTGCACTTCCCAGGGCTAGCGCCTTGGCCGCTTGATCAATCGTCTTCCGCACATAGCCATTCCAATCCACCTCGTCTATGGTGTGGACCGCTACATTCTCCAGCATTGGCACGCTAATTCGATGCATTAAGGAATTGTAACGTTGGCTGGAGAAGAGCACGTGCACCAACTTGGCCTACAACATGGCGTCTGTGTCAGGGATTTCCTAAATGCTTATGCCGTCGTTCGTTAGCACCTCTTCCTTCTTCATTTTCAGCAAGGCATAAACATCCCTTTTTTGTCTCCTTTCTGTCCTTGGTACCAATCCCAGAGCCCTTTCCACCAAGGCTGGATCCAACCGGACTTGCACCTGCTTTGCACCCTCTCCTCGGCCCACTGTTACAATGCCACCTTCCTGGTCCGGATTGTATGTTCTAAGGAATTCTACTCATTTTAAGTGATCCGGCTCCTTTGTAAGGTTGCACTGTTCCACTACCCTCCTGGCTGCCTCCTCCTTCGCCACCACGACTTCAAAGTTGTGGATGGTTCGGAACTTGAGCTGGCCGAAGGCGCGGTTCTCTAAATGGATGCGATACTGCTCCCTTTCTTCGTCTGTGAATGGGAGTCGATGGGCGTGGTCTTGCTACAACATTTTCTGCTCCTGCGATAATTCATAACTTTCGTTAGCATTTTCTACATAGCACTTTGTTGTTTATGCGAAAATAAAAACTCTTGACTGAATTTTTTAGGAAGCCATTTTTCTCCTATTATATGATTATGTTTTTCACTACCTTTACTTTTACTGTACCCGCTTTTTATTCATTTCCTATCTGATTCTTTTCACCTTCACCACATACCCACATACACATTCACCCATATACCCCCTCCTCTTCCGGCTTAGAAAAGAATCCTTCCTAGGATTGGGGGTTAAAAGGTGAAGGGCTTTGGGCCGATTGGGGTAGGAGTTTACGTGTGAAGAAGCCACGTCTAGAATTTTGGATTGTATTCCAGTTGAGCATGACAATTAAGAGCAGATGGTTGGATGGAGACTTGGGAGATGTAGGTCAAGACATCGTGAAAGAGATCTCCAGTATTAAGGAGGCTGGCAACATGTAATTCCTCTTCCATGAGGAATTGGTCAATGTAGGGGTGAGCGAGCACATGGTTGTCCAAATGCTAATTGCGGGTGATGGCCAAAACCCTAACGAGATAGGTGCCACATAAGTAGGGTCATATTCGATGGTTTTGACTGCCCTGTGTTGCTCAGCATTGGTCATTATCTGGCAACCTTTTTTCTCCCATTGGATTCTCAGAGCAAACCACTGTTGCAAGAACGTGGAAGGCGAGCTTGCCATCTGCGTGAGCTCTCGCAACTCGTGTTCAGGAACAGAACGAGGAGGCTTATGATATGAAGTGATAAGTCTTCTGAGGGCAGCTTGCTCCTTTGAGATTTCGTCGTTTGCTATCAGTTCGGCAGCAATTTTGGGAAATTTAGTGGTCATAAGTTCATATTCTTCCCAAGTGTATGGTAATGCACGAACATCCAAAGCAAGTGTTTTGTCAAGAAGGCTTAGGTCTAGCCTCTCATAACTTCTAGCGAATGTAGTGAAAGTTTCATCCAACATCTTGATGCAGGTTATTAAGTCATCCCCAGAAGTCGCGGCGAGGTCCTTAGCCAAGGAAAGGAAAGGTCGTATTGCCTATGAAGGTTTGAGACCTGCTGGTGGGGATGGGGCAACTAGCCTGGATAGTGGTGACTCCATCATCGGTGTCACAGGTTGGCCTTTGCACTCTGAAGCACTTTGAGGTGTTGTAGGAAGCTCTGGGGGCATGGGAGTTGTGTTGGGTTCTGAGTGAGCAGTCATAGGGGTGTTTAAGTTCTCTGGATTGGGTAAGTGTAAGACTTGTGGTGTTTTCTTTGATCGATAGATGAGCTGGGGCTTACTAGCCACAGCTGGCGATGGTGTGCTGACTATGTTCTAGGCACCACGGGTGCAAGCCTCCCGCACTGGGGTGAGATTGCTTGTGGATGAGCTTTTTAGCTGGCCATTTTTTGGCACCCAAATCCAGGGGTTGCCCTCGTAGTATCCTTGTGCTCGCAAGAGATCTTTGGGGATCCATCGCGGCATGGTTATGTGTCTACGTCGATAGCGTCTAGACTGCCTCTTAGGCTATGACGGGCTGATGATTTTGGCGTTTAGAATCACGTTTGGGTGGTCTACCCGGATGTGGTTTTTGTCATTTTGGCACCCATATAAGCTTGGAATCCTTGGCCTTGTGAGCATTCTTGGTGGGTTTGGGCCTGGGGTCGAGAGCCTGGCACGAGGCCATAGTTTTCTTCTGTTGAGACTTGGGCTGGAGCGTGGTCATAGGGGTTTCTACCGGTGGCTTCGTAATGGTGGAGGAATCATGACAGCCCTTGCTGAAAGTTGTCACTATACACACATTGTCGATAGCAAGATGAATGCGGTTTAGGTTGTAATCCACATTACAGTTCGTTTGCTTCTTGAAAGTGCGACCCAATAGTGACACAGTACCAGCTCCTTTAGTGTCAGGCAACACATGGAAGAAAGCTGGTAAACTTTTAGACTCTATGGAAACGACTATCTTGCACTTCCCTAGGAGTGAATAAGAAGTACCCCCAAATGGGGTGAGTTTGGCATTAATGGGATGTAGTTTCGGTTGATCAATGCGTGTCCAATGGTCATGCATCAAGATGTTGTAGTCGGCCCCTTCATCAATCAAGGCATCAAAAGAATACATCACTCCTGCTGCGATTGTGATTCGTAGATACGCTGGTGCCAGTGCTTCTTCGTCCTGATCTATAAGGTGGTTATAGTAGCCATGCAGACGTTCATGGGGGGTTCTAGCATGGGTAGCTCATGTAATGGATGGGAAGGAGGATAGTACTTCTTTATGCGGCTGTCGTTAAAAAAGCCTATTCCTTCACCTTCAAGTGTCTTCAACTCAACGTTCCCTGTTCTACCAATCATGCGTACTCTGAAAGGCCCTAGCCCCCGAAACTTCATCTTCTGTTTATGTCCTTTTACAGAGTATAGCAGAACAAGGTCCCCTTGTTCGAAGCCTCGCTGTTTGACATGCTTGTCAAACCACATCTTTCGTCAAGCCTTCTCACAAATCAGAGAGTGAGTGGCGAGGAATCGGGTCTCCGTTAGGCGCTCTAGATCCACTAAGCGATTGGTCCAAGCCTCTCTTCCCTCCCAACGCTCCTGGACTGCTAGCCTTAAGCTAGGGATGAAGAATTCTAAGGGCAAAATGGCTTCAGTTTCGTATGTCAGTCTAAAAGGTGTTTGTCCTACAGCCGTTTTATAAGCTGTGCGATAGGCCCACAAGGCCACCATTAGCTTGTTGTCCCAATCACTTCTTGAAGTAGACACGACCTTTGTAAGCACGTTGACTAAGATTTTATTTGTGGATTCGGCTTGGCCATTAGCCTGAGGGTAATAGGGAGAGGACTTCCGATGAATTATTAGGAAGGTAGAGAGCAGGTGGGCAATCACCTCATTAATGAAGTACGTGCCTTAGTCGCTTACAAGTTTGATTGGACAACCAAACCGTGAAATGACCTGCTCCCACAAGAACTTTGCAATGGTCCTAGCATCATTCTTCCTCGTGGCTCATACCTCTGCCCACTTCGTTAGATACTCGGTTTTGCCACTATGATGTAGCGAGCTTGGGAATATTGTGCCGCAGGACTGATCGGTCCAATAAAATTGATGCCCCATTTTTCAAAAGGTTGTCGGGCTATGATAGGGGTCAACTCCATCTTGTCTTTCCGCACAGGCACTTTGGTCCTTTGGCACTCATCACAGTGCTTTATGAATTCAGCTACATCGCGGAAGAGGGTGGGCCAGTATAGTTGGGATTGTAGCACCTTTCGGGCTGTTGTGTCCCCGCTAAAAAGCATCCTCCAACGATTCCACCATGTGCTTCATTCAATGCATCGTGCATCTCGTGCTCACATACGCATCTGCGCAATAAACCGTCTTGTCCCAACCTGTAGAGTTGGGTCCCATACGCATCAGTTGGTATGGTTGAATTTTCAGGATAAGCCTTCTCAGCCTGGCCTTCTCAATGGCTCGCTCAGGTAGTCCATTTTCCAGCACTTGCACTATGTCATCGGCCCAATACGACGTCAGATCAGCTTTAAACAATTCTTTCTCGCTAGACAGGTTAAAGAGATGAGCGTCCGGTAAATCTTTAGGTATGCCTTGTCCAGCGGCTTCTCCTGTGGGTATGCGGGACATGTGGTCCACCATGTAATGCTGCTTTCCTTTGCGTACAACTACAGAGAAGTCAAACTCCAGTAGAAGAAGTAACCATCTAGCTATGTTCCCGTAGCGCAAGGCTTGTTCACAAGATACAACAAGGCTTGATGGTCAACAAAGAAGACAAAGGGAGTGGCCAACAGGTAATGCCTAAATTTCTTTACCACAAATACCATGGCCAACCCCTCCCTTTCTGTCATGGAATAGTTCATCTCGGTCTCTGTGAGCTGCCTGCTGGCAAAACTCACCGGGTAATCTAAGTTATGTTCACCAGGCTGGCATAGCACGGCTCCAATAGCGAACTTAGAGGCATCTATGTGTACATGAAATGTTATGTTCCAGTTTGGGGCTCATAAGATTGGTGCAGTCGTAAGAGCCTTTTTCAACTCCTCATATGCGCACTGGCATTCCTCCGTCCACTCGAACACTATCAACAGCTTGTACAATGGTCTAGCAATTAGTGTGTAATTTAGTACAAAGCGTCGATAATATCCAGTGTGTCCTAAGAAGCACTGAACTCCCTTGTAGTTATCGGGCGGCGGTAAGTCAACAATGACTCTGACTTTGGAAAAGTCAGTGGCAATGCCATTCCTTGACACTACATGCCCTAAGATGCATCCGTGTTTCACCCAGAACTGGCACTTTAAGGGGTTCAATGAGAGATGGTACAACCTACACCTTTCAAAGACAGCTCTCAATTTCTCTAAGTGTTCGGCCCAACTAGAGTGTAAGCATAAGTCGTCTACAAACACTTCCAGTTCGTGCCTAAGCATGTCCTTAAAAATAGTGCACATTAGGCGTTGAAAAGTTGCAGGTGCATTCATTAGCCCAAAGGGCATGACAATGTAGGTGAACACACCCCATTCCGTGGCAAAGGCAGTCTTGTGCTTGTCGTCGGGGTGCACTTGCACTTGATTATAGCCCGAGAAACCATCCAGAAAATTGTAGGCTTCTTTACTTGCTACCCTCTCAAGCATGTGCTCAGTGTAGGGTAAAGGATAGTTATCCCTCTTCATAGAGGCATTCACTTTCTTGTAGTTCACGCACACTCGGATTTTTCCATTTTTCTTCATGACAATCACGATAGGTGATACCCAGTCCGTATGCTCGATCTCATATATGAATCTTGCCCTCATGAGTTTATCAATCTCCTCTTTTACTGCATGGGCGTGTTTGGGATTCATGGGGTAAGGTCGTTGTTTTGTTGGCACTGCATTAGGGACCATTGGGATATTATGAGTCACGACCCTAGGGTCGACTCCCTTAAGTTCATCCAATGTCCAGGCAAATACGTCAATGTACTCTTGCAAGAGCGCAACGAGTTTGGTCTCCTCATCCTCCGCCAAGCCATCTGCAATGAACACCAATTTTGGCTTTTCACCTTCCCCAGCCAAGTTAACTTCCTTGACTTTGGCGGGTCCCTCGATCGGTTCGCTAGTTTGGCCTTGTCTTTTCGCACTCAGCAGAATCACCACTCTGTCACCCTTTTTAAATTTTGTAAACCGTTTGGGTAGATCCTGCGGTTTCTTTTGCCTTTCTGCTTCTGAGTCCCTTGCTTGCTTCCTGGACTCCTCTTTTAGCCTCCTGCGCCTCAAGTGGGCTGGCAAGTCTCCCTTGGTGTGTTTGACCTTAGAGGGTTGCGGTATCTTGGGATCACTCTCAGTGCTGACTTCTGACTCTGAGTTAAACTCGCACCCCTCACTTGAGGAAGGTGTTTCCCCAGGGGGTCGTAGTTCAGTAGGTGCATCCGTCTTGAGCACTGGGATTACCCATGGTCGTGCCACTCCGGCTTGCTCGTAGTCCACGGCTCCTACGCGTTCTAGCCAGGATCTATCACACTCCATCCGCATGACTCCTTTTTCGTTCTGACTGGTCCTTCCTTTCCTAGGCCTCGAGTCTGCCCTGATTTATTCTATCGCTTTTCCTTCCGTGTTGTACTCTATTGTATCTATCTCTCCTTTACTCTCTTCTCCCATAGAGCAACAGTCCTCATACTCCTCATCATCCGAGTCCTATCCTTCTGACTGCTCATCATCACCCAAGCTTTCCTCTCCAGTCTCCGTGTCATCAGTAACTAAAGCTCAGTTATATAACAAATTCAGGTCATGGACCTTGGTCCATTTCCATTCTAGCTTAGCTAAAAGATCACGTAGAGGTTTTAAGTTAGCAGCCAAATTGCCTTCCAATTTATTGGTCAGATACTCTACAATTTCCTGAAGCTCTAGTTTGTTGTTGGGGATGTGGAACGAGGCTGGTATGCCCGGGTTGAGTGAGCTCCCTGCCATCGTGCAAAGTGGCACAATTGGCGCCTCAGTTGGCATGGTTGCGGCTTTAACACCCTGCCGATATGGTTCTTCCTCATCCGAGAATGGTAGGTCAATGATTGCCAAAAAGTGCATCCAATCCCTCTCATCCTCAGGGCAAGGAGTATATTTAGCGAGTGATCCATAGGATTTGGTCATTTGAGTATCGCCTTTCAACATAGCCGAGATGGCAACTAGATCAACAGGGGTCGTCTTCTAAGTGTCCATCTCTACCCTTACTGCACTAGTTCTGTTCCCTAGGAAAATCAACCCATTGCCCCAATCCTCTATGACACGCACATTCCTCATCCAAGGTCGGCCTAATAGTATGTCATAATCCACTCCCTTCATGACAATGAAATTTACCAAAAATTGCACACTGGCAATCTTTATTGGCCAATTCTTTAAGACCCCGAATGGTCTTACCTTCATTCCATTTGCTAATGTGACGTTAAACCTAGTAGTCTCTACAAGAGGGTTTCCCATGCCTCTAAGACTGCATGGTTTAGTACGCTAACCCCTGCGCCTGTGTCTACAATTCCTTTTCGTGTCATATCTCCTAAGGCTAGGATGAGCAAAACTGCGTGCATTTCAGTGCCTTCCTAAAAAGCATTGATGTGCAAAGACTTAGGATTTGAGTGTAGAGTTAGACTTGGGATCTATGTAACTACATCATGATCTTGCGGATCAGCAGCCGCAAGTCCTGTGTGTCCCTCAATCAAGTCTTTTTACTCCTGCCACAAGGAATGATTTTGCCTAAGCAGATCTTCCAAGCTTAGAGTTACTGGAGTAGACAACAAGGTTGTGAGGAGGTTACTGGGCTCTTGTCTTCCCCTGAGGCTAGCATTTCTAGGTCATGCGTTCTGTCTCCCCTGGCAATTTTCCCCCTGGCCTTGCTGCTGAGTCGCTCCCAGTGGTGCAGGTATGCTCGCAGCTTGTGGTTTTGAAGGTGAGACTGGTGTGCTCACACTAGAGATGATGCCAAGAGGCATATTTCATGGTGGATTCCGTGCCAGGGTGGATTCCGTGCCACGGTGGACTCTGTGAGGTTTTACGGTGGATTCTGTAAACTTTGATGACCGGGCTCATACACAAAGTGGATTCTTTGTGCGAGAAGTTGATGGGGACGCCTATCCTTTTCGGACATTTCATTAATTTAGTGTGTACATGGGTGATTCCATAGTGGGTGATTCGGCAAAATACATATTAAATTAATAAACGTTTATGAGTTTAGAGTGCGCACTCGTAATAAATTAAGGTTAGGATTGATTTCTAACCAGTTGATTTATTTATGTAGCTAAAGACTGCTAGGTATTCACTTTTGTCGGTTTAATTGTATTATTTTACTAACGATTGTGAATGCTTGATGTGTAGAGATAGCAGCAGTGACGGAGGAAAGCATTGGAAGATAGCGTGTATTCGAGTTATCACTTATATTTTGATGGGCGCATACCTTAGGCATGGCGCCTATATTTTGTCGTGCCTATTTATAGAGGTGTTGGATATTTATTCATTATTTTGTATGCGCATGGGCACACGATTATGATATTTGTATTTGGACATTGTATTGGGTATGTCACGATTGTGGGAGAGAAGGAAGGAGTCTCACTTGTAGCTTTCTTGCTTGCACAATGGGGGAATACACACAAGGGTGGAGGCTGAAAACAGTTTTTCCTCTTCTTAGTTGTGTAAGCCAAAAAGAAGTCTCATACAAAGAAATACAAGAACCCTATATATGGGTCTCAAACCAAAGACAACTAACTAAGGTGGCATACTAACTGAGCCACGAACTAGAGTAGATAAGGATAGCTGTCATCTAGCTATTATTCATGGGCGGTGTACCAACCGCATCTACAACTGACAAGTCGGTGACATAAATGCACAACGGTCACCCTAGCATATCACGAGTGGAGCTCGATATCTCAACACTCCCCCTCGAGCTCAATCCCAATTCCTGCACACCAAGCAGGTCTCTGAACTTGCGTAGCTTCTCTGCGCCCAATGCCTTCGTAAATATGTCAGCTACCTGATCCTCTGTGCTGACATAAACTAGATCAATAAGACCTAGTAAAACCCTCTCCCGCACATAGTGATAATGCACCTCAATGTGCTTTGTTCTAGCATGATAGACTGGGTTATTTGCCAAGTGTATACTACTCATGTTGTCACAATAAATGACAACTAGCCCATTTGTAGGCTGATGCATATCATAAAGTAGCTTATGCAACCAAGTTACCTCACATGCAGCCATTGCTGCACCCCTGTACTCGGCCTCTGTGCTCGACAAGACAACTGTAGGCTGTTTCTTGCTGCTCCAAGTGACTGCAGCACTCCCAAAAGAGAACACATATCCACTGGTAGATCGTCTATCAGAAATACTACCAGCCCAATCAGCATCAGTGTATCCATGCAGCTGTATCTGAACCCCAGTCTCATAAAATAGTCCATACTGCAATGTGGACTTCACATACCTGAGTATGCGTCTAGCCGCATCCAAATGCGGTTTCCTTGGAGCCTGCATAAATTGACTTACCAATCCAACAGCATAGCTCAAATCTGGCCTGGTAATAGTCATATAAATCAAACTTCCTACTATGCGTCTGTACATAGTAGGGTCTTCCAGAAGCTCACCTGCATCTGTGCTCAGCTTAACATTCTGCTCCAAAGGAACTGAAATAGGCTTACAGCCTGTCATCCCACATTTGGACAGCATGTCCAATCCATACTGCCTCTGCAAGAGCTGTATCCCACTTGGTGATCTAATCACCTCAATGCCCAAGAAGTAACGCAGCTCTCCCAAATCCTTCATCTCAAACTTCTGCTTCAATAGCATTTTCACATGAAGGATATCTTCATCACTGTCACCTGTCATAATCAAATCATCAACATAAATGACAAGTAGCATAATATATTTCTCTGTTTTTCTCACATAAAGTGAGAAATCTGCCTTGGAAATCTAAAAGCCAATAGTGACAAGATACTGTCATATCTTGTCAGACCATGCTCTAGGTGCTTGCTTCAAGCCATACAAGGCTTTCTTCAACCTGCAAACAAACTCAGGATAAACAACATGCACATAAGCTGGTGGCTACTCCATATAGACCTCTTCTTGCAAATCACCATGTAAGAAGGCATTCTTTACATCCATCTGATGTAAAGACCATCCCTTTGATGTAGCCATAGCAATGACTGCTCTTACGGTTGCCATCCTTGCAACCGGACTGAATGTTTCTTCATAGTCAATGCCATATGTTTGTGCATATCCCTTGACTACTAATCTTGCCTTGTATCTGTTCACAGAACCATCTGCATTGTGCTTTACCTTATACACCCACTTACAGCCAATTGCATTCTTACCTTTAGGCAAAGGTACCATTTCCCATGTAGCATTTGCTTCCAAGGCATCCATTTCTTCATCCATGGCTTTCTCCCATTTTTCTTTTCGCATGGCTTGCTCAAAAGAAGTGGGTTCTGGTTCCTGTATCACTTTGACCATATATGCATAGTGAATGGCTGTAAATCCATCATATTTCAGCCTATCCACAGGATACCTAGCTCTGGTAGACCTGCGCAAAGTAGGTTCACTCCCAGGTGCTCTCAAAACATCCCTGGTCTTCCTTACTCCAGGTGTAACAATAGAAGGAATACCCAACTCATCATCAATGCTCTGTTCTGAGCCACTGGATTCACCATCCACATAAGAGTGACCTGCATTCACATCAAACATGGGCTGATCAACCTTCTATTTTCCTTTTCGTGATACCAGCATACCACTATCTGCATTGCTTTGAGAAGATTCTCCTGATCTCAATCTGCATGTCCATGGTGAAGAATGTGAACCACTGCTAGAGGACGCTCCAGGTCCACTAATATTTTGTGACTGCTACTGTGAATTCTGCGCAGCATTAACATTTTGTGCATCTACATCATCAATCACATTTATTGGTTTATACCAGCTACTCATCTCATCAAAAACAACATCTCTGCTCACTGTAAACTTACGAGTAGAAGGGTTATAGCATCTATACCCTTTTTGCTGCAGAGAGTAACCAATAAAGATGCACTTCTCAGCTTTTGGATCCAACTTGGATCTCAACTCATCTGGCACATGTACATAGGCAATGCAACCAAAAATTTTCAAATGAGAAATATCTGGTTTCCTACCAGTATACCTCTCCTCTGGAGTCATCCCATGTATTGCTGCAGTGGGAGTCCTGTTCATTATATAGAGTGCTGTAGCAACTGCTTCAGCCTAGTAAAAATCTGGCAAGCCTTTTTCGTTGAGCATGGCACGAGATACCTCTCCAATATGCCTGTTTTTTCTTTCTGCAATTCCATTTTGTTGTGGGGTATGACTGCATGAATATTGCTGCTTTATGCCATGCTCCTGCAGGAACCTTGCAAACTCATTTGAGAGGTACTCTCCCCCTCCATCTGACCTTAGGCATTTTATTTGCAGGCCTGTTTCGTTTTCAACCATAGCTTTAAGAGTTTTGAAATGCCCAAAAACTTCACTTTTCTTTTTCATAAAATACACCCAAACTTTTCTGCTATAGTCATCAATAAAACTGACAAAATAATGACAGCCTCCAAGAGATGCAGCTTTAGTAGTCCACACATCAGAGTGGATTAATTCCAATGGCTTCTTACTCTCTTGAACATGTCTAGGAAATGGTTTCCTTGCCTGTTTTCCAAACTGACAGGCTTCACATACCTTATGCATTTTTGCAACCTTGAAATTTGGCAATCCTACAACAATATTTTGGGCTTACATTGATTTAAGTCGTTGTACATTAACATGACCAATGCGTTTATGCCAGATATCAATATCTGCAACTACACCGGTCCCATGTGCAAACATTGCTGCACTCAATTCAGGCATGTCTGCATCCAACGTAAACATTCTGCCCTTCTTCTTTCCTTTTGCTATCAAGCGACCTTTATTTTTCATATCCTCAACAAAGCATCCATGAGGATTAAATCTGACCTGCAAGCCCTGCTCAACCATTTGACCAACAGAAACCTGATTCTTGGTGATATTCAGGACATGAAATACATCTGACAGGTATTTCTTTTTCCCATCTCGCATAGACAAAGAAATTTTTCCAATCTGCACAATAGGATGTGCAGTATCATCACCAGTCTCCACAAATCCTAGTTTTTCCATTTTCCTTCCATCCTCCATCCATTCTGCATGACTTGTCATGTGGTTTGATGCACCTGAGTCAACATACCACACTTCGTTGCTTTCTTCTGTACTTGTCACAGAATTGTTCATGTGCTGCACCATAAACAAATTCTCATTTCTGTCATCACCCTGTCTACTAGAAGATGCATAATTCCCTTGTTGCAGTTTTCCATTCATGATGTCATTCTGCTTTTTTATAGCAGTCTTTAGCCATATGACCCATTTTACCACAGTAGTAGCATTCAACATTACTGTTTGCATTTTGGCCTCTTTGCCATCCACCACGACCTCTTTGGCTCCCCCTGCCTCTAGAGTTACCACGTCCTCCTCCATAGGACTGGTTTTCTTGAGTTTGCTGCATATTCTGATTTCTACCACGGCCTCCATATCGGCCTCCTCTACCTCTGCCTCTACCTCTTCCAGCATTTGAGTAGAAGACAGCTTCTTTTGAAGTTCCTCCTGAAGAAGATGCACCACCATTTCTCTGCTCCTCAGAAATTAGAAGAGCAATCAACTCCTCAAAATCAGGAAATCTTTCACGGACGGAAATGGATGTTCGGAACTGTGCATAATCCTTTCCTAGACCATTCAAGGTCACTGAGACTAAATCATCATCTTCCACTGGCAACCCAATGGAAGCAAGTGCATCTGCAATCTTCTTCACCTTCATGTGGTAGTCATTGATGCTCATACTTTCTCTTTGCACATTGTGCAACTCTTGCTTGAGCTGCATTTTCCTGGCTTGCGTATTTGTGCTATACATTTTTGACAAAGTATCCCATGCCTCCTTTGGCGTACTTGCATCTTGAATATGCACAATCATAGAGTCTGAAATGCTGATAGACAGCCAGTACATAACTTTCCTGGCTCTCTCATGCCATGCTTTAAATGCCTGCATTTGCTGTTGATTGTGAACATCAGGAAGAACTGGTTCTTCTTCATTTCTTGCAACAAATTCCCAATATCATTTTCCCATAAGGAAATTCGTCATTCTAAACTTCCATGCTTGGAAGTTGTTCTTGTCAAGCTTTTCAGTGACAATCTGTGAGAGAGAATCAGACGCCATTACAGAACACTGCAAAAATTCTATCACTGCAAAGAACACAGCTTCAGCCTCACAAAGGCAAATCTGCAAAACTGACGAGAGTGGTATTTGACCACACAGTCACTTCCTAGTGACGATTTTGCATCAACAGGCAACATGGATGATTCTATAACTTCCAATGTCTCTGCGCACAAGCATACGATGCAATTTCTACAGTAACTTTTCACTGACCTGTAGAACAGTGGCTGCACAGCATAAAACTGGGCCTTTTCCTGAGTGCATGCAGAAAATTTCCGCCTCCAAAACAGGCCCCGAAATGGCATCAAATAAAAAAAACAAGGTCACCAAGGGCTAAATCCCTTACCCACAGCATATATTGCCCTCTTGCTTCACCGCGAAGGGTGTCTCAACCTGAGACAATGCAATCCTGCACTTTCCGGCTGTGCTACCTGCAGAGATCTGCTCCCAAAACAGAAAATGAAAGCAACACTGCTCCTCTTACCAGAACACCGCGAGCTTGGCTTGCTTTCTTGAGCTCCTTACCACAAACAAGGCTCTAATACCATGTCACGATTGTGGGAGAAAAGGAAGAAGTCTCACTTGTAGCTTTCTTGCTTGCACAATGGGGGAATACACACAAGGGTGGAGGCTGAAAACAGTTTTTCCTCTTCTTATTGTGTAAGCCAAAAAGAAGTCTCATACAAAGAAATAGAAGAACCCTATATATGGGTCTCAAACCAAAGACAACTAACTAAGGTGGTATACTAACTAAGCCACGAACTAGAGTAGATAAGGATAGCTGTCATCTAGCTATTATTCATGGGCGGTGTACCAACCGCATCTACAACTGACAAGTCGGTGACATAAATGCACAACGGTCACCCTAGCATATCACGAGTGGAGCTCGATATCTCAACAGGATACACCTAACTCTTTGGACGCCCGCCCATTAGCTTTATTTCTATTTTGTGCTAAAGCAAACTCAAAAGCCAAAAGCGTGCTATTTTGTAATTTGGGCTATTATTTAAGCTTGAAGATGATTAATACATAAAAATACATGCTTTGTAGAGTGCTCACACAAGACATGGGGGGAGATTGCACCCAATTGGTCTCTTATTCATGTCGTGCATGCTTTTTACCTTGAGTTTTATGCAAAAAGTAAAGTTCTTTTGTTCTTGGGGATCTTCTGGCATTCACTACGCGAGCATACAGCATCCGATCTGCGCACCAGTGGTATCAGAGCGAAGCTGAGATCGAGAGCTTCCAATCACTACCTATCTTGTGCGAAGGCGGAGCTCTTGGAACGATCAAGATCTATGGTCAATCTCATCGCAAACGGTCGATACGGGTGGATTCCTGGCAGTCAAGAACCTCTGTTTCCAGTCTCTGATCGCGAAGAACCGGCCTGCAACGACGGAGGACCACTCCTACATCCTCTTCTCCAAGTCGTCAACACACAGAGATAAGCCATATCTTTCAAATAGTTAAGCTTGAGTTTTAAGCTTTAAAAAGCTTAATTAGAAGCTTACTAAGCTTCAAATCAACAAAACGGCAACAAGGTGGCATCATCCGAAATTTTCGGCATGAAAAACGGCCCCCCCCTAAAATTCGACGACGTGGCTGATCAAGCTTCAAGCTTACTACCATAAGTCAAAGTCACACAAAATCTACAAAGTCTACAAGTTCAAACTCTGCAAGTCAAAAATTACTTACTCTGCAAGTCTGGCAAGTAACCTGAAGTCACGAACTGACTTGTGTTCAAAACTCCTATAAGAACTGTTCCTGCGCAGAAGTACCGAACTGCAAAGTTGTTCCCTGGAAGGTCTTGTTCGCATACGCAGACTTGTTGAACCAGTTTCAGCACACGCAGAAGGTCAAAACACTGATTTTTCAAAGATTACAAATCTGGTAATAGCCAAAGACAAAGATTGTGAAAGCCACACACAAAAATATATAAGCCTTGTACACCTGAACTTGAGTTACGCTCATCCCGCTAATTGGATTTTGAGAGTGTGAGGTCTTTTGAAGTTTTGCAAGATGACAAAACCACATATGGATGATTTAATGGCTGAAGGCGACCTTCCTGAACCTACGATGGAGCAAAAGCTGGATTTAATTATGATGCAATTGGATGAAGAACGACGAGCCCGGCAAGCATTACAAGTTCAATTGGCTAATTTACAAAGATCGACTACTAACAAAGAGGAACCACAATCTAAAGATCTTATCCGACGTACCATCGATGCGACTCTCGAAGCTCAATCCATCCGCAAAGAAACAAAGATAAGTAAAAGAAATTTCAAATTCCCTACTTTCAATGGCGCTCGAGATGGAAAAACTGTTCTTGCATTCATCAGTCAGTTTGATGATTACTTTCATGAGGAAACATACGCTGAAAAAGATAAAATCAAGTGTGTCACTAATCATTTAGTGGATAGAGCATCTCTTTGGTGGACCGTGGTTCGTAAGAGCATAGATTGTCCAACTACCTGGGAGAGTTTCAATAAGAAGTTTATGCAGAATTTCCTTCCTCCACAATTTCATGAAAAAACCATAAAACAATGAGATCTTCTTCAGCAAAGAGATCGTGTGCCCATTCCTCAGTACACTGAATGCTTTTGGAATGCATTACTCCAGTTATGCATGCTTGAAGACATACCTGAAGTGACTCACAAGCGCAAGTATATGTCTGGATTACTTGGGCATTACTATGCTAAAGTCAATATGTTCAAGCCTGCAACTCTTGAAGATGCAATTTCTTTAGCTCATGACACTGAAGACAAGCTTCGAGGAAGAGACAAGCGTCCACAATAATTTCAAGCCAATGGTAACTATGGATCTAAGCAATTCAATTCAAATTTTAAAAGATTTAATCAAGGTCGATTTCCTTCATCATCTTTCCGTAAGTCTTGGGCAAAACCACCTGCTTTACCATCGAACACCAATCAAAACCTTAAGCCAATTTCACAGCCAAATCCTAATATTCCTAGACTTCCTACCATTGCAAACAATGTATCTAAAGCCAAACCTATAGTGTGTTACAAATGCCACCAACCTGGACATCTAGCAGCCAATTGCCAATCGAAGAAGCCACCTGTCCATATCAACTATCTTGGAACAATGGAAGATGAAGAACATGAAGAAATGCCTGATTTCACGGAAGATGAAGACGACATTGCTACTCCTTCGGATACTTTACCAGGTATGCCAACTCCACATTCTTTGTTGACAATGAAATGTTTAGTGCATGGAAAAGAAAAGATTATTTTGCATGATGATGGTAGTACTCATGATTTTATTTATGCAAACTTAGTAAAAGAATTGAAATTACAAACTGTTCCTACGCATTATCGCATTAAAGCAACATTCTTAGGCACAAGGTATAATGGAACACAAGAGGTGCATGATTTAGAAATTCAAATTGGTGAATACACTGAAAGAAGGAATTTTCTAGTTGTACCATTACAGTCCATTGATATTATTTTAGGTATGCCTTGGCATCATCAGCATAACCCTGATATAGATTATTTCACACATTCAATTAATATTCATTTTGCAAGGAAAACATATTACATTGTATGGTATGCATGCATCTGATGCTTTTCCATTGCTTTCTCATACTCAAGCTAAACGTGCATTACGCAAAAGTAGTAAATCTTATCTAATTTGGGTGAATGAACTGCAAGCTAAAGAAAAACATATGCACCCTAGGCATAAAGAATTTCTTGCACAATTTAAAGATTGTTTTGCAGAAGATTTACCACCTGGTTTACCTCCTACATGTCTAGAAGACCACAAAATAGATTTAATTCCTCGTACACAACCACCTTGTAAAGCACCATATAGGCATAACTAGATAGAGCAAAAAGAAATTCAAAATCAAGTTGAGGAATTACTAAATAGAGGATTGATTAGACCTAGTAGTTCTCCATTTGGTGTACATGTTTTGTTGGTAAAGAAAAAGAATAATACTTATTGTATGTGTATTGACTATCGAGCTTTAAATAAGATCACAGTAAAGAATAGATATCCAATTCCTAGAGTCGATGACCTTATGGATAAGCTGCAAGGTTCTGCCATATTTAGTAAAATAGATCTTAAATCTGGTTATCATCAAGTGAGATTAGATAAGTCTGACATATTCAAGACTGCATTTAGAACACAATTTGGTCATTATGAATTTTTAGTGATGCCTTTTGGATTGACTAATGCACCTGCTACATTTAGTAGAATGATGAATCGTATATTTTTGAAATATCAGCATTGTGTTATTGTATTCTTTGATAATATCTTAGTGTTTAGTAAAAATGAGAAAGAACATTATGAACATTTGTCATTGGTTTTCAAATTGTTGAAAGATAATTAATTGTATGCTAATCCGGAAAAGAGTGAGTTCTTTAAAATAGAAATTGAATATTTAGGTCATATTGTGTCATCAGATGGTATTAAGGTTGACCCTAAGAAGATAGAAGCAATATTGAACTGGCCTATATGTTGAGTGTTGAAATGACTTGTTTTTTGGCTGATTTTTGTTGTTTTTGAGAGCTGAATGGTTGATTTTATGGGATGATTGGTTGATTTAGAAGTGGATTGAGAGTGTTTTGGATGATATTGATTGTGTTTTGGAAGTTCATGATGTTTGTTGGTGGTTCTGTGATGTTCTGATAGGTTCTAATTGGTTCTGTATACCTTCTGTTTTGTTCTGTTTTGGTCTGTTTTGTTCTGATTGTCTTCTGTAAGGAGGGATGAAGTATTGATTGATGAAGAATGAGATATTGTGAAAGTTTATTGAATGGTTTGTGAGAGTTTGGAATGATTTGAGAATGAGTTATGAAGTTTTGATGACCTTCTGTAACCTTCTATAGGTATTCTGTAGAGCTTCTGCTTCTGTTCTGTCTCTGTTCTGTTCTGTACTGTAGCTGTTCTGGTACTGTTCTGTAGACTGTTCTGTATGCTTCTGTAAGTGTTCTGTGGAATGTATGTGTGACTTTGGGGAAAGTTTTCTAGCCTTGGAAAGAGGTGAATACAAGTGCAAAAGAGCTGAAAGAAGTGGAAGAAGTAGCTGCTGAAGACTCAAGAGAATACTAGAGTAAAGTGACAATAGTGAGCGGTGAAGAGACACTGTAGTGGCTCTGGTGACTCTTCATATCAGACATACCTCTTGGGAGGGGTATCCACGACCTAAGAGTGATTATTGAGAGTAATTTTGGAGAGATTGTAGTGAGGATATGATGTATTATTGATGGAGTGTGAGAGAGAGAGTCAGAGATAGCCAATTTTACTCAAACAGAGTGATTGTATATGAGAGATTGAGAGAGAAGACTATGAAGATATTGAAGATGAATACTATGTGATGTATTTCCATTCAAATATGGTGTATTCCTTTGCTTTCTTTGTTCTATTGATGGATTTTGTGAAGATGTTGAAGAATATGGTTGATTCTATTAAAAACCGTGGGAGGTTTACATGATGCTGCATGAAGATTTGTTGTGCCTGGTGTTTTTTTCTTCATTGTGATCATATGAAACATGATAAACAAGCTTGTTGATGTTACAAGATAGATTTTCTTGCAAGAGAATTCCCTTTTCCTTGGTGTTCCTCTCGGGGCTCCATGTTTTTGGTGCGCAACCGGGGAATCTTGCCAACAACAAGCACCAAAAGAGGCTGAAAATGAAGGAAATGGCATTGTCAAGAATAGAAGAATTCAATGGATGTTTGTAAAGTTCCTTCTTTCACTGAAGAGTTGGAATTTCTCATAATCAAAGCCACTTTCCACAAGAAGTTCATCCCACAATGGCGGAAACACATCACCATCATGATGCATGCTCTATGTGGTGGACAGTTTCCTCTTCCTATTGAAGCAGCAGAAACTTGCATCTTGGTGGCAAACTGTTTGGGAACAAACTGAAGAGCAGAAACAGAGAGAATGAACATCCATGGAAGATTTGGCATTCATTGAGAAGTTTCCAGACAACATCAAGTGGGAGATTGTGAAGAAGCTTCAGGAGTCTTGGTCTGTAGAGGTTCACAAAGACAAGAAGGAAAAGAGTTGGAATTTGTTCGTGGACGCTCAACAGCAAGATACATGGGATGCTTGGTGTACTGATAATCTTCTGTTTGTTCAATTAGCAACCCACTGGAAGTTGGTAGACAGAGTGTTTTTCACAACATACACTATTGAAACCATCAGAAGCTGGCATTACTATGATGATGGTACCACCACAATGCTCAGACGTATGCATTTTGACACCTTCAGAACCGAATACCTTCCTCTGTGTAGTGGCATGAAAGCAGAATTTAGGGACGTTGAGAGGAAAGAAGTAGAAGAAATGTTGGCAAGAGAGTCCTCCAGAGACTGAGGCCTTCTGTTAACCCTCTGTGGAGCACTAACAACATAGTGGAGCCAACCCCCTGATGAATGACGCAATAAAAAGGCAAGCGTTAGAACGAGTCCAGAGGTACGTGAGAAGAGAGAAAGCAAAAATCAGAGCTGAGAGCGAGCTCGCAGCAGAAGCCGCCTTTGACGCCCTTGCGAAACTCTTTACAGAAGTCCCAATGGCACATCAAGCCCTTCCTCCTCCTGCTGGAGGTCCACTTCCAAGCCAGATCCGTCTTGGAAATATTGATGACAGACCAGCGAATGTAGTCCCATTGCCAGTTTTTAAGGGAGAGTACAATGAAGACCCCGATCTTCATGTAGCAGAGTTTATGGTAGCATGTGTGGCTAACAATGCCAGAACCCCTGAGCATTGGTTAGCAATATTCCCCGCCACTTTCAAGGGCGCGGCGTTTCAGTGGTATGAGAGACAAGCAGCAGGAACTTTTGGCACATGGGACGACCTGAAGTTGGCCTTCCTCACTAAATTCAGGCGTGAAGGTTTTGAAGAGCGGATGAGAGAGGAATTTATGAACCTAAGTCAGTCCTCTGGAGAAAGAGTGGAAGCCTATGTCTCACGAATGGAATCCATCCTGAAGAGATGGACTAACCATAATCTAGATGATGGCATTCAGAAGGGAGTGTTTCTCAGAGGATTACAACCAGAAGTCCGTAAGTTTGTGGAGCTGCAAAGACCAGCCACACTGCAAGCTGCAACAGAAGGTGCAAGACTGTACGATGAAGTGGAAGCTCGATTGGCGATGAATTCAGGAAGAGGAGTCCTACCTCCTCTGATGCCAGGAATGATGTACCCACCAAATGCAGTTCCAGGGACTGTTCCCTATCCCTACCAACAGATGCCCTCAGTATCACAGTACAGTGCACCAAATCCATAGTGGCCACAATCCATGCCTCAAATGGTGGTTCCACCACAACAACCATGGTCTCAACCAATTTCCTCAATGCCAAATCAGCAGCAACAGTGGAACCCTACCAACTGGAGTCAACAGCCAACAGTTCAAACAAGAGCACTGAATCAGAACCAGAACAGAGACCCCTCTGTACCAGCCCAACCCGTTTATGCAGTGATTACAGAGACTCCTCAAAACCCTCTTGCCAGTACGTCCAGAGGAGAAAGCTTGAAGGATTATTTATCCAACTCAGTTGCAAACATTAAGAAGGAGTTGATGGATGTGATTACCGAGCAACTACAGACGTTGAAAGTGAATACCGCTAGCATATCCAACGTTGTAGGAGCAGGAAGAGATGTGATGTGATCAAATACTTGGTGTGGTAAGTGTCATCAAGCAGGCCATTTAGCCACTGAATGTACACGAAAACCAACCATCCCTGGAGCCTTCTGTTCCTACTGTTTGCGGAAGAATCATACAGAGGACATTTGCTCTCTGAAAGAGATGCATGATAGGAGAAGGAAGAAAGAAGACGCAAGATTCAACCTGCTGGAATCCAAAATGACAACACAAGATATTGGACCCAAGCCTAGAGAGTTTGGTCCTAATTTTGGACCCAGAAGATTTCCTTCCCAAAGTTACAGAGGAAGACAGTCTGGCGGTGGTCAGAGATCAGAAGTGGAGTGTTACAGATGTAGAGAAAAGGGACACATCTCACCAAATTGTCCAAATCCCTGAAGGTCAGTGGATTACAAGCCCTTATGCAGTCGATGCAAAGGAGAAGGCCACACTGCAAAAGACTATCCAAGCCCAGCCCCAGTGAAAAACAGTGCTACTGATAGTCCGGTCAAGGCCCAAGAGCCTACCTCCAATTTGGTAGAATTGGAAGTTGCTGCCATCACGCGTGCAAAGCAGAAGGAACCACCTATCCAGAAAGAAAATAACCCTCCTGCCAGAACAGTGAAGTTCAATCTTCCACCAGAAGAACAGAATAGAACAAAGCCTAACAGTGCCGTACATAGCCCTACAGTGCCACAGAGAGTTACAGAGACAGTTACAGAGGCAGGACCAGAGGTCCAGGATACAGAAGAGGAGGAAGTGCCACAAGTGGCAGAAGAAGTTCCTGTAATTCCTCTGATGGAAGAAGAAGGGAAAATGAAAATGGGTGTTGCCCCATTCCCTAACCGATTAGAGAAGCCAGTGGATCCTATTAAGGAATATGATCTGGTTAGAGATCTAGATACCTTTAAACCAAATCTTACATTCCGTCAATTATTGATGTTGTCTCCCAGTTGCCGGAAAAGGTTCAAAAGTATACTGACAAAAAGACGTGGTTTAAGGATTGCTCCCTCAACAGTGACAAAGTCCAACAAGGCTCCAGAGCCTGTAAAAGAAGTGGACGTGGCTAATGCTTTTCTAGATCCGGGTACTCCAGAGACTGGTGTATGGATAGAAGGTTGCTTCATTACAAATGCACTGATTGATGGTGGTTCATCAGTGAACATTATGACGGATGTGACGATGAATGATCTAGGCCTACAAGGTGTGCAACCCACCCACTGGCTCATCAGACTGGAGGATCAGAGTAGAATCAAGCCTTTGGGCATTCTTCCATATGTGAAGACTACAGTGGCTGGAAAAGATTATTGGCTGACCTATCTGGTGGTGAAGCCAAACTCTTATGGTACATCCTATTCTCTGTTACTGGGCAGACCATGGCTTTTTGAAGCCAGAGCAAGGACGGATTGGTTTAAAGGAACTTTGACCTTGGGCAGAGGACCCAACAAAGTGGTGCTGAAACTGTATGGTTCTCAAAAAGGACATGGATCCACCTCCTTGGAATTATCTTCTGATTCCCCTAATGAGGTTGCGGATGGAACATCAGCAGACGAAGATGCTGTCAAACAGATCCTTCCCAAGAAAACAGTGGCACATTCCTTAACAGTGGATACTATAAGCCGACTTCCAAAAGATGCAAAGCCATTATCAATGGGTGAATACTTCCTGCCTGAACCAGAAATGACTTTGGAAATCACTTCTGACAGTGAGATAGAAGCATGGATGTACTGCTCTCCCTGTTACATGGTCACAGCAGAAGCAGAAGCAGAGACAGAGGCAGGAGAGGAAACAAAGAATCTGTTCTTCTGGTACAGAGCTCCTACAGAAGCAGAGACAGAAGCAGACACAGAGACAGAGACAGAGACAGAAGAGGATAAATATGATATGGACGAAGAAGGTGATGAAAGTGAAACGGAAGAATCTATCTCACCTGAAGAGGATACATTTGAGGAAGAAGTTCCAGAAGCATCAGAAGCCGATGAGCTCATGCTATGGGACAGCATGGTGATGGTACCATTTGGTCTGGCAAATGGATCTTCTCATATGCAAAACCTTTATAAGAAATGGATTAAGAAGAGCAAGCCGTCTTTTGAGAGTGGCTCCTACCGTCCTAACCCATCCTTGTCGAAGAAAGATGATGATGATACACCGTGCCAACCAGCACCAGTCCCACAAACCCAACAGGCATCAGAGGGTCCCTGTTATGTGACGTTCCTGGATGTGTCATCATCAGAAGATGAGTCTTCAAGCCAAGAGGTAATTAATTTTGAAACCAAACCCGAAACAGCTCTAATCCCATTCCAACGTCTTAAGGAGCAACCTAAGTCTCTACCAAAAGAAGAAGTTGGTTCTAGTGGGACATCAGAAGAGGACATCACTCCCTTGAAGGAGTCGGATCTGTACCCAGAAGCAGTCCGCAGGACCTTTATTCGTGAAGTAGAAGGTGAAAGGCAGTTAACCTTTGTGGATGCTGAAGGCACTGAACGCCACTTGAAGGTGGGTAGCAGTCTCCCAGAAGAGGAGTTGTCAACTTTGTACAACTTGTTGAAAGAGAATTTGGACGTGTTTGCATGGTCTTACAAAGACCTAAAGGGGATTGATCCCACAATATGTCAACATCATATTGACTTGGAGCCTGATGCCAAGCCAGTACGGCAACGACAGAGGCGAATGAACCCGAATTATTCCACATTGGTGAAAGCGGAGCTGCTGAAGCTTCTGGAAGCCGAGTTCATCTATCCAGTGGCAAATAGTGAATGGGTTTCACCCATCGTGGTTGTACCCAAGAAGAATGGCAAATTGCAAATATGTGTGGATTTTCGAAAGCTTAATTCCAAGACGAAGAATGATCACTTTCCTATCCCTTTCACAGACCAACTGTTGGACACAGTGGCAGGACATGAACTTTATTCCCTTCTGGATGGATTCAGTGGATACAATCAAGTCCAAATCGCAGAAGAAGACCAATCCAAAACAACCTTCACCACAGAATGGGGGACCTATGCTTACCGAGTGATGCCATTTGGGCTCTGCAATGCCCCTGCTACTTTCCAACGAGTCATGATGGCTGCATTTCAAAATCATCTGCACGACTTCATTGAGGTATATTTGGATGACTTCTGTGTCTATAGCTTGATCAGTGAACATTGGGAACACCTGGAACAATGCTTTGACCGATGCCGGGAGTATGGGATTTCCCTCAACCCCGACAAATGCATCTTTGGGGTCTCTTCTGGAGTTCTGTTGGGCCACATTGTCTCAGCACAAGGGATATCAACAGACCCTGCAAAGATTGAAAGGATCGCAGCTCTGGCAGCACCCACCAACCTCAAACAGTTGAGGGGATTCCTAGGCCATGTGGGTTACTACAGAAGGTTCATAGCCCATTTTGCAACAAAGGCAACTTCCTTGCACAAGCTTCTGAGGAAAGATGCAGAGTTTACTTGGACGGAAGAATGTGACAAAGCCTTCCACACTCTGAAGCAGTGTCTGATAGAGGCACCCATTCTGCAACCTCCTGATTGGACGAAAGAGTTCCATGTACACACTGATGAACAATTGCTGCACATCGTCGTGATTGGGACGATCGACTTACAGAGGCCCTCTGGGCGTACAGAACCTCCCATAAAGCAGCAACGGGACAGACACCTTTCCAGTTGGTGTATGGTACAGAAGCTGTTTTTCTTGTTGAATTGGAACTACCCTCTTTGAGAGTGGCGATCAAAGAGCGTTTGGGGGATGATGATTCACTGCAACGCCGTCTCCTGCATTTGGAATGTTTGGACGAAATTCGTTGGATGGCTCTACAATGCATGGAAGCCACGCAAGCTCGACGCAAGGCTTACCATGATAGTTTCATCAAGCACAAGGAGTTCAAAGAAGGTGATTTGGTCCTAGCCTATGATTCACGATTTGGCAAGTTTCCTGGCAAGCTCCAGCAGCGGTGGATGGGCCCCTATAAGGTACTTGCAGTCAACCCTAATGGTTCTGTTCAAGTGCAGACCGTTGATGCCTCTGATGATCCCTTTCTGATCAATGGATATCGCCTGAAGAAGTACTTCCCTCCTTGGGGATCTTGACAATTACGGTCACTTGATCTTTTCCCTCGTTGGCATGGCACTGTACTTCTTATGATGCTACTTTTGATAGCCGTTCTTCAATCACTTCTGATGAAGAGGGTGCAACCCTCTGTCCCCTCCAAACCCCCTTCCAGTCTTGATTTCTTATCCTCTATTTTCCACTAGCGACAGTGGCGAGGTTGGTCTTGAGACATGGTTTTTCTACCATTCACTTGCTCAACTGGAAGAGAGAAAAAAAAAGAGAGAACAACAAAACAAAACAAAATATATCGGTCATGGGAGAAAAGGACTAAGGTCCCTGTCATGCCGACCTCTTCTTCGAGAAAAGGTGGAAACACCCTCGGGAATAGGGGCAAATTTAATAAGAGAAAAAAAAAACAAAGAAGAAAAAAAAAAACAAAACAAATCTGTTATGAGAGAAAAGGAAGCAATTCCCTGTCATAGCAGGCCTCGTCCCAAGAAAAGGTGATAAACACCCTTGGGCGAGAAGCTGGCTGTGGAAAAGGTGGTAACACCCAGCAGTCCAGAAAGTGGATTCATTAATTGATATCCCCAGGATCCAATTCCGACGTTGCCTCCCTTGGTACGCTGTGTCCTGGGTCTCTTTGCAAAGCGACTAACTGTCCTCTAGCAGATGACATGTTCCTATCCAACACAATGTTCAATTTGATGGCTACCTCCTTGGGTACGCCTCTTCAACAATTGATGACGCGATCTTCATCGACAAACAATCGAGTGATGTGAGCTTTCATCCTAACCGGATGGGGATGTGAGTATGGGCTGCCCTCTTATAACTATCAACAGAGAGTGAGACAGAGGGTGGGGCGAGAGACCAGTCTTTTCCCTTCAAATCAAATGCGAGGTGAGACGTGTGAATGAAGTGTTGCACGCATGGGATGGGCCTCTCAAAGCACAAAGCACAATTTGTTTCTGTGCACTGCACCATAAGGCTCCCTTGCCTTCCTTCTTGCACCGTATGCCGGCACAGGGCGGGATGCACTGTTACACCATCAACTGCGCACAAGGCATACACCCTTTGCACAAGCGACTGTGAGGATTACATCAATGGGTTTCAGGAAAAGGCTGCCCTCCTGTATCTATCCACCGAGCGTGAGACAGAGGGTGGGTTGAGTGTGACTGGAGTTTCTTCAATCATTTACCGAGAGGAGAGATTGAGGGACGTTACGACACTTGGAGTCAGGTATGTTCCCGTTTCCCTGTGCACCCACGGGATGGGTCTTTACCGTCAACACAAGACACATCACCCTGTTCTGTACACTGCACTGTAAGGCTCCCTTGCCTTCCTCCTTGCACTTATGCCAGACGGGTTGGACGCACTAATGCACCATCAACCGTGCACCCTGGCATACTCTTTTTGCACCAATTCCCCTTTGATGATTCCTCAACCGGGTATGAGATATGGGTTTCAATCCTTTTCCCTCAAGTGATATTAGTCATGGGGCGAGTGACTGTTCTTTCATTCCAATTGAGTGACTGTGAGTTGAGTGCAATATCCTTCATCATCGACGAATTTCCTGCGATTCCTTCCATCAGCTACCTCCCTGGGTGCTGCGGCGTGGTCCCTGCCATGACGAACGTGTGCTGTGAAGATGCCTTGGTCCCTCCAGCGCCGACAACAACACTGGACATACCATCGACACTCAACCTTGATTCTGGACGAAACGGGCCAAGTTTTTCTAAACCTACACTTTGGTTTCTTCGTGCCGGTCATGTTTTAAGTGTGGGGACATTAGTGGATGGTCTATGGCGTGGTCCTAGGTCCCTGTTGCTCGGTTAACCGTATCCGTTAAGGTCTTAAGTGTGGGGACGCGTCCCTGCGCGTCTATATTGTATACCCCTCTGCATATGCCTTACCCTACTCATGCATGTATGCCATGACTTGCTTTTACCCTAATGGGATCCCTTTCCACCCACCTGGTTATGTTTCACCCACCCTTGGGGCTGTTCCCTTGCAGTTTTCCTTCATTCCTTGATTTTGAGGTCCTTCCATGTGAATGCACCCTACGTTTACCAAAGTCCTCATCCAATCTCATAGCCCTGTTCCCCCCATTGAACTGATCATTTTTCCTTTTTACCTACCCCTGTTCCGGTGCACGGTTTTTGAGTTATTAATTTTTGAAGCATTTTACGTAATTTAGACGATTTTCCATGTGAACGCACTTTTCTTGCTTCGGAACCGTGATCTGATGTCATAGCCCTGACTAGCGCTTTTTCCCTGACATTTTTCCTTTTTAATCCGCATCATTTTGATACATGGTTTGTCCGTTATTAATTTTCCGGGTTTTCACGACTTTTTCGTGTGTATTTTTTATATTTTTCCATGTGAACCTACCCTATTTGCATCGGAATTCCAATTTGATTTGACAGCCGTGTCCCCTGTGCCTTCCCCTACCTTTTTCCTTTTTCCTCCACCCTTTTTCGACTTCTGGATTTTTACTTATTAAATTTTAAATGAGTTTTCGGGAGTATTTTTGGAGTTTTTCACATGTGAACCCCTCTTACTTCCACCGAAACTGCGGTTTAACATGCCTTCCTGCGGATATTTTTCCTTCTTACTGCATGTCATTCCGACGAACGGTTTGTTCGATATTAATTTTCGATCCCATTTTCGGGTTTATTTTTTGGGTTTTTCCCATGTGAACGCGTCTTCTCTCAGTCGGGATTATGTTTTGACATGATAGGATTGTCGGGCACATCTTTTTGCCCAGTTTTCCTTTTTTCTGTACCTCATTCCGATGCACAGATCTTTCGATATTAATTTTTAAATTGCGTTTTTGGTTCGTTTTTTGTGTTTTTTGCACGTGACCGCCCTTTACCCCTCCCGGAACCCCCGTCCCGTATTTTCCTTGTTTCCCCCCTGTCGTCCTGCCCACTTTTCGTTTTTACGCTATTTCGTTTTGATGTCCGGATTGGGAGTTATTAATTTTTCTTTATTTTTACGTTTTTTCGCGCGCCCGTTTTGCGCGTGAATGCACATTTTTTCGATTTTACGCGTCTCCACGCGCCCCGGTCGTGTCCGCCTAACCCGTCCCGTCATCCCAGTGTCATTTCAATTCTGTCACGGCAAATTTTTTTTAACCCCGCCCCGCGCCCATGCGCGGGACGGGGATACGCCCCCTCTTGACCCTGCCCATCCTCCCCTTGCCCTTGTCCATGTCCATCCTCCCTTACCCCTGCCCGCCCACCCTGCCCATCCTCCCCTTGCCCATGTCCACCCTCCCCTATCTCCCTCTACCCTCCTTTCTCTCTCCCCGTCCCCCAACCGTCATCCTCTCCCTCTGCGTTCTTTCCCTCCCTCCATCTCTTCTCCTCCTTCTCCTCCATTTCCTTCACCCTCCCCTCCTCCTTCTCTGCTCCTCTCCCTCTCATCTTCCCCTCCTTTCCCCTCCTCCTCCATTTTTCCTCTCCCCGCCTCCTCCCACTTTCTTCTTCTTCTTTCTTCCCTCCCCTTCTTCCTCCTTTCCTCCTCCTCCTTCTCCTCCTCTTCTTCTTGGTCAACTCCTCCATCGTCATGATGAAGCCCAGGATGATGACGCGGACGGGGAAGCCATGGTCAGGGGAGAGGGGCTGGCCGTTCTGGCGGTAGGCCAGGAGCACGTCACAGCTCTCGTCGAGGGCCAGCGGGAGCGGGCCGCCCGAGCCGCCGTGAGCCGCCTTGGTGTCGCCCTGCCCTCTGCCGCCCGGTCCTGGTCCGCGCCGCCGCCGTGTGGAGCTCCCGCTGCCGCCTGACCAGAGCCGTCGTACCCGCCTGCCCGCTGCCGCTCCTACAGAAGCCGCCGCCGCCTCTGCAGCGCCGCCTGCGGCTTCGTGCAACGTCCACGCCGCCCTGCTCCGCCCGTCGCAGCGCCCGCCTTGCTCCAGTCTGCGGCGGTCGCCCTGCCTTCGTCGTCGCCCCTGCCCCGCCACTCCTGCTCCAGCCCGCCTGAGGCCACGTCAGCCGCCTTCCCGCCTGGTCCACGTCCCATCCCCATTCAAACCTACCCCCCTTCCCACCCACTACCACACCCCCCACTAGTCCCCCTTCCTACCCGACATCCCCCACCACCCACTACTACACCCTCCCCACTAACCCCCCTTCCCACCCATCATAACCCCACTCCCATTCCTAAAAACCGCCCCTCCATAAGCCCCCATCCCGCACACCCGCAGCTAACCCACACAAAACAACCCTACCCCCCTGTAAGTCCCCTATCCTACCTTGCCGCACCGCAGAACCGCAAAACCACCGTACCCCCTCCATAACCCCTATTCCCCCGCCGAAACCCCACCACCGAAACCCCCTCCATAAATCCCCGTCCCAGCCGCAGCCATCCAAACCACTGTTCTTCCTCGCGACGCCGACATACGCACACGTGGCTGTTCGTCCGAGTGTGATTGTGCGTGTTCGTACGCGAGTGCGGGATTTTGATCGTTGTTTGCTGACGCGCAGCTGCCACGCAGCCTGTTGCTGGGTATTTTTCCCTGATTTTTTTAAATTAACACACATGTAAATCCCTTTTCAATTTAAAATTTCAAAAAAAACAATAATACAACACACATAACCATTGAAAAATACAAAACAACTCCTAAACAACTCCTTTCAATTCTGAAAAAATCCAGAAAAATCTCGAAAACTTTCCTTTTATTTTTGCAATCCCTGGCCATATTTTTCTCAACCTGTAAATTTCAGCAAAACCTATTTTTGCCCATTTTAAACTTTTAAAATCTTTCAAACTACCCACAAATATGATAAAAAATCATTAAAACTACTAAAAAATTCCCAATTAATTTTTGAAAATTTTCTTTCACATCTAAATTCTTTCACACTACATCACACAAATCCATAACATTAAAAAAATAAAAAATAAAAAATAAACCCCTTTTTCATCCAATACCCCAACTAACCGTCTAGCGAAAAAATCCAGATATTTTTGGATAGCGGAGAAGCGCATTCTTTGCATTTTCATACACCCACTACCAGGTATTTCCCTTTTTATTTGTTTAAAAATAAAAAACAACATCCAACATACACACAAGCTACCCCAAAACCCACGGTTAATATTTAAAAACAAACAACCAGAAAAAAACACACAACCAAACAAACCAATATTTAACATAAATCAAACCTAACTACCCCCATGGCACGCGCATTCGCGCTCAACACACATACTTTTTAATTAAAATAAACCAGCCGTTCACTTAGCACGCGCTACATGCGCTAAAGAGGCACTTTAATTTTTAATTAAAACAAACCAGCCGTCACATGAGCACGCGCTGGCAAAAAAGCGCTCCACATCACCTTAATTTGTAATCAATGAATTGCATTTAGAGACCCAGTCGGGTATCGACGTCCGGGAATCGAATAACTGCACCGCTTAATTTAATAATTGGTAATTAAATTTATAATAAGGAACCGCCGTTTTCTTGCTAAGGTTTATCACCTAATAAAAATTCACCCATTTTTAATAATTGATTAAAATCAACCCTTCATTAAATTAATTTCCCCCTCACTGCACTTAATTCCCTTTTTAATGAAGCGTCTCGTGGGATGGGTTTGCGCAGTTTTTAGAGTTATTTTCATGGTCCAGTCTTGGTTCTATCACAGATGTCGTATTGATATGTGTCGGATATGGTATGGTTTTGGTTTCATGTCTTTGTTACGGTTACGGGTACGGTATGCTGTTTTTTTTTCTCTTTTATTGCCTGATACGGGGTTCCGGGTGTTTGTCTGATGCATCGCATGAAGCTTTCGGTCGCATTTGTCTCAAGGTCATGTCAAATTTTTTCTAGGATGTGGTTTGCTTGGGGTTAGTAGGTCGAGTCACGTTTTATTGGTAATTCTCTTATCCTTGGTTTTTGTCTGTTGCTTTGCAGGCATTCTCCTTGATTGTCTGTGTTTGTGGTGTGTGTGTAACCATCTGAATGGCGCCTTCTCATGCTCCTCCCCCTATCCAGTATGTCCCATTAGTTAGTAGGGATTACTCGTCCCTACTTACTTTTGAGCCCCTCACGAAGGCAGGACTTGCTGCTTTTGTGGCCACTCCTTTTCCATTACTTCCAGAGGATCCGTCCGTATGTGATGAGTTCCTGGCCTCTTACAGCAAGAAGACAGGCGTAGTCCAAGGAATGTCTATGACATTGATGTCTCGAGGCTTAGGGAAGGCTCTATCTTTACCCTCCAAAGGAGAACCTTTTGTGACCACTCGTCAGCTCTTCTCTAATGAAGAGATTCTCAAGCTGTTGCAGAAGTAGACAAGGGAAGTCCTTGATGTTAAGAAGGTGATAAACTCTTCAGGAGTTTCGTTTTCTATGATCACTGATCCCATATGGAAGACGATGTGTCAGTTCCTTCAGGACAGGTTCATGCCTGCCAAAACGCCATCCCACTATTTGTCCAAAGAGCTTTTCACAGCTTCCAGGATGGTGCTGAAAGGAGTTGCTATTGATTGGAGCACTTACCTCCTTACTAAAATGGATCAGCATTTTGTTAAAGTCACGAGGGGTAATGTTACCAATGTTACCTACGGATCATATTTGTCTGCCTTCTTGACCTATTCAGGTTTACAGAAGACTGTGCCTCCGCCTCCTCCATCAGATCCAGTACCTCCTCCTCCACCTTCAGAAGAGTCAGCCCCTATTGACATTGAGGATGATGATTCTCCGCCTCCCCTGGTCATACAGCGTAAACGCTTGAAGAGGGTAGCGGATAAAGCCCCTGCTGTACTTCCCTCAGTGCCTATCCCTGCTACTTCTGGCAGTGAACTCCCTGGGTATCTCACTTGCAATAACCTGTTCAGAGCACATCGAGAAGGATCCTTGGAGATCTCAGTTCCCTCCCTGAACAGTCTCGTCTCAGGAGATGCCATTCCTTTCCTCTACAAGGATATTCAAAGTTCCATTGAGTTGTCAGTGACCGCCTGTGTTCAACAGTTGTACGCATCTTTCTATGAGGAGCTCATGTAGTCCAAAGACCAGTTGCATAAGGCAACATCTGAGTTAGCTTCTGCTAAGGATACCCTAGCAGATCTATTTAAGCAAATGGAACAGCAAACCCAACTGGTTGCCACTCAAAGCGATGAGATTTCTTCATTGAAGACCCAGTTATTCGAGGCTCAGTCACAAGTTACTAGCCTTTCAGCAGAGAAGGAGAGGATGTCCAGAGAAGCGATGGAATTCCAAGTTATCTTAGATGACAAGCTTTTAGCTTTACAGATGGCTAATGACACAGTGGCCAACCAAGCCTCCCAAATCCAGCAGTTGCAAGATCAGCTTGCAAAGTCCCGCTCTGTTCCTCCAAGCCCTCCTGTTCCATTAATTCCTACTCTTTCACAGCAGGATTTGGCTGCCCTACAGAGACAGGCTACTTTGTGCCCTCTATTCCAAGATAAAGTGGAAAGATTGCAGTCCAGAATGGACTTGTTATGGTCTACCTTTGAACAGTTTCAGGACTTTGTCCTACCAGACCATTCTTTCTTTGTCCACTACCACTTACAGAAGTTGGTCTTCTATATGAAGCTTTCCACGATGGATTTACCTTTTCCAGAGGATGGCTGGAGTGGGGCTTGGTCTGCTGAGTTGTTGACAGAGGTAGTCAGAATGGTCTTTGAAGATTCTGTCACGCCAGACACCATGTTGATGTCATACATGTATCTACGAGGAGATTTGTTAATTCCAGATGAGGTAGATATGGCATGGTATGTGGGGGATGTGGTCTTACAGGCTATTCTATATGTCAATCATTTGGAGTTGCGCATAGCTGATATGTTCCAAAGTTATTCCTCCAAAGTGGCTGATTGTCATGATAATTCGTGGCATCCCATGATTGATTCGGTGGTCCTAAATCAAAGACAAAACACAGCTCCTACCTTTGTACAGAGTACTAACCAACTGAGGCTGGATCTCTTAACCTATCTTTCCAAACATAATCCATTTGATGCTACCTTCTTTGATGCCTATCATAGACGATCTCTCTTAGGACCTTCTGTTCCTACCCTCCTCTATTACCAACAATTGGCTCACCGCTATGCTATATATTTTTCCCTTTGTCAAACTAATTCCACAGTAATTTTACCACTTCTTTTCCAACCTTCAAATTTCCCTCAAATTCCTATTTTCACTTACTGTTCCTTTATTGAGGATAGGGTATTTTCCCCTTCTCCACCCTGTCCTTCACCCCTCATTAATGTACCCTCCACATTTCCTATTTATCAGTTAACACCGTTCCTTAGTGATTCCTTATAAATTTCTGCCAGTCCTTCTTTAACCTTTTCTTCCTTTTATGATTTTTCCTATCCTTCCCTACATCCACTTTCCCTTATTCCATTACCCTCTCCTAACACTTCCATATCTCAACCACCTCAGTTGGTTAGTGACTGTGACGGTTTTGATAATCGGATTTGCAGAAGAAGGGGATGGAGTTCAGATGATTGCCTTACAGGACCGCATATTAATTGGCCAGTAATTCCAGGGGAATGGACAGCTTCCAGTCAAGCTTATCAAAACTATGTTCATTTTGCCCAACAATATTCACAGTTTGCAGATCCCTTAGTGAGATTAACTGCTCACTTTGCTTGGTACCTGGCGTATATGCATAGGCACTCTCATACTGATTCAAAGCCTATTCCAAAGTTGTGCATGAATGTCAATGTTAGCATTGATTCCCAGCAGCTGGAGATACTGTATTTTCATGCCCTCTGTTTACCTAGCAGATACTTGGTCCTGTTGGAAAGGATGTGCTGTCTCCAATTTTTTTCAAAATCCTCCTAAAAACTTTGTAGATGAATCCTTATCTATGGATCGATTCCGACAACATCAATCTTTTAAGAGGGATCATCTTCATTGATACCTTTCCAATGTATGGTGGAAGCCTTTAATGCAAAACTCTCTTTTTGAAGGAGTCATTCAGATGGTTGTGTTGTGTATTAGTGTTTGTGTTGTGAGTTCATGTATGTCAAACGAACGTGGTGGTTTCCTATTGGATTTTGTGTACGAGCTATGTTTTGGAGATTTGTGGTGATGGGGTCGTGGTTGGAGAGTTGAAGCTGATGCAGATGACGAAGAAGAAAACTTTTATATCCTTTACAAATTTGTTGTGATTTTTAGTTTGATAAGAGGTGTTAATTTCAAAAGAGTTTTCCTTTCTTTGTATTTTTATATCAGAAACAGGTTATAAGTTGGGATCGTGGTGGATGGATTCTTTTTGAAAAGATATTGAAGATCAAAGTTGAGCTTTTCCCTGAACTTGTATTCCCTTTTTCCTGGGTCGCGAGGACGCTTCCTTATTAAGTGTGGGGATATGTTGAGTGTTGAAATGACTTGTTTTTTGGCTGATTTTTGTTGTTTTTGAGAGCTGAATGGTTGATTTTATGGAATGATTGGTTGATTTAGAAGTGGATTAAGAGTGTTTTGGATGATATTGATTGTGTTTTGGAAGTTCATGATGTTTGTTGGTGGTTCTGTGATGTTCTGATTGGTTCTGTATACCTTCTGTTTTGTTCTGTTTTGGTCTGTTTTGTTCTGATTGTCTTCTGTAAGGAGGGATGAAGTATTGATTGATGAAGAATGAGATATTGTGAAAGTTTATTGAATGGTTTGTGAGAGTTTGGAATGATTTGAGAATGAGTTATGAAGTTTTAATGACCTTCTGTAACCTTCTGTAGGTCTTCTGTAGAGCTTCTGCTTCTGTTCTGCTTCTGTTCTGTTCTGTTCTGTTCTGTACTGTAGCTGTTCTGGTACTGTTCTGTAGACTGTTCTGTATGCTTCTGTAAGTGTTCTGTGGAATGTATGTGTGACTTTGGGGAAAGTTTTCTAGCCTTGGAAAGAGGTGAATACAAGTGCAAAAGAGCTGAAAGAAGTGGAAGAAGTAGCTGCTGAAGACTCAAGAGAAGACTAGAGTAAAGTGACAGTAGTGAGCGGTGAAGAGACACTGTAGTGGCTCTGGTGACTCTTCATATCAGACATACCTCTTGGGAGGGGTATCCACGACCTAAGAGTGATTATTGAGAGTAATTTTGGAGAGATTGTAGTGAGGATATGATGTATTATTGATGGAGTGTGAGAGAGAGAGTCAGAGATAGCCAATTTTACTCAAACAGAGTGATTGTATATGAGAGATTGAGAGAGAAGACTATGAAGATATTGAAGATGAATACTATGTGATGTATTTCCATTCAAAGATGGTGTATTCCTTTGCTTTCTTTGTTCTATTGATGGATTTTGTGAAGATGTTGAAGAATATGGTTGATTCTATTAAAAACCGTGGGAGGTCTACATGATGCTGCATGAAGATTTGTTGTGCCTGGTGTTTTTTTCTTCATTGTGATCATATGAAACATGATAAACAATCTTGTTGATGTTACAAGATAGATTTTCTTGCAAGAGAATTCCCTTTTCCTTGGTGTTCCTCTCGGGGCTCCACTATACCTAAAAATATGCATGAGTTACGATCTTTTCTAGGTCTTGCTAGTTTTTACAGGAAATTTGTACGAAATTTTTCATTATTTGCTTTGCCTTTGACTAAACTTTTAAAGAAAGGTATTGTTTATCATTGGTCTGATAATCAACAGAATTCCTTTGATTTATTGAAAAATGCATTAACCCATACTCCTATATTACAACTGCCTGATTTTAATAGACCATTCTTTTTAGTAGTTGCTGATGCTAGTAGATCTGGAATAGGAGCCGTACTTATGCAAGATAATCATCCCATAGCCTATTCTAGTTGTAAACTGAAACCTTCCAAACTTAAATATTCCACATATGATAAAGATTTATTAGATGTGGTACAAGCTTTAAGACAATGGAAACATTACTTAATGGATTCTGAGTTTATGATTAAGACTGATCAACAAAGTATTAGACATTTACTTAGCCAACCTCAAATATCTGACCGACATATCAAATGGGTAGCTTTTATTCAGAGTTTTCATCCCCTTATTCAATATCAACCAGGTAAAGAAAATGTAGTGGCCGATGCATTAAGTAGAAGACCCACCATTCATAATATCTCTGTTATATCATTTGATTTTCTAACTCCTATGAAAGATACTTATCATCAGGACATTACTTTTCATGCTAATTGGAATAAATTAGTTGGAAATAATTGGATTCCTATTGATTCACTGTCTTATGATGATGGATTCATGTTTTATGAAAAGAGATTATGTGTTACAGTTCCATTTAGATCTTTTGTTTTGAATGAGATTCATTGTCCTCCATACCAAGGTCATAGAGGTATCATATCTACTTTACGTACATTAACTGAAGATTTTTATTGGCCACATATGGACACTGATGTATCTAACTTTGTTTCTGAATGTTTGATTTGTCAAAGAGTTAAGAGACATCATGGTAAATAGTATGGATTACTTATGCCTTTGTCTATTCCCTCAAGACCATGGGAACAGATTTCTATGGATTTTATTACTGGTTTACCTAATACTAAAGCTAACCATGACATGATTTGGACTGTAGTAGACAGGTTTAGTAAACAAGCATATTTCATTCCATGTAAGAAAACTTTAATAGCATCTCAGGTAGCACAATTGTTTTTGAAAATTATTTTCACTAATCATGGATTACCAAAAGTTATTATTTCTGATCGTGATTCTAGATTTTGTAACAACTTTTGGATTACTTTGTTTGCTAACCTAGGAACAAAAATTGATTTCTCATCTGCATTTCATCCTGAAACTAATGGACAAACAGAAGCCACTAACAATACTATTCTAGATCTTTTACGTGCTTACACTATTTCTAAACCACAGACATGGGAAACACATTTACATTTATTATAGTTTGCATATAACAATACACCACACACATCTACAAAGAAAGCACCGTTTGAAGTGATTTATGGTTATAGATTGTCTACACCTGTTGCATCTTTATGAAATAGAATTCAGAGTGCTGATGATATTGCTACTATGCACGCTACTATTTTTGATGAGGTTAAAGATATGATTGCTAAAGCCCAGCAATCATATACAAACAAGCCAATAAGAAAAGACAAGCAATGAATTTCAAAGTTGATGACTATGTTTGGTTGAGAATAGAAAAACGTAGATTACAAAGTGTAGATAAACACCCAGTTGTGAATTAGCACCTAGATTCTATGGACCATTTAAGATTATTCATAAAATCAATGACAATGCATTCAAGTTAGAATTACCACCTCACTAGAAAATTCACAACACATTTCACATTAGTTTATTACGACCCTTTAGAGGCCAATTACCTGTACACCCTGTTTATGAAAAGCCACCTTTGTTAGATGAAGAGACTGAAATACTTGAACCTGAAGCTATCATAGATACTGACTTTATGACCACTAGAACTGGCCGAAGATATTCTAGATATTTAATCAAATTTAAAAACCATCCTGTAAAAGAAGCCCAATGGATGCACGCTAGAGACTTAAATGCTTTCCCCACTTTGTTAGCTCCACATTGAGCTAATAGCAATTGAGGTCAATTGCTATCTCACCCCGGGGGTATGATGCCATGAGACATATTTCACGATGGATTCCGTACCATGGTGGATTTCGTGAGGTTTTACAGTGGATTCTGTAAACTTTGATGACCGGGGCTCATACACAAAGTGGATTCTTTGTGTGAGAAGTTGATGGGGACGCCTATCTTTTTCAGGCGTTTCATTAATTTAGTGTGTACATGGGTGATTCCATAGCGGGTGATTATGCAAAATACATATTAAATTAATAAACGTTTATGAGTTTAGAGTGCGCACTCATAATAAATTAAGGTTAGGATTGATTTCTAACCAGTTGATTTATTTATGTAGTTGAAGATTGCTAGGTATTCACTTTTGTCGATTTAATTGTATTATTTTACTAACGATTGTGAATGCTTCAGTTGATGTGTAGAGATAGCAGCAGTGGCGGAGGAAAGCATTGGAAGATAGCGTGTATTCGAGTTATCACTTATATTTTGATGGGCGCATACCTTAGGCATGGCGCCTATATTTTGTCGCGCCTATTTATTGAGGGGTTGGATATTTATTCATTATTTTGTATGCGCATGGGCGCACGATTATGATATTTGTATTTGGACATTGTATTGGGTACGCCTGACTCTTTGGACGCCCGCCCATTAGCTTTATTTCTATTTTGTGCTAAAGCAAACTCAAAAGCCAAAAGCGTGCTATTTTGGAATTTGGGCTATTATTTGAGCTTGAAGATGATTAATACATAAGAATACATGCTTTGTGGAGCGCTCACACAAGGCATGGGGGGAGATTGCACCCAATTGGTCTCTTGTTCATGTCGTGCATGCTTTTTACCTTGAGTTTTGTGCAAAAAGTAGAGTTCTTTTGTTCTTGGGGACCTTCCGGCATTCACTACACGAGCATACAGCATCCGATCTGCACACCAGGAGAAGTCGTCCATAGGATCTTCTAATATGGGTTCAGCATCCTCGAGGTGTTTTTGGGCGTCCTTGACCCACTCCTTGACCTTGGCTATAGCCTCGAGTTGCCGTTTGGGGTGCGGATATTCCCCTACCTTGGCACTCCCTAGCTCACCTGTCTTAGGAGCCGAGGTCTCTGCCTCTGCGTCTATGACCTTATTTCCTGTTACTAATGTAGTCGCTTCCTCGGTTTTAAGAGTTATCTTTGCATCAGCTCTCTTTTTCCGTCTCCTCCGACTTTTCTTCCCTATTGAGGTTGCGTCAAGGTTACTTGGCCCTGGCAAGGAGATGCCCACCTGCTTTGTTTGAGCTCGCGTCATGGCATGTAGCGGGATGGGCGTATCCTCACTACCAAAGGTTTCCACTCCGAAGAGCCCCAAAGGCACCGATGGCATGTTGGCAGAGCTGGTTGATGGCTTCCGCCTAGGACAGTCAGGAAACAGATGTGTGATTCCACACTCTGTGCATCGAAGATCCGCTTTGTCCTTGTTAGCTTGTTCTCGTTCTGGGCAGCGAGATGAAATGTGGCCTGGGTGGCCGCAAGTCCAGCATGTGACTGGATCCTGGCTGGGCCCTCCAAAGCCTCTGCCTCTTCCTCTTCCTAATGCCATCACTGACACTGGCCGATAGTCCATCAGGACTGGGTTTCCCTCCTCGTCATAGGATATGTATGGGTTGACATATGTCTCTTCCTCATTAGGCTCCTCCACAAAGCAAACAGGAGCATTGCTAGATGGGTGGGTTACAAAAGGCCCTGGTGGCCTGGGTATACCAGTTGGGTTCATCTCCATCCTAGGCATGGCAGGTCTTGAGTCAGTCGGTGCTGGAAGAGCTAATTGGGCTCCCCTCCCAAAGAAATTGGGTGGCCTATTACCTAAGTATGGAGGGTTGTACTACTGTACATACGGGAATCTCCTCGGCATTCTGCAATGCACTGCATCATGCCCGAATCTACCGCAATTTGAGCACAGCCGAGATCTAGGATCTTGGCACTCGACTGGGAGGTGATTGCCACCGCAGTATATACATTGTACATGCGATCTCACTGGCTTTCTCATGAGCTCTTGCAACCGTGCAATCTCCATTCTCATCTCTGCCATCCCTTGGTCGTGGTCTACGCTCTTTTCCTGATCCTGCACACTAGCAGTTGCTTTTTCCCCCGAAGTGGTTGATCTCTCAAGGTCCCTCTGGCTTGCACTTTCTCGGTTGGTAGTCCTCATGCTGTGTTCCCTGACTTGATCATCTTTGCATATTGCCTCCTCGAAAACTCTGGCTAGCACGTCTCGTTGCAAGGTGGAGTTACTGGCCAACGCCTTGTAGAGCTTCTCGCTCCGAATCCCATTCATGAACACTATAGACACTGCTCTCTCGGTAGTACGCTCATTGGCAGGGATTCTCTTGTAGAGGCTATGCACCTGAGTGACGTAATCCCTAACATCCTCCTTCCTTTGATTGATGTTCATCAACCTAACGATGAGGTTATCCGAATACCCAGCCTCCGAAAACCTCTTGATGAATAGGCCCTTAAGACGAGCAAAGTTCGTACGTTCTGCGTCATCAGACTAGAATACCAGGTTCTCCCCTCATCGCCTAAACACAGACCGAAAGCTTGAGCTCGTTGTGCAAGGTCGGTAAGACCATTTGCCTCACACACTTGCACGAACTACTCCATGAAGCTGTACGGGTCACTGCTAGGTTCGTATCTAGCTAGTTGTTTTGCTACTATGGGAATTCTAGCATGCCCCTTAGCCCCTTGTGTGACTCCCAATCCCGATAGTAGCCCTCTGTTCCACGGACGTATTGTCCATGAGTCGCTTTGCTACGAGTTCACTCAATGTCATGTCAACCTCTACTGCCCATTTCCTCTCTACATTCGGTCCGGATTTGGCCATTCCAGCTAGGTCTAGCACTCGTCTAGCCTCGTACATATCTACGTCTTGCTGCAACCTTCTAGCCCTTTGGTCATGGTTGTAGGCAATTATGCCTTCCAACGCTCTCTTGATAGCTCTTCTCTCTTCTTCCAGGTTAGCTACCACTTCCTCTACGGGTCTTCCCTGGATCATGGTCCTAGTGATTAGATCGTAGTTGTGGACCAGTTCCTGGACTGAGGTTGGGAATTCTCCTAAGTCTAATTGGTCCTCTCCTCGTTTGCCTCTTGATTCCGCCATTGTCTCTGCTTCCAACTCCACGAGGTTGTCGATAAATCCAAGTAGCTCCGGCAGCATCCAATCCTCTATCTTGTTGCTTTCCGTGTCTTCGTGTCTTCGTGTCTTCTCCAGGTCCTACTAGTAGGGCACTCAGGCACCTGTCTAAATCTTGGGGTCTTCTCCTACTAGTGGGTTCCTTAAGCATTTTATCTGAGTGAGTTTCTTTGATTATTGAACACAAGCCTCAATTTGTGGTTACTCAGTGATTGTGTTGTTTCTCGTGCACTTGTGCCTAATCAGGCTTTCAGCTTTCTTACGTCTACTTCAAGTGCGGAAATTCAATGTGAATGCCGCAAGCAATTCCCCGGCGTCTTACTCACTCTTGCTCATTTTGAGCCTGATAGGCTTGTAGGTCCATTTTCTGGCCGTTTAGTCAGGGTTTAGGGTTTCCTTGTACGTTGCCTTGTTCGCTTTCGGTTGATCAGGTTTACTGTTCAGCGGCTCGCATCCGAGTCCTTGGGTCCCTCAACTGTCTACTACTAACCGCTAAGCGGCCGTGTACTACAATTTCTCTTATCACGTGTGCCAGAATCAAGATCCGCGCGCCGAAGGGTTTCGACGTTTCGCTAATGCGTATTTGCCGGGTTGGGTCAAATTTCTGACAGATTTGACAACGAGTTGCACTCGGACCAATTGGTCCGAATTGCAGGGTCCGAGTGGGTCACTCGGACAGGCCAAATGGCAGGTTCAGACAGGATAATTCAGATGGGCCAAACGGCGCTTGGCCGAGGGCCGAATCCCGGGTGTAGCCGAGTTCCAAATTTGGGACTCGGACGGGCGGAATGGCAGATGTGCCATGTGGCAAAAAAAACCTTGACTTCGACGGCCGAGTGGGTTGACTCGGACCGTTGCCTCGGATGGCGATCGGAGGGCCGACTAGGGTTTCGGGCCGAGTGGCCAAATGATAAGGGGCCAAGGGCCGATTCTGGGACTCGGCCCAGAAGCGACCGCTCGGACAGGCCAAGCGCAGCGCGACGGAAACAGCACGATGTCGATTTCGATCAATTCTTGGGATTTACACAATTATACCAAGCACAACCCTCCAAATCCTATCTAGGGGGATAGAGGAAGGGATTCATATACCTGAATGAGTCGGCGAGTGCATCGGTGATGCGATCGAATCACACGGGCTGGGGCTCTCTAGCTCTCTCTCTCTCTCTCTCTCTCTCTCTCTCTGAAATGGCACAAATGAGCTCTCTTTTGGCCTCCTGGCTCTTATATGCCTTCCCAAATGTGGCGTTGACGCCCCAATCACTCTCTTGTCGATCTTAGGCTTCATTAGCAAGCATTTCACGCATTTTGCACGATTTTTTCCCTGTTTTTTCCTGTTTTGAAACATTGAAATAGATCCTCCATGCTTTGCAATCATCAAAAAACCAAAATATCCCAAAATACTTACTTGTTTTGAAGATTAAAAGCACCCAACTTCCTACCTATCTCAAGCTCCGTTTCGGGGATGAATACCCTACTTCGATGCTCGATATGAGGCGCGCAAGTGCTCAAGCTTGAATCCGTTGGTCCCGGCACAACGGAACCAAAATGTGGGAGCTTTCGCTCAACTGCCAAGACCCATAGACTACTTATTGTTTCAAGCATTTCAAGCGAGCTCTAATGGCTATCTCTCACCTAGCCGACGTGCCGTCGATCCTACGAATGTAGTGAGCTTACCTTGATGCTCGATCGAGTACCCTCCTCTCTCTTGCACTCCAATAGCTCCACAATTCTTGATGCTAGCTCAAGCATCCTCAAGCCTCCTCCATCTCCAAGCTCCATCCTCCATAGCCGCGCGCGCAAGAGAAGAGAAGAGAAGAGAAGAGAAGAGCAGAAGAGTAGAGGAGATGGTGAAGAGCTTCACCCTCTCGATCCCTCACTCTCACACACACTCACTCCCTCACACTCTCACACTCCCTCTCTCAAGAGCACACACAAGCAAGAAGGAGAGAAGAAGAGAGGAAGAAGAAGACTCTTTTTGCCACACACCAAAGAATGAGCTTCTCATTCACTTTTCAACTTTATATACAAAACCCTAAATCCCTTTTGGGTGATCATCCCCTTTTCCCTCTTTTACATGGCCAATCCCTTTTGGGCGGTCATCCCCTTTTCCCTCTTTTACATGGCCGGCCATAGCCTAGGCCCTTTTTCCCATTTCCCACCATTCTAATTTATCCTATCCCCAACTAATGCATACACTTTGCACAGAAGCGAGCCTGGCACTCTTTTACACAGATTCGGGGGCGCTTTCACATTTTAATGGTGCGCCTTTTTTCTCTTTCGTTGCCTTGGTCTGACACCAAAGCTTTCAGAGGGTCGTGCTTGAACATTTGAATTTTCTAGGGATTGGTTGCCGGTCAAGGCACCTTTTTCTGCTTTTATCCTGTGTCTTTTTTGCTATTTCCCTTTTTTCCATTTTCCGCTCCTTTGTGCTGCAAAAACATGGTAACACTCACAGGTGGTTGCTAATTAGCATACATGACAACAAACAAATCACTGCTAATTAGCATACAAGAGAGACAATAGATCACCTCTAAGTAACAAACAAGGATAGCATGCAAGCAACTGCTAATTAGCATATAGGTCACTACTAATTAGCATACAAGATAGCACACAAGTTACTAATATTTAGCATACACCTCTTTATCCATGGCATGGTGTCAAAATGATTGCATGATATTAAAATATATAATCAAAGTACTATATTTGAATTTTGATTATGCTTTTTAGTTGGACAAAAAGTTTCTCTAGATCACATCATATAGTGAATCTCCCACGGGTTTATCACAACAAATCTTCAATATATTCTTTATAGAAACCATCCAACAACCAAAAGAATACAAAGGAATTATCAAAATTGAATGGAATTCATCACATAGTATTCATTTTTCATCATCTTCATAGTCTTTATAGTCTTTTTCTCAATCTTTCTCATAGTCTCACTCATAGATACATTGTTTTTCATAGAAAGTTGGCTATCTCTCATACACACTCTCTCTCACATATGCTCTCTCTCAATAATACATTGGAATAGTCAAGAATAACACTTACTAATCCTCTCTTGGTTTTGGATATCCCTCCCAAAAGGTATTGAAAGGTCACAAAAGACACTACAATGACCTTTGAAAACTCACTATTGTCTCTGCCGCGCCAGTGTAATCTTCAATTCAAGTCTTCATTAGCTACTTCTTCTGCTTCTTCAAGCTTCAAAGAGCTTTCATTCATCTCTTTCCAAGATTACAAAACATTCCCAAGATAAACATTCATCCAACAAAACACTCACAAAAGCATATAGAATAAAACAAGACAAAACACAAGATTCACAGAAGCTCTACAAAACACTTCAAAGAATGTCAACAAAAGGCATAAAAACAATATAGCTCAAACCATTAAAAACTATCCAATACACTCTCAATCATTCCTTAAACCATTCAATTACAATCATAACCTCTCAAACAAAAAGAAAACATATCAAAACAGAAGCAAATCAAACCATCCCAAAAAATTTCCAACACTTTGAAAATCAATCAATAAACCCTCAAAATTGACTATTTAGCTCGTAAAAACAACAAAAACTAGCTCAAAAATTCAATTCAACCCTCAACATTCAAGCAACTTGATTTGCTTCAAGAGGGACTTCTTTTCCTGAATCTTTGCATCCATGTTGATTTGAAGGTGCCTAATAATCATTCCAAATAGTAATTGAAGTATTGACTACCATAGCCTTCTATGATTGCCCTCTTAAAATTTTCTAATTGGTCATTGAAGTCTTTGAGATCGCCATCATTCCATATAGTTTTTTCACAAAATAAAATATTTTTTCTACATGATCTTTAAATACATTATGCAAAGATTTCCATTTTTTGTACTTAATAATGGAGCTATGTTTTTCAATGTTTATCTTACCAAGTTTTCCATGGAAGCTTAAAAAGCTTCTATTTACCCCACTAATAGATATAGATGGTTTTTAAGGGACTCAATTTCCATCCTCAAAGTTTTGACGATCTAGTTTAATTAGAACATTTCCTCCATGCAAACCAATTGAAGATATATCCTACTAAATCTTAGTTTTAACATGGTTTTTATTTGACAAGGGTTTATGATTCTAAGCAAACTCTATATAAAGATGAAGTAGCTTTTTAATTATTCTACAAAGGGCATGAAGTGTGCATATATGAGCATTGGATAATGGGATATCTACAAAGGGCATGAAGTAGGATTTTAATAATTCTACAAAGGGCATGAAGTGTGCATATATGAGCATTGGACAATGGGATATCTAGAACTAATTTGAATTTTAGTTCTTTGATGAGTCTAGTGGGGTATTTGTTCCAATTTCTTGAGTTTGACTCTTATTGGAGAGGCAAGGATATCTAGAAGTGATTTCTTATTAAATATTATGCATGCTTTTGAGTGTCTTCAAATCCTCAACCATATATCTAGAAGTGATTTCTTATTGGAGACACAAAATAGAGGCAATGATATCTAGAAGTGATTTCTTATGAAATATTATGCATGCATTTGAGTGTCTTCAAATCCTCAGCCATATATCATTCTACTTTGTAGTTTCCAAATCCCTCGACAATGAGCTCTTCTCCTGCTTGTTGAGTCTTGATCACATCCTCTATTGAAGTGTGGTGGAAAACCTAATGTAATATGCCAAAATCACCCGTATCTACTTCAAAGGCTCCCAACCACTAGATACTTTGTTAAAATTGAACATTAAAGGATAAAAAATCACTACATGGGCTTGATGAAAGTACTCTATCTACTAGAGTGATAGAAGCTCTTTCTAATTTTCTAAACATTAATATCTCAATTTCATCTCACTTGGTTTCAAACTTTGCTACTTCTTATTTCTCTTATGTGGAGAAAGTATAGAACTTGATCATCAAACATGGCAAAGTAGAAGAGTCGAGAAAGTGTTATTGAATTTCTTTTTGTTGGGGGTAAAGGCACCTCCGCCGTGCCGCCCCGTGTATTACTACACTGACAATATCCGCCACTGCACACTGCAGGTGGCGGGCACCCATCACGTCACTTTATTCTTTATTCTTTTAGTGACAGTTTGAATAAAGGAAGGCCCGGTCACACATTGTGACTGTTGGAGTTCCCATTTCTTGTCTCTCTCTTTTCTTGCTCTTGCTCTCCTGCCATAGCTCGCGTGCAAGCTTCGATCCTTCTCACCTTTCAACTGGTATCAGAGCTTGGCATTCTCTTGCTCGAGCTCGACTCGGTGCTTCCCAACCTTCGCATTGACTCGCTTCACGCATTGGATCTCCATCCCGGCAGCCATATCCGATCTCCCCGAGCTCCCGTCACTCCCCGGCTTCTCGAGCACCTTCCCAGCCTATTGAGGCACCTTCAAGGCATTGATACTGAGGTATTTGATCATTCTTTCAGGGTTTTATTTCAGTCCATAGGTTGCAAACAGCAAGGGCAGCCATGGCTTCGAACCCTTGAAGCTTATTCCCCTCATATTGTGCCTTACACCTATCAAGGCTCAAAGAGGCTTGTCATAGGCCTTTGATAGGCCCTTCTTGAGCCCCCCATTACCCCCTTTTCAGCCCATGTGGAGCAGCAGCAAGTTCAGCACCAACAGGGCAGATTGCATCATTTTTTTCCAGGCTGTGAGCACTCATCTACTTCAGCTCCACACTTGGCCATTGCTTCTTGCTCTCTACCTTGATCAAGAGGGCTATAGACTTCATGTTTGATGTCATTCAAGCTCTGGGCATTGCTCTTGATCATTCAGGGCTGATTTCTTCAGATTTGGGACTGTCATAAACTGTCATAACAGGCTGAAAACAGGGCAGCACCATTGGCATTAGCATTTGTTGCTTATACTCCATTCCGGTTGTGCTATTTGATGCCCGTATGCGGTCTACATGATGCCTAGTGCCTTGGGAATGTATGCACATGATTATGCCATGATTTTGGCTTGAAATATTGGCTGATTTGGGACTGTTATTTACTATTATACAGTGCTGGAAACAGGGCAGCCACACTTGGCATTGGCATTTGATGCTTATCCTCTACTCCGGTTACCTTATTTGATGCCAGTATGCGGTCTACTTCCTACCCGGATGTATTGGGGATGTATGCATTTGGTTTGACCATGATTTTGGCTTGAATTCGGGGCTGAAATCTACTGTTTAGAATAGTAAATACATGCTGGAATAACAGTGGGCTGAAGGTACTTTACATGCTTTGGCACTTACCTACCGATACCGGATGTATGCTTTGAGCTTTGGCATGATGTCTCTGACATTTGGGGACGACTTGGAGCATATGTATGAGATTATGGGATGCTTTTGAGCTTCGCATTAGCTCCGTCTTCACTGGCATTTGGACCGACTTGGCATGCTCGTGGATCGCCTATGCCTCATGTCTCTGCTTGACAGTTAGGCTTTTGCATTACATGCTTTGGTTCGTGACATATGCTATTTGGTTCGTGTATGCCATACCAACATTTGGAGCTTGGATTTAGATGTATTTGAGCATTCCCGGCTTACTTGATCACTGATCTTGGTTGCTATTTGGATGTCATTGAGTTGACCGAGAGCTTATTTGGACTTATGTATTGCTTCATGGTTAATACGACCGGTGCTTCATGTATGTCATGCTCTCTTGGATGTGCTTGATGCATTGATAGGGTCACTTATCACTGGTGCTTTCTCTTGGGTTGTTTGAGCTTCTGAGCTCGCTTTGTATGCCTTTTGTGCCAGTGGGAGCATTTTACATGCTTGCTTGACCTTTGATAGTTGCATGCTATTGGAGCACTTACATGTATTTGGAGCAGTTTATGTCTTGAGCAGCTACATACGCATTGAGACTTTGGGATCATACTCCGATCTTTATGGATATGCATTGATGTACTCTTGATTCACAGGATGCTTATGAGCTGAGTCTCATATTTGGATCTTTCTCTTTGAACAGACACCTATTTGTGTCAGGTTTTCGCAGTTACAGGAACACTTTGCCTAGAGTGTATGGGGGTGTGCCTTTCACTGGCAGATGTTATTTTGACATGCTTCGGTGTTGAGCTCATGTTCTTTTCACTGTCATTGGCCTTGCTTATGTCCGTTTCATGCCAGCTTTGGACCTAGCATTGTTTACTTGACATTGGATCCTATTTTGGGACAGTTTGCTCTCTAGACTGCATACCTGCAATTTATTACAACAAGCAGTTATTGGTGGACTGAGGTGTACTTTTCATGCTGAAATATCCTGATTTGGTGTACCGCACCTAGTACTAAGTGGGCAGCAACTTTTGGCACACTTTGCTCGCCCTTTGGACCCTGTTTTGGTCATTTTTGGGCAATTTCAGTAGTAAAACAGCAAGCAGTTTTGGACTGTTTGGGCATTTCCAGCGTGCATAATGGCGTCATCTTCGCATGATAGTGCCATCTTTAACATTACAAAGTTGGATGGTACCAACTACTCTTATTGAAAGAGTGAAATTTGGCAGGTCTTGGTGCAGAAATCTCAGATTAAGCCACTTCGGTTGAGTGGGGAGCAGCCTGAAACTATGGGCAATGACGACTGGCTTGAACTTGATGAGCTATGCAAGTCCACGATTGTATTGTCTCTCACTGAACAGGTACATTATAATTTATTTGAGGAAGCACAGAGTGCATGGGATCTATGGAATAAGATCAAGAATCTTTATGATAAGAAAAGTCCGGCGAGTCAGATGTACTGGTTGAAGCAGCTTATGGATCTACGCATGAAGGATAATGCGACTATGTCTGCTCACTTGAGCCAGTTCCATGCTATACTGAAGAACCTGACTTCGCAGGATATCACCTTTGGAGAGGAAGTAACTCCTCTTTTCTTGCTTGGGACTCTGAATGAATCATGGGATGTTTTCTGTACTGCTCTTTGTGCCCCTAGTGCTACTCTAAAATTGGCAGATGTTGAGAGTGCTCTTCTTCAGGAAGAGGTGAATTGTAAAAACTTGGATGCCTCTCGTGGTAGTCATGCTTTGACAGTTAGAGGCAGGAATGACAGGAATGATCGTGGTAATAACCGTGGTCGTGACTCGCAGAAGGGTCGGTCTAAATCTTGTGGCAAGTCGCGTAGTAAGTCGCATGGGCGTAATGCAAATGTCACTTGTCATCATTGTGGGAAAAAGGGCCATATTAGACCACAGTGTCATGAGTTGCGCAATGAGAAGCGCAAGGATAAGGGGAAAGATAAAGTGCAGGAGAAGTCCTCTGATCGCAGCATAGTACCTGCGAAGTCCAGCGTCAAGATTGAGGAAATTAATGTCACGTAGACTGAGGAGTCCGATGGTGGTGATGAGTTTATACTTGCAGCTAGTTCTTCTGATGCTTCACACTTGACTGAGACATCTAGTATGTATGCACAGTGCTGGTTATTGGATTCCGGAGCATCCTTCCATGTGACGCCTTACCGTGAGTGGTTCCACTCTTACCGCACTATATCTGGTTCAGTCAGACGTGGAGACGACAGGTCTCTTGACATTGTGGGCATGGGTGATATCCAATTGCAGTTTTCCACTGGTAGTTCATTTTTGCTTAGGGATGTACGTCATGTACCTGCGCTTACGCGCAGTCTTATGTCTGCAGGACAGCTGGATGATGAAGGATTTCATGTATGTTTTGGGGATTCTGCCTGGAAGATTACTCATGGCAGACTTCTGCTTGCTAGAGGCGCCAAGTCTGGCAGCCTCTATCCTCTTGTTGTATCTGGGTCCTCAGTTGACCATGTTTTGGCAATGGGTTCTATCCCACATGTATCACTTTGGCATGCTCGTTTAGGGCACATGTCTTTGAAGGGAATGAAAATGTTATCTAGTTTGCAGTATCTTCCGCCTTTGGATTATGCATGTTTTGACTCGTGTGATCATTGTCTTTATGGTAAGCAGAATAGGTCTACGCATAAGAAATCGGGTAGGCCACACATGAGTGAGCCCTTGGCATTGGTGCATTCCGATGTTTGTGGGCCTATGCCTTGCATGTCTATGGGTGGCGCGAAGTACTTCGTTACCTTCATTGATGATTTTTCTAGGAAAGTGTGGGCTTATCCCATAAAGCAGAAGTCCGATGTCTTGGCAGTTTTTCAGAGATGGCTTGCTCTTATTGAGAACCAGATTGGGTATAGGTTGAAATGCCTTAGGACAGATAATGGGGGAGAATATGTCTCGCATGCTTTTGAGCAGTTTTGTGATGACAGGGGTATTAAGCGTCAGTTGACCGCCCCTTACACCCCACCCCAAAATGGTTTGGCTGAGCGCATGAACAGGACTATTCAGGAGCGTGTGCGCTCTATGCTTAGCCATGCAGGCCTACCCCAGAGTTTTTGGGCTGAGGTAGTTAGTATGGCAGTGCATGTCATAAACCGATCGCCTTCCAGTGGATTGGATTTCCAGGTTGCAGAGGAAGTTTGGGCTGGTAAGCCACCCTCTTATGGGCATCTCCGTGTCTTTGGATGTGAGGCATTCTGCCATGTTCCCAAGGACAAGAGGAGCAAATTGGATCCAAAGAGCATTAAATGCATATTCCTTGGCTATGGTGAGTTAGGAGAGATGGGCTATCGCCTATGGGATCCGCAGGCGCGGAAAATAGTACGCAGCCATGATGTCGTCTTCCATGAAGACAAGATGCACAGGTAGCCTGAGAAGGTGGTTGAGATCCGCAGAGTGATCTTTCAGGAGGAGCCTAGAGCTCCAGCACAGCCAATAGTACAGCCTGCAGTAGTTCCTCCACAGGGCCAGGGTGTTGGATAGGCAGTTAGACAGGCAGCAGAGCCTGCGGTGAGACGGTCTACTAGAGACAGACGTCCACCTGACAGATTTTAGCCCTCTATGCATTATGTTTTGGTTACAGATGCAGGAGAGCCTTTCACTTATGATGAGGCTATGCGCAGGGGTGATAGTCACTCCTGGGAGAGGGCTATGCAGTTTGAGATAGACTCCCTGCATAAGAATGAGACTTGGGATTTGGTTGCCTTGCCTAAGGGCAAGAAGGCTTTGCCATGCAAGTGGGTGTACAAGCTGAAAAGTACCCCTGGACACCCCAAGCCGGCATACAAGGCTAGATTGGTAGCAAAGGGTTTTAAGCAGGAACATGGTGTGGACTTTGATGAGGTCTTCTCTCCTGTGGTTAAGATGACCACCCTGCGCTTAGTCTTGCCTTTGGTTGCACAGCTTGACTTAGATCTATATCAGATGGATGTGTAGACGGCTTTTCTACATGGGGACTTGCATGATGAGATCTATATGGATCAGCCTAAGGGCTTTGCAGAACCTGGCAGGGAGCACCTAGTGTGCAAGTTGAAGAAGAGCCCGGTCACACATTGTGACTGTTGGAGTTCCCATTTCTTGTCTCTCTCTTTTCTTGCTCTTGCTCTCCCACCATAGCTCGCGTGCAAGCTTCGATCCTTCTCACCTTTCACTTTTTTCTTGCCCTTGAATCTACCTCTAATATGAAAAGGAAGGCCCGGTCACACATTGTGGCTGTTGGAGTTCCCATTTCTTGTCTCTCTCTTTTCTTGCTCTTGCTCTCCCGCCATAGCTCGCGTGCAAGCTTCGATCCTTCTCACCTTTCACTTTTTTCTTGCCCTTGAATCTACCTCTAATATGAAAAGGCTCACCCAAAATCTCCATCACTTTTCTTGTGCATATATGAGCATTGGACAATGGGATATCTACAAAGGGCATGAAGTAGGATTTTAATTATTCTACAAAGGGCATGAAGTGTGCATATATGAGCATTGGACAATGGGATATCTAGAACTAATTTGAATTTTAGTTCTTTGATGAATCTAGTGGGGTATTTGTTCCAATTTCTTGAGTTTGACTCTTATTGGAGAGGCAAGGATATCTAGAAGTGATTTCTTATTAAATATTATGCATGCTTTTGAGTGTCTTCAAATCCTCAGCCATATATCTAGAAGTGATTTCTTATTGGAGACACAAAATAGAGGCAATGATATCTAGAAGTGATTTCTTATGAAATATTATGCATGCATTTGAGTGTCTTCAAATCCTCAGCCATATATCATTCTACTTTGTAGTTTCCAAATCCCTCGACAATGAGCTCTTCTCCTGCTTGTTGAGTCTTGATCACATCCTCTATTGAAGTGCGGTGGAAAACCTAATGTAATATGCCAAAATCAACCGTATCTACTTCAAAGGCTCCCAACCACTAGATACTTTGTTAAAATTGAACATTAAAGGATAAAAAATCACTACATGGGCTTGATGAAAGTACTCTATCTACTAGAGTGATAGAAGCTCTTTCTAATTTTCTAAACATTAATATCTCAATTTCATCTCACTTGGTTTCAAACTTTGCTACTTCTTATTTCTCTTATGTGGAGAAATTATAGAACTTGATCATCAAACATGGCAAAGTAGAAGAGTCGAGAAAGTGTTATTGAATTTCTTTTTTCTTGCCCTTGAATCTACCTCTAATATGAAAAGGCTCACCCAAAATCTCCATCACTTTTCTACTAATTCTTTATCACATAATCTTCACCAAAGATGTTTTGTGATTTGATACGTTTCTCAAAGGAATGGATCTTCTATTCACAATTATTTAGTTTCTACAACAATTCATCCCAATGTTTTGTTAATAGTTGATTAGCCAATCTTAGAACATCTCTCTCTATAGAGCATGAGATTGTGGTGACTTCAATTTGCCATGCCATGTTGTATGGGACTTTTAATGTTGTATTTTTTGCATATCTTGTTAAGATTGTGATATCATTAGCACCTTCATGACTCTTAAAAAAGTGTGTCATTATCCCTCTCTTGAAAAAACTTCAAAGATAATTATTAATAAATTACATTCATGATACAAAATGGACCCATCTCAAACATGTTATTTTCTTATGTACTAATTGTATTAAGTTAAAAGGGGGTATTTACAACATGATTTTGGTAGATCCTTGTGCTACTTGCATGTCTATATAACATACTCTAGAGTCCTCTTGTGTTGTTTTTATGGTACTTGAACATATTGGAATACCATTTTGAGCTTTTGTTTGTCTTCTTATCTAAGGCTATGCTTGGAGAAAGCAATATTTATGGACCTTTTGAAGTTTGAAAGCTAGTTCTGCCTTTCCAGGAAGAATATATCTATCTTAGACTTGCAGTTCTTATGGATCATTTGAACCTTCACAGCAAGGTTTTCACTTTGACGCTTCTATCCTTGAGTAGCAAGTAATGTAAAATTGAACCAATATAATAAATTGATGGTAAATTTGGTTTTTAACCCAACCAATTTGACAAATTTTGCATTTGTGGTGCAATGAATAAGGATAAAACTATTATTTATATGTTTGATGATGAAGGTTGTGCAAAATATTTGCATGACCATCATAATGTGGATGAAAGGGCTTAAGATTTTGGCTCTAAAACTCTGTCTTCCCATATATCTTATTTGATAAAGAATATGTCTTTGAATAGTAGGTTGTGTGCTACTATGTAGAGTGTTAAGGACTTTCAAAAGCTTCCTAAGTTTCCAAGGTGTTATGACAATTATAAATGTGTTTGAGCTTACCTCATGTGCTTCGGAGTCCTCTATGTTTGATATGCAACAAAGGAATAATTTCCATCACTAGAAAAAATTTATTACAAGTGCTTATGTTTTCTTTGATGGTGTTGTATGTCTTAGTAGGTATTCTTGCTACCTTAGATGTATTAATTTGGATTGTTCCCACTACATGAGGCCTCAATATCAAAAATGAAACTCAATGAAAAGGAATCATGAAGCATTGTTGTTCAAAAGGATTAGGAACTCCAAAACATGGGAACATAATATGTAGGCATTATGGAGAGATGTCTGAATGCATTGATAAATGATCACTTTGGCTTCACACGTTGTGCTATATGTTTGTGGAACTACACTCTTCCATATGAAGAGGGTAGTCATAGAGCACATGTTCAAACAATAATCCAAAGCAAAGGGGAATCTATTATACAATTCACAATAGTTGGAAATAGCAAAAGATGTTATTCTAGATGTGCTTATGGGAGATAAAAATGAAAAGCAATCAAATATTGGTGATGATGAGTTGCCAACATGATGGACTGTGCGACACCACTTTCAACTAAGAAAAGAATAGTGACATATTTGGAACATGCCAAAAGGGCTCAAAGTATTACATCAAAGAGGTTTCCATGAAATATTGGATCCAAATTTAGATACCCTTTCATTTAAAGTGTCTCATTTTTGGGGCAATGGGGTCATATCACTAGCCATGTGCTTTTAAAATGTCCACCTTGATGTTGGAAGTGGATCAGACTTAGGCAATAGAATGCAACTCAATGGAAAAATATTGGACATATGGGTGCATTTTGATCATGTGCACTAGGTTCAAGGATGCCCAACAATGTCTACACTTGTATATGATCCAAATGTGTGTGAGGTATTGTCCATATAGTGATATGAGGTCATGACAGAGGACAAATCTACACATATTGAGCTTTGAAATAGGTTGAATGATATCATTTGAAGCTAAAGATTTGAAAAAGCAAATTTCAAAGGTTTAATGGTAGATGATGCTAATGCCCATTGGATTGCTATGTGAATAGCGTACTTTTGATATTCTAATAAGAGAGTGCCCAAGAGATAAAGGAGTTGAGTGCTTTAGTGGGAACAAAGCATGGTGAGATACACCCAAAAGTTTATGCATCCTTCTTTCCAAAAGGATCACAAATGCTTGTCTAGGAAGTGGATAAATGTATCTTTAGATACCGCTGTGCAGAGAGCTACAAAAAAGAGACAATAAAGGTTTGGAATGTCAATCATACAATGACTACTGAAATATCAGCATTAGAGATTTGGCTTTCTTGGTGGATCTAGAGCATTCCATTGGGGTAGATGGTTTGTCCCCCAGAATGACTATGGTATTTTTATTCTAACTACCAACCTTTCAAAGGGAAAACATATAAGCATGAGAACAAGTGTAAGTTATTAAAAACCAATCACTCTATTTGAGGCAACAAGTGAAAACATGTTTATTGGAAACTCTTTAAAGTGAAAAATGCAAGCATATTTGAAAGGTACAAGTACTAGACTTGGCCTTCAATTGCAAGACATGGATGATAGATTTTACAACCAAGGTGTGGGGTCCTATTTTGAAAATAGGTTGGCTTACTTGACACAATCTTCCATGTAGGAAATTGGTGTAAATCCAACAAATATTAAAAACAACACTGGTATCCAAAAAAGTGTTCATAAGAACGTGTGCTTGGTGAGCTTGGCATCATATTCAAAGAGGACAACAAGAAGACAAAGTACATTATTATTACAATGAATACAAAGAAAGATACAATTAATGCATGGTGAGTAGATATGTAAAAAAGATTCATAAATGAGGGAAATGAAAGGAATACTCAAGGATTTCGGGCATCATATGGCAAATTTGATTTTCTAATACATCTAGCACCCATATTTGGGTTGTGATGAACATCGAGTGGTGGGTTCCTTAGCGCTACACCAAGTATTTGGTCAATTGTTGAGGAAACAAGTCTCTTGGCTAAGGAGGTTTTTGAACTTCAACAAAATGGGTTTTCTTTCCATGGGGGATGATGTTGAGAACACGGATCTAGAGTTATGCTAGCTATGGCAGACGGAGGTTATAAACATGAAACATGGTTGAGATAAATAATTGTAACTCAAGTGAATTAGGTTCCAAGATAGATTAACTTGGACTCATAAACACAATCTTGAGTGACACAGAATGATAGTACTATTGCATTGAAATGAGTGTCCAAGTACATGCTTATATAGCTTTAGGATAGTACCACTCTCCTCACTATGCATATGGGATTTTGAACATCTCTTCCTAGAGCATACATCATTTGGCTATCTTCTAGCCTCTTCAAGGCATAGATTCAGCCTCTATGGGCATACATTTGGCCTCTATGGCCAAGCATCATTTGCTATCGCCTATGGGATCCGCAGGCGCGGAAAATAGTACGCAGCCATGATGTCGTCTTCCATGAAGACAAGATGCACAGGTAGCCTGAGAAGGTGGTTGAGATCCGCAGAGTGATCTTTCAGGAGGAGCCTAGAGCTCCAGCACAGCCAATAGTACAGCCTGCAGTAGTTCCTCCACAGGGCCAGGGTGTTGGATAGGCAGTTAGACAGGCAGCAGAGCCTGCGGTGAGACGGTCTACTAGAGACAGACGTCCACCTGACAGATTTTAGCCCTCTATGCATTATGTTTTGGTTACAGATGCAGGAGAGCCTTTCACTTATGATGAGGCTATGCGCAGGGGTGATAGTCACTCCTGGGAGAGGGCTATGCAGTTTGAGATAGACTCCCTGCATAAGAATGAGACTTGGGATTTGGTTGCCTTGCCTAAGGGCAAGAAGGCTTTGCCATGCAAGTGGGTGTACAAGCTGAAAAGTACCCCTGGACACCCCAAGCCGGCATACAAGGCTAGATTGGTAGCAAAGGGTTTTAAGCAGGAACATGGTGTGGACTTTGATGAGGTCTTCTCTCCTGTGGTTAAGATGACCACCCTGCGCTTAGTCTTGCCTTTGGTTGCACAGCTTGACTTAGATCTATATCAGATGGATGTGTAGACGGCTTTTCTACATGGGGACTTGCATGATGAGATCTATATGGATCAGCCTAAGGGCTTTGCAGAACCTGGCAGGGAGCACCTAGTGTGCAAGTTGAAGAAGAGCCCGGTCACACATTGTGACTGTTGGAGTTCCCATTTCTTGTCTCTCTCTTTTCTTGCTCTTGCTCTCCCACCATAGCTCGCGTGCAAGCTTCGATCCTTCTCACCTTTCACTTTTTTCTTGCCCTTGAATCTACCTCTAATATGAAAAGGAAGGCCCGGTCACACATTGTGGCTGTTGGAGTTCCCATTTCTTGTCTCTCTCTTTTCTTGCTCTTGCTCTCCCGCCATAGCTCGCGTGCAAGCTTCGATCCTTCTCACCTTTCACTTTTTTCTTGCCCTTGAATCTACCTCTAATATGAAAAGGCTCACCCAAAATCTCCATCACTTTTCTTGTGCATATATGAGCATTGGACAATGGGATATCTACAAAGGGCATGAAGTAGGATTTTAATTATTCTACAAAGGGCATGAAGTGTGCATATATGAGCATTGGACAATGGGATATCTAGAACTAATTTGAATTTTAGTTCTTTGATGAATCTAGTGGGGTATTTGTTCCAATTTCTTGAGTTTGACTCTTATTGGAGAGGCAAGGATATCTAGAAGTGATTTCTTATTAAATATTATGCATGCTTTTGAGTGTCTTCAAATCCTCAGCCATATATCTAGAAGTGATTTCTTATTGGAGACACAAAATAGAGGCAATGATATCTAGAAGTGATTTCTTATGAAATATTATGCATGCATTTGAGTGTCTTCAAATCCTCAGCCATATATCATTCTACTTTGTAGTTTCCAAATCCCTCGACAATGAGCTCTTCTCCTGCTTGTTGAGTCTTGATCACATCCTCTATTGAAGTGCGGTGGAAAACCTAATGTAATATGCCAAAATCAACCGTATCTACTTCAAAGGCTCCCAACCACTAGATACTTTGTTAAAATTGAACATTAAAGGATAAAAAATCACTACATGGGCTTGATGAAAGTACTCTATCTACTAGAGTGATAGAAGCTCTTTCTAATTTTCTAAACATTAATATCTCAATTTCATCTCACTTGGTTTCAAACTTTGCTACTTCTTATTTCTCTTATGTGGAGAAATTATAGAACTTGATCATCAAACATGGCAAAGTAGAAGAGTCGAGAAAGTGTTATTGAATTTCTTTTTTCTTGCCCTTGAATCTACCTCTAATATGAAAAGGCTCACCCAAAATCTCCATCACTTTTCTACTAATTCTTTATCACATAATCTTCACCAAAGATGTTTTGTGATTTGATACGTTTCTCAAAGGAATGGATCTTCTATTCACAATTATTTAGTTTCTACAACAATTCATCCCAATGTTTTGTTAATAGTTGATTAGCCAATCTTAGAACATCTCTCTCTATAGAGCATGAGATTGTGGTGACTTCAATTTGCCATGCCATGTTGTATGGGACTTTTAATGTTGTATTTTTTGCATATCTTGTTAAGATTGTGATATCATTAGCACCTTCATGACTCTTAAAAAAGTGTGTCATTATCCCTCTCTTGAAAAAACTTCAAAGATAATTATTAATAAATTACATTCATGATACAAAATGGACCCATCTCAAACATGTTATTTTCTTATGTACTAATTGTATTAAGTTAAAAGGGGGTATTTACAACATGATTTTGGTAGATCCTTGTGCTACTTGCATGTCTATATAACATACTCTAGAGTCCTCTTGTGTTGTTTTTATGGTACTTGAACATATTGGAATACCATTTTGAGCTTTTGTTTGTCTTCTTATCTAAGGCTATGCTTGGAGAAAGCAATATTTATGGACCTTTTGAAGTTTGAAAGCTAGTTCTGCCTTTCCAGGAAGAATATATCTATCTTAGACTTGCAGTTCTTATGGATCATTTGAACCTTCACAGCAAGGTTTTCACTTTGACGCTTCTATCCTTGAGTAGCAAGTAATGTAAAATTGAACCAATATAATAAATTGATGGTAAATTTGGTTTTTAACCCAACCAATTTGACAAATTTTGCATTTGTGGTGCAATGAATAAGGATAAAACTATTATTTATATGTTTGATGATGAAGGTTGTGCAAAATATTTGCATGACCATCATAATGTGGATGAAAGGGCTTAAGATTTTGGCTCTAAAACTCTGTCTTCCCATATATCTTATTTGATAAAGAATATGTCTTTGAATAGTAGGTTGTGTGCTACTATGTAGAGTGTTAAGGACTTTCAAAAGCTTCCTAAGTTTCCAAGGTGTTATGACAATTATAAATGTGTTTGAGCTTACCTCATGTGCTTCGGAGTCCTCTATGTTTGATATGCAACAAAGGAATAATTTCCATCACTAGAAAAAATTTATTACAAGTGCTTATGTTTTCTTTGATGGTGTTGTATGTCTTAGTAGGTATTCTTGCTACCTTAGATGTATTAATTTGGATTGTTCCCACTACATGAGGCCTCAATATCAAAAATGAAACTCAATGAAAAGGAATCATGAAGCATTGTTGTTCAAAAGGATTAGGAACTCCAAAACATGGGAACATAATATGTAGGCATTATGGAGAGATGTCTGAATGCATTGATAAATGATCACTTTGGCTTCACACGTTGTGCTATATGTTTGTGGAACTACACTCTTCCATATGAAGAGGGTAGTCATAGAGCACATGTTCAAACAATAATCCAAAGCAAAGGGGAATCTATTATACAATTCACAATAGTTGGAAATAGCAAAAGATGTTATTCTAGATGTGCTTATGGGAGATAAAAATGAAAAGCAATCAAATATTGGTGATGATGAGTTGCCAACATGATGGACTGTGCGACACCACTTTCAACTAAGAAAAGAATAGTGACATATTTGGAACATGCCAAAAGGGCTCAAAGTATTACATCAAAGAGGTTTCCATGAAATATTGGATCCAAATTTAGATACCCTTTCATTTAAAGTGTCTCATTTTTGGGGCAATGGGGTCATATCACTAGCCATGTGCTTTTAAAATGTCCACCTTGATGTTGGAAGTGGATCAGACTTAGGCAATAGAATGCAACTCAATGGAAAAATATTGGACATATGGGTGCATTTTGATCATGTGCACTAGGTTCAAGGATGCCCAACAATGTCTACACATGTATATGATCCAAATGTGTGTGAGGTATTGTCCATATAGTGATATGAGGTCATGACAGAGGACAAATCTACACATATTGAGCTTTGAAATAGGTTGAATGATATCATTTGAAGCTAAAGATTTGAAAAAGCAAATTTCAAAGGTTTAATGGTAGATGATGCTAATGCCCATTGGATTGCTATGTGAATAGCGTACTTTTGATATTCTAATAAGAGAGTGCCCAAGAGATAAAGGAGTTGAGTGCTTTAGTGGGAACAAAGCATGGTGAGATACACCCAAAAGTTTATGCATCCTTCTTTCCAAAAGGATCACAAATGCTTGTCTAGGAAGTGGATAAATGTATCTTTAGATACCGCTGTGCAGAGAGCTACAAAAAAGAGACAATAAAGGTTTGGAATGTCAATCATACAATGACTACTGAAATATCAGCATTAGAGATTTGGCTTTCTTGGTGGATCTAGAGCATTCCATTGGGGTAGATGGTTTGTCCCCCAGAATGACTATGGTATTTTTATTCTAACTACCAACCTTTCAAAGGGAAAACATATAAGCATGAGAACAAGTGTAAGTTATTAAAAACCAATCACTCTATTTGAGGCAACAAGTGAAAACATGTTTATTGGAAACTCTTTAAAGTGAAAAATGCAAGCATATTTGAAAGGTACAAGTACTAGACTTGGCCTTCAATTGCAAGACATGGATGATAGATTTTACAACCAAGGTGTGGGGTCCTATTTTGAAAATAGGTTGGCTTACTTGACACAATCTTCCATGTAGGAAATTGGTGTAAATCCAACAAATATTAAAAACAACACTGGTATCCAAAAAAGTGTTCATAAGAACGTGTGCTTGGTGAGCTTGGCATCATATTCAAAGAGGACAACAAGAAGACAAAGTACATTATTATTACAATGAATACAAAGAAAGATACAATTAATGCATGGTGAGTAGATATGTAAAAAAGATTCATAAATGAGGAAAATGAAAGGAATACTCAAGGATTTCGGGCATCATATGGCAAATTTGATTTTCTAATACATCTAGCACCCATATTTGGGTTGTGATGAACATCGAGTGGTGGGTTCCTTAGCGCTACACCAAGTATTTGGTCAATTGTTGAGGAAACAAGTCTCTTGGCTAAGGAGGTTTTTGAACTTCAACAAAATGGGTTTTCTTTCCATGGGGGATGATGTTGAGAACACGGATCTAGAGTTATGCTAGCTATGGCAGACGGAGGTTATAAACATGAAACATGGTTGAGATAAATAATTGTAACTCAAGTGAATTAGGTTCCAAGATAGATTAACTTGGACTCATAAACACAATCTTGAGTGACACAGAATGATAGTACTATTGCATTGAAATGAGTGTCCAAGTACATGCTTATATAGCTTTAGGATAGTACCACTCTCCTCACTATGCATATGGGATTTTGAACATCTCTTCCTAGAGCATACATCATTTGTCTATCTTCTAGCCTCTTCAAGGCATAGATTCAGCCTCTATGGGCATACATTTGGCCTCTATGGCCAAGCATCATTTGCCCCCCCCCCCCCCCTCAAATGATGAGTCTCTACCCTTGCTAGCTTTTGCCCCCCCCTACATGGTGACATGGCCCGTGAGACTAGCTCTTTGGCAGAGCCTAGTCAAGTTAAGCTTAAAACTCTACATTTTTGGTAGGGTTTGTTTACATCCACTATGGAAAACAAGATCAACTACAGGAAATAGAGATCCACTAAGGAAAATTCTTTGTTGGTAGCAGCGGAAATTTCTTTATCTTCTTCTTACTTCTTTGGCATCCTTTGTTTTTCTTGATCTTCTTGGCTTTCTTTGTCTTCATGCTCTTTTCCTTGGTTATGCTCTTTGTTCCTTTTTGTTGGTGCATGGTACTTGATTTTTTCTTTTTCTCCAGTCTTCTTATAACACGTTATGTTGGCATGCTGTCTTTCAAGGTCCTCAATCTGCAAAGCCCACTCTACCTTTATGGTAATAGGCCTTGCACTAGTCCAATCCACTCTATTTTGTGAGATAGTTGCATAATTCAATATTTCGCCCTTGTCAGAGCCTTTGTGATTCCTCTTCTTTTGCTTAGCTTTCTGCACATATGCATTTTGACGACCCAAGAGTACATCTTGGCCACTAAGAACTGGTTTTTGCATAGATTTGGAAGGCGTAGACTCTATGGTCTCATGAGATCTCATCCATTTATCAGCACATTTATTCAGACCATTCTCAAATGCATTGGTAGACCTCCTATTGTTGTCATGCTCTTGTTGGGATGCAATAGTTGTTTGGCTTCCATGATCATCTTTATGTATTCCATTATTCTTCTCAAATATAAGGGTGGCTTGGCTTCCATTATCATTTCTAGAAATTGCAACATCCCTTTTAGATGTTACCCTACTCTTCAAGGTTTTCCCCTGGACTACAGTAGAAACCATCCCATCAGACATGTGATCCTACCATACCCTTCCGCCTCGACATTGATTTCAAACCTTTGTGAAAGATATCAGCATTGTGTGCCTGCATAGAGGGTGCAGAGTCTATGTCCTCCGCACGTGAAGCAATCATGGCATTCCTTTGAGATGATGACTTCAAGCCTTCAAGAAAGGAGCTCGAATTTCGTGCTTGTGCTGACATCAATTCAGTCAATGTGGCAAGATTTGGCTATCTATGCGGTCCACGACCAGTCACATCATCTTGAGGATCAAGAGTAGAATTGCTCTGATCATTTCGCAACTTACCGTTGCGATTGGATAGCAGACTACACTTGTGCATTGAGGGGCAGCATGTCTTGCTGCAAGGATATCCATGCTGGCCTGTCATGATGCAGAGATGACCATGGATGCTAATAATGATGCATTCTCCATTAACAATTCTTTTAATATTTACATCTTGGCAGGCTAATCCCTGCTTGAAGTAGACAACAGAGGAGCTTGGCCTGACTTGGAGCGCCTATAAGGGTGGTTTACAATCTATGTAGAAGGCCATCGAATGTATATGTCTTTGTTCTGAAGAGGTCCGAGTTGAGAGTGAGCCCGTGAGAGGAGTGGAAATGGTACGGTATGAACCACATCTCAGCATCTTTAAACACAAATAGCCAACACGCATTCGCTTGAAAAGAGAGAGATCGGAAAGGAAATGGACTTGTACAAGAAGGAGAATGAATGAGGGACAAATCGTAGAACTTGCAGAAGAAGAAATCACACTACTAGCTACCATGCCCAACCATGGCTCTGATACCATGTTGAGAACACGGATCTAGAGCTATGCTAGCTATGGCGGATGAAGGTTATAAACATAAAACATGATTGAGATAAATAATTGTAACTCAAGTGAATTAGGTTCCAAGATAGATTAACTTGGACTCATAAACACAATCTTGAGTGACATAGAATGATAGTACTATTGCATTGAAATGAGTGTCCAAGTACATGCTTATATAGCTTTAGGATAGTACCACTCTCCTCATTGTGCATATGGGATTCTAAACATCTCTTGCTAGAGCATACATCATTTGTCTATCTTCTAGCCTCTTCAGGGCATAGATTCAGCCTCTATGGGCATACATCTGGCCTTTATGGCCAAGCATCATTTGTTATTCTCAACAGATGAAACATGTTTAGGGAGTTCATGCTAGCAAATCTAATGTGAGGATCCCAAATGCTAGCTATCCAAGATGGAAAGCTTATTAAAAGGAGGGTAATACTGAGGAAATAATTTGAGGACTGCATAAAAAAGGGCAAAATGTTGGATACACAAGGTTGATGTGATCATAATATGTAGCGTCTCTCATACAACCCATATTAGTACTAAAGGCTCTTGATGAAGGATGTGACATATTTAGTGACTCTATTTGATTTTTTGGGATGCCCCTACGAAGGATTTTGAAAAAGAGAGCCTAGAAAATTGGCTCATGCTCCTTGCAAGCACATCTATTTTGTTTTTCTAAAAGCGCTTTGATTAGACCAAAATGCACATAAAATTACCCATTAAGTGGCAGCTACTAGGGTGGATATTATTTCAAACATGGGGTAGAAAATGAACAAATATGTTAGAAGATTTTGTGGTGATGGGCACATCTTGGGCCAATGATTTTGGCCCTTAGATACAACTATTTGCTTTCAAGAAAGGTGGTATTAGCATTATGTATTAGATTTCACAAATGTTCACAAGTCTTTTCATGAAATTATTACACCTACTTTGGTGGAAACAATCTTTTTTATACTTGCATTATTATATAGACATCTTTAAAGTGTTTGTAATGTAATACTCATGCATGCCTTACAAATTTTATGGTTCGATAAACAATAATAGAAATTATACTTTGTTTTCTAATAATTGTTCAAACACAACAGAATGTAGTATTTAAGTGTGCAGTATGTAAAAAGGTAGGGAGAGAGAGATGAGGCAACAGGGAGCAGTGAACTCCCATATTCTTCATTATTCCATGTACTTCACACACATACTAAATAACTAAAAGAAACTATCTTAAAAAAATGAATTTCTCTTTACCAAGTGATTTCGTAAAGCATTTTGGATCTACTGGGCATTACATTTGGTTGTCAGTTACATGATCTTTGAATGCTTTCCATCTTATGCTTTACGGGCCTGAGATAGCTTGGGATTTATGCTCCAGATGTACCCTACTGGGATTTGGCATGTCTGATGCTATGTATTCAATGTATTCAAGCGTCGCTTTCTCTCTTTGCATCTAACTTCACTTCCAATGGGAGCCTCTTGGTATATTCGGATGTACACATATTCTTATTTACACTTGAGCTTGAGCTTGTGGAACAGTTACATGCATTTGCTCTCTTGAGAGCTTTATGTCTACAGTTAGTCTGTAGTGGGCTGATTTGATACGCCTATTGGGACCGGCACCTATCTCTGTCGTAGGTTTATCAGTTTTGTATGCATCTTGGATGGTTATGTATTGAGCTTCTTGCTCTATCAGTTTTGCTTGTGATTGGTCTCTTCTCTTACCCCGAGACCCATTACATGCATGACTTTTAGACTTATGAGATGTCTCTTGCTTGACAGGTGATTGGTTTGACAGTTCTTGGTACCCTCTTGCTCTTGGACACTCATTGTTGGATGTATCTTGCTACCTGGCACTTGCAGTGACATATGTATTAGTGATTCCTTCATTTTGGGACAATTTTACATACTACTGTCATTTATTACAACAAACTGAAATACTAGCTGAAGGATAATTTTCAACATAAGTAGGGCTAGCTGGTCCATCAGAGACCACTATCTTCAGATTACCATACCATGAGACCAACTCATCAAAAACTACATCCCTGTTGATCAAGGTTTCCAAGTGGACGAATCATAGCATTTGTAAGCCTTTCTCTCCTATGCATAGCCAAAAAAAACACTTTTGACAACTTTTGGGTCTAACTTCTTCCTCTTTCATCAAGCACATGTACGTAGGCAATGCAACCGAATACTTTTAGGTGACTAATGTCGCCCATACAGTTTCTCATACGGAGTCAAATCATGAACCCCATCTGTAGGTATTCAATTCAACACATAAACTATAGTAACCACTACTTCAGCTCAATAAGCATTTAGCAAATTATTTTCATTAAGCATTGCCTTTGCAGCTTCCATACGAACCCAATTTTTTCTCTTTGCCACACCGTTCTACTAAGGTGTGTAACTACATGTGAGCTACCTTTTTATGCCAGCTATCCACGCTAATTTGGTGGCAATACACCTCGAGTATTTGTGGTTCATACACCCTTAAGCACTTGGTTTAATACTACTCTCTGAAGCAAAGTGTCTCAACTTGTTGGCCACAAGTTATGCTTGAGTAGTAACCGATGTAATCATTGCCATGCTAATCTGGCCACTCTTGGCATTGTCCACACTGGGCAAAAGAATCACGTGCTTGCTGCTTTGGGTCAAAGCTCCTAATTTTGCATACTTCAATTGATAAATGAGTCAACATTGTAAGCATGTGTCAGCTCCATGATGCCACAATCTTGTGAAAGACCTGGTCCTGACTATTCTATCTTGATGTGTTTGCTGATCTTCAAAATACCTTGGTCACATAGCTCACCAACAAAGCTCCATTGCGAACCATTAAACCCTTCATATGCTGCCTCAACAAGCCTTGTACAACAGTTGCATTGGACCAAAGTTGCAAAGCTTCCTGGATCACAATGGCTCCGATACCATGAATGACTAGAAGGAACTAAGTCTAAGTGACCTGATGACTACTCACACTGACTAACTCTACCAAAGTTGAATGTACCCGACTTATTGACTACAACTCACATGCTAGAGACAACTCGACACTAGCTATCATGTTAGTGTACATGAGTTGAGCTTGAAGTCTCAACACAATATTATGTCTTACAACAAAGAAAGAAAAGTCAAGTATCTCATAAGATTGAAACATTCCTAAACATGCATGAAAGCGAAAAGAGAGAGCACCGATGAAGATCCAAAGTTATATTTAACATAATAGAAGTTAGGTTATAGTAAAACAACGATAAATGAACTTTTTTAAGATTAAAATTGGTAGAGACATTGCTTCCATGTGTATATTGAGAGAGAGAGAGAGAGAGAGAGAGAGAGAGAGTGTGTGTGTGTGTGTGTGTGTGTGTGTGTGCGCGTGCTTTAAACATCCTTTTGGATACCTAGAAGGCATGTAGGATGAAGTTACACACACCAACGTTTGTCATTATAATCCGCTTTGGGGAGCCCTTTGCACAAAAGGAAGCCCTTTCTAAGGCACTATTAATACAAAAAAGAAAACCTACCAATAAGGCTAAGTTGCTAACACATCGAGACCCAAAAGTATCGAGGCATTAGATGTGCTCATGTACTTAGACACAAGCAACAACTAATACTTGCAATATTATTTCATAAACCTCTAGGAATCCAAACATCACTTTATAAAAACAACAAATAATGGAGTTGTAGCATATGCTAAAAAACTACTTGTAGATCCTAGCACATCACAACCTCCTTGCAAGAGATGGAAATTAGAAGGATTGTAATAATGCCAAGTGATGGAACAATATTAAGAGGGCAAGGCAAGAACATAGACAATTCAAGCACTTTGATCTCACTTGTCTAAATACTCATTTAGCTCACCACCGATTATATGGATTTTTAAGTATAATGCAAATAAGGGTTTAAAGGTTGTGAAGCATTGTCAAGAGACATGATCATAGAAGGATCACTTACTTATTTCATAATTGGATAATAAGATACTTAAAATTGATATTAATATCAAACACAAAGAACAATTTTGCATGCAAAATTAGGGGTTCACTCTCAATGTGTGTTTGTAGAAGTTTGGAACTCATGATGTCATTACAAGACTACATGGTTATTAACTTCGTGTGAGTATGGGGGGGTTGTATATTGGATCCATCGGTCGTCTACAAGAAGTATAAAACCAGTCGAGTTAGGGGACTCAGATTAAACAGGCTAGAATTGGATCATTGACTTCATATAGGAGGAGAGGACATTGGGAAGTGGAGTGTATCTATACAATGAGCATAAGCATGTCACAAGACTCCTCACAAAACTATGTGACAATGCGCATAAGACTAGGCTAGATCACATGACAATGTAAAGTAAAGGAGGCTAGGCTAGCTCTTCATGAAGGCCTAGTGGAGGTGAACAAGTAAGAAGAAGAAGAAGATGATGATGATGATGATGATGATGATGATGAGTCTTGGTAGAGGGTATGAGGCAAGGAAGGGTTGGATAAGCAAAAGATTGAGAGTGGGGCTTGAGTGGGGGAAGGGTTGACCGATGAGGCTTAATGAAAGGGTTAAGGGGAGCATAATTTTGTGGCTGTTGAGAAGAGTAATCGTTCGCTGAGGTCCCAAAGCTGCCGGGCCTGGCGGGGGTCATCGCCGCAGGGCGAGCATGGAGCTTCGTTGCAATCAGCGAAGTACTTGCCAGACACGCCTGCAACCCTGGGGTGGGATGCCACGTAGCATATCGTCGCAGCACCCTGTGCAAACAAATGTCAACGATAAGCGAATCACTGACGCATCTCTCTCTCTCTCACGCACATATGCCTATACTCATCGTTTGCAGAGAAGAGCCTCACTCACCTGTGGAATGGTCTTCATGAAGATCGAAGCCACACTCAATATCGTGTCTGCATTGCACATACAACCCACCAAAATGGCAGTGATCAAAAGCTCCAGAATTTCCTCTCTATACAGACCCAAATTTCATATGCTCTGCATAGCCTACCACAGGATGCAAATCACAAGTTTTTTATATTTTTCCGATTTGGGTAGTAAAAGGGGCTGTTTTCCCTTATTCTCCCTGGACTGTTCGAAACCATGAGCTTCTGTGAGAGAGACACCGCATACCTAGCTAGGTGCGACCGGGGGCAAGGGGCTTGCCGGTCCCCCTGCTGCAATCCCTCCCTCGCAAAAGCTCATGATGTCGTCGTCATAATTCACAATGTGGGAATTATAGTGGGAACTTGTCTAAAACTTCCTGTGATTCATTTTTTATAAACACCCAGAGTTGACATGCATTGCAATAGCCTGCCACAGAGATGCAATATTTACTCGAGATTATTTAAAGAGCAAACTCTGGATTGATGAGGCTGTGAGATTGGTCTTTACATGTTTTTTTCCCTAAGGTAGCAGAAGAGAAATCCGACCTGTGACAAGGCCTCCACGGTCACGAGTGATGTTGGTCTTTACAATGCCAGGGTGTAAAGAGTTTGCAGTCACACAACCCCCAACCTCCTGCATAGATAGAAAAACATACACTCACAAAAAGCTTCCTTAAATCAGGGCCTTTTATCTCCTTTCTTTATTGGGTCTTTGGTTTTTGGGAAAGTGGTATACACACACACAGACTCAACCATTCACTGTTTTTTAATGCTACGTAAGGAGTTCCCTACCTTCAATCTCGTGGCCAGCTCTTTAGCATGCAGTATGTTTGCAAGCTTGGACTGTGCATAGCTCTTGCTCTCCACAAAACTGCACAAAGCAATCCAACATTCACTAAAACATTCTTATTGCACTTGTTTAATGGCAACGGGTCACATTGGCTAAAATCCTGCATCAGAAGAAATTATGTTTACAGGATAGGTGAACTGATCAGCCAGAGGAAGTTCAGAAGCAAAGAAAAACCAGACATTCAAGTGCAGTTAATATAAGAAACAGAGGAAGATCTTCCATCTAGATATCTACACAGCCCAAAGACACTTTAAAACCCATTTCATTCTCACATTTATAAGAAAGGGACCTAAAAGTCTTATGGCATAAGTACTTTTGCCCTTGGGAAGATCAAAACTTGCCTCTGAGGTCAATCCACTTGACTTTTACGCTTCTTCAAGGACTGATTGGGAATTCACACACGTACATAGGTGGGTAGATTGAGACAGGAAAGTTTGGAACTTTTTAGATGTCAAGCAATTCCCCTGGCCTGACTTTCAATGAATCAAATTGAGAGAGAGAGAGAGAGAGAGAGAGAGAGAGAGAGAGGACATGATGATGAACCATGATGATGATGGAAAGAAGAATTACCCTCAATTGGATAGAAATTGGGCAGCTACCTAACAATTCATGGACACTACGTGACTGAGATACACAAATATGTTTCTCTTTTGCCTTGCTTCTGGTGCTGATTTTGACACACCTGTGTTTTTAAACTCCAGGAGGCAGCTGTTAAATTATGGCTACAAAGATGTCATTTTGATGTTATTTAACTGAGGATTCATGTGAGGATCGAAGCTGCCTTTTTGCTGCTGTTGGGGGTGTTGCTAGATTCTTTATTAGTTCCTGTGTCTTCTTTTTAGATTCGAAGCATAGATTAAAGAGTTATGGCTTTGAAAGACTGGTCAAAGAGACGGCCTATTAAAACAATTCTATGGAAAGGAGATTCGAGAAGGAAAATATTTGGATGAGAGATGACATATTAAACATGATCCAGCAGCCTCTTGTTGTATAGGTTCTCTATGTTTGCCTTGTTCTTGGTAAGGGCCCACATAGAGGCTGCTGTCTCATCTGATAACTTCCCATAAAAGGTTTGGGTGATTTCCTGTAAAACTTGGGTGTCTCATGATTTTCCATGCAGGGATAGGGTGATTTCCTATGAATCTTCGGCATGACATTCGAACTTTGGTGTTCCCAAGACCACTTCATACCACTGGATTGGGCATCCATCCATTGACAGGGTTTTAACAAAAGCTGCCTTATGGTTGCAGAGGCCCCGAGCATCATAGGCCACCATTCTTGAGGTGTAGAATTTTGGGTCATTTGCCCTCTGTGTTTGCTTTATTAACTGGGGGTAATTGGACCTGAATTTGGACAGCATTGCCCTTTGTGAGACCAACATGAAGCTGCTTTGCGTCTGAGTGGTAATACTTTTGTGTAATGCTCCTGTTCTAGGAAGGTTAAACTGAGAAACACCTCTACAGCTGTACTACCCCTCAATTATGAAAGGGTTCCATGGTGGAAACATGGCAAGGCAGGCTGTTGCCTTTGTCTATTTGGGGCTCAGAGTCAAAAACCAGGCCAACAAACTCTCTCTCTGTCTCTCTCTCTCTCTCTCTCTCTCTCTCTCTCTCTGACACTAGTGAAATGCTCACATGTAAATTCTTTTTTAAGCCAGTACCATGCTCATATGAAAAGAACTATTTACTAAAAAGAAGGGTTACAGATCTTTCTTTTTCTTTTTTTCCTTCTTCTTCTTAGTTTACAAAACCTGTGCGTGTCATGGAGCTTGTCAAAGTCTATGCCTTTGTTGCCCACCCATGTGTGGAGGCAACTGGCTACGTTTACTATTCTGCCTTCCACATTGCTTTGCCTGGCACTCTCAACCATCTTCTCCAAAAGAAGGTTTGTCAGCAAAAAGTGACCTGTCATCCCCCCCCCCCCCCCCAAACACAAAAAAAAAACAACACCACAGACATGGCATTATTAAATTCCTCCTTTAATGCTTAAGTTCCCGCACAGCACATATTTCTGTTTGTCAATGTCAAGTCCTTACAAGGAGTCACCTTTTCACAATTTAAGACAAGAAGTTTGAGCATTGATGCAACCCACCCATGTCCCATGCCTGCTACCAAAGCCTACCTAGTACTCACCTAGGACAACTTGTTGGCATGTGCCTCTAACCATATGCACCCTTTGGCCTGCAGGTGGTGGTGGCCATCATGTACCGGTTATGCTCTTTGCGGGGGCCGATCGTCAACACAACACAAGACACACAATCATGTCAATCTACCTTGCCTTCCCTTTTTCCACTTCACACACCATCACACAAACTCTACTGCAGCTACCAGCAGACCACACCATCGATTACACCATGTAGCCAAGTATTGCAGGAGACCATGAATGAGGAGGGGTCACGGCTGGATGAAATCACCAGCATCCAAATGCCAAGTTGCATCATCACACATCACCATCCAAATGCCAATGCCTCGTGCACACGCCATGTATAAGGTGAAGTACCCAATCCCAATTTATGCAACATTCTGCCATTATTTGCCCACCGTGGGTGTGTACTTTTGGCTGCTGGTTAGCCTATCCCATCAACAAAAGGCAGCCACATGGAATGATAACCAATGGGGATTTGATAGCTTGCTTGCGTGATTGCGTCAGGGAAAGGAGCATGCCGAGTGTATCAATGCACTTTTTACTGTTCACATGTTTAGTAGATTAGAAACACTAAAGGTTACATATCCATATATTCACCTAAGTGATTTGTAGCAAAAGTCATCTCGTAGCCTTCATCAGACCTTTTGAAGGTCTTACTGAACACACCGGCATTGTTTCTGCAAGGTTTCCAACAAAGGATCACCTTAGAACATGTGCTTACAGGATGCTGACAAAAACTAATCAAAGGAAAGGGAACGAAACAAAAACATCAATCAATAACCAATAAAGCAATTCAAACTAATTCTAATCCTGCAGTTACAGTAATTGATGTGGGATTGGAGGCATGTGGATGATCAGGGAGGCTTGCGTTAATGACATGCACACATGAAAAGGAGTGACGAGCTAAGGTTATGATGGCACTAAAACATGATACACAAGCTTACATCAAGACATTCAAAGGCAGGCCAAGTTCGAGGAACTGTGAAGCAAAAGCACGGACTGAGGAAAGTGAGCTGAGATCCAGCTCCAGCACTACAATTCTCGCATCAGGAACCTCTTCCTGTATTCTGCTCTTTATAGCCTTAGCTGCCTTGAGGTTCCTGGCAGGTATCACCACTTGAGCTCCCCTCTTGGCAAGCACTCTGGCAGTCTCAGCTCCAATACCAGAAGTAGCACCTGCCAAATCATGCAGAACATATAATCAAACAAACAAGTCTTAAAACTCTGGAACTCCATTGACAATTACAAACCCCTCCAGAAGGTTAGTAGCATCTCAAGAAGATTATAAGTAGCAGGTTAATCCCAAATAAGCACATGCAGTCATGTGATTTCAGCTTCTAAAAGCAAGAGACGAAGCCTGGTGTAGCATGCCATGTCAAATAAGCTCTTGCAGTGCAGCAATAAGCTATCAATAGACAAGCGAGTCAATCACTGCTAATGGTGAGCCACCAAAGAGGCAGATTATTAACGGTGATCGAATCCAAGAGGTTTACTATGTGATCATCATTGCTCCTGCCTGTGAATGGCCAGTGAAGCTCAATGCGCCTAAGAGGTGGTGTCATGGATCACCTTTAACGGTGATCGAATCCAAGAGATTTACTATGTACTCATCATTGCTCCTGCCTTTAATGACCAGTGAAGATCAATGCGCCTGAGAGGTGGTGTCATGGATCACCTGTGACAATGGCAGTGATGTGTGAGAGGGAGAGGCCGTTGGTAACATCCTCTGCTGTAGATTTGGAGCCATAGCCACTAGGACCAGGGGAACCCCTCATGTAATCTATCAAAAAGACCATATTTCACTGATCCTCGGTCTTTAGCTTCTGAATCTTTCTCACAAGACTGAGAAAGGATCACAAGAAGCCAAGTAATAGCGATGCAAAATGTGGTATGGGGAGGGGCAGTGTGCTGACGAGAGAGAGAGAGAGAGAGAGAGAGAGAGAGAGAGAGAGAAGAACTACGGGTGACGAAAGATGGGATATGGTTAGCTGGGGCAGTGATGAAAAGAGAGGGAAGAGAGCAGGACGGCCTATTCTCCAACTGCTGGGCTACGGCAGCTACACTGGGCTAGGATTGCTGGGGGCAGAAAAGCCTACTATCTAATGGCAGCAGTCATATAAATAAGGGCGTTGCGTTTATGCATTGCAGGCGGAGCCGCAGCAAGTACTAGGGTGATTGTTACAAGAGAATAGTAGGATTCCTGCTTTCTTAATTTTTGAGGTACGATAATGGGTTCTTGATGTATTTTTTAAAATAAATAAAAAATGGTAATTCGATATTTTGTGTCATTTTTATACGACAGGAGCTCTCTTTTTCTCGCCGGCCTTCTTCAGAAAGTTGGTAGGGCAATGCATGCTCATTGCTCGCCTCTCGATGCAAAAGACACAGACCCACAGAGAGAGAGAGAGAGACGGGTCATCGCACGTGCCAAAGACTCCCGGCCATGGCACGCTCTGCACGCTTGGGGAGCCATCCAGGCACACACACACACGAGAGAGAGAGAGAGAGCCACTTCTTCGACCTTGATCAATCACAATCCTCTCCTTTGCATGGAATTGAGCACTGCGATCCTGCCCTTTTCCAGTCCCGCATTCTCATCATGACACACACATACACGCGCACATGTGCCTCTATAATCCTCTCGGTGCATTTCTGGACCCGCGTGTGCTTCGCCTAGCTGGAATTTCCTTGCAAATTGCACTGCTAAGCCTTAAGGTTCATGAACCATCGCCCATGTAAGTCCAGTCCACCCGCACCAAGCTCTCGGCACTCCACACGAGAGGGTGTGGATGGTTGTCTCCACAACTCCGACTCAACACCGATCAGTGGCGCAAAGGCATTCGAGGTCCTTATCAACTAAGGGCAATGTCCCATGCTGACTTGCTACACTTTCTAAAATTATAGCAAGTAGACTGCACGTAGCACTTCCCTCCTATTTTATATAAAAGGGAATCACCTTACTTCCAAGACTTTAGAATAGTATAGTCTAGCTATTACTTGTGTGTGGCATGATCCTCATCCTATTATATCTAAGAAGGAACTCCTTTTGGCGATCCTAATATATCTGAGAAGGAACTCCTTTTGGGGCCAAGGAACTCCTCTGGGGGAGCCCAACATCTGTCCCCATGCTTACACAAATGGATAAGGGGAGCCATCAAGGGTCCCCATGGTGCCTTGCTACCCTAGGAAGAGCACAACTACACCCAGCCTCCCACCTATCTACTTCACCCCATGGCACCCTAAGAAGGAGGGGCACCTAGAGCTAGGCCCCCGCTGTCAAGAGCCCCCTTTGCTAGGACCCCCCATCCATCTAACACATATGCTACAAGAGGCCATCAATGTGCCCCCATGGCAACCCACCACACTTGCAAGGGACTAGCCTTAAGACCTACACCCATCTACATGAGGGGGACTATTAGCACCTCCATTGGTGCCCCATTACACTACCCTCCCCTCCAACATTTTCTTGGGATAAATGTGGTTATGCCACAAGCAAGGTGGGAGAATGCAATAAACAAGAAGAGAAACAAATAGTTGGAGGAGGAGGATCGTCTTCTTCTTCTTCTTCTTCTTCTTCTTCTTCTTCTTGATGGCTCGTGGGAGAAGGAGAAACTCTTGGCAACAAAATGAAGCTCCATGGCAACTACCTTCAACCTTTAAGAGCTGGAGGGAGATGTTGAGTAAGAGTACAAAGTAAGAAGAATGAGGAAAACAAATGAATGAGAGTGGAGCAAGGAATAGGGAGAGAGAGACATCCAAGTCAAAACAAGCTTGAGAGAAGAAACAACATAGCATGAAGAATAGTCACAAAAGAATGTTGAAGATTCGATGCAAACTCTTGGTGAATAACTCAATAGAAACATTGTGGCTCTTCAAGAGGTCTAACCAAACATAAAATTTTCTACATAAGTGAGCCAACTTGGTTATGCTTGGTATAAAATGCTCCAAGTGAAACATGTGTACTTAATGTACTAGAAAGGTAGCACATTATATTTCTTGAAGTTAATTCTATCTCTAAAAACCTCATATACTAAAATCCTAATCATAATAAAGTATATTGGAAAAGAATCATAATACACTGTGTTACCCATTAAAATCTTTAGTATTTAATGGGAGTATAATGCGCAATTTATTGTTTTGTTTATTGTGGCAACTATCGTCATTTGCAAGCGGTAAGTTACTACTCATATTATTTATATGTACATGTATTTCTAATCTTCTTTAATAAATATGGTGGAACTAATTGAGAATGGGTATTTCTATTGCCCAATGAATACACAAGCTTGTAAGACCAATCTCATTCCTTCCTTTGAGAAACTAAAATTGAGTGTCAAAGATAGTGATAGCATTTATCAAATGGTCAATTAACTTCCAACACTTGAAGTGAAATGTGCTATTGAGAGAAGGGATGGTTCTTGTGAGTTTCTTGATGTATGCCCTTGCATGCCACGATTCAACTTCTTTCTAAAATCAAATGAGGGAGTGGTTGAAGCATAATCAAATATCCATGGTGTAAGCACTACTTGGTTGATGCCTTTCTCTCCATTGCCAATATAAAGTAGTGTATTGTGAGGCTGCACTCTTTGTTGAAAACAATGAGTCTCCCAGAGCCAAGTATTGTGCCTAACTTGGTGCTTGTCCTTACATTGTTCTCTTTGAATGATTTTTGAAACATCATGACCTTGTGTCATCTTATTTGGGCACTCCTCCAACAAAAGCCACCATGAACTTAGAGGTTAGTGACTAACTTGAGAGCTCACTTGTAGCTACTCCATCTACATAGGAAATTTTGCCTTGGCTTTTCAAAGCCTAGGAGGAAAGAAGTTGAAGATGCTTTTACATCAAAGTCAAGGACCATTTCATATGGGAAAATGTCTAAGGGAGCACACTGATAGAATCATGTTTGTGCTTATCCTACATTCATTAGACCTTCAAAAAAGATTATATGCAATAATGGTATGGTGGTTGTCTTTGGAGAAGAACATGTGCAACTAATATTTTGCCCCTTGAGAAGTTATTGGTTAGGGCTTTTGAAATGCCATAGAGTCAATTGTCTATATTTTGTATGTATAACACAATAACATGTACTTTCATGGGTATCTAAATAGCACAATAGGCAAGGGCTTGCTAACAAGTGAATATAGGACTTCTACCACCTATCACTACTGTAAAGGTATAGTCACATGCATTGAGAGATGTAATTGCAAGGTGTTTTATATTTTTCCCCAAGGATACTAGAATGGAAAGGATAGTGCATGCTCAAAAACATACTCAACAAGGAACATCACGTCTGCCATTGAGAGTGTCCAAACAAGTCGATTAACATAGTGGACATGGCAATATACAAATGAAATGTAGCAAGGAAACTAATAATTTGTTATCAAACAAGTAAGAATACAACAAAGGTTGGAGACCAAGAGTTAAATAATTTCCTAGAGGAGTTAATGCCATTGATTCAAAACCACTAGTACCTCTTCAAATGCTCGAACAAGAATTTAATCATTTGCACACCTCATTGCCTTGCGTCTATAGATGTGGAAAAGACAAGATTTACAAACAACAAATAAATTCCAATTTGTATTAGAGTTCTTGGTATGTCTCACCCTAGACCAAGGTTTGGGCTTCTTGAAGGGTTGGAATAGAGCTTTTGTTGCGCTTTTCTCCATTAAATCCCAATGAATACACATGCTTATTAGTCTAGTCTCATTCCTTTCTTTGAGAAACTAAAATTGAGTGTCAAAGACGGCAACAACATCTATCAAATGGCCAATTAGCTTCATATACTTGAAACACAATGTGCTATTGAGACAAGGGAAGGTTCTTGTGAGTTCTTTCATGTATGGGCTTGCATGCCACCATTCAACTTCTTTCTAAAATCAAATGAGGGAGTGGTTCAACAAATCTCCATGGGCCAAGCACTACTTCCTTACTAGCTCTCTGTCCATTGCAGGTACAAAGTAGTATATTGTGAGGCTACACCCTTTGTTGATAACAATGAGTCTTCTAGAGCCAAGTATTGTGCATGGCTTGGTGCTTGACTTTGCATTGTTCTCTTTGCTTGAATCATTATCAAAACATCATGACCTTGTGTCATCCAATTTGGGCATTCCTCCAACAAAAGCCACCACGGACTTAGAGGTGGATGACTAACTTGAGAGCTCACTTGTAGCTACTCAATCTAGATATGAAATATTACCTTGAATTTTACAACCAAATGACCATTTTATATGGGAAACAATCCAAGGGAGTACAATGATATTGTCTGCTTTCTTCTACATTCATTAGATCTGCAAAAAAGATTATAGGTGGCATCTTTGGAGCAAACCACATGAAGCTATTATTTGACCCCTTGAGAAGTTATTGGTTAGGGCTTTTGAAATGCCATAGAGTCAATTGTCTATATTATGTGTGTAGCACAATAACATGTACTTTCATGGGTATCTAAATAGCACAATAGGCAAGGGATTCCTAGCAAGTGAAGATAGGACTTCTACCACCTATCACTGTTGTAATGGTATAGTCACATGCATTGAGACATGTATTTGCAAGGTGTTTTACATTTTTCCTCAAGGATACTAGATGGAAAAGATGGCACATGCTAGGACACACACTCATAGTATACAATGAGGAACATCACACCCACCATTGAGAATGCCCAAGCAAGTCAATTAACATAACGGACATGGAAATATACAAATGAAATGTAGCACTGAAACTGATTAATTGGTTATGAAACAAGTAAGAATGCAACAATGGTTGGAGACCAAGAGTTGAATAATTTCCTAGAGGAGTTAATGCCACTGATTCAAAATTAGTGGTACCTCTTCAAACACTTGATCGAGAATTTTATAGATTTCGCATGCCTCGTTGCCTTGCCTCTATAGATGTGGAAAATAAAGGACTTAGCCTTTGTTGTGCTTTTCTCCATTAAAATGCATGGGTATGGTTGTGAAGACGACCTTACCAAAATGCTCTTAAACTATGGCAATGTATATACATGTGTTCTATTTCGCAATCTTGGCATCTCAACTCATTGTATTCCTTATTTAGCTACTCATCATTAGATTTACATCTAATATCAATTTTTTGTCTTTCTGAAGTTATAAGGTTCCCTCTCTGGCTAAGAAGCAATGAGATGGGAAGTTCTTTGAGAAGGTGGTCCCCTAATAAACACAATTGAGCCTTTCTTTGGCCATGGTCTTGTCCACTAGCACATTCTAATGGGAAGTAGTCTTTTAATGTGATATGAGACTATGTTATCTTTCATTTCTGATATTAATGTAATTGGCACAAAATATGGTTACTTTCTATCGTGTTTGTCATTGCAAATTTGATGATTGATGGAACACTTTGTTTTGTTTTGTACTTAGATTTGCATTCTCTGATGGTGTATTTTTTATGTGTAGCAATACTTTTATAATGTCGATTTATTTCAATATGTGATGTTCAAAAGAAACCCGCCATGTTAGTCTTTCGAGTGTTTATTGTTTTTAGCATTTAGGTGGCACGACCAAAAACACTTGATGAACAGGCCACAATCTATTCACGTTGAGCAAATGCAAGCCAACAATGGAACTATTGTTACTATTCGTTGGATGAAATGTTCATGAATGTTAACAAATACCAACTCTCCTAAATGAACAAGCAATTATGGAAATTATGGCATTAATCTATTTTTGTTTATCACTTTTTCATGATAGAAAGGTTTCCTTTTACTACAAATTTCATCATTTTCAACTCTAGGGCCAAGAGATTGCATGATTAATCTACCAAAAGATGGGATGAATCGCAAAAGCGTACATGGATCTCCTTTTACCACATGGAGGGGTGGTCGTGTAGACTTTGAATCTCACATGTGGTCTATTGACCTGCTATTACAAGCATCAAGATTGGGGACACCTTCATGTACTTTTATGCAAAAATAAAACTTGGCATTCTGCAATTGCATGCATATTGTTTTAGGAAGTCATATTTTAGGGAGGATTATGAGCAATAGAGAGACATTACAATTCAATCCATTACCACTGAAATCAAAGAAGAAGCCTACTATCATGTCACAACCACAATCACCAAATCTAGTGGTTAAGTAAACAAAAATTTCAAGTAAAGACAAGCAAGATCCTGATTAGCATGTGGCCCAACTTGAAACCTGATGGGAAGTAAGTGATCATGACCTGTTGTATGATGACCAGGTTAAGAATTGTTACTTTGCAACTACTTTACATGGCAGAGCTATGGATTAGTATAGTGCATATGGATTGGCTCACTTTCACTATAAGAGAATGGGGTGATAGTGCCAGAGATTTGCAACATGAAATAACACCCTTGCTATTTGCATCATTATATGCATCTCAATTTTCAATTTTTCGATGTGTATACTGACGCCAATAGTGGCGCTCATTGCGGTGCCATTCTAAGAAAAAAAAAGTGACAAAATCTAAGCACGACATTTTCCGCAAACATTATCAAGAGAGAGCAAAAGAGAGAGCGAGAGAGATCGCTGCTTTGAGAGGGAGACAAAGAGGGAGAGAGAGAAAAGGATAGCTCCTCACTGCCATTGTCACCTCATCGTCGTACGTGAAGAAGAGGGAGAAGTGCACAAGGGAGAAAGAAGGGGAGCTGCGAAGAGGAGACACAAAAAAAATTTACCTTCGGGTCTTTGAAGTAGGTATATTGCCTCTCTTGCCTTTGTTTTGTGTTTTCTTCTTTTCTTTTTTTCGTTTTTCTTTGTAATGAAATGCATTGAAAGAGAGGGAGAAAGGGAGGGAGGGAGGGAGAAGAAGGAAGAGAGAGAAAGAGAGAGAGAAAGGGGGAAAGGTAACAAAGAGAAAGAGGAAGAGAGAAACGAGATATGAAGGGAGAGAGGAGAATGAGTGAGAGAAACAATGAGGGAGAGAGGGGGAGAGAGAAACAAAGAGAGAGGAAACAAAGAGAGAGGAAACAAAGAAAGAGAAAGACAGAAAGAAAGATGGGGGGAGAGAAAGAGAGAGGAAGAGAGAAGGAGAAGGTAGAAAAAAAGTGTGAGGTAAAGAGAGGAAGGAGAGTAAAAAGAAAAGAGGGAGGGAGAGGGAGAGAGAGGGGAGGAGAAAAAAAGACACAAAGAAAGAGAAAGATAGGGGGGAGAGAAAGAGAGAGGAAGAGAGAAGGAGAAGGTAGAAAAGAAGTGTGAGGTAAAGAGAGGAAGGAGAGTGAAAAGAAAAGAGAGAGGGGGGGAGAAAAATAGACACAAAGAAAGAGAAAAAGAGAGATAGTGAGAAAAACAAATGAAGAGTGAGAGAGAGGGAGAGAGAAATAGAGAAACAATGAGAGAATTAGAGAGAATGGAAAGATAGAAAAATAAAGGGGGAGGGGGAAGAGAAGACAAGGAAAGGTGGGGAAAGAGGGTCTTTCAGTATCCTTGTTTTTTAAGTTTTTTATTTTCTATCTTTGATTTTGATTGTAACAAGATGCGTTGAGTGAGACGACTGGGGAGGGAAGGAGAGAGAAACAGAGAGAACAAGGGAGGGAAAGGAGAAGAGAGAGAAGAAGTAAGAGTGGGGAGGGAAGATCGGGGGAGGGGGAGAGGAAGAGAGAGGAAGAGAGAAGGAGGAGGTAGAAAAGAAGGGTGAGATAAAGAGGGGAAGGAGAATGAAAAGAAGAGAGAGAAAGAGAGGGAGAGAGAGAGAGGGGGGAGAAAAAGGGATGAAAAGAGAGAGAAAAAGAGATAGAGAGAAAAACAACTAAAGAGCGAGACAGAGGGAGAGAGAAATAGGGAAATAATGAGAGATCTAGAGAGAATGGGAAGATAGAAAAATAAAGGGGGAAGGGAAAGAGAAAGACAAAGAGAGATGGGGAGAGAGGGTCTTTCAATATCCTTGTTTTTTATTTTCTATCTTTGATTTTGATTGTAACGAGATGTATTGAGTGAGAGTGGGGAGGGAATGAGAGAGATAAATAGAGAGAAGAAGGGAGAGAAAGGAAAAGAGAGAAGAAGTGAGAGTGGGGACACAAGATGGGGGAGAGAGAGAAACAATGAGAGAGAAAGGGGGAGAGAGAAACAAAGAAAGATAAAGGAAGGCAAATAAAGAAAGGGAAAGAGAGATAGAGAAAGAGAGATGAATAAATAAATATAGAGGGGGATAGATAAAGATAAAGAGAGGGGGAGAGAAAAGAAATAGACAAAGAGAGATGGAAGGATTAAAATGGAGGAAGATCATCAATGAGAGAAACCAAAACATATTGTTTGTCATAACATAGACCAAATGGAGAACGATGATGGTCGTGACATCCAAGATCGCGAAGCGTATCTTAATATGCATGTTCCATGTCCTTGCACTCAATGTAAGTTGGCAATCAGACAAGAGTGTTGCTTGTCCATAAACCACGTATGACACTTTGGCAAGTTTCAATTGGAGATCATTGACCAGGCGATCTTAGACTTTGAACGAACAGTAAGAAAAATATGTATCAATTGTGCTTTACATTTGCAAAGTAATTGAATATCACATACAAAAATATTAGACGTGTCCTGAAAATTTCTACAAAGAGATGACACTTCATCCCAAGGAATGTACCTATTGTGGCCTGCCAGAAGAGTTTGTGGGCATGTGATGGATGGAGTGACTGAGCCGATACACCAATTGAAGGGCACGCCGCAGACTATACCCTCGATATCAGAGGAGACCATGGACCTTTCAAACCTTCCTTTAATCTTAAAGTCTAAGATGGAGGCAATGATCAATGCATTACTGCCCAGGATGCCAAGTCATTTGATCCACTGAGAGAGGGAACATCCATAAAATTGTATAATGGGTGTCGAGTATCTCGCTAAAAGACACTGCTTGCACTCCTAAGTGTGCATGCAAAGTACGGGTGGAGCAATGCGAGTGTGGCCAAGTTGTTCAACTATATTCTATGCTCTGTTGATTTTGACTCCATTATAAAAAACGCTTTTTGTTCTCTTCAAGGGTGCTTCATTTTTTTTAAATCTTGCTAAAGTATCACATATTAGCACTTGGAAACACTATGCTTAAGTCTTATATTGATGCACGATTGGTGTTATAAAAGCTTGGCATGGACTATAACAGCATCCATGCTGCATGTGTCAACAATTGTGTGATGTTTCGAGGAGACTATGACACTATGAAGACATGTTCAATGTGTATTGCTCACATGTATTGATATGACTTGCAAGGGCAAACTGTCTCTTAGAATATTTTCAAACACTTTCCACTTATACAACGTATACATCACATGTTTTGTACATCATGCATGGTGAGCTTGACAAGTGGCATGTGCAGAATAGATCCATAGATGGAGTCCAACAAATATCAGTAGATTCACATGCATGGAGCTACATTGACTCCACTTTGTCAGGCTTTGCACAAGAGCTAATGAATCTTTGGCTTGGTCTTGCTATGGATGGCATAAATCCATTCAGTCTCTACTCAACTTTTTACAGTGTATAGCTTGTAGTCCTTGTAAACTATAACATCCCACCATGGCTTTATACAAAGAAAGGACACTTGATCCTTAGCTTGCTCGTTCTTGGGTGCTACAAAATCAAGAACATGGATGTCTATCTTTGTCCATTTGCTAATGAGCTCAAGATTTTGTGGGAGGAGGGGGTCGCTATGGAAGAAATAAGCAAGCACAATGGTTGATGGTCAACTAATATACGAGCCATTCTCATGTGGACCATGCATGACTTTTCGAGATTCGGGGAGTGCTCAGGTAAGTGGACAGCTTGTTCTAGTTGTTGATATATAATAGGCTTGTTCAAGTTTGTGTTGATTAGATAGGGGTATTGTCACAAGTTCGATTACCTTACATTATTATGCATGTCCATTGTGTGAGCCACAGTTAGACTCCCAAAGTTCATAGACCATGATGAAGATGGTATATCAGGGATGCGCCACTTTCTTGTAGAGGGTCATGAACTAAGGGAAGGTTTTCTTGGATGACCTCTAGCATGAATGAATTCCCAAAGCTAGTACGAGTTGAAAATGGTCCACAAGGAATCACATCCAAGCGCAATGCGATAGTTCTCACTTTTCTACGAGTTGCCATATTGGATCCACTTACAAAACAACTATTTGTTGGATTCCATGCATATTTTCAATAATGTGAAAAGCTTATAATGGGACCATATCATAGGAAAGAGAGACACTATAGGGGCACGAATGGATTTGAAAAGGAGGTAGGCAAGATGGAGGTGCTTTGGCCATAGCCGATGAGCTTTGACAGTCGCTTGCAATTACCTCTCACTCCTTAGGCCTTGTCCACTAAAGAAGAGCGCATGGTGAAGCAAATTCTCAAGTCTATCCGTTCCCTAATGAGTATGATGCGTTCCCTCAAGTCTAATTTTTCTAAAGATGACCAACTATTAGGGCTGAAATCCCATGATTCACATAAGATATGCCAGGTTTGTCCCAACCTTGATAGCAAGTAACCTTAGTATTTCGTTATTTAGTGTCTATTTGATGTTTGTAATGCTTTAAATTATTGACAATTCGTACTATCAATCACAATCACGGGGTAGATGCCTCACTCCAAAAATATGCTTGGTGATCTATAAGTTGTCAGATTTAGTGCAATGGATCTCATAGAAGGAGATCAAGACATCCTCTATTGAATCTGCAAGGCAGGGAGCGCTAGAGATGGTATATCTCTTTGAGAAGTACATGCCCACGAGCATTCTCATGATACAAGCTTACCTATTGGTACATCTCATAGATGAAGTGGAGATTATGGAACCCGTCCATATGCAATGGATGTTCTTGTCAGACCACTTCATGAAAACCCTCAAGGGCTTTGTGCGACAATGATCTCAGTCAAAAGGTAGCATGGCTGAAGGTGGCTAGTGTTGAAGGCATTAGTGTATATTTTGGAGTGGCTACCGATGGTGGATTCAAACAATAGCATGCTATGGTTGCTAAAGGATGATGATATATTGACCGAAGATGTGGTGGTTGGAAATGGGGTAGAAAAAAGGATAGATGGTGCCATGGAGGAGAAAGTGAATCGTTTTTGTATGTTGCGTCATGCATCCATGGAGAAGTGACTCGCTAGGTACGAGCAAGGCAGAAGAGAGCAGGAGAGAGTGCAACTAGAATTTTGACGTGGTACATAACATTGAACTGGTTCGATATCCCAAGGGCATGGAGGAGATGTCATGGTTTATGTCTATGACATGGTTGCATGAATATTTGATCATGGCTTATCTTTGACAATACCCAGATATAGCAAGATGAGTTGAGGGATGACCGATGAGGAGCTACAAGAGATATTCACACATATGTCTCCGGATGAGATGGCCTGCTTTAGAGATATGGTAAACCAAGAGTTGTCACGAACATCGTCAGGCCATTCTATGAGGTCTACTTTAGCACGCTTTGATGCTTTGATCTCCCGTAGACGAGGTTGATGCTCTAGATTGGCCCTGGATGGAGAGAGTGGTTCTGGGAGGTGTTGTGGTGATGTAGATGCTATGAGTCCACGGTCAGATCTAGAGAGGGTTGCTACTCCTAGCTCTCGTAACGGTTCTAGAGAGGGTGGCTGTTGTGAAGGCACTGATGCAATGTCTCCATTTTGTCAATCTGGTGGACATTTGTCACTTCCAAGATTTGTCACACCTGTAGGGACATCTACTCCTATGACTCCAAGTTTTGCTCTAGCCGTATGCAGTAGGTTGCACCCCTATGGGTGCTACTTTGAGAGATACTACCCCCACATGTACACCAGATGTATAGGGGTCTCCTAGTTATGCTCATGAGCGTAGTCATAGGTGGGATACATCTTAGACATACCCCAGTAGGGTACGGATACCTCATAGATGACAAGACATGTGCTATGATCATGAATGATGAGGAGAGGAGGGTGATGTTTCACATGAGAGAGTTGTGCCAACAAGTATTTAAGCACAACGTTCTAAACCATTGGAAGAATATACCAGAGGGGAGCAAGGACTATGTAATGGCATCTTTGTGTGAGGATTTTTAGCTATCTATGGGCAGTAGAGAGGTTTTCCACCGGGTGGATGATGGAGTATATGTGTGCATACATGTCACATAGACAATTAAACATACGCAAGGCAATCAAGAGTGGCACCTCAAAGCCCAAGTGATTGGATGTAGAGGATTGGTGGAGACTCACAAAGGAGGCCACAGAATCTCTAAGGACGATGGCAACAGTAGCAATGGGAGGCAACAAGGGCACGATTGGAGACAGGGTCATGCATCATCTTGGGAGTGGTAGCCACAAGACTTATTTCGAGGACTTTGTAAGTTTTATTTGGTTCTTCTTACTTTCTTATTTGGAATATCACTTGTAGTAACAACCTTGTTTCTACCAATGCTATTCTGTTTTCTTTGCAATCTTCGACCACAAACCGCGATCCCATAGGTTTGGAGACTTGATATGCAAAGAGACATGGTCTCAGTGCACTTATCAATAGATTGTATGCGTGCACTGACCCAATAAGTCAATCCTCTTTCTGGCCTATAATTATTAGAACTTTTTATACATTATATATGGTGGAATAATATTTAGTTGTTTATTTTGCATATTTCAATGCTTCTTTGCATCGGATGGACAAGCTTTCAAATGGTGAGTATTTGTAGCATGCACTTAGCACACATCATCTTCTCATTTGGTCTTGTGATCTATGCAGGCCTCTTCCATGTAGCATTTCTTAGATATATTTTATAATCTTTTACATAAAATTACACTTTGCAATATTTATAGATAGATTTCCATATTTTTTTTGGACTCTCCTCTCCATGGTTCCATGTAATTTTATGAGTTGTCATCACTGATCTTGTACTTATTTTATGAGTTATTGGTCTTGTGGTTTTAAGTAGTTTTTGTGCCTATCCTTATGACAATTGCATATTCAATATGTAATTGCTTTGCAGAATATTATTCAACACATGGTGTTGTAGGTGTGGCAGGGCACCATTTTTTTTCTCTCTAACCGTTGCTATTAGCAACAAATTTGTAGAGACACCTATGCCAATGCTTTTAGAGACAGCAAGGATACCTTTTTGGATAAATATTTGCATCACTTTGAACATCAGTATGTGGCCTATATCTCGTAGTATTTAAAGTTATGATGAATTGAAACATGTGTTTTTGCATAGGTTACGTAAGGACAAAAGTGTAAGAGATGTACTAAGAAAGGTTAAGAATGTTAAGCAAAGGACAACAACTTAGATACTAGTACCGATAGGTCAAATTCTGATTCCAGTGAAGAATCAAATGGTTCAAACGATGAATATATGTTTTTTTAAAAAAAAGAGGAGTAAAGGTAAAAAGTCAAAGCATAAACCTTGGAACTCCAACTCCTCTTCAACTAAAAAAAATCTTCTAGCAAATTCAATATTAAGGCTATGGGAGTTTTTATGCCAGCAAGGCAAGGAAAGCTTTTTCAAATTTATAATAAAACAACATATGAAGAAAAACTTTCTAGTATATTTCCTACTCCAATCCCTTCTTCTTTTGAGCTCTAGTAATAGCCATTGTTGCTACATCTAATGGACAATCTTCCACTATCATACAACTAGAGCAATCACATCTTACATGCATCTCTAAAATACAACCCACCTATAGAATTGGTGCCATCCTAAACATTTCAATTTTTGGTAACTCCATAACTCAGTACCAACATAATCTATATGGCTTAGATCTCTACCTACTCCTCGAGCAAGTCCATGATGACAATAGCAATTGGGAGTGGAGGTGGTTGTAGATAAGCTCTCATGAGCCATCCTTCATTGTGGTTCCTCACAATTTGCATTCCTCTCTCGGCCTAACCCATAGTTTACATAGTGGTCCCATAAAATGTCATTGGACTTTGTAGTATAGTGGCAAGCTCCTTGCTACCCTTCCATTGGTTGTTGGGTTTGATTCCATGCTAGCCTATGGAAAAGTTGTCCAGGTCCTCGAATACTTCTTTATGTTTGATTTGTTGAAATCACCTACTAAGAACTTCTGAAACAAGTATGCCACTTGTTGCAAAAGAAGCAGGGACTTGAAAAACTTGAGGAACTTGACAAATATGAGACTTTTAAGTTGTATTAGAAGAAATGAAATTTATGCAGCTTATAGGATGCTAGTGGTTCTTGAGGGACTTGTAAGATCATCTTTATAGCTAACACTAGAATAATTTTTGGATTTGATTCCTATTCAATGAGAGTTTGTTTCATAAGTTGAGGGAGATATGCAAGGGACTAATTAGCCAAAGATTGTGTTTGAAACCAATGGAGGCAATTTGTCATGCTATGATGATAATAGCTCAAGGAGTGCCTACAATTCAAGTGGAGTACATGGGGAAGTAATTTAATGAAGCTCTTTTGGATAGTGAATCATCAATAAATATTATTCCCCGAGTCAGTTTACTTGGCAAATAAAAATACAAAACTAGTACCAGCTCTATTGAGCTCTATTTTGGGCCATGGTCTTGTCCATCAATACATTCTATTATGGAGTAGACCTTTAATGCTACACGATTTTCCATATCTAATCTTTTATGTAACTAGTGCAAAATATGGTTACTTCCCATGATGTTTGTCATTGTGGATCTAATGGTTGATGGAATACACCATTTTATTCTACATCTAGATTTGTATTCCTTGATTTTATATTTTCTCTATGTAGTATTATGTTGTGCTTCACATGCACAACATGTAGGACTTAGGTTGACTCTTCTTATTTCAAAAGTTTTGACTCACTATCATGATATGGCTACCTCTCTCATGCCCATTTCAAGTACTCTACTCAAGACCTATCTATGATCTACCATTCCATGTAAGAAACAAATAGGTGCAACCAAAGCATGAGTTGTAGTGAATAGGTGCTTACCCGTGTTGTAGTTTGTCATCAAGGCTTGTCCCTTTCTCCACAATCCATGTGATGCTCCTCTTGTATACCATGGACTTGCCACCTCCTCCTATGTCTATAGAGAGGAGAAGAGAGAAGAATGTATGCAAATGGTAGAAGAATGTATGCAAATGGTAAAAGAGAAGCTTCGTTCTTGTACCTCACACTCTCACACACTCTTCTTCACCTCTCAACAAGATGGGATGGATGGAAAAAGGAAGAAGAGAAGGGGCCTCACTCACCTAAGTCCCTCACTCCCTCTCACTCTCACTCTTTTTCTCTCCTTCACTGTCACACAAGCTTGCAAGTAGATAGCAAAAGTATAGCTTGTTATGTTAGTTCTCATCCCTTATATACATGAGCTTTAGGGGTTTCCACCTTCTTGGTTTCCTAGACCCTTGACTGGTCTTCTCCCTTTGCATGCTTCCTTTACGGTTTTAAAATTTTCTAAAAAATATGTCTTGCTAGTGCACCTTGTCTTAACCTTGTAGATCTATGGAGCTAGTGACAATTTGCAACTAGAAAAGCTTGGCTCTCATTAATCACAACTCAACAATATTGTCCTTAAAATTACAAGTGCTTCTACAACAATTTATGTGTCCTTGGGTGGAGCTAGACACTTGCATGTTGTCTCCAATCAAACAATCTTCCAAATGGTAGAGTTTCAAAAATCAAATTGACATTTTACCCTTTTCTAAAGGAGTGTCGATCCCTTAGTATTTAGCATTGAGGATGGGTACTTTGTGTTGGGGATGGTAATGGAGTAGTAGTCGTGTTGAGGAGTGGTGCACATTCTTGATGAAGAGATAACTTTACTTGGTAGGGTTGGTTTGTAGTTAAGGATGTGGGCATGTTGAAGTTGTAGAAGAGGTGAGGGGTGGAGAATGAGGGGTGATGTTGTTGGGTTGTCTTCATGGTCTCCAACATACTTGCAATCAATATGTCTTCCCTAGGAGTGTGGCTACCTTACCATGTGTAGTGGGAGCTCATGCTCATCCGCTAAGACCCATGGACCACTTATTGCTTCAAGCATTTCAAGCAATCACAAATGGCTATCTCTCACCTAGCCAACACACCTTCGATCCTATGGGGGTGTAAAGAGCTTACCTTCATGCCCAAACAAGTAGCCTCCTCCCACAAGCCAAATGGTAGCTCCATGATTCGAGATGCAAGCTCAAGCAACCTCAAGCCTCTACCTCCAAACTCCATCCTCCATAATGGCGTGCAAGACAATAGAAGAGAAGAGAAGAGAAGAAGAAGAGAGGAGATGATGGAGAGCTTCTTCTCCATGATCCCTCACCCTCACTCCCTCACTCTCCCTCTCTCAAGCACACACAAGCAAGCAAGAAGGAGAGAATAAGAGAAGAAGAAGAGATCACTCTTTCCATACACCAAAGAACGAGCTCGTCATTCACTTTTTAGGCTTATATACAAGCCCTAAATCCCTTGGGCATCTATCCCCTTTTTTACACGATCGGGCATCTTGCCAAGGTCCTCTTTCCCTATTCCCTTCTAGTTGCCTTATCCCTTCACTTATGTCCATTTAGACTTTCCAACTTGCATAGGAGGGATCCTAACACTCCTATAAAATGAATTACATTGCACCCTGTACTTTCCTTGCTGCGAGAGCCTTTGAAGGCTCTCCTTCATCCTTGAGAGAGCACTTTGCTAGAATCTTTTGTGCTATTCTTCATCCTTGAGAGCACCTTGCTAGAATATTCGATGCTTTCCCACGTTTTTTCTGATCTTGCCTTCTCCTCCACTTTTCTTGCCTGGGCAGAATGAGCTTCTCCATTCACTTTTTGACTTGGGCTTCCTTGGTCTTTCTCTGCTTCTCCATTCACTTTTTGACTTGGGCTTCCTTGGTCTTTCTCTGTTTCTTTTTGGTTGCATGGTCCATGTTCATGACATGTCTTGTAACATTCCCCACCTCCTAAATGAGTGCCAGTCCCATGGCACTTGCGGGTTTGAGTTGATGAAGATTCAGTGATTTGAAAGGTAGTTGTGTGAGTCGATGATGATGGGGCCTCTAAAATTGGTGGCTTGCATTGTTTGGAGTTACCTATAAAGGAAAGAAGGTGCACTGCTTGGGGGTGTGACTACCTTACCGTGTGGTGCATTGTCCTCGTGCTAGTGGATTTGGGAGTCAGGCTTGGGTGTTGTCCCACACTTGAGGATTCATTTCTTGCCTAAGGGCTGCGGTGAGTGTGGCTTAGGGAGACAAGTCTAACCATAGGCGAGGGTGACCTCCCTAAGTATGTCCTACCCTTGATGTGCCCTAAGCATGATGTGGGGAATCAAAATGGGCTAGGGGGTTAGGGATGGAGCAATGGGCCAACCAAAGCCACCGGAAATTCCTAACTTAAGGATCCCTAGGTGTAGTGATTGTGGCCTACATGTAGTGAGATGATTTGATTACTTTCCCCTGTCATTTCCTTCCAGTGATCTCTTGTTCTTTTTCTTTTCTTTTCTCTTTTCTTTGCCTTTTCTCTTCTTTTCTTTTCTTTCTTTTCCTTTTTTTTTTTTGTGAATAGATGAAAATCTAGTATTCCTCATCAAAGTCATGAGAGGGAGGAGTTGGGGGCTTAAGAGATTTGTTAAGGAATCTCCAGCTTTACATGTATCCTTTAAGGTTCATTCGTGTGCCTAGAGAGGAGTGGTGGAATAAAATGGATGATTACAATGAGTGAAGCGACTATCATTCATATCTTCTAAGAGAGCTAAGCAAAAAGAGGGGAGGAGAGTAGCCCGCATCATTAACCTAGTTGTAGCGCAACTATCTATGCCATTGGGATCAAAAAAGAGTGGCAGTAGGTGGTACTCTTGCAATATAGGTTATTGCTTCAATAGTACCCTAAGTAATCTAAGATGATTACATTTAGTAAGGAAGGCTAGGTCTGGGCATGAAGTGAATTCGTTGAGGAAGTGGGCTATGGAGTCACGTAGATCTTGTGCTGTGAAAGTGAGGGCTTCCTCAGGCTTGGTAGCATTGACATTGTACACTCTGGGGAAGTCATATTGACCGTGGATGTCGGGACTGTAATCCACTCCTACGCTTCTTGGATATGGCATGAAATTATGGTTATTTCTTTCAAAGGGTAGGGTGTTGCAAAATGACATCCATGTGTCAGCATTACCTTCCCAAATGCGCCTCCTCCACTTTGATTGGCACTCATAGCCCTTCATTGTTTTAGGTACCTCATGGACTTTGTTTCTAGGCTTGGCCCTGTCTCTTTAGCTAGCCTTTTCATTTCCTCTCTTTTGTGCTCCTGTGGCCCTGCTTCCTCAAGCCCTGCTGCCTGTGCTTGGATGTGCAATTCGTGTCTCAAGGTTGTGTGGGAAGTTTTTAGTTTTTCCCTTAATGATTCAATGGCCTCCTCCTCTTCAGATTGTGTGGTGTCTAAGAGAGTGTTGAGGAAGGCACGTTGTTGGACTTCCAAACTTGTTTTTGTGGCCATTGCTCTACTTTCTGCTAGCACCTTGTTGCCCTCTAAAAGGGCTAGCTAGCTCACCAAGTCTCTCACCCTTCCTTTGCTCCTATCCACCCATTCATCTACTCTTCTCTTCATTTCCTCTAGACTCTCATTATGCCTTTGGGCTAATGCTGTTATCCTCCTCTCCTATCCCTCAATTTCTCTTTCCTAGCGTTTCTACTCTTCTAGCTCTGAGGCTACCCTCTTTTCCAAATCCTCTGTGCTTTTGGTGCCTCGGCTTCTCTCTTCTTTCGCTCTGCTTGCTAGTTGCTCCATGGCTTCCTGGATCTTTTTGTTCTCCTTTTTTAGTTCTTTACAGAATGCAACTAGCTCATCATAATGGCATTGTAGGCTCATGAGGCTTTGTGTTTCTACCGCAATATTTGCTTGCCACCTTTCTTCTTTTCCTCCCTTGGCCTTGAGCTTCTCCTTTAGCTCATTTATTTCTCTTTGATACATGGCCGCTTGGCAGGTTCTTTATAATTGAGAGGCTACCATAGTCTCCTTTTCAGCCTTGAGCTCAACAATATCTATTTTATTTTCTTCTTTCACCCTCTCTAGGTGTGATAGGAGTTCCTAAACATAGTCATCATAGTTTGTAGACAATGGCAGTGTAGTGGGGTTAGTGGTTGTAGATGCTTCTATCTTGTGCCTTCTGGGGTCCTGTTTAGACTCTGCATCTGCATCTATCAGTCTTTTTGCTCCAGTCATTGGGGTCCCTCCATTTTCACCTTGAACTATTTTTGTTAACCAGAAACTGTACCCAAGCCACCACAAGGTTACTAGCATCCACCATGGTAGAAGAGGCTTGGGTGGGTGCAGAGATTGGGGTGGTGGACACAAGTGGGATAGGGCTAGTTAGACCCTTGCCCTTGCCCTCTACTAATGGGAGTGGCATGTTTCTGGGTGCTTGGAAGCTCGTGCTTGGGCGTTCTTATTGGTGAGGGCTCATGGTAGCCAACTCTTATTCCCTTGAGGGCTGCTCCACTGAGAGGTGGATGGCCAAGGCTATGTCTTCTTCTTATTTGCTCCTTAACTCCTCGACTTCTTGCTCTACTTTCCTCCTCCTCTCCTCTTCAGCTTTCTTGGATTCCTCTTTTATTATTTTTTCCTCCTCCTTTTCTTTTCTCTTCCTTCTATCCTCAGTGCTTCTGGACTCTCTTCGGGCTCTTTGGAAGTCTATTCTCTCCTTCTTCCTACTCTCTTTCCTGTCACTCTCTATCCTCTTGCTAGATTGCTCTTATTCTTGGCGGGGAGGGGACCTATTTGGCATCTCGTCCACTTTCTCATCTTCTTGCACTTCCCCCAAGGCCTCTCTAATGATGGCCTTAAAGACCCCTCCAAACCCAATGGTAGAGGCCTTCGACAATGACTTCCTCTCCTAGCTTTGGAGGCCATGGATTCTCCCCTTGCAGGACTTCCAACTATGGCCAATGTTTTTTCTAATGTTTTTATCATCTTCTGCACGAAGCCATTCAAGTTCACCTCATTAAAGGACTTGGTAGTGATGCTTTCTAGCATTGGCACATTGATTCTGCTCATTAATGTGTTATACCTTTGACTGGAGAACAAGGTGTGCACCATTTTGGCATGTAGTTGGACTTTAGGTTCAGGGATGTCAACTAAGTCAATGACATCGTTGGTGTGGACCATCACTTTGTCCATTCCCAAAAATGGCATATACATCCCTTTTTGGCCATCTTTCAACTTTGTTGGCATGCCTAGTGCTCTCTGCACCAACTCGGGACTCACCTCAATTTCCACCTGGTGGGTTTCATTCTCTTAATGCACCGTGATGGTGTCGCAGTTCCTATTGAAAGTCCGGAGGAATTCTGTGCACTTCTCGTAGTCCACAGCTTGGCCCACCTTTTGCACATACTTCTATAGCTTACATTGCTTCATGATTTGCTTGATGGTGGCTGGCTCCTCCATTGACTTTGTCTTCCAAATTTTGGATGTGCCTGAATTTGAATTGGTTGTAGGCCCTTGTCTCCAGTGAGAAGCCATACTTTGCTTGCTCTTTCTTCGAGAACGGCAGCTTATTGGCTTTCTCATGTCCTGCCATTGTAGGTGCCTTTCATTATGCCATAGCTCACCATCAGTATTGTTCAGATCATTTTTGTGGAAAGACACATAAGAGATGGAATAAATGCTTATGGAAACTAAATTGCTTAAATATAGAAAGAGAACTTTTCTTTACGCAATCCATGCATTTCACAAAAATTTCTAACACTTTTACTCAATCATGAGTTGCTTTTTATAGATTCTTTTTTGTTTTTGAATGTTGATTGAGGTTTTAGGATTTGTTTTTATGTTCCACACCTTTTATGTTCCATTATGTTTCATACCATTTATATCCTCCCCCTTAGAGATGAGAAGAATCCTTCCTAGGATTAGAGGTTGAAGGGTGGAGACCAATCAGTGCATGCTCACTGTGTTTCACCTTCACATGAGCCAAACATAGAAGTTTGGGTTGTGCTCCATTTGAGCATAATGATGCATGTCGATAGGTCTTGGATGCTCATGTGGGTGAGGTAAGTGAGGACATTTGTGAGACGAAATCAGAGGAGTCCATTCGGCTAGTGATGTGTAGCTCTTCCTCGGTCAACATGCGATCTAAGTAGGGGTGAGTCATGATGTGCTCTTTGATGGGCCCCGGTTGCAAATGGCAATCAACACCCTAAAGGAGATTGGGGCTACATAAGTTGGGTCGTATTTTGAGGTCTTGATTGCATGTCTCTACTTAGCATTGGTCATGATTTGGTAGCCTTCTTGCTCCCATTGTAGTCTAAGAGCATACCATTGTTACAAGAAAGAGGAGCCATTAGCAACCCAACTGTTTTAGCTTCACAATTTTTTGGTCGGTGGAAGGAGCATGCTTACCTCTGTTGCTAAAGGCTCATCTAAGAGGCCTAGGTCTAATCGTTCATAGCTTTTAGCAGGTGTGGTAAATGCGGTGTCCAAATGGCAAAGGCAACCAACCAAGTCATCCCCTGTATTTGCAAGGATCATCATTTGTAAGAAGGTTTAAGGCATGTTGGGGGATGGGGACTCCAGAGCTCAATTGGCTAACGTTTGTAGTTGCGGCTACTTTAGAGTGTGAGATTTGGCCTCTCATGTACTAGGCTTGGTTTGGGATTCTGACTTTGTGCTGCCAAATATTTGTGAGGCTTGAGTAGCACTAATAGTGCTGGGTTGAGTTGGTTTAGAGTCAACAAGCTACATTTTTGGTCAATAGACTCGTTGAGGTGTTGCAAGGTCAATGGTGTTGGGTTCTATGGGCTTCATAGCTTGAGCTTTTTGCGATTCTAGCACATGATCTGTCGTGCGGCTCTGTATAGTCAGGCTTGAGGGTGGTGTTTGAATGGACCCACTAGCCCTCTTGGTTTTAGGCACCCATATCCACGCATTGCCCTCATAATAGCCTTACACTTGCAATAAGGTTTTGGAGACCCATCTCATTTTGACCATTCCTCAATGTCTATAGTTGCTTCATTTCCTCCTAGGTTTTGAACATGAGTTCCTAGGTTTGCAAGGTTGTGGCTGCAAGCTCCTAGGCGGCAGTTTTTTATGTTTAGGCACCCACTTGAACGGTGGTTTAGGGGTCGTAGCTTTGATCTCAATGGTATGCTGACAGTGTGGCGTGGTGGGTCATGACAAGTCTTGACCCCCCTCCTTAGACTTTGTGGTGGGTTTCTCTATCAATGGCCTCATGAGATTTGATGGAGCCACATTGCCTTGTTGAAAGCTGTGACTATTCGTACATTGTTGATAGCAAGGTGAATATGTTGTGAATCACAGTCGACATTACAATGTGCTTTCTTTTTAAATGAGCATCCTAACAACGATTCCTGACCGGCATCCTTTGTGTTCGGTAGCACATAAAAGATTATGGGTATGCTTTTAGACTCAATAGAGGCTGTGACTTTGCACTTTCCTATGAAGGCATACAATTGGCCCCGAAACGGGCTAAGTTTGGCATTGGTAGGTTGTGGTTATGGGTGGCCAATTTGAGTCCAATGATCATGAGTTAAGATATTGAAATCATCTCCCTCAATGATTAATGAGTCGAAGGTATGTGTCTGTTTGGGTAGTGATCATTATGCACATGTAAGCAAGTGCTATTGCCTCTTCATCTTTCTCCTCAATTTTTGTTCTTGTGTCAACTCAAACTTTCATAGGGGACTCTAGCATGGGAGGCTTGTGCAATGGATTCATGGGAGGGTAGTACTTCTTTAAGCGGCTCCCATTGAAGAAGCCTATGCCCTCTCTATCTAGGCTCTTGAGCTTTACATTGCTAGCTCAGCTGATAGTGAGGATCCAAAAAGGCCCTAATCCCCTGAACTTCATCTTCTGTTTATGGCATTTTATTGAGTATAACAACACTAAGTCACGCTGTTCGAATCCTCGCAAGCTTGACGTGCTTGTCAAACCAACTCTTGTAGCATGACTTTTCGCAAATCAGCGCATGGGTGGCTAGAAGTTGAGTCTATGATAAGCATTCTAGCTCGATTAGGCAGTCAATACATGCCTCCTTTCCATCCCATCTCTTTTGGGTGGCTACTCTGAAGGTCGAGACAAAGAACTCTATAGGTAGAATGGCTTCAGTCTCGTAGGTTTACTTGAAGGGAGTTAGTTTCATAGGCTGTTGGGTGGATAGGCCCACAAGGCCACCATCAGTTTGTTGTCCCAGTCTCACTGCACGAAGCATAGACCACTTTGATCAGGACGTTCACTAAGATCTTATTAGTAGGCTCAACCTAGCCATTCACATGAGGGTAGTAGGGTGAGTATTTTGTATGGATAATTAGAAAGGTCGACAAGAGGTGAGCAATCACTTCATTAATGAAGTGCATGCCTCAATCACTAACTAGTTCAATGGGGTAGCCAAATCATAAGATCACCTGCTCCCAAAGGAACTTAGCAATGGTTCTAGCATCATTTTTCCTCGTGGCTCATGCTTCTACCCACTTTGTGAGATATTCTACATAACAACAATGATGATGTACTTGGCATACGAGTATTGTGCCGTAGGACTAATCAGCCCAATGAAGTCAATTCCCCACTTCTTGAATGGTTGTCTTGCAATGATTGGACTTAGTTCCATTTTGTTCTTGCAAATGGGTACCTTGGTCTGTTGCCACTCATCATAGTGCTTTATAAATGGTGATGCATCTCAAAAAAGAGTAGGCCACCACAATTGAGACTGCAGCACCTTGCAGGCCATCATGTCTACACCAAAGTTCCCTCTTGCAATTCCTCCGTGTGCTTTTGCAAGTGCATCATGCATCTCATGTTCACATACACATCTATATAGCAAGTTGTCGTGCCCTAACTTATAGATTTGTCATGCTATCAATTGATAGGGTCGCATTTAAGGATGAGTCATCTAAGTTGGGCCTCCTCAACAGGTCTTTCAAGTAGTTCGTGCTCAAGAACTTAGACTATGTCGTTTGCCCAGTATAGCATCAAGTCAACTCTAAATAAGTCCCTTTTGCTAGACTAGTTAAATAGGTCCGTGTTTGGAAAGTTGTTTGTGATGCCCTATCCAACGACTTCTCCTGTGTGGATATGTGAGACATATGGTCGGCCATGTAGTGCTGCTTCCCTTTGCATATAGCCATAGAGAAGTCAAACTCTAGAAGAAGTAGTAACCATCAAGAAATGTATCTCGTAGTGTAGGGTTTGTAAACAAGATAAAGTAGGGCTTGATGGTCAACAAAGAAGAAAAAAGGTGCGGCCAAAAGGTAATGCCGAATGTTTTTTGTAGCAAACACCATGGCTAACCCTTCCCTCTTCGTGGTGGAGTAGTTCATCTCACTATCCGTGAGTTGTCTGCTAGCAAAGCTCATTGGATAGTCTAAATTGTGTTCACCCGGCTGGCACAACACAACTCCCACGGCAAACTTCGAGGCACCAATGTGAATGTGGAAGGTTATGGTCCAATTTTGGGCTTGTAGGATTGGTGCTATGGTTAGAGCCTTCTTCAACTCTTCATATGCGTGTTGGCATTCCTAGATCCATTATCACCAGGAATCTATATAGAGGCCTAGCAATTAATGCATAGTTTAACACAAATTGTCAATAGTACCCTATATGGCTGAGGAAGTGTTGAACTCCCTTGTAATTGGTTGGTGGTGGAAGGTCGACGATAACCCTAAAATTTGAGAAGTCAGTGCCATTCTTTGACACCATGTGCCCTAGGATGCATCCATGCTTCACCCAGAATTGGCATTTTAATGGGTTCGATACAGTCTACATCTTTCAAAGACTAATCGAAGCTTGCCTATGTGTGCCTTTCAATTAGAGTGGACACATAAATCGTCAACAAATACCTCTAACTCTTGCCTAAGCATGTCTTTGAAAATGGCACACATGAGCCTTTGAAATGTGGCTAGTGCGTTTGTCAATTCGAAGGGCATGCCTATGTAGGCAAAGATGCCCCACTCAGTAGCGAATGCAGTCTTGTGCCTATCATCTGGATACACTTGCACTTGATTGTGTCTTCGTTAATGTTGACTTTCTTGTAATTGACACACACTCTGATTTTTCCATTCTTCTTCATTACAATCATTATGGGTGATACCCAGTCAATGTGCTCGATTTCATAAATGAATCTTGCTCTCAATAGCTTATCAATTTCCTCCTTGACAATGTGAGCATTTAGGATTCATTGGATACAATCACTACTTGACCAACATTGCATTGGGTGTCATCGGGATGTTATGAGTCACTACACTCAGATCTACCCCCTTTAGCTCATCAAGGGACCAAGCAAATACATCTATGTACTCTTGTAATAAGAGAGCAAGAAGAATTTCCTCCTCTTCCTTGGTTAAGTCATCAGCCATAAAAATAGATCGGGGTGTCTCCCCTTCCTCAACTAGATTGACCTCCTTGATTTTGGTGGCTCCTTCTATAGGATCGCTCGCTTGCCCTTGTCTTTTGGCTCCTAGCAAGACCACTACCCTCTCACCTTTCTTAAGTCTTGTGAATCATTTTGGCAGGTCTTGCGGATCCCTAGACTGTTTTCTCTTTTTCTCCTCCAACCTTCGGCACCTTAGGTGGACTGGTAGGTCTCCTCTGGTACATTTGGTCTTAGATGGTTAGGTATCTCAGGATCACTGTCTAAGCTTACTTTTGACTTGGAATCAAACTCTCCATCTTCATTGGAAGAGGGAGTCTCTCTTGGAGTTCATAGCTCCGATGGTGATTCCGTTCTAAGTACCAGTGCAACACTTGGTTGGGTAAGACCTGCTCCTTCATAATCAATCACTCTTATGTGCTCCACCAACCAATGGCAATCCTAACCCATTTACGTAACTACTTTCTTGATCATGAAGATGATCTTTTTTTGTGGTTTGGAGTCTACCCATATTTGTTCAATCTAATGCCCCTCAGTGTTGTACTCTATTGTGTCAATTTCTTCTTCTCTCTCATCATGGGAGGAACAACAATCTTCGTACTCATCATTGGAATGGTCCTCATCCAAAATTGATTATCATCTCCTTAGTGTAGCTCCTTGTCACGGTGGCTAAAGCCCAATTGTACATAAAGTTTAGGTCGTGCAACTTGGTTCATTGCTACTTGGGTTCATCCAAGAGATCCTTGAGTGGTTTAAGATTTGCGGCTCGGTTACCAGCTAATTTGTTCGTCAAGTGCTCTAAGATCTCATGGAGGTTTGATTTGTTGTTTGGGACATGGAATGTGATAGAGGTGGGTCGCCCATGTGAGCTCCTAGCCATCATGAAAATTGGTACTGAGGGCATGTCTTTGGGCTTACCGATTGCCTCAACAGCTTGCTCATATTCCTTGTTATCTGAGAATGGAAAATCTATTGTGACTAGCACATGCATCCAATTTCGCTCATCCTTAGGGCAAGGGATATACTTAGTCAATGGCCCGTATGATTTCCTAATTTGAGCATCGCCCTTGAGCATAGTTGAGATGGTGTCTAGGTTGACTAGTGTAGTCTTCCAAGTATCCATCTCCGCTCTTACCACTTTTGTAAAACTGCCCAAGAAAATTAGAATGTTCCCCCAGTCTTCTATGACTCGTGCATTGCGCATCCAGGGTCAGCTTGACAGGATATTGTAGTCCAGTCCTTTCATGACTATAAAGTCCACAAAGAACTGGACTCCTAAGACTATCTTTAATGGCCAATTTTTCAGCACTCTAGATGGCTTCATCTTCGTACCGTTAGCTAGCATGATGTTAAACCTAGCATCCTGGATAGGTGGGCTAGTCCAAGCCTGGAGTACTGCATAGCTAAGTACAGTGACTCCTGCCCCCGTGTCTACAATCCCTTTCCTCATGGTATCACCTAGAGCTAGAGGCAAGACTCTATGCATTTCAGTGCCTTTCTAGGAAGCATTAACATGCAAAGACTTGGGTACTCAGTGTAGCATCAGGCTCAGTATTTGTGTTACTGTGTCATGGTCTTGCAAGTCAACGGTAGCTTGCTCCATCGATCCCTCCACCCATTGCTTTAGCTCCCACCATAGCATCGGATGTTGCCTAAGCAAATCTCCTAGGCTCAGAGTTATAGGGGTGGTCATTAGTGGTGTGAGAAGATTACTATCTACTTGCTTGTCTCCTAATTTTGTGTGCTTCTTGGCCAATGGCCTTGATTGGTTTGCTGGCCCATTGTTAACCCCAAAACGAAGAAAGAAAAAGGTAATAAAAAAGACAGAGGGCAAAGGCGGAAAAAAGGTAGCTCGACTAAAGAAAGAAGAGAAGAAAAGTCCATAAGGGCAAAGACAACCTTAAAAGTCCAAGGCGAATGACGAAAGGGAAAGGCGCATTTAAAAATGGAAAAGGCGCACCCTGAAATATTGTAAAAGAGCGCCGGGCTCTCACCCATGCAATTTGTAAATGTAGGCGGGCGGTGGAAAGGAAGATAGGAAGATAGGAAGATAGAAGGACAATGGGAAAAAGGGCCTAGGCTACAGCCAGCCATGTAAAAAAGGGCCCCCTCGCTTCCCCCGAACCGGTGCTTGAGATAGGTAGGAAGCGAGGGGGTTGAATATGGTATTCGATCTCCTTGGCAAGTAGGTTTGTTGTTTTTCTTGAGATTTATGTTGTGAGATGGAGTAGCGTAGGTATTTACTTTGTGATTTGGATGCATTAGAGTAGGAGAAAACAAAGAAAAACAAAGAAAATAAGCATTAGGGTTACTGTTGCAAAACAAGGCAGAAACAGGGCAAGAATCGTGCAAAAGTGGTAAAAAACTTACTTGTGATGCCTAAGGTCGGTAAGTGAGTTATTGGGGGTGCCAATACCATACCTGGAAGAGGGTATGAGGGCCAGAGGTGGCAAGAAAGGCCACATTGTGCATTGCAGGGTTCACAAGAGCAGGAGAGAAGAGGAAAGCTTGGCGAGGAAATCCGCTTCAATCTTGGCATCAGGGAGATCTTCGGCTAGCCCAGGTAATTCTACACCTCCCCCTACAGTAGTAGGACCAATCTGGAGTTGCACGACAAGGGGGAAGACCCCCAGCACCCTACACATCGAATTTTGCGAGCTGTGGCAAAAACACGTGCAGCGTTCGGCGCGTCCAAGTCACGTCGACTCTGGTCCGAGGCCCAGACTCGGCCCTCGAACCACCTGGTCCACTCGGCCAACCCTAGTCGGCCTTGAACCGCGTCTGAGGAAACACCCGTCTAAGACACAAATTCGGCCGTCGGCCACGACCCACCTGATTCGGCCCTCAGCCCGCCTCGGCACCCCTCGGCCCGGCCGACTCGGACCAAAAACTCATTTGGCCATCCGAGTGACCCACTCGGCCCTCGGACATCCAAATTCGGACTGGCCAAATTTGACATCCGGACCAGTCACATTCGGCTCTTCCTACTTGGCCCTCGAATGGTCCGAATCGGGCATTCAGCCCCTGTAATTCGGACCTGCTGGGCCGAATTTAGATTTTCTCAAATTTTAACTTGAAGACAGTGAAATTGACCGAGAAACCATACAGAGCTGAAACCATATCATAGATCGATCTGGGCTGAAACTTAAAGCAAGTAGTTCAAATTTTGGCTATAAACGGTCCTCCAAATTGCGCATGGTGATTACCGTAACGGTCCTGCGGGCCGGGGGGGACTGCCCCCCCAGACCCCCACAGAGGGGGCTCTATCCCCTCCGCACCTCCCCCAAGTAGGTTGGAGGGAAAATGTGCGCCGTGACAGGTCCTCCAAATTGGACCCTAGAGTAGTAATGGCTCTACACGAGCATGGATTCTCACTTGCAAAAGAGCAACCAAAAGCCCATACCCGAATAGAGACAAACAGAGACCCTAGAACATCAATGAGCCAATCTAGCCATCAAGGGCAAAAAGGCCACGCCACGAGAACACAAAGACATTGTGTTCATACCATGTCTAGTCAGAGCGAAATGCAACATCAGCAAGCTGCAAATGCCAAGATGACTAGACATGACATTCTTGACGAGAGATGTACCTTGTGTAACACTGCACAGACAACCCAAGACATTGGTGGAGAACCCATGCCTGGTCATGCAAGTGGGGACTCAAGGGCATCTGTTAGAAGGCTTAAATTTACAAGCCAGGACCCGAAAGATGAAGAAATAGTACCACCTGCTTATCTTAGGGTCAAACTCACCATGAAAAGAGAGCATACTATCGATGCTCTGATTGATGAAGGAGCAGATTTTAACATCTTGACCTATGAATCATGGACCCTACTAGGCCAACCAGAGCTCACACCGACTAGTGCAACTCTTAGCCCTTATGGGGGACACCCACAAGCACTCATAGGGAAGTGCGAAATCCTTGCGACAATTGAAACAGAAAGCTTGCCTATCCTATTTCATGTTCCTCCAAATAGTGCTAGCTGCAAGAAAGAAACCCTCCTAGGAAGACCCTTCAAAAGGGCGACCAAATGTGAGGCTGACTACGCAGCTCAGAGGATACACCTGACGCTACCGGGTGTGAGGATAGTCACAACCTTTAGCAAGGGTGACCTCATCGAACCTCAAGGGAAAGGCAAGCAAGCTGCTGACATAACAGCCAAGTCTGCTGATGGGAGCAAGGACTTGTTGGAAGAGTTAATACAAGCACATGTCGAACAACGAGAACCGGTGAGTGTGGCTAGGCCTGGAACAAGAAGGTCAAGAGATAATGCCAAGGATGGGCTTTGGACCTACAAATATCATAGAAGACCCCAAAAGAAACCCAAACCTTATAGACATAGGCATCGATGGAGGGTCAACACAACGCCGTGATGGATATCCAAAGCGTTGCTACATGCGCAAGGGTACTACACAGGTAACCGATGGATTTGGGTACCAAAATCCCTTGCTAAACCACTTCTATCAACTGAAGGCCAGAGTGCATCAAAAGCAACGAAGCACAGGAGGGAATCTAAGAGAAACTCTAGGTCTCGAAGCAAGAAACCAGACATGATTGTTCAAAAGAAAGAGCCTCAGCCTAGCATGCTAAATAGACAGATGTCATATGTAGCCATTGAGCACGCACAAAAATCATTAGTGCCCCAAGAGCCTTTGATTTCCCAAGGGGAGGACAAGCATCATAGGCACAACATTGCTCATGGCAAGGCTGCTTGCTCAACCAAGCAAATGGCACAATCGTCTAATAGCCTTGAGCAAATCATTCATCTAGTGCCAAGTCCATCTAAGAGTCCTAGATCTCCTACATCCTCTTTTTCCAAACGGACACAAGAAGCACAACAACAGTTGTCGAGGGAAACTGCTCAATTCCAATCTCTATCTCCATCTAAGCTTCCAAATGTCCAAGAGGTGGGACGTGACGCCATCTGTAGCTCTAGGTCCAAGGATATGCCTGTGCAACCCAATGTGACCAGATCAACTCATGCCCGATCTACGCAGACAAACACTCAAAGGAAAACAGAGGATGCGACCACTTCCGATCGTCCTAAGGACCTGACACTGCAATCCACCAAGGGTAGCCAGCCCACTAAACCAGCTGCTACAACTTCCAATCAGGGATCACAACAGTCACAGCCCTTGGCCGTGACAATGCCCTATGTGGAACGTGTCTTTAGTAGTTTACCTCTGGAGGAGGTGCCACAACCAACTTCCTCGAAAACTCCAACACTTTCAAAGTGCCTAAAGCCTAGGCTGGAGGAGTTAAACACAAAGGAGTTGGCTGAAGAGCTAGGCTCTCCAAAAATGGAGACAGTTGTACCCACGCAACCTGGCAAGGCTATTCCACAGGCCACAACTAGGTCCCATGAGGACACATCAGCGGTCGGTCTAGCCCAAGGTCCTAAGCCATTAGATACACCTGCACTGACCAAGAAAAAGAGGAGAAAACAATGAAACAACAACAGTTGCAGGTGGTTGTGGACCCCAAGAACATTGAGACGAAGGGCGCTGGAGAGTTGATGGATAAAGCATCGAGTCCATCCACCAATGAACCCCCTGAAGCCTCTCCTAATAGCGGTGAAACCTCAGACACATCTGTGTGCTCTGAAAAACCAAAGCAACTGTTGCCATCAACAGTTGCTTGCAACATCACATCCGAGAAGAACCATGACAAAATAGCAGCAAAACCTCAGGAGAAATGTGAGAACCCCAAGAGCATAAGAAATCCTAGCGTTGACCAACCTTGCTCAACTAGGCCTAAGCCCCCAGCCATGCTAAAGCCTAAAGAAACTCTTAGAACTTTGCATGAGATAGCAACTAAGCAAGCCCTCATTGAACATAGAAGTATCACAGAATGCTTAACTGACTTGGATGCTAAGCTCAAAGTGGTCGCACATGTCTACATCCTTGCGGACATGGGCACAATCCCCAAGGAGCAGCTTGGAGATTACTTGACCTTTCCTCTATCATGGGAAGAGAAAGAACATCTTAACGAACACTACGACAGGCTCCTGCATGAACGCATGCGACTCATCTCTGATGAGGAGGCTGACGAACTGCGCTTAACCATCACGTTCAATGAGGTGCTCTACCGACCGAATCTCATAGACATAGAGCAACTAAAGCGACTAACAGAGGGCCGAAGTCAATTTGAACAGCGTTGGTGTGAAAACCGCATTGTAATGGCCGAACTAGGAGCTGAGATCATGACAGTCTCTGAGGAGCGATTGGCCAAATGGCGATCCCAAAGGGACCCAACCTATGTGGCACCAACTTCCCTTCGAGTGCTGACTGCCATTCAAGGTACGGACTTAGCTCGAACTAGCCAAGAGAACGCCCTGTTTGATAAGGTTCTCACTGAGGAGGAGTTACATATTGCCAGTAGACTCGGACAAGGTTCCATGCTACTCGATGTGGCAAAATACATATTGGTATTGAGTAAGTTGCCACGAATACTAGATGCATGTGCCACGTTCCAGTACAATCCTGAGTTCTACAATTGGTTTCTATCCTCGTGAGGTGACATGGATTTGTATATGTATATATATATGTGTATATATAAACAATGATTTTTGTGTCACCCTGTATAGATACTATCAACACACACAAGCAATGATAGTCAAGCGCAGGGAGAAGAGTTGGGTTTGACAGGCTAAGCTCCTCAGGTCCTCCTCTCATCACACTTAAAAGTTGTGTGACCATTCCCACCTCCAAGTGAAGGGCATGCAACCCTCATTACCGCCATAGGAAGACTTGACCAATGACTCTGATGGTATAGATGGGGTACTGTCCCTTTCTATACACCTTTCCCCCCTTTCTGGGCTATCCTGCCAAGGAGGAGCCCTGCCTAAATCCATGACTGCTAGCTGATGTAACTCGGCGTGAACCAAGATCTGCTAATGGTAGGAGGCAAAATATACATCACGGGGGCCATCCCTCTACAACAAGCACTGCATGCCCTACCCCTCCCCTTCTTGTCATATGCACTTGATAAACCACACTAAAATCCCTTCCATGCCAACAGTTGTATCCTATATCCAGGTCTAACCCTTGGATTGCATCTTGCAGGCTTCCTTTTTTGACGGAACCCATGGAAGACCATGGACATCTGGCATGCAAAGACGCTCTTCACAGATGACGGGAGCATGTGGCATGCGCCCCTCCACCGGAGCGCTATGTGCCCACCCTCAAGAGGTATGCCAAGAAGCGAGGCCCTAAGCGACACCGTCTCGGATGAAGGCCGAAGAATCCTCGAGTCAAGAAAGTCGAAACTCAAAACGTGCACCAGGTAGCAACACTGGTGGCACAAAATGGGATGTATTCCCCACTGCATTATGTGCCTCTACTGCTACCTTGAAATTATCTGATGTTAAGAGTGCTCTTCTGCAGGAAGAGGTTAACCGTAAGAATTTGGATGCCTCTCCTGTGTCGCATGCTATGACAGTTAGAGGCAGGAATGATGGATATGGAAAGCATGGCAGTGGCAGTGGCAGTGGCAGTGGCCGTAGACGGGATCCTCAGAAATCTCAGTCCAAGTCTCGTGGGAAGTCACGTAGGAAATCCCGTGGCAAGAATGTAGATGTTACTTGTCACCATTGTGGGAAAAAGGGCCATATTAGGCCACAATGCCATGAAGTGCGCAAAGATAAGGGGAAAGACAAAGTGTAGGATAAGTATTCTGATTGCAGCATAGTGCCTGCAAAGTCTAGTGTTAAAATTGAAGAGATCAATGTTATGCAGCTTGAGGATGTTGATGATGATTATATCCTTGCAGCTTCTTCTAGTGCTTCCAGATAAAAGAGATACACTATATGTATGCACAGTGTTGGCTCTTGGACTCAGGTGCGTTCTTTCATGTGACACCTTGCCGAGAGTGGTTTCATTCATACCGTACTGTTTCAGGTTCTGTGCGCTTGGGTGATGACACCTCTCTTGATATTGTGGGCATTGGTGATGTTAGGCTGCAGTCTCCTTCTGGCAGCAGTTTTATTATGCAGGATGTACATCATGTACCTGCTTTGACACGCAGTCTCATGTCAGCTGGACAGCTTGATGATGCAGGTTATCATGTATCTTTTGGAGACTCTACATGGAAGATCACTCGTGGCAGACTTGTGATTGCGAGAGGTGCCAAGGCTGGCAGCCTCTATCCCTTGATTGTATCCGCTTCTTCCCTTGATCATGTTTTGTCTGTGGGTTCTATCCCACATGTATCTCTTTGGCATGCTCGTTTAGGCCATATGTCTTTGAAGGGAATGAAAATGCTTTTTGGTTTGCAGTACTTACCGCTCCTTGATTATGCATGTTTTGATTCATGTGAGCATTGTCTTTATGGCAGGCAGACTAGGTCTACGTATAAAAAGTCTGGTAGGCCACGCATGAGTGAGCCCTTGGCATTGGTACATTTAGATGTCTGTGGGCCCATGCCTTGTCAGCCTATGGGTGGTGCTAAGCATTTTGTTACTTTCATGGATGATTTTTCACGAAAATTTTGGGCTTATCCCATTAAGCTGAAATCCGATGTCTTGGCTGTGTTTCAGAGATGGCTTGCATTGGTTGAGAACCAGTCTGGGTATAGGATAAAATGCCTAAGGACAGATAATGGGGGTGACTATGTCTCACGTGCTTTTTAGCAGTTATGTGATGAGAGGGGTATTAAGCGTCAGTTGACCGCCCCCTACATCCCCCTCAGAATGGTTTGGCTAAGCGGATGAATAGAACCATCTAGGAGCGTGTACATAGTATGCTTAGCCATGCAGGCCTACCACAGAGCTTTTGGGCTGAGGCAGTTAGTACAGCTATGCATATCATAAATAGATCACCTTCTAGTGGTTTGGATTTCTAGGTTGCCGAGGAGATATGGACTGGAAAACCTCCCTCTTATGCGCATCTCCGTGTCTTTGGATGTGAGGCATTTTGCCATGTGCCCAGGGACAAGAGAAGTAAGTTGGATCCTAAGAGTGTCAAATGCATTTTCCTTGGTTATGGGGATACAGGCGAGATGGGTTACCGTCTCTGGGATCCGCAGATGCAGAAAGTCATCCACAATCATGATATAGTCTTCCATGAAGACAAGATGCATAGGCAGCCTGAGAGAGTTGTTGAGATCTGCAGGGTTATATTTCAGGAGGAGCCAAGATCTCCCGCACAGCCAGTTGGACAGCCTACAGCTGCACAGCTGATGCTCATGGTCAGGGTGTTGGACAGGCAACTAGGCAGGCAATAGAGCTTGCCATGAGATGGTCTACTAGAGACAGACATCCACCTAATAGATTTCAGCCCTCGATGCATTATGTCTTGGTTACAGATGTAGGAGAGCCTTTCACTTATGATGAGACTATGCGCAGGGGTGACAATCACTCCTGGGAGAGGGCTCTGCAGTTTGAGATAGACTCCTTACATAAGAATGACACTTGGGATTTGGTTTCCTTGCCTACGGGCAAGAAGGCTTTACCATGCAAGTGGGTGCACAAGCTGAAAAGTATCCTTGGACACCCCAAGACAGCATACAAGGCTAGATTGGTAGCAAAGGGTTTTAAGCAGGAGCATGGTGTGGACTTTGATGAGGTCTTTTCTCCTGTGGTTAAGATGACCACCCTGGGCTTAGTCTTGGCTTTGGTTGCTCAGCTTGACTTGGATTTATACCAGATGGATGTCAAGACGGCTTTCTTACATGGGGACTTGCATGATGAGATTTATATGGAGTAGCCTAAGGGCTTTGCAGAACCTGGAAGGGAGCACCTAGTGTGCAAATTGAAGAAAAGTCTTTATGGCTTGAAACAGGCACCTAGGGAGTGATATCATAAGTTTGATGCCTTTATGCAGTCACAGGGCTACAGTAGGAGTGCTATAGATCCATGTCTTTACACGAAGAAAGCCCGTGATGGTTCTTTATTGATTTTGGTCCTCTATGTGGATGATATGCTGATAGCAGGGAAAACTCATGATGAGCTAGATGCTCTTAAGGCTCAGCTCAAGAAGAGCTTTGAGATGAAAGATCTGGGACATGCCGCTCACATACTTGGTATGCGCATTAGACACGACAGGCATCAAGGACTCCTCTACTTGTCACAGAGGGAGTACATTCATCAAGTCCTTGAGCGCTTCCGCATGCAGGACGTAAAGCCTATTGGCTGTCCATTGCCTTCTTATGTGAAGGTATCACATGCTGATTGTCCGCAGACAGATGAGTAGAGGGCCAGATGACCAATATTCCCTATGCATCTGTAGTGGGCAGTCTTATGTATGCCATGATAGCCACTCGTCCAGATATTGCCTTTGCAGTTGGTGTTGTGGCACGCTATATGGCTACACCTGGCAAGAAGCATTGGGATGTTGTGAAGGGTATCATGAGGTACCTGAAGGGCACTGCAGATATGTGCATATTCTATGGTAGCCAAGATACAGGAGTCGTGGGGTACATTGACTCTGATTATGCAGGACATGCAGATAGTAGGAAGTCCACTTTCGGCTATGTATTCACATATGCTGGAGGTGTTGTTTCTTGGATGTCCAGGGTGCAAAAAGGCATGGCCCTTTCTACTAAAGAGGCCAAGTATGTTGGAGCCAACTGAGGCTTGCAACGAGGCCATTTGGTTGGGTTGTTTGGTTGCTGACCTTGGTATTGATGCTATCCCTACACTGCATTCGGATTCTATGAGTGCTATTCAGTTAGCCAAGAATCCGGTCTTCCATGCGAAGACGAAACACATTGAGGTGAGATATCACTTCATATGTGGGGTTGTTGAGGACAAGTCTGTTGATCTTGTCAAGATCTCGACTGACTAGAATCCTGTAGATCTGCTCACGAAAAGCCTATCTACAGAGCACTTTGCCTTCCTCAGGAGGTTGATGGGCGTGGGATGAGATGGCGTCTTTCCTCATCCTGTTGTACATGTGTACATGTCGTACTGTCTTTTCCTTTTTTCTTTTCACTCCTCACTAGGGCAGATTCGCCTTTAAGTGGGAGGTTGTTGGGGATAAAGGCACCTCCGCCTAGCCGCCCATGTATTGCTACATTGACAGTCACCGCCATTGCACACTACGGGTGACGGGTGCCCGTCACCCTCACTTTATTCTTTATTCTTTTAGTGACAGTTTGAATAAAGGAAGGCCCGGTCACACATTGTGACTGTTGGAGTTCCCATTTCTTGTCTCTCTCTTTCTTGCTCTTGCTCTCCTGCCATAGCTCTCGAGTGCAAGCTTTGATCCTTCTCACCTTTCAACCTCATGCTCAAGCATTTTATGATTTAAAAAATAGCAACATGAGGTACATAGACAATTCTTTGATGATTTGCAATCTACTCATAATTATTGTGACATTGCTAGAGACTAGCACCGAGTTTCCTTGTGCTACTAGTCTCTCTAAATTTAAATGGTGATTAGCATGTATGCTATGCATAATCAAATAAATCAAAATTTAAAATTTTTTTGGTGACCATTCACTTTTACAACCCCTCTTTCCTTCTACTGTTTAGGTTTTGCATTCGTTGGATATGTGTAGTGCTCATTTTTGTGTAGTTTTTCATGTAAAAAACCAACAAAATCCATACTCTAACATAGAAACAAGGTTGAATTGAGACTTATCTCTCATGCAGTCTCTTGGAGGAGAGAGATGGAGGAGGGAGAAAGACTCGGTTTGGATCTCTCTGATCAGGCAACCATTATGTGAGTAGAGATTGCGGCGAGATAAGGAGTGAAAAAATGCAGAAATCCATGGCCAATCTCTGTTGCGGGGGTTCTTCTCAGCTTGAAAATGGATCCTTTGAAGAATCGTCACCAAAAATAGGGGGCGGCATGTTTCAAAATGACACCCCCTTCCCACCTCGGCCCTTTTGTCCTTTGACTTGTTCGATTCACACAATTCTCTCGTCTGACATCTAAATCGAGTTTTGAAATTTTTTGCCTAACCAACTCGACATCTCGAATGGCTGAGAAGCTGTGTCTTCTCCATCCGGTTGGTCAAAAAAGCTACTAAAAATTTACAACCACTGCAATAGCCAAAGTTTTACATTTCCATCTTCCTTGGTCATCAAAATTGTCATATCTTCAAGTTCCACTTCCGTCAAATTTAAATTCTTGCCTAAAATTTGCACTTATCTACTTCTTTTCTGTACTTTATTGGGCTTTAAAAATAGCTCTCACCTCAACCCATGATGATCAACTTGAAGGTTCCTAAGAGATGAGGGAGAGCTGAGTTCTACCCCTATGTCCATAAGGAAAAATTTTATCTCCATTTCCCTAAAATGACATGTGATCGAGATCTAAGATTGAACCCTATGGGAGGTCTACCTCTAGCTCCTATCCTAATATTTCCTCATGAGAAAGGCACCTGACTTATCGGTCCACCCAGCCACAATCGATCAATTTCCATTAGGGACAGACAATCATCCACTTTCCATTCATATGTGGTTTTTCTTTAGTTTTCTAAACAAAGCATATTAACACTTCATTAGGTGTAATATGAAAGTAATGAACATAGTCCTTTCAAAATATATTGTTTATTAATTAATAATATTTACATGGATTCTTGCTCATAGAGCCAAATGCAAAAAAATTGCTCTCTTTCTTAGAGTGATAGACTAGCCCATAAATTTCTAGGTTCTTGATGCTCAACCCATTGTACTCATTCAAATTTCTTCTCCATCTTGGGCCAACTACGTAACTACCTCTTATTCGACTAGGGTCCCTTGGTTATTTGTTACCATAGGAAGGAATCTTTTGTGCAGGACCATCCTATCTAGATAATGATCTAGCACTCATAGTTGGCAGTTTAAATTGAGTCCCAATAGTTGTCCTTTGGGGAGGTAGAATTTGCTCAATCATACCCAATATTTGGACATAAGAAAAAGTTTTTAATAAACCTCTTGAAAGTACATTGCATATAACATCCAATGCAAGCAATAACTAATCAATCCTTCTCAAAAAACAATTTTCTATTTAAATGATAAGGGATATTTATATGTTTAATATGGCTACATTTCCTAATTTAAGTTTCCATATCAATTAAGAAAAAAAAAATAGTATTCAACATTTGATAAATTTCCCATACATCACTAGCTAGAATTACATGCTTTTACCAATGCGCAACTAAGTGCGACCATTTTGTTTTTAATTTTTAGATTTCTATAATAATATCTAAGTATTCATTTAATATATCCTTCCATTTATTAAAATTTATTTCCTAACTACAAGAGAAATAATCAATAATTTCTTTATATAGTATTATGTTAGGACAATTAGGTGTTCAAAGAGATTTTTAAAGAATGAAAACAATTCAAGATATGAGTTAAAGATTTTAATGAATTATCTATGAATTAGTTTATTTTTTCCAAAATCATGATTCATGCAAAATTGCTAACATCTTGACTTTGCCTGAATTATTGATATGCATATGTGACTGTCATAAAGATATTTTAATCCTTAAACTATTCTCATGAAGAATTTCCAAGACAATTCGTAGATGGACATGATGTTCTTCCTTTGTCTTGGAGTAGGTGAGAATATCATTTAAAAATGTGAGAATAAATTCATATAGGTATAGCTAAAAAATATCTTAAACTAGCTTGTTAAAAGTAGTAGGCATATTGGTTAGGCCAAAAGGCATCATGGTGAATTCATAATGGCCATACCTAGTGTTGAAAGTCATCTTTGATATGTCTTTATTTTTTATCCCGATTTGATAATATCAGAACCTTAAATTGATATTAAAAAAGATCACATCCCCGTGCGATCGATCTAGTAGCTCATCAATTTAAGAATGGGATATTTATTCTTAATGGTGACTTGATTTAATCCTTGTAATCAAAACACAATTTGAGGGTCCCATCTTTCTTCTTCAAGAATAAAATAGGAGCACCCCAGGGAGAGTTGCTAGAAAGAAAAAATATTTGATCAAGCAATTGTTTTAATTGCTCCTTCAATTTGATTGCTTTGGAAACATACATTTTATAGGGCCTTCTTGCTACTAGTTTGGACCCATGGACTAGTTACATCTCATGATCCACATCCCTTTCAAGAGATAACTACATTAGCTCCTCAGGAAAGATATTAGAGAAGTCACTTATCCATGAAGGCTTGTCTTCATTCTTGGTATCCTCAACTTTGTTGAGTTTGACTAGGTTAATATGAAGTCTTTTCTTAACCCCTCTAGGATTCAACTAGCCTTGGCTAATTGGATCTTAGATTTGCTTACATTCCCTTGTGATTGGACGATTTTTTCAAATATATTTTTAAATGTGACCTGACCTTCCCCATAGTGTATGTTTGCTTGATTGGGTGCTAAAAAATCCATTCATAATAGGCAATCATATATCCCTAAAGGCATGCATAAAAAATTTTCTATTGTGGTATCTTCCTATAGTTTAAACTAGACATTGCTCATGGATTCAGTTGACATTGTTTCCCTCCAGTTTTTTAGTTTCACAGTGAGTTTTCTAGAGGATGTGGGATTTCACTTCAAGCTTTTTGCATATTTAGGAAAAATAAATGGACATGTAGCTCATAGTTGATCAAGATTTGGAAGGGAATACATTGATGTTCAACTAAAACTTGGATGTCAAAAAATTACTGCTAGCACAAACACATGGTTTGGCTCTATGCCTTTCTCATTGCCCTACTTCTTGTCTAGCTCCACACCTTCTCCCATGCGCACATTCTTGAATATTAAAGTTTCCTTCCATAGGAGGATTGTGAGGAGTATTAGCGTAGGTGTTCATCCCCCTATATGGCTATTGAGCACAAAAGTGGCATGGTTGCATTTAAAGTAATATGGCTCATTATTCCAATTCCTATTATTATTGTTGTTGCTATTGTCATGATTTTGGGGAGTATTGGTAAGATTTATGCAGTCTTAATTAAAGCTTTTTTAATGGTAATTTACTCTAGCTCTTTTGGCATGGGGAAACCTATTGAATTGTTTGTAATGTGTTGAGAGAATAGTCACTAGTGGATGTGCTCTCATCAAAGCATCTTCTAGATCAGTGGGCATGATAGCTTCCAATTTCCCATTGAGAGGTGGTTTAAGGCCCTGATAGAAACATGCTATTTGTTGACTTGTGGAATATGTGAAGTGCATACTTAGGTAGTGTTACAAGCTAAGAACAATAGCCTTCAAGAGTCAACCCTTACTTCTTGAGGTTGAAAAGCTCATTCATTTTTAGAGTTTGATAGGTAGGAGACAAATATTGAATTTGGGTTGCTACCTTGATTTGGCTCCATATCACGAAAGACTCAAAGATAGCCTTGTCATGGTACCATTGTTTCCATCATATCCGTGTGTCTCTTGTAAGTCTCAGTTGAGTGATCATTGCTTGATTGAACAGATGTGTTCTAATAGTAGAGAAATAATCCTTCATTTTCTTGATCCAAGTTTTGATACTTATTTCTACCCTCATTCCTTTGCCATTAAATTCAACCAACTTGATCTGTTTGAGTAGAAATTTCCTCTCTTTCTCCTCTAATAGGTTAGCGACAATTGGGACAACTTCTTAGGGGAGTTCCATTTGTAGGAACCTAAAAGAATATTGCTACCTTTTACCTCAATACATATTTAAATAATTTGATTATCCTCAAGGTCATCACTTTTGTAAGCAAGAGCTCCTTTACACAAGTCAATGATTATATCTATTTTCCAGCCTAACATCTTCCTACAATCATGGTAGAAATTGTTCAAAAAGAGAGTTATATATTGACATATTGGTTGTACAAGGGCAATTTAATATCTACATCAGAATGGAGTTTATGTTTTCTTTCAATGGTGGTAAGATGTAGACTAGATATACAATACTTAACCATGGAGTTCCTAGACAAAGCTTGTGAAATGGGCAAGGTGTCCACTTAGAGTAGCGAGCCCTAAATATACACTAGGTAAGTTGTGAACATCCTTGAACTTGTAACTATTGGTCTGGGATACATGAGTTACAACAACTCGATTAGGTTGGAAAATTGTGGTGACTTTATGATAGACCCATTGATTAATGGTCATTGTTTCACCATTTATGTACACCATGGAGTTTGTCAAGCTTGTATGGAACATATAAAGTTAAGCTAGATGGAGTCTTTTTGCCCAAAGCCACTTCCATAGATCATACTCAATACCGTTTATCAAATCAATATAGATATAAAATTTGTTGGATGTCATTCCCCATCCTTAATATTGAGTTCAAAGATTTGAATTAAATTGGAAGTTCTGTGGGACAAAGGTTTGCACCATTGTATGATATATTTATTCCCTTAAATAAGGTTGCATCAACTCTATAAATATCTAGAAATAGGTCATGAATTTCTGATGACCAGCCCTCTATCAATTAGGATGTATGAGGGTATATTTCATGTATCAGATTAGTGGCCATCTTGATTAATACATTGCACTATTTACAACATATTTATTAATGCCTTCTCCCTGGTAAACTTGCTTGTCTCCATTTTTGTTTTTCCTTGGGGGACCGGTTATTCATAGTATATAGATAGAAGAAGAATCCAATAGATCTAGATATTTGGCACAACATTTGTTTTTTAAAATATGAATCATATATTTATGTACTGAGGGTATACAAGGTTATTATCTAAGGCCACTTGCACCAAGAGTAAAAAAGAAACCTTATACATGATTTTGGATTTGATGGAACCTATGATACATAATTATTTTTATCATGAATTTCCTCATAGAGATTCAAAAATAAGTAGAAGGTTCATTCATAGTATTGAGTCCTAAATATTCCCAAGGTTAATTGGGGAGCTCTTGTATTTGTTGGTATGAGCTCGACCTACTACGACTCTATGATTGGACTATACAACCCCAATAATGCAATGATAAGCCCAATAGGTCAATGTCATTGATTCTCCCTCTCTTTGTACTCTAGGGGTTTTCTTACTTAAGAAGAATATGAAAAATTGAACTAACAATGGATGCTCAGTGCACCATATCCTCCATAAGTCATATTATGTATCGCTTACTAAATCGACATAGATAGAGTAATAAACATATATCACACTCCTAATGAAATAGTGAGACTAGCCCTAGATCTTAGCAGATTGAAAATTGGCAGGAGTTAACATGTTTTCTAGTACGTGGTTTCCTCTACAGTAGGTACGTATGGACATATCAAAGATTTTCCATTGGCAATGCTCTACATGTGACTGCATGAGGCATAATGGCATTCCTACCTACCTCTTTGATTTTCTTGCTTCTTCTAGTATTCTTTAGCAATGTGTCCATACTTCCCATAGTAGTGATAGTCCTTATCCTTATTTACATTGTCATGCGTCGTTTATGATTGCTAGTATCCTCTACCTTTAGAGTTGGGTCTCCCCCTTGCTTAGGAATATCCACCACCTCTAGCATTACATCCTTATTGATTTTGTATATTCCAAGATGCATTTTGTTGAGTCCCTCGACCAGAGACGACCCCTGCCATGGCCTCTCTGATTTTGGATAAAATACATCATGTTTGCCTTTCGAGCTACTTGAGCTAGTAGCTAAACCTAACTTAACCTCTTCATGTATAAGCAATGAGACTAGCTCATTAAAGTGAAGCATCTTAGATCTCACTAATATAGACATGAAGCAAATTTTATTTAGGTCCAAGGCCATTCTCAAGGTCACTATTGCAACCAAATCCTCGTCTTATACTTTAGTTCTGATAACTGCTAACTCATCACATCAATGATTTTTATCTGTATTACATACTCTTGAATGGAGCGTCTTTTTCTATCCGTGGTATTGAACTTATGTTTCAGTTGTATTTTCCTTACACTAGTAGTAGTACCATAATATATAATCACAATATTCCATGAATCTTCTGGTATCTTCTAGTTCATAATCTACATTACCATGGCATCTAAAATACACAATAAGAGCTAATTTAGGACTCTTTGCCAGCCAATCATGATGTGCTCTCAGCTATTCATCAATAGAATCTTTTCTAAAAGCTTGGGTTCAGCTTCAACACTTGTAACAAGGTCCCAATACCCTTTTCCAACCAAGAAATTTTCCATGTAGAATTTCCATATTTCATAGTTAGTACTGTCCAACTTCTCACCCACTATTTGTGTAATATTGTCAGATCTATCTACATTTTCCATGTTTGCAACTCTATGTACTTGCTACAGTATTCAAACAATCATCAGTGCCTGACTCCTTGCAAACCAAGTTAAACTTTCATTGATCAACATGCTTTTATAAAATCCTGACAACACTTAGAAACAATGCCTAGTATTGCAATTTTTTTAAAGCAAAATTGTACACAATTGGCACATTGTTACCAATTTTTTACATTAATTTAATGCAAATGCAGTGCTTGTTGTTGCTGTTTTTGGAGGATGTGTCTCTACAGTCTGGCCATGAGATGTCGATACAAGGAAATTATTGTATGAGAGGAAGGTGGTGCTATAGATAAAATCTGATAGATTTCCTTAGTGAATCCCAACCATGACCATCTAAAATTTTCCCATAGGGAATTATTATCATGTAGAGAAGATAAGATTTTGTCTTCTCTCCCATGATTCCCCTCTTTCCAATACCAAATTTGATTTTGCTTTAGCAAAAAGAGGCAGGTTTAGGAGCTTTTGGCACATCACTTAAGTAACACTTGCATGCCCTTCGTAACCCGCAATGCAAAGCATAGTTCATTTGGGGGCAGTTTCAATGTCAGTAGATTGCAATGTGCTAGCAATCTTTGAAGCTCTCCAGAGAAGTATGGAGCCACTTGAAGATGTGATGTTACTTGCACTTGTTATGCTATTTTTCTATTCACTGATTAGCCTTCAATTCTTTGGGTCAGATCTTGCATATAGGTGTATAAGGTAGATGTCCTACCCTGTAATATACTATCCATATTTCTCAGATAGAGGACTTAAGTGCCCAAGCAATTTAGTATGCAAGAAAACAATCAAAATGGTGGTTTGCAAAACGGTTTCTACATCCTGATGTCATGGCCTTGTATGAGTACATTTTTATATGGGATGAAGACCTTGGTGTCGACAACTTTGATGCTGAAATGTATATAGAACTTGTTAAAAAGTACGCCCTTGCGATATCTCAACCTACTTTAGAGCCAAGTCATAAGGTGACCTAGAGAATTACAATGCGCTTAAAAAAAATAAAAAATTCATAGAGTGACTACAGAAAACTTTGGCCGATGCAAAGATCCAAATAAGCCTCCATGTAGGGGGTTTGTCGAGATAATGGCTCCTGTGTTTTCAAGAAATGCATGGAAATGTGTTTGGCATATGATCCAGAATGATTTGATTCATGGATGGGGTCTTGAATTTGCCTTAGGGAGGTGTGTGAAGCCTACGTATGAGAAAGTGGGAGTTGTGGATACTCAATGGATAGTCCACAAGCTTCTCCCATCTTTGGGCTCTTAGGGAGAATCAATCAATGGAAAGGCTCCAGGGGAAGGGGTCAGGGAAAGATGTCAGTATGAGTGGAACTTGTTCCACAAGCATGTGGAAGAGGCCGATCAAGAGTCTCTCAAGGAATCAAAGGGTCACAACATGGGGATATTAGTATGATGCTCATTTTGGAAGCTCACTGAAGTCTTGACCTGAGTTTGCGGGCATCATTCATTATGTGTTTGAAGTAAACATAGAGATTGTAGGAAAAATGAGGTATAAGAAACATGATTGGTAGAGATAATAATTCAACTATCATTAAGGAGTTGGAAGGAAAGGAAATGAATTAAAAGAAAAAATTGACAATTAGCAAGAAGGGAGGCCGTTGGAGGACATTATGGGAAAAGGAGTAGGTGTGATCAAGAGGGGCGTCTTCTGGTTTCATGAAAAAGAAGCCATAGTTGTCTAAAAAATGGCACCTTGCCTGAAGCTTGCATTGATTCTTTTGCAAACTAGATGAAGTAATCAAAGCCAAAGGAGAAGACGAAAACGAAGCCAATGGAGATTAAGATTTTGGTGCCGACAAAGAAGATTTTGTCACTTATACCTTCCTTAGATGCTTGCTACTGCATAATCTTGCTAGAGAAGTCCTTCATGTGATGCCCGATGATGAAGAGGCTGTGAATATTTAGGCCGTTCTTGCTGCCCAAGACCTTGACTCACCATGACCAAAAAACATAGGAAAGGAGTTGGTGCACAGATCGGATGCCGTAAGCGCACATAGTGAGTGTCAGAAGGTCCCCAAGAACAAAAGAACTCTACTTTTTGCACACAAATCAATGTACAAGAGACCAATTGGGTGCAATCTCCCCCCATGCCTTGTGTGAGTGCTCCACAAAGCATGTATTTCATATATTAATCATCTTCAAGCTCAAATAATAGCCCAAATTACAAAATAACATGCTTTAGCTTTTGAGTTTGCTTTTGTGCCAAATAGAATTAAAGCTAATGGGTGCCCAAGAAGTCAGGCATACCCAAATACAATGTTCAATACAAATATCTAAATCGTGCACCCATGCGCATACAAAAATAATAAATAAATATCAAATGCTTTGATAAATAAGCTTGACAAAATATAGGCGCCGTGCCTAAGGTATGCACCCATCAAAATATTGACGATAATTTGAATACACGCTATCCTCCAATGCTTTCCACTGCCACCGCTGCTATCTCTACACATCAACTGAAGCATTCACAATTGTTAGTAAAATAATACAATTAAACCAACAAAAGTGAATACCTAGCAGTGTTCAGCTACATAAATAAATTGGTTAGAAATCAATCCTAACCTTAATTTATCACGAGTGCGCACTCTAAACTCATAAACGTTTATTAATATAAATATGTATTTTGCAGAATCACCTGCTATGGAAGCACCCATGTACACATAAAATTAACAAAACACCCGAAAAGGATAGGCGTCCCCATCGACTTCTCGCACAAAGAATCCACTTTGTGTATGAGCCTCGGTAATAAAAGTTTACAGAATCTACTGTAAAACCTCATGGAATCCACCGTGGCACGGATTCCACCGTGGAATATGCCTCCCGGCATCATACCCCCGGGGTGGGATAGCAATTGTCCTCAATTGCTATTAGCTCAATGTGGAGCTAACAGAGTGGGGAAAGCATTTAAGTCTCTAGCGTGCATCCATTGGGCCTCTTCAACAGGATGGTTTTTAAACTTGACCAAATATCTAGAATATCTACGGCCAGTTCCAGTGGTCATAAAGTTAGTATCTAAAATAGTTTTAGGCTCAAGGATTTCAGTCTCTTCATCTAGCAAAGGTGGGTTTTCATAAACAGGATGTACAGGTAATTGGCCTCTAAAGGGTCGTAATAAACTAATATGAAAGGTGTTGTGAATTTTCCAATGTTGTGGTAGTTCCAGTTTAAATGAATTGTCATTGATTTTGTATATGATCTTGAATGGTCCATAGAATCTAGGTGCTAATTTCACAACTGGGTGTTTATCTACACTTTGTAATCCACGTTTTTCTATTCGTAACCAAACATAATCATCAACTTTAAAATTCATGGCCTGTCTTTTCTTATTTGCTTGTTTTGTATATGATTGCTGGGCTTTGGCAATCATATCTTTAACTTCATCAAAAATAGTGGCATGCATTTTAGCAATATCATCAGCATTTTGAATCTTGTTTGATAATGATGCAACAGGTGTAGACAATCTACATCCATAAATAACTTCAAATGGTGCTTTCTTTGTAGCTGTATGTGGTGTATTATTATATGCAAACTGAAGTAAATGTAGATATGTATCCCATGTGTGTGGTTTTGAAATAGTGTAAGCACGTAAAAGATCTAAAATAGTACTGTTAGTAGCTTATGTTTGACCATTTGTTTCAGGATGAAATGCAGATGAAAAATCAATCTTTGTTCCTAAGTTAGCAAAGAAAGTAATCCAAAAATTATTACAAAATCTAGAATCACGATCAGAAATAATAACTTTTGGTAAACCATGATTAGTAAAAACAGTTTTAAAAAACAATTGAGCAACTTGAGATGTAGTTAAAGTTTTCTTGCATGGAATGAAATATGCTTGTTTGCTAAACTTGTCAGCAACAGTCCAAATCATATCATGGTTAGCTTTACTGTTAGGTAAACCAGTGATAAAATCCATTGAAATTTGTTCCCATGGTCGTGATGGAATAGATAATGGCATTAGTAAATCATATTGTTTACCATGGTGTCTTTTAACTCATTGACAAACTAAACATTCAGAAACAAAGTTAGATACATCAGTGTCCATATGTGGCCAATAAAAATCTTCAATTAATGTATGCAAAGTAGATATAATACCTCTATGACCTTGATATGGAGGACAATGAATTTCATGCAAAACAAATGATCGAAAGGGAACTGTCACACATAATCTCTTTTCATAAAACATGAATCCATTATTGTAAGACAGTGAATCAATAGGAATCCAATTATTTGCAACTAATTTATTCCAATCAGCTTGAAAAGTAATATCCTGATGATAAGTATCTTTCATAGGGATAAGGGAATCAAATGAAATCACAGAGATATTATGAATTGTCGGTCTTCTACTTAAAGCGTCGGCTACAACATTTTCTTTTCCTAGTTGATATTATATAAGGGGATGAAAACTTTGAATGAAAGCTGCCCATTTAATGTGTCGGTCAGATATTTGGGGTTGACTAAGGAGATGTCTAATGCTTTGTTGGTAAGTTTTAATCATAAATTCAGAACCTATTAAATAATGTTTCCATTGATGTAAGGCTTGTACTATAGCTAGCAATTCTTTATCATATGTAGAATATTTAAGTTCAGATGGTTTCAGTTTACAGCTAGAGTAGGCTATGGGATGATTATCTTGCATAAGGATGGCTCCTATTCCAGATCCACTAGCGTCAGTAACTACTAAAAAGAATGGTCTATTGAAATCAGGTAGTTGTAATATAGGAGCATGGGTTAATGCATGTTTCAATAAATCAAAAGATTTTTGTTGTTTATCAGACCAGTTATACACAATACCCTTCTTTAAAAGTTTAGTCAAAGATAAGGCAAGTAATGAGAAATTTCTCACAAACTTTCTGTAAAAACTAGCAAGACCTAGAAAAGAACGTAACTCATGCACATTTTTAGGTATGGGCCAATTTAAAATTGCTTCTATCTTTTTAGGGTCAACTTTAATACCTTCTGATGAAACAATATGTCCTAGATATTCAATGTCTGTTTGAAAGAATTCACTCTTTTCTGGATTAGCATACAATTGATTATCTTTTAACAACTTGAAAACTAAAGACAGATGTTCATAATGCTCATTCTCATTTTTACTGAATACCAATATATCATTAAAGAATACTATAACACAATGCTGATATTTCAGAAATATGCGATTCATCATACGACTAAATGTAGCTGGTGCATTAGTTAGACCGAATGGCATCACTAAAAATTCATAGTGTCCAAATTGTGTTCTAAATGCAGTTTTGAATATATCAGATTTATCCAATCTTACTTGATGATAACCAGATTTAAGATCTATCTTACTGAATATGGCAGATCCTTGTAGTTTATCCATAAGATCATCTACCCTAGGAATTGGATATCTATTCTTAAGAGTAATTTTATTTAGGGCACGATAATCAATGCACATGCGATAAGTATTATTATTCTTCTTTACTAATAAGACAGGTGCGCCAAATGGAGAACTACTAGGTCTAATTAATCCTCTGTTTAGCAATTCTTCTATTTGATTTTGAATTTCTTTCTGTTCAATTTGGTTATGTCTATATGGTGCTTTACATGGTGGTTGCGTACTAGGAATTAAATCTATTTTATGATCTTCAGGTCGTGAAGGTGGTAGTCCAGGTGGTAAATCATTAGCAAAATAATCTTGAAATTGAGCAATAAATTGTGTATGCCTAGGATGCATTTGTTTTTCTTTAGCTTGAAGTTCGTTCACCCATATTAAATAAGATTTGCTACTTTTACGTAATGCACGTTTAGCTTGAGTATGAGTAAGCAGTGGAAAATTATTTGAAGCGTGCATACCATGCAATGTGATTTGTTTTCCTTGAAAATAAATTTTAATTGAATGCGTAGAATAATCTATTTCAGGATTATACTGATGATGCTAAGGCATCCCTAAGATAATGTCACTAGACTGCAAAGGTACAACTAGGAAATTCCTTTGTTTAGTATATTCACCAATTTTAATTTCTAAATTATGCACCTCTTGTGTTCCATTATATCTTGTGCCTAGGAATGCGGCTTTAATGCGATAATGTGTAGAAACAGTTTGTAAATTCAATTCTTTCACTAACTTTGCAGAAATAAAGTCATGTGTGCTACCATCATCATGTAAAATAATCTTTTCTTTACCATGCACAAAACATTTCATTGTTAACAAAGAATGTGGAGTTGGCATACCTGGCAAAGTATCCGAAGTAGTACCAATGTCGTCATCATCTTCCGTAAAATCAGGCATTTCCTCACGTTCTTCTTCTTCCATTGCTCCAAGATAATTGATATGGACAGGTGGCTTTTTGGATTGACAATTGGCTGCTAGATGTCCAGGTTGATGGCATTTGTAACAAACTATGGGTTTGGCTTTAGATACATTGTTGGTAATGGCAGGAAGTTTAGGAATATTGGGATTTGGCTCTGAGGATGGTTTAGGGTTTGGATTGGTATTTGATGGCAAAGCAGGTGGTCGTATCCAAGACTTATGGAATGAAGATGGAAGAAAACGACTTTGATCGAATCTTCAAAAATTTGAATTGAATTGTTTGGAACCATAGTTACCATTAGTTTGAAATTGTTATGGTCGCTTGTCTCTTTCGCGAATCTTGTCTTCAGTGTCATGAGCCAAGGAAATTGCATCTTCAAGGGTTGTTGGCTTGAACATATTGACTTCAGCATAGAAATGTCCAAGTAGGCCAGACATAAACTTGCATTTGTGAGTCACTTCAGGTACATCTTCGAGCATGCGTAGTTGCAGTAGGGCATTCCAAAAACGTTCAGTGTACTGGGAAATAGGTTCGCGATCTCTTTGCTGTAGAAGATCCCATTGCTTTATGGCTTTTTCATGGAATTGAGGAGGAAGAAAATTCTAAAAAAACTTCTTTTGGAAATTCTCCCATGTAGTGGAACAATTAATGCTCTTACGGACCACAATCCACCATAGAGATGCTCGATCAACTAAATGGTTAGTGACACATTTAATTTTGTCTTTCTCAGCATATGTCTCTTCATGGAAGTAATCATCAAATTGATTGATAAATGCAAGTACAGTCTTTCCATCTCGTGATCCATTGAAAGTACGAAATTTGAAGTTTCTTTTACTTATCTTTGTTTCTTTGCGGATGGATTGGGCTTCAAGTGTTGCATCGATGGTACGTCGTATAAGATCTTCAGGTTGCGGTCCATCTTTGTCAGTGGTAGATCGTTGCAAATTAGCCAATTGAACTTGCAAAGCTTGTCGGGCTCTTCGTTCTTCATCAAGCTGCATCATAATTAAATCCAACTTTTGTTCCATCGTTGGTTCGGGTAAATTACCTTCAGCCATAAAATCGTCCATATGTTGTTCAGTCATTCTGTAAAATCCAAAAGACCTCACACTCTCAAAATCTTATTAGCGGGATGAGCGTAGCTCAAAGTCGGGTATACAAGGCTTATAAATTTTTGTTTGGCTTTTGTAATCTTTCTCTTTTCCGATTGCGGTATTCGTTGTCTTCGTAGAAGTTGCGTATAATCTTCGTATGACCTGCATATGAACTTCTGTGTTTGCTGAAACTGGTTCAGCAAGTCTGTAAGTGTGAAGAGAGTCTACCAGAGAGTAATAAATGGAATCTGTGCTTCTGTGTATGAACAGCCTTTATGGGAGTGGTTGAAGTAAGTCTTTTATTACTTCTGTGACCTTGATGACTTGCAAGATTAAAGAGACTTGGTAGACTTGGAGAACTTAAGAGTTTAAGGCTCTTTGTGATCCGTCGTGGATTTTTAGGACATGAATATGTCCTCGGCCGATTTGACGCCGTCCAGAACGTCCTCTTGCCGCCTTTCGTGAATTTCGTTAATTGAAGCTTTTTAAAGCTTAATACTAAGCTTTGACTTTAAGCTTTAAAACTTTTCTTTAGATATGGAGCTTACTGTTTGTCTAGTTGTAAACGACTTGAAGAAGGAGCTTTCCACGTGGTCCTCCGCCTCCTCAGCTAGTCCTTTGCGATCAGAGGATGCAGATAGGGGTTCTTGACTGCCAAGAACACACCGGTATCGATCGTTCACGACGAAACTGACTGTAGAGCTTGATCATTCCAAGAGCTCCGCCTTCGCGCAAGATGGTAAGCGATTGGAAGCTCTCGATCTCAGCTTCGCTTTGATACCACTGGTGCACAAATCGGATGCCATAAGCGCACGTAGTGAGCGTCAGAAGGTGTGCAAGAACAAAAGAACTCTACTTTTTGCACACAAATCAATGTAGAAAGCTTGTACGACATGAACAAGAGACCAATTGGGTACAATCTCCCCCCATGCCTTGTGTGAGCGCTCCACAAAGCATGTATTTCATAAATTAATCATCTTCAAGCTCAAATAATAGCCCAAATTACAAAATAGCATGCTTTAGCTTTTGAGTTTGCTTTTGTGCCAAATAGAATTAAAACTAATGGGCGCCCAAGAAGTCAAGCATACCCAAATACAATGTCCAATACAAATATCTAAATCGTGCACCCATGCGCATACAAAAATAATAAATAAATATCAAACACTTTGATAAATAAGCGCGACAAAATATAGGCGCCATGCCTAAGGTATGCGCCCATCAAAATATTGATGATAATTTGAATACACGCTATCCTCCAATGCTTTCCACTGCCACCGCTGCTATCTCTACACATTAACTGAAGCATTCACAATTGTTAGTAAAATAATACAATTAAACCGACAAAAGTGAATACCTAGCAGTCTTCAGCTACATAAATAAATTGGTTAGAAATCAATCCTAACCTTAATTTATCACGAGTGCGCACTCTAAACTCATAAACATTTATTAATTTAAATATGTATTTTACAGAATCACCCGCTATGGAATCACCCATGTACACATAAAATTAACAAAACGCCTGAAAAGGATACTCATGTTTGGATCAAGAGGTTGCAAGGCAAAGCTTCTTGAAGCTAGGATAAGATTACTAGACCCTCCTTGACATAGATTTGAGTCCAATTCCTCTTATGCTCCTCCATCACTCTTCCTCCCACATAATTATATGATAACCTCAGAGGACATTTGAGTATCTTTATTAAACTTTTACAGGTTATTCATTTAAAAAAATGCCTAGATGATTTTTATGATAAAGAGTGGAGGACCATTAGGATGATTGATAATTAAGAGGAGATATGGGGGTTTAAAATAAACAATGTATGCGTACACATAAGAGTGCAAAAATAACTTATTTTCATCCTGATCGATGTTTATTAATGAAGATGAAAGAAGAATTTTTACTGATTAATAAATAATAAAATGAATTTATTATATAAAGACAGAGAAGAGATAATTTAAATATAAATTAAATAGAGATGTGTAGATAGATCCATTGGATCTATGCTGCCCTGAAATCAATTCCCTAAGGGATAAACATCCTAGGTTTAGTATTTTAGTGTCTAGTATAGAGATCTAGTCATGAAGAGTTAAGAGACAAAGTGCAAGATTTAGCAAGCTTATTGATGTCCTAGATATTAGATTAGTTGGACTACCATGAACGAGTGTTGTAACTATAGAGGAAGGCTAGATAAATCATAATAATTAGTTACCAATATCACCTATTTAGTGCAACAACTCGCATGCGTTAGCTTGGAAACTCAGTTAAAAGTGGCTCGGTCTTTGGCCAGTCACATCCAAGTATCACATATACATCTATTGGTACCCTACAACCAATTCAATCTAGCTCATCTAAACATGTTGCAGACATTAGTCCACAAATGAGAATCCCAAAAACTTTCAATCAAATGCTCAATAGGACAATTTTAGTCCAAGAGTTTACAACAGTAAAATCTTTGCATTAACTAGGGTATTTCAGCTCATAAACATGTCAAACATCTCCAAACATATATCATAATATCTGGGGATAGTAACATGGCATGTCGATAGCATTGATTGCACAGTAGTGGACTTGTAGGTATGTCTCAACATTCGGTGACAAACAACAATGTGTAATAACCAACAATACAAACTTTGCACAAATCAAAGTATTCTTAGCTCAAAACACCTTCAAATCAAAGTAGACATGTGCCAATGCATTTGGGAATCAATACATAGACAAGGAAGAATCTGTGCTTGTTTAGTCTTCAAGTAAGAATATTAAATATGCTTCTCATAGTTTGTAAGTAGCTGCCACTCTATTATAACCAGTAGTAAGTTGATCCATATCCAAGCATTGAATTTTTAGTATATCCCACAACTCATGTGACAAGGTTCAAGCATTTGCAGGTACCAACCAAGCTTCAATGCACTCCAATATTTCAAGTGCAATTTGTCAAATTTATAGAATAGATTTGAGCCTGTGAATGCACTTCAAAACTAAGCTTTAGGTCCTCATAACAATGCCCCAAATATACATGAACGATGTCACATTAGTTGCCAACTATCCCACTAATGTTGGATATGCCAATGTCAATTTCAAAGCATTGATTGGGCTAAATCTTGTGATCATGGCAACCATAAAACAAGCACAAATTTCCAACTTCATGCTAATTTTTGGAGGCCATGTGGCTATTGCTAATGACCCTTTAATTAGCACTCACAAGTGCTATATATCCTATTATTGATGAGCTTCAAGTGGCCATAAATGATGCCAAGTATGTCAACCACATTGGTCATGACAACCACTTGTTGATGCTACCCATTTAACACCCAATAAAATGGGCACAATCCAAAATAGATCGTGTTGATCTACTGGTGAAGGTGTGATTCAAGAGCATCAAAACATATGACACCACATGGGGAGCGGTTTGATGAAATGAAAGCAAGAACAAATGGCTATGTATGCACAGGAAATGATACTCATCATGACATAGCTCATACAAGATTTGTTCCATTGGTTATGCTTGATGATAAGAAGAAGAAATTGTATGATGTTTTGCATGTTCTGCCAATCACATTGTTGTTTGTTGGCTAGAATATGGTTGAACAAAACCTGTATGTACGATTTAACAAATATGGCTATTTTATAGAGGATTATGGCAAAGGTTACAAGCTAACCGCAAAGGGTAAAAGATATGCAAGAATGTTTACTTTGGATGGAAATATTCTTGAGCTGAAAGTTGCAATGTTTGTTCATGATGATGAAAGTATTAGAGACATAGATATCTAATGCATTGGACACATAAATGTACAAAGGCTGAAAAATATGCATCAAAAGGATATTGTTTCGAGATTGCAAAAGTTCAAATATGCTGACTTGGGATAGGTATGTTCATCTTGTCAAATTGGGAAACAAGCACGGTTTCCATTTGTCAAAGATACACAGAACAACAATAGACCTTTACAACTTGTTCACTTGGATATATGGGGACCCACTCATAATGTATCTCTTGGAGGTTCTAGGTATTATTTGACTTTTTTGGATGATTTCAATAAGTATAATTGGGTATATATTCAAAAACATAAATATGAGGTTTGTGACAATTTTATGGATTTTAAACATCATGTAGAGAAAGAGTTCAACTGTTATGTCTCATGCCTATGGTCTAATGGTGTCACTGAATATGTGTCAAAGGAGTGACTAAGCATGGGATCAAAAGACAGTTGACATGTAGCTATACTCCTTAGCAAAATAGAGTGGCTGAAAGAAAAAAAGGGCTCTTTATGGAAGCAGCCCAGGGCAATGCTAAATGAGAAAGATATGCCACTTTCTTACTTGGATGAAGCAGTTCTTAGTGTTGTTTATGTCATGAATTAGACACCCATAGTTGGCATACATGAGAAGATACCATATGAGTAGCTTTCTAGTTATCAGCCTAATATTAGACACTTGAAAGTGTTTGGCATCATTGCATATATGCATGTACCTGATGAGAAACTAAAAAAACTTGATCCAAAAGCAGTTATGTTTGTCTTTATTTGTTACCCATCACAAGAGCATAAAGCTGGTAAGTCTTATGATTTGTCTACTCATGAGACTTTGATTAGTAGTGATGTGGTCTTTGATGAGCTAGCATCATAGTATGGCTCTAAGCAAGTAAAAGTTCATGATGTTACTTCAAAAAGTACATATGTTGAAAATGGAGTGTAAGATACTACTGTCCATCTACACATGGTGTATCTACCAATGTGAGTCCTTGGACAGGACAATAATGTAGTCATGGTTCTTATTCCACCGACATGTATATGTCAGTGAGGGGGAGATTGGACATGGATAAAGGAAAATGGAAGGCATTTTGATGATGTAATAGGTTCGTTGACATCGGGATATGATTCCACTAATAGCTTGGATAGTGAATTTGGAATACTTGCAATCGTTACACCTAGTATTAAGTAGAGGCATGTACCACCTCATGAGAGAGCGGAATCATATAGTGCACCACAACTATGAAGATCATAGAGAGACAGAAAACCCATTGACAAATTTTACTTATAATGGATACTTAGCTAAATATTATGCTAAATATTTTACTTATAATGGATACTTATAATGGACAAGCATTACATTGGGTACATCCAAAGACTGGAACTTAAATCAGATGGGCATAAAGAATGCATTTTTGAATGGTGATTCGATGGAAGAAGTCTACATGGAGATCAATCAAAAGGATATGTATATCTTGAATATCCGTCTTATATTTGCAGATTATTGTAGAAAGAATTATATGGATTGAAACAAGAACCACGGGCATGGAATGAAAAAATCAGCTCGTATTTGTAGAGACTTGGCTTTCAAATGGGTATAGCTAATCGTAGCTTTTTTGCCAAGAAGACACAGAAAGGATATATGATTTTGGTGATTTATGTAGATGACTTGGTCATTATAGGTGATGATACATATGGGATTGATGAGATCAAATCTATAGTGCAAAAAGAGTTTCAAATAAAATATCTAGGAGAGTTGAAAAATTTCCTTGGTATTAAAGTCATACACACACCTCAAGATATCTGGATGTTACAAAAGCAATGTGCACATAATATGCTGGAAAAGTATGGTATGCTAGAGTGCAAGCCCATGGATGCTCCACTAGAATATAATGTCAAGTTGACGGTTGATACAGGAAATGAGATTGAAAATGTAACCATGTACAAATAGATGGTTGTAACTTGATTTATCTTACCAACACTAGACCTAATCTCAGTTATTCAGTTGTGCTGATCAATCAATTCATGGAGAGGCCAAGGAAACCTCATTCAGATTTAGTGAGAAGGATTATGAGGTATGTGAAGGCTACACTATACTATGAGTATGGTAAACCTCTTGAGTTTATAGGTTTATAGTGATGCGGATTGGGCTAGATGTACATACGATAGAAGATCAACAAGTGGGTATGCATTTGGTCTTGGAAGCAGCATGATTAGCTAGAGTAATAAAAAGTAACCCATTATGGCTTTCTCTAGTACTCAAGTAGAATATAGAGGTGCAACCTTAGCTACATGTGAAGCTGTTTTGCTAGTTAAGATGTTAGATGACTTGGGAGTACATGTGGATAAAACAATCAAGTTGTATTGTGACAACATGAGTAGTGTGCTTTTGGCAAGTAACCCTATTTATCATGCTAAATCAAAGCACATAGAAGTGCATTATTATTTCATCAAGAAAATGGTACTTGGAGACAAGATAGAACTTATCCATATGAAGACAAAAGACTAGGCGGTGGACATATTTACAAATCACTTGATAAAAATAAGTTTACTCATTTTAGATTGCTACTTAGGATATATCAGATCACTTGAGCTTGAGGGGGAGTGTGAAGAATCAAGCTCACATGTTCGACTCCTTGTCCTATTGTAGGTTAAGTTAGATGTCATGTGTGCCTCAATAAATGAGTCAAATCTCTAACTTTCTTTAGGAGTATGGTTAGGTTAGCATTATGGTTTGTACTTTGTTGTAGTTGCGAGTAGTTATATGTGCTGCAAAATGAATAATGAATGAGACTACTAAGAGCACTCTGCTCTCTGAGATTTCCTCACTCTGTTTCTCTCTCTCTCTCCCTCTACATCTTGAACAGATTGGATATTTGGGTTCCCTTGGATTCAAATATAGATTGCATGCCTTTAAGATGCAAGTTATATCACATGAGAATCAAAGGAGGTAAATGTTACATCCAATTGGAGTCTAAAGGATGTAAGGAATATCTTGGAGTTGCTAGATAATACATCCCTTTTAAATTGCCTTTTAAACTTAAGATGCAAGTTATATCACATGAGCATCAAAGGAGGTAAATGTTACTTCCAATTGGATTCTAAAGGATGTAAGGAATATCTCGGTGTTGCTAGATAATACATCCCTTGGATATAAGCTCAAAGTCAATGGTACAAAAATTGGGAAAAGAGCCCCACAATCTTTCTCTTATATGAGTTGTTTGCCTTCCATAATTGTAAGTTTTGAGACATAAATATGAAAATTTTATAGGATTTTATATTGTTGAGTGACATTTTTAAAAATATATGTTCAATATGAACTCATAAGCCATTTTGAAGCAAGTTGCCTCTCAAATGTATAAAATTTACTTTATTGCATTTTACATTGGATAGAAAGAATTTCATTACATCATGAGTTACAAAATTGTAGTGCAAATGTACAAAGGTAAAAGAATAAGACTTCCTCCTAAGTTTCTGTTTGCTTCTTTGTTTATCCTATCTCAAGCACCTTCTCATTATTTGGCACTATAGCTTCTTCATCACTTTCCTTGTAGATCTTTAGTCTTCTCATAGGGGATTTTTTCTTTGCCTACTCAAAGAATTTGACTTTGACATTCCTTTCTTTTTGGAGTTCATGGTAGTGATCTTTTTGGTTGACTTTCCCTTTCCATTGCCATTTCCCTTGCCCTTAATTGTTGCCATTACATTATCTTTTGAAGGTTTTTGTAGAAGAGGGGAGTTGGGATTTCCTTATCCAAAATCAACTCAATGCACCACTCCCTTATCCACCACATATATGAATTAGGGTAACCCCTACAATATAGGAATAAAGGTAATAAGTCGGTGGATTGATTAGGGTCCCTCTAGAAACAAATAATATTAAGGAGACTTACATTTAGTCCATCTATCTTTAGTAACTTTGAATCTATTGTCCTATAGACATTTGAAATCACTATCCATCCTTAAGTATGTACATCACCTTGCAATGATACATCTTGTAGGAGAAACTTGTAAGGTTTTTTAGGATCAACAATATCCTCATATATGGTGTGCAAGCAATTAGACACAAGCCTGCCAACACTATAGATAAAAAATTGTAACTAAAAATGACAAACAATTAAATTAAAACATTAATAGAAAGCAAGCAACTTTTCATTCAACAATCATTACAAAGTTAGTATTTAAAAGTTTTAAGAACCAAAATGCCTCACCTTATGCAACAATACACTACAGAGTCAAACAACTGAATAACTTTTTTCTCAATGATGGACTTGTCCTTTAAGAGATATGCTAAGGTAGTCTTCTTTTTCTCTAGTGCTAGAAACATTGACAACCATTTGGGCATAGACTTTACCCATCCTCTCATAATTGATGGGGCCAAGTGAAGTGATTTTCCTCTTGCAAATCTCATTCTCCATTTCTATCACCTCTTACCTTTTTCCTTCTTGGATAGACTCCTACTAAGCTGCATTCCTTGTTGAGTATAAGTGAGTCACATCCTTGACCTTTGACTCTTTGATTTTCATAGAAAAATTTGGGAGAATGTTAAGGATCTCAAAGGCTTTTTGATCAGTAGTAGTGAGGGCCTCAGTACCTTCTCAAACATGTACATGATTCTACTAACCATACTGAAACCCTTGTTCATGAAGGTGATCCTATGAGCATAAGCAATAGCAATGTAAGCATAATTCATAAATTCAATGTCAAAACCTTAATATTCTTCCTATAGACAAAAAATCATTACAAGCTGCTATTTCTTATAAAGGCTAGATTTTGTAGACACTTGACAATCTATCTTGACAACTCTAATGAAATATATCTTCAGAATTACATACTCTGTAGCTTTTTAGGCCTTCCTTATCTCATTAAAACACTTTTTCATATAATAGAACATGGATCTTCTCTTTCTATTTGATGGTTGGGAAAGCTCACTGGTAGGAATAGGAGAGGGTCGAGCTTGATTAGTTGGCTAATTAGCTACCCTAGGAGAGGTTGGAACCTGAGCAATTGGAGGAGAGGACTATCCACCAAGCTCAAAAATTTGATCATCATCCAAAGGAGGTATTGTGACCTTGCATTGAGCACCAAGAGAAGACACATCCTTTGCACTAGATTGCTTTGATTCCATAGCTAGAGATTGAACAAAATCACATGTAAGAGGGATCTCAGTGGCAGTGAACCTCTAATGTCCTAGCCTTTGGAACCTCTCCATTGTTCTTCCTATCCATATAAAGTTTCCTTGATGTTTTTTTTGTCCTTGCCATTAGCCTGATAGAAAATGACAAGAGAAGAAGTGACAGGATGCTAGTCCAATGTCGTACCCTAGGCAAGAAGATTCTCTCTCTCTCTCTCTCTCTCTCTCTCTCTCTCTCTCTCTCTCTCTCTCTCTCTCTCTCTCTCTCTCTCTCTCTCTCTAGGATGTGATATTAGAAAATGGATAGCCACAAAAGGAGACACTCATACTGTAACTTGGGCTAGGAAGATATAGTATGATGGTGTTGAAACTAGCTTTTTGAAGACTCCTTATGATGTTGTATTGTGGAAGAGCAAGGAAGGTTGAGCAAATTCTAGAGGGTGAAGATATGGTGCAAACAATAGGATGTAAGGTATGTAGATTGGAGAATGTGTGCCATATTATGGAGGAAAAATATGCAAGAGGGGGCAAGATACGATGCGACCTCTATGAGGGAAGGGGCCTCAAGAGCATTGTTCACAATGTTGCATGTGAGCAAAAATGGTCCATGTAAGCAAGGCCATTTCTTGATCAACTTTCGAGTAAGCTAGGTCATGCATAGAAAAAGGCATGGGAAATCTGTCATATGATATTTTTCCTGATTTTGCATCTTGTTTATTCTTCTTCTCAAGTCTTGCTCTTGTCCTTCCTTTCCTACTTTATCTTTGTTTTGCCTATTGTCATGCCATATCTTCTCATTGCCCTTTCTCTTTCTCTCAAGATACGAAATGAGGAGCAACTTCCAATTTGGTGGTGTGGATTTGTCTATTAGCATTGTATCTTCACTCTAACTTGCCATGTCTGATTCCAAAAGCTTTTAGGGTTCCCTAGATTTGAAAACATAGAAGAGGAAAAGAAGAGGGTTGTCTAGAGGGTCAAGGGGTTCAGTTAGTGCTCCAACATTTTTGGCTCTTGAAATTCCTTCAATTTCTTCTCCATGCTCAAAGCAAGTATGGAAATGCCTAAAAAATCTCTAGGCAAAGGTACGTCAGTACGTCACCTTTGAGGGTTCTTGGTTTGTCTCAAATCACAAAGGTTACTCCCTCAAAAAGAATATTGGAATTTCTTCTTTAGAATGGAATGGAGGTGTCTTATTATGCAATTACAAAGGATAATGTCAACTCTAATTGGGATCTTGATCATGTGTTGAAGTTTTACAAAAAAAAATTATGGCGGACTTTTCTAACTTTGAAAGTCCAGCATTGCTTGTGATTGAAAAGGATACAAAGGAATATGTTCATATACCTACCTCAGCTATAGATAAGTTCTGGTTCATCAAGGAAGTGTGGAACTCATTCTCTTGACAGATTTTATACAATAGATGTCATTTCTTCTACTCATTCCAGGAAATGCAAGCTAATGTCAAAGTCTATTGAATTTATTATGTATACTCTTGTTAAATATCATGTAAGAGCTTATGAACAACAATTGGAGGCATCAAATTCTTCTAACTTTTGCCAACTAAATGAGCTCGTAGATGAGAAGGATATAGAGAGGAGCATGTGGACCCTCATCATGAAGCATCTATTGCTGACAATTTGGATGTTTCTCAATTCAAAGCTAAGAACATTATTGAAGAAAGACATGCAAATGTAGATTTTTGTGCGACTCCCCTTCTTGCTATATTGTCCCATCAAGGACAAGGAATACATATTGTTGCCATACATCCATAGGATCTTTAATCTCAAAGAGAATTATTATCTAGCAATCATTGTAGAGGCTTCCAGTGTTACAAATAGCATAGTTGATGTCGAGAATGAAGCCAATGAAGAGTTACTTAAACTAGATACAAAAATTGCAGATTACAAGTTTATTGATGCAGGGGATGCCCTTTCTCTTTGTTTCAACAAAGCAAGAGATGCTGAGAAAGAGTTGGGGATTACTGATGAGGAGTTTGATCGTCTTTAGGACCGACTTGGAATTTCCAATTTTAGAAGTAAACAGTTAGAGTATGTTAAATAAGTGAAAGACACCAATGATATATCATTGTCAATTAATCTATGGAATCTAAGAAAACTTGAGCATGATGAAAAGAACGTGGTAATATTATCTTTGATTTTATAAAATACATTGACAAGTTTTTTATTTGGGAAATGTTGCACTTGAGTATTACTTGGCTAGGATTGATGATTGTGTCTTCTTAGTATTTGATAGCAATTTCTCAGAGGAAGCAACATGGCCTGTACTATGTATAAAGGCTCTTACAAGGCTACTTTGTTTCTTTGGGTTGTAGTATACTACCCACAAGGTAATTCCTTTGGAGAAGACAACAACAATTAGGATATTTGGTTACATTCTTGGCTACTCTACTTCTTATGCTTTGGTGGTGTGGGGATATACCTATTTCTAGGAAAGTCATCATCTTTTCATACCAAGACCACGGAGAGTGTGGTGGTTCTAGGTCTATGCCATCTATTCTTGTGACAAAGAGTTGTGTATCTAAACATTCATCATTAGTACATTTTGGCGGTTCTCCAAAATTGAGGTGGGACAAAAAGTCTGCAACAATGGCATGTTGAGTTCTAAGGTGATGGACCATTGTGTACTCAAATTCCTATAGCAATAGAATCCAACGAGCAAGTTGCCCTGTAACATTTTGTTGTTTTACCAAATAGACAAAGGCTGAATGATCCACATGAAAAGTAAATGCATGCCCTAACAAATCATGCTGAAACTTTTTAGTGGAGTAGATCATGCCCATACATTCTCTTTCAATGTAGACTAGTTTTTCTCTGCATTGGACAATCTCTTGCTGCATAGAACATAGGTGAAAACTATCCATTTTCATATTGTTGCATTAGCACACCACCAGTTGCTATGTCAAAAGCATCCGGAAAAACATGAAAGGGCTTTGCCCAATTGGGTGGAATCACAATGGGAGCCTTTGAGAGTAATATTTCGATATGTGAAAAGGCCACATCATCCTCTTCATTTAATTGGTAAGTTGCTATAGGAACATGCACCAATTTGTTGAATGGGACATCAAAATGTGCTAGAAGACACAGGTGGCTGCCATGCCATCAGATTTGGCCTTAAAAATGGAGTAACATGGATGGAAATTCTGGTATTGGAGCTTGCAATATTGCTGCCACTTTGTTTGGGTCAATAGCAATACCATTTTATGAAATGATGTGGCCTAGCATAATAGCACCATGAATAGAAAATACACATTTGAGGGGATTCAAACTTAAACTTACCTCACATCATTTGGTGAGGTAGAGCCGGAAATGCATTAGATGGAGTGTGGATATTCCCAAAACACTAAAATCATCCAAGAAGACCCTCATTAAATCTATGAGGTAGGGGCCAAAGATCTCTTGCATATCCCTCTAAAAAGATGCTAGATCATTCTTAAGGCCAAAACACATAATTGTGTATACACATACTCTCCATGCAATGATGAGAGATGTCTTAGCTTGGCAGAACCTCCCATAAGGCTGTTATAGGACAAACCCCTTTCCAGTTGGTGTATGGAACAAAAGTTGTCTTTCATGTTGAACTCGAGCTACCTTCTCTGCATATGGCTATCAAAGAACACTTGGGAAATGAAGAGTCCTTGCAAATCCACTCTTGCACTTGGAATGTTTAGATGACACTTGCACATGATGGCCCTACTGTCCTACAGTGTATGGAAGCCACGCAAGCTCACAAAAAGGCCTATCATGACAGCTTCATCAAGTAGAAGGAGTTCAAAGAAGGTGACTTAGTCCTAGCCTATGATTCACGATTTGGCAAGTTTCCAGGAAAGCTTCAACAACGTTGGATGGGCCCTTATAAGGTACTTGTTGTTAACCCTAATGGCTCTGTCCAAGTCTAGACATTCGACACTTCGGATGATCCCTTCCTGATTAATGGCTATCACCTCAAGATGTATTACCCTCCCTAGGGATAATGACAATCACTACTGATAGCTTCCTCATTTCTTGCACGAGGTCAATACGTCTTTACCTAATGCTCATGATAGCCCTCTTGCTAATCCTGATGCTGTGGCTTTGTTCTGTTAGCCCCTCCCAGTCACCTTGCATCCCTCCTTGGCTTCCTTTTCTTCTGATGCATTAGAAGTGGTGAGAATGGTTATGATACATGGTGTTCCTACCATTCTCCTCTTTTAAAAGAAGAAAAATAAAAAAAATAAATATATATCGATCATGGGAGAAAATGACTTTAGTCCTTGTCATGCCGACCTATTCTTCGAGAAAAGGTGGAAACACACTCAGAGTAGGGAAAAATAAAAGAAAAAATAATAATACATTAAAAACAAAACTACTATGGGAGAAAAGGAAGCAATTCCTTGACGTCATAGCAGGTCTCACTCCAAGAAAAGGTAGCAAACACCCTTGGGCTTGAAATTGGCTGTGGAAAAGGTGGTAACATCCTGTAGTTTAGGATAATTGAATCACCAGCAGTAGACCTTTTTCAGAAGCAATTCAAAGCCACCTCCCTTGGTGCACTCTCTCTACAACTTCATCAATCCATGTTATCCCTCCAACCGACGATATCTTCTACAAACAATAGAAGTACTAGACTTATCGACTACCTCCTTGGGTATGCCTCATCTTCAACACCCTACTATCAACAACAGATGAAGCTGATCTTCTTCAATAAACCTAGAGTGATGTGAGATTTCATCCTAACCGAATGGGGATGTGAGTATGGTATGCCCTCTATATTCATCAAGAGAGTGTGAGAAAGAGGATGGGGTGAGTGACCAATCCTTGCCCTTTATATCCGACAGAGAGGTACGATGTGTGAATGGAGCATTGCACGCACGAGATGGGCCTCTCAATGCACAAAGAAAAAAATTATTCTTGCTATAAGGCTTCCTAGCCTTTCCTTCTCGCATGATATGCCGTCACAATGTGGGTTTTACTGTTGCACCATCAATTGCGCAACACAAGGCATACAACATTTGCACAAGTGGTAGTGAGGATTCAATCAATGGAATGTGAGGAACTCGATCGCCCTCTTGTAATCATCAATAGAGTGTGAGACAGAGGGCGAGGCGAGAGTGATTGATTTCCCTTCATCAAGTGAGAGGTGAGGATTGAGGGACATTCCAACACTTGGAGATAGGTATGTTCTCGTTTCCCTATGTATACACATGGGACATGCCTCCTCCACCATCACTCTACACCTCATTCTCTTTGGCACACTACACTATAAGGCTCCATGGCCTTCCTTTTTGCACCTATACCAAATGGGTTGGGACACACGATTGCACCATCAACTATGCACATCGACATACTCCCTCTAAACCATTCCCTTTGTAAATTTCTAACCTGGATGTGAGCTATAGGTTTCACTCATTCTTCATTGAGTAATGTGAGCCATAGGGTTAGCGACCGATCTATCATTTCAGCGTGAGTAATTGTCGAGATTGAGAGTTGTATACCTCACCATTGACAACCTAACTAACATTTTAGCAACAACGTTACCTCCATGGGTGCTGCTACGTGGTCCCTCCTATGCTGGATGAGTGTGAAATGGAGATTTGTGGTACCTCTTGCCTGCCGAATGACCACAATCCTTCATGCGACAGCGATGGTTTCCCTCAATCATCTGCAAATTGGGCCAAGTTTTTCTAATCCTACTCCTTTTGATTTCAAGAGTCAGTCAGGTTTTAAGTGTGGGGACGTCCCTGTATGGGTTATGATCTCGTGTTAAACCCCTGTTGTATTGACAATTTGACTTATTATGGTCTTAAGTGTGGAGATGCGTCCCTGCACATCCGCTATGCACATCCTTATGAAAACATCCCTATCGAATGATTTAAGCATATCAAGTCCTGGTCCTTCCCTAATGGGGTCCCTTCTCCACTCACCCATCCTCTTTTCAATCCATTTCTTTTTTTGGTTAGTTTTTCTTTTTTCTTTGTTTTACCACTTTTCCATGTGAAGCACCCTATGTTCACTTAACTTCCAATCTAACCTTACAGCTCTGTTAGTCCCTTTGAACTGGCCACTTTTCCTTTTTATAGCCCCCTGTTCTGAGCCACGGATCATGAGTTATTAATGTTTCAAAAATTCACTATCCATTTAACGTGTTTCCATGCAAATGTGTATTTTCCTTGGAACAATACCTTGATGTGACCATCGTGACCTACACATTCCCCTAGACATTTTCACTATTTACTGCCCATCATTCCGATGTACGGTTTGTCTGTTATTAATTTTTCCATGTGAATATGCTTTTTTCACTCAAAATTCAATTTTTATTTGACATCCCTATCCGCTTGGTTCCTTGCACGACTTTCCTTTTCCCCCCATCCTGATCCGCCCTACTACCGATTTTGTTTTATTAATTTTCCAATGAAATTTTGTACATGTTTTCCTATTTTTTCCATGTGAATGCTCTCTAATGCCCTAAAATTGCATTTTGATGTGACAAACATGTTCGACAAACTTTCCCTGACATTTTTCTTTTTCGTTGCCCTCCGTTTCAATGCATGAATTTTTTTGTATTAAATTTTTATTCTATTTTTGTTGGTGTTTTCTTCGTTTTTTCCATGTGAATGCACTCTACCGTCCTTGGAACCACATTCGACCTTACCCATCTTGTCTAACCCCTTCTTGTGGACATTTTTGTGTTCACCTACAATAGTCTAAGGTAGGCTAGGGTTAAGTATAAAAGGTAAAAATTAACATGTGAAGGATCTTTTTACCATTTTAAAGCAATACATGCTTTGAGGTTCCTTCCTCCCACCAACTAAGAGGGTGCAAGCTCTTAGCCACCAAGATATGGGATGCATACCATGTCCCACCTTGACATGAGGTGAGTATTCATGTTGTAGCATTCATCTATGATTCTCCGCCTTCCATGGCAATATTACTTCATGCCTAGTTACCTTGGCTATGGCTTTCTTGAAAACATGGTATATTTCTTGTATTACTTTGCAAGTATGGTGTATTTCATGAATTTCCTGTTATTTGGTTTGTTGTGAGAACTAGCTATTTTACATTGGTATCAGAGCAAGTTTTGATCCATGTGGCAAGTCCATTTCATGGTGGATCTAGTCGCAGCATGGTTACAGGGTAATTGGGAGGCCAAAAATTGGTCACAGGGTTTACACACCTTAAATCGTAACTAGTGGAAGTGTTCTTCAGCAAGTCGGGATCAAAACATCAATCATGAAACCCTCAATCATGACCAATAAGATGATGTTGTAAGTGTTAGTAATGCTCATAGTGCACGAGCTGGTAATGATGGAAATCCCTTATCTCACAAACCTTTTAAAGACTCTATGCTTTCAAGAAAGATGCATATGCTAAACAAAGGGATGCATGATACTTATGAGAAACTATCCAAATCCTTGGGAAAGGTTGAGAACACATCTAACAAAGTGGATGAAGGACATCAACAGCTGGTCAATTTTATGAAGAATGGACTTGAAGATATAGTAGTAGCTATCAAGGACTTGAAGACTCCAACCACATCTTTTACACCAAATGTACCCACTTCTCATATTGAAAATACTTCAGCCCAACCCTCCAATATGAAAGGAATGGGGATTGATGATCCTATTGTAACCCCCCCTTTTTATTTTATTTTTTAAAAATTTCACTCTCCCTCCTGATAGTATGTTGGGGAGAGAGAGAGGGAGTGAAGTGGGAGAAGGGGGGCATGCAGCCCAGGTGGCGACGCACAGCTGTGCCCTCCCTTTTATAAAGACCACCCCTCCTCCTCATTAGGGATAGGCCCCCCCTCCCACCTTCTGTGCAGGCGGCCCCCCTACTAGGCCGTGAGCATCAGCGCCTCCCTCCGAATCTGTAGCATGTCTCGGCACCCCCCCAACGTCCCGATCAACAGCCCTCCCCCCTTGTGATCGTTGTGAAAGAGAGAGAGTGGGAAGGGGAAGAAGAAGAAGAGGTAGAAGGAGGAGAGGGAGAGAAGAAGAGAAGGAGAGAGAGAAGAAAGGAAGGGAAGGAGAGAAAGAGGGGAGAGAGAGGGGAGAAAAAGAAGAGAGAGAAGAGGGAGAGAGAAGGAGGAGAAGAAGGAGAGGAGGAGAAGAGGGAAGAGAGGAGAGAAGGAGGAGAAGAGGGAAGAGAGAGAAGAGGGAAAGAAGAAGAGGAGGAGAGAGAAGGAAGGAGAAGAGGAGGAAAAGAAGGAAGAAGAGAGGGAGAGAAGGAGAGAAGGAGAGAGAGAAGAGAGGAAGGGAAGGAGAGAAAGAGAGGAGAGAGAGATGGGAGAAAAAGAAGAGAGAGAAGAGGGAGAGAGAAAGAGGAGAAGGAGAGGAGGAGGGAAGAGAGAGAAGAGGGAAGGAAGAAGAGAAGGAGAGAGAGAAGAGGGGAAGGGAAGGAGAGAAAGAGGGAAGAGAGAGAAGGGAGAAGAAGAAGAATAAGAGGAAGGAGAGAGAGAATGAAGGAGAAGTGAAGAGAGAGAGAGAGAGAGAGAGAGAGAGAGAGAGAGAGAGAGAGAGGAAGAGAGGGGAAGAGAGTTGGAGAGTGAAGACGGTTCAAGGAGCCACACTCAAGCCACCCCCTCACTGGAAAAGGATCCCCGGCCTGCGACCTTTCCCTCCCGAACTGGTCACCTTGAAGGCCACTAAGGCCCTGACTATCCAAACCCCGAGTAGAAATGGCTCCCAAGAAGAAAATCACTGGAAGCATAGGTGCCAAAGCTACCGTTGGTACCGGTAATGTGGGAGAGACGAGCGGAGAGACCAATGCAATAAATGCCCTTACGAACACGAATCAAACTCAGGTTCTTTAAGCGTTATAGTTAAGTTATTTCTCATGGAAGAAATAAAAGGATTAGCTACAGGCATGGAACAAGGATGACTTGTAGGTTTTTTGTTTACTCTAAGCGCTCGTTGCATGCGTGAAGTGGTAGGTTATGGAGTTCGCATAAGTTTAAATGCATGAAATGATAGCTTTTACACACATAAAATGATAAGGTTTTCGCATTATTTCACCCAAAATAATAGCCTTTAGACCAGTTCAGTGCATGAATAGTCATTTAGAATTCATGCTTCGCGATCATGACTGAAAGAAACACATGAAATGATAGTTTCTGATGGATAGAAACCTAGACCCTCATGGGATCTGGTGCATTAAGAATAAGTATAATTGGCTGCAAATTGTTTTTTCAATCATGCTATGAACTATCGCAAATGGATACGCTCCTAGTTTAATTGAAGTTGGTGACCTAACCCTAAATGGATTGTTGACCCAAGTTACTCTTGGTTGTTTGAAAATGTTATAAATCCCTTGAGTAAGTGTTTTGATACATCCAAGTTAAATTCTCATTGTGCATGCAATGGGATTGCGATGCCTTGAAGTAAGAGGTTGTGCATTCAACTGTTTGTTAATGTGGTTTTGGATGTTAACCCAAGTGGGGTGTTTTTGATGATTGCATGGCCAGGTCTGAGATGACTGATTGCCATGGAAACAAAAGGAATGCTTTCCCTAGTGATTGTTTTAAGCTGGGTGCTTTAGCTATGGTTCATTTCCTAAAGGGATAATTAAGGAAGGATGGCGCTAGCTACCCCCCCGCGAACCGTCAAACCCTAACCAAGGGGGTTGTGAATCCGTGCCGGGAATGTGGACCGAACTCGCCGCGAGAGGTCTCTCCGTGGAAATTACTTGGCATAGGAGGACGCTTGGGTGCCAGTGGGGGCTCTGGCCATAAATCCCAATGCCTCCGGGCGGTACACAAGTGTTCTATGTGACTCGAGATGGGATGTTGAGGCCTTGATACTAGTTACAAGGTGGAATCTTGGTAGGATAAAACCTTCGGGTTTTGTTGTCGGGAGACGAAAGGATTTTTCTACGGAGGCAGTAAAGAATACTTAATTCTTGTCAAGATTGTGGGAGAGAAGGAAGGAGTCTCACTTGTAGCTTTCTTGCTTGCACAATGGGGGAGGGGGGGGGGGTGAATTTTGAAGGGGGGGGGGAGGGGTTGTGTGGTGTGTGTTGAGGGGAGGGGGGGGGGGGGGGGGGGGGAGGGGTGGTGTGGTGTGGTGTGTGTTGAGGGGGGGGGGAGGGGGGGGGGGGGATTTTGAATACACACAAAGGTGGAGGCTGAAAATAGTTTTCCTCTTCTTAGTTGTGTAAGCCAAAATAACTCAAGTAGAAGGAAATAGAAGAACCCTATATATGGGTCTCAAAGCAGACTCAACTAACTAAGGTGGCATACTAACTGAGCCACGAACTAGAGTAGATAAGGATAGCTATCATGTAGCTATTATTCATGGGCAGTGTACCAACCGCATCTGCAATTGACAAGTCGGTGACATAATACACAACGGTCACCCTGGCGTATCACGAGTGGAGCTCGATATCTCAACACTCCCCCTCGAGCTCAATCCCAATTCCTGCATACCAAGCAGGTCTCTAAACTTGCGCAGCTTCTCTACGCCCAATGCCTTCGTGAATATGTCAGCTACCTGATCCTCTGTGCTGACATAAACTAGATCAATAAGACCTAGTAAAACCCTCTCCCGCACATAGTGATAATGCACCTCAATGTGCTTTGTTCTAGCATGATAGACTGGGTTATTTGCCAAGTGTATACTACTCATGTTGTCACAATAAATGACAACTGGCCCATCTGTAGGCTGATGCATATCATAAAGTAGCTTATGCAACCAAGCTACCTCACATGCAGCCATTGCTGCATCCCTGTACTCAGCCTCTGTGCTGGACAAGGCAACTGTAGGCTGTTTCTTGCTGCTCCAAGTGACTACAGTACTCCCAAAAGAGAACACATATCCACTGGTAGATCTTCTATCAGAAATGCTACCAGCCCAATCAGCATCAGTGTATCCATGCAACTGTATCTGAACCCCAGTCTCATAAAATAGTCCATACTGCAATGTGGACTTCACGTACCTGAGTATGTGTCTAGCCGCATCCAAATGCGGTTTCCTTGGAGCTTGCATAAACTGACTTACCAATCCAACAACATAGCTCAAATCTAGCCTGGTAATAGTCATATAAATCAAGCTTCCTACTATGCGTCTGTACATAGTAGGGTCTTCCAGAAGCTCACCTGCATCTGTGCTCAGCTTCACATTCTGCTCCAAAGGAACTGAAATAGGCTTACAGCCTGTCGTCCCATATTTGGACAGCATGTCCAATCCATACTGCCTCTGCAAGAGCTGTATCCCACTTGGTGATCTAATCACCTCAATGCCCAAGAAATAACACAGCTCTCCCAAATCCTTCATCTCAAACTTTTGCTTCAATAGCATTTTCACATGAAGGATATCTTCATCACTGTCACCTATCATAATCAAATCATCAACATAAATGACAAGTAGCATAATACATTTCTCTGTTTTTCTCACATAAAGTGAGAAATCTGCCTTGGAAATCTGAAAGCCAATAGTGACAAGATACTATCATATCTTGTTAGACCATGCTCTAGGTACTTGCTTCAAGCCATACAAAGCTTTCTTCAACCTGCAAACAAACTTAGGATGAACAACATGCACATAACCTGGTGGCTGATCCATATAGACCTCCTCTTGCAAATCACCATGCAAGAAGGCATTCTTTACATCCATCTGATGTAAAGACCATCCCTTTGATGCAGCCATAGCAATGGCTGCTCTTATGGTTGCTATCCTTGCAACCGGACTGAATGTTTCTTCATAGTCAATGCCATATGTTTGTGCATACCCCTTGACTACTAATCTTGCCTTGTATATGTTCACAGAACCATCTGCATTGTGCTTCACCTTATAAACCCACTTACAGCCAATTGCATTCTTACCTTTAGGCAAAGGTACCAATTCCCATGTAGCATTTACTTCCAAGGCATCCATTTCTTCATCCATGGCTTTCTCCCATTTTTCTTTTCCCATGGCTTGCTCAAAAGAAGTGCGTTCTGGTTCCTGTATCACTTTGACCATATATGCATAGTGAATGGCTGTAAATCCATCATATTTCAGCCTATCCATAGGATACCTAGCTCTCGTAGACCTGCGCAAAATAGGTTCACTCCCAGGTGCTCTCAAAACATCCCTGGTCTTCCTTACTCCAGGTGTAACAATAGAAGGAATACCCAACTCATCATCAATGCTCTGTTCTGAGCCACTGGATTCACCATCCACATAAGAGTGACCTGCATTCACATCAAACATGGGCTGATCAACCTTCTCTTTTCCTTTTCGTGATACCTGCATACCACTATCTGCATTTCTTTGAGAAGATTCTCCTGATCTCAATCTGCCTGTCCATGGTGAAGAATGTGAATCACTGCTAGAGGACGCTCCAGGTCCACTAATATTTTGTGACTGCTACTGTGAATTCTGCGCAGTATTACCATTTTGTGCATCTACATCATCAATCACATTTACTGGTTTATACCAGCTACTCATCTCATCAAAAACAACATCTCTGCTCACTGTAAACTTACGAGTAGAAGGGTTATAGCATCTATACCCTTTTTGCTGTAGAGAGTAACCAATAAAGATGCACTTCTCAGCTTTTGGATCCAACTTGGATCTCAACTCATCTGGCACATGTACATAGGCAATGCAACAAAAAAATTTCAAATGAGAAATATCTGGTTTCCTACCAGTATACCTCTCCTCTAGAGTCATCCCATGTATTGCTGCAGTGGGAGTCCTGTTCATTATATAGACTGCTGTAACAACTGCTTCAACCCAGTAAAAATCTGGCAAGCCTTTTTTGTTCAGCATGGCACGAGATACCTCTCCAATATGCCTGTTTTTCCTTTTTGCAATTCCATTTTGTTGTGGGATATGACTGCATGAATATTGCTGCTTTATGCCATGCTCCTGCAGGAACCTTGCAAACTCATTTGAGAGGTACTCTCCCCCTCCATCTGACCTTAGGCATTTTATTTGCAGGCTTGTTTCTTCTTCAACCATAGCTTTAAGAGTTTTGAAATGCCCAAAAACTTCACTTTTCTTTTTCATAAAATACACCCAAACTTTTCTACTATAGTCATCAATAAAAGTGACAAAATAATGACAGCCTCCAAGAGATGTAGCTTTAGTAGTCCACACATCAAAGTGGATTAATTCCAATGGCTTCTCACTCTCTTGAACATGTCTAGGAAATGGTTTCCTTGCCTGTTTTCCAAATTGACAGGCTTCACATACCTTATGCATTTCTGCAACCTTGAATTTAGGCAATCCTGCAACAATATTTTGGGCCTGCATTGATTTAAGTCGCTGTATATTAACATGACCAATGCGTTTATGCCAGATATCAATATTTGCAACTACACCGGTCCCATGTGCAAACATTGCTGCACTCAATTCAGGCATGTCTGCATCCAATGTAAACATTCTGCCCTTTTTCTTTCCTTTTGCTATCAAGCGACCTTTATTTTTCATATCCTCAACAAAGCATCCATGAGGATTAAATCTGACTTGCAAGCCCTGCTCAACCATTTGACCAACAGAAACCAGATTCTTGGTGATATTCGGGACATGAAATACATCTGACAGGTGTTTCTTTTTCCCATCCTGCATAGACAAAGGAATTTTTCCAATCTGCACAATAGGATGTGCAGTATCATCACCAGTCTCCACAAATCCTGGTTTTTTCATTTTCCTTGCATCCTCCATCCATTCTGCATGACCTGTCATGTGGTTTGATGCACCTGAGTCAACATACCATATATCGTTGCTTTCTTCTGCACTTGTCACATAATTGTTCATGTGCTGCACCATAAACAAATGCTCATTTCTGTCATCACCCTGTCTACTAGAAGATGCATAATTTCCTTGTTGCAATTTTCCATTCATGATGTCATTCTTCTTTTTATAGCAGTCTTTAGTCATATGACCCATTTTACCACAGTAGTAGCATTCAACATTGCTGTTTGCATTTTGGCCTCTTTGCCATCCACCACGACCTCTTTGACTCCCCCTGCCTCTAGAGTTACCACGTCCTCCTCCATAGGACTGGTTTTCTTGAGTTTGCTGCATATTCTGATTTCTACCACGACCTCCAAATCGGTCTCCTCTACCTCTGCCTCTACCTCTTCCAGCATTTGAGTAGAAGACAGCTTCTTTTGAAGTTCCTCCTGAAGAAGATGCACCACCATTTATCTGCTCCTTAGAAATTAGAAGAGCAATCAACTCCTCAAAATCAGGAAATCTTTCACGGATGGAGATGGATGTTCGGAAGTGTGCATAATCCTTTCCTAGACCATTCAAGGTCACAGAAACTAAATCATCATCTTCCACTGGCAACCCAATGGAAGCAAGTGCATCTGCAATCTTCTTCACCTTCATGTGGTAGTCATTGATGCTCATATTTTCTCCTTGCACATTGTGCAACTCTTGCTTGAGCTGCATTTTCCTGGCTTGCGTATTTGTGCTATACATTTTTGACAAAGTATCCCATGCCTCCTTTGGCATACTTGCATCTTGAATATACACAATCATAGAGTCTGAAATGCTGATAGATAGCCAGTACATAACTTTCCTGGCTCTCTCATGCCATGCTTTAAATGCCTGCATTTGCTGTTGATTGGGAACATCAGGAAGAACTGGTTCTTCTTCATCTCCTGCAACAAATTCCCAATATCCTTTTCCCATAAGGAAATTTATCATTCTAAACTTCCATGCTTGGAAGTTGTTCTTGTCAAGCTTTTCAGTGACAATCTGTGAAAGAGAATCAGACGCCATTACAAAACACTGCAAGAAATTCTGTCACTGCAAAGAACACAGCTTCAGCCTCACAAGGGCAAATCTGCAAAACTGACGAAAGTGGTATTTAACCACACAGTCACTTCCTAGTGACGATTTTGCATCAACAGGCAACAAGGATGATTCTGTAACTCCCAATGTCTTTGCGCACAGGAATACGGTGCAATTTCTACAGTAACTTTTCACCGACCTGTAGAACAGTGGTTGCACAGCATAAAACATGGCCTTTTCCTGAGTGCGTGCAGAAAACTTTCGCCTCCAAAACAGGCCCCGAAATGGCCTCAAATAAAAAAAAACAGGGTCGCCGAGGGCTAAAGTCCTCATCCGCAGCATATACTGCCCTCTTGCTTCACCGCGAAGGGCGTCTCAACCTGAGACAATGCACTCTTGCAATTTCCAGCTGTGCTACCTGCAGAGATCTGCTCCCAAAATAGAAAATGAAAGCAACACTGCTCCTCTTACCAGAACACTGTGAGCTTGGCTTGCTTTCTTGAGCTCCTTACCACGAACAAGGCTCTGATACCATGTCAAGATTGTGGGAGAGAAGGAAGGAGTCTCACTTGTAGCTTTCTTGCTTGCACAATGGGGGAATACACACAAGGGTCGAGGCTGAAAATAGTTTTCCTCTTCTTAGTTGTGTAAGCCAAAAGAACTCAAGTACAAGGAAATAGAAGAACCCTATATATGGGTCTCAAACCAAACTCAACTAACTAAGGTGGCATATTAACTGAGCCATGAACTAGAGTAGATAAGGATAGCTATCATGTAGCTATTATTCATGGGCTGTATACCAACCGCATCTGCAAACTGACAAGTTGGTGACATAAATACACAAGGTCACCCTGGCGTATCAGGAGTGGAGCTCGATATCTCAACAATTCTCCTATATGGATGGGAGACAAACATTAATTTGATGATAAGTTAAGGAAGTGTTTGATCCTATTTTATCTTGCCTTCATGTCTGTGCCCTAAATTACGTAAAGGAACCTATGACTAACGGGTTAACTAAGGAAGCTACTTTTATGTGTCAAACATAACGTGGTAGGTAATTAGATAACTAAATCAACTCCCGAGGGAAGCGTGGTGGATGTGACCAATGGGTCTATCCTACGGAAGGGTGGTCTCGGTTAGCCGAGAGCTTTCCTCAAAGGAAATGTTAACGAGAAATGTTAGGTCTATGACCTTAGACAATGTTGGCTAGGAACCCGAACTTCAGGTCGATCCTAGTGGAAACAACCAGATAAGTTTCGTTGTGGGGGCAGACTCGAGAGACCCTAGTTGGCAAACCCCGTGTCATTCCTTGGAAGTGCCGGGCGACGTCTTCTAGATATATCTCTCGATGGACTGCTAAGACGTGTCCCGCGATTTGAATCCGCGTCAGGAATGTGGACCGAACCCGCCGCGAGAGGTCTCTCCGTGGAAATTACTTGGCGTAGAAGGATGCTTGGGTGCCAGTGGGGGCTCTGGCCATAAATCCCAATGCCTTCGGGCCATACACAAGTGTTCTACGTGACTCGAGATGGGATCTGGAGGCCTTGATACTAGTTATAAGGCGGAATCTTGGTAGGATAAAACCTTCGAGGTTTGTTGCCGGGAGACGAAAGGATTTTTCTACGGAGGCAGAAAGGAACACTTAATTCTCCTGTATGGGCAAGAGACAAACATTAATCTGATGATAAGTTAAGGAAGTGTTTGATCCTGTTTTATCTTGTCTTCATGTCTGTGCCCTAAATTACGTAAAGGAACCTATTACTAATGGGTTAACTAAGGAAGCTGCTTTTTTGCGTCAAACATAACGTGGTAGGTAATTAGATAACTAAATCAACCCCCGAGGGAAGCGTGGTGGATGTGACCAATTGGTCTATCCTATGGAAGGGTGGTCTTGGTTAGCCGAGAGCTTTCCTCAAAGGAAATGTTAACAATAAATGTTAGGAAAAAGTCGGGAAAAATTCGGCGGTCTATGACCTTAGATAATGTTGGCTAGGAACCCCGACTTCAGGTGATCCTAGTGGGAATGGCCGGATAAGTTCCGTTGCAGGGGCAGACTTGAGAGACCCTAGTTGGCAAACCCCGTGTCATTCCTTGTGAATGCGGGGCGGTGTTTTCTAGATATATCTCTTGATGGACTGCTAAGACGTGTCCTGCAATTTGAGGAGCGGGCACGTTACAGTTGGTATTAGAGCAAAACTTCTTAATGATGCATGATTGATTAATGTTTGGATCATAGACATATCCTAAATAACCTAAGTGGTATGGCTTGATTGTCAGGCACCTTCTGCACCCACGAATGCTGATATGCAAGAGAAGAAGTTCTTTCTCAAGCAAATTAAGCCACCCGAGTTTGATGTCAAGGGAAGGACTGTTCAAGCTGGCGCCGAGATCTGGATTGAGTCCATGGAGGACTATTTTGAGGCAGTAGGAACTGCACCTACTAACCAAGCCATGCTCGCCAAACTTAAGCTTACAGGCGAAGCGAGACTTTGGTGGGAATAGTGGTGCAGAGACCAAGTGATCTCAGAGGGGATAGTCACTTGGAATAAGCTTAAGGAAGTTGTGCGAGGGAGGTATCTGCCACCTGCCTATCACACACAAAAGATGAATGAATTCTACGACTTGAAGCAGCTAGGATTATCCCTTGAAGCATATTATTCAAAGTTCGTTTCACTCCTAAAGTATGCACCCCCAATGGATATGACACAACAGGTGTCAAAGTTCTGTGCTGGGTTGAATCCACCCATAAACACTCGATTGGAATCAATGCGCCCAACGGACTTGCAAGATACATTACTCCGAGTGAATCCAATCATCCAAGAACTTAAATCAGACAACTATGATGAAGATGACTCACGAGATCAAGACAAGAGATCCACAAGTGCGGAGAGATAGGACACATTCGTAAGAGATGCCCTTACTGCCGATGTTTCCACTGCAATGGACTAGGACACATCCAAGCAGATTGTACTGAGTTAGACCTTGAGAATCAGGAACATGCGGTCAAATGAAGCCATCTAAACTCCACTTTTGGCTCATATTATAAACCACATGATGATGAAGGCTTGGAGCCTGTTGTAACCTTTGAGGATGACTAGATATCCTAGGAAGATCCTCTTGAGGTAATAAGTCTTGTACTTGGAATAAATCCTATTGAATCCTATGATTTGTGACAAGTTGTTATTTTAAGTTAAGAATTTGAGTAATCAAAGTAGCGTAGTGAAAGCGTGATGGGCCCTAACCCACAGACTCTAAGGCCCAGTAGTGCTTGTCTCCCCCAGGTCTTTTTGAGATGAGGACATCTCGATTCCTCTAAGGGGGAGAGGATGTAACCCCCCCCCCCTTTTTATTTTTTTTCAAAATTTTTATTCCCTCTCCCTCCCCCCGACAGTACGTCGGGGAGAGAGAGAGAGGGAGTGAAGTGGGAGAAGGGGGGCATGCAGCCCAGGTAGCGGCGGACAGTTCTGCCCCCCCTTTTATAAAGACCCCCCCTCCTCCTCGTCAGGGACAGGCCCCCCTGCTAGGCTATGAGCATCATCGTCTCCCTTCGGATCTTCAGCACGTCTCCACACCCCCCTCGCATCCGATCAGCAGCCCTCCCCCCCTTGTGATCGCTGTGAAAGAGAGAGAGTGGGAAGGGGAAGAAGAAGAAGAGGTAGAAGGAGGAGAGGGAGAGAAGAAGAGAAGGAGAAGAAGAAGAAGAGGAGAAGGAGAAGAAGGAAGAGGGAGAGAGAGGAGAAGAAGAAGAGAAAGGGAGAAGAAGAAGAGTAAGGGAGAAAAAGAAGAGAGAGAAGAGGGAGAGAGAAGGAGGAGAAGAAGGAGAGAAGGAGAGAAGGAGGAGAAGAGGGAAGAGAGAGAAGAGGAGAAGGAGAGAGAGTGGGAAGGAGAAGAAGAAGAAGAGGTAGAAGGAGGAGAGGGAGAGAAGAAGAGAAGGAGAAGAAGAAGAAGGAAGAGAGAGAGAGAGGAGAGGAGAGGAGAAGAAGAGGAAGGGAGAAGAAGAAAAGTAAGGAGAGAGAGAAGAGGGAGAGAGAAGGAGGAGAAGAAGGAGAGAAGGAGGAGAAGAGGGAAGAGAGAGAAGAGGGAAAGAAGAAGAGGAGGAGAGAGAAGGAGGGAGAAGAGGAGGAAAAGAAGAAGGAAAGGAAGAAGAGAGGGAGAGAAAAAGAGAAGGAGAGAGAGAAGAGAGGAAGGGAAGGAGAGAAAGAGGGAAGAGAGAGAGGGGAGAAAAAGAAGAGAGAGAAGAGGGAGAGAGAAGGAGGAGAAGAAGGAGAGAAAGAGGAGAAGAGGGAAGAGAGGAGAAGAAGGAGAGGAGGAGAAGAGGGAAGAGAGAGAAGAGGGAAAGAAGAAGAGGAGGAGAGAGAAGGAAGGAGAAGAGGAGGAAAAGAAGAAGGAAAGGAAGAAGAGAGGGAGAGAAGAAGAGAAGGAGAGAGAGAAGAGAGGAAGGGAAGGAGAGAAAGAGGGGAGAGAGAGAAGGGAGAAAAAGAAGAGAGAGAAGAGGGAGAGAGAAGGAGGAGAAGAGGGAAGGAAGAAGAGAAGGAGAGAGAGAAGAGAGGAAGGGAAGGAGAGAAAGAGGGAAGAGAGATAAGGGAGAAGAAGAAGAAGAAGAGGAAGGAGAGAGAGAAAGAAGGAGAAGTGAAGAGAAAGAAGAGAGAGAGAGAGAGAAGGAGAAAGAGAGGGGAAGAGAGTTGGAGAGTGAAGACGGTTCGAGGAGCCACACTCAAGCCACCCCCTCATTGACAAAGGATCCCCAGCCCGCGACGTTTCCCTCCCGAACCAGTCACCTTGAAGGCCGCTAAAGCCCGGACTATCCAAACCCCGAGTAGAAACGGCTCCCAAGACGAAAATCATGGGAAGCGTAGGTGCCAAAGCTACCATTGGTACCAGTAATGCTGGAGAGGCGAGCGGAGCGACCAACGCAATAAACGCCCCTACGAACATGAATCAAACTCAGGTTCTTTAAGCGTTATCGTTAATTTATTTCTCGTGGAAGAAATAAAAGGATTAGCTACAGGCATGGAACAAGGATGAGTCGTAGGTTTTTTTTGTTTACTTTAAGCGCTCGGTTGCATGCGTGAAGTGGTAGGGTTACAAAGTTTGCATAAGTTTAGATGCATGAAATGATAGCTTTTACACACATAAAATGACAAGGTTTTTGCATTATTTCACATAAAATAATAGCCTTTAAACCAGTTCAGTGCATGAATAGTCATTTAGAATTCATGCTTCGCGATCATGACTAAAAGAAACACATGAAATGATAGTTTCCGATGGATAGAAACCTAGACCCTCATGGGATCTGGTGCATTAAGAATAAGTGTAATTGGCTGTGAATTGTTTTTTTGATCATGCTATGGACTATCGCAAATGGATACGCTCCTAGCTTAATTGAAGCTGGTGACCTAACCCTAAATGGATTGTTGACCCAAGTTACGATTAGTTGTTTGAAAAGGTTGTAAATCCCTTGAGTAAGTATTTTGATACATCCAAGTTAAATTTTGATTATGCATGCAATGGGATTGTGATGCCTTGAAGTAAGAGGTTGTGCATTCAACTATTTGTTAATGTGGTTTTGGATGTTAACCCAAGTGGGGTGTGTTTGATGATTGCATGGCCAGGTCTGAGATGACTGATTGCCATGGAAACAAAAGGAATGCTTTCCCTGTGATTATTTTAAGCTGGGTGCTTCAGCTGTGGTTGATTTCCTAAAGGGATAATTAAGGAAGGATGGCGCTAGCTACCCCCCCCCCCCCTCACAAACCACCAAACCCTAACCAAAGGGGCCCCCGCGAACCGCCAAACCCTAACCAAGGGGGTTGTGAATCCGCACCGGGAATGTGGACTGAACCCGTCGCGAGAGGTCTCTCCGTGGAAATCACTTGGCGTAGGAGGACGCTTGGGTGCCAGTGGGGGCTTTGGCCGTAAATCCCAATGCCTCCGGGCCCTACACAAGTGTTCTACATGACTCGAGATGGGATCTCGAGGCCTTGATACTAGTTACAAGCCGGAATCTTGGTAGGATAAAACCTTTGGGTTTGTTATTGGGAGACGAAAGGATTTTTCTATGGAGGCAGAAAGGAACACTTAATTCTCCTGTATGGGCGGGAGACAAACATTAATCTGATGATAAGTTAAGGAAGTGTTTGATCATGTTTTATCTTGTCTTCATGTCTATGCCCTAAATTACGTAAAGGAACCTGTTACTAACGGGTTAACTAAGGAAGCTGCTTTTATGTGTCAAACATAATGTGGTAGGTAATTAGATAACTAAATCAACCCCCGAGGGAAGCGTGGTGGATGTGACCAATGGGTCTATCCTATGGAAGGGTGGTCTCGGTTAGCCGAGAGCATTCCTCAAATGAAATGTTAACGAGAAATGTTAGGAAAAAGTCGGTCTATGACTTAGAAAATGTTGGCTAGGAACCCGATCTTCAAGTCGATCCTAGTGGGAATGACCGGATAAGTTCCATTGCAGGGGCAGACTCAAGAGACCCTAGTTGGCAAACCCCGTGTCATTCCTTGTGAGTGCCGGGCGGCGTCTTCTAGATATATCTCTTGATGGACTGTTAAGACGTGTCCCACGATTTGAGGAGTGGGCACGTTACACCTATAATGTCAACCTTTGAGAAAGGAGAGCCATCAACATTGAGGAGTGCTCATTATCAACCTCCAATGTCATCAAAGCATCATGCCCGTCCTCAATTCAATTCAAGACGTGATGCTACTTATGAAGAAGAGGAGGACCTAAGAGAAGAAGAGAATGAAGAGTTTTATGGATGTGACCCCTTCTACAAATCTTTTCCCTCTCAATCTACCATCAAGAAAAAAGAATCAAACTTTCATGATAAGAATGGAAGATTTGATGAAAAAAGGTCATTTCATGATATCACCAACAAAGATAAGTAATTTCATGGTCAGCCCACTAATGGATAGCATCATTCTTTTGGATTGGGACAATAGAATCATGGTGGTAATAATTCTAGACCAAACTCTTTTGGAAGAGATTCAATGTATAAAGATTCTTAGAGACAATCATCTCTTGGGTAGCACTCCAACAATTTCCAGCCAACCTATAATGAAAGGGAGTACAAAGAAAAGATTACCATTTCCAACTTCAAGGGGGATAATGCATCTCCAACAGAGTGGGAAGAATGGGTAAACAAATTAGAGATGTACTTCACACTCTTCCCTCGCCATGATGAAGATAATATCTATTTTGGGGTACTCAATCTTGAAGGCTATGCGCATACATGGTGGAGATATATGCAAAGAGTTGGTCACAATTTTGCTTCTTGGGAGGATTTTAAGAAGGCAATGTTGGAGGTGTTTGTCTCTCCAATGGAAAAAGAAAGATTGCAAAGAAGATGGTATGGTATTCAACAAAGAGGCATGTCCATTCGTGATTACTCTAATATGTTTCTTTTTCTATGTACATTGAAGGGATTGATTATTTGGCCAAGTTAAACAAATACATATTTGGTCTAGATTTAGTCCTCTCTTTGGAAGTATGTGCAATGCAGCCCAAGACAATTCATGAAGTCATATTATATGTTGAAAGGTATGGGCGGAAATATATAAGAGAATCAATGGATGCTCAACCAAAAAGTGTAGGGTATTTATTACCTAATCAGCCTTCAAGGGTTGGAGCTCATTTCAGCCACCAGCAATGGGATGTTTATAGGCAAGAAGGCAAGGGAACTAGTACCTAATAGTAATTACAACAAGTTTCCTACATATCCAACAGTTTATGGATCAAAACCAAGTGGAGGAAATGGTTATAGGCCAATGGCTGAAGCAAAACAAAGTATTGCAAGGGCTGAAAATGCACAAAAGGGATCTCAAAACAATACTTACAACAAGGTCCTTTCAAATGATCAAATATGAGACATGAGGGCCAAAGGGTTATGTTTCAAGTGCGGTGGACACAAGACCATAGGCTGGAATGCAAATCCTAAAATAGCAAGCTTAACTTTGTCATCATTGATGAGCCGGATGAAGATGAAAGTGAAGAGGGGAATGTATTTCATGTGGAAGCAAACCCTATGGTTGAAGAAATGCTTGATGAGGATGAAGGACATAATGATGAATTTTATGATATTGTGGATAGCTTTCCTTTTGATTCAGGTGGTTCTTTGTGTGCAATTTCTCATGATGGATGGACCAGTTGTAAGGGAGAAAACACCCTTAGACTTGAGGGGTTGATCAATGGAAGAATGGTTCACCTTTTGATTGATACGGGCAGTACCCATAGTTTCATTAATACCAAATCTTTGCATGGGTTGAGATTGCTTTCTCAAAAAATGCAAGTGCCTTTGAAGATCCAAGTGGCTAATGGAGTTTATGAGTCAAGTAATGAAGTCTACCTACACACTCCTGTTACTCTATCTCCTTCATGTACTTTGGAAGTGGACTTAATCACTTTGGAAATGGGACCCATAGATATTGTCATTGGCTACGATTGGTTGAAACCATTGGAAATTTTTATTTGGACTTGGAAAACATGTTGATGGAGTTTAAATGGAATTGGCAGCATATTATATTGAAGGGCATTGATCAAAAGCATTTAATGGAACTCATCTCTATGAAGAAGATGCGTAAAGAAATCAATGCACAGTCATGTATATTCACTATTTTGCTTCCGAAAGTGGATGAAGAGCAGCCACCAAATCAGCAATCATCTTCTCCAAAGCGAAAGGATCCAAGAATAGAAGAGCTATTGGAGGAATACAAAGATTTATTTCAGCAAACCATCATCTTTTTCTCCAAAGAGAGAGGTAGACCACCCTATTGACTTGCTGCCCAATACAAGACCCATCAACAAACCTCCCTATCGCTTGTCAAATTTTGAAAGAGAAGAGGTGGAAAGACAAGTTGAAGAGTTGCTGCAAATGGTTTGAAATTCAGCCAAGTTAATCTCCATTTGCCTCTCCTATGCTCTTGGTAAAGAAGAAAGATGGATATTTTTGCATGTGCATTGATTATACGGAGCTTAACAAGTCCACGGTGAAGAATAGATACCCGATTCCTCGCATTGATGACCTATTGTATGAGCTCAAAGATGTAAAGGTCTTTACCAAGATTGGTCTTCATTTGGGCTATCATCAAATTTGAATGAAGGAAGGGGATGGGTATAAAATAGCCTTTAGGACTGAAAGAGGGTTATACCACTTCTTGGTCATGCCATTTGGGCTTTCAAATACGGCCGCTACTTTTTAAGCACTTATGAATAAGATATTGTAGTCTTTCTTGTTCAAAAGCGCACTTGCATTCCTTGATGATATCCTCATTTATAGCAAATCCAAGGATGAGCATTTGATGTATGTGCGAGAGGTCTTTGACACATTAAGAAGACACACACTCTTTGCCAAAATGTCAAAGTGTTCTTTCATGGAAGATGAAGTGGAATACTTGGGACACATTGTGGGAGAGCAAGGTATTTGTGTGGATCTTAATAAGGTGAAATGTGTCAAAGAGTGGCCTACTCATACAAATTCTACTTCCTTCAAGGGTTTCCTTGGATTGTCTTCATTCGATATGAGGTTTATAAAAAATTATGCTCATGTGATGGCTCCTTTAACCGATAGGCTGAAGAAAGAAGCTTTCTTTTGGGACTCCATAGCCGATAAGAGCTTCAATGAGCTGAAATCTCTCTTAGTTTTAGCACCTATTCTTGTATGCCCGAATTTCTCTAAGGAATTCATTATATGTGCAGATGCTAGTGGAAGAGGAGTTGGGGCTGTTCTGTATCAAGACCATGGAGTCTCAATTACATGTCTAGGAACAAGAGATGGCAATTTTTCATGTTATCAAGAATTAGCACCACTATATATATGGCAGCCATTTCAAGGTGAAAAGCGATCATCGTGTACTGAGATACTTCCTTTCTCAATCAAATTTGTCTCCTAAACAAAGGAAGTGACTGGCTACTCTTCAAAGCTATGATTTTGAAATATCCTACATGACTGGAAAAGATAATGCTGTGGTGGATTCTTTATCAGGATGTGGGCATGTTCTATCTTTTCAATTTCAATTGTACATAAAGATTGGATTCATGACATCTAACAAGAAATTTTTCTTGATGAGATAATGAAGGAATTTCAGTAAGGTAAAGGAGAAGAGTATCCCAATTTCCATTGGCACAACATTCTTTTATGATATCATGGTAGAGTCTACTTGACCCCACAATCCTCTTTCAAAGACTGTATTTTGCATGAGATGCATTCTTCACCTTTAGCAAGCCATCATGGGTTGCTCAAAACATTGGACAACATCCATAAGAGCTTCTATTGGAAGGGCATTTGGCGGGATGTCAAGGATTATGTGATGCAATGTCTTCCGTGCCAACAAAATAAAGATTCATATCTTCTACCCGGCGGCTTACTTCAGCCACTCCCTATTCCTCAAGGCAAGTGGATTGATATCTCTATGGATTTTATTGTGGGATCGCCTACAACTAAGCATGGGTGGAATAACATTTATGTGGTAGTTGATCGGTTGACTAGATCGGCCCACTTCATCCCTACTAAGGCCCAATTTACAACAAAGCAAGTGGGTCAATAATTCATGGAATGTTTTTTCAGGCTTCATGGTATGCCAATGAAGATTGTGTTCGATCGCAACACTAAGTTTATGGGTAGCTTTTGGAGGAATTTGTTCTTTTCAATGGGGACTCTTTTGACTCCTAGTACTGCATATCACCCACAAACAAATGGGAAAAATCGAAAGTGTCAACAAATGGCTAGAAGTTTATTTGAGGCACTTTTTCCATGAGACACAAAATGCATGGGACCAATGGCTCCATCTTGCGAAGTTTTGTTACAACAATACTTATCATATGAGCATTGGAATGTCTCCTTTTGAAGCTTTATATGGCTACAAAGTACAAGTACCTTCCTCATTGTTTCACGAAGATGTAAATCCACAAGCCCGTGAGGAGTTGGAAAAGATGAAGGCTCTCATGAAGCAATGCAAGGACAACATTCATAAAGCTCAAGCGACAATGAAGGTCTATGTAGATGAGAAAAGGAGACATGTGGACTTTGAGGAAGATGAATGGGTATTTTTGAAGTTTCCCAAGTCACGTTATGCTTGTCTTAAAGGAGGACACAACAAACTTGCTTATAGGTTTTATGGTCCTTACCATATTGTCAAACGAGTTGGGGATCTTGCTTATCAACTAGACTTACCTTCAAACACAAGAATCCATAATGTCTTTCATGTGTCTCAGCTTAAAAAGTACATGGGTCCTCAAATTCAAGTTCTTGAAGAACTAACTCCCTTAGATGATGATTTTTTGATCATCTATGAGCTTGAGAAGATTATTGGCAAGTGGGAGAAGGTTCTAAGGAATCGTATTCTTGTGGAATACCTTGTTAAATGGAAGGGTTTGCCCATTGGTGAGTTTTCATGGCAACAAGCATTATATTTAGAACAATTTCCATGGCTTAAGCAAGAGGACAGTTCATAAACAGGGCAATAAATAGCTTGATGTATTAAACTTCTGTGAGAAAGTAAATTGTCTTATCATCATCAAAATTTGATTTTGAAGGCATGGCTGGATATTATATGTTTTCCTCTACATTTCTATATATCGCACATGGAAATCAGCCACTTCTAGCTCAAGATATGGCCAATTTTCTATTATAGCCTGTCTTGGACAGTTTTCAGCAGTTTGTTCCATTTATATGGTCCTTCTTCATCAACTTCTTTGATCTTCATCAACATGGAAATTTATTTTAACATGATTCTAAATGCTTTAAGCTATCTTTGTAACCATCCTTGTAATTTGTTCCCGATTCAACTTTGAGGACAAAGCTCTTTTAGGCTGGGATGGCTTGTAATAAAGCATAAGTTACCTTAGTCTAGGGTAGGCTAGGGTTAAGTATAAAAGGTGGAGATGTAACATGTGAATGATCTTTTTGCCATTTTAAAGTAATAAGTTACCTTAGTCTAGGGTAGGCTAGGGTTAAGTATAAATGGTGGAGATGTAACATGTGAAATATCTTTTTGCCATTTTAAAGCAATACATGCTTTGAGGTTCCTTCCTCCCATCAACTAAGAGGGTGCATGCTCTTAGCCACCAAGATATGGGGTGCATACCATGTCCCACCTTGACATGAGGTGAGTATTCATGTTGCAGCATTCATCTATGATTCTTAGCCTTCCATGGCAATATTACTTCATGCTTAGTTACCTTGGCTATGGCTTTCTTGCAAGTATGGTGTATTTCTTGTATTACTTTGCAAGTATGGTGTATTTCATGAATTTCCTGTTATTTGGTTTGCTGTGAGGACTAGCTATTTTACATAATCTCGCTAGGTTTGGACCACTAGATCTTTCCGTATTACTTTTTCTTTCCTATTTTAGGTGTATTTTTACGATTTTTTCCATGTGAATGCATCCTATCCGTGTTGGAACGGCATTCTCCTTTGACATGACTGTCTGGCACATTATTCTGTACACTCTTCCTTCTTTCCATGTTTCATTCCAATGGTTGGATTTTTCAGATTTAAATGTTCTATGATTTTTTGTTTTGAAATTCCGCATGATTGCACACACATTCCCGCTTCCGATTTTTTTTGGCACATCGACGTGTCCATCCCGCCGTCCTCCCAACACGTGTTCCTGCACATCCTCTCGATCCGTGAAATACAAAATTTTTTACCCTCACTCGCACACACATGTGGGACAAGGGCACCCACGGTCATTTCATTCTAAATTTTTTAAAAAAAACAACACATGATAAATTTAAATTAAAAAAACCAACCCCAATACACAACCACCTACTCCTATCCCCCTTGTTAGACCCCTACCCCTTTTTTTTTGTTTCCCCCCCTCGCCCCTTATCCCCCTCCCTAGACCCCTTACCCCCCCCCCCCCCCCCCTAGGACCCTTCCCTCCAGCCCTTTGTGGCCTCCCTTTGGAGGCCCTCCCCCCCTCCCCTTATCCCCCTCCCTAGACTCCTTACCCCCCCCCCCCCCCCCCCCCCCCCCTCTAGGACCCTTCCCTCCAGCCCTTTGTGGCCTCCCTTTGGAGGCCCTCCCCCCCTCCCCCCTCCTCCTTCTCCCTTGTGTTTCCTTCCCTCCTCTCTCCTCCTCCTCCTCCCCTCCCCCCTCCTCCTTCTCCCTTGTGTTCCCTTCCCTCCTCTCTCCTCCTCCTCCTCCCCTCCCCCTCGTGCATCCTCCCCTCCTCCTCCTCCCCCTCCTCCCTCTCCCTTCTCCCCCTGCAGTCGACACCGTCGTTGGTGCCCACCTCAACACCTAGAGCCGCCGCCACCACCGCCACCCTTGGTCGTGTGGTTGCTGACACCACCGTTTGGTGTTGCACCTGGCCATCTACCTGGTGCCACCTCCTCTCATTTCCTCTACACCACCTCTTCCTCCCTCCTCTTCTCCCTAACCACCTCCTCCCCTCCCCTATCCCACTACCACCTACCCCACCCGTTTCAGGTACCCCACCCACCCCCCTTTTTGTTCACAAATTTTTTTTTAAAGTACCACAATAAATTTATAAAAAACCCACATTAAATGTAAAATTTTCAGCAAAAAAAAAAACCATTTCCAACATTTAAAAACATCAACACAACCACTTCACACACATTTGAAAAAAAAAAGCACAACCCACAAAAAAAGAATTTAAAAAAACATAATAATACTAATACAAACTGCACACCCACAAGCCCCCCTCTCTTAATTTATTTAAAAAAATGTAAATTAAAAAACCAAAAACCACACAATTTAAATTTAACACAAAATTTTTTTAAAAAAAACAAAAACCCACACCATAAAATTTATGTTTCTACAATTTACAAACAAATACAAAACTGGACAAAAAAAAACTTGGCCAACATGATCAAATTTCCAAAAATTTCATTTAACCTTTGTAACTAATAAACCACCAAAAATTTTTAAAAAACAAAAAATTAAAAAATTAAAAAAATCCACAAAATTCATGACAAATCACATATAACTTCCTTTATGATTTTGACCTACCCAAACATATAAAAATTTAAAAAATCGATGTGCACATAATTCTTTGTGTATAAAACCATTAATAACGTTAAAAAAACATGTTTTAGAAATTCTCAAAAGATCATAGAAATTTTCTAGTACAATTCCTAAACATTCAAGACGCTTCTTTTTCCCATTTTTGATATTTGAATTGCCATTTGATTCTTCAAAATTACCAAAAAAAGAAAAAATTTGAAAAAATCACACACATACACACAAAAAACAAATAATAATAATAATAACAAAAAACAAAAAAACCTACAAACACCAACACAATCAAAATAACCACACTCAATTTATAACTTAAAAAAACAAACAAATCCAAACAACCAAACAAACAACAAACATCATTAAGCCTTTGCATGAACAATAAACAAATAAATAAATCAATACACATAATACACTCCATTATCACATGCTATATCCATTTGACAATTTTGTCATGTCCCTATCTTTTCTTTTGTAACATGGTGTTAGTACTTGGTTTGTGCATACTTTGATAGGAGGTCAATTGTTACCTAGTTGCCCTGCTATATTTTCACTCGTGGATTTTTCTCTCCTATAGATTGTTTGGATGAGGGATTGTGTGCTTCAGACCTTATGATGAGTGTCCACACATTGCCAGGTTTTTTCTTTTTTTCCCCCCTCCCTCCCACGTGCACTATAACACACAAGTAATTGTAAATAAAAATACATCGGCCATTAACACAATGCACTTTCCTAACTTTGTAACTAAAATGAACTTGATTGTTAATTGTAAAAGGAACCCCCGCCGTTGCACGAGCACTTTGGCACACTAATCCACCTAATTTTCTAAAATTAATCCACAATGCATGCGCACGTGCGCTATACACAATTAATTTATAATTAACAATGAACCCCCCAATGTCATGTATGGATGCACTTTGCGCCAACAGTGATAATGTAATTTCTAACAATGAACTACATTTTTTAGAGACCCCTAGTCCAGTCACTCAAATCAGTCCGAGTGGGTTTGGGATGCGACTTCAATTCACCACGCATTAAAGGCTTAATCAATGATGAATTGCAACTTAATTTCTCATTGGTTAAAAGGAATTCGGTAGTGATCACCTGCTCACTTGAATGCACCTTAGGTATATGCCAACGTTTACAGGGATTGGAATTTCTTAATTAGAGATGTTGGTCATATTTGTATGTGTTTATTCTGATGGTCCAAATCTGTGATTCAGTATTGAGTTTGGTCAATGTCTATTATACGGTGTGTTTGAGTTTCTGTTCTTTTTGAGTGCCTGCTACAAGGTTTCCAGGTGCCAACTGTCTACATCGCATGAAGCTTTCAGTCGCATGAGTGTGTAGGTCATGTCGAATTTATAATTAACAATGAACCCCCCAACATCATGTATGCATGCACTTTGCGCCAACAATGATAATGTAATTTCTAACAATGAACTACATTTTTTAGAGACCCCTAGTCCAGTCACTCAAATCAGTCCGAGTGGGTTTGGGATGCGACTTCAATTCACCACGCATTAAAGGCTTAATCAATGATGAATTGCAACTTAATTTCTCATTGGTTAAAAGGAATTCGGTAATGATCACCCGCTCACTTGAATGCACCTTAGGTATATGCTAACGTTTACAGGGATTGGAATTTCTTAATTAGAGATGTTGGTCATATTTGTATGTGTTTATTCTGATGGTCCAAATCTGTGATTCAGTTTTGAGTTTGGTCAGTGTCTATTATACGGTGTGTTTGAGTTTCTGTTCTTTTTGAGTGCCTACTACAAGGTTTCTGGGTGCCGACTGTCTGCATCACATGAAGCTTTCAGTCACATGAGTGTGTAGGTCATGTCAAATTTTTTTTACATAGGAGGTGGATTGCTTGGGGAAGTCTGGTCCGGTCCTGTTTGTTCTTCTATTTCTTTTTCCTTATATTTTTCTTAGTGGTGGATTGTTTGGGTTTTACAAAAGTTTTCCTATTTTCTTGGTTGCGTGTGTATGTGGATATCCTATGTAGTCTGAATGGCATCTTCCTCTACTACCCCAATTGTGATCTAGCATGTGCCATTGCTAGTGCATGACTATTACATTCTCTAGGAGGCAGATTGTATTGATCATGCTAGTCTCTGTTCATTTGTAGCGCTTAAGTTTCCACCAATGGACAACAAGCTCTACTACTCTTTCTTGGCGGCATCATACAAAAAACACTTTGGTTTTGGCCTGGTTGACGCTTTTGCCTCTCCATTGCCAATATTAGTGAAGTATTATGTTTGTCTCTTTCAGCTCCCTTTGTACCCAGTGGCAATTAGTTATTGATCGTCGAGGAGATCCTTTCCCTTCTTCAGAAGGAGGCATCTATCCCTTTGGTGTTCAGCAAAGTCATTACTAGCTTTGGGGTTTCTGTTGCTCATATCTCCTATTCGATTTGGAAGCAACTATGCAAGTTTCTCCAAGATAGATTCATGTTTGGAAAGCCTGCTTTCAAATGTCTATCCAAGGAGCTTTTTACTGCATTTGTTCGGATCCTTGAGGGAGCCAAGTTTAATTGGGCAGCATTCATGTTGGTGGCCAAGATGGATCAACATGTTCAGAGAGTCCATAAGGGTCAAAGAAGTAATGTTTCTTATGGTCTTTCTTTTAAAAAGTATTAATCTTGCCCCTCATCCTAGTGGTGTGCTAGTGCACTGATCTTGATCCTCTTCTAAAGAAGTCTCCACCTTCTGTTCAATCTTCTCCTCCAATACAGCCAAATTCAAATTCGAAGGATGATCCCCCTCCCAGGTTTTTTGAACTAAATGAAGATGTACCACGGGGCTGCCTAGTCCCTCTTCAGTTTCAGTTACAGATCCTCCTGTACAGGACACTACCCCTCTTGTTGTTGGGGGTAAAGGTGCCTCCGCCTGGCCGCCCATGTATTACTACACTGACAGTCACCGCCACTGCACACTGCAGGTGGCGCGCGTCCGTCTCACTGTCACTTTATTCTTTATTCTTTTAGTGTCGGTTTGAATACAGGAAGGCCCAGTCACACATTGTGACTGTTGGAGTTCCCATTTCTTGTCTCTCTCTTTCTTGCTCTTGCTCTCTCGCCATAGCTCTTGAGTACAAGCTTCGATCCTTCTTACCTTTCAATTGGTATCAGAGCATGGCTTCTCGACTCTTGAGCTTGGCTCATGGCATTCTCAACTTCCCATTGACTCCCCACTCGCATTGGGTCTCCTTCCCGGTAGCCATAGCTCATTCTCTTGAGCTCCCATCACTCCCCGGCTTCCCGAGCTTCTTCCTGGCCTATTGAGGCACCATCAGGGCATTGACATTGAGGTATTGCTTCATTATTTCAGAGTTTTACTTTAGTCCACAGGTTTAGGTAAACAGGGTTTTCACAAGTTGTGGGTAGCCATAGCTCACACCTCTTGGAGCTTCCTTCACCTGGATCTTGCTTCTAGCCTATCAAGGCTTGCTAAGGCTTGGTGTAGGCCTTCTTTGGCCCCCATTTGTACTCCCTTTGGGCCCCATTGTTGACACGTGGGACAATAGACTCCCCCAGCCAGCTCACCTTTTTTTTTGTGCTTGTTTCAAAATCTGGCCCAAAAATCACTCTTTTTGTCATATCTCAGGCATTCGGAACACGATTCAAGCAAGATTTCAGGTCTGATACAGCATATATTTGTATGCCTATTGCTTATGTGATGCTTCTACTGATGTTGATTGATTGGGGGATTGAAGCTACATGTAATGCTATGATTTTGGCCTGATTGTAGGGCTGGAAATACTTAGTTTATAATAGTATTTGCATGTTGAATACTCTTGGGTGAAGCTATCTTTCATGCTTTGACATATGCCTATTGGTTTCGAATGTATGTCTTGGGTTATGCTATGATGTATTGATCATCGACGGATGACTTCGAGCTTGTCATTAGATCCGGATGCTTTTGGAAGCTTGAGCTTATTTTAGCCCACACTTATTGACATTGGTCTATGCTTGACAGTGGTCAGTGCTTTGACAGTTATATGCTATTTGGGTATATGCTTACTCGACGCCTACGGCTTGATGCATTTGTCTTGGCATAGTGTACCATGTACTTGTTGAGCTTTAGTGCTCTCTGAAGACTTGGCTTGGATTCTCATTTGCTATTTCGAAATTTTTGTATTGGTTGTTATTTTGGTTGTCAGAGATATTTATTGGGATGTATGTCTTGCTCATGGATGCTACCTACAGTTGCTTTGTAGCTGTCATAATCTTGGGATGCTATTGAGGCATTGTCTTGGTTACCTGTCTTTGGTACTCTGACTTGGTTTGATTGAGTTGTTGAGCTCATTTATCCACCTTTCGTGCCAGTGGGAGCATCTTGTATGCTTGACCGACATTGAACAGGAAGTTTATGCTATTTAAGCATTTTGTAGATACTTGAGACTTTCGGATCTCTTACACTTACATGATGCATGGTTCATGCACTAATATCTTAGAATTTCTTTTGACCCGAGCTTGGGCTTTGCACTCTAGTGAGCATACACCTACTGGTGTCAGGTCTTGCCAGTGTTATGTATACTTTGCCCTACTGTCCAGAGGGTATGCCTACTCACTTAGGATACTTTGGTGACATGTTTGGGTGTTTTCTCAAGGTATTGATGACTGTTTGGTGCTAATTTATGCCCATTTATAGCTGGTCATGTCTTGGCTATCATTTATTGACTTGGTGCAGTGATTTGGTCAGCAATTGCCTCTCACAGTACCCTACTGTCATTTATTACAGCAAGCATATAACTCCGACTGACATGGATTTTTCATGCTAAAATATTTTGACATGATGTACTTTCACTAGTACTTGGTGGACAGCAGCTTTGTTTACACTTTTCTCACCATTTTCTCTCGATTTTGGTGTTTTTTTTTTGTCATTTTTTGCAATAAACAGCAAGCAGTTTTGAACTATTTGCAGTCTTCCAGCCTACATTATGGCAAGTTCGTTTGATCATGCTATTTTCAACATCACTAAGCTTGATGGTACGAATTACTCTTATTAGAAGAGCCACACTGCATGGAAGATCACTCATGGCAGACTTGTGATTGCGAGAGGTGCGAAAGCTAGCAGCCTCTATCCCTTGATTGTATCTATTTCTTCCCTTGATCATGTTTTGTCTGTGGGTTCTATCCCACATGTATCTCTTTGGCATGCCCGTTTGGGCCATATGTCTTTGAAGGGAATGAAAATTCTTTTTGGTTTGTAGTACTTACCGCCCCTTGATTATGCATCTTTTGATTCATGTGAGCATTGTCTTTATGGCAAGCAGACTAGGTCTACACATGAGAAGTCTAGTAGGCCACGCATGAGTGAGCCCTTGGCATTGGTACATTCAGATGTCTGTGGGCCCATGCCTTGCCAGTCTATGGGTGGTGCAAAGTATTTTGTTACGTTCATAGATGATTTTTCACAAAAAGTTTGGGCTTATCCCATTAAGCTGAAATTCGATGTCTTGGCTGTGTTTTAGAGGTGGCTTGCATTGGTTGAGAACTAGTCTGGGTATAGGCTAAAATGCCTAAGAACAGATAATGGGGGTGAGTATGTCTCACGTGCTTTTGAGCAATTATGTGATGAGAGGGGTATTAAGCGTTAGTTGACCACTCCCTACACCCCCCCAGAATGGCTTGGCTGAGCGGATGAATAGAACCATCCAGGAGCGTGTACGCAATATGCTTAGCCATGCAGGCCTATCACAGAGCTTTTGGGCTGAGGCAGTTAGTACAACTGTGCATGCCATAAATAGATCACCTTCTAGTGGTTTGGATTTCAGGTTGCAGAGGAGGTATGGACTAGAAAACCTCCCTCTTATGCACATCTCCGTGTCTTTGGATGTGAGGCATTTTGCCATGTGCCTAGGGACAAGAGAAGTAAGTTGGATCCTAAGAGTGTCAAATGCATTTTCCTTGGTTATGGGGATGCAGGTGAGATGGGTTACCGTCTCTGGGATCCGCAGGCAAGAAAAGTCATCCACAGTCATGATGTAGTCTTCCATGGAGACAAGATGCATAGGCAGCTTGAGAGAGTTGCTGAGATCCGCATGGTCATATTTCAGGAGGAACCAAGAGCTCCCGCACAGCCAGTTGGACAGCCTACAGCTACAGCAGATGCTCATGGTCAGGGTGTTGGACAGGCAGCTGGACAGGCAACAGAGCCTGCCATGAGATGGTCTACTAGAGACATACGTCCACTTGATAGATTTCAGCCCTTGATGCATTATGTCTTGGTTACAGATGCAAGAGAGCCTTTCACTTATGATGAGGCTATACGCAGGGGTGACAGTCACTCCTGGGAGAGGGCTATGCAATCTGAGAAAGACTCCTTGCATAAGAATGAGACTTGGGATTTGGTTTCCTTGCCTAAGGGCAAGAAGGCTTTGCCATGCAAGTGGGTGTACAAGCTGAAAAGTACCCCTGGACACCCCAAGCCGGCATACAAGGCTAGATTGGTAGCAAACCCCACAGCCACACGGACAGGAGATCCGAAGGATTCTTGATCTACATCGACAGCAGACTGAGATCCGACGACACTCGACACATTGGATCTTAGATCTCCAGTTTGCTCTTTCTCCACCGCTGATGTACCACATCCTGCATCCAGGAGGGATCACCTGCTATTAGCGACTTCAATGACTGCTACTACATCCCAGGATAGTATATCTCCTTGCATCTGTTACATATACACATCGCACCACTTTATCACAGCCGACAGTTGTTCCCCTATCACAGCCGACATTTGTTCCCCCTTTGTAGCCATTATTTGGAGTACCAGAGCTACATACGCACATATACATACACGACACTTATCACACTCACGCAACACCGTATTTTCAGTTTCCAGTTTTTAGCTTTTCATTCAGCACTTTTATTTTGGATAGCTGGACCTCATCAGTTGTATCACAGTTTGTCTCATAGGCCAATTTTGGTCTTTAGAAGACGTTAATATAACTTTCTTTCTTTCTTTCTCCCTCTCTTCCTCCTCTTCTCTCTCTCTCTTCCTTCTTTCTCTTCCCTCCTTCTCCTTCTCTCCCTCTCTTCCTCCTCTTCTATCTTTCCCTCCTTCTTTCTTTTCTCCCACTACTTCCCTTTTTTTTTTCTACCACTCCTTCTTCTCCTCTCCTTCTCTCCTTCTCTTCTCCTACTTCTCTCCCTCTACTTCTCTCTCCCACACCTTCTTTTCCTCTCTGCTTCTCCTTCTCTTCCTCTTCTTCTCTCTTCTCTGACCCACTCCTTCTTCTCACCTTCTCCTTCTCTCTCCCTCTTCCCTTCTCTTCCCTCACCCTCTCCTTCTTAGCCTCTCCTTCTTTCTTTTCTCCCCACGGCACGAAGCATCCAGGGGGGGCCTAGAAAGGCAGCTTGTTTGGAGGGGCTCATAAGTGGCAACCAGGGATGGAGGTGGCGTGTTTGGGAGGGCCCGGGAGGACCCGCAACGTCTCAAAGTTGGTGGAAAACTTGGTTCGAAGGCCCCAGATGGCCTGTGCAGTGTTGAGGGGGGGAAAGTGACACATGGAAAGCTGGGTGGCGGAGCGGCCACCGGCAAAGTCTACTGTTGCAGTCAATCGCAGGGGGGAAATGGGCCGAGCCATGGCACGTGGAGGCGGCGTGTTTGGGAGCCCAGAAGTGGCAACCAGGGAGGGAGGCCGTTTATGTGGAGGGCCTAAGGAGGCCGAGCCGTGGCACGTTGACAGGAACTGCCATTACAGCACGTCAGGGGGGGAAATACTGCACAGCTTTTAGTAACTAGGGGAGGGTGCCTAGCGTCAAAGGCCCAGGCCCGTTGAGCAGCACGCTTGGGATGTGATGGGCCGAAAGGCTCAGAAGGCAAAAGAGTTGGCAGACTAGCACGCTCGTGACGTAACGACGTAGCCTCCATCTTCTCACTGGGGAGGGGAGAAGCCCTCCCCTATATAAGGGGAGGGGAGGGGATAGGTGGCATGGCCACCCTCCACCTGGGGGTTTCATGCCTCCCCCCCCATCATCCACCACTCCCACTCTCTCTCCCCCTCCCCCGACTGCTATCGGCAGGGAGAGAGGGGGGGAAAGTAAAAGAAATTTGAATTTTTTTTTTCCTTTTCTTAAGAATCTTTAGGGGAGGGTTCCTATGGCCCATTACATTCTCTCCCCCTTAGAGGAATCGAGATGTCCTCATCTCGAGAGGACCTGGGGGGTAGTGTTGGTTGAGAGTATCTTCGTCCATCCAGGTGGCATCCTCTTTGGGATAATCTATCCACTGGACGAGGTATTCTCTCAAGGTCCTTGACCTCAAATGCCTCTCCCTAACATCTAGGACTTTATTAGGTCATAGCTCAAGGACTCCTTGGCTAGGCAATATAACTTGCTGATCATCAAGTACATAATTTGGATTAGGTAGATACTTTTTCAATAGGCTAACGTGGAATACATTATGAACCTTTAGGGTTGCGGGCAGCTGTAGTCTGTAAGCATTAGGTCCTAGGCACTTAGTGATCTTATAAGGTCCACAATACCTTGGACTTAGCTTCTTGTACTCTCCCAAGGATAGTGAACTCTTTTTAGGGCGTACATAGATGAAGAGCATATCACCTTCAATGAAGGATCTGTCTTGCCATTTCAAGTCCGGGTAAGCCTTCTGTCTGTCCTTGACGGCTTGGATGTCTTATCTTATTGATTTGATTTGATCATCCATGTCTTCCAGCATCTGCCTTGAATCTTCTACCCTCATGGTTGGATCCGAGAAGCTCAAAGGAGTATGACAATCGTGCCCATACAATGCTTGAAAAGGGGTCATCTAAATACTTTGTTGGTAGGAAGCATTGTAGGCAAACTCAACGAGTGGCAAATATTGAATCCACTTTTTGGGTTCTCGACAGCAGGCCCTAAGCATATCTTCAATGACTTGGCTGACTCGTTCTGTTTGACCATCAGTTTGGGGATGGTAAGCTATACTGAAACAGAGTTGAGTCCCAACGGCCTCGAAGGTAGCCCTCCAGAAGTGTGATGTGAAGAGAGAGTCATGATCACTAATGATTCTTCTGGGTAACCCATGCAGTTTGAATATTTCCTTAATGAATGATCTTGCGATGTCTGAGGCTTTATAGTTTGTCTTTCAAGGATGAGATGTACAACCTTGGTGAGCATATCTACTACAACCATAATAGAGTTGTATCCTCCGTCAACTTGGGGTGAAGTTGGTGTTGGCCATTCCAGAACGTCTCTGACCTTGGGTGGATCTACTAAAATTCCTTCCGCTGATACAATGAATCCTAGGTATTCGATCTGTTGCTTGAAAAATGCACACTTCTTCTTCTTGGCATAAAGCTTGTGTACTCTCATTGTTTCAAGAACAATGCGAAGCTGGGGTTCATGATCTTTTTCCTATTTAGAGTAGACTAGGGTATCGTCAAAGAAGACAAGTACGAAGTCATCAAGATAGGGCCTAAAGATATCTTGCATTAACCTGTTGAAGGTAGCAGGAGCATTTGTCAGCCCAAATGACATCACTAGGAATTCAAAGTGTCCATACCTTGTGCTAAATGCAGTCTTCGGGATATCTTCTTCCTTGATCCTTATCTGATAATATCCAGATCTGAGATCTATCTTAGAGAATATCTTTGCACCTTGAAGACGGTCAAGTAGTTCATCTATTCTTGGAATGGGGTATTTGTTTTTAATGGTTGATTGATTCAACCCTCTGTAGTCAATGCATAGTCGAAGCATTCCATCTTTCTTCTTTTGGAACAGCACTGGAGCTCCCCATGGCAAATTGCTAGGATGGATGTAGCCTTTGTCTAACAGTTGCTTGAGTTGCTCCTTCAATTCAATAGCTCCTGGCGCCAACTTGATATGGTCTCTTTGCGCCAGGAGCAAGAGAATGCCAAGCTCTGATATCAGTTGAAAGGTGAGAAGGATCAAAGCTTGCACGCGAGCTATGGCGGGAGAGCAAGAGCAAGAAAGAGAGAGACAATAAATGGGAACTCCAACAGTCACAATGTGTGATCGGGCCTTCCTTTATTCAAACTGTCACTAAAAGAATAAAGAATAAAGTGACGTGACGGCCGCCCGCCACCTGCAGTGTGCAGTGGCGGGTACTGTCAGTATAGTAATACACGGGGCGGCACGGCGGAGGCGCCTTTACCCCCAACAACCTCCCACTTAAAGGCGAATCTGCCCTAGTGAGAGAGAAAAGAAAAAAGAAAAGACAGTACAAATGTACATAGGTACAAGGGATGAGGAAAGGCGACATCTCATCCAATGCCCATCAACCTCCTGAGGAAGGCAAAGCGCTCAGTAGTGAGGCTCTTCGTGAGCAGATCTGCAGGATTCTCGTCAGTGGAGATCTTGACAAGGTCAACAGACGTGTCCTCCATGACACCACGTATGAAGTGATACCTCACCTCAATGTGTTTCGTCTTCGCATGGAAGACCGAATTCTTAGCCAACTGAATGGCACTCATAGAATTCGAATGCAGTATAGATGTAGCATCAATCCCAAGGTCAACAACTAGACAGCCTAACCATATGGCCTCCTTACAAGCCTCAGTGGCTACAACATACTCGGCCTCAGTGGTAGACAAAGCCGTACACTTCTGAACCTTGGACATCCAAGAGACAGCCCCTCCAGCATAGGTGAATACATAGCCAGAAGTGGACTTCCTACTATCTGCATGCCCTGCATAATCGGAGTCAGTGTACCCCACGACCCCTGTATCTTGGCTGCCATAGCAAATACACATATCTGCTGTGCCCTTCAGGTACCTCATGATACCCTTCACGGCATCCCAATGTCTGCTGCCAGGTGTAGCCATATAGCGTGCCACAACACCAACTGCATGCGCAATATCTGGACGAGTGGCTATCATGGCATACATCAAACTGCCCACGGCTAAAGCATAAGGGATCTTGGCCATCTCGGCCCTCTGCTCATCTTTCTGCGGACAATCGGCCTATGATACCTTCACATAAGAAGGTAATGGACAGCCAATAGGCTTTATGTCTTGCATGCGGAAGCGCTCAAGGACTTTATGAATGTACTCCCGCTGTGAGAGATACAAAAGCCCCTGATGCCTATCGCGCTTAATGCGCATCCCAAGTATATGTGACGCCTGTCCCAAATCCTTCATCTCAAAGCTCTTCTTCAGCTGAGATTTAAGAGCATCTAGCTCATCATGAGCTTTCCCTGCTATCAGCATATCATCAACATAGAGTACCAAGATAAGCAAACTGCCATCACGGGCTTTCTTCGTGTAAAGACACGGATCCATAGCACTCCTGCTATAGCCCTGTGACTGCATAAAGGCATCAAACTTATGATACCATTCCCTAGGTGCCTACTTCAAGCCATACAAGCTCTTCTTCAACTTGCACACTAGGTGCTCCCTGCTAGGTTTTGCAAAGCCCTTAGGCTGATCCATATAGATCTCATCATGCAAGTCCCCATGTAGAAAAGCTGTCTTGACATCCATCTGATATAGATCTAAGTCAAGCTGTGCAACCAAAGCCAAGACTAAGCGCAGGGTGGTCATCTTAACCACAAGAGAGAAGACCTCATCAAAGTCCACACCATGTTCCTGCTTAAAACCCTTTGCTACTAATCTAGCCTCATATGCCAGCTTGGGGTGTCCAGGGGTACTTTTCAGCTTGTACACCCACTTTCATGGCAAAGCCTTCTTGCCCTTAGGCAAGGCAACCAAATCCCAAGTCTCATTCTTATGCAGGGAGTCTATCTCAGACTGCATAGCCCTCTCCCAGGAGTGATTGTCACCCCTGCGCATAACCTCATCATAAGTGAAAGGCTCTCCTGCATCTGTAACCAAAACATAATGCATAGAGGGCTGAAATCTGTCAGGTGGACGTTTGTCTCTAGCATACCGTCTCCTCGGAGGCTCTGCTGCCTGTCTAACTGCGTGTCCAACACCGTGGCCCTATGGAGAAACTGTTGCAGGCTGTACTACTGGCTGTGCTGGAGCTCTAGGCTCCTCCTGAAAGATCACTCTGCAGATCTCAACCACCTTCTCAGACTGCCTGTGCATCTTGTCTTCATGGAAGACGACATCATGGCTGCGTACTATTTTCCGCGCCTGCGGATTCCATAGGCGATAGCCCATCTCTCCTGACTCACCATAGCCAAGGAATATGAATTTAATGCTCTTTGGATCCAATTTACTCCTCTTGTCCTTGGGCACATGGCAGAATGCCTCACATCCAAAGACACGGAGATGCGCATAAGAGGGTGGCTTACCAGCCCAAACTTCCTCTACAACCTGGAAATCCAATCCACTGGAAGAAGGCGATCGGTTTATGGCATGCACTGCCGTACTAACTGCCTCAGCCCAAAAGCTCTGTGGTAGGCATGCATGGCTAAGCATAGAGTGGACACGCTCCTGAATAGTCCTGTTCATGCGCTCAGCCAAACCATTCTGGGCGGGGTGTAAGGGGCGGTCAACTGACGCTTAATACCCCTGTCATCACAAAACTGCTCAAAAGCATGTGAGACATATTCTCCCCCATTATCAGTCCTAAGGCATTTCAGCCTATACCCAGTCTGGTTCTCAACAAGAGCAAGCCAACGCTGAAAGACTGCCAAGACATCGGACTTTTGCTTTATGGGATAAGCCCACACTTTCCTAGAAAAATCATCAATGAAGGTAACAAAGTACTTCGCGCCACCCATAGACATACACGGCATGGGCCCAGAAACATCTGAATGCAAAAAAGCCAAGGGCTCACTCATGCATGGCCTACCCGATTTCTTATACGTAGACCTATTCTGCTTACCATAAAGACAATGATCACACGAGTCAAAACGTGCATAGTCCAAAGGTGGAAGATACTGCAAACCAGATAACATTTTCATTCCCTTCAAAGACATATGCCCCAAACGGGCATGCCAAAGTGATACATGTGGGATAGAGCCCACTGCCAAAACATGGTCTACAGAAGACCGAGATACAACAAGAGGATAGAGGCTGCCAGCCTTGGCGCCTCTAGGAAGCACAAGTCTGCCTTTGGTGATCTTCCACGCAGAATCCCCAAAACAGACATGAAACCCTGCATCATCCAACTGTCCTGCAAACATAAGACTGCGCGTAAGCGCAGGTACATGACGTACATCCCTTAGCAAAAAGGAACTGCCAGTGGAAAACTGCAACTGAATATCTCCACAGCCCACAATATCAAGAGACCTGTCATCTCCAAGTCTGACTGATCCAGATATAGTACGGTAAGAGTGAAACCACTCACGGTAAGGCGTCACATGGAAGGACGCACCTGAATCCAATAACCAGCACTGTGCATACATACTAGGTGTCTTAGTCAAGTGTGAAGCATCAGAAGAACTAGCTGCAAGTATAAACTCATCACCACCATCGGACTCCTCAGTCTGCATGACATTAATTTCCTCAATCTTGACGCTGGACTTCGTAGGTACTATGCTGCGATCAAAGGAATTCTCATGCACTTTATCTTTCCCCTTATCCTTGCGCTTCTCATTGCGCAACTCATGACACTGTGGTCTAATATGGCACTTTTTCCCACAATGATGACAAGTGACATTTGCATTGCGCCCACGCGACTTACTACGCGACTTGCCACCACGAGATTTAGACCGACCCTTCTGCGAGTCATGGCCTCGGCCATTACCACGGTCATACCTGTCATTCCTGCCTCTAACTATCAAAGCATGACTACCATGAGAGGCATCCAAGTTTTTGCGATTCACCTCTTCCTAAAGAAGAGCACTCTCAACATCTGCCAATTTTAGAGTAGCACTAGAGGCACATAGGGCAGTGCGGAATACATCCCATGACTCATTCAGAGTCCCAAGCAAGAAAAGAGGAGTTACTTCCTCTCCAAAGGTGATATCCTGCGAAGTCAGGTTCTTCAGTATAGCATGGAACTGGCTCAAGTGAGCAGACATAGTCGCATTATCTTTCATGCGCAGATCCATAAGCTCCTTCAACCAGTACATCTGACTTGCCGGACTTTTCTTATCATAAAGATTTTTTATCTTATTCCATAGATCCCATGCACTCTGTGCTTCCTCAAATACATTATAATGTACCTGTTCAGTGAGAGACAATACAATCGTGGACTTGCATAGCTCATCAAGTTCAAGCCAGTCGTCATTGTCCATAGTTTCAGGCTGCTCCCCACTCAACTGAAGTGGCTTAATCTGAGATTTCTGCACCAAGACTTGCCAAATTTGACTCTTCCAATAAGAGTAGTTGGTACCATCCAACTTTGTAATGTTAAAGATGGCACTATCATGCGAAGATGACGCCATTATGCAGGCTGGAAATGCCCAAACAGTCCAAAAACTGCTTGCTGTTTTACTGCAGAAACTGCCCAAAAATGACCAAAACGGGGTCCAAAGGGCGAGCAAAGTGTGCCAAAAGTTGCTGCCCACTTAGTACTAGGTACGGTACACCAAATCATGATATTTCAGCATGAAAAGTACACCTCAATCCACCAATAACTGCTTGCTATAATAAATTGCAGGTATGCAATCTAGAGAGCAAACTGTCCCAAAATAGGATCCAATGTCAAGCAAACAATGCTAGGTCCAAAGCCGGCATGAAACGGACATAAGCAAGGCCAATGACAGTGAAAAGAACATGAGCTCAACATCGAAGCATGTCAAAATAACATCTGCCAGTGAAAGGCACACCCCCAGACACTCTAAGCAAAGTGTTCCTGTAATTGCCAAAACCTGACACAAATAGGTGTCTGCTCAAAGGGAAAGATCCAAATATGAGACTCAGCTCATAAGCATCCTGTGAACCAAGAGTACATCAATGCATATACATAAAGATCGGAGTATGATCCTAAAGTCTCAATGCGTATGTAGCTGCTCAAGACATAAACTGCTCCAAATACATGTAAGTGCTCCAATAGCATGCAACTGTCAAAGGTCAAGCAAGCATGTAAAATGCTCCCACTAGCACAAAAGGCATACAAAGCGAGCTCAGAAGCTCAAATAACCCAAGAGAAAGCACCAGTGATAAGTGACCCTGTCAATGCATCAAGCGCATCCAAGAGAGCATGACATACATGAAGCATCGGTCGTATTAACCATGAAGCAATACATAAGCCCAAATAAGCTCTCGGTCAACTCAATGACATCCAAATAGCAACCAAGATCAGTGATCAAGTAAGTCGGGAATGCTCAAATACATCCAAATCCAAGCTCCAAATGTCGGTACAGCATACACGAACCAAATAGCATATGTCACGAACCAAAGCATGTAATGCAAAAGCCTAACTGTCAAGCAGAGACATGAGGCATAGGTGGTCCACGAGCATGCCAAGTCGGTCCAAATGCCAGTGAAGATGGAGCTAATGCGAAGCTCAAAAGCATCCCATAATCTCATACATATGCTGCAAGTCGTCCCCAAATGTCAGAGACATCATGCCAAAGCTCAAAGCATACATCCGGTATCGGTAGGTAAGTGCCAAAGCCTATAAAGTACCTTCAGCCCACTGTTATTCTAGCATGTATTTAATGTTCTAAATAGTAGATTTCAGCCCCAAATTCAAGCCAAAATCATGGTCAAACCAAATGCATACATCCCCAATACATCCGGGTAGGAAGTAGACCGCATACGGGCATCAAATAAGGTAACCGGAGTAGAGTATAAGCATCAAATGCCAATGCCAAGTGTGGCTGCCCTGTTTTTAGCACTGTATAACAGTAAATAACAGTCCCAAATCAGCCAATATTTCAGGCCAAAATCATGGTATAATCATGTGCATACATTCCCAAGGCACTAGGCATCATGTAGACCGCATACGGGCATCAAATAGCACAACCGGAATGGAGTATAAGCAACAAATGCTAATGCCAATGGTGCTGCCCTGTTTTCAGCCTGTTATGACAGTTTATGACAGTCCCAAATCTGAAGAGATCAGCCCCGAATGATCAAGACCAATGCCCAAAGCTTGAATGACATCAAACATGAAGTCTATAGCCCTCTTGATCAAGGTAGAAAGCAAGAAGCAATGGCCAAGTGTGGAGCTGAAGTAGATGAGTGCTCACAGCCTGGAAAAAATGATGCAATCTACCCTGTTGGTGCTGAACTGGCTGCTGCTCCACATGGGCTGAAAAGGGGGTAATGGGGGGCTCAAGAAGGGCCTATCAAAGGCCTATGACAAGCCTCTTTGAGCCTTGATAGGTGTAAGGCACAATATGAGGGGAAGAAGCTTCAAGGGTTTGAAGCCATGGCTGCCCTTGCTATTTGCAACCTGTAGACTGAAATAAAACCCTGAAAGAATGATCAAATACCTCAGTATCAATGCCTTGAAGGTGCCTCAATAGGCTGGGAAGGTGCTCGGGAAGCCGGGGAGTGACGGGAGCTCGGGGAGATCGGATATGGCTGCCAGGATGGAGATCCAATGCATGAAGCGAGTCGATGCGAAGGTCAGGAAGCACCAAGTTGAGCTCGAGCAAGAGAATGCCAAGCTCTGATACCAGTTGAAAGGTGAGAAGGATCGAAGCTTGCACGCGAGCTATGGCGGGAGAGCAAGAGCAAGAAAGAGAGAGACAAGAAATGGGAACTCCAACAGTCACAATGTGTGACCGGGCCTTCCTTTATTCAAACTGTCACTAAAAGAATAAAGAATAAAGTGACGTGACGGCGCCCGCCACCTACAGTGTGCAGTGGCGGGTACTGTCAGTGTAGTAATATACGGGGCGGCACGACGGAGGCGCCTTTACCCCCAACATACATGATGCCTAGTGCCTTGGGAATGTATGCACATGATTATGCCATGATTTTGGCTTGAAATATTGGCTGATTTGGGACTGTTATTTACTGTTATACAGTGCTGGAAACAGGGCAGCCACACTTGGCATTGGCATTTGATGCTTATACTCTACTCTGGTTACCTTGTTTGATGCCCGTATGCGGTCTACTTCCTACCCGAATGTATTGGGGATGTATACATTTTGTTTGACCATGATTTTGGCCTGAATTTAGGGCTGAAATCTACTGTTTAGAATAGTAAATACATGCTGGAATAACAGTGGGCTGAAGGTACTTTACATGCTTTGGCACTTACCTACCGATATCGGATGTATGCTTTGAGCTTTGGCATGATGTCTCTGACATTTGGAGACAGCTTGGAGCATATGTATGAGATTATGGGATGCTTTTAAGCTTTGCATTAGCTCCGTCTTCACTGGCATTTGGACCGACTTGGCATGCTCGTGGACCGCCTATGCCTCATGTCCTTGCTTGACAGTTAGGCTTTTGCATTACATGCTTTGGATCGTGACATATGCTATTTGGTTCGTGTATGCCATACCGACATTTGGAGCTTGGATTTGGATGTATTTGAGCATTCCCGGCTTACTTGATCACTGATCTTGGTTGCTATTTGGATGTCATTGAGTTGACCGAGAGCTTATTTGGGCTTATGTATTGCTTCATGGTTAATACGGCCGGTGCTTCATGTATGTCATGCTCTCTTGGATGCGCTTGATGCATTGACAGGGTCACTTATCACTGGTGCTTTATCTTCAATTATTTGAGCTTCTGAGCTCGCTTTGTACGCCTTTTGTGCTAGTGGGAGCATTTTACATGCTTGCTTGACCTTTGACAGTTGCATGCTATTGGAGCACTTAAATGTATTTGGAGCAGTTTATGTCTTGAGCAGCTACATACACATTGAGACTTTGGGATCATACTCCGATCTTTATGGATATGCATTGATGTACTCTTGGTTCACTGGATGCTTATGAGCTGAGTCTCATATTTGGATCTTTCTCTTTGAGCAGACACCTATTTGTGTCAGGTTTTGGCAGTTACAGGAACACTTTGCCTAGAGTGTCTAGGGGTGTGCCTTTCACTGGCAGATGTTATTTTGACATGCTTCGGTGTTGAGCTCATGTTCTTTTCACTGTCATTGGCCTTGCTTATGTCCATTTCATGCCGGCTTTGGACCTAGCATTGTTTGCTTGACATTGGATCCTATTTTGGGACAGTTTGCTCTCTAGACTGCATACCTACAATTTATTACAGCAAGCAGTTATTGGTGGACTAAGGTGTACTTTTCATGCTAAAATATCCTGATTTGGTGTACCCCACCTAGTACTAAGTGGGCAGCAACTTTTGGCACACTTTGCTCGCCCTTAGGACCCCGTTTTGGTCATTTTTTGGCAGTTTCTGTAGTAAAACAGCAAGCAATTTTGGACTATTTGGGCATTTCCAGCCTGCATAATGGCGTCATCTTCGCATGATAGTGCCATCTTTAACATTATAAAGTTGGATGGTACCAAAATACTCTTATTGGAAGAGTCAAATTTGGCAGGTCTTGGTGCAGAAATCTCAGATTAAGCCACTTCGATTGAGTGGGGAGCAGCCTGAAACTATGGACAATGACGACTGGCTTGAACTTGATGAGCTATGCAAGTCCACGATTGTATTGTCTCTCACTGAACAGGTACATTATAATGTATTTGAGGAAGCACAGAGTGGATGGGATCTATGGAATAAGATCAAGAATCTTTATGATAAGAAAAGTCCGGCGAGTCAGATGTACTGGTTGAAGCAGCTTATGGATCTGCGCATGAAGGATAATGCGACTATGTCTGCTCACTTGAGCCAGTTCCATGCTATACTGAAGAACCTGACTTCGCAGGATATCACCTTTGGAGAGGAAGTAACTCCTCTTTTCTTGCTTGGGACTCTAAATGAGTCATGGGATGTATTCCGCACTGCCCTATGTGGCTCTAGTGCTACTCTAAAATTGGCAGATGTTGAGAGTGCTCTTCTTCAGGAAGAGGTGAATCGCAAAAACTTGGATGCCTCTTGTGGTAGTCATGCTTTGACAGTTAGAGGTAGGAATGACAAGTATGACCGTGGTAATGGCTGAGGCTATGACTCGCAGAAGGGTCGGTCTAAATCTCGTGGCAAGTCGCGTAGTAAGTCGCGTGGGCGCAATGCAAATGTCACTTGTCATCATTGTGGGAAAATGGGCTATATTAGACCACAGTATCATGAGTTGCGCAATGAGAAGTGCAAGGATAAGGGGAAAGATAAAGTGCAGGAGAAGTCCTCTGATCGCAGCATAGTACCTGCGAAGTCCAGTGTCAAGATTGAGGAAATTAATGTCATGCAGACTGAGGAGTCCGATGGTGGTGATGAGTTTATACTTGCAGCTAGTTCTTCTGATGCTTCACACTTGACTAAGACACCTAGTATGTATGCACAGTGCTGGTTATTGGATTCAAGTGCGTCCTTCCATGTGACGCCTTATCGTGAGTGGTTTCACTCTTACCGTACTGTATCTGGATCAGTCAGACTTGGAGATGACAGGTCTCTTGATATTGTGGGCTGTGGAGATATTCAGTTGCAGTTTTCCACTGGCAGTTCCTTTTTGCTTAGGGATGTACGTCATGTACCTGTGCTTACGCGCAGTCTTATGTCTGCAGGACAGTTGGATGATGCATGGTTTCATGTCTGTTTTGGGGATTCTGCCTGGAAGATTACCAAAGGCAGACTTGTGCTTGCTAGAGGCGCCAAGGCTAGCAGCCTCTATCCTCTTGTTGTATCTGGGTCTTCTGTAGACCATATTTTGGCAGTGGGCTCTATCCCACATGTATCACTTTGGCATGCCCGTTTGGGGCATATGTCTTTGAAGGGAATGAAAATGTTATCTGGTTTGCAGTATCTTCCACCTTTGGACTATGCACGTTTTGACTCATGTGATCATTGTCTTTATGGTAAGCAGAATAGGTCTACGTATAAGAAATCGGGTAGGCCATGCATGAGTGAGCCCTTGGCTTTGGTGCATTCAGATGTTTGTGGGCCCATGCCGTGTATGTCTATGGGTGGCGCGGAGTACTTTGTTACCTTCATTGATGATTTTTCTAGGAAAGTGTGGGCTTATCCCATAAAGCAAAAGTCCGATATCTTAGCAGTCTTTCAGTGTTGACTTGCTCTTGTTGAGAACCAGACTGGGTATAGGCTGAAATGCCTTAGGACTGACAATGGGGGAGAATATGTCTCACATGCTTTTGAGCAGTTTTGTGATGACAGGGGTATTAAGCGTCAGTTGACCGCCCCTTACACCCCCACCCAGAATGGTTTGGATGAGCGCATGAACAGGACTATTCAGGAGCATGTCCGCTCTATGCTTAGCCATCCAGGCCTACCACATAGCTTTTGGGCTGAGGCAGTTATTACGGCAATGCATGTCATAAACCGATCGCCTTCCAGTGGATTGGATTTCCAGGTTGTAAAGGAAGTTTGGACTGGTAAGCCACCCTCTTATGCGCATCTCCGTTTCTTTGGATGTGAGGCATTCTGCCATGTGCCCAAGGACAAGAGGAGTAAATTGGATCCAAAGAGCATTAAATGCATATTCCTTGGCTATGGTGAGTCAGAAGAGATGGGCTATCGCCAATGGGATCCGCAGGCACGGAAAATAGTACGCAACCATGATGTCGCCTTCCATGAAGACAAGATGCACAGGCAGCCTGAGAAGGTGGTTGAGATCCGCAGAGTGATCTTTCAGGAGGAACCTAGAGCTCCAGCACAGCCAGTAGTACAGCCTGCAGCAGTTCCTCCACAGGGCCAGGGTGTTGGACAGGCAGTTAGACAGGCGGCAGTGCCTGCGATGAGACGGTCTGCTAGAGACAGACGTCCACCTGACAGATTTCAACCCTCTATGCATTATGTTTTGGTTACAGATGCAGGAGAGCCTTTCACTTATGATGAGGCTATGCGCAGGGGTGACAGTCACTCCTGGGAGAGGGCTATGCAGTCTGAGATAGACTCCCTGCATAAGAATGAGACTTGGGATTTGGTTGCCTTGCCTAAGGGCAAGAAGGCTTTGCCATGCAAGTGGGTGTACAAGCTGAAAAGTACCCCTGGACACCCCAAGCTGGCATACAAGGCTAGATTGGTAGCAAAGGGTTTTAAGTAGGAACATGGTGTGGACTTTGATGAGGTCTTCTCTCCTGTGGTTAAGATGACCACCCTGCGCTTGGTCTTGGCTTTGGTTGCACAGCTTGACTTAGATCTATATCAGATGGATGTCAAGACGGCTTTTCTACATGGGGACTTGCATGATGAGATCTATATGGATCAACCTAAGGGCTTTGCAGAACCTGGCAGGGAGCACCTAGTGTGCAAGTTGAAGAAGAGCTTGTATGGCTTGAAGCAGGCACCTAGGAAATGGTATCATAAGTTTGATGCCTTTATGCAGTCACAGGGCTATAGCAGGAGTGCTATGGATCCGTGTCTTTACACGAAGAAAGCCCGTGATGGCAGTTTGCTTATCTTGGTACTCTATGTTGATGATATGCTGATAGCAGGGAAAGCTCATGATGAGCTAGATGCTCTTAAATCTCAGCTGAAGAAGAGCTTTGAGATGAAGGATTTGGGACAGGCCTCACATATACTTGGGATGCGCATTAAGCGTGATAGGCATCAGGGGCTTTTGTATCTCTCACAGCGGGAGTACATTCATAAAGTCCTTGAGCGCTTCCGCATGCAGGACGTAAAGCCTATTGGCTGTCCATTACCTTCTTATGTGAAGGTATCACAGGCCGATTGTCCGCAGACAGATGAGTAGAGGGCCGAGATGGCCAAGATTCCTTATGCTTTAGCCATGGGCAGTTTGATGTATGCCATGATAGCCACTCGTCCAGATATTGCGCATGCAGTTGGTGTTGTGGCACGTTATATGGCTACACCTGGCAGCAGACATTGGGATGCCGTGAAGGGTATCATGAGGTACCTGAAGGGCACAGCAGATATGTGTATTTGCTATGGCAGCCATGATACATGGGTCGTGGGGTACACTGACTCCGATTATGCAGGACATGCAGATAGTAGGAAGTCCACTTCTGGCTATGTATTCACCTATGCTGGAGGGGCTGTCTCTTGGATGTCCAGGGTTTAGAAGTGTACGGCTTTGTCTACCACTGAGACTGAGTATGTTGCAGCCACTCAGGCTTGCAAGGAGGCCATATGGTTAGGCCGTCTAGTTGCTGACCTTGGGATTGATGCTACACCTACACTGCATTCAGATTCTATGAGTGCCATTCAGTTGGCCCATTCAGTTGGCTAAGAATCTGGTCTTCCATGCGAAGACGAAACACATTGAGCTGAGGTATTACTTCATACGTGGTGTCATGGAGGACAGGTCTGTTGACCTTGTCAAGATCTCCACTGACGAGAATCCTGCAGATCTGCTCACGAAGAGCCTCACTACTGAGCGCTTTGCCTTCCTCAGGAGGTTGATGGGCGTTGGATGAGACGTCGCCTTTCCTCATCCCTTGTACCTATGTACATTTGTACTGTCTTTTCTTTTTTCTTTTCTCTCTCACTAGGGTAGATTCACCTTTAAGTGGGAGGTTGTTGGGGGTAAAGGCGCCTCCGCCGTGCTGCCCCGTGTATTACTACACTGACAATACCCGCCACTGCACACTGCAGGTGGCAGGCGCCCGTCACGTCACTTTATTCTTTATTCTTTTAGTGACAGTTTGAATAAAGGAAGGCTCGGTCACACATTGTGACTGTTGGAGTTTCCATTTCTTGTCTCTCTCTTTCTTACTCTTGCTCTCCCGCCATAGCTCGCATGCAAGCTTCGATCCTTCTCACCTTTCATTCCCCTTCCTATACCTTTTACCCCAAGCCCAAAGTACTCCCAAGGTTCATATGGTTGCGAAGCCACACTCACCCATAACCTTTTTGCCATGTATATACCCTATAGGGCCTTCTGAGGCCTTATAAACCTTTCCCTCTCTAAAGAAGCTAAGACCTTAAAGGTCTTATTATCCCTTCTCGTGGTCAATCCTTTAAACGGCTCCTTGCCTCGAAAGAAAGACGGTGGAAATCCGAAAAGGAGAGTAAAAAGTTGCCTTCACATTCGAAGGATTACAAGTGCGATGCCGCCTAAGAAAGTCCAAGGAGTAGCTGCCGGAGGGGCATCTCCCGGTATCCATGTGGATATCTCACCCCAAAACCAGGTTTTTCCTTCTTGGTTTTATATCGGTTTTAATTCAATCATGCAAGATGAATTGTGAGAGATAAGATATATTTTGTCCTAGTTATTTACGATGAAGGAGTTTTAGTTTAATTGAACATGCAAAAAATGATAATGTGTAAAACATAGTTTCCTTCAAATAGCATCATGCATTGAAACGAATTACGAGCAAGATTATCTACCTACTATAGTAGTATATTTCGGTTAAATCTTGAAGGTATAAAAACTGCATCTTGCACCATTAACCCCTATTCTTTTTTTTTGCAACGAATCATCATAGAAGATGAAATTTATGAAAGGTTTCTTACGTTGCTTGAACTCTAGGAAGTTATCATTGTTAACTGCATATCTTAGCAAGGAAAATATTGTTATTTGGCATGAGTTTCGTTCACAAGGAAAAAGGAAGATTAATTGAATTTACCTAACCTCAAAGCAATAAAGTTTAGGACTGAAAAATCAATTGTCACAAAGATAACAAATCGTGCCGAGGTGATCTCAATATTACCTTCTAAAAGTTAACCGAATTAATGTAAACTTAGAAATACCTATGCTGCGAAATATGCATTGGGAATTATTTAAAATCCAAGAAACGTTTATACCTTAAATACTTGCCTACCTTCCCTGATTGTAGGGTTAATAAATCGTAAATGTAAAAGAACTAGGGTTTGTCCCTGAGGTTCTTAAAAAGAGACCCTAAGTCCGACAAACATTAGCTTAAAGAAACTAAAACGGATTGTTTCATCGTATATTACGATGCAGGACTTGCGCAACAAGTACGAAGTCATATGGTCTTGTGATTGATTCACAAGAAGAAAGGTTAAAAACCCTCAACAAGGATGGTGGATCCTTACGCAAGTTATCTTGCAAAAGAATGTATTCTTTGATATCCTTCTAAATAAGGAAGGTTAAAAAATGGAAACTAAAGTATCCAATGAACTTTAGGGTTGACCAAGTTGGGTTAATAGGGCATGCCCTACCCAGAATATGAGGGATCTTGCCAAGTTGCAAGACACCCTGGAACGAGTGATGATGCATTCAAAAGGAAAGGATCATTCCTTAGTAGTTTGCCAACAACAAGATCAGTTAATGGAAATGTTTGTGCTTGCTAGAGATTTTAGAGCACTGTTTGATTTATGAATTACAAATTAAATGAATATCTATACTTCAGGTTGAAGGCCTGAAGGGAGAGGTAGCTTCAGTTACCCCCGACTGCCTGCTTGACCCTAACCAAGGGGGTTGTTGACCGCGCCGGGAACGTGGACTGAACCCGCCGCGAGAGGTCTCTCTGTTGAGCTCTACTTGGAGCAGGAGGATGCTTGGGTGCCATGGGGGCTCTGGCTATAAATCCCTCGCCTTCCGGGTCTTGCACAAGAGGCTAACGTGACTCCGGATTGGATCTCGAGGCTCGTATGCTAGTCTACGGGCGGAAGCTTGGAATAGTGATCCCTATGGATTGATGGATAGCCTTCGGGTGGATTATGGACAAGCCTATGGTCGGAACTCCTTGTATTTAAAAGATGAATATGATGATATGTTAATAAAGAACTTGTTTGATATTGTTTTTCTATGTCATGTGATAAGATTACGTGAAGGAACCAGTGCTTAACGGATTAATTAAAAAAGCTGATTATTATATGTCCAAATTAACGTGTTAGATAATTACATAACTAAAACAAACCGAGGAAAGTGCGGAGGATGGGCCATGGGTCCGTCCTACGATTAGGTGGTCCCGGTTAGCTGGGAACTTTTCTCAAATCTTAAAGAATAGCGGGATGATTGTCAAAGGACACGAACAACAAAAGCATTGACCTAGAGTTATGTCTTAACCGATTTATGATGTTTTAGGGGAACGGAATGGGACTATGCCTTATGGCAGAGAGGTTGAGCTTTGGATCCCTCTCGTTTCCCATTCTCCTTGAACCAAGTGCAGCGTAAATCCGCTTCAAACCTGGCATTTCTGCGTAAAGTAGTTCGCTTGGGTCCGACGCTAGTTGTTGTTAGGTAATGACCAATAAGGGAAACCCTAATTCCGGTCGATCCTAAGTGGGAACGGCCAGAATACTTCCGCTACGTAGCAGACGCGGGAAGACCTAGATCGCAAATCCCGTAACATTCCATGGGAGTGTCGGGCGAAGCTTTCTAGACATCCTTTCCGATGGCCTGCTAAGACATGTCCTGGATGATACTAGTGGACATGTTATAGTTGGTATCAGAGCCGACCAACAACGAAAATTGTTTTTATGAGATCTCAATGAAATGAAGTAAAGCAATTGTTGCTATCCAAACATTTCCTTACCTTGAATGCTGTCTTGCAGAATTACGAAGCGTGGAACAAGTTTTTGGTATTTCGGGTCATGTTTATGACTGCAATGCATTCTCCACTTTATAGACAAAGAATAGGGATGATGAACATCCTGGACCAGATTTATAACCCATCACTTTTATACATGGAATGAAGATGGATGGGTGCTTCAAGAATCTACTATATAGCCACCCACCGGTTTGCTTATCTACAGACCAACCTAAAGAGGATCAAGTGGTTGGAAGACCTGAAGGTCATGAAGCTGTTCGTTTTTGTGGAAGCTCACGTAAATTCAACTCTACATATTCGACGTCGGAGGGTTGAGATGAACTCATATGTATATGAGGAAGTAACTCGTGTAATCCCCGCCGATAGGATTAAAGTGTTGGGCCACCATGAGAAGTATGGATTCCAACGGAAAGGATATCCTGAACTTCCAATGACTTATCGATTCCTAAAGATCCATGACCCAAAACCCTACTATTACACAGTTCCTGTAGATAAATGCAATACAACGTTGTTCTCCCCAAACTAAATGTAACAATTGGCTTATCATCACATGAAACGTTGTATTCGAAAGGGCTATGCCCATGTAAATACAAATAAAGACTTCTTTTTATTAATGTCTGGCTGTGCATAAGAGTTGATAAAAAGTTAAGTAGCTACATTGTTTACGAGATAGCTGAATTAAAGATGTAATATAAGCTAATGTCGATTATCGTATAATAACGTTAAGAAAACCTTTATTCAGGCACAACACCAGGTACATGTTCCAAATTCGCCTCCTACATCAAGTACTACTGTGATCCAGGAGAAGAAGTTCCTCCTCAAGGTAGATTAAGCCACCCGAGTTTGACGGGAGAGGCAGATTCGTCTAGGCTGATGCTGAAATTTGGATTGAATCCATGGAGGATTACTTCGAAGCAGCCGGTACTCCATCCGCCAATCAGGCTATGCTCGCCAAGTTAAAGCTCATCGACGAAGCCAGACTTTGGTGGAAGAAATGGTGCAGGGATCAAGGGATCACAGAGGGATCCGTTACTTGGGAGAAGCTGAAGAAAGCCGTGCAAGGAAGATACTTACCACCTGCATATCGCACACAGAAAATGAACGAGTTCTACAAGCTAAAACAGCTAGGACTCACTCTTGACGCATACTACTCTAAATTCGTCTCACTTTTAAAGTATGCGCCACAAATGGACATGACATAGCAGCTGTCCAAATTTTGTGCGGGCTTAAATCCACCAGTAAATACCCGTCTCGAATCTATGAGTCCATCAGATCTTCAGGATGCACTCATTCGAGCGGCGCCTATAATTTAGGAGGTGCAAGCTAGACCAAGGGGTAACAAAACTTGGTCTTATAATGACCCAAACAGAGGAGCATTCAGACCTCAAATAAAGAGAGTTCAAGGTCATAATCAGGGACAAAGAAAGAAAGCAAGGACGAATAACGTCAACAACTTTGTTCCTACTCAAAGCAATGGCCAAAATCTCTGTTGTTTCCACTGCAATGAACCCGGTCACTTCAAGAGGCAATGTCCTAAGCTCGGCGGAGGACATCGCCAAGCGCCTTTCCAAGGAACAGGCCGTGGTCAAGGAGCCACTACCCGAGGAAGAGGAAGAACTGCCTGCATAGCCAATAGGCAAGGAGGTCAAGAAGAAGAAGAGGAAGATCCGACCATGGAAGCAGAATTCGAAAGAGCGACAATCCATGCCGCTTTACACAAGAAAGGGCCGAATCGCCAGTTCTCGGTGATTCAGACACCGTCGGACTATCAAGGTAAAGGTTTCAAAACCTTGATTGATTGTGGCAGTACACATTCCTTTATCTCACCAGCATGTCCAAAAAGATTAGGAATAGCCATAGTAGAAGCTACTTGTGGAGTTGGCAAATGGTCGTGAGGTAACTTGTACCAGGCAAACTGCTAAGGTGGAATTCTTTCTGGGAGGAAAGAAGACTTCAGTTAAATTCAGAGTCATGAATTTAGATATCCATGAGTGTCTACTCGGAATGGATTAGCTTAAGCCCAACGATGCCCACATTCATTGTGGAAAGGGTCAAGTTTCCTTTCGAAACTCTGAAAGGGAATTAGTCACAACTCAAGGTGAGGCAGGAGTGCCAAGAATCCAATTGGCCAAAGTATCTCGGATCATAAAAGGAGTCAGAAAAGGATTACATGTTTACTTGATCAAACTCAACAAGTTAGATCAAATGCAAGAGTCTCATGAAGGACCTTCTTGGCTAAAGGAATATGCAGACGTATTCCCTGAAGAGTTGACCGAACTTCCGCCTCAAAGAGAAGTGGATCATGAGATTAGGTTAGTACCTGGAGCTGCGCCAATTGCCAAGAGACCTTATAGAATGTCCATACCAGAAGCAATTGAGCTGAAGAAACAACTCAAGAAACTGTTAGATCAGGGCTACATCCAGCCTAGTAATTCACATGGGGAGCTCCAGTACTATTTCAGAAAAAGAAAGATGGGACACTTCGACTATGTATTGATTACCGAGGGTTGAATCAATCAACAGTCAAGAACAAGTATCCTATTCCTAGAATAGATGAGCTTCTTGATTGTCTTCAGGGTGCGAAGATCTTCTCCAAGATTGATCTCAGGTCAGGTTACTATCAGATAAGGATCAAGGAAAAAGATATCCCAAAGACGGCCTTCAATACAAGATATGGGAACTTTGAGTTCCTGGTTATGTCATTTGGGCTTACGAATGCACTTGCCACCTTCAATAGGTTAATGCAGGACATCTTTAGGCCATATCTTGATGATTTCATGCTTGTCTTCTTTGATGACACTTTAGTCTATTCTAAACAGGAAGAAGATCATGAACCTCAACTTCAGATTGTCCTTGAGACAATGAGGTCACATAAGCTATATGCAAAAATGAAGAAGTGTGCATTCTTCAAGTGTCAGATCGAATATCTGGGATTCATAGTATCATCAGAAGGAATATCAGTAGACCCAGCCAAGGTCAGAGATGTGCTTGAATGGCCAATACCAGTATCCGTCAAAGAGATACGTAGCTTTCTTGGATTGACAGGATGGTATAGGGTCTTCATCAAAAACTATGCTTTGATTGCAGCACCTCTGACGGATTTACTGAAGAAGCAGACTTCTATTGCATGGTCAACTCCCGAATAAAATAGCTTTGACAGATTGAAGCAAATTTTGGTATCAGTACCTATTCTAAAACTTCCAGACCTCAATAAGGAGTTTGAGGTAGTAACTGATGCTAGCATTCTTGCCTTGGGATGTGTACTTATGCAAGAAGGTCATCCAGTAGCATACTCTTCAAGGAAACTGAAGAACCATGAAAAGAATTATGCTACGCATGATCTGGAATTACTAGCTATCATCCATGCTCTAAATCTTTGGAGACACTACCTGTTGAGTAACAAGTTTACTCTAGTAACCAACCATAAGAGTTTCAAATGGATCTTTACCCAGAACGAGCTCAACATGAGGCAACGTTGGTGGATTGAAGTGTTGGAGGAATATGATTTTGAAATCAAGTACCGACCAGGGAAAGAGAATGTAGTTGCCGATGCACTTAGTTGCAAGGCATTCCTAAATTCCCTAATCTTGCAGAATCCATCAACGGCCAGATCTCTAGCTACAAAAGTATCAATGCCAAACAACCCTATACTTGAGATAGCTAGAGAGGAAGCATGCCATGAATTGGCCTACCAAACAATGCTAAAGGAGATCTCTACCAAGGAGCAGAATCAAAAGTTGCAAGCTAAATATCAAGAATTTTCCATTGATAATGGACTTGTCTACTATAGAACAAGGCTGTGTATACCAGCAAGCCAGTCACTTAAGCAGAAGATAATGTGGGAAGCTCATGATTCCCCTTTCACAGGACATCCTGGCTATGCTAAAACTCTTTTTTCAGTTAGGAAGAGCTAACATTGGAAGAGGCTCAAAGGTGACGTTCTCAAATATATCATTGAGTGTTTGTCTTGCCAACGTATCAAAGCCAAACATGTCATGATGCCAGGGAAACTGCAACCGCTTGACATCCCCCAAATGAAGTGGGAATTCATCGGTATGGATTTTGTTGTAGGCTTACCCCAAGTCCAGGGAGGATATAACTCCATCATGGTTGTGGTTGACATGCTTACCAAGGTTGCACACCTTATTCCAGTAAAGACAAACTATAAAGCCTCCGACATTGCAAGATTGTTTATCAAGGAGATATTCAAACTACATGGTACCTAGAAGAATCATTAGTGACCATGATTCTCTCCTCACATCACACTTCTGGAGAGCTATCTTTGAAGCTATTGGGACTCAAGTCTGTTTTAGCACCACCTACCATCCCCAAACGGATGGCCAAACAGAGCGAGTAAATCAAGTTATCGAGGATATGCTTAGGGCATACTGCTCTCGAGAACCGAAGAGGTGGATTCAATACTTGCCTTTGGTTGAATTTGCCTACAATGCTTCTTACCAGCAGAGCATTCGGATGACTCCTTTTCAAGCATTATATGGTTATGATTGCGGAAGTTCCCTAAACTTCTCAGATCCAACCTTAAGGGTTGAAGCTTCAAGACAGATGTTGGAAGACATGGATAATCAAATAAAGTCAATAAGACAAGACATACAAGCATCCAAGGATAGACAAAAGGCATGCGCAGATTTGAAGCGTCAAGAAAGAGTCTTCGAAGAAGGAGACATGGTTTTCATTTGCGTAGGCCCTAAAAAGAGTTCTCTATCCCTAGGAGATTGCAAGAAGCTAAGTCCAAGGTATTGTGGGCCGTACAAAATCCTCAAATGCCTAGGACCCAATGCTTATAGATTGCAACTCCCTGAGAACCTAAAGGTTCACAATGTATTCCATATCAGCCTATTGAGAAAAATATGTACCCAACCCTAACCATGTACTTCATGACCAACAAATTGTAATGCCTAGTCAAGGAGTCCTTGAACTAAGGCCAGATAGGATCTTAGATGTTAGGGAGAGACAGTTAAGATCCAGAACCTTGAGAGAATGCCTCGTCCAGTGGAAAGATTATCCCGAAGAGGATGCCACTTGGGAAGATGAAGGCACTCTCAACCATCAATTTCCCCATTTTATCTCGAGATGAGGACATCTCGATTCCTCTAAGGGGGAGAAAATGTAATATATCAAATATATATTTTAATTTTTCTCCTTCTCGCGCGGCGGCGCATCGTGCTAGAAGGGTAGAGGAGGGATAGAGGAGCCAGCAAGCTCCTCGCTGGAGCTTGCTCAGCTCCACCGTCATGCAAAGGGACACATTGAGGGGGGAGGATTCCCTCCTCTCCCCTATATAATTAGGGAGGGGAGAACGATCAAAAGGGCTGCCACACTACCGGATGGACGTAGAGGAGGGAGAGATGATTCTGAGAAGCCTATAAGGCCATAATGCTGCAAGCCATGTCAAGAGAGATGAGGGGAGAGCATCATTGTCGCGTCACTGCCAAAGGTCGTGGAAGAAGCCGTTGAGCCGCCGCTGTTGCCTTCATAGCCGTCGAACGACTGGTTACTCCCTTGCCACATCAGAGAAGCTTCCTAGTGGAAGCTTCCTAAGGGGGGGGGGGGGGGGGGGGGGGGGGGGGGGGGGGCTAATTAAGCCCCCTTTCACCCCCCTCATATCCCTTCTACTCTTTCATCCCCCCCCCCCCCCCCGGGTTTGTAAAAAAACCCTCAAGCCTCCCTTCCTATACCCTTCCCTTACCCTTTCACCCCCTCCCGGTTTTACCCCCTTGGAAATCCTTTCACCCCGTTCCGGTCTTAAACCCTTAACCCCTTCTCGTGGGGCCATTAAACCCCACTCCCCTTGGCCTCATAAACCCTTTTCCCTCCCCCGTGCCAAAATTTGTAAAATCCCTCCTTGTGTTTTCTTTGAAACCTGTGTTGCACCCCCCCTCCTCATATTCCTTTTTTTTTAACACACCCCCCTAAGCCCCTTACCCCCGTGTCCACTTTTTCCCTACATACCCTTTTCCCTCCCCCGTACTATAAGCCTTCACCTTTCCCTTTCACCCCGGTTCAAATCCCTAAAACCTTTACTACTCCGTGTCCTAAAAACCTCTCTAAAAATCCCCCTTCCTATACCTTTTACCCCAAGCCCAAAGTACTCCCGCCATGGTCAAGGTAGAAGAGGCCAGAGGAAAATTTTGGCCCTTTTCTAAACATTTCTTCTTTTGTATGTAGGAAGGACATTAGTGATCTGAATGCCTCGATGCCCAAGCATATGACCCATGGAAGAGGCAAGGACAAGGCATGGCACATTTTCCAAGAGCCAATATAGTGGAGATCAAGGAATTGACAAAACCGAAAGTGCATGTGATCACCTAGTCTAGCAAGACCTATAGGGAGACCGTGTTGTGCCCCACATGCACTTTGTGGGATGAACATGAGAAAGTTCACCACCAAGTGGCTAGATGGACTGCTAGTGACCTAGTCCCACACCATCTTCCCTACACTTCAATTTGAAGGTTAAACTTGAAAATCAGATAGATAGCTCAAAGTAGCACAACCAATCAATGGGCATATTCCACACCCTCAAGAAATGCAACACCGTGGGAGGACACAACCCCACCCAGTAAGAATCCATGGCAATTCCAACTTGCACATACATCTAGAGTTTGCAAAGTTTCTATCGAGGGATTTGGCCTTTAAAACATCAGACCCACCCCAAGATAAACACAAACGAGTGGCAAGAGAAGACCCACAACCTAGTGGAGTAAAGAACCCAGATAGTAGTCCCGACAATCAAAAAGGGAAGCCACCAGAAGCTCATCCTGGCAAATAGAGAAGTCAATTTTTGAAATATATTCCCAAAAATGTCAAAAGTAGAATCAAGAGAATCATCCTTGTTGGAGATAGAGGACCATCCTAGATGCTAACCCCGGTGGCAATGAAAGTCAAAAGACCAAGGAGAATCCCACAATAGTAGAAGGAAACATGCCAAGCACTTTTATTGTTTTGGGCTCATCCAAAGCATCAATCAAATGGGGTCCTGTCAACATTGCTATCCCACTAGGTGACTTATTCAACCTAGTCCTAGCATTCAAAGATCATCTCCTAAAGATGATTCAACCCGAATGCTATGTACTACCAGAATTAAAAGTAGCAACCATGATGGCCCAAGCCCTAAAGGAAATGGTGAGGAAGATTCATCATGAGTCGGTGCCAATGGGCCCTCTATCTAACCCACCCATCTCGATCATTCATCTTGCTTGACAGCAAATCAGGGGTAAATATCATCACAATGGCCACTTGCCAACAATTGGGATTGATGGATTGGGAACCCACCTCTTTCTTGGTAGGGATGGCCAATTAACGAGTACATCTTCTCGGCATCATTAGGTTGGCACTTCTAGAAGTTGTTAGAGTGTAGTTTCTAGTACCTCTAGTAGTGCTGAACATGGGGCATATTGGTAAAGATTACCACCTACTATTGGGAAGACCTTGGCTACACCAAAACAAGCATGGGTTAGTCAAAATTGGGATAAGGATAAAGATAAAATGACTATCTAGAAACATCAATACAAGATAACAGTCTACTTGACCAATGTTACCCCACCTACCCTGCATCACTAACCAACTATTGCCAAAACAATTGATATGGTCAAAGGATTAAGTGATGACAAAGAAGAGGAGTTCTTGAAGGCTAACGTTGACCTAAAACCTTGGTATCTCATCAATGTTCTCTAGATATATGAACAATACATGCAACCCCAGAGCCTGTAGTTTGAAGCCCCAGAAGATTCACAAGTAGGATAATAGTCCAGACAGTTCTAAAATGCGAAACCCAAAGTGTACCAAGAACAATACCATCACTAATTGGATTACTAAGGCTGACACAATGAAATCCTACATCAAGGAGCACAAGTTTGAAGCAAAGATGCAAAAAGTCACAGGGGTCAAAGAGGATGAGCTAGACATAGTGTATCTTGGCCCATTGAAAAAGTCTAAACTAGTCCAAATTAGTGCCAAATTGCAACGAGGTTTCTGGCATCAACTCATCAATTTGCTAATCGAATTTGAGGATGTGTTTGTATTGGAATATTTAGATATGAAGGGATTGCATCCCTAATTTTACTAGCATTGGATTCCCCTGAAACTAGATGTTGTTTTAGTTTGAATGTACCACTACAAGATGAATCCTCATATGGAAAAATTAGTCAAAGAAGAGTTGGATTGACTCTTGAGGGTAGGTTTCATCACCCCAATTGATCATGTAGATTTGATATCCCCAATCATCATTGTTTTCAGAAAGAACAAGAAGCTAATATGTGTGGATTACCAAAAGCTGAATGCAGCCATCATCCCAAATCCTTTCCCTATCCCTTACCTATATACCATACTCCCTATCCCTTACCTAGGTACCATATGGGATGAAGTAGCTAGCCATGAGATGTTCTCTTTTCTTGATGGTTTCAACAAATACAATCAAGTGTGCCTTGCCCTAGTGAGGAGATACTTCGGCATCCTCTATCTCTTAGACCTTTGGTCCTGTCTCTGCAATTGTCTCTATAGCTTTATGTGGCTCTATAGTGCTATGTACTACATTTTCATGTGCCGCACTGTTCTGTTTCTCCTTGGGAAGATTGAACTTCACGGTCTTGGCAGACGCAACATTCTCTTTTGGAACTATAGGTTCTCCTTTCTTTGCATGCGTTATTGTGGCAATGTAACATCCTTGCTCGCCGCCATCATACCACTCACCCCCTCTAATTTTTATAAATTATTCAAAAATTTATTTTTATTTTTATCATTTCCCCCCAACCGCTGCCGAACACGCGGGAGGAAAGGGAAAGGGAAAGGACAAAGGGAGATGACGTCAGAGGGGGGGAGGAAGCCATCGTGAAGGGAAAAGAAGTCGACATGGAGGAAGAACATGACGATGACGCGGAGGATGGCGAGGAGGATGAAATAGATGATCATGACGATGAGAAGGGATAGACTGCATGGTGGCAGCCCAAATTGGCCACCTAGATAGGCGGTAAGGGGAGGGACCTTGTGTCACACCCCTCCCCCCCAATCATAATAGAAAAAGGGGATAGGAAGCCTTGGAGGACCTGGACCTACTGCTGGCCATGAGGAGGGGAGAGAGAGAGAGAGAGAGAGAGAGAGAGAGAGAGAGAGAGAGAGAGAGAGAGAGAGAGAGAGAGAGAGAGAGAGAGAGAGAGAGAGAGAGAGAGAGAGAGAGAGAGAGAGAAGAGAGGTGAGTAGAAAGAGAAGAAGAAGAAGAAGAAGAAGAAGAAGAAGAAGAAGAAGAAGAAGAAGAAGAGGAGGAGGAGGGAGAGAGAGAGAGAGAGGAGAAGAAGAGAAGAAGAAGAAGAGGGAGAGAGAGAGGAGAAGAAGAGCAAGAGAAGAAGAAGAGAATAAGAGAGGGAGAGAGAGAGCAGAAGAAGAAGAAGAAGAAGAAGCCCTTCCCCTCCTTAGATGGTGACCACACACATTGCTCTTCTCCTCGTCGCCCCACAAATCTAATCCTTTCAAGAAGAATCGCCTTGGCACACCATCTCTCCAATGAGAGAAAATAGTGATTTATAGGCCGGAAGTATGGCACCAAAACAAAGAGAGACACGCATCAGCAAAAATCTCGCATCCAACAATGGACCCACCAGCCAAGCCATTTCTGTGAATATAAATACCACGTTAGGTATGGATAACTCATATCCGAACATCCAGGTACAAATTTCCATCTCCACTAGTCATTAAGGCATAGGTATGCGCATGAATTCAATTCAACAAGTAGCTTGAATTTATCTTTTTCAACAATTAACGAACTCATAGGGGATCATAGGTTAATTCTTTCCGCAACCATAGATGGCCTCGCATAGATTTATGCATATGGCGAATTGAGGTTCACACAAACCCATGTACTCAAATACATTGAATCCCGGTGCTACGCGATAAAGTCATATGTGGCACAAAAGAACATATAAGGTTACTTAAGAGTTATGCACATAGACAATGCATGCATGGGAAAGACCCTATGAAACATGCATCTATGGTACATAAATTGATCTTGCATTAATGTCTTGCTAATATCATGAAATATTAGTTCATTGGGATCTTGAAGTATGCGTAGCTAGTACAAACAACATTCATTAGGCTAAAACTATGATGCCTTGAGATCCATCCGATAGCGACTATGTCCATCGAACCTATTCAGGATTGGGCTAGATGCAACAACAACTCCAGGGCAAATGAAGGGCTCATGAATTAGGAAACCCTAGGTCATTTCACTTGCTATGAAGAAGGATGGGTTATCAATCAATGTAAATGTTTAATAGGACTTATGTCTTATACAGTGTTTGAAACCTTAACATATGCCTTAGTCGAAAGAAGGGTGTGTTAAGTAAATTTTGCATGGAACAGCTCTTGATCCCAAGGGGGAGAGCAAATACACGATGGAAAGGTTATCGTGACTATTCCTGCAATATTTGGAAAAGGATAGCATTTTTTTTGTTGATTGATCGAATAATGTTCTAAATGCCTTTGCATTGAACTGATTATTGGGATGTGATCTGGATGATTACTCCAAGTTCTTTGTTTGATGGTAAATGCATGGTGAGGTCTGTGATGACAAATTCATGAGGAGTAAATGAATGTTTTCCTGGAAAATGATATTAGGCTTATTGCCTTGATTGTGCTTGGTTCTTAATTGGATTAATTAAGGAAGGATATTTTGCATGGGTGAATCATCTCCAAGGTCACGCCGTGTTTCAACCCGCGATTCACGGGCTGAAGGTCGAATGGTGAAAAGGCCAACCACGGATGTTGTGTCTCACTTCTAGGACACTTGGGGTCAGTGGAGCTCTAGACACCCCTTTTCGAGTCCATATCGAAGTTATAGAGTGCCGTGAGCCCAACGTCTGGGGCATTGGAAGATCCTATTCTAGATACTGGATGGAATTTATGGTGCCATGTGATTTGGACTGGGTACTTCTATTGGACGGAAGGGATATACAATTCTCTTGTAAGGATAGGAGATAAAGATTAACTTGAGATAAGTTAAGGAACGTGTTTGAACTTGTTTGTCAAAGGACTGCTTGCTCTGTATTCGTGTTTGTGATGAAAATTACGCAAATGAACCCTATTCCCTAAGAGGTTTAATTAAGGAAGCTAATTTTGAATGTCACACATAAATGTGATAGGACCTAATTAGAAAACTAAAACTATTAAGGGAACCGGGTGGGTGGAATCCCGACGGGTCTATCCTATGGCAGGGTGGTCCTAGAGAATTGGGAGGCTTCTCACAAGGTTTTATCGTCATTTGACCTTTAGGTATTGTTAGGTTAGAACCCGATTCATGCCGTTTTAGGGGACTGGAATGGGACTATGCCCTACGACTAGGGAGGTTGAGCGGCGCATTCTTCTCAATTCCCATTCTCTTTGAACCAAGTGCGGCATGAATCTGCTTCAGATTGGGTATCTCTATGTAAAGTAGGTTGTCAAGAATCCGACTCTAGAATGCTGTCAAGAGACCTTAACCCCTAGGAGCCCAGATTTTAGGTCAATCCTAGTGGGTTTGGACGTGAATGTTCTGTTGCAAGGCAGACTCAAGAAACCCTAGATGACAAACCTCATAATGTTCCATGGGAGTGCCAGGAGGTGATGCTTAGATTCGTTTTTGGATGGATCGTTAAAACGTGCTTGGACAACCAATAGGTGGTGGGCATGTTACATTTGATAAAATTGGAAAGATATAGAGAAGATTAGCATGGCCCCTGTGCAAGGATGGCACACACAAATCGAGAAATTGTCCAAATTTTTATCAGATGTCTCTTCGGAGATATCTGATAGGAAAAGGATAGCATTGTTTTTGTTGATTGATCGAATAACATTCTAAATGCCATTGCATTAAACTGAGTATTGGGATGTGATCTAGATTATTACTCCAAGTGCTTGTGTTTGATGGTAAACGCATGGCTAGGCCTATGATGACAAATTGCCATGAGGAGTAAATGAATGTTTTCCTATAAAATGATATTAAGATGATTGCCTTGATTGTGCTTGGTTCTTAATTGGATTAATTAAGGAATGATATTTTGTGTGGGTGGATTATCTCCAAGGTCACGCCGCATTTCAACCTGAGAGGGCACTGCTCGATTCATGAGCTGAAGGTCGAGTGGTGAAAAGGCCAACCACGGATGTTATGTCTCACTTCTAGGATGCTTGGGAGTGGAACTCTAGACACCCCATGCCGAGTCCGGAATGGAGCTGTAGATTGCCGTGAGCCCAATGTCTGGGGCGTTGGAAGATCCTATTCTACATATTGGATGAAAATTAAGATGCCATGTGATTTGGACCAGGTGCTTCTATTGGTGGACAGAAGGGATATAATATTCTTGTGTATGGGAAGGAGACAAAGATTAACTTGAGATAAGTTAAGGAATGTGTTTGAACTTGTTTGTCAAAGGACTGCTTGCTCTGTATTCGTGTTTGTGATGTAAATTACGCAAACGAACTCTATTCCCTAAAAGGTTTAATTAAGGAAGTTGATTTTGAATGTCACGCATAAATGTGATAGGACCTAATTAGAAAACTAAAGCTATTAAGAGAAGCGGGTGGGCGAAACCTCGATGGGTCTGTCCTATAGTAGGGTGGTCCTAGAGAATTGGAAGGCTTCTCACAAAGTTTTACCATCGTTCGACCTTTAGGTATTGTTAGGTTAGAACCCGATTCATGCCATTTTAGGGGACCGGAATGGGACTATGCCCTATGGGCAAGTGAGGTTGAGCGGCACATCCCTCTCATTTCCCATTCTCTTTGAACCAAGTGCGGCATGAGTCTGCTTCGGATTGGGTATCTCTACGTAAAGTAGGTTATCCAGAATTTAATACTAGAATACTGTCAGGAGACTTTGACCCCTAGGAGCTCAGATTTAAGGTCGATCTTAGTGCATTTAGCCGTGAATGTTCTGTTGTGAGGCAGCTCGGGAAACCCTAGCGACAAACCTCAGAACATTCCATGGGAGTGTCGGGCAATGATGCTTAGATTCGTTTCTCGATGGACCGCTAAAATGTGCTTGGATAGTCGATAGGTGGGAAACCTCCAATTCCACCAAATTGAAAGTAGGTTCGTGGGTCTTCTATTGGGTATCAAGAGTAGCTTTCACAAGAGCGGGACTTAGACAATATTTTACAGTGTGGCCTTCTCCTTTGCATCAACGATTAAATAAGGGTTTGTAGTCCATGGACCTTCTAGGGTTTGGATAGTTTAGTGAGATATGACCCTTTTCTCCACATCTGTAACACTCCACCTTTGATCTTTGGCCAACACCAGACTGTCGTCCTCTCTGTAACTCTGAGAGGGAAGCCTCCTTGGACCGAAATTAGGAACGAACTCCTTAGGTTTGGTCCAATGTCCTACATAGCAAGTTGAATCTTGCTTCTTCGTCTTTCTTCCTTCTTTCGTGCATCTCCTTCAGAGAGTAGATATCCTCTGTACGGTTCCTTCTCAAATAGTATGAACAAAAGGCTCCATGAATGATTAGATTTCAGGTACATTCAGTGACTAAATCCCACTTGATAGCACTTTCCACACCATGTATTAGACCACATCACATCTCTTCCACCTCCTGCAGGAGTGGATATGTTGGTGGTATTCACATTTAGCATTTGTAGCTGTTCTATAATCACATCCATAATCTCCTAATTGATGCTTACAGCTGAATTTGATAGGTAGTCCTTCTAATTTTCACCTCGTGGAGTACTTGTATTAAGATTTTAGGAAGCTTTTGTAATCATTACATATAATGGTTGAGTTGATCATCCAGAGGGTCCTCTATTTTGGTTCTGATTCAGAGCTCCTGTTCTCAGACTGGGGGTTGTTGATTCTAGTTGGTCGAATTCCACTATGTTGAGTCACCATCGGGAAAATTGTCTGAGGCCATTGCTATTGTGGTTGAACCATCATTTGAGGCACTGTTGTCTGCAACCACACTGTGGATTCGGTGCAATGTAATGCGGCACTATTTGCATCTGAGGATAGGGGTAGGGAATTGTCCCTAGGATTGCATTTTGTGGATATGCCATTCCTGGCATGGGAGGAGATAAGACTCCTCTTCCTGAGGTAATCGACAGTCTTGCTTCAACTTCATCATATAGTCATGTACTTCCATTGCTGCTTGTAGATTGAATGGTCTTCTCAATTCCACAAACTTGCAAACTTATGGTTGTAGGTCTCTAAGAAAAACTCCCTTCTGGATGCCTTCATCCAAATGATGGTTGATTCATCTCTTCAGTATGGATTCCATTCGTGAGATGACATAGGCTTCTACTCGTTCACTAGAGGACTGACTTAGGTTCATGAACTCCTCTTGCATCCGTTCTTCAAAATCTTCATACCTGAATTAGTGAGAAAGGCCACCTCCCATGTGCCAAAAGTTCCTGTTGCTTGTCTTTCATACCATTGAAACATTGCGCCTTTGAAAGTGGTGGGGAATATTGCCAACCAATGCTTAGGGGTTGTGGCATTGTTAGCCACACATGCTACCATAAACTCTGCTACATGAAGATCAGGGTCTTCATTGTACTCTCCCTTAAAGATGGGCAACGTGACTACATTTGCTGGCCTCTCATCAATATTTCCAAGACGGATCTGACTAGGAAGGGGACCTTGAGTCACCATGGGGACTTCTCTAAAGAGTGTTGCTAGGGTGTCAAAGGAGGCTTTTGCTACTAGCTCATTATCAGCTTTGATTTTTTCCTTCTCTCTTCTCATGTACCTCTAGACTCATCCTAGTGCTTGCCTCTTGATTGTGTCATTCATAAAGGAGTTAGCTCCACCCAGTTGGTCTGTACTCAACAAAACAGAATCAGAGGGGGCTTCAATCTTTGGAGGACTCTCTTGCTAACATTTTTTCTACTTCGTGCTTTTCAATGACTTTGAATTTAGCTTTTAGACCGCTACAGAGGGGAAGGTATTCCATTCTGAAAGTGTCAAAACTCGTTTTTCTAAGGATCATTGTAGTGCCATCATCATAGTAATGCTAACTTCTTCTGATGGTTTCAATAGTGTATGTTGTGAAGAACACTCTATCTACTAGCTTCTAGTGGGTTACTAATTGGATAAACATGAGATTGTTAGTGCATCATGTGTCCCAGGTATCCTGGTGTTGAGCATCCATGAACAAATTCCAACTCTTTTCTTTCTTGTTTTTGTGAACCTCCACTATCCACGACTCCTGAAGCTTCTTCATGATTTTCCACTTGATGATATCTGGAAACTTCTCAATGAATGCTAAAATTCCATGGATGATCATTCTCTATGTTTTTGCACCTCAGTTTGTTCCCAAACAACTTGCCACCAAGATGCATGTCTCTACTACTTCAACAGGGAGAGGAAATAGTCCACCAAATAGAGCTTGCATCATAATAGTAATATGTTTCTGCCATTGTGGAATGAACTTCTTGTAGAAAGTGGCTTTGGCAATGAGAATATCCAATTCTTTAGTAGTAGAAGGAATTTCGCAAGCATCCATTGAATTCTTCTCCTTTTGGCAATGCCATTTCCTTCATTTTCAGCCTCTTTTGATGCTTGTTGATGGTGGCAGTTTTCCCTGGTTGCGCACCAAAAACATGGAGCTCCAAGAGAGATACCAAGAAAATAGGGATTCTACTACAAGAAAATCTATCTTGTATCATCAACAAATATCTTTTTCATATTTGCAATGATATCAACAAAGAAAAGAACACCAGGAACAAGAAATCTTCACGCACCTTCATAGAAACAATTCTCCCATGTCTTTAACTTGAACAAAATCCATCATGATCTTTATATTCTTCATAGAATTCTTTGATAGACCACAAAAACACAAAAAAATACAACACTTTGAATGAAAATATATCACATATAATTCATCTTCAAAGATATTATTGCTTTCTCTCACAATCTCTCATAGATAGATACATTATCTTTCATAGAATTGACTCTCTCTCTCTCTCTCTCTCTCTCTCTCTCTCTCTCTCTCTCTCTCTCTCTCTCTCTCTCTCTCTCTCTCTCTCTCTCTCTCTCTCTCTCTCTCTCTCTCTCTCTCTCAATAGTATATCAGCTACTCACTAAAATACTCAATAATCACTCATAATAACTCTTATTTGGTCATGAATACCTCTCCCAAGAGGTGTGTCTAATATGAAAGGTCACTAGGGCCACTACAGTGACTCTTCATAACTCAATACTGTCACTTCACTCCAGTCTTCTCTTGAGTCTTCAATAGCTACTTCTTCTACTTCCTTGATATCTTTTGATCTTGAAATCACCTCTTTCCAAGGCTAAAAAACTTTCCCATACTACACTCTCATCCAATAAAATACTTATAGAGGCATATAGAACATAACAGAACAAGAATAGAGGCTCTACAGAAACTCAATAGAGGGTTACAGAAGATTTCAATAAAGTCAATAGAAGGCATTAGAACCAAATAACTCATAATAAAACCATTCCAAACCATAAAAAACCGTTCAATGAGCTTTCAAACAACCTCATACTTCATCAATCATCACTTCATCCTTCCATATAGAAGAAAAATAGAACAAAACAAAAGCAAAATAGAAGCTATCAGAACCAAACAAAATCTCCAATAGAACATAATAGAACCTCCTATCTCTACTGAAAAACATCATGAGCTTATCAAAACCATTCCATATTATCCAAAACACTCTCAAACAACTTTCAAACCAATCAATCATCATGTGAAATCATCCATTCAGCCCTCAAAAACAACAAAAATAAACCAAAAAATACAGGTAATTTCAACTCTCAACATATCCTTATCATCTTGCTTAGGAATTCCCTCTTCATTATCTTTGTCACCATCTTCTTTACCCTTTTGACATCTTGTAATGACTAGTAGATTAGAAGCTGCAATGCCATTGACATGTACAAATTCAATAAGGTTGACTCCACTGCCACTAGGCAACTCCTCTACAATAGCCTTCCTTCTTTGCAATATTTGTTTTGGTCCCTCATCTTGCTGGAGATTATTTCATTGCGGTTGATGGTTTGATTTAACCTAGCTATTTATGTCCTTGTTGGAGAGAGCTAATCTTGCTCCAACAGGTACTAGCAAACTTTTCGCATATGTCATATTTAACATCTGGACAATTCCTAAGGAAATGTTGGCCGCCATACCACTTATGGCTGAATCTTGAGGGGGCATCCTCTTCAGGGTGTCAACTACCTATCAAATTCTGCTACTTCTTAAGGAAATTGACATCAACAGCTATTTTTCTCTATTATTTAGTAATCATGACAATATAGTGCTTCATCATATCCTTAAACTTGCTAAGGACATTTGAGACACTTGACTCATAGCCGTGATCATCTACCTGTCGTTCCATTGGCCTAACCACTTGATTGGGAATTGGCCGCTAATTCCCTAGAACACCATTAGAATTTTTCATTTGGCTTCCAACATTTGGTGGAGCCATCTGAGCGCTAACCATAGGCATGGTCACATTGGGAGGAGCTAGCAACATGGGCACATTTTGAATCATGCTTCCTCTCCCATTGGAATTACTCATGGGTGTCCCTTGACCTCCATTTGTTAATGCCAAAGTATTTCTAGTACCTAGACTTGAATTCTAGTTTCCCCTAGAGGTATAGCCTACTTGTAATCACGACTCTATCTCCTCTACTCATGTAATAGCCATATCAATATCGACAAGACCAACATTGCTCAATTGCACCTAGATGTTAAAGTCTAGCCCATGCAAAAAGTATTGGAATTGAGTAGCAGTTGGAATGGAACTATAAGTTTGCAACTTACAAAATACTTCATTCAGTTTCTTGGCATAGCCTCGAACATTCTCGTGAGGTTCTTGACATGTTACATTGAGAACACATAGCCAATATAGTAACCTCCCCTTTCAAGGGAAAACTCTCTATGGAAGGCCACAAAAAGTAGATCAATCATAGTTACGGTTCCAGCCTCTAGGCTGTGATACCATACTATAGCTCGTCCTTTTAGAGTCATATTAAAGAACATCATCAAGTGTCCTTCATATTGGATTCGACAATTGAACATTAACTTTTGGAACTCATTAATATGAAGTTCCACATCTTCCTCTGCTAACCCATTAAAAATGGGTAGATGAAATCCTAAGGCTAGCAAGTTTGACATTCCTGTTGGGATTGCAATGGGTTGCACCATTACAACTGAATTCACTAAGGGAGTTTGAACAGATGGCACTACTACCCCACTCGAAGTGGGCTGACTATTTGGAAGAGGAGAAGTACTAAAACTTCCTTCTCTAATGGACTATTTGTGGGACTAGGGTTGCTAAGACCCCCTCCCTTGTAGGGATATCAGACCATTCCATTGAGGAGAATATCTCCTAATAATCTTGGCCCACTGTCTACCCCATTTTCAGCTCTTTCTTACTTTTGAAGCTCGGCTTGATGGCCCTTTGGATCTATTTCACTGCCTTTTTCCATATACTAATAAATTGGTCCCTATCAATAGAGATTTGGACACCACCACTTATTAGTGGCTCTTGGCAAATACATCACATGTTGCGACCTAAAACAGGTCTCACATTAGCTCTAAGACTCTAGTTGGACCTCCATGCTCAACCAAAACACACACCCCATGGCCTTGTCTCACCAGGAGCGTCCAAAGGCTACACACTGAGCTAACTAAATAAGCATTTGTATGGCTCATAGTCTGATTGATAACCCTTCCCAAACTCCTCACAGGGAGTCCCTACACATATTGGTGTTATACACCATGTAAAACAAACACAGAGGGAGCACCTCTCGGTTAATTACCGTGGCCCCTCTACAACTCATATTTATATGCTTTCTTGACATACTCAGGTCTTAAGAAGGGTGTGCTATCTCCTCCTCCATTTGATCCTGTCCCTCCCCCTCCAGCTTCAGAAGATTCAGAACCCATTGACATAGAGGATCTTGATTCCCCTCCTCTGTTGGTCATTCAGCGAAAGCGCTTGAAGCGCATGGCAGAGAAAGTTCCACCAGTCATTCCTTCAGTAACAGTTCCTGCTACCTCTAGAAGTGACCTCCCTGCCTACCTCACATGCAATAATTTATTCAAGGCACATCGAGAGGGTTCTTTGGAAATATCAATTCCAAATGGACGTTAAAAATGCCTTGTTAAATGGTGATTTGGAAGAAGATCTTTATATGGATCCTTGAGGATTGGCCCCAAGATTACTAGCCCTATAGCTTGGGATACCTCACTCTCAATGTAGGTCAATGTTTATAAAGACAATTGCCATGCATCCACGATGATACCATGTGTTGAATGCAATGCAAATGCGAATGATTCAAAGTGCTCAACCATTTGTATTCATTCAAAATAGCATTGTTAAAGTGCAAAACCATTTCTTTTCATACTTCCATTCTAAACGTAATTGTTGTGTTGCATAGGCTCAATACCAAGCATGCTCGTACTACAAAACCCTTGGATTCTCAATACACACGTATCCTATATGCAACATGCATCAATAAAATTGGATTCAGCATGTAATCAACACTTATTACCCCCTCCTCTTCCTATTGTTTAGGATTGTGCATTGCACTGATGGGTTTAGAGAGTGTTTCAATGTATTTTTCTTCATAAAGAGTGATGAATACTCACTTTAACATAACGATAGGGCTAAACCTCATGCTTTAGTCATACCATACACCCATAGACACATATATTATTTTTTCTTATTTTTCAAGCACGAAAAATCTACTTTTTTCATTTTCTTTATTTTTATTTTTATTTATCAATAAATACTGATATTTCTTGATTCTCTAATGTGACTTAATTAGACTTGTTGAGAATTATTTTCATCCCTTATTTCATCTCATGTGAACACCATTAATACATCAAAACTCCCAAAATCTATGATTTACCTTAAAACCATGATTTACGAGCTTTGCATGTTTATAAAAAAGTTAATAAATGATCGATTCTTACTGATTTTCTTAATATTTCACATAAAATAGATCATTGACAATCAAGAACAACAATTTCCAACCATTTACAATCAATATTTATTATAAAATGATAAAATTTATCACTTACTCATAAAAATCATACTTTATCCCACACCTATCTCGTTTTGGAAGGCCATTAACACTCATTAGTAGCCGTTAACACTTCTCCAAACATTGATCTATGCTCCATTATGTCTTAGCATCATCTCCCAATTGAAATCTCTCAAAACAGCCCACCCCCTTCTCTCATAGAATGATGCATAAAAATGGGTATTAAGAGGAGAGAGAGGGAGAAGAGAGAAAGACTAGATTCTGAGATTTCAAACTAGGTAGCCATTTCATGTGAGACAACCAATGAATTAAAGCAAAAAAATCAAGTATTTCATGAGTCTGATCAGATTGGGCTCTTATTCTTTGCTCCACATCACACACACACACACAAATCGCCATGGAGGAGGTGTCGCCTAATCAACCGTTGCAAAAAAAATGCCCCCCCCCCCCCCCCCCCCATGTGATTAATTTTTGGGCCTTTGGTCCCCCCTAAGGCCCAAAGGTCATGTCTTTCCATATCCTGGCCATTATTTGGCCCTTGTAGCCTCCGACTTCTTCTCTGTGTCCGACGACCGATTCGCGATTTGAAAAATCCTACATGTCCAGCTTGAGTTCCTAAAGGGATGAGAAGTCATTTTAATTCAATCCGCCAATTTAAAAAATTATGAAAAATCTGTAACCACTGCAATGATCAAAATTTGCATTCTCGTTGACACGGTCACTTAAAATCATTGAATCCGTGTCTTCTGCTTCTGTTGGGCTTTAAATTCCACGTAAAATTTGATGTATTTCTCACCTTTCTAACATGTCTTGGGCATTTAAATTCTGCTCTCAATCATCATGTTGGTGCTTTTTTGCTAACTTGTCAGACTTCTTCCCTTTTCTTGACATCTCTTTTGACAAGAATTGCTCTAACTTGAGAGCTTTCTTATAGAACAGGTCAATGATGATACCAAAGAGATCATTGAAAGCAAATGCTTTCGAATAGATTTATTGAAACCTTGGACATATAGGGTATTTAGCATTTCATCCTTTGGCTATGCATTTGGATCAATGCGGCTATTCAATATCGTGAACTTGGTGGTATATGGCTAAACTAATCTATCACCTTGCTTGAGGTGGCAAAGTTGTTCAAGTTTTACACATATGTCCGATTAGGTTGCAACTAGATACTAAAAGTAGTTAGGGCTTCATTTCATGATGGCCAGTCATGTTCTACAGCTACCTAGGTTTCCTGCATTGATGATTCAAAAATGGTAACCTTGTGAGCTTCATTAACCTAACTAGGGTAATTAATTATGAATGCTACATGAAACTACCAAATAGAGGCATTTGGATCTTCTGTTGGAAGATCGAGAGAACTTTGGGAGGAAAATACTAAGATAGTGTGCCATGGGAGTTGAGATGATAGGTAAAGTGGGGATGACTAGTGGGACATTTATTGGGTTTAGTGAAGTAAGAAATCGGCTAGCCTAATTCAAAGGTGTAATAGGCAAAAAGATAACAGCATTTAGTTTGCTCCTAGTTGGGGGACTAGAACGCAAACAATGTGTTTGAAATTCTAGTGTAGCATGTTGCACCTTGGCTACGGCCTAATTGAGGAATGGGAAAGCCTCAAGAGGTAGTATCATTTGGCATTGTCTAAGATTGGGACCACTAGGTATAGCTTACATCCAAAACTACCTCATGCAGACCATGCAAATGCATATGCATTCAGGTTACCACATGGAGGAATGAAAATTGTGGTCACCATTGTGTTATATGCTTCCTTGTACAACCGCCACAAAAATGACAATGAACACACTCAAAACTGACATAGAAAGATGCTTATACCACTTTCAATGTTCTGAGCGTGGGTTGAAGAGTGAGACATAATCACATCACACGAAACAAGCACAAAAGGTACTCAGTACTCAATCCAAACCGTATTGCCAAAATTAAAGTCTATACACGAGTTAGAAGCCAACTATTCACCACACAGTTCTACAAAATACAAGAGCAAAACAATGATGGATACAATGACTAAGATAGTATTATTGCCAAATACACTAATCGGGGATAGTACAATATAGCTCCATTGTTTGAACACACTAAGGATGCCAATCAAGAGGGCTGGAAGGATGACTCAATAAGGATATAACATTGAGCAACAGGACCTCTTGCTATTGTTGGCCTCTAGGATAATGAGTATGCTTGAAAAAATAACAACAACCATGCTTTGATTCCTCCTATTTATATATGTCATTGCTTGCAGTGGGACTTGCCCATGTGCCGCCCATGTGCCGTGTCAGGTGGTAGGACATTCTCTCTACCCATGTGCCATGTCAGTCCACCGTTACTCTTCTACACCTGTAAGATCTTCAATGCACCACTAGTGGCTCCTATGTTTAATGTTGTCACTTTCCTAGACTCAATTGAGATCACCTAAATGCTGATTTAAGAAAGCCACTTGTGTGATCGATCAATATTCAAAGTGGGAAATCCCTAGACTTAGTTCAATGAGAGTGAGAAATGAGTCGAACAAAATTGAAAGTGGGAAATCCCTAGACTTAGTTCAATGAGAGTGAGAAATGAGGGAATAGAATGTCAACCACACACCATAGTCTCACATCAACTCCCTAAAATTGGAATCTAAGACTTGGACCCTAAGATGGTTAGCTTTTCATATTTGTTCTAACCTTGTTGAGACACCACCTAACTAATTGGATCCACCCTTCCATAGATTGTACCCATTAGGGAAAATATGTTTATCTGCTTCCCACACATGTACCCAAATCAAATTTAGTTATCTAATTAGGGTCCTTGAACAATTAGTGTGAAAAAATAAAAGCAATTTCCTTAATTAATCCTATAACATATGTTCATTTATGTAAGTTAGGTCATAGACGAAAAAATAATATCAAACAATCATTTGGAAAATAGTTGCAAGACTTAAGTGTAAATTCATACCTTCTTTGAGGTTAGTATGCCATAGTAGCAATCATCCCACATATCAATACCCATATCTAAGGCATCTACACATCATATTCCACCCTCCCATTCCCTAACTGGTATATAGATATCTTTGGACTTCATCCAAGTTTGCAATGCATAGATTCCTTCCATGACATCATGATAGTATCCCTAGAGCACTAGGAGCCATCACAATTCTCGGACAATTAGTCACATTTATGTAAAGACCTCTCATCTACAGTGTCATTCCTAGCGATTTGAGATGGAAAAATAATGTATAATGGAGAAAATTTCTAATATGCTCGAAGATAGCCATCACCACTCTTTGTACATTTATGTGGACTACCCCATCAATACTTTCATTGAGAAACCAAATCCATGGCAATTAGTATACTTAAAATATCATTTCTTTATGAAACCCAATCAAAACATGGCCACCAAGTCTATCTTTGGAAATCATCTATTTCAACTAGACTCAATCCTCCATCAAGACTGAATAGTCATGACAAAGAATCCATTAAACATCTCACATTCCATTCCATAGAATAAAGTTCCTTCTAAAGAGTCTCCTAGGTCTTAGGCATATCTTTAACTCCCTAGCATTCTTTGTGATGACATTTGTCTTTTAGCTACCCCTCCTCCTTATTTGGGATATAATTTTTGTGTATTATCTAATAGATAAGACACTATGCTAAGTATCGAGTGTTAAAGACTTGTACTTCCTTTTTCAGAAGATCCTATTGACTATAGAAAACCGTATGGAAAACTGGTCATATATTTTGATTTGTAGCACAGATCACCGAGATTTCTAAAGAAAAATTGTAGACCAACTTCCAAGATACAAATTTCTAAAAGAGATCACACTCAAATTTAGAGCCATTTTTCATTGAAATTTTTCTACATGTACTATAATAGAATTTTCCTACATGTAGTCCCATCTAGTTGCCCCACTTTTAGAGTGTGCATCTCTCCCATACCAACTCAGATTATAACCAAAATTGGTAGGACCCTTTATCAATTCCTAACAACGGACCCTTCAAGCATAACATATGCCATCAACAATCTCTCATTTAACATTGGATTTCAGCCAACCAAAACTACCTTGCTCAAGCCACAAGGTCACTCTTGACTCCTTTTTATATGCATTAACCTTATGTTGCATCATCATATCTTGAGAACAATATCCAAATGGTCCATCCTATCATTCATCTAGACTTTGAGGATGGATTTGCAATGCTTGTGCTAGGGCAAGTAATATTGGACTAAAAGCTTAGCTTATTTCTAAACAAACAATTAATATGTTTCCATCGACGAGAGTTCCCATATTACTTAAAAATCATTTCAATTCCAATAAAAATTATTAAAATACATAAAAATGCACCTTGGCCAGAGGAGGAGGCAGAAGGGGAACTATGCTTCTCATAACAATTGTTTGTTCTTCTTTAGCTTGTAACTAGGACCTACTCTGTTATGGACGTTGCTCTTCTCTTGGGTGCCATTGTGAATAATCATTCTACTTTACTTTATGTTACTTCCTCATAGCTTGAAAAGAATACCCAAGTGGGCCATCCCGTCATTTAGTTAACCCTTCCAGGATGGATTTGCAATGTTGTGCACTAGGGCAAGTAATACTATATTGAAAACCTAGCTCATTGGTAGACAAACAATTAATATGTTCCCATCTACCAAAGTGCATGTCCTACTTATGCATCATCTTGAATTCCAATACAAAATATTTAAATATATCAGGCTTACGGAAGATAGGACGAGAAGGCGGAAGGGTGTCTATACTTGTCATAGAAACTATTTATTCCACTCTAGTTATGACACGGCCTTCTCTTAGATGCCATTGCAAACAATACTTCTAGTTACACTCAAGGATTCCACAAGCAAAAATTATTCCTTCGCGAGAGGAGCCTAAAATATTAAGGACATTGGGTTTTTTTAAGAGTTTACTTTATCTTCAAATCACTTAGGATCCTCACTAATCCAATATAGGTCATAAAATGGATCAAACTAAGGAATCTCAATAGGAGTATAATGACAGTTTGGCTTGGGTAAGTTACTCATGAATATATGTGTGAATCATGTGGGTTCAAAATAAGGTATTTTTAAAATACCATTTTTATACATTTTTTACATACAGAAGGATATAATATAAAGGGGTTATTTATAGATTGAATAGGAAAGGGTCATGTTTTATTTAGGAAACATTCACAAACAAGGATATTTATAAATAGGCCTCAAACGCACATGATGTAGAGGATATACATATACTAACTTCCCTGAGCAGTTTGGGAGATAATAAAGAGGGAGTGAATTTAGGAAATCCATGGATGACTAGAGCAAAACTAGGAACTTCATTACTTGTTGTAATATAAGGATAACAAGAAAAATGTGATTCCCAAGAAGAGAAATATTACTGCCTTATGGATGGTTACATAAGATGGAAAGTATCCCATAATAATAGAGCAAATTACATGTAGGATATGGGCTAGAAATTGAAGTATAGAGCAAATAGGATAGCATAAACTCTTCACACAGCATTATGTCTAGCCATGAGGGCTTCCTTACACTTAAATAGAGGTTTCCATCCCTCTCTTTTGGCCTCTACATCTACTATAAATAATAGTATTTATGAGTTTTCTCTGCTTTAGTGTAGTTTTTCTATCTCATTAATATCTCTCTTTTGAGAAATAGACTATGGTAGGCTTGCTTTGCTAATTAGTTTACTAATTGTGGAAGGGAGTAGAATGGAACAAGAGAGAGAAAAAACAAATTGATTGCTATGAGTGTGTGCTCTTGCAACAAGATGATAGTTTGCATGCATCCTTTTTTCCCTTGTTTTATGAGCTTTTTCTTAAGCTTTTTATAATACACATATATTGTTTCTTATATATATTATCTATTTACTTAGTTATTTCTGATAAAAGTAATGCTTAGAGATACATCCTCTTCCTAACCCTAATTTCAAACACTAGTGGACTACTCTAAACCTTAAGAATATTAACATTTTATTGTCTAGGTAGGCTGGATTATGGGTATTTAATAGTTAGGATAATGAGTAGTTACAAATTCTCGAGGTAAACAACTAAGATAAAGCATTGAAATAACACAATAAAAGTAATATAATAAATTCATGAAATTGTCACAATAGCTAAGATGGGTTAAAATGACCATGAAAATATTGTATTGTCACAATATTGTATTCTTAATTTTGGACAACTTAATTGTACCATGGAATTCCCCAAAAAAAAGGAGAGTAAAATTGATGTAACTAAGCTATATGGAGAGTAAAAGTAAACTTGCAAGTCCATTTTAATAGTTAAGATGAGTTTAAATGAGTTAGGTTTATTGAATGAAATAGACTAGGGAACAAGTACATAATATACTATTATAACTAGTATGACAATGATAATGTAGTGGAAATAATAGTTGTCCGTACGTAATAGAGAAGAAGAGCTATGGCTCCAAGCATAAGTGATGGGATAACCCCCAAACCCTAAACTAGTCTAGAGCTCAATCAATTGTGATTTGAAAACTCATACAATGAAAATATTTTCTTGCTACACCCAACGCTACTATTTGCTCTCAATGCTACACCTCTGTAGTTTCTTATAGTTGTACAATCTATTCTATGTGTGTCACTATCTAACTCTATAAATTCAAGGACTATGTTATATAATAGCGAATGTATCTCAATAGGCCGAGTGAATCTCAAGGAACCCTTTTGTAGATAGATTACTCTTGATGTGGAAAACAAACTTTTCTTCACATTCATCTCAAGTCTATTGAATTATTTAGCTCCCTAGGCAAATAGATAGGTGCAATCCAAAATACATAGATATGTAACTAGCCGAGTTGTTGGCTATATGAGTCCAAATTTTAGATATAGAAGAGCCCAATAGTAATATTGTATTACACAAAGATATGATCATTTCATATTTTTATTGCACCAAAGTTAATGGTTGGATTGAGAGGTATTAACTTTTCAAAACTACTTATAACTGGAAATTTACTCATTTTATGTACTATCAAAGGTGCATCCATAAGTCAAATGTATGATTGTAGATACACATTCTCACATCATGTTGTTATCATACCATTGTCTTAACTTTTGCTACACCAAAAGTATTGTTCACATTTAAGTGAAGAAATGGTGTAAATTTGTATACTTTCACACAAACTTACCTTTTCCAATATAATGTTTATCCACCAAAGTGCTTGATAGTTTCACTATTCAAGCTATATTGCCTCAAGCTATATCAGGTAACTAACCCAATGCACTCTCACCTCCAACACCACCAAGAAGATTAGAGAACCAGCAAAAGAGAAGAAGCTTCTCTTTCTGTGTGCCTCACTCTCACTCTCTTCTCCTTGATGGTGGTAGCAATGGCTGGCTCAACCTCCACACGTAGGAATGGTAAAAGAGAGGAGGAATAAGAAGATAAGACCTCAGGATAAGACTAAGAAATGAGCACAATTTTCTCTTTTCTGGTCTGTCACTCTGATCTCCCTCACGCACTCACATGTGCACATATATGTACTCTCTCACTCTCTCAAGCTTTGGCTATGCTGAAAGTAAGAAGAGAGAAGAAGGAAGCAAGAGCTCAAAGATTTCATACACAAGAAATTGTTCTTTTCATTTTACACTTTACATATGCATGCGTTTTCATGTGGGTATCCTTAACCCTTAGTCGCTCTCAAATCTAATCACCCTCTCTATTACATATCCTTGGCCTTTAGCTATGTGTCACAAAATTTCATTTGATAGACAAGCTCACCTGTGGATTTACATGACTTATGAGTATTATGTGCAAATATGAATGGAGGTAAAGATGCACCATGGTTGATAGTGGATGCCTGCATGGACATGCATGGACATGCATGTTACACTTCCTAAACTTTGGGAGCTCATTTATGGACTTGTTGGACCCTATAGTATTGTCCCAAGGCCTCCTAACTGTTGGCTCAGCGGTGAGTTGAGTTGTTGGTGGGTGACAAGTTTCATTTGATCCTAGGAACTTATTACCTTTTGCTATTTGGATTGTGTTATTAATAACATTCGAGATTGTTTCACTTGAGCATTTACCTTGTTTTTTGGATGTCAAGTGTGATTGTTGAATACTCATTGATTGTTGAGGATTTTCTATAGTTAATCAACTCGCTACTAGCACAACAGCTTTGTGAGCTAGCAACTTTTGGGGCCACCCATGCTTGTGACTGGTGCAAGCAGTCGTCACTATAGAATCAATGTTTCCTATTTCTTGAGAAGTTAGTTGTCTAGCTAGTCATAGCTGCAAGGGACATTAGAATAGGAAGGTTTCAAAGTTAAGCATATTGCCCATTTCCCGAAGACTACTATCGTGTGCTTTGGTAAGTCTTATTCGACTGTGCAATGGGTATTCTATCCCCATTCTTTCATATCCCTTGTGGGTAGGCATCTCTGCCATCATCTAGCTTCTTCATTGCCAAAGGTTTTTGCCATCCATGGCATATCACGTCCTGCGGATGGCCGAGTACTATTAAGCAGTTGAATTGCTGATCTGTCATGCTCATCGCCATGCCTTCACTGTGATTCATGATGCTGGAGCTGGCCACCGTAACCTGCGGTACAGTAACAAGGCGAAGAACAGTTGCACGAGGCATGATCTCGCTAATTAGCATCGGACGGGTCTCTTAGAAGTCACAAGCAACGCGCGCCGGCAACTCTGGGACACGAGATAGTATCGTAATTATAATTAATTTGACAGTGATCGATGCGGTTGGAGTATACGTCGGGGTTCTATCGCCATGATGCGATAGCCATCGAGCAAGAGTGGTAAAGCTGCCGAGGCAATCAGGGTAGCTCGACTGGGAGCTCCGCCATGGTGTGGAGCTATAATTTTGGAGATCGTGGAGCACTGCAATATGCTGAAGACGCTCAGCCGCCGACGGCGCCCTGCAGCATGCTTGAAGATGCGTATAAGCTGGTGGAGGCGAGCTGGCCGCTGCTCCATCCCTCGTGTGGCGACAGGTTTAGCCATCATCATAAGCAATGGTAATATACCTTGCCAGCATGGAATTAGAGTGGCAGGCTGTCTCGACTTGCATACCTGCTTCAATCATTTGAGTTTTTAAATGTGTAATATCACTTTATTCAATTATTTCAGTTTTTATTTGGGTTTCTAAGAGCCAAAAAAAAAAAAAAAAAAAACGCCTTGTTTTGCACACCTGCTTCAAAAAATTGAGCTTTTTAAAGTTTCATGTCACTTTATTCAATTATTTCAGTTTTTATTTGCGTTTTTAAATGCGTGATTTCGCTTTATTTCGCATACCTACTTCAATTGTTTGAGTTTTTGAAAGTTTAATATCACTTTATTCAATTATTTGAGCTTTTATTTCCATTTTTTAAAGTGTGACATCACTTCATTAAGCATACCTACTTCTATTATTTGAGTTTTTAAAAGTTTCATATCGCTTTATTCAATTATTTGAGTTTTTATTTGCGTTTTTAAAAGTGTGACGTCACTTCATTTTACATACCTACTTCCATTACTTGAGACTTTCTTAAAAGTTTAATATCGCTTTATTTTTGTCTCGTATAGGTGGTTAAGTCTTGACCTATTTTGTATGCTTACTTGATTGAGTCCTTTGAACTATTATATTAGACTACATTTACTTTATACATAATTAAATTTTGAACAATCTTATTATCTTGTACTTTTTTTTTTTGTGATATGTCGTGTGCATGAATAGGGTTTTACATGTGAGGATATGGGGATGTAAACAATGTGCAAAGTGCACATATTGCATATGCTAGTATGATGCATGTGGAAAGGTAAATAGGAAATAAGGTTATGTTATGTATGATTTTTTTTTAAAAAGAAACCCATAGCTTTATTGCATGTAACACATAAAGAAATTCAAATAAAAGCCCAAAACAACTCAAAAACTCGCCTTTATAGTTTGTAATCTTTGAAACCCCACATTTGTCTTCCAATACCTGAGGACTAAATATCACACTGCTCATAACATCATTAAATGGATCATGACTGAAAATATAAATGGGTAAAGCTGAAGGTGTTTAAATACAATCACACCCACTAAGCCAATGGTTGGGTTACCATGGTTTGCCATGTCTACATGTGTGTTCATTAGCCAAATTCATATGGCATGGGATTGTTAGCCTCACTATTGGTTGCACTTTGCTCCAATGTGCAAGAACTCACGGCCATAATCACCACATGCGAGATGATGGAAGAGGACACTACCAACTAGGTGTTGTTCTAGGAGTGGTTGAACTCTATGATGTAGCAATATGGATATTTGTTTGCTCATTTTTTATGGGTTCATGGGGCTCATAAGATCAGGGCAAGCTAGTTGGTCACCTCTCCAATGGAAACCCTAAAAATGTCGTGGTGGAGAGGGAGACATCTTACTTATTTCAATGGGACGACACAAGTCTACACCAACATAACATGAAGTTTTTCAAGAAACAAAAGCAATAGGAACATGGTTGCATGTGTGAGCAATGGACATTGGCACAGAAAAAAGCCAATGCCACAACACAAGCAACCTTGATAAGAAAGTGGCACTAAAAAGGTACTTTTCACAAAAGTGGCATCCTATCCATGGACATTTGGTTTAGTTTTTGGTGGGAAATCAGTTTTTTCATTAAGGAAACCTCATGTCTATTGTAAGCATTCATAATACATGTAACTCCATGCATTGCTTTGTGTGAGTTTTGTGATGTTGACTTATGACGTAGATTTCATACAACTGCAATTGCAAAGGAGTACTACAGAGATGGACCAAACACCAAGGACAAACCTCAGAAAGAGCATGCATAGTTCTTGGCTTGCTGGGGAGGGCTTTAAGAATAAGATCTCACTCTACAGTGCATGTTTATAGAACATGGCCAATAGTGTGCTTTAGAGTGCAAGACAACACACATACATGTTTGGTAAACATCCATTGGTAAACAACCAGGTGATGGCCCAAGCATGGAAGCAATTTTATAGTGGCTTGCAATGAGGAACGTTGCCACAACTTGTACATATAGTACACAAAGCAATGGTGCAAACTCACATGTTTGAGGATTTAGTGAGCCTGCAAGGGAACAAGGAGATTGTGCAATGCAAAATGAGAATATCAATAGATTTACCACGAACTTGCTCTCATGAGCTAGGGTTTTTCATAGAAATAAGGAATCAGAACTAGAAAAGGGTGCCCTTGTTGTACATTTCATCTAATGTTGTGAGAGAAACTAGACCTTGTAAGGATGGAGCAAGTCCACACTAGACAATAGTATTGGAACAAGGGTCCAACATCATTGACAAATAAATTTATCATCAATCAAGCATTGTGGGAAATATGAAAGACTCCAATCGGTTGCAAAGCAAAGTGTATATGACTAATTGGAGGTCAAATCAAATGTGCGATATAAACACTCAACTCTTCACAATGTGTGGTGGCTATAAGTTTCTTCTCTAAACAATGATACCTAGGGAAGGGTAATCCAAAGGCATAGATGATGTGGTTCAGTCTAGATTATGTTACATATGGATGTGGAAAAAAATATAGTATCCATCCCAAGGACCCTTCGGTTGTATAAGGTAGAAATAACAACTAGGGCATGTGCATGCAGCCTATTAAATGCATAAGTCAAATTAGAACTTATTGCAGGCAAGAGTGGTCCATGTGGCTACCATTATTGGTGCCACCATGTCTACACTTGCAATGGTTGGTCCATCAACCCCATGGGGTTTCATAAGAGGTAACCAAAAATATTACAAGTTCTCAAAGTACGGTTGCAACCCTTCCGCATGAAGTCAACATTGAAAACCTAAACCATGTGGTATTTCATGCAACCATGGTGGTGGGCTATATAATATGTGTATTAATTTGGAGTCTTTTTATGGTTGCCTTGATTTCAAAAAAGGGAGTGCTCGAAAGCCTTAGCTAACATGCAACCATTTGTACTTCATATTCATGACAATTTCGGGTCTTCATGAGAAGAAGACATGCTCATGCACCAATGTAAGATTTCTTGTGGATATTTATCAAAAATTCTTTGTTGACCTAAATTGCATCCATCCTAAGCCTACATTGTCAAATCCTTTTTCTTTGGCCTAGACTATTTTGCAACCTACCTAGCTCTCACATTGCAATTGTGTCATGTCCCCCCTGTGAATTTTGTTTGCTCACGTTGGAAAAATTATCTCATGCAACTACTCTTGGATAAGTCACATTTATGTTCATGTTTATGTTTTTGTATATCACATCTTTTGGGATAGCTAGCCATTATAATGATATGATGATATCTAATACACCATTCTTTTATTAATGTAAATGATGGATGGAAAGCTCACCTAAAAGACAGATATTCCAAAGAAGCTTGCCTACACAACGTCGCTCTAAAATTTTTGCCCCATATAAACTAGTTATATAATAGCTAATGTATCTCAATAGGCTGAGGGAATCTCAAGGAACCCTTTGGTAGATAGATTATCCTTGATGTGGAAAACAACTTTTCTTCACATTCATCTCGATACATAGAGTGAATTATTCAGCTTCCTAAGCAAGTAGATAAGTGCAATACAAAATTTATAGGTATGTAACTAGTCAAGTTAGTGGCTACATAAGTCCAATTTTTAGGTATAGGAGAGCCAATCGTGAAATTGTATTACACAAATATATGAACATTTCATCTTTTTATTTCTCCAAAGTTAATAGTTAGATTGAGAGGTACCAACTTTGCAAACCTACTTACAACAAAGGTGACAACTAGAAATTTACTCATGTTGTGCACTATCAAAGGTGCACGCATAAGTCAAATGTATGATCGTTCTCACATCATGTTGCTATCATACCATTTTCTTAAATTTTGCTACACCAAAAGTCTTGTTCACATCTAAGTAAAGAAATTGTGAAAACTTGTATACTTTAACAAAAACTTACATTTTCCACTATAGTACATCCACCAAGGTTCTTGATGGTCTCACTTTACAAGGTATATCACCTCAAGCTATCAAGTAACTAACCTGATCCAATGCACTCTCACCTTCAACACCACCAAGAATATTAGAGAACCAATGAAAGAGAAGAAGCTTCTCTTTTCAATAGGCTCACTCTCTTTCTCTCACTCTTACTCTCTTTTCCTTGATGGTTGCATCAACCTCCACACATAGGAATGGTAAAAGAGAGGAGGAATAAGTAGATAAGAGAAAACAAGGAGTATAGTTTTCTCTTTTTTGGTCCATCACTCTCTCCCTATAACACTCACATGTGCACATATATGCACTCTCTCACTATGTCAAGCTTTCCCTATGTTGAAAGTAAGAAAGGAGAAGAAGGAACTCAAAGTTTCCATACACAAGAATTATATCTTTTCATTTTATACTTTATGTTACATGTGTTTTCATGTGGCCCAGTAGCCTTAACCCTTGGTCTCTCTCTCAAATCTAGCCATCATCTCTATTACATGTTCTTCTCCTTTTTATATGTGTCACAAAATACCATTTGACAGACAAGCTTGCCTACGGATTTGCATGTTTTATGAGTATTATGTTCATATATGAATGGCTTTTTGAAATTTATGTTGTTGAAGTTTGCAGATGCTACAATTTACATGAGAGTGAGCTTGGCTCTCACTTTTTACAAAAGCTATTCATGTAGGCTTATGGTAAAATCTAGTTGAGATATATTGTTTGAAAATCACCAATGCTTAAGATTATCTCTTAAAACTCCAAATTTTTATTGCAATTATTTATGGCACCTTCTTGAGCTCCCAACTAGCTTGCTTCCACTTCATATCCTCTTATTTTTCTTGGATAGGCTATGTCAACTATGTTGACCTTGTTTGTGACAACCTTTGACTGGCTTTTTGACTTTGATTTTTATAGTATTCCCTATTTAAGATTAGCAAGTTTATTTCTTGAGGGAAATTTCATACACTAAGAATCCTTTGGGAAACCTCAATTTTATAATTTATGTTAGTTTGGGTGTCCTCAAATATGGTTTGTGGTGATTGTGACGAGGGGATGGGTATTGAAAGATCAATGTAAATTTTTTTGTGGTTCAAGGAGAAGTCCTACATCACTATCATAAGTTATCATGAAGCTATTCTTTGGTAATAATTAACATAGCATCCCTTACATTGTAAATTAGGAGTCACATGAATTAGGATGGTTATGGGGTGTTTGGTTGCTAGCAAGTAGTTTACACATTCCCAACATCAATGATCATTCTAGGCTAATGAAAGTAATTTACAAGAAGATAGAGGATGTCAAGGATAAGAACCCTAGACTTCCTTAGCCTCAAAAGAAGTCAAGTTGATGTTGAATCCTTCATCTATTGAAGTTGAAGATTTTCATGGTTGCTTCCTAATGAAGCCCATTAACCATCCCTTTTCAAGTTTAGTATTCTCCAAAGGCTCTAATACATAATGGATTATCATGAGGGCTATCCACCACACTAGGATGGATGGTTGGTATTAGAGACAATGTATTTTAAAGGGGTTTCAAGATTCTAGACCCTAGTAGCGGTAAGAATTTTCCATTAATTAGCAAGCAATTCAAAGATAAAGAAAGACTTGATGGCTTGAGAAGACACTAAATCTTATATCATAAGCCCTATGATGAAGTTGATAGTGATGTCATTGATTCCATAGTTAGAGAAGATTATCTAGTTAACAACCATGAAAGAAAGTGATGATGCATGAATATAGAGAAATTGAGCTTTTCTATCATTGTTATCTTTGAGATAGCTCCATATTATTGCAATGAGCCATCCAAACTGAATTGTAAGTGCCTTAGTAATGAAAATTTGTGGAAGTCTCATCTTGGTAAGAGTAGGAGCATTGTAAGAAGAAGATATGGGAGGGAGAGAATGAGTAAGAGATATGCAAAATAATAAGAAAATTGTGAAACATAAGGGAGGGTAACCACTGCCAAACGTATCAAGCTTACATTTTTGTCACCATAAGGGTCGTCATTGCTAAGACTCCCTCGATCGTGATAAATGACATAATCTTCTCACAAAGGCAACCCTCTTCTTATTAAAGAGAGAACTCTAATGAAGACACATATATGCAGACATGCTATAGTTGGCAATACATGCACACACCTATGCACATCCACATGCACACATGTGCATTCATGTGCCTATATGCACATGTGCACATGCACATGCATGTGTGCACACCCACACACCCATACAAGGGTTGAACATTGCATTGTACACAATTGATAGGATCACAATCTTCTTGAAACTTCAATAGTTTTTGTCAGGATAGAAATAACACTTGATTGGTTCACTCACACATTGCCCACATTAGTTTTAAGGTATTATGAGAATATCTTTGATGGGTAACTATAAATGTATTGACTTAGTGATACTGTGATTCTTAATCACTTGCAATCTCAAGTAGTCAACTGTACCAAGATACTATATTTTACCATAGGGATTTGAAGTTCATTTTTTCCTTAACTTTCCTTGTAATTATTTGGAAAGTGGTCTTTCTTATTCATCCTTAGGAATAGAGCCTTATGTGTCGATCAACCTATCCCTTTCAAAGACTTGACAATTACTAATTGGTATCAATTTCCACTGTCCCTTCTAGAGCATAAGCTTACATGACCATGTATCAATTTCAGCTTATCCCTTCTATAGCATAAGCTTCCATGTCCCTAGCTCAAGTGGTCTCATATGTTCATATATATCACAATTTTAGATACAATGTTTCATGGTATTACCTTGTTATGGGTTTGTAGGATGACTTATTTGATCCAATAGATTGCGCCTTTAGTTTCTTTGGAAAAACCTTAACATTATTTGGAAGACTGCAAATTTTCATTGTTTTTTTCTTGGCCTAGTTTTGGCCATCTTTTGTCAATAATGCACATACAGGCGTACAAGGCAACACTATATTCTTCCCATGATGGGCATGCCACTGTGATAAAAAGTGTGTAATAGTGTCAAGAATTTTGGAAACTTTCATGTAAAAATAACAAAAATTGTGCATTTGTAGCTAGCTCTATTTGAAAATTTTCACATCTAAAATGATGCAAGGTTTACAACTTATGAAACTTGATGTTTGATTTGATAATCTACAAACTCGTAAAGGGGATATGACAAATTTTGTGTAATTGAATTTTATAATATGCAAGAAGGGGCAATATACTAACAAGTCCTTGAAAGATAGAAATGGTGGACTAAGTATGAAGAGATGCATAAAGGTGTCATAAAAGGGGCAAACCACCATTTTTGTGTAAAAACGAGAATTTCTAGTTATTAATTCAGAAGTTATAGATGTTTTCAGATAGCTCGTGACTTTTTGTTCTTTGTTCCTAGTCCCTTTCAAGATTGTAGAACATGACTTATGTTCAAGTATTGAAAAAAGCATGATGTATCGTATTTTGTGTTTGCAATTAAAACATAAAAAGATAATACTTTGGTAATTAAAAGAAGTTGCTATTGTGCTACGTTTTTTTTTTAAGAAGAAGGAATCTCCTATTTCAAATTCTCTATGATGAAAGCAAATCCGTATAAATGAATAAAGTGGCTAAGGAAATATCATATTCTATTTGAAGAATGTAAATATCAACAAACGAATAAAGTACACAATGAGATGCTAATGAGATGCTAATGGTACTATTGTGAATTATAATCTCCATTTCAAAAGGAATTTCCTACTTGAAAATATTTTCCTTATTCAAGCTAGGAGTACAAGTGTAGTTTTCAATGGTGTAATCCCATTTTACACAAAGCCACTTATCCTCCCATAACTAAAACCATTTAAGGGAAATCTTAAGGCATAGGTATGTAATCTTCATTATTTTTTTCTTTCAAACTAGTCTTATTGTGAGCCATAAAAATAGATTAGAAAAGAAAAATGGCTAAACATGCTTTTGGGAAGATGTCACCCATTAAGGAAATAGCAACTACATGGATCATTCTAAACTTATGAGTTTGATCCATTTTGAATCAATAATTATGATTTGGGAAGCTAGATGGCCTTTCATATGTTTGGTTGGTTTTTTAAAAGCGGCATCATAAAGAAAGTGGCAAAAATGGCATTAATTTCTCATCAATGTTAACTTCAAGCTCTTCAAAAGTTGAAATATTTTCCTTGTTGATAAAAATTATACTTATGTAGATGCTTTTCCCTTTCTTGGTATAGTTGTATGGGAAAATCGCAAATGGAAGCATCTTTCAGAAAATACCCTCAATGATATCCCTCAAGATAAAGAATTTATTAAGCCAAAAGCATGTTATCTTGCATTGAGTACAAATCCCTTAAAAAGTATTTTAGTTATAGGATATGTTTGAAGAGATGTTTTAAACTCTTATTTGTGTCAATCACAAATCCTTTAAAGGAATTTGAAGGATTTTGTACTCAACATATGCCATATATGTTTCAATTCATGTCTTGTGTTGAGTACAAATCCTATCAATGTTGATGATGGAAAAGCATATCAAGGTCAAGCAATGCTAATGCTCTAACCTACACTATTCACACTTTTCTAGTTCCAAATCCGTACTTTCTTAAGCACATATTTTTTGTTAGAATAGCTTTGCATTTGCATCTTTTACAACAAGTAAATTTGGCAAGACTAGTGCATTTTTGTGGCCCTTTGCTTCATGATATTCAATATTGGTTGAAAAAAAAAGGTAGAAACATTGTGATCATAATTAAATGAGGTAAATTTGTTATTTTATAAAGAGACCTAAATATGGTCAACATGGATGGTAATGAAAATTGATCAAGAAAATACAACTAGATTTTTACATGTCATCAAGAGATGACATTTGCCATCAAATTTGAATGAGTACTACACATAGATGGTAATAAATGTTGATCAAGAAATAAACTTGAGATTTTACATGTTAAGAGATGGCAATATTGAAGGTCATCTGATTTTATTGACATGATCAAAATGGCTAGGTCAATCATAATGAATAATTTCAAAGGTTTTACTTAAGTATTTGTCTTAAGTGAAAATTATTTTGGTAGTTTGATATAAGGAGTATGACACTAATAACCTTAAAAATAAAGCTTTTAACATATCACTAATCACAAAAACACACACACATAGAGAGATGTGTGTGTGTGTGTGTGTGTGTGTGTGTGTGTGTGTGTGTGTGTGTGTGTGTGTGCGCGCGCGTGCGTGCGTGCGTGCGTGCGTGCGTGCGTGCGTGCGTGTGTGCGTGCGTGTGCATGCGCACCAATTGAACTATGTATTTGTCTCTTTGTTTGCCTATCTATCCAATTGTTTTTTCATGTTAAACATACTAATGCACAAGGACAAGTGCACACACTGAAGGAATGTCTTTCATACTACATCCTTTGTTACAAATTATAATCAACATTTTATACAATAATGCTTGCAAAAAGAACATCCCTCCCTCTCAAGTATTATCATCTACCCATGAGCTCTTGTAAGAAGATCCACCCTTGCCTCAAGCTCCTCCTTGTTTGCTCCCAAAATCCTTTCCATCTCTCTTCCACTTTTGAAGAATATAAAAGTTGGAAAACCTTGTATGTCTAAGGAAGTTGAGATATCCTACATACACACAAAATAGGTCAAATTCTAAGTCTCAAATTGTAACTAAAAAGTTGGACATGATTTTTATGTAAGATTACCAAACATTGCTTGATTGCAAAGGCTTACCTCCAAGTCTTCTATGTATATTCTCACAAAGACAACATTTGTATATCTTTTAGAAAGATCCACAAATGCATGATCGATGGACTTGCAAGATCCACACCACTTAGCTGTGCAATATACAACGACCTTCAAAGCATAGAATGGAATGAGGGTTAACAAAAGCATGTATCTATGATAAGAAATTCATGAAATATTAACAATGATACCGATCTATGAGACTATTATATGATGAAAATTTTGGCAGTTTTAGTGGATGGTAGTGGTATTGATGGCAATGTACAATGGTGATTTTGGTGGTCTAAGTAGATGGCAGTGGTACCGATCTTAGTGATATTTTGATGATAATGTATAATAGTGATTTTTGTGGTTTTAGTGGATGGTAGTCATATTAATGATAATCTACGATGGTGATTTTGGTGGTTTAAGTAGATGGTCATGGTGGTGGTGATGATAACAATGCTAATCACAATGGTGACAATAATAACAATATTGCTACTAATGGTGAGTTTGGTGATAATGACAATAATGATAGTGAAAAATGTTAATTAAAATGAGGATATGAAAATGATTCTCTACAATGTGACAACAATGAGGAGGAGGACGAAGAACACGAAGAAGGGGATGAGTAAGAATTTGAATTTTTTACAAAATATGAAGAGATTGATGATGATAGTGAGAAAGGGTTGGCATCTTTATACCTAAATAAAGAAGAAGAAGAAGAAGAAGAAGAAGAAATACTATGGGAAATCTTACCATCTTAGATAGAGAGGACGTCTCTTGTAGCAAGTTATGCCATGAGGTAGTTGATTCACATGTTTTAACATATCCATTATCCTCCATGCCTGTACAAAGAAGCATCTTGTGAGTCCAATCATGTATATTTTATTGATAGATTGATGAGTGATGAATGTAAAGAATAATGGATTGATATAAGGAAATGATTTAACATACTCACTCTTGTAAAAAGGTTCTCTACAAAGATTAAGATAGGAGAATGTTAGAAATATGGGCCACTCTGAAAATAGAGAGCCTAGGAGAATAGAAAGAAAATATGAATGCTTCTACCTATAGAGCTTGATGAGAAAATAGAGAGCCTAGGAGAATAGATCCATGTAGGCAAATTCAAGAAAAACCATCTAGAAGCAAATATCTCACTCACCTTACAAATTTATAGCAACTAGCTTAACACTACTGATGTGATCAAAGATTGAGTTTGAGGTCAATGCATGCTTGCAAGGCAACCATGAAAATCTTGGATCAAGATACATATACAATATTTCTAGAGCACTTGAGAAGAAAAATATAAAATAAAGAATTCACATTCAACCATTTCTCATAGTAACCTTAAACAAAGTTCAATCTACTGTGGATGATCTTCAAAAATGAACCCCTAACGAAAGCTATATGTGATGCATACTCTATCTATTAAGTGCTAATTATGATTATCTAGGTGAGAAAAATTTATAGTTAACACTACAACTTGTTTCATTGTGTAGGTAGAATTCATTCATTACCAACACATACATCCATTTTTCTTATTGTAATGTATTTTTCTATACAAGAGGAGCTCTATAAAGAATGGTGAATCAAGATTGTGTCACTAGTACTTTTTATATCTAGATCATGAAATGACTATTGTTTGATACATGTATTTGATATTTTAACACAATCATTTTTGTTTAACATGAGTTTGACTCATGATTATTGTTGCTAATGAATCACAAACATACTTTTTCATTGAGTCAAAAGTCTTTGATCACACAAATGATCCATGTACAAAAAGAAAATTGTGATTCAAACATTGGCATACTAAAGAAAATGTTTATTTATATTACAGTTTTGGCATAAAGGACAAGCTCTCTTTATAATCAAGTTATGATATCTTGATTTGAGCATTTCTAGAATGAACTGTAAAGGGTCCCCTTTTTTGTATTTGGGGGATCATTTTGTTAGTCTAGTAAATAGATTCCGATTTCCTGCCTTCCACTCTTTCACTCTCTTCCTTTTTTATTTTTCCAAAGAGTCTTCTCTCTCTACATTGTATAATATTTTCACTTACTATGTAGTTTTGTGAAATTACCACACCATCACCAAACCTCTCCCCCTCCCCCCACATATATCAATATTGAACTCTTAACTCCACCACATAGTCCCAATCTATTTGCCTCCATGGACACACAAATGTATTGACTTCCACTACATATCTTCACCCACAACCCATTCCTCCCCACAAATGCACAAATTAATCAACTACCTCCACACACCTACACCCACCCTCTAAACACAAATATTTACATCCAAGCACAATGCACCTCACATGTGCATGAAAACAATAAATCCATGCCTTATTTCTTTTGACATCTAATAAGAAATAACAAATTTACCAGAATTTTCCAAAAGATCTCCTAAACCTTGGGACCTCCAATAGCACAACTATTCAATGATATAACCTAAATTCAAAATCCTTCCATGCCAATGACTCCATGACTTGCATAGGGATCTTGATCCCCTTGAGAGTCACATTGATTAGGAATTCCAAAGATTGGTATATGGAGAGAGAGAGAGAGAGAGAGAGAGAGAGAGAGAGAGAGAGAGAGAGAGAGAGAGAGAGAGAGAGAGAGAGAGAGAGAGAGAGAGAGAGAGAGAGAGTGTGTGTGTGTGTGTGTGTGTGTGTGTGTGTGTGTGTGTGTGTATTAACTAAGAGGACTTAGAAATGAGAGACTTTTTGTATAAGAAGGATCAATTTGCAACCACTCAAAGATGAGTGCTTGGAAAAATCAAATTGCAATGTGTAAATAGAATATTTGCCACACATTTTAAACCCTAACTATGTTTCAATAATAAGAATATTTGCTATGCTTAATGAGGTATTATAAGCCACTTAGAAGTACCTAAGAAACACTCCTAAGAAAAATTTACTAAAGCTATATTTATAATATAAAATAACCACAAAAACTAGTCTAGTGGATAGTCACTTGGCAATTATCCACACTTGAGTGACAACACTATCAAGATGGGTAAAGTCCTAGGAAGCTTTTTCTATAAGCGAGCTATTGCATAGCCCATTGCCAAGTATGCCAAGGTCCATGTCTTTGTTCATTGCTTGATGTGCATCTGTGGTCTCCTTTTTTGCTCAAGATGTTAGTTTAGCACATAGGATGAGTCTTTTGCTTCATAAATTGTATATCTCTAGAATTTACTTAAATTTACTATTAGAAAACACATAAAAATACTAGAATTATGATTTTCTTTTAGGAAAGAATACAAGAATTGATGAAGGAATAGATTCTATGCATCACATATACTAGATAGAGCTCATTAGATCGTGATCCCTCAATGTTGGTAGAAATATTTGAGTCTAACACTGTTTTAGGGGGCTAAAGCTAAGATTTGACCTAATGGATAGGTGGATTGAGCTACATTCTCTCCCATCTCTCACTCTCTTTGAACCAAGTACAGTGTTAAGCTTGCACTTGCCTCTAATCGATTACAAAGTAATCTTTCTTAGGTAGGAACTTTGTAAGGGGTGACCTATCCACATGTCCCATGTGAAGTAGAACTAAGATTCCCATGCTCAACTAAGTCCAACGTTTCCCATGAGGAGAGCGGGCAATGTTATGCATGGACACAAATTTCAATCAACTACTCAAGGACTTCCTTAGATCAGGGAGGAGGCACCTCACACATGATAAAGTTGGAACTTTGGGATTGGAATAACCATTCCTAATATTAGAAACTCCCATGCATAAACTTTTAAAGACTAGCTTAGAGACCCTATGAAGGAAGCTTGATAATTGCTTTCTTCCTAGATTCTATTTATGGCCAATAATAATGTTTTCTTGGTTTACTACCTAATGCTTTGTGAAAGTGTGTTGCCATGCAATGATTAAAAATCTTATGAAGTAGAAAAGGTCATTGTTGTTGGTAAGGACTACTTTTTCCCTTAGCCAATTTATCATCACTACTTGCGATAGTGATAAAAATTAAAAAGAAAAAGATCCTATGAACTTAGATAAAAGGTGAGTGTAGGAGAGAAGTGTTAGCTTTTGGCTTTAGGTAAAGTTGTTATGCATGTATTTTGAGTGTTGAATTCCTTTGAGGAGGTGTACTTGTGAGAAGATAGTTGTGATATGAATCTCCTTTGGGGGATGTAGAATGGATTGTCTATTATGGATTGTAAAGTGATGCATTAGAAAGAATACTTGGAGTTACTTAAAAAGAAAATTTTCTATTTGATGAGTGAGGTTTTATTTCATTGCTTGTAATTAACTCAGTGTACACATACACACACATACACATTAGGGTCAGCTCACAAGACCCACAAACTTTCACTCTTGCATCAAAAACCTTAGTCTGAGACACCACTAGTGCACAAATAGTGTAGTGACATGGACCCTTATTGCTTAGGCACATACACACCCTAGCTTTGGGACACATTATCACCACAAACATAGTGTAGGGTATGATTCTAACACCATTCTTCATGCACAAAATTTCATTAGGATACCTTTGCACATTAGGACACCCACACAAGTCAACCATACTAAACTATATTTTGTTCTCATAATTCTTGCAAATTGTTACTGTCAAATATGCAAATGAAAACTCCTCTTCTAAAAATATTGACCTTGAATTTCCCACATTAATCAATGACCCTAAGATCAAAGAAAGAGTTGTCATTAGTATAGATCAAGGCAGCAATGGCAACAACTTACAATCCACCATACGGCATCTAGCGGACCTTAAATTCCCACCACAACACTTCATATCAAGAAACGAATTCGAGCTTGAGGCATTTTAAAAATTACTTGTCGAGCTATCACATAAGTGATCGCACATAATTTTCTTAATATCAAGTCTCGCATTAAATCAATTCTGCAACACGACATGAGAAGACGTCTCAATGTTCCGAGTCAACAAAAAGCAAAGACGCCTCGTAAATAATATTATGACTACTTGATCATAATTTTTCTCGCATTATAATTGATTTAGCATTCCCGATTCTATTTAATGCGTCAAATTAGATTGCATTGATTTCGTAACTACAAGACAAACCACAAAAGCCTTAATCCCTAGACGAAGAATGTGTAAGAACGAGGATGATATTGCGTAAGTTAAGTATCAAAGAGTATGACATGACTTTATAAACTAGATAAGTCATGAGGTAACTTGGCTAAAAACCACCATATGAAGTCGTTTCGAAGAAAAAAAAGACGTTTTTGAAAAAATAGGCCAAATTTCATGACTTTTTTACGCTTGGAGGGAGAGAAAGCATAAAATAATCATCCCCATGCCACCATACAACATTTTTAATAAAGCGTACTTGCCCAAAAGAATCAGTCAACTGCATGCTCCCCCTCGTGCCTATAAATATACCCCCTCTCCTTCACAAAGAAAGCAAGAAGGAAGACCTCCTAATGATGGAAACATTTCTCTACTTCTTTTATCCATTGAAGCTTGAGCCTTGAAAGAGGAAAACCCCCCTTCTACCTTGTTTCCATTTTCTCTACCCCCTGTTACACCTTCATTCTACACAACCATATCGCTAAGCAAAATGCTGGTGAAATTTTTTTGGATGACTATCAACTCTCCCTGAACTACCATGTCAATTTCACCTAACATCCATGTTTACGCAAGATCTCAGAAATTCAAAAAGCCCATTTGAAGCAAGGGAAGCAAGGATCGTGACGACTGATGGAGAAAATGACATGATAGGAATTTATAAAACCCCTATTACAGAAAACTTGAGAGAGGTAATATCTCGTCGGTTTGAAAATTTTTAATGTTTTATAAGGTTATCGCTATATTTGGCTTTAAATGATTATAAACACATTCTAAAGAAAATGCATATGAATTGCGGCTTAGGAAAATAACCTAAGTAATATAATAATTAGCTATTCAATGAAAAGACTTTTTCACTTGGAAAAAGATTGTATGCATGTTATTAAGAAAATATATTAATTATGATTTACTTTGCGATATTTAACGTTATTTCATTAATGACACATGTGATCAAAATAAACAAAAAAATTTGTAGACGTTGTTAAGAAAGTGAATATTTTATATTCTTTTTCTAAAAGTGGCTATCTCTATTTTATTTTTCTAATGATAAACAGAAGAATATGAGTTTTATAATAATTTATAGAAAATCATTTAGATAATATCATAAAATAATCAATGCATTAAATCAATAAAAACTTGTATAGAAAAATATATACTAGACGTACAAATATTAGGTGCGCAGTAATATAACTCGATGTTTGAAAGATGAAAGAAAAATTGCACTTATGATTTTTGATTTGCCTAGAATAAAGTTTTCAGAAAAGCAATCAATATTGCACCTAGGACATAGCTAAATGAAAATTGATATATCGAAATAATGTTGAAAGTTCGAAAAATGATTAGACATCATCAATTAAAGCATAGAATATGAGTAGAATAAATTAAAAATTATTTTCTTGCTGAAAACACACGTAATTGGAGCCCTAAGAGAGACGCCAAGGAAAAGGGGATTCTATTGCAATAAAATCTATCTTGTAACATCAACAAGCTTTTGTTTCATTCTTTTGATGACCAAAACAATGAAAATAACAAATCTTCACGCAGCATCATAGTAGATATCTCCCACAGATTTGATAGAATCAACCATAATCTTCAATTTCTTCACAGAATCCATCATAAGAAACAAGAACATAAAAGAATACACCATTTTTGAATGGAAATTAATCACATAGTATTCATCTTCAATGTCTTCATAGTTCTCTCTCTATCTCTTAAGGTAGATACATTGGTTTTAGGGATAGAACTAAGTTTCTCTCACTTCTCTCTCTCACATACTCTTGCTCTCTCAATAATACATCATAGCCTCACTACAATACTCAAGAATGGCTTAAAAATCTCATCTCTTTGTCGTGGATACACCTCCAAAAAGATATGTCAGATGCGAAGAGACACCAGAGACATCATAGTGTCTTGTGAGATCTAGCTTTTGTCACTGTTCTTCTGTAACCTTCTGTGAATCTTCAGCAGGCTACTTCTTCACTTCAATTAGTTTGAATAGAGCTTCCATTCATCTTTTTCCTAAGAAAAAAACACTTCCCAAAACATCCATACATCCAACATAACACTCAACAAAAACAAATAGAACATACCACATAGCAACAGGACAACCGAAGAACATGACTACAGAAGCTACAGAACCTTACAGAAGATCAACAGAAACCATAAAAACCACACCAAAACTAATTCAATCTTTCACAAACCTTTTAACACATCCTTAACCATCTCTCAAAACATCCATTCAACCATCTCAACTACCAAAACAGAAACAAAACAGAAGAAAATCAGATCTTATAGAACCAAACAGAAAAAATTACAGAACCCTTCAGAAAATCATATCCTCATCAAAAAACAACATAAACCCTTCAAACATACTCAAACTATTCCAAACACTTCAAAACATCTTCAAATTCAAACAATCCATCACCAAAAACAACTATTCAGTAACAAAAACAACAAAAAATCAACCCAAAAAACATATCATTTCAACACTCAACATATATCCCCACACTTAGAAAGGAAGCATCCTCGCGACCTCAGAAAAAAATGAATAAAAGCTCTAATATCTGCTAAAAAGAATCTTCAATCCAGCTCAAATCACCAACTACTATCACAACCCCAACAAATCACCTTCATAGAACCTGTATCTAAAACACATATGAAAGAAAAACCAATAATACCAATAACCATTCCAATACCATAAAACCAAAATAATTTAAACTATTAAAGGATATAAGAGTTCAGCATCCAAATCATCAACTGCAACCATGATATAACCATCATCAGCAATCTTCATAGCTTCATCTTCATCAGCTCCTCACAATAGAAAAAAAAACAAACAAAACCTAACACAAAAAATACGCATATACAAATATAGTCTGAATGGCACAAATCCCCAAAAAAGTTGGAGAGAAAAAAGAAGTTTCCGTTAAGAAAAAGAGGATACAATCATGGAAAGCCCTCCTTCAAAGTAGGATGAAGGTATTTCTTATTAAATTGCATATTAAATTTAAGACGGCCTAAGGCTTTATTCTCATCTACAAAGTACTGAGGTACATTTTGAAGGAATTGTAGACAACACATCCTTTCCAGTAAAATTATAAACCTAGTAGGAAAGGCTTGTGCAAAGTAATAGAGAACATCCATGTGAGCAACAGCTACATCCTCATTTGGATTAATCAGCAACTACGGGATACTCTTTCAAGTATAAAGGTTAGACTGCTTATGCATGAAAGCAAGATACCAGTAAAAATGAGCTACAAGGTGAACAATGGTATCCCCAGAAGTAAAATGTACTCTAGAAAAATGGAGGTAAGAGTTCGAACATGTTGCAGAGGTATCCCATGACCCTAGAATAAAAGGCCAGTCTTGTCACAGAATCATGTAGTGTCCATTGTCGTCAACGAAGTATATCACTATCATACCTTGGTGTATCCATCACTGTTTGGGGAGGAAGGTTAATGTAATCGAATGGAGAGGGCAATGGAATAAAAGGAGAACATTGTAATGGAGGATAGGCTAGATCATAAAAGGAATGTAAATGAAGGGATAAAGAAGGTGGAAAAGACAGAGAATACAGCAAAAAGGTATGAAGGGATTCTGTTGGAAAAATAGAAGGAACGAGAGGAACCGTAGGTGGGGGGGTTCAGAAGGAGTAGGAGATAATGTAGGATCAGCAATAAAAGGACATGTAGTAAAAACAGGAATATGAGGAAATCCTAAAGGGGTAAAGGATAAGAGAGGAATGGTATCAGGACTAGATAAAAGAAGAGAAACATAAAGAGGAAAACGATAAGACATGAGGGAATAAGAAAGAAGATCTACATGATCTAAGGGATAAATAGAACAACGAAAATTAAGGTCTTGAAAAAAAGAATCTGTAAATAACGGGTGATCGGCAATAAAGCTCAATAACTGAGACTGTAGAGGCTGGATATCATACTTATGGAATACACTCTGAGTCAATGAGGTTCCAAAGCAATAGCCTCCAAAGGTAGATGCCAAGCATGTCCCTTACACCAAGATGTCTACTCATGATAATGCTTCAAACTATCTACTAGCAGGAGCTCAACTGAGTGCACATACATCACTGCCTGTAAAATCACATCCCCCACATAAATATTCAAGTCCTCCTCATAAGGAATTTGCAGATGGCATGTAAGATACATGAAAGATAATAACTGGACCTCATGGGAAATCAAATCATCCACAAACCTATCAAAAATAGCTCTCAAGAGACCTGCAGGCTAGAGACTTGACCATCCATCCTTTGGAGGCTCCAAATCCACATTGCTTAAGGGGATATATAAAGCAAATCTCTGCTAGTTATATTTCACCCAAAAGGAAGGAGGAGGTGACACCAATTCAGTGTAACAGACAAAATCATTCTGCATGCAATCCATACGCTGCTGAAGGCATTCAACCTTAGCTAAGAACCCATCACATAGTTTAGCTTTTTGTTGCAACTGATCAAGCTCCTCTTTCGAAGACAAAGCAGAAGATACAAGAGCGGGAGGAGAAACTGAAAGAACAACCACTCTTTGGTTAAGTTCTTCAATAAGTTTCTTTTGGGACTCTACAGTTACCTGAGAGTGCTGCAACTGTTCCTCACTAGTAGCAAGTTTACTAGCCAAAGTGACCATTTCCTCAAGGGTAGAATTTTTCTCAATCATCAAAGATGCATTCTCCTCCTCCAATTCAACAACCTTAGATTCCAACTCTTGAATAGTTACCTTCTATGAACCCATTAAGGTTGTGGCAGTAGTCATTTGGTTATGGATATCACTGAGTGTAGCCCGTTTAGAAGATAGATTCTCCAGTGCTTTACTCAACTGACTGGTTAAGGAATCCACCTTATCTTGCATGGAAGTGTAAACACTTGTGTACATTGTCTGAAGGCAAGAGATAAGGGAGGTTTCCAGAGTAGCCTGGAAATTTGAAGCCATTGGTGGAAGCATGGGTCCAGATAATATGGTTTGTAAAGATGAAGGAATCTGCAAATCTAATTGTCCTTTCTTTTGGGCTGCAAAATAGATTGGTGCAGGAGAGGAATGAAGGAAGGGCACTGCCAGAAACAGCAAGAGTGGATGTGTGTACCAGGGAATCTAATAGGAAGATTGGAAGGACCCTTCATGCGAAGGCATTTCTTACGAGTAAATACAATAGGGGACTCTTCATCTTCTGAATTAAGTTGCATAGGCCGAGGAGAAGGAACTAAAGATGGAGGTTGCACTAGTGAAGGAGCAGGATCGGGCACTAGAACACCATCAGGAGGAGGTGCAAAAGTGAGGATTCTCTATAATAAGGCACCATAGGAGACATTACTGTTTTGACCCTTCCGTACTCGCTAGAAATGTTGATCCATCTTGGATAATAGGAAGCCTGCCCAATTAAACTTAGCACCCTCTAAAATCTTCACAGAAGTTGTGAACAATTCTTTGGACAGATACTTGGATACAGACTTGCTTGATATAAACCGGTCCTAGAGGAACTGACAGAGCTGCTTCCATATGGGAGAAGACATATGGGCAATAGATACCCTTGAACTATTAATGAGCTGGTTAAGAAGCAAGGGGGTAGAAGTTTTCTTCTTCATTAGCGTAACAATCTCTTCACCAGTGAGTAACTGGTTACCGCTAGGCACAAGTGAAGCAGAAATGGGCAAGCATAGTGCTTCACTGATATTAGCTACAGATAAACAAAAGGTGCGGCTATAAACCAAACTAGACTAGTTCTTGTAAGAAGCCAATAAGGAGTACCAAAGTTTATCATCCACAAATGGCAATGTGAGAGCAACAAATGGTTTGAGGCCTGCACGTCAGATGCAATCCACCTCTAAAAGGAGGGAATAATCATGGACTGTGAGGGGAACATGTTGTACCACAATCGGGGGGTAGAAGTAGGTGCCATTCAGACTATAGCAAAAACCCACACACAAAACCAGAAATAAAAAGAGAAAACCTACAAAACCCACAAACAAAACCACCACTGAGACCATTAATAGAAAATAGATTGAGAACCAGACTGATTGGACCAAACCACCCCAAGCAAACCACATCCTACGGAAAATTTGACATGACCTACGCACATATGCGACTGACAACTTCATACTATGCAATAAACATGCACCCTTTATCCTTGTAGACAACCACTCAAAAAGAATAAAACTCAACCACACTGTATCCCAAACACGGACGCAAAAAAAAAAAACAAAAAAAAAATCATGACTGAACCAAAGACTCTGACTGAAAAGATAATGAGCACCGATCACCAATGTCAGACTGATAATCCCAAATCCCACATAACGTCCAACGTCCTATAATGCGGTGGAGTGGATGGGTGAAACTAACGACTCATTTTGATTAGATGATCAATTAAGCACAGTTCATTGTTAATTCAATCCGTTAATGCTTAGTGAGTCGAAAGCGTAGCCCAATCCCACTCAGACTTGACACAACTTGACTTGACTGTGTCTCTATTGATGTAGTCCATTGTTACATTTACATGATGTGTGGCACTTGAGTGCATGCATGCGTGACTTCGGGGGGTTTATTTTAATTACAATTTAATGTGTCTGTAACGTGTGTGCGTGTGCACTTGTGAATGGTTTTTTAATTTACAAAAATTAAGTGGGTTATAGTGCAAAAGTGCTCATGCAACGGCGGGGTTCCTTTTACAATTAACATCTAGTTCATTTGATTTACAATGTTATGATGTGCATTCTATTAATTTGGTGTGTGCAATGGCTAGTTGATTTTTATTACAAGTAAATGTGTGTTATAGTGCAACGTGAGAGAGGGAAAAAGAGAAAAAACCTGGCAATGTGTGGGTCTGTCTGCAAAGTCTAAGACCACGTCCTTGAAAAAGGAAAGGCGCAATCCACAAATATTCCACAAAATGGACAAACTATCGACTAAAACTAGTCGTCCTGTCGTATAGAAAAATGAAAAAACAACTAACACATTGACCAAAACAAATGCAACGCATGACCAAAATAAAATAAAACGATGGATATGTTGGGATTTTGTTTTGGTTGGGTTTTATTGTTATGGTTTTGTTGTTTGTTTTTCCTTTTTTTTTATTTAAAGGACAAAAATGTGAAAAATAAAATGAAGGGCCATATGGTGGTTCATGTTGATGTGTATCAAAACAACAAACCAAATGAGAAAACATGTCGAGGTTGAAATATCAATGCCAGAAAGTTTGTGGTTTTGTTTTGATTTGTTTTTTGTTTTTATAGTGTGTTTTGGTTTTTTTTTGTAACATAATGTAAAAATGATATTTCAGCAAATCAAACATTATCATCAAGTGTCACTAAGGTAATCAGATTTAATTCACAATTTTCAAATCATTGTTGAGATTTAAAATACATTTTGCATGAATTTTAGGCAAAATTTTAGGGTTTTGGGTCTTCAAATAAAATGTTTGCCAATTAAGGAAGCATTTTCAATTGAGAGATTATTGGGAAAAGGGATCAGGAAGTTTGTAGAGTTTTTTGAAATTTTCAGAAATTATATTAGCATTTGTATTAATTGTTAATGAATTTGGTCCATTTTGCACGTTTTTTAAATGTATTTTGAATTTTCGAATATTTTTTTTTTCGATTTCCAATTTGAAAAAATGTTTGAATTGTTGGCAAAAATATTAGATATTTCTCAAGAATTTTTAATTTTAATTTAAATTATTTTTTTTATTTTTTAAATGTGTTTTTAGAGTTTTGTGGGATTGGAAGTAACCGTGACTGCATAAGAACGGCTGTTAATGACTGTGAATGTGTGCGAACGGCTGAAACCACCGCACGAATAGGTCGGACGCACGTCCTCGCGTGTGAACACTCGCAAAGATCACGAATACACCGACCATCCATGCATGATTGCGTATGAGCAGCCGCGAGACGATCCCGCAAGCACGGCCACATGTGTATGCACACGAATCACCGCACACACATGCACGTAGGGGGAAGGCACACGTTGGGATAAAGGAAATGGGTGTGGGTTGAGGGAAGGAGCTGTAGTGGGACAAGGGACTTGCGGGGGGGGTAGTGTTTTTTCCTTTTTTTAAGTAATATAAAAGAGGAAAAATAGCATTTTTATTTTGCAAAAAAAAAAAGAGGGGGGTAGTGTTTTTTCCTTTTTTTAAGTAATATAAAAGAGGAAAAATAGCATTTTTATTTTGCAAAAACAAAAAAAAAAGGGGGGGGGGGGGGGTCGGTCATTATAGGGAGGTGGGGTTTAGGTGGTTTGGGAAGGTGGTGTGGAGGGAGGGGGCGTGGGAGGTAGACGATAGGAGGGGGAGGTGGAAGGGGTGGGAGGCGGATGAAGAAGGGGAGGGAGGTAGGAGAAGAAGAGGGAGGGGAGGAAGAAGAACATGAAGAAAAAGAAGAAGAAGAAGAAGATGGGGAGAGAGAAAGAGAGGGAGAGAGAAGGAAGAAGAGAGAGAAGAGGGAAAGGGGGTGGGGGACGCATGTGGTTGGGGAGGGAAAGGGTTTGTTGTTTTTCTGTTGTTTTTTTTGTGGGCTTTTGGAGAAAAATAAATAAAAATTAATGTGTTTTGTAAAAAATAAATAAAAAATCCACTACAAGGTTGCCTCACCCTCATCGCACGCGCGTGCGCGGGGCAAGGGTAAAAAAATTTGTGTCAATGGGATCGAACGGGGATGGGACAGTGGCATGGGATTTGCAGACGCGACAGGGGCATCGTTAGGCGCGTAAAATCAAAACCATGCACATTCACGCGCGAGGCAAGACGCGTGAGAACATGTCGATATGAAGAAAATTTAAGAAAACCCAAATAGTACACCGGGTCGAAATAGCGTAAAAAGGAAAAATGGGCCCACAAACAAGGGGAAGATGTTACAGAACTGGGATAGAGTGTCTGGGGTGAAATCATGGTGTTCACATGGAAAAAACACAAAAAATAGCTCTAAAAATACATACGGGGAGGAATATTCGAAAATTCGCTCGTCGGAATGCAAGGCAAAAAGAAGGAAAAATGTGCCAAATAATGTGTCTAACAAACCTACCACATCAAAATACGGTTCTTACCAAGATAGGATGCGTGCACATGGAAAAAATCCAAAAATCAATCCCGAGACGGGAGACAGAAATTAATAGAAAAAGATTTGGTCACCAGAACGAATGACAATAAAAATGAAAAGTGTCCGAGGGAAGGGGAGTGACAGGACGAGCACATGAAAATGCATATCCAAGGGAATGAGGAGGGGTTCGCATGCGAAAAAGGCAAAAATCGACCCTGGAAATGCATACGAGAATTAATATCCAAAAATCCATGAGCCAGAACGAAGTGAGGGAAGAAGGAAAAAGGTGCAAAAAAGTATGCCTGACAAGCCTATCTCATCAGAACATAAGGCCGAGCAAAAGAAACCTCGATCGCATGGAAAAAACCAAAAAATCGTATCCAAAACAGGATTCATAAATAAATACGGAATGATCTGTCCACCGAAAGGGAAGGCAGAAAAAGGAAAAAATGTCAAGACTTAGAGAATCGTTAGGGCTCTCACATCAAATTTCAGTTGGGATGGGGTGAGGAGGCGTTCACATGGAAAAAACAATAAAATGGAGCTCGAGAACACCAATAAAAATTAATAACAAAAAAATGAGAGGTCAAAACAGGGCGAAAGAAAAAGGAGAATTGGGAAAAAAGGGTGGCCGAAGGCTATCTAGTCAAAAGTGAATTCAGAGGAAAATAGGACAGGTTCACATGGAAAAATATCAAAAACATACGCGAAAAGGGCATGAAACCACCCAAAAATTAATTACGGACGACCCGTACGTCAAAATGGCATGCAAGAAGGGTGCGTTCGCATGGAAGTACATCCAATTGGACGAGAAAAGCTTCAAAAATTAATAACGCAAAAACGGTAATCCGGAACAGGGGGATGTAAAAAGGAAAAATGGTTAGATGAAAGGGAAAAACAGGGCTGTAAGGTTGAATGCGGGTTTCGATGAACATAGGGAGAGTTCACATGGAAAAACATCACATCAAGGAATAAAGGAAAATGAGAAGGAACGACTCCAAGGGTGGGATGAACATGGACGCGTGGGTGGGGAAGGAACCCCATCAGGGTAAAAACACATCATGGCATACATGCAGTATTAAAGTGAGGCATAGGCAGGGGGTATGCATCATAAACGTGCAAGGACTCGTCCCCACACTGAAAACCTTAACGGACAGGGTTAGATGCAGCAACACAGCCTAGGACTCGTCAACCGACTAAACTCTGGCATCCCTACACTCAAAACATAACATACACTTGCAATCATAAGGATAGGGTTAGAAAAACTTGACCCGTTTCACGTATGGTTGAAGGAACCATCACTGTTACAGAAGGGTTGGAGTCAGCTGTAGAATGTACCATGGCTCACTCCAGCATTTAGCTAGCATGGCAAGGACCATGCAGCAGCACCCAGAGAGGTAGCTGGTTGATAAAGCCCGTCGGAGTAGGTGTCATTGACGAAGGATAGTCACTCAACTCATGAGCACTCAGATGAGATGAGAGAACAGTCACTCGCCCCATATCTTACATCACATGAGTGAATATTGATAGAAACCCAAATCTCACACCCGATTTAGGAATCGATAAGGGAATGGTGCAGAGGGAGAATGCCAGGGTGCACAGTTGATGGTGCATCAGTGCATCCCACCCCGTTTGGCATAGGTGCAAGTAGGAAAGCCAGGGAGCCTTGCAGTACAGTATACAGAATAGAGTAACGTATCATGTGCTGATGGTAGAGACCCATCCCGTGTGTGCATAGGGAAACGGAAACGTACCTGACTTCAAGTGTCGTAACGTCCCTCAATCTCACCTCTCAGAATGGATTGAAGAGAAACACCAGTCACACTCAGCCCACCCTATGTCTTACACCCTGTTGATAGATGCAGGAGGGCAACCTGTTCTTGAAACCCATTGATGTAATCCTCACTGTCACTTGTGCAGAGGTTGTATACCTTGTGCGCATTTAATGGTGCAACAGTGTATCACACCCTGTGCCAGCATACGGTGCAAGAAGGAAGGCCAAGGAGCCTTATAGTGCAGTGCATTGGAATAGATCGTGCTTTGTGCATTAAGAGGCCTAGCCCGTGCGTGCAACACTCCATTCACACATCTCACCTCTCATTTGATTTGAAGGAAAAGACTGGTCACTCACCCCACCGCTGTCTCACACTCTTTTAATAAATACAGAGGGCAGCCCATACTCACATCCCCATCTTGTTAGGATGAAAGCTTGCATCAGTCAAGGGGTTGGCAATGAAGATCGCTTTCTCTATTGTTGTCATCAAGATGTTGAAGACAAGGCATACCCAGGGACGCAGCCAACATGTCTGATACTTCAATGATTTATATGAAAAATTGTCTGTTAAGGAGGGCAGACGAATTGATATTGCAGAGACAACACACCTAGGGAGGTGGCTTCAAATTGCTTGCAAAAAGGTTCTGCTGATGAATCAACTATCCTGAATTGCAGGGTGGTACCACCTTTTCCACAGTCAGCTTCCTACCCAAGGGTGTTTCCACCTTTTCTTGAAATGAGGCGTGCTATGGCAAGGAATTTCTTCATTTTCTCCCATAATAGTTTGTTTGTTTTTTTTTTCTTTTTTCTTTTTTTCTTTTTAATAAAGAGAATGGTAGAAGTACCATGTGTTAGAACCATTCTCGCCATCGTTGCTTAATCAGACGAGAAGAGAACAAGGTAGGGTTGAGAGCTATATGTGAGGGGCTAGCAAAATGAGACCGCCTCATGAGGAAGATCATAAGGGCTATCAGAAGTACAAGGAGAAGGACAATGCGATGCCCAAAAGGAAGAGGGTAGGTCGGCTATGATTGTCAAGATCCCCAAGGAGGGAAGTACCTCTTCAAGCGATAGCCATTTATCAGAAAGGGATCCTCAGAAGAGTTGACAGCTTGCACTTGGACAAAGCCATTTGGGTTGATAGCAAGTACCTTGTACGGGCCCATCCACCGTTCTTGAAGCTTGCCAAGAAACTTGCCAAATTTCGAATCATAGGCCAGGACAAGATCACCTTCTTTGAACTCCTTGTGCTTGATGAAACTGTCATGATAGGCCTTGCGTCATGCTTGAGTGGTTTCCATGCACTGCAGGGCTGTTGAGTTGCCAAGAGGTTGGCTATGTCTGCATACCAGGGAGTAACTGTTTCGACTAGAAACAAGGAAGCATCAGGAAGGTCTGGATCATCATGTTCCTCTTCTGCAATTTGAGGGATCCATGATATATGAATGGCTAGGACATGGGAACACCTAGACTTAGTGACCACTTCAAAATCAAACTCCTGAAATAAGAGCAACCATCTCATTAGTCATTCTTTAACATCTGCTTTGTTCATCAGGAAGGACAGGGCTTCATGATCCACGTAGAACTTGAAATGCGTTGATAGTAGATACTGTCGAAACGTCTCCAGTGCAAGCACCATTGCCAAGCACTCAAGCTCTGTCACCGTGTAGTTCCACTCACGGTCAGTTACTTTTCGACTTGCATAATAGATTGGTTGATCTAATTTAGAGGGGCCCTTTTGACATAGGACAGCACCTAGCCCTTCAACTGATGCATCTGTGTGCACATGGAACTCCTTCGTCCAGTTAGGAGGCTGCAAGATAGGTGCTTGGATGAGGCACTATTTTAGAGTACTAAAGGCTTCTTCGCAATCATCAGTTCAAAGGAAATCCACATCTTTCCTTAGGAGCTTGTGTAGAGGGACTGCCTTGGTTGCAAAATGTGCAATAAATCTTATGTAATAGCCCACATGGCCAAGAAATCCTCTCAATTTCTTGAGGTTTGTTGGTGCTGTCAAGGCAGCAATCTTCGCCAAGTTTGTTGCAATCCCTTGTGCAGAGACAATATGGCCCAGAAGAACTCCTGATAAGATGCCAAAGACACATTTGTCGAGGTTGAGAGAAATCCCATACTCTCGGCATCTGTCAAAACACTGCTCTAGGTGTCCCCGATGCTCACGGATTAAGCTATAGACACAGAAGTCATCGAGATACACCTTAATGAAATCATGCTGATGATTCTAAAAGGCAGCTATCATTACTCGTTGGAAGGTGGCAGGAGCATTACAGAGCCCAAACGACATCACTCTATGGGCATAGGTTCCCCATTCTATGGTGAAGGTTGTTTTGGATTGGTCCTCTTCTGCGATTTGGACTTGGTTATATCCATTGAATCCATCCAAGAGGGAATACAGCTCATGGCCTGCCATTGTGTCCAACAGCTGGTCTGTGAAAGGGATAGGGAAATGATCCTTCTTCGTCTCCGAGTTCAGCTTTTAAAATTCCACACATATTCGAAGTTTCCCGTTCTTCTTGGATACGATCACAATGGGTGAAATCCATTCACTGTTAGCCATGTGATAAATGAACTCGGCTTCAAGAAGCTTCAATAATTCAGCCTTCAACACCAAAGCAGAATAATTAGGATTCATACGCCTTTGTCTCTGCCTCACAGGTTTGGTATTAGGCTCTAGGTCAATACGATGTTGGCATACTCTGGGATCAATCCCCTTTAGGTCTTTGTATGACCAAGCAAACACGTCTAAGTTTTCCTTTAGTAAGTCTCACAGGACCACTAGTTCTTCTTTTGGAAGATTGAGACCCACTTTCAAGTGACATTCAATACTGTCAGTATCCAAGAACGTCACTTGCCTTTCACTTTCCACTTCACGGATAAATGTCCCATGGATTGTTTCTGGATAGAGGTCTGCCTCCTTCAAGAGAGTAGTGTCATCGTCTGATGTTCCACTAGAACCAATGTCCTCCTTCTGAATAGATGATTCATTTGTCTATTGAGATTGTTGGAAGGGTATCAAAGCTTTGTTTGCTTATATGTGAGTGGGGATTTCTTCTGGACTTAGGGAATCATCTTTAGAGGATGCATCTAGGAATGTCACATATCACGGATCTTCTATAAGCCGTGGCTCTGATGGCTCTAGCTTCTATTGATGAGGGGCATCATCATCATATTTTCTCCAGACTGAATGGTCACGACGACAAGAGCCACTCGTGAACTTAATTTTTATGCCTTTGATCCATTTCTTATGCAGATTCTGCATACTTTGTGGTCCATTGGTCAACCCAAATGAAACCATGGTCATTCCATCATCCAACACCTCGAGATCTTCGACCTCTGAGGTCTGTGTAGGGATATCAACAAGATTGTCTACTATCAAAGGAACTTCTTCAACTCCACTTTCATAGCCTGGTTCATTTTCTTCCTCATCATTTTCATCCTCTTCCTCTAGAGGCTCTATCTCTGCTTCTATAGGGGCTCTGTAGGAGAAGAACAGATCTTCCACCTCTGCGTCTACTTCTCCTTCTACTTCTATCTCTAGCTCTGTCTCTGCTTCTGACTCTGCGATAGCAAGGAGAACAATACATCCATGCTTCTATCTCACTGTCAGAGGTGATTTCAGAAGTCAATTCTAGTCGAGGCAAGAGGTATTCTCCCATCGACAAAGACTTGGCTTCCTTTGGTAGTTGGCTTACAGTGCCCACTGTTAGAGACTGTGCCTCTGTTTTCTTGGGAAAGATCTATTTAATAGCCTCTTCGTCTCCTGATGTACCATCTATTACTTCATTGGAGGAGTTGGTTATGACTTCGATGGATGTGGATCCATTGCCTTTTTGCGATCCATACAATTTCAACACCACTTTATGGGGTCCTCTACTTAGGGTTAGGGTTCCTTTGAAACAGTCTGTATTGGCTCTTGCTTCAAAAAGCTAAGGTCTTCCCAACAGCAGAGGGTATGAGGTCCCATAAGAATTTGGTTTGACCACAAATATGTCAGCCAATAGTCTCTTCCTGCAAGGGTTGTTTTTACGTATGGGAGGATGCCCAACGATTTAATTCTGCTTTGATCTTCCAATCTGATAAGCCACTGTGTAGGTTGAATTCCTTGCAAACCTAGATCCTTCATTGTCACATCCGTCATTATGTTTACTGATGAGCCTCCATGAATCAATGCATATGAAATAAAGCATCCTTCTATCCATACACTAATCTCTGGGGTTCCAAGATCTAGGAAGGCGTTAGCCACATCCACTTCCTTCATAGGTTCTGAGGCTCTGTTGGACTTTGTTGTTATTGGGGAAGCAATCCTTAGGTCACATCTTCGAGTCAAGATGCTTTTGAATTTCTTTTGGCAACTGGGGGACAACACCAGCAAAACTGTTGGAACGTTAAGTTTGGTTTAAAAGTGTCTAGGTCTTTTACCAAGTCATATTCTTTGATAGGATCCATGAGCTTCTCCACCCTACTGGGGAATGGGACTATACTCATTTTTATCTTTCTTTTTTCTTCTAGAAGTGGCAACATTGGCACTTCCTCTATTTCTGGAGGTGCTTCTGTATCGTCTATCTCCTGTAACCCTGGTCCTGTTTCTGGGACTGTCTCTGTGACTCTCTATGGCACTGCAGTGCTCTATACTACACTGTTCTGTCCTGTATTGCTATGTCCCTTTGTTGGCAGGTTGAACTTCACAGTCTTGGCAGGGGAGTTATTCTCTTTCTAAACAACCGGTTCCTTCTTCTTGGCACACGTGATAGTGGCAATTTCCAACTCTACCAAATTGGAGGCAAGCTCTTGTGCCTTTTGCTAGCTATTAGTGGCATTGGCCTTGACAGGGGCTGGACTTGGATAGTCCTTTGCAGTGTGTCCTTCTCCTTTACATCAGCTGCATAAGGGCTTGTAATCCACAGATCTTCTAGGGTTTGGACAATTCAGGGAGATATGACCCTTTTCTCCACATCTGTAACATTCCACCTCGGATCTCTGACCACCGCCAGACTGTCCTCTGTAACTTTGAGAGAGAAACCTCCTTGGACCAAAATTAGGACCAAACTCCCTAGGCTTTAGTCCAATGTCTTGTGTTGTTATTTTGGATTCTAGCAAGTTGAATCTTACATTTTCATCTTTCTGTCTTCGTTCGTGCATCTCTTTCAGAGAGCAAATATCCTCTGTATGGTTCTTCCTCAAACAGTATGAATAAAAGGCTCCAGGAATGGTTGGTTTTCAGATACATTCAATGGCTAAATGTCCCGCTTGATGGCACTTTCCACACCATGTATTAGAATGCATCACATCTCTCCCAGCTCCCGTAGGGTTGGATATATTGGCAGTATTCACCTTCAGCGTCTGTAGCTGCTCTATAATCACATCCATAAGCTCTTTCTTGATGCTTGCAACTGAGTTGGATAAGTAGTCCTTTAGATTTTCACTTCCAAGAGTACTTGTAGTAGGGTTTTGAGAAGCTTCCATTATTACTGCATACACTGGTTGAGTTGATCCAGAGGGTCCTCTGTTTTGGTTCTGATTCAGAGCTCCTGTTGAGACTTGGGGTTGTTAATCCCAGTTGGTAGGATTCCATTGTTGTTGAGTCACTATTGGAGGAACTGTTTGAGGCTATTGTTATTATGGTTGAACCATCATTTGAGGCATTATGGTGTGTGGCCACTATGATAGGTGCACCGTACTACGGCACTATTTGCATATGGGGATAGGGGTTGATAGGTTGAACTTCACAGTCTCGGCAAGGGAGTTGTTCTCTTTCTGGACAACTGGTTCCTTCTTCTTGGCGCGCGTGATAGCGGCAACTTCCAACTCTACCAAATTGGAGGCAGGCTCTTGTGCCTTCTGCTGGCTATCATTAGCATTGGCCTTGACAGGGGCTAGACTTGGACAGTCCTTTGCAGTGTGGCCTTCTCCTTTGCATCTGCTGCATAAGGGCTTGTAATCCACAGATCTTCTAGGGTTTGGACAAATCGGGGAGATATGACCCTTTTCTCCACATCTGTAACATTCCACCTTTGATCTCTGACCATCTCCAGACTATCATCCTCTATAACTTTGAGAGGGAAACCTCCTTGGACCAGAATTAGGACCAAACTCCCTAGGCTTTGGTCCAATGTCATGTGTTGTCATTTTGGATTCTAGCAAGTTGAGTCTTACATTTTCATATTTCTGTCTTCGTTCGTGTATCTCTTTCAGAGAGTAAATATCCTCTGTATGGTTCTTCCACAAAGAGTAGGAACATAAGGCTCTAGGAATGGTTGGTTTTCGGGTACACTCATTGGCTAAATATCCCGCTTGATGGCACTCTCCGCATCATGTATTAGAACGCATCACATCTCTCCCACCTCCTACATGAGTCAATATATTGGTGGTATTCACCTTCAGCGTTTGTAGCTACTCTATAATCACATCCATAAGCTTTTTCTTGATACTTGCAACTAAGTTGGTCCTTCAGATTTTCACCTTCTAAAGTACTTGTAGTAGGGTTTTGGGAAGCTTCTGTAATTACTGCATATACTGGTTGAGTTGATCCAGAGGGTCCTCTATTTTGGTTGTGATTCAGAGCTCATGTTGAGACTTGGGATTGTTGATTCTAGTTGGTAGGATTCCACTGTTGTTTAGTCACCATTGGAGGAACTATTTGAGGCCACTATTGTCATTGTTGAACCATCATTTGAGGCACTATCGTCTATGGTGACCATAGTGGATTAGGTGCACTATACTGCGGCACTGTTTGCATCTCGGGATAGGGGTAGGGAACTGTCCCTAGGACTGCATATGTTCGGTATACCATTCCTGGCATGGAAGGAGGTAAGACTCCTCTTCTTGGAGTCATTGACAGCCTTGCTTCAACTTCGTCATACAATCTTGCACCTTCCACTACAGCTTGCAGATTGACTGGTCTTCTCAATTCCACGAACTTGCAAACTTCTGGTTGTAGGCCTCTAAGGAACACTCCTTTCTGGATACCTTCGTCCAAATGATGGTTAGTCCATCTCTTCGGGATGGATCATAAGCTTCTACTCTTTCTCCAGAGGACTGACTGAGGTTCATGAACTCCTCTTGCATCCACTCTTCAAAACCTTCACGCCTGAATTTAGTGAGGAAGGCCAACTTCAGGTCATCCCATGTGCCAAAAGTTCCTGCTATTTGTCTCTCATACCATTGAAATGCCACGCCTTTGAAAGTGGTGGAGAATATCACTAACCAATGCTCAGGGATTCTGGCATTGTTAGCCACACATGCTATCATAAATTCTGCTACATGGAAATCAGGGTCTTCATTGTACTCTCCCTTAAAAATTGGCAATGGGACTACATTTGTTGGCCTGTCATCAATATTTCCACGATGAATTTGATTAGGAAGGGGACCTTGAGTCGCCATGGGGACTTTTGTAAAGAGTGCTTTTAGGGTATCAAAGGAGGCTTCTGATGCAAGCTCGTTCTTAGCCCTGATTCTTGCCTTTTCTCTTCTCACGTACCTCTGGACTCATTCTAGTGCTTGCCTCTTGATTGTATCATTCATCAGGGGCTTGGCTCCAACGAGTTGGTCTGTACTCAATAGAATAGAATCAGAGAGGGGCTTCAGTCTCTGGAGAATTCTCTGATCAACATCTCTTCTACTTCCTTTTTTTCAATATCTCTGAATTCAACTTTCAAACCACTACAAAGGGGGAGATATTCCATTCTGAAAGTATCAGAACTCATTCTTCTTAGGATCGTTGTTGTGCCATCATCATAATAATGCCAGCTTCTGATGGTTTCAACACTGTATGTTGTGAAAAACACTCTGTCTACCAACTTCCAGTGGATTGCTAATTGGACAAACAGAAGATTGACAGTGCACCAAGCATCCCACGTATCTTGCTGTTGAGCATCCATGAACAAATTCCAACTCTTTTCTTTCTTGTTTTTGTGAACCTCCACAGACCACAACTCCTGAAGCTTCTTCACGATCTCCCACTTAATGATGTCTGGAAACTTCTCAATGAATACCAAATCTTCCATGGATGGTCATTCTCTCTGTTTCTGCTCTTTAGTTTGTTTCCAAACAATTTGCCACCAAGATGCAAGTTTCTGCTACCTCAACAAGAAGAGGAAATAGTCCACCACATAGGACATGCATCATGATGGTAATATGTTTCCGCCATTATGGGATGAAATTCTTGTGGAAAGTGGCTTTGGCAATAAGAATCTCCAACTCCTCAATGGAAGAAGGAACTTTGCAAACATACATTGAATTCTTCTCTGCTTGGCAATGCCGTTTCCTTCATTTTGAACCTCTTCTTATGCTTGTTGATGGCAAGTTTTCCTAGCTGTGAACAAAAAACATAGAGCCCCAAGAGAGACACCAAGGAAAAGGGGATTCTACTACAAGAAAATCTATCTTGTAACATCAACAAGCTTTTGTTTCATTCTTTTGATGACCAAAATGATGAAAACAGCAAATCTTCACGCAGCATCATAGTAGATATCTCCCACAGATTTGATAGAATCAACCATAATCTTCAATTTCTTCAAAGAATTCATCATAACAAACAAGAACATAAAAGAATACACCATTTTTGAATGAAAATTAATCACATAATATTCATCTTCAATGTCTTCATAGTTCTCTGTCTATCTCTTAAGATAGATACATTGGTTTTAGGTATAGAACTGAGTTTCTCTCACTTCTCTCTCTCAATACTCTTGCTCTCTCAATATAATACATCATAACCTCACTACAATACTCAAGAATGGCTCAAAAATCTCATCTCTTGGTCGTGGATACGCCTCCCAAAAGGTATGTCAAATGCTAAGAGACACCAGAGACATCATAGTATCTTGTGAGATCTAGCTTTTGTCACTGTTCTTCTGTAACCTTCTGTGAATCTTCAGCAGCTACTTCTTCACTTCAATTAGCTTGAATAGAGCTTCCATTCATCTTTTTCCTAAGACAAAAACACTTCCCAAAACATCCATACATCCAACATAACACTCAACAGAAACAAATAGAACAGACCACATAGCAACAGGACAATAGAAGAACATGACTACAGAAGCTACAAAACCTTACAAAAGATCAACAGAAACCATAAAAACCACACCAAAACTAATTCAATATTTCACAAACCTTTTAGCACATCCTTAACCATCTCTCAAAACATCCATTCAACCATCTCAACTACCAAAACAGAAAAAAACAGAAGAAAATCAAACCTTATAAAACCAAGCAGAAAAAATTACAGAACCCTTCAGAAAATCATATCCTCATCAAAAACCAACATAAACCCTTCAAACATACTCAAACCATTCCAAACACTTCAAAACATCTTCAAATTCAAACAATACATCACCAAAAATAACTATTCAGTAACAAAAACAACAAAAAATCAACCCAAAAAACATATCGTTTCAGCACTCAACAGTAATGTTAATATTAATGATTATATTAGCGAAAGTGTCAATATCATGAATTATGTCAAGTAGTGGATTGGAGAGAGAAAAAGAGGGGAGAGAATACTGTAGGAGAGAGAAGGAAGAGTGCAGAAGAGAGAGAAATAGAGTGATGAGGAGAGAGAAATACTAGAAAGAGAAAGAAGACATTGAAGCTGAGAGCAAGGTGAGAAAAGAAGGACAGTAAGGTATTAATGTGTCAAAAGATAGGAAAATTTACATGTCATCTCCTTTTATACCAATGTTAGTGTGACATGGCATATCATCAATATTATTTACACACTAAATCCTTATTCTTCCGAGCTTCTTACAATCCATCCCATCCTAAAGGTTTTTTCCCTAAAAAACAAACGTATAAAGACTAGAAAAGGATGGATAGAACATAGTACTACGCTATTTTTTACAGCTTTACAAATGGGAAAATGAATGAAAGATGACTGACATATGGACTAGAATGAAAGAACAAAAGTAATACTTAGCTATATACATGATCAAGAATGATTCAAAAGTATATGGAGCCATAAGGTCTTCAACTGATGAACCCAGAATGAAGTAGACAGCTTACTATGTAAACAGATTCTACTCGACCAAATCTGCCATAACTTCAAATAGAAGTGTCCAAATGAGGTGTGCCATATGTCAAAAACGTAGCTCTTGAAGAGTACTTTGACCTTATGTAAGTGGGTTAATTCTAAAAATTAGACACAATAAAAATTATTCTAAAACAGCATGTTGTCATGTCCTTGTTTGCACCAAAACTAGCTCCATATAGGCAGCAAGTTTCAGCCACCACCAATGTGTCCCTTAGGAAAGGAAACTCATCTAATATAGAATTAGGCCTCTAAGAAGCTTTCTCAAATGGTAAACCTCTCCATTTGATGAAATATTCAATGATAGAATGAGATCGAAGCTGCTTCTCACGCTGACCTATGACAGCCCGTAGGATGTACTAAATAAGACCTTCTCCATCAATATGTGGCAACTCATCAATTGTATCAATAGGACCACCATAGAAAGGCTTGAGCTGACTAACATGGAAGACATTATGAATCTTTGTGGAAGAGGGTATCTCCAATCTGTATGTCAATTCTCCAATGCGCTTCAGGATTTGATAGGGGTCACAAAATCTCTGAGCAAGCTTGTTACTAGATCCATCTTTCAAAGTAGAGTACCTAGACTTGGGCACCTTCAATAAAACCAATTCTCCTTCTTGGAACTCTAAAGGCCGCCTCTTCTCATCAACATACATCTTCATTTGGTCTTGAGCTTTCCTAAAATTTATCTTACACTATTGAAGAAGAGTTTGCATTCGTTCCAACTCCTCTTTTCCATGAGGGTTGATTCTTTCATTAAAGATGATTGTGGTTAAGAACACCTTGTAGCCATACATAGCCTCAAAGGGCGAAACTCCAATGCTAGCATGAGTAGAGTTGTTGTAGACAAACTCAGCCAAGTGTAACCAAGAATCCCATAAATGGCAAAGATAAGTCTCCAACCATTTATTTACCCTTTCTGTTTGTCCATCAATCTGTGGTGGATGATAGACCGTAGAAGGAGCCGATTTAGTGCCCATGGATATGAATACCTCCTGTCAAAAGTTACTCATGAGCTTTGAGTCTCTATCATGAATAATCACCTGCAGTAATCCATATAGTCTAAAAATATGCTCCATGAACTGACTGGCCACTTGAGAAGTAGTGAAATGGGCTGCCTTGGTGAGTCTATCCACCACTAAATATATACTGGTCCATTCCTTTTTGGTAGTAGGCAAGCCATTAATCAAATCCATGGTAATGTGAGTAGGAATGGGTAATGGCTGCAACAAACCACCTGGCTTATGGGTGCTATCCTTATTCTACTGACAAGGCATACACTTCATGGCAAAGTCCTTGACATCTTTCCACAGCCCTTTCCAATAGAAACTTTTGTTGATCCTATCATACGTCTTGAAAACTCCAAGGTGTCCAACTAAAGGTGAAGAATGTGGTTCCTCATAATTTTTCGTGTAAAAGAAGAGGTAGAAGGAATGACAATCTTTCCATTTAACCAAATAAGACCATTTTTAAGCTGATAATGCGAGTTATCTTCCATGAGACCTTGCTGTAATTTCTAAAAAATATGACTGAGCTCTTTATCCAAAAGATAAGCCTTTTATAGTTCTTCAATCCAATCACTATACAGCTCAAACTTTGCAAGCCCACATACAAGAAAGAGAATCAGCCACTATATTGTCTTTACCCCTCGTATGAGTGATGTCAAAATCATAATTCTATAGGGTAGCTACCCACCTACGCTGCTTAGGAGTAAGATTGGATTGAGTAACGAAATACTTAAGAACCATGTGATCACTCTGGACTCTGAATTGGCTACCATACAAATAATGGTCCCATTTCTTTATTGCATGCAAAATAGCCAACATCTCTTGGTCATAAACATTCATGGTTGTTTCTTTCTCTCAGGGGGTTCACTATATATATATTCTCTATATAACGTGTGTTCATGGCTTATTTATAAATATCCTAATCTGTGAATTTTTCTTGAATAAAACACAACCCTTTTCTGAATCTGTAAGTAACCCCTTTATATGACACCCTTCTGTATGTAAAAAATGTATAAAAATGGTGTTTTAAAAATCCCTTATTTTAAACTCACGTTATATATACATATATTCATGAGTGATCCCCCCCCCCCCCCCCCGATTTCTTTCTCTGTAAGCTTACGGCTTTCAAAGGCAATCACTCCATGCTCCTGTAACAAAAGAGCCCCAAGGCCTCGGCCACTGGTGTCACACTGTATGGTAAATTCTTTCGAGAAATCTAATCATACTAAAATAGGAGGAGAAGCAAGGAGTCACGGGGGATTCACTAGTAGTAATAAGGAGACGTCACCTAGTGCAAGAAATATATGAAAATACCCCTTATCTACCCCCTATTTATGGGACCTTACCTTATAAAATGTACCTTTATTTCCTTAAATAACCCCCCTCCCTTATACTCACATGGTACCATATGGTAAACCCTAGTGGACCCCCTGGGCAAGGAGTTCCTTTAACTGGTTAAAGCTACTATCTGCAAAAGCATCGCAAAAGAAAGCTTTCTTCTTTAACCTGTCAATCAAAGAAGCTTCAATAGCAACATAATGCTTGATGAATCGGTGGTATAATGAAGATGGACCAAGAAATCCTCTAAGAGAAGTAGTAGTAGTAGTAGTAGTAGTAGGTGTTGGCCAATCTTTTATACATTGCACCTTCTTAGGTTCAGCATGTATCCCTTTTTCACTGTCAATATGTCCCAAGTATTCCACTTCAGTCTACATGAAAGAACGTTTCTTCTCCTTAGCAAAGAGCATGTGATGTCTCAATACATCAAAAACCTTCCGCATGTGTGATAAGTAATCTTGTAGAGTCTTACTGTAAATCAGAATGTCATCAAAGAATACTTAGACCAATTGAAAGAGAAAAGGTTGCAAAATCTTATTCATGAGGCTCTAGAAGGTAGCTAGAGCATTTATAAGCCCAAGTGGCATCACTAAGAAATGATAGAGCCCTCGATCAATCCTAAAAGCAATCTTGATTTCATCACCCTCTTGTATGCAAATCTAATGATACCCTAACCTCAAATCAATCTTCGTAAAGAATTGAGCCCCCTTGAGCTCATCAAGCAAATCATCAATCCTGGGTATTGGATACATGTTCTTCACTATGATCTTATTAAGACCCCTGTAGTCAATGCACATCCTGAAAGATCCATCTTTCTTTTTTACTAAGAAAATTGGAGATGCATAAGGTGAAGAACTTGGTTCGATGAATTCCATCTTAAGGAGTTCCTTGATTTTCTTGGCTACTTCCTCTCACTCACACTTAGACAATCTGTAAGGTGGCTTATTGATTGGGTTTGAATTTGGCTCCAAATCAATAGGGTGATCTATTGCCCTCTTGGGAGGTAATGAAGTAGACACCTCAAACAAATCCCTATACTCCTCATCAAAAAGAGTTGTCAAGACTGGATGACTTGCTGAATGAATGGGTTGATCTTCCACCTCTTTATTCAAATGCAAAACAAATATATGTGAATGCCTCTTGTGCTCCGTTTTGAGTGTTGAATGGTGATAAACTGAAAATTTGATCTACTAGGAATTCCCTGTAAATGGATGAGCTGTCTATTGAAGATAAACTCCATATACAGCTATGACAAATCCATAGTGATTTTTCCTAATGTCATCAACCAATCACAACCGAGTACAATATCTATAGGCCCCATTTCCAAGGTAATCAAGTTTGCTTTTGCTTCAAAATTTTCAATCAGCTGTGAGGACCTGTGGGCATATTTGTGTGCTGATTTCCTCTTCACCATTAGCCACTCAAGCTTGTATGGAATGTTATAAATCAGTTTTAGATTCCACCTTACCCCCTCCCCCTTTGGAACGAGAAGAATCCGTCCCAGGATTGGAGGTTGAGAGGCCAAGGGCGTTCAGCATAAAGGGTGTCGGTCTATTTGTGCAAGAGCCAAGCATAGAAGTTGGAGTTATACTCTAACTGAGCTTCCCGGTCTAATTCGAATGGGCAGATACTGACGTGCGTGATGTATGTCAGAACATCGGTTAGGAGATCGCCAGAATCGACCCGACTTGCAATGTGGAGCTCTTCCTCTGTTAAGAGGCGGTCAAGGTAGGGATGCCCCTTGATATGCTCTTCCATGGGTTGGCCACAGAGAGTGGTTAATACTCGATACGAGGTTGGTGCGACATAGGTGGGGTCGTACTCTGCTATTTTGATTGCGCGGCACTGCTCAGCGTTGGTCATTATGTGGCACCCCTCGACTTCCCATTACAACCTAAGAGTGTACCAACGCTTCAAAAACGTGGAGTCCATATCAGCGAGCTTGGATAACTCGGTGATTTCCTGATCAGTGATAGAGCAGAAGTGGTTCATTGATCGTAGGATGTGATGAGACGTTGTTTAATGGCTTGCTCTTTGGAGATCTCGCTACTGAGCAACTCAATAGCAAAGCAAGAAGCTTTTGCAAATGCGAATTCAAAAGTCTCCCAAGAGCAAGGCATATTGCGCACTTCCGTTGCAAAGGGTTCTTCTAATAGACTCAAGTCCAAGCAGTCATAGCTGAGGGTTAGCGACACGAAGGTGGCATCGAGTCGTTTAATGCAGTCCACCAACATCATCGCCGGTGTCCTCGACAAGGTCAACGGCTAGCGCTAGAAATGATTTTCATTCATAGGAGGGCGTAAGGCCGACGGGCGGTCAAGATTTGCTATAACTAGAGGCCTTGACAATACATAGTTGCGGTTGGGAGTTTCCTTGAGCCTGCAGTTGGGCTGTTTGGAATATGTGTAGATTAGGGACAGTCACAACGTATGGGCTACTGCAGTCAGCTTTGCCGTGGGGAGTTGGCTTGACTTGGTCGGGTGATGCCGCGTGTGATGGTGGCTATTGCTTAGGCCGATAGGTTTGTGCGACTCTCTTGGACCAAAGTGTAGATGAGTCGGATGGTTGGGGCTCTGGAGAGCACTGTGGCCTATGGTTTTGAGGCATTGGGGGACATGGGCTGATCAAGCTTGAGGGTAGCATATGGATAGTGCCCTTGGGCGTGGGGACCTTTGGGATCCACAGCCAGGTATTTTCCTCGTAGTATCCTTGCGCATGCAAGAGTTCTTTAGGGACCCATCTTTACTTGATCACACGGTGCTCCCTGTGATTGCATCTTGGCCTCCTAGGTTTAGAGTTCTGGGTCTTATGAGGATAGGCGCGTCGACTCCTAGGGGCGGTTCTTGCAGCTATTTAGGCACCCATTAGAAGTGAGGCTATTGGGCCTTTGCTTGGGTCACTGCGGGCTGCGATTTATGGAAGTCGGGGAGTGGCAGCCACGCACTACCCCCCTCCTTAGTCTTGCCTACGGATGTTTCTACCAGTGGCTTTGTGGGCGGTGATGGTGTCGTGCAACCCTTGCTGAAAGCTGTGACGATGCGCACATTGCCAATTGCTAGGTGGATGCGCTACGATTCATAATCAACATTGCAGTGAGTCTGCTTTTTGAAGGTTCGCCCTAGCAGTGACTCCGTACCTACGTCTGTAGCACTTGGCAACATGTAAAAAAGCATTGGAACAGTCTCAGACTCGATAGAAATGACGATTTTGCACTTGTCGAGAAGTGCGTATGATTGAGCTCCATATGGGTTTAACTTGGCACTTGTGGGTTGAAGTAATGGTTTGCCAAGTTGGATCCAATGATTGTGGGTTAAGACATTGAAGTCTGCTCCCTCGTCGATCAAGGAATTGAAAGCACATGTTTGCTTGGCAGTAACCATGATACAAAGGTAAGCGGGTTCTACAGCTTCCTCATCATCTTCGTTGATTTCAGTGATTGTAGCTACTCATACTTTGACCGCGGCGGTCCTAACATTGGTGGCTCATGCAAAGGATGAGTGGGAGGGAAGTACTTCTTGACACGACTGCCATTGAAGAAGCCTATTCCTTCACCGTCTAGGGTGTCAAGCTCGACATTGCCGGTTTGGCTAATTGCACGAACCTTGAAGGGTCCGAGACCTTTGAATTTCATTTTTTGCTTATGCCCTTTAACTAAGTAAAGGAGCACTAAGTCACCCTGTTCAAACTCGCGCTGCTTGGCATGCTTGTCAAACCAGCTCTTGCATCGGGCTTTCTCACAGATAAGCGTGTGGGTGGCTCAAAGACGAGTTTTTGATAGGCATTCCAGCTCGACCAGGCGTTGCGTCCATGCCTCCTTCCCTTCCCATCGTTCTTGAAGTGCTATTCTTAGGCTAGGAACGAAGAATTCTAATGGTAGAATTGCCTCAGTCCCATAGGTGAGCCTAAAGGGGGTTTGGCCGATTGCCGTTTTATAAGCTATGCGGTAGGCCCACGAGGCTGCCATCAACTTGTTGTCCCAGTCGCTTCATGAGGCTGAGACTACTTTAGTCAGGACGTTGATAAGAATCTTGTTAGCTGATTCTGCCTGGCCATTAGCCTGAGGGTAGTATGGTGAGGATTTGCGATGGATGATGAGAAAGGTAGATAGGAGATGTGCTATCACTTTGTTGATGAAGTGTGTGCCTTGGTCGCTAACCAGTTCGATGGGGCAACCGAAGAGCAAGATCACTTGCTCCCATAAGAACTTGGCACTCGTCCTAGCATCGTTTTTTTGTGTGGCTCTTGCCTCTGCCCATTTTGTGAGGTAATCCATGGCCACTACGATGTACTTGGCTTGTGAGTACTGCGCTGCAAGACTGATAGATCCAATGAAGTCAATTTTCCATTTTTCGAAGGGTTGGCGAGCAATAATTGGGGTCAACTCCATTTGATCTTTACGAATCGGGACTTTTGTCCGTTGGCACTCGTCACAATGCTTGACGAATCGCTTGGCGTCACGGAAAAGTATGGGCCACCATAGTTGAGATTGCAGCACCTTCCATGCTGTCGTGTCTCCACTAAAGTGTCCTCCCGCAATGCCGTTGTGCACCTCCGAGAGCACATCGTGCATCTCATGCTCACACACGCACCTACGCAGCAATCCGTCTTGCCCTTGCCTATAGAGTTGGCCTGCAATCAGCTGGTAGGGCTAGATCTTTAAGATCAAGCGCCTAAGTCGAGCCTTTTCTATTGATCGCTCAGGTAGTCCGTGCTCGAGCACTTGGACTATGTCGTCTGCCCAATATGGCGTTAGATTAGTCTTAAATAGATCTCTCTCGTTGGACAGGTGGAATAAGTGGGCGTCGGGTAACTCGTCAAAGATGCCTTGTCCAGCGGCTTCTCCTGTGGGGATGCGTGACATGTGATCAGCCATGTAATGTTGTTTTCCTCTTCGTACTACCACGGAGAAATCGAACTCTAGAAGTAGGAGAAGTCATCGAGCTATGAGCCCTGTAGCACAAGGTTTGTTTACTAAATAGAGCAGGACTTGATGGTCCACGAAAAAGATGAAGGGTGTGGCCAATAGATAATGCCGGAATTTCTTCACAGCGAACACCGTGGCTAATCCCTCCCTTTCTGTTGTCGAGTAATTCATCTCCGTCTCAGTGAGTTATCTGCTAGCAAAGCTCACTGGTTAATCTAAGTTGTGCTCACCAGGTTGGCACAACATTGCCCCCACGGCAAACTTAGAAGCATCGATGTGCACGTGGAAGGTAATGGTCCAATCTAGGGCTCATAGAATTGGTGTTGTTGTTAGAGCCTTTTTCAATTCTTTATATGCTCATTGGCATGCCTTGGTCCACTCGAAGACAATCAACAGCTTGTACAATGGTCTGGCGATCAGCCCGTAGTTCAACACAAACCACCGATAGTATCCTGTATGGCCTAAGAAGCATTGAACTCCCTTGTAATTAATTGGGGGCGGAAGGTCAACAATAACCCTGACCTTTGAGAAGTCAGTGGCAATGCTGTTCTTTGATACCACGTGTCCTAAGATGCATCCGTGCTTTACCCAAAACTAACACTTCAAGGGGTTCAAGGAGAGACGATATAAGCGGCACTGTTCAAAGACTGCGTGGAGTTTGTCTAAATGTTCGATCCAGGTTGAATGGACACACAGGTCGTCGACAAAGACCTCTAACTCCTTGCGAAGCATGTCCTTAAAGATGGTGCACATGAGGCATTGGAAAGTGGCAGTGGCATTGGTCAACCCGAAGGGCATGACTATGTATGCAAAGATGCCCCACTCAATGGCAAAGGTGGTCTTGTGCATGTCTACAGGATGCACTTGCACCTGGTTGTACCCTGAGAAGCCATCCAGAAAACTGTAGGCTTCCTTTCCTGCCACCCTCTCAAGCATGTGCTCGGTGTACGGCAATGGATAGTTGTCTCTCTTCGTAGCAGCGTTCACCTTCTTGTAATTGACGCACACTCGGATTTTTTCGTTCTTCTTCATCACAATGACTATGGGTGATACCCAGTATGTGTGCTCAATTTCGTAAATGAATCCAGCTCTCATCAGCTTGTTAATTTTCTCTTTAACAGCATGAGCATATTTTGGATTCATAGGGTACGATCACTGCTTGACCAGCGTTGCGTTCGTCGTCATGGGTATGTTGTGAGTCACAACACTCGAATCTACCCCCTGTAGCTCTTCTAAGGACCAGGCAAACACGTCTATGTACTCTCGCAAGAGAGCGACAAGACTCATTTCTTCTTTACCAGTCAAGTCATCGGCAATGAATACTGGTCGGGGTGTTTCCCCTGCCTGGGCTAGGTCTACCTCCTTGACCTTGGCTGGTCCTTCGATTGGTTTGCTCGTCTGCCCTTGACATTTGGCACCTAACAGAACTACTACCCTATCCCCTTTTTTGAATTTCGTGAAGCGTTTAGGGAGGTCCTGCGGCTTTCACTGTTCTTCTGATCGTGTATCCCTAGGGTGCTTTACCTTTTCCTGCCTTAATCATCTGCACCTCAGGTGGACGGGTAGGTCCCCCTTGGTGTGTCTAGTCATGGGCAGCCTAGGGATCTCTGGATCACTGTCCGAAGTAACTTTCGATTCAGAGTCAAACCCTCCATCTTCACTAGAAGAGGTGGTCTCCCCTGGTGGCCGCAATTCAGATAGTGATTTAGTCCTAAGTATTGACGTCATTCTTGGCTGGGCTAGGCCTGCTTGCTCAAGGTCTATGGCTCCTATGCATTCCAACCAAGTGCAATCACATTCCATGCGCATGACTCCTCGCTCTATTCTAGGGGTCTGCCTTCCCTACAGCTTGGCGTCTGCTCGTATCTGCTCAATTTCTTGTCCTTCAGTGTCGTATTCTATGGTATCTATTTCACCCTCGCTCTCTTCACTAAAGGATTGGCAGTCTTCGTATTCGTCGTTGGAATCCTTGTCATCCGACAACTCGTCATCTCCTAGGGCTTGGTATGCCTCGTGTCGTTGGTCAGGAACTAGGGCCCAGCTATACATGAGGTTTAAATCGTGCACCCTGGTCCATTGCCACTTGGAATCCTCTACGAGATCCTGGAGTGGTTTGAAATTTGCAGCTGGGTTGCTAGCTAGTTGGTCCGTTAGGTATTCCAATACCCCTTGGAGTTCCCTTTTGTTGGATGGTACTTGGAAGGTGACAGGCTCGGCGGCTTCCTGCCATCATGCAAATTGGTGCAGAGAGTGCTTCGTTAGACTTGCTAATTGTTTTGATGGCCTGCTCATATGCCTCATGAACTGAGAATGGCAGGTCGATTGTAGCAAGAACGTGCATCCAATCCCGCTCATCCTCTGGGCATGGGATATACTTGGTCAAGGGCCTATAGGGCTTCTTAACCTGAGCATTCCCTTTGAGAATAGCAGAGATGGCATCTAGGTCGACTGGTGAGGTCTTCCAAGTGTCCATCTCTATTCTTACGGCGTTCGTTCTATTGCCAAGGAAGATCAAGCCGTTACCCCAATCTTCGATGACTCTAGCATTGCGCATCCAGGGTCGACCTAATAGGATATCGTAGTCCACTCCCTTCATGACTATAAAGTCGACAGAGAACTAGACACCTGCGATCTTCACTGGCCAATTCTATAGTACCTCGAATGGCTTCACTCTCATGCCGTTTGCTAGCGTGACATTAAACCTAGCAGCTTCGACCAACGGGTTTCCCCAAGTCTGAAGCACTGCGTGGCTAAGCACACTAACCCCATCTCCCGTGTCTACGATTCCCTTTCTTGTTGTGTCACCCAGGGCTAGGACCGGCAGGACCGAATTGCATCTCAGAGCCTTCCCAAAAGGCGTTGACGTGCAAGGATTTAGGCACGGAGTGCAGCATCAAACTTGGCAATTGCGTTTTTGCATGCTGGTCTCGAGGGTCTGCCGTGACCTACTCTTGTGATCCTTCAACCCAATGCTTAAGGTCTTGCCATAGGGTAGGGTGCTACTTAAGTAGATCTCCCAGGCTAAGTGTTACAGGGGTGGTCACTAGCGTGTTCAGGAGATCGTTAGATACTCGTCCTTTCCCTAGCCTAGACTATCCGAGCCAATAGCCGCAGTTGATCTGCGGCTCTGTCGCATCTAGGCTTGGTCTTAGTGGCACTGCTTGTGGCACGGTTGCTTCTGCCGACTTAGGTTGAGGCAGTGATATTGGCATGCTTACGGTGGAGAGATCATCAATATCGTCCTCTATGATGGGCTCAGCGTCTTTGAGATACTGTTGAGCCTCCTTCACCCATTCCTTCACCTTTTCTATGGCCTCTAATTGTCGCTTCGAATGCGCGTATTCCCCTACCTTAGCACTTCCTTTTTTGGCTGTCTTAGGAGCTGAAGTCTCTACCTCTGTGTGTCTGAAACCTTCTTTCCCGCAGGTAGAGTCGTAGCACTCTCAGTCTTTAGTGCGACCTTAGCTTCCGATCTCTTCTTTTTCTGCCTGCGACTTTTCTTTCCTATCGAGGTTGTGTCAAGATTGCTAGGTCCTGGCAGAGAGATGTCGACCTACTTCGTTTGGGATCGGGTCATGACCCGCAATGGAATAGGTGTGGCCTTCCCATCGCGGTTTCGACACCAAACAGCACCAATGGGACAGATGGCAAGTTGGTTGAACTAGAGGATGGCTTTCGCTTTGGGCAATCTATGAAAAGATGGGTGATTACGCACTCTGTGCACCTTTGGTCAGCCTTGTCTCTGTTTTGCTGCTCTCTTTCAGGGCAGCGTGATGAGACATGACCGGGGTGACCAGAAGTCCAAAAAGTGACTGGATCATGCGGCTGCTCTCCTAGGCCTCTACCTTGTCCTCGTCCTAACGCCATCATCGGCACGGGTCGATAATCCATGAGGACCACGTTGCCCTCGTTGTCATCGTGCGAGACGTAAGGGTATATGTAGATCTCTTCATCATTTAGCTCCTCCATGTAGTGTACTGGAGCGTCGCTTGGTGGGTGGGTCACGTAAGGACCAGGCGGTCTAGGAATGCTTGTAGGATTTATGTCCATTCTAGGGACGGCTAGTTTCATAGCGTTAGGCGCGGAAAGAGCCAATGGGACTCCCCTTTCGAAGAATGGCTGCAGCCTGTTCGCTAGGTAAGGCTAGCCGTAGGGTTACGAGTATGGAAGTCTTATTGGTAATCTACAATGCGCGACATCATGGCCGAACCTACCGCAGTTAGCGCAGGGTCTTGACCTAGGGTCTTGACACTTGGCCGGCAAGTGGTTTCCGCCACAGTACATGCATTGAACGTGCGAGTGCGTTGGTCTTCTCAACATGTCTTGTAACTTGGCTAATTCCATCTTGACCTCAGCCAAGCCCTGGTCTATCTCGGTGGCCTTCCCCTTATCTTGGGATGATGGGATTGACCGCTCACTAAAGGCTGATGTTCTCTCTGAGCTTCGCGAGCTGGTCTCCTTGAGATTTGAGCTCCTGGAGCCTCGCTCTTTCAGCTAATCATCAACTATGATGGCTTCCTCAAACACCCTAGCTACCGCGTCCCGCTAGAAGCTTGAATTGCCTGCCAAAGCCTTATACAACTCCTCACCTCGAATTCTGCTAATGAATACAATTGAAACTACTCTGTCAGTCGGTCGCTCGCCTAGAGGGATTCTCTTAAAGAGACTCCTCACATGGGTCACGTAGTCGCGAATGTCCTCCTCTTTCTGCGTGACGTTCATCAAGCGTACTAGTAGGTTATCGGAGTATCCGGGCTCAGCGAATCTCTTGATGTGAAGAGATCCTTGAGGTTATTGAAGTTGGCTCGCTCGGCAGCATCTAGGCTCGTATACCACGTCCTACCCTTGTCGCCTAGGCAAAGACCGAATGCTTGCGAGCGTTGAGTTTGGTCGTTGAGGCCATTGGCTTCGCAAACTTGCTCAAACTGCTCAACAAAGCTGTATGGGACGTCCTGAGGTTGGTACTTATCGAGTTGCTTGGCAACAATCGATATCTTGGCCTAGCTCTTTGAGCCTTGGTTTGCCCCTAACCCTGCGAGCAACGACGTCGCTAGTGCAGTGGCACTCTGCTCTACTGCTATATTATCAAGCAGTCGCTTCATGAGAAGCTCGCTCAACGTCAAGTCTCCCTCTAGTACTCTCTCATGGTCTAGTCGGTTTCGGCCAGCCAAGTTCAGCACTCGATGTACCTCATGCAGCTCCATGCCTTGCCTTTGGCTCCTAGCCTGTTGATCCCTATTGTACTCGGCTATGCCCTGCAATGCCTTGCAGGCTAGCCTTCTCTCCTCCTCTAGGTCTGCAATGATTGCGTCTACTGTCCTGCCGCGGTGCTCGTACCGGGCGTGCGCGTCGTAACTACTCACCAGCTCTACTGAATAGCATCTAGGAATATGTTCAAATCAAGCTCCTCACTAGACCGATGGTCGAAGCTCTCTTCCGTCATGGTTGAGTTCTTGCGCTCCACTACGCTATCGATCAGGGTGAATAGACTTGACAGATCCTCGTCATTGGTGCTCCTTGCTTGGTCCTACCCTGCGCTCCAATTGTTTGTCTATGTCTTGGGTCCTCTCTTATTGGTGGGTTCCTTGAGTGGTTTATCTGAGTGAGTTCCTTTGCTTATTGAATACAAACCTCAATTTATGGTCACTCGGTGAGTGTGTCGTTTCTCGTGCACTTGTGCCCAATCAGGCTTTCAGCTTTCTTAAGTATACTTCAAGTGCGAAAATTCGATGTGAGTGCCGCAAGAAATTCCTCAGCGTCTTACACACTCTCACTTGTTTTGGGCCTGATAAGCTTCGTTGCTCAAGTCCTGGCCATTCTAGCAGGTTCTAGGGTCTGCGCTGCTTCTTGCTGTTCACTAGGGGGTTGATCACAGGTCCAATTGGATTTCCGTTCTCAACGCGTTAGGTCGCTGGGGAGGGCTCCAGCATTGTCCCCCTGTCCCTTGGTCTTGACTCCTACGTCGGGAACTGCCTACAAGGCGTTCGCCATGTTGTCCTGGAGCGGGTTGCGCTTCCAGTCGATCGTGGGGGTCAATTTTTTATGTTTATTCCTTCTTTTTTTTAATAACCTAAGGGTGTGTCCAATTCTGAGAATCGGACGTCCGATTCTAGTGGTCTGATTCTAGGAATGGGACCATGTGGGTCCAAGTTTGAGCTGTCCGAGTCGCAGAATCGGACGGGGGTTAAGTGTCCGATTTTTGAAAATCGGACAAGTGGTCCGATCGGACCAGGCGTGTGGTCCGATTGTTGCTGATGTGTCCTAATTCGTAAGTCCGATTTTCTCGATCGGACGATTGGGCTTAAAGTCCGATCGAACGGAGTTGGTCCAAGTGTCCGAGTCTGAGTGGTCCGAGTGCCCAAATTGGACGGGTTGGTCCGATCGGACGGTTGTCCGAACGTCCGATTCTGAGAATCGGACACTAAATCGGGTGTGCGATTCCACCGGCCCGAACGCACTTTCAAGCATAAATTCGTCCAAAATCTTAAGATATCGATGATTATAGACTACAAGATTCACCAGGAATGATGTTGGAGTGATGGGGGAGAAATCTATATACCTGGGGATCACCGATAGCAACGTCACTCCTTGCCCTGATCGATCAAATGGGTCGCCCAAGCTCTCTCTCTCTCTCTCTCTCTCTCTCTCTCTCTCTCTCTCTCTCTCTCTCTCTCTCTCTCTCTCTCTCTCTCTCTCTCTTTCTCTTTCTCTCTCTCTCTCTCTCAGCTGGTTGCAAATGAGGATTCCCTTGCCCTTCAAGAACTTATAACCCTACTGGACATTACCCGGATGTTACCGATCACTCTCCTTGCAATTCCTACACATTCAAATGCACATTTCCTCCATTTTCTCCCTATTTTCCATGATTTTGCTCCCTGTTTTACAACAGCAAACCCCACGCCTCTTGGGTGCGATTTCCTACTGTTAACCTACTCTAAACGCAACACAAATCGATAGCAAAAAACTGAACTAATTTCTCCATGTTTTCCAATCATCAAACAACCATAATATCCCAATATACTTACCTGTTTTGAAGATAAAAAACACCCAAACTTCCTACCTATCTCAAGCTCCGTTTTTCGGGGATGAATACCCTACTTCGATGCTCGATATGAGGTGCGCAAGTGCTCAAGCTTGAATCTGTTGGTCCCGGAAACGGAACCAAAATGTGGGAGCTTTCGCTCAACCGCCAAGACCCACAAACCGCTTATTATTTCAAGCGTTCCAAGTGAGCTCTAATGGCTATCTCTCACCTAGCTGACGCAATCCTACGAGTGTAGTGAGCTTACCTTGATACTTGATCAAGTACCCTCCTCTCTCTTGCACTCCGGTAGCTCCACGATTCTTGACGCTAGCTCAAGCATCCTCAAGCCTCCTCCATCTCCAAGCTCCATCCTCCATAGCCGCGCGCGCAAGAGAAGAGAAGAGGAGATGGCGAAGAGCTTCACCCTCTTGATCCCTCACTCCCACACACACTCACACACTCACACTCCCTCTCTCAAGAGCACACACAAGTAAGAAGAAGAGAAGAAGAGAGGAAGAAGAAGACTCTTTTTGCCACACACCAAAGAATGAGCTTCTCATTCACTTTTCAACTTTATATACAAAGCCCTAAATCCTTTTTGGGCGGTCATCCCCTTTTCCCTTTTTTACATGGCCGGCCGTAGCCTAAGCCCTTTTTCCCATTTCCCACCATTCTAATTTATCCTATTCCCAACTAATGCGTACACTTTGCACAGGAGTGAGCCTGGCGCTCTTTTATAAGGATTCGGGGGCACTTCCACATTTTAATGGTGTGCCCTTTTACTCTTTTGTTGTCTCGGTGCGACCCCAAGACTTTCTGAGGGTCGTGCCCGAACATTTAATTTTTCAGGGTCTGGTTACCGGTCAAGGCACCTTTTTCTGCTTTTATCCTGTGCCTTTTTTGATATTCCCCTTTTTTTTCCATTTTCCACTCCTCTGTGCTGCGGGAAACCCGGTAACAAATAGATCCCCGTGCATTGCTCTTGGGGATAGAGTTGCAGAGGAGACATGGTTTGGTGAACCTCCCTCATATGCACACTTGCATGTCTTTGGATGTGAGTCTTTTCGCTATATTTTCATAAAGATAAATGTAATAATGTGGATTCAAAGTTCGTTAAATAAATCTTTCTTGGATATGGTGATATATGTGAGATGGCCTATTGCCTTTAGGATCTGTAGTCTCGAAAGATTATCTATAGCCATGATGTTGTGTTTCACAAGGAAAAGATGCATATGAGACCAGAGCTAGTAGTTGAGATATGCATGTGATCTTTTAAGAGGAGGCCCTTGTTATAATACAACCAGCCCAAGCTAAATAGCCTATTGCAGCTACTAATAGTATAGTGGCCCAAGGTCTACCTCTTATATAGGATCATAATATTGAACAGAGAGAACATGCCGTACAAGCTTCACACCCAATCTTAATGTTGAGAAACATGGAACTTGAGCATGGTTTAGCTATGGAGGATAGAGTACATAGACATGAGCCATGATGACATAGACAAGAAACAATGACTATTACTCAAATGAATTAGGTTCTAAGATTAAGTGCTTGGACTCATAAACATAATCTTGAGTAGGACATGACAAGGACACAAATTGGAAGTACAAAGTACAATAGCATTGCATTGAAATAAGAACCAAGTACATGCTTGTATAGCCTTTGGGTTGTTCCACTCTCCTCACTGTGCTTATGGGATACAAAGCATCTCCTCCTAGAGCATACATCATGTGTCATATCTTTTAGCACCCCCTCTCAAATGATGAGTTCTTACACTTGTTGGCCTTTGCCCCCCCCCATATGATGGCATGGCCCCGAAGACTAGCTCATAGGTAATCTAGTCAAGTTAAAGTTTGAAACTTTACATCGTTGGCAAGGGCTTTTTTAATCCACCAAGGGAAAAAAAATCCACTATGGGAAAACACAATATCCACTATGGGAAAGATACAGTGGAAATTTCTTCAAAACAATATGTCAGAGTTGTTATTGATATCAGAAGCAGCTTCTTCATCTTCTTCATTTATGAACTAATTTTGATGGTTACCATTCAGCACCTATTGTGCTCTTTTCCTGTGGAGACATTGACTAGCCATGTGCCCAGTCTTACCAGAATAATGACACGTGACCCGATCCTTGTTGTTGGTGTTGAATCCTCGTCCAAGTCCTTTTGCTCCATAAGTTCCCTTGGTGTATAAGAGATTGTCCTTTGAGATGATTTCTTTACATCCTTGTTTTTAAGTTTACTTTCTCTATCAAGTAGAGAATGCTTAATGTCTTTGAGTGAGAGATTAGGACTATTACTTAGGGTAGACACAAGGTTCTCATATGGTTCTTGAATTACACTGGCTAGTAGCACTGTTATGGCTTCATCCTCATCTATGTTCTTCTTTAAAGTTTCAAGTTGAGGTTTTAGGCTCTTAAACTTGTTAATGTGCATGGTCATAGAGAGAACTATCCTTTACATCTAGCCTATAGAACTGCATGAGTAATTTTACTTTTGAGTTTTTAGCCTGAGTTTCAAAGATCCTGTCAAGCTCATCCCACGCCTTTTTTGCATATTTGATACCAGAGATATGATGCAATACATTATCATATAGTCCCTAGGCAATGATGCCTAGAGCCTTGTTGTTCATCTTTTTCCACTCTTTTGTCTTGAGCTAGACTTCTCCAACGAACATCTTCGTTATCTTCCTTCTTGCCATCTACGTCTCTTGTATCATCCTCAAATAGATCCCAGAGGTCTTTCCTCATGAGATGGTACATTGTCTTTTCTTTCCAGGTGTGAAAGCCTTCACCATTGAATTTGGCTATTTACTCAAGTTTAGACATTTTGAAGGAGGTCTTACCATGAGTATACTCGGGCAATGTCTATCTTTTTTACAATGAGATTGAGGCTTACAAGGGATTTAATCAATTGGGCATTCCACATTAAAAACCTTCATGTTTGTCATTGCAAGAACTGAAGTAAAATCGGCAAATGAATTGTTCTTGGATGTGTTAAGAAACACAAGTGCCAAGAACCACTAGATAAGTATCAAGAGATATTATCTTGATGTCAAGCTTGATGATGCTTGATCTTAAGGTGGGTCACTTCAAATATTCTTCTTGAAGTTTGCACTTGTTGAAACTAATCAGATCTGAAAGACACAACCTCTAGTTGATTGAGAAGGATGAGAATTTGAAGTGGGAGAAGAGCTTGAGCTTGGTGGCTATGGATGCTTGGTCTTGGAGGGAAAATCTTGCTGAGAAATTTAGTGACTTAGTGAATCAGAGTAGCATGGAATTCTTTGAGTTGAGAGAGGTGAAATGTGAAGAGACTTTTGAGCTTGAAGCTCAAGGCTATGGTGGACTAGGGTTTTAGAAATAGGGGACTGGTTTTTCGTTTGCTACAGCTCGTACAATAGATCATTTGACGAAACATTGGATGACAAGTGAGCCTATAGAGTGGGCTTTAAAAGGCCTATGGTCGCAAGTTGAATCATGCCTTGTGTCAAGAGCTGGGAGCGTACGACATGCGCACACGTAGATCTAGACAATGATGATAAATTTATGTAATGCTAGAGTTATAAATCACTAATGCCAGATAGCAATGTGACGCAAAGGAGCTCCTTAAGGTGAGGAACGAATCTCCATAATGAAGCTTGAAGAGATTTGGCTTATATATGAAGAGATATGAGAGCTCCAAGCAGAGTAGGTGGAGGCTGCCTTGGCTGCCATGAAGGAAAGAGTGGAGTTGGAGTGAGAAATGAGCTCATGAATTGACAATGAGCTAACCAAAGATGAAGAGGAGTTGACGGAAGAGTTTGATGAGCTTGGCCATGCTCACCATGGCTCTAATACCATGTTGAGAAACACGGATCTTGAGCATGGTTTAGCTATGGAGGATAGAATACATAGACGTGAACCATGATGACATAGACAAGAGCCAATGACTGTTACTCAAGTGAATTAGGTTCCAAGATTAAGTGCTTGGACTCATAAACAAAATATTTGAGTAGGACATGACAATGACACGTATTGGAAGTACAAAGTACAACAACATTGCACTGAAATAAGAACGAAGAACATGCTTATATAGCATTCGGGTTATTCTACTCTCCTCATTGTGCTTATGGGATACAGAGCATCTCTTCCTAGAGCATACATCATTGGTCATATCTTTCAACACTTGAGAGACACTCCACTATAACCTCACATCCTTCTCATTGCTTTGAGCTCTATATACATTATGTCATTGTGACATATTCTAGTAAGCCCCTTACTTATGAGGAGACTATACTCAAAGGTGATAGTTACTCTTGAAAGAAGGTCATGCAATCTGGGTATGATTCATTATAGAAAAGCCATATATGGGATTTGGTTCCTTTGCCTAATGGGAAACATGGATTGCTATGCAAGTGGGTATACAAGTTGAAGAGTACCCTTGCTCCTGGTCGCCCTAAGCCAACATATGAGACTAGATTGGTTGTTATAAGGGTTTTAAGTAGGAGAAGGGAGTTGAGTAAATGAGATATTCTCTCCTATGGTCAAGATGACTATCCTATGTTTGGTATTAGCCTTGGTTGTGCAAATGGATCTGGACTTATACTAGATGGATGTGAAAATGGCTTTATTTCTTGGGGACTTGCATGATGAAATTTATATATAGTAGCTTAAGCTTTGAGAAAAAGGGCAGCAAACACTTAGTGTGCAAGTTAAGGAAGAGTCTTTATGGACTTAAGCAAGCACCTAAGGAATGGTATCATAAGTTTGATACATTTATGTATTCGCAAGGTTATTTTTATAGTGATTTGGATCCTTATCTTTACATGAAGTGGTGGTAGCAGCATTATCATTTTGGTGCTATATGTGGATGATATACTAATTACTGGGAGTGCTCATGATGAGCTAGGTGCATTGAAGACTCAACTTAAGAAGAGCTTTGAAATGAATGACATGGGATATATATCTCACATATTTGATATGTGCATTATGTGCAATCACTCTATAAGGGACTCTTCTTGTCATAGAATGAGTGCATTTATAAAGTCCTCGAAGGGTTTCTTATGCATGGTGGCAAGCCTACTAGTTACCCATTACCTTCTTATATGAAGGTTAGTCAGGCACATTATCCCTAATTAGATGATGAAAAGACCGAGATAACTAAGATTCCATATGTATCTATGGTGGACAACTTGATATATGCCATGATAGCCATTAGGCCTAACATAGCATTTGCAATGGGAGTTGTGGCTCATTAAATGACGACACATAGTAGGTGACATTGGGACACCATGAAGGGTATCATGAGCTACCTTGAGAGCACTTCAAGTATGTGCATTTGTTATGGTGGCTAGGATAGTGGAATCTTGGGCTACACATACTTTGATTATGTAGGACATGCTAATAGTAAGAAGTCCACATATGGCTATGTCTTTACCTTTGCCAAAGGTGTTGTTTCTTGGATGTTTAGGGTATAGTAATGTATGGCCTATTTGCCATTGAGGTTGAGTACATTGCAGCCATCAAGGCTTGTAAAGAGGCCCTATGGTTAGGCTGTGTCTAGTAGCTTGGTATAACTACGACTCCTACATTGCATTCAGATTCTATGAGTGCCATTTAGTTGGCTTGTAATTTGGTCTTTCATGGAAAGACCAAGCACATTGAGGTCCATTATCAATTTATATGAAGAGGTGGTTGAGAACAAACAAATAGAGTTTGTTAAGCTATTGACTAACGAGAATCCAATAGATTTTCTCACTAAAAGTCTCTAAGTGAAACACTATGTCTTTCTTAAGAAGATGATGGGTGTTAGTTGAGATGATGTCTATTCCATATCCTATTGTACTCCTATGTACACTTTGTACTTTGTTACTTTTTTATTGTATTCTCCACACTTAGGTATGTTCACCTTTAAGCGGGAGGTCATTGGGGGTTAAAGGTCACCTGTGCCTAGCCACCTACATTTACTTATACTTATCACCCACACACATGTACTGTAGATAGCAACCGCTCATCACTGTCACCTTTTTCTTTCTTCTTTACCTTACAATATAATAAAGGAAGGTAGGTCACACATTGTAATTGTTGTAATTTCATGTACCGTCTTGCTCTCTCTTGCTTGAATCTCCATAGCTCTTGCTTCTGCTTGTGCTTTCACTTTTGCTCCATCTTTTAGTATTCAAGTGATAAAAGAGATTGAAAACTAAGAAAGTTTATATGCCTATATGTATGCATGCGTATGTAATATATTTTAACAAATATATAGAAGATTGCCTTGATATAGACATCCTTAATGTCATTGGGGATAATTGTTAGAAAAAATGCAACCATAGTCACACACACACACACACACACACACATATGTATGTATGTATGTATGTATGTATATATATATGTATATATATATATATATATATATATATATATATATATATATATATATCTCTCTCTCTCTCTCTCTCTCTCTCTCTATATCTATATATATATTTTGTGAGTGACTGTATTTTTGCACCCTTTGTCAAATTATGGACTAGAGTGAAATTATTTTAATATAAAGGACATGCATGGTGGAAAACCTATATAAGGGAAGTTTCATGTGGTGAGTTTGAAGTTACATTGCAAATGAGAAAGTTTGTGGAAGCAAGGATATTGATGTTAAAGGTCAATTGTGAAGCATACACAAACTTGAAGAAGAGTGTTTGCACTCCGATTATCTACAGCATGTTAAATGTACTAAATAGTCTCCAAAGTTTTGTAACTGTTGTAAGAGTTATGCAACACACAAAAGAAGGTTGCAAATGTTGAAAATAGTCGATATATTCCTTGCATGTGCCTCATTGTGTGTGAAACGTGGTTCCTAAGAAGGCACTCTTTAGATGTTCCTAGGGTATATTGCACACCTTGATTGGAATAAACTTGCATATGAGGGTGTGGTTTCGGGGGTGAGGTGGGGGGCGGCGGTCGGCGGGACGGAGAGGGAGAGACAGAGCGAGAGTAAAGATCGGTGCGCTGTGGAACATAGGAACACCCGCGTCTTGCCCGGGTCTATTAAACGTCGTTCCTGCATTGGGCAGTAGACTCGCCAGACTGTCGCCGCAGTGCGAATCGAGAGAGAGAGAGAGAGAGAGAGAGAGAGAGAGAGCGATCCATGGCAGCTCCTGCGCTTTCGACTCCTTTTCAACCTTATGTGTACCAGGTATTGCAGCCAAAGACACAGTCGATAGGAAAATCATACAATCATACAATGTTCGCGGATCAAAGATCCAAGAATAGTATGCCATTTTAGAATTTCCATGTCTATGCGGGCTTTACTCTGCTGCATCTCGTTTGTCCGAATGCATGGTTCCTGTGGGTCGAAAATTGGAGCAAAATTGTTGACACACTTTTGTTTGGCATTTGGTAAAAAGAAACACATCATGATTTGAGCCGAGCTTTGATTGCAACATTGCTTCAGTGCACCTTCAGTAATTCACAGTGGTATTTATTTGTATGTGGTTAGACTGTGGGATTTAGACAATTCACAGTGGTATTTATTTGTTTGTGGTTAGACAATAGGATTTTAACAAAATTAATATTGCTAGTCGTAGGGCACAGATTGATTTTCAGCTGAATTGCATAGAAATGCATTATGTTAGCTGTCTTGATACAAGATGGCATCAATAGCATACTCATTGACATTGTAACCGCACAAGGTTTATTTGGGTCGATGATCTATAGCATTGGTGCAACTGTTACCAGTCTTTTAAAGGGTTTCAAAGCCTTGGTTGGGATTACTATTCTGGACAGTCTGAAGCACACACCTCGATTATGGTTCCATAGAATGGGTAAGCTCTTAAAATCTTATAGCTTCCATTCATCCCCTTACGATTCCAATCTTTATGTATGATCTATGCTAGAGGGGGTCAACTATGTGCTATTGTATGTTGATGATCTCTTGATTACTAGGTCATATGTATCACAATTTCCGATCTAAAGGCACAATTAAGCTCCACATTCAAGATGACTGACCTTGGTCTTCTCTCCTATTTCTTGGGTATGGAGCTCATGCAACATTTAGAGGGTATCTTTGTGTCATAGCAAGAGTATGTCCTTCAATCAGTTTATCAAATTTATTCTCATGGTGCATGACTAGTAGGCACTCCACTAGACCCTATTGTGAAGCTAGGACTCTGATGCTTCATCCTTCAATGTGCATATGCCATAGCTGTTTTCAGGCAGTGGGAAAGCTCCTTTAACTCATTCTAGTTCATCGGAATCTTGCTTATCTTATTTCCATGCTTAGTCAATCCTTCAATGCACCTAAGTAGTCTCATTGGATTTCATGTATATGTGCATTAAGGTATATTAAGTGTGCTTATGCATATGGCATTTCACTTGATCAAGGATTAACCATGTAGGGATATAATGATTTTGATTGGGTTGAAGACTTAGATACATATGCTCCCATGGAGGCTATATCTTTTCCTTCGGCTTGGCTCTGATTGCTTGATGAAGTGGAAAACAAGAATTGTAGTTGCATCTTCCATTGAGGTTGAACACCAAGCAGTATATGATGGCACTACCGAGGCCATCTATTTGAGGTGTTTGATGGCGGGGTTGTAGTTTCCACGTGAAACTCCTACAGTGATCTATTGTGATAGCCGGAGTGCCATAGGACTTGTCGACAATGCCATTATTAGCAACAAAATGAAGCATGTTGGAGCACACTACCATTTTACTAGAGAGTAGGTGGAGCTAGGCTTCATCCACCTAGAGTTTGTGCCGTTTTTAGACAACCATGCTGACATGGTAATGAAAATGGTCAATATTTGATCCTTGATTACCTTTGTTAATAGATCGGCGTTGGTCGACCTTTCCCTTTCGACATCAGCATAATGGGGAGAGGGGGTCGCTATAGTTTACCCCTTCTACTATTTGATGGGATGAGAGGGGGCAGCTTTTGCTTTTGGTGCTTGCAGGATTTTGGTTCCCTTCTTTCGTGATTCATATGTTCTTATATCATTAATTATTTACATCTCAATGATTATATGAGAAGGCTATCTATGTTGTATCTACGCTGCTTGCTCCTTGAGCAGTTGGGACATAGAGTATGAATGGGAGGAAAGCCCCTCCACCATCTTCTTTCAAGCAGCTTGTTGAATAGCATCAAGGCTTAAATACCCATAATGAGCATGCCAAAGCGGTCCAAGCTCGTGTGAAGACCATGCAACAAGGGCTGTGAGTGTTCAAAGTCCACCCTCCTATATACATGTCCAAAGAGCAGTTTTGGTAGATGCATCCTCCACAAGGATGGTATCCTTAGTGAAAATGGCATGGGTACTTAGCTGTGTAAGACCGTAAACAGACAAGAGGTTAAAGCCCAAATTTGGTATCTAATGAACTTTGACCGAAGAAGTATGCTGATCTGGCAATAGGGGAATGGTCCTCACTTCTCGTATGGAAGGGAAGAGTTGTCAGTACTTCTACTAGCAGTTCTCTGGATAAGTGCCCTTGTCACAGTGGGTGGGGGCATTTAGACTTCTGCTTGGAATCCTTTGAATCATCCTTCTTATGCTCTTGTTTCTTGGCCTTGGGCTTCTCCTTCTTCTTTTCTCCTCTTGAACCTGTTGTGTTAGCCTTCGTGGAGCCGGATCCATTGGCACCTACATCTTGAGGTGCTTGTCATGCTTGAAGACTAGTGGAGCAAGATCCTCCCAAAGAAGTGTATCTCAGGTCTTCCAAGTTAGAAGATTAGTGTATAATACATCGAACTTTGGAAATGGCAGCTGAGTCAAAATAATCATAGCCATGTCCTTGGAAGATATAGTCGGTTCGAGAGATGCATGTTCATCTCTCATGTCCTCTAGTTTGTTGATGTGGTCCTTCATGGGAAGAGAATCATCGACATTGAGCATTTGAAGCTTCTTCTTAAGGGGTATGCGGTGGGCAAACGTTGTTTGATGATACAAAGATGCTAGCTTCTTCCACACCTTTGCAGTAGTTTTCAATCTGCAAACATGCACTAGGATAGAATCCTGTAAGCTCATAAAAAGAAATGATCTAGCTTGTCAGTTCAGCCGATCCTATAGCGCGGCACGGTCTATTTTGATTCCACTTTGGGATTTTCCATGTGACGGGGAGCAGGATGGGAAACCAACTTCCAAAGGTCGAAGTTGCATCTACAATTGAATGAGAGATGCTACTTGAATTTTTTTCTTCTTAAACCACCTCTATTAATATTCACATATTGGTACGGGTCAAGGTTATGATGAATACTTGTGCCCATAGCTTCCCTCTTAGTTGAGATAAAGAAAGAAATGACTAGAAAATACAACTTGTTTACCTTTTACCGATTCTAGTGGGTTCTGATTGAGAAAATGGACATATCTCATGTTGGTGTACTCTCCTTCGGCTGAAAAGTTCTGGGTTCTTGTTGTGCACCTCCCTTGCGGTTGTAGATGGGTTTTTATCTAGATGGTATGTTGAAGGGATAGGAGCTGAAACCAGCTTTCCTTCTTGGAAAGGGTGGTAATTCCTTGATTAAGAATGCAATTACAGCAATCAACAAATGAACATACTTAAAATACACAAATTACCTTAATAATCTCGGACATTGGACACCCTGTTGGAACTAAGTCTGGCGCCCCTTTCGGTATTTCTTTAACTTGATTGCTAATGGAATGAGTACAAGCTGAGACTTACAATCTCCTTTGTTGTTCCAAAAGCCTCTTTGTCGTAGCAACAATCAGCAATCAATTTGGGTCAATTGCCCCTTGAACTTGTAAAGAAATGCCCTAACACAGAAACATAATCAGAAATCGTACGACAAAGCACAGACTGATAAAAGAACACACTTAGGGTTAGGTAACTTAGAGACAATGAACACAATAAATAAATGAAGTGATATAACTACTGAATAATACGATGCTCATGCAGCAAGCACACTATGCAGTGAATGAATACTGAACCTCGAACTCCTGTATCTCAAGGATCAGGGCAGGGGTAATGAGCTGGAGAGTGTGTTGTACTCTGAATAGATTCCAAATCGTAGCAAGGCAGTCTCCGAATGTCGAACACCAGCAAACGTAGCAGTGAGAAGTTGGAACTGATATAGACTACAAAGGCGGATGGAAACAACAATGGACTGGTTTTTTTTGTGGTTGTTTGAAAAGTGTTTTGAAAATATATAAGTAATATAGGGGTAGCGGCCGATTAAGTTATAGATAGGAAAAGATAAAGAGAGTTTTAAACCCAAGTCATTCACAAAACGAGCAAGTCAATTCCTCACACTGACTAGGATAAGTGCCTAAGGATGATAAAAGTGTGTGTGTGTGTGCCAATCATGTGGTGAATATGGGGAGAGGCAAAAAAGATGATGGTGGGCTTAGTAAGACAAGCAAAGCAAGGAAGCAAGCAAGGGTAGGGAAACTGCCCTTAGGAGAATTGCCATGTGTTATGCCATGAATATGGTGGATCCTAGAGTCGATTACTCCAAAAGATCGAAGAGGGATAAATATGCACAGATGCATGTTTATATAAACATAATGCCAATGCATGGGGTAATGCAAAGGGAGATCCAAGATATCATGCTCATGCATTATGCTATGCAATGGTGCCACTTGGATAGTGCCCTCGCAGGGGAATTGTTCACTTGTCCAAGTGCCCTTTTACAATCAGGTCATCCTGACAGTGCAAATGAAGTTACAAATGTCCATAATACAATACAAAAGAATAAATGAACGTAATGTCTAAAAACTGTAAGCATTATCGTTGTCGTGGTCAAGAGTAGAAGCCGTCCCCTCTCAAACTGGAAGGAAAAGCAAGAGGAAAGCATCCTCTTTCCGTCAAGCTGAAGAAGTAGGGGAAGGTGTACCCAAGGCGAAGATCTTGGGTAGCAGGTACTAAAGAATTGGCTGGTTGACCGCTTTGGTCAAAATGTCTGCAAAATTATCTGATGAAGGCACAAACTCTAGGTGAATAGTGCCTAGCTCAACCTGCTCTCTGGAAAAGTGAAAGTGGACGCCCACATGCTGCGTCCGTGGTGTGATGATTGGATTGCCGCAAGGGCAATGGCACTGTGGTTGTCGCAGTAGACAATAGTGGGAGAGACATAAGGAAAATGAAGTGCTGCCAGTAAACTCTGCAGATAGATGACCTCGGTGGTGCCATCGAAGAGAGCCCAGTACTTAGGCTCGACCAAGGAAGCCGCCATCGTCTCCTGCTTATGACTGGACCAAGAAATGGGAGCTGTGCCCAAGGTAAAGAGGTAGCCACCATGGGAATGTTGGATGTTAAGATCTCGTGCCCAATCAAAATCAGCGTACCCTTGCAAACATAAACTAGAACCATATGTCAGGCCATAAAAATAAGTACACCGCAAATAACGCAACACATGAAGACATGCAATCCTATGTGACATTCTGGGTGCGACGAAATACTGACTGAGTATGCTAATTGAGCAAGCTAAATCTAGCCTAGTGTGAATTAACCAAAGAAGTTTTCCTACAATAAAGCGATAGGTATGTGCATGTGCCATTTCCATGACTGTCTGGGTTCTATGCTCTACGACTCCATTTTGAGAGGGGGAGTTGGTAGAGGTGTGTTGGCGAGAAATGCCATGCTGTTGTAGAAACTCGGAGAACTCGTGGGAGATAAACTCACCACCGCTATCACTCCTCGTGTAACCGACACGACGACCGGTCTAGTTATGAACCAGCAGCACCCAAGCAGAAAAGTATGTGAAAGCATCAGACTTATGCTTGAGGAACTACACCCACATGTATCTAGAATGATCATCCACTATCAAAAAGAAGTATAGTGCGCCATTTAAGGCAGTAGTGGATGTCGGCCCACAAAGATCAACATGAACCAATCTAAGAGGCGCCTCAGCTCTATGTGAGGTCTGTTGAGGAAATGGGGTACGGTGCTGCTTCTCGAGCTGACAAGCTTTATAGACATTTCGAGCTAGCTTCAGGCATGGAAGGCCCTCAACCAGCTCATGGCGTGACAACTCATCAAGTGAGTCATAACCAAGATGCCCTAAGCAAAAATGCCAAAGACTCTCATTGTTCGTAGGCTCCCAAGATGTGGCTAAGGCCTGGAAGCTATGGAACACGGAGCCCTCGGTTGTCGGCTCGGTCAGAAAGTGTCATGTGGTATAGGCCATTAGGTTGTGCCTCACCGCGAGCAATCACTAAACTAGTTAGAGAGTCAAGTATCTCGATTGTGGTTGCCGTGAAGAAAATCGGTTGCCTCAACCGGCAAAGCTATTGAATATATAACAAATTCACCCCAAGCTGAGGGACATGATATACATTGTCGAGCGTAGCCAAATCCAGACCCTTGTCAGTGGCAAAATTGATGCAACCTTGAGCTTGAATCTTGACCGAGGAGTTGTTTCCTACACGGATCCGTCTGGCTGCAGGGGCTCGAGAATGGAAAATGTCTGCTATAGGAGTCATATGATGTGTAGCTCCATTGTCCACAATCCAAATAGGAGCTGAAGTGCTAGGTTATGTCGAGTGGAACTCTAGCTCTCTTGTTGGGAGTTGCCCGACTGAGGAGCGGCGGTCTAAGACTTAGGTTTTGCTATTGTGCCTCTTGCCTTTGATCGACACTTGTCGTCAAAATGGCCAACCTTTTGACAATGTTGACAACATCTATTCTTCTTAGGTACATTCTGTCACCTAGGTTTAAGAGATTGGGATGTTCCTTGTGATTCCCCGGATGGATTTTGCTTTTGATTTTGATTTTGATTTTGATTTTGAGTGGAGGTTTGGTTTTGTTTTTCCTTCCCTTGTTGCCCTTTTTGAGAATGAGCAATAAGAGCCCCCTCTCAAGAGGAATTCATATGAAATTGATCGAACAACCGTGCGTAATGCAACAGCTGACACTCAAATTCATAGAATGTAGGCATGGTAGGCTTTGAAACTATGCCTTCCACAAAATTGATGTATTTCTTGGGGAGTTTGTTTAGGAACAATGTGACCTGATTGTCAAAGGACTTAGGAGTCCCCGTAGTGGAGAATTCAGCGAGGAGACGCCGATACTCAGCCAAATTGACTTTCAAGTCATCCCTGTAAGTGATTTTGAAAAGCTGAAGCTCATGGTCAAGATAAATACGACGGGTTCTATCCTGAGCCGCATAGCGGTCAGTCAAGTGTGCCCATCGCTCTGACGCTAAGTTAAAATGCTGAAGCTGAGAATGAAACTTAGGCAATAAGCCTTGCATCAGCTCAACAATAGTGGGCCTTCCATGAGTGGACAACCTCGTATGGAACAAATGTGGGATCGGGTTGGGTTTTCAACCCCTGCACAAGATCCCATAGGTTATGGGAGTCAAGGACATGTCTCATCAAGTTCGACCGAGTAGTAAAGTTTGACCCGTTAAAATGAGTCTTGTCAATAAAGGCATGCTTGGCAGAAGATGAGCTAGAATCATGAGGTGTTAGGTAGGTAGGGTAAGATGGATGTGGAGGATAAGATTGTGGAGGGTAAGATGGTGGAGGTGGATGTGTCTGATAAAAAGGAGGAGGGGTTAAAGAAGGGTAGGTAGAAATAGGCTGTGAACGTCCAATGAGTGCCAATTGAGGCGGAGACACTAGAACGTGAATGTTTACATAAGGTGCTGGTGTAGGTGGAGGCACTGGGATAGGGAAGCCCGGTCCAAAGTGAGACTAGGGCACAAGAGTATGACTAGAAGGTCCACTAGGTAAAGCTATGAAGGCAAACTGTGGAGTCAACTGATCCACATTCGGGAGAGACTGAGGGGGATACCCAAGCTGCAATGATCCCAAAAGTGTGTATGAAGTAGGTGGAACACCACTCGGTAGAGGTAAGGATGAGGTCCTAAAGGATGTGCTCATGTTTCCATGACCCCCCGGTGTGATGTGTGGTGCAACATGAGGTGTCTGAAATGGAAATGTAAATGGTGTGAATGGAAGTGGAGAAGTAGTGGAAGAATGTGGTGGGATGGGTGGGTTTTGAAAATGTGGTGTGTAAGGTGTAAATTCATTTTGTTCATTTTTATCATTTAATGATTGGAAATGAAAATGTGAAGATGATGATGCACTATACAGTGAAGAAAAAGGAACACCGAATTCATTTTGATTTTGTGAAGTAGACGGAAAAGAGGAAGGGTAGAAGAAGAGGTACGTGGCTTTTTCCTATAATCCCCACGACGTGTGTTAATATACAGGAATTGGTCCTCAAGAGGATATTTTCTGTAGTCAGCAAACTGGACTCTTTCTTCCACATGATCTCTACCATAATATTGCAAAGTAGAAGAGGTAAAAGAAGAAGGAACAAAAGACAAATCTAAAGTACCCTGCATCGGAGTGGACGGAGTGAAATGGATGGGCTCGACGGCCCTGCAATATCATCACATTTACGCGCAGCATCAATCTTCTTTCGTCTATAAGCTATGATCAGTTTGTATTCTTCAAAGGTCAACTTGCCTAGCTTTTCTTTCATGTAATCAGAAGTGTCTTCCACCATGTTGGAACTTTGTGGAGCAAGCTGATCGGCCCACTCTCGCTTGGTTCTCGGCATAGTTGGTTTTGGAGACTGAATCGGTGTTGTTGTGTTCAAAGTCATTTGAACCTACTGTAGTTCTTGCTTCTTGTGTAGAGCTTTCAGATTAAAAGCCTAGGTTTCTCAAAGAGTTTCAGGCTTTGATACCATGTAAAGAAATGCCCTAACACAGAAACATAAATGGAAACCGTACGACAAAGCACAGACTGATAAAAAAACACAGTTAGGGTTAGGGTAACTCAGTGACAATGAACACAGTAAATAAATGAAGTGATATAACTACTGAATAATATGATGCTCATGCAGTAAACACACTATGCAGTGAATGAATACTGAACCTTGAACTCCTGTATCTCAAGGATTAGGGCAGGGGTAATGAGCTGGAGAGTGTGTCGTACTTCGAACGAGAGAGACGTGGCAGGAGAGAGAAAGGCAAAAAACACAAGCAACAGGACTGTGATGACGTGGCAGGTTGTATGGCAGCAGGTCTGCACAAGAACAGCAGTCGCTTGGCATCAGCTCCAAATTGCATGAAGAGGGTTGGAAATCAGGTGCCAACTGATGGAGACAGCAATGGACAGCTTCGGTTGAGATGTCCTCCGCAAACGAGGTGTGGACAGCAAGCTGAAACACCTGAAATCTGCAAAAACGAGATTAGAGAAGAGTGGAGGGCTGGCTGCCTATTTATAGAAAATTAAGGTTCTAGATGCTCTCCCACTTAACTCTCTCGATCCGCTCCCCATTTTAGGGTTTTGGCTAAAATAAGCATGTTTTGGGGCTGTTTAAGCGGCTAAGTGCATTTCTTAGTACAACAGAACTTTCACCTAGGACTTGCACAAATGGAACCACCAATTGGCCAAATGCTACCCCAAATTACAATGAATGGGCTGGCATCTGGATTCCTTGACAATTATACAAATTGCAGGTATTGAATTCAATATACAATGCCTTTACCAATTGGCACGGGTTCCGAAAGTGGCTTTCAAACCCTAATTTTGGGAGAAATTTAGGGTTTATAGCATAGATCTCTTTACTGTCTACCAAATTTGGTTGAGATCTACTCAAAATGACTGAGAAATGCTGAGATCTCTTGAGAATGGGTTGGAGAAGGTGAGAGAAAGCCAAGATGAGAGAGAGATCTGATTTTCTTTGTGCGAAAACCCTAAATTCTGTTTGCTGCTTGCTCTAGCCTACATCTAATGCAGTCACTTGTTGCAAGACACCTCCAAAAGTCACCTAGTGCCAGACACCTCCAAAATACTGTCACCTGATCAGCAATGTTGTTGCTAGTCCTTGGAAGGTGACTCCTTGTTGTCCCCTACTTGTTGAGACCCCAAGAAGGTTGTCTTTTGCAGTAAATTGCTGTTCTTTGATTAGAAAATGAACCAACAGTTCTCTCTCTCTTTCTCTCTCTCTCTCTTCATCCCAAGCTGTAAACTAGCTGAATGGTTGAGACCCAACCTCAAAAACGTTTTCTTAGTTTGCATGGGTATTTTTCCTAAGTGGCAGCCTTTTGAACCCATTTTTCAGCATTATCCAACCATTTAATTAATTTTTAGAATAAAGTAATCCAATAAATTAATTTTAGTCCTTTTAGCCCTGCCCAAAATTAAATGTGCCGATTCATTATTAAATTGGCTAGGCCATTTGCAACTTGGAGTGGTCCCCAACCTTTGTTGACCCTTAGATTGGCATTAATTAATTAATTAATGCTAATCCCTAGTGTCACCACCAATACTTATTGGCCAAATAGCTATCTTAGGGTCAAAATTGACACTAACTAATCCCCAAAGCCTAGCCTGCATAACTTATCATAACTTTTACCTTTGACACCCACTGTATCCTTGGGGTCCTTTGCATGTTATCATAAAATAATTGCCATGTGCATCACATGTGCTAAATAACCTTGCACATTTGATTACAACTTAGTTAAATGTTATTAGCAAGATTAAAGGATCTCGAAATTTCATGTCCTCGTGATAGGAGCAGTGTATGGAGATGTGCTAGGGTTTGCACTGAGGAAACATAACATGTATGACCAAGACTGAAACTCAAAGACTTAGACAGAGACAATCAAAACTCAAACTCTAAACGCAAAATGCAAAAACTCAAAACTCAAACATAGAGATAAACACAGAGAGAAGAAACTATGAGTGAATGAATGCTGTAAATGAATGTAAGAGTATATAGAATGCCCAAGGGCAGAGCAATGCAATGTCGGAGAGTGATGTCCACCGGAGATGAATTCCAAGTACAGTAATCACCAATCGTAGATGAGAGAGTGTTGAATAATGAAGGGCAGTAGGTTGGTCACCAAAACACAGCACTCGGAGGCTGAAATCTAGTAAACACAACAGTATACCACTAGAGAAAGGTTGAAAACTGCACTCGAGGGAGAGAATTGTCAGCGACAATAGGAGAGATGTTTGCTGGTGTAAAAATTAGGGTTTTGGGGGACCATTGAAACTTTCTCGAATTGTGCACCAAATTTGCATTTTCATTAATTAAGTGTGTTTTGGGGTTGTTAGAAAACACTAATCAGCTGTAAAGCGTATTTTAGCTCAACACAGTGTATATTGTAAGTGGAGAAAGCCTCTCTCTTGACGATGTCTCTCTTCTCTCCTCTTCATGACCTCAATATATTTGTTAGTGGTAAGTGCATACATCATCTTGACAGGACTATCTAGAATGATGCCAAGAGGGTTTTTATGTTTCAGGAGGTTGTTGCCAATCTCTCTAACCTTGTAGCTCATTTCATGGGCTATGTGTTGATGCCCTTTGATCCATGATTCGGGCTTTCTAGGCATTTAAACTATCATTCAATGTAGTTATTTTTGGAGTGTACGAGACTCTAAATGGCACTATTGTTAGGGTTTCATATGATGATTAAACCATTTAGAGTTAGGTTTTACTATAAAAAGACACTTTGTACATCACTAGCACACAAGTGTGGCATTATTCATCGTGGTCACCTTTCATTATCTTTCATTCTCTACCAACTAATTGTGCAATTACTCCGTACCTGGCTCAAGAATGGTATTAGAGCCAAGTTGCCCCCATTGCCATCAGTCGTTGTGACTATCCACCACTAGCCACATTTCCATTGAACTCCTCTTGCTTGGCTAGCTGCCCCATGAGCCATTGCCACTATACCTTTTTCATTTTCTCTTTTGGTGTTTGCATACCTAGTGCTGCCACCTCTGCCAACACCTATTGATGCAGACATTAGCTGTAGTCTTTCTAACCCATTGCCTATTCAATAGAAGTGAGGCCTTTTGGAAGAAGAATAGTGTGGCTCTTAAATTGCTAAGTTGCCTTTGATGCAAGCTTTCTACTCAACATGTCTGTCGCCTAGGAGCTTTCCAACTATCCTGGGTGAATCAGTCCTGGACTGCCACCTTTGAAGCATCAATGCCACCTTGATCTTCATCCATCCATTCTGAAATCCGCCTTTCTTCTTGAATAGGTGGTAAATAACCTGATTAAGTACTAATTACGGCAAGCATAAAATTCACATAAATTGAAAATGCACACTTTATCACTTTAATCTTGGTCATTGGACACCTTGTTGGGCCCAAAACTAGCATCCCTTGTGTGAAAAAAACTGCTAGGGTTTCCACTGAGGAAACACTGTGTACGACCACAACAGTGAAACCAACCTTCCTTTCGTGGATAGGTGGTAAATCCTTGATTACAACTTAATTACAGCATCAAACAATCAATGCAAATAAATATTTATGGCATTGCACATGGCAATCTTGCAAGCAGTTTTTCCCTAGCTTGCTTGCTTGCTTTGCTTGTCTTGCTTGCTTCACTTATTTGCTATACCCATATCTTAGTCATTTTTCTTCTTCACCGACACTCAGTAATGGTAGGGATAATATGCTTGTTTTGTGAAGGTCTTGGTTTTGACCATCTCTTATTACTCTCCCATATTGGGACACAGATACTCAATAGGACAAAAATTGATTTGCAACCGTCATTTAATGCTAAATCTATCAAATCTAAAAAGCCCTAAAAAAAAAGAGTCCATAGCTGATCCCATTTGCCTTTGTAGGGCTTGGTAGGCCACTGGGTAGTCGACGTGCACCCTTTGTCCGATGCCTTGTCCTCTCTGAGGTGATCATTTGGGCTCCCTTGGTAAGATAACCATTGCCTTTGTAGTCTTAGTAGGCCACTGGGCAGCCAACGCGCACCCTTTGTTCGATTCTCTGGTTGCTTTGGGGTGCGAGGCCTTGGGTTAAAAGATAAAGGAAAAGGGCTTGGTTGGCCTTCATTCTCGTGGCATTGTTGTTGGGCCTAAGAGGGGGTGTTGAGCTAAAAATGCATTAGCTTCACTTAAACAGCCCCAAAACATGCTTAATTAATGAAGTAACCTTGTTTATTCAAAAGAAACGCGATCCTAGAGAGTGTGTGTGTTCCATATGCACAAACCCGCTTGGGAGGGTCCAAACTTTCTAAAAATAGGTATGCTGCCCTCCATTCAGTCTAGATCTCGTTTTTGCAGGTTTCAGGTGTTTTCAGCTTGTTGCTCACACCCCTTTCACGGAGGATATTGTAGTCTCAGCTGTCCCTTGCTGTCATTTATAGTCTGGCGCCTGTTTCCAGTCTTCCATCTGCAGTTTGTAGCTGTTTACAGTAGAGCGACTGTTGCTGATCACTCTCTAGCTGCCACTTGCTCAGTTTTCTCTCTCCTTGTTGTCGCTGTTGTTTTTCTCTCTCCTCAGCCTGTTGCAACAGATTTTCTCTCCACTTTGTGCGTTTGCTGTTTTCTCTCTCTTGCAGCTTGCGTTTTTAGTCTCTCTCTCTCTCCCTCTCTCTCCTCACATGCGTTTTTAGTCTCTCTCTTGCACTGTCGTGTGCATTAGATCTAGCCTTGCTTGGTTGTGTTTGTTGGTGTTCGACATCCAGAGGCTGCCTTGCTGCGATTCGGGATCCGTTCGGAGTACGACACACTCTCGAGCTCATTACCCTTGCCTTGATTCTTGAGATAGAGGAGTTCAAGGTTCGGTATTCATTCATTGCTTAGTGTGCTTGTTGCATGAGCATTGTATATTCAGCAGTCATATCAGTTCATTTATTTTCTGTGCTCATTGTCTTTGAGTTACCCTAACCCTAACTTTGTTTTTTTAATCAGTCTGTGCTTTGTTGAACGGTTTTTGTTCGTGTTTATGTGTTACAATATTTCTTTGCACTTAGAAGGTCTCAATCACGACTTGCGCTTGTTGAAGGTCCACTCCCTTTTCTTTACTGAGGCTCTTAACTTCGCAATGTAATGTTCCACTCTTCTATCCATTTCTACTTGTGTTCATAGATTGTGGGATGGGCAAATTCTTTGCTCACCTACAAGTTTCATCGTTAGTACATGATTACAAAACCTATCGAAGATAGCATTGAAAACTTGTAGCAACCTACCATCACAAGACATTGAAAGTTTTTGCTGTAGGGGCTACTAAATCCAAATGGGTCCCCAACCACCTTTAGTGCAGCTCACGTGTAATCTCTTTGCCCTAGGCCCTTGATGACCTATCCTCAGAGAGAGAGAGAGAGTTGATTTCGTTATGCCCTACATCTTTATCGGTGATGACATGGAGATTGCACCTCTATAAGTGATGAGAGAGAGACTCGATCTCCTCATGCACATCTCTATTGGTGATGACATGGAGATTTGCACTTGTATCTGTGACGACCTGTGGGGGGGACATGAGAGAGAGAGAGAGTGTTACGAGGACGTGAAAATTTGATGCTTTGCCTATGTTTAATTGACATTTGATTAAAGGATTAATCAAATGTGCAATTAAAAGATGCACATGTGTTGCACATGTGAGGTGCAAGCTATTTTTTCACAGTTGAAGGTTGAAGGACCCTGTGAAAAAGATGGGTGTCAAAGGCAAAAGTTGTAACAAGTTACACTTGTTAGATTCTAGGTGAATTTTGGTGTCAGTTTGCCCCTAGGACCATTAATTGGCCATTAAGTGTCAGTGTTGACACTAGGGACTAGGCATTAATTAATGGATTAATGCTTGTCCAAGGGTCAATTAATGCATGGGACCACTTTGGGTTGCAAATGGCCTAGCCAATTAATTTTTGGATGGGCAAGGTCAATTTTTTGGGCATGGATTAAGGGCTGAATTAATGTTCAGAATTAATTAATTCTGAAAATTAATTAAATGTCTGGAAATTGCTGAAAATGGATTAAGGAAGTTGCCACTTGGCAAAACTTTCCCATGCAAGTGGGGGAAAGGCTAAATAGGGCTGAAGGGAGAGGGAAATCTCATTTTTTCATTTTAGAGTTGTTGGGAAGAGGTGTTGGACCGTTGCTGCCAACTTTTGGGGCCATTTTTCAGCCATTGGAGACCATTTTGGTGATGGAGATTGCATATTCCTGATCTTGGGAAGCTAGCAATTGCTGTTGATGCACTTTCTCTTGAAGATTACAGTCTCTGATGCTCCTATTGTTGTTGGTGCATCTGTTTGGGGTTGGTATAGCAGGGCAGCAGCTGATTTTGATCAGTTCTTTGCGACAAATCTCAGAATTCTCTCTCTCTACAGAATTCTCTCATCTCCTTCAGCCTATGCTCAGCCATTCTCAGCAATTCTTAGCCATTTGGAGGAGTTTTCAGCCATTTTTGGTGGGCTGATCTGTAATTTTTGCAGTAAACCCTAATTTACAGCAGAAATTAGGGTTTAGCAACCATCTTGGGATCTGTGCCAGAGATTAAAGGCTTAAGGGACTGAAACCAGCAGCTGATAATTGAAGATTATTAAGGGATTTCAGGAGCCAGCCCATCCCGAATTGATTTGGGGCAGCATTGGCCAGCCAAGGGTCAAATTGGAGAAGAAGTCCTGGGTGAATCAAGGGGCAAATGACCCAAAAGGCTTGCTGGTCATTTATGACAGCAAGAGCAATTGGTTAGTAGGAGGAGATTGAAGAATCTCGAGTTGTACTCCTTCCAATTGAATATAAGCTAAAGAAATACCGCAAGGGGCGCCAATTTTGGGGCCAATAGGGTGTCTACTGTCCAAGAATGTTATGGTAAAGTGTGTATTTCATTTTATGTGCATTTATTCATTGCTGTAATTAAGTGGTTAATCAGGTTAAACCACCCTATTCCAAGAAGGAAGGCTGTTTTGAGAGAGAGAGAGAGAGAGAGAGAGAGAGAGAGAGAGAGAGAGGTAAATAATGGCCAACAGTCTCTGGAATGCATCGTCGTGTAGTGTGCTTCAATATGGGGTTCAACCTCTGAAGAAGCTTTGCTAAGAATTGAAGGTGCTAGGACTTTGATAGGGCCATGCTCTTCACCCCTCAGGACCTGCATGAAGGAAAATTTCTTTAAAAAATCTCCATCTCTCTCTCTCTCTCTCTCTCTCTCAGACTCTCTCTCTCTCGGACTCCTTCCATACCATTGTTGTGAAGCATAGGTTTGATCATATATGGCTTGAGAAGTGTTGTGTGGTGAAGCTCCTAGAAACAACAGGCATTGTCCATAGTAAGAAAAAGAAAAAAAGCCTGTGTACACACACACACACACACGCACACACACGCACGGAGGCCATTAAATGATAGCATGTGAGTGAGGGGGAGAGCGAGATGTGGCTTTACTCGGACTAAAGTTTTCCTTTTTAAAATTTTAAGATTTTGTTAATTTTGAACTCTCAAAAAATCATAGAGTTTCCACATTAGTAGTGTTAGGTTTGGGAATAGGGTAGGAAAATCACAAAATAAGACATAGAATAAATCCCATGTCGTGTGATAGTCCATCAGACAAACAACTGCTAGTCAAAATGCCGACTTGTATGTATTTATTTGAGTGATACACAAATTTCCATCTATTCAAACTTAATCATCATGATTCTAACATAAAAGACCCTTGTTTGCACACATCCTCTTCACTAGCCCAAATTTAGGGATGTTTCAAGGCAAACATCAATTCTCACTCAATTTCTTCCAAATTATTGGGGCTTTTGTACAAATCTTACTAAAAATTTTGGGATTTGCAATTTTTGCACAAAATTTCTCAGCAAAATTTGGGGCTTTTCACTTTTGAGCCACAAATTGATCAAATTTCATCACAAAAAAGTTGGGGCATTTTTGAAGTTGGACCTCAAATTCATTGACATTAAGTCCCATTTCATCATTCTGTGTGACAATGGCATAGGTTTTGCGTCAATTTTTCAACATTTAGCTCCTCCATCGACATTTAGCCATAAAATTGTAAGTTTCTCTTTGCTTTCTTTTTGTGCTGCACCTGCGTTTGTACTTTGGAGAACTGTCAGTAGAAAATAGGAGCAATTTGCAATGGGCAATGGCTGCTCAGAATGACTTGCTCAACATGTTTGACAATGATGATAAGTTGGATGGGACTAACTATTCCATTTAGGTGTACATGATTAGGCATGTCTTGGTTGCAAAATAGCTTTGGGATATGTATTTGACATAGAGAGAAGGCCTGCAAATCTTGGTATGCAAAATGATACAAGCGCGTCTAGCTCATCTTGAGTGGCTAGCAGATCATTAGTACCCACTTCTCTTACTTCTTCCACAATTGATTAGTTGAGATGGGATGGATGAGATTCCTTGGCACATGCATTGATTGCACTATTGTGCAAAACTTAGGTCATTTTGTATCTTTAGTTGTGCATAGCGGCCAAGGATGCTTGAGGTAAACTTGCTCTTTGTATCATGTGCATAATGAGTCGTGTATTACCTATTTGCACAATTAGCTTGAGATAGAGCACATTAAAAAAGTGACTCAAGAGATGCTTATATAACTTGTGTGATGTACCTTTGAGAGCTAATTTACATAATGATAGTGAACCTCAAGGTGTTTCATGCCAGTAGGAAACATTAGATTTCGCGCTACTACAGTAGCCCTTTGACTATTAAAAAAAAAGATGTAGGACCCTCCAATGAGATCTATAGATCAGCCAACAATCTCTGTAGCCATACACATTCAACTATTGCTATGAAAGCTGCCCTGTACTCAACCTCACAAGATGAGATAGCCATTGTAGGTTGTTTCTTGCTAAGCCATGAAATGCATGAATGGCCCAGAAAGAAACAATGTCCACTGGTAGATTGCCGAGTGTTTGAGTGACCGACTCACCGGCCCAATTTGAATTGCTGTAAGCATGTAGTTGCAAGTCTCTCCCCCTTGGAAAAATAATGTATACGTTTGCGTACATGCAAATAGTGAAAGATCCGCTTAACAACTTACCAATTTACTGTCTGTGGGCTGTGCATAAACCTGCTCACTCGAGGTACTTGCAACATTAGGAAATCACTACCATCATGCATGGACAATAGCTGACAACTTCAACCCTGGCTCCATCAAAGTGCTCATAGCTTATAGTCTTGTATATTGAACCTATACAAGAGCTTGCCCACATACTGTGATCGTACTATGATGATACCATGCTGATTTTGGGTAAATTGAATCCCCAGATAATAGTGTAAGCAACCCATATTTGACATAGCGAAAGCATATTTCAAATCAACTTTAAGTATTGCAAATTTATCCTCTCTAGTTTTGATTAGCAGCTTATCATGTACATAGAGAACGATAACTAGCAAGTCCTCCCTTTCATTCTTAATTTGTTTTTTCAACTATTTTTAAATCCAAGATTGACCAAATAAGAATCAAGTTTTGAGTACTATGCATGAGAAGCTTGTTTTAAACCATAAAGAACCTTTTGCAACTTGCAAATCAAGTGCTCTTTTCATTTCACCACAAAGCCTAGAGATTGTGTGAAACCAACCTTCCTTTTGAGCTTGTTTTAAACCATAAAGAACCTTCTGCAACTTGCAAATCAAGTGCTCTTTTCATTTCACCACAAAGCCTAGAGAGTGTGTGAAAGCAACCTTCCTTCCGTGGATGGGTGGTAATTTCTTGATTACAACCCTAGTTATAACAACAACATTTATTGCAAAACTGAGAAATGCAAATTGACTTGATATTGTGTTGGCCGCAAAACTGGTGCTCCTTTTGGTATTTCTTTAACTTAATTGAAGAAGATGTTGATGTATAGTGGGATTTTTCCAATCCCCAACTCCCCTTAAAGTCTTCAATCCGATTTGTCCCTTGATTTAGGCGGTCAATTGGCCTTCACTCACTTTGATGGAGATGGAAAATGCCCTAAATTCATTGATTTGCTGGTCTCTCCATTGAATTTGACTGAAAACAGCTTCAGCCCAGTTGAATCCAAGTCTTGGAGCTTTCAATTCTTGGTACGCTTCCCAAAGCTGTTGCTAAACCCTAATTTTGTTGCGGATTAGAGTTTACAGGAGAGAAATCTGAAACTTCTTAGCCTTTGGTGATCTCAATATTGTAATCTTTGGAGCAAGGTTGGGAGATGAGAGAGAATGTTGAGGAGAGAGAAAATTCAGACTTTCTTCGTAAAGAACTGAAGAAAATTAATATTTATTGCTATTGCCTTGTCTCAACAGCCTATAGATACTGTCACCTGTTGTTGATTGGGCTTTTTCTACCCCTGGCTGTCTCAAATCCTCCAATGGTTGCAAATTAGACCAACATCTCCTCCCTCTCTCTTGCAGGCTGAATGCACTAAAAATGTCTCTTTGCAGTCTCTAACGATGTTTTTCAGTCTTGCATAGGCATTTTGGACAAGTGGGAGTCTTCTCAAATGGTTTTTTCAGCATTATCCATAATTAAATATTAAATTTCTGTCTTCAAATACTGAAAATTGATTTAATAGTTATTTCGGTTCCCAACAAAATAATCTGATTGGAAAATAATTAAATTAGTTAGGCAACTTCCATTCTCGAGTGTCTTTGCGCTATCTTTGACCATTAGATTGGTGTTAGGTACCATTGAATGCCACTTCTCTAGTGTCATCAATCGACACTTATGGCCAAATGAATGACCTAGGCCAACAACTAGCACTAGATACACCACCAAGTATTTGTGCGGCATAACTTATAGCAACTTTTGTCTTTGATATTCCATAATTTCCTTGGGTCTTGGACTTATAAATTTACTCTAACCCTAGATACGTCTCACATGTGTAACATTTACTTAACCATGTGATTAAAAATTAATCCATATGTTAAGTGAGGTTTTAAAAATACATGTTCTCATGACAGTGTGAAACATAGACATCCTCTTGAAGGTCACCATTCAAGAATGTTGTCTTAATGTCCAATTCATGCACTTCCAATGATAATCTACAGCCATAGAAATAACATATCTCAATGTACTCATGGGGGAAGTAGGAGCACATGTCTCCTCATAATATATGTCTTTCTTTTGAGCATAGCCTTTTGTAACCAAACGTGCTTTATATTTGTTAATGGTGCCATCAAACTTGCGCTTGACTTTAAAAACCCATTTGGTGCCAATAGCTTTCTTGCCAAAAGGCAACTCAACAAGATCCCATGTATGGTTAGCGGCAATAGAGTCCAACTCTTCTTCCATGGCTTGTAATAACCAATGTGCATCTTGCTATGCTTCATAAAAAATAGGCTCATCATCATCCAACAATGAGCTCATAAATGGATGCTCATCAAAAGAAGCCTCTACTTTCATAGTATGAACTAGATATGCCCCCTTTGCATCATGTGCTATTTGTATAGCAACTCTTCTAGTGTACTGAGGTAAGGGAGCATGAATTTTACTCTCTTGGAGCCCTTAGCTTGTTTCTAGGTCTGTTGACCATGTTTTGGTTGTGAGCGATCTTCCATATGTATCTTTATTGTATCACCATTTTGGGCATATGTCTTTGAAAGGATTGAAATATTCACCCATTTGTGATCTCTCTCCCTTAGATTATTCTTAGTACGTATATAACAAACCTTTTGTATATAAATTACTACCAAGACATATTGACTCAATGATTCCAAATCAATTTAATACTCATATACTTTGAAAGGCGATTCGTATTATTTAAGTATTTCAAGGTATGATTAAATGTTCATCTTTCTATTTAAGAGTGGCCAATGGCTAGAATGCCCTATAATTACACTCGGGTCGTCATTGATGAGATGCCTAAGAGAAATTAAAAGTTTTAGTCAGGCGGTTAGATTGACCAGAAAGCTCAGATGACTAAGACTTTTACACTCAAATAGTCACATTGACTATAAGCCTATATAATGAGTGGTTTTAGATAGTGAAACCAAATGCTTTTGTTTGAAGAAACAAACCATGTGTAAAGAAAATACCCTAACATAGAAGCATAAACAGAAACCGTACGACAAAGCACAGACTGATAAAAAAACACAGTTAGGGTTAGGGTTAGGGCAACTTAGAGACAATGAATACGGTGACTAAATGAAATAATATGACTACTAATAATACAATGCTCATGCAGCAAACACACTATATAGTGAATTAATACTGTACCTCGAACTCTTGTATCTCTAGGATCAGGGCAGGGGTAATGAGCTGGAGAGTGTGTCGTACTCCGAACGGATCCCGAATCGTAGCAAGGCAGCCTCCGGATGTCGAATACCAACAAACGTAGCAGTGAGAAGCTGGATTTGATGCAGACAACAGTGAGGAGAGAGAAAGACTAAAAACGCAGGCATCAGGTGAGAGAGAGACTAAAAACGCAGGCCGGACAGCCTGCAGGAGAGAATGACTAATAAAGTAGGCAGCAGGTGAGAGAGAGACTAAAAACGCAGGCAGGACAACATGCAGGAGAGAGAAAAATTGTAGCGATTGCAGCAGGAGAGAGAAAACTGTCATGGCGGCAGCTGGAGTTTGCAAATGCAGTAGTTTGCTAACTTGTCAAGCTGTACGACAATAGTGCAGATGATCAACAGTCAGTTGCCAGGCAGAAACAACAGCAATCGGCGTATGGAGGGCTGGAAACAAGCGCCAGACTATAGGGAATAGTGATGGAGAGTAAGGGCTGAGATGTCCTCCATGAATGGGGTGTGGGCAGCAAGCTGATAACACCTGAAACGTGCAAAAACGAGATTCAGGGAAGAGTGGAGGGCTGGCTGCCAATTTATAGAAAATTAGGGTTCTAGATACTCTCCTACTTAACTCGCTCGATCCACTTCCTGTTTTAGGGTTTTGGATAAAATAAGCCTAAAATAAGCATGTTTTGGGGCTGTTTAAGTGGCTAAGAGCAATTCTTAGCATAACACCCCCTCTCAGGCCCAAAATAGGGCAAGAAAAAAAGGTCAGTCTAATTTTTGATTTACCCCAAGGTGTCCCATCCCAAAGCAGCCAGGGCATCAGACAAAGGGTGCACGTGCGCTGCCTAGTGGTCTACCAAGACTACAGAGGCGATGGTTATCTTACCAAGGGAGCCGAAATTATCATCCCAGAGAGGCCAGGGCATCGGACCAAGGGTGCTCAGCGACTGCCCAAGGGGCTACCAAGTCCTACAAAGGCGGATGGAATCAATGGATTTTTTTTTTTTTTTTTTTGGAAATGTTTTGAAAATACATAAGTAATATAGGGACAATGGCCAATTAAGTGGCAGATAGGAAAATATAAAGAGAGTTTTAAACCCAAGTCAAGCACAAAACTAGCAGACTAATCCCTCGCACTGACTAGGATAAGTGCCTAAGACTGAGAACAAGTGTGTGTATGTGCCAATCATCTGGTGAATATGTGGAAAGGCAAAAAAGAGGATGGTTGGCTTAGCAAGACAAGCAAAACAAGCAAGCAAGCAAGGGTAGGGAAACTGTCGTTAGGAGAACTGCCATGTGTTATGCTACGAATATGGTGGATCCTAGAGTCGACCACTCCAAAAGACCGAAAAGGGATAAATGTGCGCAAATGCATGCTTACATAAACAAAATGCCAATGCATGGGGCAATGCAAAGGGAGATCCAAGATGTCATGCTTATGCAATATGCTATGCAATGATACCACTTGGATAGTGCCCTCGCAGGGGAATTGTTCACTTGTCCAAGTGCCCTTTTACAATTAGATCATCCTGACGGTGCGGATGAAGTTACTAATGCACATAATAGAATATAAAAGAATAAGTGAATGTAAGGTCTAAAAACTGTAAGCATCATTACTGTCACGATCAAGAGTAGAAGCCGCCCCCTCTCAAACTGGAAGGGAAAGCAAGAGGGAAGCACCCTCTCCCCGTCAAGCTGAAGAAGTAGGGGAGGGTATACCCAAGCCGAAGATCTTGGGTAGCAGGTACTAAAGAATTGGCTGGTTGACCGCTTTGGTTAAAATGTCTGCAAAATTATCTGATAAAGGCACAAACTCTAGGTGAATAATGCCTAGCTCAACCTGCTCTCTGGAAAAGTGAAAGTGGACGTCCACATGCCCTGTCCGTGGTGTGATGATCAGATTGCCCGCAAGGGCAATGACACTCTGGTTGTCGCAGTAGACAACAGTGGGAGAGAGACAAGGAAAATGAAGTGCCACTAGTAAACTCCGCAGATAGATGACCTCGGTGGTGCCATCGAAGAGAGCCCGGTACTTAGCCTCGGTCGAGGAACCCGCCACCGTCTCCTACTTACGGCTGGACCAAGAAATGGGAGCCGTGCCCAAGGTAAAGAGGTAGCCGTTATGGGAATGCCGGATGTCAGGATCTCCTGCCCAATCAGAATCAGTGTATCCCTGCAAACATAAATCAGAACCATATGTCAGGCCATAAGAAAAAGTACACCGCAAATAACGCAACACACGAAGATATGCAATCCAATGTGACATCCTAGGTGCTGTGAACTACTGATTGAGTATGCTAACTGAGTAAGCTAAATTTGGCCTAGTGTGAATTAACCAAAGAAGTTTTCCTACAACAGAACGATAGATGTGTGCATCGAAGGGTTACCCTGGGGTATCATTTGACAAGTGGACAGTAGGATCAAGAGGTGTGGCCACTGGCCGTATCTGATTCGAAGTGGTAAGCTTACCTATCTTGTCATCAGGCGTGTGTGTGCATGCACTACACCCGAAGACTCTGAAATGGGAAATAACAGGCCGAGAGCCAAAAAATGCCTCATACGGGGTCTTCTGAGGAAGAGCCACAGTCGGGCACCGGTTGAGGATGTACACCGAAGTGTTAACAGCCTCGACCCAAAGGTGCTCAGGAAGCTCTGCTGTGAACAGAATCGACCACTCCAAAAGACCGAAAAGGGATAAATGCGCACAAATCCATGTTTACATGAATAGAATGCCAATGCATGAGGTAATGCAAAGGGAGATGCAAGATGTCATGCTCATGCAATATGCTATGCAACGGTGCCACTGGGACAGTGCCCTCGCAGGGGAATTGTCTACTTGTCCAAGTGCCCTTTTACAATTAGGTCATCCTGACGGTGCGGATGAAGTTACAAATGCCCATAATACAATATAAAAGAATAAGTGAATGTAATGTCTAAAAACTGTAAGCATCATCATTGTCACGATCAAGAGTAGAAGTCACCTCCTCTCAAACTGGAAGGGAAAGCAAGAGGGAAGCACCCTCTCCTCGTTAAGTTGAAGAAGTAGGGGAGGGTGTACCCAAGCCGATCTTGGGTAGCAGGTACTGAAGAACCGGCCGGTTGACCGCTTTGGTCAAGATATCTGCAAAATTATCTGATGAAGGCACAAACTCTTAGAGAATTAGTAGAAGGGGATAAGAAGGAAATAACTCAGACCCCAACTCCCACAATCTTATCATCTTGCAAGGGGGATAAGACCTTGCTATGAACGCTAATCAATGCATGCAAAAGTAAAAGTTAGAAATGATAAGCAAGTCTAAATGTATGAAAAAGGGCAAAAAGATGATTAAATGTGGTGGAAACTGGAAGAAAAATCAAAGGTAGCACAACAAGTCAAATCTTAGGATGAGTATCCGATGTTTCCTTTCAGCCACGCCGTTCTGTTGAGGTGTCATCCTCACAGTGTATTGATGTGTGATACCATTCTCAAGCAAAAATGTCCCAAATGCATGAGACACGTATTTCCCCTCCCCTCTATCCATGTGAAGGGTTTGCTCTTTTAAACATGTTTTAGCCTCTAGCTTTGCAACCAAGTGTTTAAAGTGGATAAATATATCAGATTTTGCCTTAAGACCGTACATCCATGTATATTGAGAGTAGTTATCTATAAAGGTGATAAAATATAGATGATCCCCAAGAGCTCGTGTCTGCATAGTTTTCAGCCACCTGTGTTAGGTGTTCAAGGGAATTATCATGGGGCATTGCGGCCTGAAATGCACATTGACATCTATGGTGACATTGATACGTAGCTAGGAATACAAATTGGAATGTTTGGACAATTGGGAGGTCCTGTTGGGCATATGTTAAATGCAAATGCAGCAATGACATCACTTGGGCCACCATTTTTGCAGCCACTAGTGTATGATAACTTGACACTTTTGGGTAAAGTTAAAGACTACAACAAAGGTGGGGAAGCAATCAAATTTGCAACCTTTAATGGTAAGGAGGATAGATTGAAGGCTTTGACCTTCATTCGGTAATTTGATGTAGCCTACTTTGGGGGTAATTTTTTCGAGCATTCAAAAGTGCGCAAGGCAATTACTTTCTTAAAAGGTAATGCACTTTAGTGGTAGACAATCCTTTTGATGCAAGGCAAGGCACTAGCAACTTGGGTGCCTTTTAAACAGGTTTTCTCCTCTCAATGGCTCATAAACATTTTTGAAGTGGATGTGATGACAGCTTGGCACAAATTGGATGCAATCCATTGTGCTTATTTGGTAGAGTATACAAACAAATCTTGAGTAGCTTTGCTATCAATCAGCTTTTTCCGTGAGGGCACAATAATTGAGCAAATAGAGACGTATTGTTGTGGCCTACCCAAAGAAATATGCGATTATTGCACTAAGACAAAAGTGAATAGCATGGCACAATTGATTGAAAATTCAAATACAGCTCATGCATTTATGAAAGGCCATGTAATAGGATTTAGGGGTAGCAAAGATGCTTCAAAGGACAATGCTGAAAATAAGGGAAGCAAGTCCGAACTTTTGGGTAGTAAGTTTAAATCCTCAAAATAGAGTCAACAAGCTGAGAATTAGTCTAATTGATTATTTCAAAAAGGTAGACAAGGCAAAAGGGCATTTGGTATTGCTAAAAAAATTGTTGAAAAGAAGGAATTGTATGATGCAAAGAAATGCTATGTTTGTGAACAGCGGGGGCATATAGCATGTGAATGCCCAAAATGTAAATCTAAAAACCTAAATGCAAATGACAATAAGGATTAGATTTAGCCAGATTGGTATTTGATCTTGTTGGTGAGCAACGAAACATAGATGCTTTAGAGTTATGCTATGCATGGGGCAAAGTGAGGGATGAGCATGCTTTAGTTTTCTTTGATGCAAGTGCTTGTGCCAACTATATTTCTCTAGAATTAGCAGCTAAGTTGGGCAGTGGAGATGATGAGATGCATCCCATGGGTAAGGCTAGTTTGGCTTGTCGTGGACATACAGAGCTAGTCACCCCTATCATTGGAAACCGTATTCACTTGCAGTCATATGTGGACTGTGACGATTTTCACATTATGCCATTGGAGGGTTGCGATGTATTATTGGGTATTTCGTGGCGTCATAAGAGTGTATGCTATGATCGATGTATATAACAAGAAAATCACTCTCACTCACAAAGGAAGGCAACATGTTCTTGATGTAAAGTTAAAGGGAGAGTCAATTCCTCATATCCGCTTCAACTATTTTTTCAGTAATGAAAAATTATCTTTATGTGTACTTGGTTTTTACAAAAGATGTTAGTAAAGATGATGCTAAGTCTAAAGTTTTAATGCTGAATAATAAGGGGACAGAATTCTTAAATGAATACCAATATTGTTTTTTTGGCTCCTTATTTGGAGAATTACCACCTAAAAGACTAGAGGATCATTCTATTGATCTAGTACTTGGTAGCACACCTTTGAATAGGCCACAATTGGAATCCATATACCAAACACAAGAATGATGCATACAACCGTGAGTCATTGGCTGTGTGGGCACTAGCAGTGGCTCCTCTCTCCAATAGGAAGATGACTTGAAGAATAATGATAATTGAACAAGAGGAGAAGGAGCCACTAAATAAATAGGCACAAAATATGCGAAATATGGCAGCTGGTTAGCCAGCAATAAATGCCTAAATAATCACTAAGATGACCACCATAAAATGCCTAAATTACCGAGTAATATGAAGCATAGCTCAGACTCACACATGAGCTGACTAGATTGCTAACAGAGTGTTAATCTTAGTAGATGGAAAGCTTTTGTTGTTTTGCGTGATGCATGTGGGATCGACATTAGTGTAGTTCTATTGTAAGAAGGCCATGTTGTGGCATACGAGAGTAGAATTTTACAAGGTGTTGAGAAAACTTTGCAAGTTTATGTACGGAACCTTTCTGTCCCAGACATTAGTCTGATGCTCAGAGGCAAAACAGAAACCAACTGAAAATCGAGCCCCAATAGTTGCCCTGGGGAAGGTATAATTTGCTCAATCTTGCTCGATATCTAGGTATAGGTAAAAGTTTTTAATAAATTACTCAGATGTACATTACACATAACATCCAATGCAAGTAGTAACTTATCAATCCTTTTCAAATAGTATTTATTATTTAAACAAAAGGAAAAAAAATACAAATTTAATATGACCATGTTTCAAAATATAAGCGGTTGCATCAATCAAGCAATTACTCTAGTATTTAGCCTTTTGGTAAATGTTCCATACATCACTAGCTAAAATTACATGCTTTTACCAATGTGTGGCTAGTTACATGCAACTAGCCACACATTGGTAAAAGTATTACTTTTTAGATTGCTAGAATAATTTCTAAGTATTAATTTAATATATCTTTTCATATTTTGAAATTTTTTTTATTGACTATGAGAGAAATAACATGTAATTTCTTTATATCATTTTATGTCGGACAAATTAGATGTTCTACGAGATTTTTTTTAAAAAAAAACGAGTTAAAGAATTTAACTAATTATTTGTGCCTTAGTTTTTTCTTGCAAACTCATGTTTCATGCAAAATTGTTAACATCTAGAAATTTTTCCAATTATTGACGTGCATATGTGAATGTCATAATGATATTTGAATCATAAAAAAAGCGATAACAGATACACTCTATTTTTAGGTAACTCCTATGGTTTGTTTTAAATAAAAGCCAAATAATATATCCGTAAATAAACGCCAAATAAAATATCTATTAGTTCATTAATTGTAAGTTGGCTTAAGTATATATTTATGGTTATTTTAAAAATTTAGAAACTTATCTATTAAATAGGTGGATAATCTATTATTCCATAATTGTTTCCTAGGTATAATAAGATTTATTTGAGAAATTGCATATGAATACTTAGGTGAAAGAATACTTGGTTTTGGGTGTCAGAATGGATAGTGTCGTTGGTTGCCATTTTCTCTACATTAAGTGTCGGTGATGGACCTATCACATTGGAGGGCCCTGACTTGTTCGGAACATTGACCTTCTCATGTGGGGACATGATGGATGGAGAAAAAAAAGAAGCGGATAGGGTGGGATCAAGAAGGCAGGTAGGATGAGATAAGAGATGATGGATGAAGATAAAAGAGGGCAGGTAGGATGAGATAAGATACTCGAGGATGCAGTAGGTATCAAAGGCAAAAGTTGTCTATGCCAGTTGGGCTTTGATGGTCAATTGGTGTCAATTAATTAATGCTAGTCTAAGGGTCAACGGAGGTTGGAGACCACTCCAAGTTGCAAATGGCCTAGTCAATTTAATTATGGATGTGCACATTTAAATTTGGGCAGGGTCAGAAGGGCTGAAATTAATTTTCAGAATTATTTAATTTTGAAATTTAGTTTAATGGCTGGATAATTCTGAAAATTGGGTTTAGAAGGTTGTCACTTGGCAAAAGTACCTAGGTAAAGTGAGAAAATGTTTTTGGAGCTTAGTCTCAACCATATAAGTTTTCAGCTGGAGGAGGAGAGAGAGAAGGCTACTGGTCCATTTCCTGAGCAGAAAACAGCAGATTACAGCAGGTGACAGCCATCTGAAGCCATGAATATGCAGGCCATACTAGGAGAAGGTCCATCAGGGGCTGGCGACATTGTCAGCTGGCTGGTGATAGCATTCTGGTGCTCTCAAGCTGCAAATGACTACTTTTCTTACTGGTTGAAACAGGTAGCAAGCAGATTAGAGGGTTTCTTCGCAAGAAACCTTGGAATACTCTCTCTCGCTCTCTCTCTTTGTGGCATTCTCTCACCTCCTTCAGTCAATTCTCAGTAGATCTCAGCTTATCTCAGCCATTTGGAGTAGATCTCAGCTAGTTTTGATGGACAACAAAGGGAATTCTGCTGTAAACCCTAAATTTTTGCAGAAATTAGGGCTTAGCAGCCACCTTCGGACTTGTGCCATCAGTAGAAGGCATCATACATTGAATTCAGCACCTGAAATTTGTAGAATTATCAAGGAATTTAGATGCCAGCCCGTCCATTGTAAATTTAGGGTAGCATTTGGCCTGTTGGAGTCCCATTAGAGCAAGTCCTAAGTGAAAATTGAGGGGTAAATTGCCCAATTTGTTTAATGATTGTTGGAGTAGGAGATTGTGAAATCTCGGCTTGTAATCAATCCATTAACAATAGAGATTGTGAAATCTCGGCTTGTAATCAATCCATTAACAATTGAAGATTAAAAAAAAAACCTAAAAGGGGTGCCAGTTTTGGGGCCAATAGAATGTCCATTGTCCAAAATTTTTGAAGGTAAAGTGTGTATTTCAATTTATGTTTATTTTTTGATTGCAATAATTAAGTGCTTGATAAGAAAATTACCACCCTATCCAAGACGGAAGATTGGTTCTATCTCTCTCTGTCTCTTTTCTCTCTCTCTTCTTATTATAAAAAAATGGAGTGATAGTCGTCAAATTATCGAATGTGGAGGGGGGGGGGTTGTTTTGGGTAAGAGGGATAAGAAAAAATATTAATTATGGGATGGGTATTTTTCTAGTGGGGGGGGGGGGGGGTGGTTTGGGTTAAGAATAAAAAATATTAATTATGGGATGGGTGTTTTTCCAATGGGGGTGGGGGGGGGGGGGGGTGGGGAGGCACATGTTGTTAGAGAGTTATTGGAGCGGGGAAGGGAGAATGAGAGAAATGAAGTGATGGTGATGGAGATGGTGATTAGGGAGAGAGAGGTGGCGGAGGGGAAGATGGCGATGATGATTGGGGGGGGTTTGAGGTGGTGGTTGGTGGTTATCGGCGAGGCCAAAACAATGCCTCTTTCCTCCCCCGCTTTATTATCTTTCTTTCCTTCCATTATTCTAACCTTTATAAGGTGATAACTTATAAAGTTCAAAATTTTTTTTTTCTTGGGGGGGGTGTGATTTCTGTACAAGATTTGGAGTGAAGTTTTGTGCACCGAATGACTCATATGCCACGTGAAGAGAGGAGTTATTGTACAAATTTTGAAGGGGGGGGGGGAGGGGATGAGTCATGCAGAGAAAACAATTTAATATCCATTATCGGTAATGGGGCCATTATAAGGGAAGCGTGTTACATGTGCAAAGAACAACAATTATGATGTATGTGGCATTGTTTCAATCATGATTATTTTTGCAAATGGTCTAGATTTCATGCTTTAGGATGTTTTATTTGCATCTAGTATCACAAAAAATTTGTTGTCTATATCTGGTGTTAATAAGTATGGCTTTTAGGTCATCTTTGAAGATGTCAAATGCATTGTCAAAGATAGAGAGATGGATTATGCACTTAGGCTATTCGACACCATGTATAAGGGTCTCATTTTATTGGATATGTGTGATAGATGGTCTCATGATGCTCTAGCAGTTAAAACTCTTTCACCCACAATAGAGAATGCGGAGTTGTGGCATACACATTATGGACATATGAGTTTTGGCAGTTTGATGACCCTCTAGTGATGCCAGATGGTAGATGCATTGCCTCTAGTGGAGACCCCACCTCCGGATGCATGTGAGGATGTATTTTGGGCAAATTGCATAGGTTTGCTTTCAAGAAGGATGGTGTAGTGCATATTGTTTGGAAAATGCTTCTTATTCACTCTGATGTTCGTGGTCCCATGAGGACACGTGCACTAGCAATTGAGTGTCGGAGACTGACGTCCACCGGAGAGGGATCCCAAGTAATGTGATCACTGGTTGGAGATAAGAGAGTGCTGAATAATGAAAGGCAGCAGGGTGATCATCAAACATAGAGGCTGGAATCTAGTAAATGTAGTAGTATACCACTAGAGAAGGTTGAAAATTGGTCACCCGAGGCATAGAATTGTCAGGCGACAATAGGAGAGGTGTGTGTGGATATGGGCAGCTTGTTGGACAGCAAAAATGTAGGTACTGCAGTAGTTGCCTGGTGGGAGAGATGACAGTAGCTTGTGGCCTGGCACCAAAATCTATTTTTCTTAGCAATTTGTTGCCAAAGGGGTCATGTTTCTTTGGTTCTGTGAGAGAAAGGGGGACTCGCTCTTGTTTGGGATTGCCTTTGCATTGTGCGAGTTCTTACCACAATTGGTTTTTCCTTTCGAAGAAGAGGCAACCAACCCTCGCCCCTATGAATGTATGTGTGGAGGGCTATCTATGGACTTGATTATACAGCCTCGCATAATGCAAGAAATGGCATGCAAACTTGTAGAAGGTCGGCAATCTAGATAGTGAGATAATGTGCTAGATAAAATGGAAATATTTGTCGGGCAACTTGTTCAAGAAGAATGTGACCTAATTATCATTTGACTTTGGGGAGCTAGTAGTGGCAAATTCGATGAGCACTCTTAAAGCTCAAAATTAAGATTGATACATTGAGTGCGATCTTGTGTTGCATAGTGGTCAATGAGATGACTCCAACACTCAGATGTGAGGGGAAAATGGTGTAACTAAGAGTGGAATTCACTAACTCAACATTGGTCGTGGCCACGGTTGTTAGGTACGAAAGGTATGATACAATAAAATACAGTACCAAATGGTACCTTATGATTTTATAAGGTACGGTACGATATTAGTATGAATTTTTTTAAACTCAATTAAAAAAAAATGATAAGACACATGTTTAAAGTGAAAATAAGCTACAACAACACCATTAGAAAATGAGATCAATGATCATATATGATACTGTATACATCAATGATCATACAACTGTCATAGGAGTCAGGACTCCAGAAACAGGAGTAGAATATCCTTGAACTTATCCATTGGTGATTGATCATGCTTATACTTCATCACATTGGCATTGCAAGGGGGTGTTAGAATTTTCCAATTTTGGGCAATGCCCACGTAATTTGTGTGGTGTGGACACTTATTAAATTATCAATGTAGTGTGTGTCCACCTAGTGACTTAAGATATTAAAGTAGTGAAACTATTGTCTAGAGTAAGTAAACCTAACTCTAGTTAGTTAGTGGAAGGTTGGTTAGGTCAACCTATGACCTAAACGGGAGTTCTACTTTCAGTCTATCTTTCAATTCAGCAAGTACACTCTACTCTCTTGCTTTAGCTCACTCATTGTCACTGTCTCTTGTTTCTCTCTCCTCCATAGGTGGTGCATTTCTCACAGATCTGAAGGGATTTTGTTAGCTTTATTTATCCTTGAGTGTGAACACACGTTGTTGTGTGTAAAAGTACATGTTTAGGTGTGAACACCTTTTACACCGCTTAGCATTAAATAAGGGTTAAAGATGTAGGTGGATACCTCAGCCTATATATTTAGGCTCTATCACTTGTGCTTTCAACTCACTTATCCCACATATCTTACTATTAATCTATCTTTCAGTTTGTGTGTCTGTGCAAGAGTCCTTGAGAGTGTCCCCTCATCCACTACCAGTGGCAGCCGACCGTGCCTACCTACAATTTACCATCAGTTCCAAACATGATATGATTTCTCTAGTGAGTAGCCACTCGAGATTCCTCAAATACCACTTCACCATATTGATAGAAAGTGCCTACTTGAACCATCTTTATTGGAGCTTGTAGGAGATGGATCGCCACATGCCCTTGGAGGATTTTACGATACATCTTGTTCGAGCACTTCACACTTGAGCTGTCATGTATTTTTCCCACATACACACCCGTACCACATCCCCAAGCAAGAATGTTCCATAGAATAGTTGGTATGACGAGGGGTGCAAGAAAACTTGACTTCGTTTCTAGCAAGGCGAAGCACGAGGGACCTACACACACAACTAGACACGCTCGATCTTTTTGCCGCTTAGTGCGGCGCAAGAAGAGGGCATTTCTATCCAGATTGGAGCATGAATTTTATAAGCTATTCTTGGGATAGGATTGCAAGGAGGCGTGAAAGGCATTCTAGGAGCCTCGAGCCCATGCACCCATCACCTCCCTAGATATGTGGCATGCATATGCTATCTCATTATACTAGGTACATGGGCAACTCCCATTGCCCCGCGACCATCAGAGGACAGGCCCACGCCATCCACTTTCTTTAGCACAGTGAGGGAGTGTGACATGATGGACTAGTAGCAGAGCACCTATCACATGCTGGAGATATCCTAGCACCCCTTCTAGCCCACCTATTCAATAGGGCCCTATGTGAAGGCCTCCTTGCTAGTTGGTCAACTAATAGTAAATACTATAGTACCAATCTTGAAAGTTGGAGACCCCATGGTTCATACAAACTATAAGATGGTCATGGTTGGCCACGTGTTAGCCAAGCTTTATGGATCGATACTAGAGCATGAGCTGAGCAAATTGGCAAAGAAGCACCACCATCGGGCATGTGAATAAATAGGGTCTAGGAGGGGTTACTCCACTCTTAATCATATCCTCACACACCAAGTCATCATCGAGAAGAGCAAGGCATAGGGGAGTGGGTATACTGCTGCTTTGTGGATTTCATAAGGCCTTTGACATAGTACCATGCACTAGGCTCATGCAAAGGCTACATGAGCTAGAGGTCTTGATGGAGATGAGATGGGGGATACTAGCACTATACGTGTTTGTTATAGGATGAGTATGAGCACTAAGAGAGCTGTTGGAGGAGATCATTAGCACCATTGAGGTGAAATAGGGATGCCCACTCTCACCTACTCTTTTTGGCCTTCATATTGATGAGAGATTAGACTACATTAATGGACTTGGAGGGGAGGGAGTTGGACTAGGGGGGCATTGATACCTAACGCCATCTAGATGCACTACAAGCCTTCTATCAAGATAGGGATTTCACAGTGAACCTTGGCAAAACCAAGGTTATGGTGTCGAATACTGCCTCCTAGTGGATTCGATGGTTAGTACCCCATTTCACATATGGAGAAGAGATAGTGGAGGTGATCCAGAGATATGCTTACTTGGGGATTACTTTTTCAAGGCTAAGTTTCACTTTGAGGAGAGCAATAGAGGATAGATTGACATGAGGCTATGTAGCTCTACAGTCGATGGAGAGCTAGTGTGCATGCATATAGTTTCAAGAGCCTCGGATGAAGCTCTGGCTATTTGACACTTTGGTCACATGAGCACTTCTATATGGGGCCCCCATATGGGGATGAAGCCAATACCACACGAGGAGAGCTACATAGGATCAGCCATTACTCGAGGGTAGGAGATATATGAGGGGTGGGAGCAGGAGAGACCCCTGTTATTGACGATTTCATGGATGATTCGAAGTAAACCCTCCGTACCTCATGAGATTATTAGAGCAGAGATTGGAGTAGCACCCATAGTGGCAGAGGCCCTCTTCCAAATGATGACTTTCTTGCATAGGCTCTGGACCTTTCCGAGACTGGCTTGCACTAGAGTTGTCTAGACAACTAGCATTATAGGGGATACTGAGTGCTGGTATGCCTGGATAGAGGCATGTTTATAGTTACATGGACCCATTTCACATACGGAGAGGAGATAGTGGTGGTGGTCCAGAGAGATGTTTATTTGGGGATTACTTTTGCAAGGCCAGGATTCACTTTGAGGAGAGTAGCAGAAGATAGATTGACACGAGGCTATGTGGCTCTATGGTTGATGGAGAGCCAATGAGCATGCATACAGTTTTAGGAGCCTTGGATGAAGCTTTGGCTATTCTACACTTTGGTCACATTGGCACTTTTGTATGGACCCCCCATACAAGGATTGAGTTGCTACCACACGAGGAGAGCTACATAGGATTAGCCATTACCTTGGGGAGAGGAGATATATTAGGGGTTGGAGTAGGTGGAGAGACCCTTAATGTTGATGATTTCATGGATGATTCGAAGTAAACCCTCAGTACTGCATGAGATTATTAGAGCAGAGATGGGAGTACTGCCCATAGTGGCCGAGGCCCTCTTTTAGATGGTGACTTTTCTACATAAGTTTTGGACCTTGCCAAGATAAGAGATACTCCTAGCTCGCACTAGAGTCGTCTAGACAACTAGCATTACAGGGGGATATTGAGTGTTAATATGCGTGGACAGAGGCATCTTTACAGTTACATGGATTACACATGGATCACCTCCCACCACTACAATATAGCTTGGATTGCCCTCACGTGGAACTCAGTTGAGAGGAGCTGAACCGCATCATCAAGATGGACATTATTTAGATACACATAGCCATGACATGGGTGACACCTACTGGGGATTTGGGGATGAACATGGCTTTCTATCAGAAGCATCTTTTACATATATCACTTGGATGGCTTTGTTGTCCACTCAAGATACGTGGATGTACAATGCACCATTGGATAGCTCCGTTATCCTCACACCAGCATCGGATTGAGACGGGTGGATACGGCGTAGACCTCCTTCCCCTAGAGGATAGGATTTGCCAGCTTTGTTAGCTTGAGCCAGAGACGGAGGAGCACTACTTATGCAAATTCCCAATGTACTACGAGATTCGAGGGTGCTTCCATTGCTTGTTTAGAAAGGGAGGCTCATAAATTTCTTGGATCAAAGATGTCTCGGGCTCTTCTTACTTGAGCTGCGTGCCATAGAGAGCACCTCTTACGAACTTAGCAGCAGGCACACAGAGCCACACACTAGCGTGCACTCACGGAGTTTTGCAAAGCATCGACTATTCCCCCCACTATAGAGTCCTCATTGGTTTGATGGATATCCCCACCATGGGGGAGCACCCTAGACATAGCCATAGAGAGCTGCACAGCTTGTCACCCACACCCAGCTTGTCCATGCCCTTGCAAGAGGCATCATCTGCACATATAGAGGTTATTACCTTGCCACTTTAACCTCTCTATGCAAGATAGATCCATGAGAGACATCTCGGGATGAGTGCCTCTTGAGCAGCTCCACATTGTATTTGGCTAAGACATCATTTTGTACTCATCAGCTATGTATTGTTCTGTGTTTATTCTCCATTTAGTTAGTATAACATTAGATGACAGATTTTTTGGGACATGGGAGATTCCTAGACTTCTCAAATGTAACATTTTGGTCTCATAGGATGATTTGGCATTTTGTAGACATTAACATAACTTTCTCTCTCTCTCTCTCTCTCGTTACAAATGCCTTTCCTTGACTCCTCTTTGTGATGCTACTGATGCATTGTTTTTGCTGCTTGTCTTTTTTGTCGCTTTGCAATCTGCTTCCTTTGGTAAAACACTAACTAAGCTTTCTGCACACTCCTTTTTTTTAAATTTCTTTTCATTTCACATTTGATATCTTGTGATTTGACTTGGGATGCCAAAACTTTGCTACCAGTTTCCAGCATGGAATGGAGTTGTGTTTTGAAATTGTCCATCTCATAAGAAGTATTGAAAGACGGCCACTTCCTCTTCTTTCTTGCAATGAAGTTAACACATTCCTCTTGGCCTTTGTTGGTGGTCAAACTTTGTTTTGTTTGTTAGCAGATTGGTCAGTTCATGTGTGAGTCTGTGCATGTTCTAGTGGGGTGGGCATTTCCTTTCAATTGTGATGAGATTTGCCTACTTGAGCTGTCTGATTATTTTATTCATTTCCAGCTGGCTGACTGCATTTATGGCTGGCCAACTTGTTCATGATTTTGGCCTATTAATTAGGCCAAGAGCTCCCTCCGCTTGACACATCATCTTGTATACTTCTACAGTAGGTTCCGTTGGAGAGAGGGAGCCGGTGCCAGTGCCCACACAACCAGTGACTCACATTGTTTCTGTACTGTCTCATGTCTTGGCATATGGATTCCATGTCCAGAGCATTTCTTTCCATCAGGGGGTTCCTTGTGCAGTGTTCTTTTCTTCACAATGTTTCTGTTTTCTCCTCTTTTGTGTTACGCAGTCTATGACAGCAGTTTCCTACGCTTCTATCCCTGCATCCACTTCTGACATTGTCGGCTTCATCTCTAATGTTACCCATCTTTTTGAGCCTTCTTCTTGACAGTCAAGCCACTATATCGAGAGCTGCTTTTAAATTGGTTGCTTCTGTGTCCTCATACTCATTTGGGTTGGCTTTATTTGCAGCAGTGTATACATTGCATGTGGGATGCCATGGGCTTGCCACATGACATCTTCCCACCTCCTCTTTTTGACTCTTCAGCTTGTGCACTTAGGGATCAATAATCTCAACAGCTCCATTTGGTGATATCTGCAAAATTTCAATCTTGGAACACAACTCACCACATGGCTAGTAATGTACATAGGTGGCTTGCCCTCCGTATACTTGAGGCATCCACTCTAATGATCAGCTCCTGAATTGATAATCCAAGTATGATTCTTATAGATTAATGTTTTTTCAGGCATTATTGGCTTATATTTTGAAGCTGTTTGTGGCAAGATTGTTTTCAATCTGCTTTTCAAAATGCAAAATAACTTTCAATGGTACAACAACTTTGAGTGCAGTCAGAAACATTACATTTCCCAAGTGTGTCAGTTGTAATATTTTCAAGATAGTATGCAGAGGTTGCTTCTTTGCAGCAAACACCGGTGTGCTGACTATTTCAATGTTTATCTTTACTAGTCAAGGTCATGATGATGGTTTGAAGCGTAGATGTGTCTCAATGGTTGTACGGTATCTTATTAACATAGTAAACGTTTGACAGAGTCCTCAAGCCGGCTTTATTCCATTCCAAATTCTTGGAGGAGAAGCACAAATTGTCCAGGTTGTATGCCATGTCTGGTATTTATGGCTAAATTTTGTTTGTTTGTTAGTGTAGTGAAATAACATTTTAAGGATTGTAGGTTTGTGAAATGACTGCTCTGTCAACATTGTTACTTAGGGTGAATGTCCTTACCTTGTGTTGTCATTCATAACGTGGGAACTAAAGATTTTTCTGCCTTCAATCACCGTCTGATTTGAATGACTCCTTTGATGGCAGATAATGTTGAAGCCCCAGGATAAGATCCTTGCCAAGCCAGGCAAGTATATTAATTAAGTGTTTGTGAATGTTGGCTTTCCTGCTGATTTTCCCCTAAATGAACTGAGATTATAGACCCAAATGTAAGATATGCATGCAATGTGTAATTCAGTGACATAATTTTGTAACTGTTCCTCAGCCTTTGTGTAGGCTCAATGTGTTACATGTCCGTTTCAATTCAAATGGAGAATATTTTACCTCCTGAGCATGCTGGAGGAAATGCATGGCAGTGGCTGCTCAGAAGGAACTTATCTACAACAGTGTAAGCAGTGCAGAAAAGGCTAAAATGAAATAAAGTCCTTTGAAGATTAGAAATTTGGTTTGCCATATGACAACGATGGTGTAATACACATTTCTGTTAAAGTCCCAATGCCAAAGTGTATAGCTTCACTGCAAGAACTGTATGCATACACCATGGGTTTTCAGTTGAAATGGAGAATATTTACCTCCTGAGCATGCTGTAGGAAATGCATGGCAGTGGCTGCTTGGAAGGAACTTATCTACTACAGTGTAAGCAGTGTAGAAAAGACTAGAAAATATAAAAATAATGTTCATTGAAGATTGGAAATTTGGTTTGCCTTAAGACAATGATAGAGTACTACAGGATTTCTGTAAGTCGCAAGTCTGAATGTATAGCTTCACTACAAGAACTGTATGCATACATCATGGGTTATGGGTAAATATTCAACCTGCTTTTAAATTGCATATCTGTGTTTGAACTTTGAAGTTCCTCCTTGTCAGAGCTAGAGGTGCATTACAACGATGTGGTTTGCATCATTAGGCATTTCTCTCTGTTTATGATATTCAGGTGTGCTGTGATCAGTGAGGTGCTGAGAATATCTGTTGTAAATGAAGAGTAATTTCTAGGTGCATTTCGTGGATTTTGGGCAATATCTATTTGTATACATATTTGCAATTACTACTCGATTTCTTTGATGAAACTTTCTGGCACAAATCTATCTTTGACCTTGTAGATTTTCTAGATCATAGCAGCATTGATTAATATTTATTTATAGAAAATCCTATTGAAGTTGTACTTAACACAATCCTGTACTGTTCTATATTTGAATTTTTGCAATTCTAATCATATCTACACATGGAGCTTCTGGAGTTGTTCAAAGCTTGTAACATCAACAAACATGTCAATCTTCGAATAACATTTTCTTCATATGATCAATTGACTTCTCTTTTTAATTGCATAAATTCCAAAAGAAAACTGCTGTCATTTTCAGTCTGTAAACTTCAAAAAATGATGTTAGGAATGGCCCATGTAAGTATTGACACAGATTTCATTGGGCGTGATTTGATTTGTTAGACATCTGAATGATTTCCATACACTCCAAAATATGGCAGTTTTCAGTTTTGGCTTGTTGTTTCAATACCTGTGTTTTTGCATTTGATTTGCCTGAAAAAGAGTTTTTTCTGTGAAACTTATTTTTTTGTTGTTGGCAAATTTACGGTAGAGCTATGTCATGGCTTGTCTTTGAACATGCTTTAATAGCTGCAGTATTAAAGCCTGGTTGCATACTACATGCAGGGCTAGAAATGTGAGCTACATCTAGATCTAGTTGGTGGTGAATTGGGGTGTATCAGGACTCAAATTTCCATCACCTGCTACTACATCTTATTATCTTGTTTGATTGGCAGATTTGTCAATCTCGGAAGTCAAGATGGATATATTGGCATTTCAGCACCTTCTCTAGCCAGAATCTTACCGGTTTGTTTTTGATTACGCATTCGGCATGCTATTTGTCTTGCTAGCCCTTGAATTCAACATGCGGAGTCACTGTAGCTTTTGGATCATCCTGAATATGTAGGTTGATTTGGCTAAATTTGGTGGAGAGATAATCTGTCAGGTGATACTCTATTTCTTTCTATTTCTACAGTAGAAGCTGCAAGCTTGCTTAAATTTTTCTTTTTTTTGCATCAATTTTCAGCCGGATGCATATTTGTGCTCTACAAGTGATGTTTCATTGGTACCTACAGTCACACGTAGGCCACGGCCAGGATTATTCAATGGTGAAGTAAGTTTATTTTAATCTGAAACTTATTGGCATTTGTATTGGGAAGAGGTTAATGTGACTCTCTTTTTTCTGCATATTTGGCCTCTATCAGGTTCTCACACACAAGCTGGTTGGTCAGGGCCTTGCTTTTATTACAGTTGGCGGGTCTAGTAGGTTTTTACCTTGCCCAGTTCTAACATAGTTTAGTAATGTTTCCAATGGAAAAATTGTTCTTAAATTCCATCAAAGAGAATGCTTTATTGGTGTGTCTTCAATCATCAAAAATATGGGAGCTTGATATTCTTATTCTCGAAGTTACAGACCTGCTATTATCCTGTGCACCAGCTGGTTTCTCCATTCCTTCATGTCTGCCCCTCTTTTAAATTTCATCAGGTGCATGTTGAGATGCATGACCTGGGGATACTCCTTTGATAGTCATTAACAATAACATAGTGCAAACACATCCTGAATGCTACATCATCAGCCATAATTTCACCCTTGAATCTTTTCATAATCCTTGGATGCACATGTTAAAACTTTCAAGATAGCAAGTATTAAAGCCCAAGTAATCTTTTTGTGGAGAGCTTACCTTGAAAATCCTTGCATGCATTGTCTAAAGTTGAAATCTCCTTTGCATCTGGTATCATTTTCTGTAACCCTATCTTAAAAGCAGACAAAGTTTTCAAAGTGGGTATTTTGAAGTACTTGTTTGTTCATGTTGGGATTCTTGAACTTGTTTTTGGCTTGCTAATCTGCTATGGTACTTGGCCAAATACACATGGGGCTGCCAAATCCATGTGAACAAGCTCTTTTTTTTTGGGGGGGGCGGCTTTGCAGGTTTGCCTTTAAGGAAAAAGCTCACAATGCTACTTGCCCTATAAGCAACTAGGACAAGGTGCTGAAGGATTCACCAACCTCTCCAGTAGTTGGTTTCAGTTGCCCTTCTACAAGGTGTCATAATGAAGGTGTCCATAGCATGCATGCAAAAGCGCACCCAAATCTGTCAAAGCCCAAGCAATAGGGTTTGATTTATGGGTTTGGACAATCCACTGTCCACTCCAAAATGGATTGCATTAATGTCTTCAATTGTTACCTCCTTGCTAAGAGTCCAAAGTGTGAAGAAATGCTTCAAACGCAAAAAGCACAAAACCAATCTTACAACAAAGCATAGAATGATAAACACAGAACATAGTTGGGGTTAGGGTTAGAGTAACTCAGAGGCAGTGAACACAATGAATAATGGATATACAATGCCTACAGCAAACACACTATATAGTGAATACTAGACCAACTCTCGTATCTCAGGAATCAAGGTAGAGGTTATGTGCTGTAGACTCTAGAGTGTGTCGTACTCCAAATAGATCCTAGATCACAACACAGGCAGCCTTTGTGTGTAGAACTCCAGCAAACACAGCCTAGGAAGGCTAAATCTGATGTAGACGGCAGTGTAGGAGAGAGAAAGACTAAAAACGCAGGTACTTGAGGAGAGAGAAAATGTGAACGACATCTATTAGGTGCAACCGCAGCAGACAGAGGTGAGAATGTCAAGGCGGCATCTAGAAACTGAAAACGCAGCATTTAGAGAGAGAAGATCAAGATGATAGTTCCAAGCTGATGGCGACAACACCAAATGTTGACATCAGCATCAAACGCAGCAGTAAACTGTAGGCGACAGCTGCAAATAGGAGGTGAAAAATGAAATTAGGCGCCAATGGTAGCAGATGGCCGGGGGAAGCTCTGACTGTGATGTCCTTCGCGAACGGGGTGATGGCGACAACATCGGATTTTGATGCCAGCATCAAACACAAGAGCAAGCTATAGGCAACAACTCCAAGGTACCAGGCAATAGTTGCAAACTGGAGGCGAAGGTTAGAATCAGGCTCCAAATGGTAGTAGATGGCTGGGAGAAGCTCTGACCGGAATGTCTTTCGTGAACGGGGTGTGGGAAGTAGAGATGTGGCTCTTGAAACCTAAAAAAACGAGATTAAGGGAGAGTGGTAGGATGTATGCCTATTTATAGAAAGTTTGGGGCACACAAGTTAGGGTTTTGCATGTGGGATGGAATAACTCTCTAGGATCGCATTTCTTTTTAAAATAAGAAGGTTTCTTCATTAATTAAGCATGTTTTAGGGCTGTCTAAGTTGGACTAATGTATTTTTAGCGCAACACCCCCTCTCAGGCCCAAAATTGAGGCATGAGAAATATGCCCTTGATATATATTTTCTTTTACCCCAAGGCATCCCACTCCAAAGTAGCTAGGGCATCGGATAAAAGGTGTACGTCGGCTATCAAGTGACCTACCAAGACTATAGAGGTGATGGTTATCTTACGAAGGGAGCCCAAGTGATCACCCCAAAGAGGCTAGGGCTCGGACCAAGGGTGCTCATCGACTGCCTAGGGACCTACTAAGCATGAGGTGGGTTGTAACGAGTGCACCTCTGTAGGCACCTCATCAGGAGGCAACTCACAGATGTGAACGAGACTTGTATCCGATGTTTCTAAAGAGACAATGTAAGCCTTTGTAGACTAGTTAGACAAACCCTCTAGAGTTGAGTAGTTCAACGACTGCGATGATTGACCGGTGGCAATGTGGGTTTGGCCTTGCCATTGCCCCTGCTAAGGATTGCCACCACCCTGCTTCCCTTGTTGGGGGTTACTCGATTGGGGTGTGGGCCCTGTGGGTTTGATTCTTGGATTTTGGTTGTATGCCTCTTGTCTTAGATCAACACTTGTCGTCATAATGTTCAGCCTTTTGACAATATTGACAATAACTATTCTTTTTAGGTACATTCTATTGTTTAGGTTTAAGTGTAGATTGATTGGTTCCTTGGGATTCACTAGCCTTGTTGTGATTTTGATTTGAGTTTAGTGTGTCCTTGTCTTGTTGTCCCCTCTGAGAAGATACAACTAGAGTCCTCTCTATCGAGGACATGTTATGAAATTAATCAAACAACCGTGCGTATCGCAATAGTTGACACTCAAACTCATAAAATGTGGGCATTTGTGGCTGTGAAATCACGTGCTGCACAAAATAAAAATATTTTTGTGGCATCTTGTCAAGGAACAGGGTAACTTGATTGTTAGAGGACTTAGAAGCCCAAGTGGTTGAGAACTTGGCGAGGAGACGCCGATACTTAGCCAACTTGACTTTCAAGTCATCCTTGTTTGTGATTTTGAAAATTTGAAGCTCATGATCCAAATTGATGCAACGGGTCCTTTATACTTGGCATTGGAGAAAAGAAGTGCTGAGGAAGTGATGTGTCATTCGAACTAGGTTTTTGTTGCTGTTGCCTAGTCCATAGTGGAGATTTGGAAGGTCTTGCAAGATCATTAGTTCTATGCACCGAATCTAAAGGAGAAAACTCAAGCTTACCTTCAATCTCCTGCTGGGCCCTATGCATGAGGATGAGATCATGTGCATATACATGAGATTTTTGATCCATTTATGCAAATGAAACAACATTCCAAAAAGACTTGTATTTATGTATTAAAGAGAGACATATGTTAGTTAAATATAAGAAAGTGAGAAGATATGGAAGGGGAAAGGAAGTGGAGATATAAAAGAAGAAATGAGGATGATTAAATATTTTGTTCTTAGGGAAAAATATTGAAAATCTTCATTTGGTAGTCTTGTGACCGGAAAACGACTAGGGAAATGGGTAGGGAACAATATGAAATAAGCTAGGGAATGAGAATAACCATTCTAGGAGACGGGGTCTCCAAGAACGCCTTTCAACCAATCTTAAGGATTGAAACAATGTTCCCTATTTTTTAAAAAACACATCATACCTAAAGGAAATATGTATCAACAAGTTGCTCCAAAAGAGATGGCCTAGTCGTTAATAGTGTTGTGCTACACGAGCTCAATAACGGGACTTTGGATACCCTCTTATTTGTTCAAGGGCTCAATTGTGAAGTATGCCAGCTATCTCTCACCTAGCCTCTCGTACGTCTTACGAATACCAAGATCCGTTTGTAGTGAGTTTGCATGGCCTTCCTCAAGCATAAAAAATACACTCTGTAATGCTCCACCATCCAAGAGTATGCTCCTCTCATTCTCAACCCTCTATGGCCTTAGCATCCAAGATAGAAGCATGAGCATAAATATGAGAGAGTGCTGAAGAGGAAGATGGAGGCTTTACCCATGCGGTCCCTCACGCTTTCGCATATGCTCTCTCTCAAACTCTCAATCTCTCCCTCTCGCACAATAGAAAGCAAAAAGGAAAGTACACAAAGATTGCACACACATGAATAGCCTTTCCATTCACCGTTTTATACAAGATATCTAGTGTTAGGGTTTCCCCATCCCCCTTGGGCATCCAACCCTCTTTTTGATCGAATAACTGGTCTCCTCTTCTTGCGTGCACCTAGACTTACTCTAATATTGATTATTTTGCACATTTCAAGCCTTAGGTGCTACTGAATACCAATACATTTTGCATGGGAAGGAGCCTAACTCTCGTTACAATGTTTTATGCAATGATTTCTTCTCAAAATTATAATTCACAACAATTCCTCTTTTTAGTTTAAAAAACTATGGGTCTTCCGTGGGTCTTCCATATGCATGCTGTTAACATTTGCTCCTCTTCTAGACCAGTGCCAATCCCATGGTACTCTTGCAAGAAGTAGCATTGTGTGGCTAGCAAGAGGTGCTAAGATAGTCGATGAGGAGGCCTTGGTGAAGGAGGGACATTGGTTGGTGGTGAAGGATAGGGTAAAGAGGGTGGAGGTAGCAGGTTGTGACGAAGTGCAGGATAGTAGGGCCATTGATGGATGAAGCTATGATAGTTGTAGGCTACGGATATTTATAGGTCTTCAATAGTCCAATCTACTTGTCATGTTGTTGTGCTCTCCCTAAGGGGTGTGTTGACCTATCTAGTGTAGTGAGTGGTGTATGTGCTGTGCAATTGGGAGATGGGTCGAGTTCCAAGTGTACTTGGAACGTTGTCCCATACTTGAGGACCTAGTTGGTGAGAAGTTAAGGTGGTGTGCTAATCTCAATGTTACAAGTCTAGTGAGCTTGCTTAGATTATCTTGCCCTTGATGTATCCTAAGGTTGTGACATGGGGATTTGGGCTAGGGGGTTAGCTCCTAGGTGTAGTGGTTGTGTGTTGTGCTCTCTCTCTTTGAAAGTTTCCAAAAGTTTATCTTTGGAAGTTGATTTGGAGAGAGATTGTGGGTTCAAGTCTTGTTGTATACATCACTTGGCTGGGGACCTTATGCTCACATGGTGTATTTGTGTAAGTCTAAGTTATTGCCCACATTGGGGCTTGCAAGCTATCATAATTGGTGAGATTGTGGGTTTAAGTCTTGTTGTATACATCACTTGGTTGGGCACCTTATGCTCACATGGCGTGTTTGTGTAAGTCTAAGTTACCGCCCACTTGGACATTGGGTTGGTTCTCATTGGGGCTTGCAAACTGTCATATCTATGCATAGGGAAAATCCTAGCATTACCTCTTGCAAGTTATTACATCCTTGGTTATCCAAACAGATGCCATTACCATTTGTCACAATGGTAATGAATTGAGTTAGTGTGAATGCACTAAGGGCACTTCAAGGTTAGGGTAGCTGAGTTGGTTTATTGCATTCAAAGGCCCGAGTGTGCATATTATTGTGTGATCACCACCCTTGGACTCTTGGCTAATAGGTTGATGTATTCACACAGGGATGGTGTCTAAGTGGTATGTGATGGCAATTGTTGGGACGTGGTCATGACCTAGTTGTTGCTAGCTCCCAAGGACAGGGGAGAGCTTGTTTGGCTCTATGGTTGGGAGGTGAGTTTGATGTCCATTCCTTTTATGCTTTTGGGTACGACTTGTGTCATGTCTCCTGTGCAGGTTGGATCTTAGGTGGACATCTTATTAGTATTAGTGCATCTAGTGTGAGATTCAATGGCATGTACAAAACTATTGTTTGTTCATGGGATTGTGATAGTCCATCATGATAGGTGCCCTTTAATCTTGTATAGGGTGGCATGGGACACTACTAGTGAGAGGGGTATCCACAAGGTGCATGTGTCAAAGTAGTGGGCATGACAATGTATATTCCTTATCTGGCCCAACTGGAAGGGCAGCAAGCTGGAAACCAAAACACAACAATCTTTGGGGTTGGAACTCTTAAATGCAGCAATGGTGAAGGTAGTTGATTACAGGCAGCAAGCTAGAAGCCAAAACACAACAGTCTTTGGGGTTGGAACTCTTAAATGCAGCAATGGCGAAGGTAGTTGATTACGGGCAGCAAGCAGGAGCTAGATGATGGTTGGAAACCAAAACACAACAGTCTTTGGGGCTGGAACTCTTAAATGCAGCAATGGCGAAGATAGTTGATTACGGGCAGCAAGCAAGAGCTAGATGATGATTTTAAGAAGGCATTCTTAACGTCCATTTAATATAATTTCCAGCCATAGATAGAAGCCAATGCAATGACCAATCTCATTGTAGTCATCTTAGCCCCCACTAGACCAAATGTTTCTTCATGATCCAACCCATATGTTTGAGCGTAACTCCCATGTCTTATTCTTTGTAAGTGCATTCATCTCTTCATCCATAGCATTCTTTCAATCTTTGTTTTTGACTATCTCTTCAAAGCAAGTGGGCTTAGCCATCTTAGCCCACTCGACTGAATGTTTCTTCATAATCCAACCCATATATTTGAGCGTAACCTTTTGCAACTAACCTTGCCTTGTATCTCTCTAATGAACCGTCAGATTTGTACTTGGCTTTATATACCCACTTACAGCCAATTGCCTTCTTGCCATAAAGCAACTCAACTAAGTCCCATGTCTTATTCTTTGTAAGTGCATCCATCTCTTCATCCATAGCATTCTTCCAATCCTTGTTTTCAACTGCCTCTTTAAAGCATGTGGGCTTAACATGATGAACATACAATACCATGCATAATGCATCTTCGTGAAGCCATTATATGTAATCTATCCACTGGATGCCTCACTCTGTCTGATCTCCTCAACTATGATACACTAGACAATGCCTCAACAATACTTGCATGCGGTGGAACACTGGAGGGTGTAGTGCAAGAGAAGGGATGAATTGAGTGGTGTGGGCAAGCTCCTATTTATAGATTTGGATGTTGAGCTAAAAGTGCATTATAAACCTATAAGCTCTTTATTATAGCCCCAAAATCAACTATTACCAAGGTTTCATTAAATGGTGTGTGTTCATAAGAGAGTTGAGAAACCACTTCTTCAATTTACACACTTCATTTAGGGTTTTGCACTGATAGCCCCAAAAAGGGTTGGTGTCCACATTTTGACCACTTTTTTAGTGGGCACCCACACAAGGTGTGCCACCCTAGACAACTTATGTCTATAAATAGGCAGTCACTTCATTCATTCACCACCCTCTTCGGTTACCCCACACCACTCTTTAGTCATTCTACACTGTTCTTCCTTCGTCATTAGACACCCTTCTCTTCTCTCACTAGCCCCTTACACTATCTTCACACTCCTTCAGGAGGATATTGTGGTTTGTGGCTTGTGGCTACCTTCGTCTTCTTTGCTTCAAGTGCCTTGTTTCATCATTCACACATGGGCATCATATTTTTCTCTTTCTAGGTAGTGTCACCACCTGTGTTTGGCTGTTTGGACACCTTTCCTTTGCGTCGTGTTAGTTCCTAGAGGTCGGCGACAACATCCCTCCACTTGTCGTCAATTCTACACTGTTGGTGACTTCTCTTCTCCACCAAGCAGCTACAGTTTGCTTGCATTTAGGGTTTCCTTCACTTGATATCAGTCTCCATCTTTTGGTGATTGCATCTACCTTGCGTTTTGCATAGAGGAGGTCCCTAGAGTTTGCGTTTGCCATCATCAGGCAGTGTTTACCATTTGGCGATCTTTCCTACATAGGTGTCAGCTTTCTACAGTTTACGTTTTTAGCATTTCGGGCACAAGTTCTTATGTTTGTAGCTTGGCTCACTACTCGGCATGTAGGACTGCGGTTCACTCCCTTGACAACAGGTGATCATCCTCTTGATCTTCGACGGCATCGGAGGATTGTGGTTTGCTCCCTCAATAGCTGTCCTTCACCTTCCAGTGATTACTTCAATAGCCCAATGCACGAAGGACTACATTTCACTCCCTTCATTGTGCAGATTTCCCATAGGTGCTGTCGCCTGATTTAGATAGGATAGGGCAATTATTTTTTGAGCTTCATCTTCTTTTTATCAACTTTTCTTCTCATAGCATTATTCAGTGTATCATCACTGTGTTCTTGTGTTTCTGAGTTTCTCTTCTCTCTTAGTGTTTGCTGTATACACTCAGTGTTTCTCTCCGCAATCCTATTGTCCCTATGGTCTCTTTGTCATTTTGTTGACATAGTATCAGAGCTAGAGGTGCTTTGTCAGCCACAAAGATCCTTTGCATCAGAGAAGGCAAAGATAGGTTGCGGATTGGACATCATCTACTGATATCCCTGTTCATTTTTGCTACATCACCAATAGATAGAGATACCCTGCTCTTTGTCTCCCACCCTCCCTCCCTTTTAGAGGTTGACACTTTGGTGATATGACGCCTCCATAGGCAGATGTACAGCCACTGGGTGCTCCTCTTTTGGCATCATTGGACTTCCCACCGATCCTTGATGACATGGATCTTTTCTCCCTATCTTAGCAGAGTATATGTGTCTATCCCAAGGCACTTGTTGTGCAACCTCTCTTTTTTGGGCCATAGAGTTTATTTTGTGCCCGCTTTCAGATTTTTATGCCCAAGGCAATAAGATGCATCCAATGCGTACTAAGCCCTTTCGAGCCGTAGGAGGATTGACTGGTACCATATGGTTCTACAATCTGCTCCATTGAGAGAAGTGATTGTTGGATACGGTTCCCTTAGTAGTCCATTGCTTTGAGAGATAGTGGCTATTTGACACCTTCTATTATTGCGGCTTCGCCGTCCGCTCCATTGAGAGACAATGATTATTGTCTATCCTTGGCTCACCAGCATGAGCCTTCCCTTTTTCCACCCTCGACTATGCACGTTCGAGAGGCCACCTCTGGCAATTCTTCAACATCTTTCATACCCCAAATACCTTCTTTGGCACGATTGATGGCAGTTCCTTTGTCATTCGATGATTTGGAGTCAGTGATTCATGAGTTCTTAGATTTCCTATCGCTTGTAGAGGGGGATTCAAAGGGGGATGTATTTTCTTTGGCTTTAAAGGGAGCCCTTGCATCTCCACCATCGGGGTGGGACACCTCATCATGAAGTTTGTCTCCCACCATTTACTCTTTTTGGATGGTTGTCCTTGATCAGTCATTTCTCCTATTGATATCCAAGATCTTCAGGTATCGCCTAGATTGGCCGCGATTTGGTGATGCCACCTTCAAAATTCTTCTAGCATGGAGTTATAGAGCTAGTGGCTTCTCTCCTGAGGTGGAGTCAGGTTCTACAATTCATCCCGTCTACTGTTCCTTACTACAAGTTCCCTTTGAGGTGGAAATCTTGGATCTCTAGGATTCTCTACATCTTCTTCTCTCTCTTGGCTCCTCTTTCTTTCTCCCTTTTTGGGCCTGAGAGGGGGTGGAGAGAAACCACTTCTTCAGCTTACACACTTTATTTAGGGTTTTGCACTAACAACCCCAAAAAGGGTTGGTGTCCACATTTTGGGCAATTTTTCAGTGGGCACCCATGCAGTGGTGCGCCACCCTAGATAGCTTATGCCTATAAATAGGTAGTCTCTTCATTCATTCACCACCACCTTCTTCGGTTACCCCACACCACTCTTCAATCATTCTATATTTCTCTTCCTTTGTCATCAGACACCCTTTCCTTCTTTCACCAGCCCCTTTTGCTGCTCTCACGTCCCTTTAGGAGTACATTGTGGTTCATAGCTCGTGGCTACCTTTGTATTTCCTCTTCTCTACTTCAAGTGCCCTGTTTCATCATCAAGTTTTGCGTTTTGGAGCTCCCCTTTGTCTGACGTCAAAATTTACACATGAGTGTAAGCTTTTTCCCTCTCCACGCAGTGCCACCACCTGCGTTTGGCTGTTTGGACACCTTTCCTTTGCTTGGCGTTAGTTCTTGGAGGCTGGTAACCGCATCCCTCCACTTGGCGTTAATTCTACACAACTGGCGACTTTTCTTCTCCACCAAGCAGCTACATCTTACTTGCAATTAAAGTTTCCTTCACCTAGTGTCAGTCTCCATCTATTGGCAATTGCATCTTTCTTATGTTTTGCATAGAGGAAGTCTCTACAGTTTGCGTTTGCCATCATTAGGTAGTGTCTACCATTTGGCGACCTTTCCTACCCAGGAATAAGCTTTCTACAATTTGTCTTTTCAGCATTTTGGGCATAGGTACTTGTGTTTGTAGCATGCCTCAAACCTTGGCATTTGAGGATTGCGGTTTACTTCCTTAACAACTTGTGATCATCCTCTTCATCTTTGACGGCATTAGAGGATTGCGGTTTGCTCCCTCAACAATTGTCCTTCACCTTCCAGTGATTACTTCAATAGCCTATTGCTCGGAGGATTGTGTTTCATTGCTTCATTGTGCAGATTCCCCATAGGTGCTGCTGCTTGATTCATATAGGATAGTGTAGTTATCTTTTGAGCTTCGTCTCCGTTGCATCGGATTTTTTCTCATAGCATGATTCATTGTATCATCACCAAGTTCTTCTTGTGTTTCTAAGCTTCTCTTCTATCTTGTTGGGTTTTCACTCACGCCTATGTTCACAGAGGAGTGTTAATGATTAGTAGGACACTGGGGCACTTTTTACTCTCGGTACGAGAGGTTTTTTTTCCCAAACTTATTGTCTTCTTTCGTATGTGCTTATGTCACACACTTACGGGCACTTATCGTGTTCGGGTGTGAACACCTCCCCTACAACCCTAAGGTTTAAGGGTTGTACTTTGTACTTTCGGATTACACTCTTTCAGTTTATTGCATTGGGTGTCGTGCTTCACTCTCCACACTGTCTACTGGACTCTCAGCTGAGCTTCGATCCTCTCTCCATCTCACATTTGGTATCAGAGCTGAGGCTCTGCTCAGTTCAGCTCCGCTCAGCCTCCAGGAGTCCTTGCTCGGTACCAGATCTGCCTCCTGTCCATCGTCAACTTTGGAGTTGCCCTGCTCTTGCTTAGTCAGTCTGTGCCTCCACCAACCCTTGGTCCAACTGCCTTTTTGATTGCGACTAGGGTGTCGCTTGTGACCAGTGCTCGCCTTCTGTGCTGCTCTTGCCAGTTTGCGCCCTCTTGCCAAGTCTCTGCCATGCAGCGGCAGCTGTAGGGCAGTAGCGGGAGGGGAGGGACTCCGAAAAGAGGGAGAAGGGTGAGGAGAGAGGGAAAAATTAGGAGGGAAGAGGGGAGATGGCAAGACGAAGAAGGGGGGAGGAGATAGAAGAAGGGAGTAGGAAGGAGGGAAGGGGGAGGAAGGAGGGAGGAGGTAGGAAGGAGGGGAGAGCACGCACACACACACACACACACACACACACACACACACACACACATATATATAGATAGATAGATAGATAGATAGATAGATAGAGAGAGAGAGAGAGAGAGAGAGAGAGAGAGAGAGAGAGAGAGAGAGAGAGAGAGAGAGAGGGGGGGGGGGGAGGGATGGGGAGATAGTTCAGAGAGAGAGAGAGGGGAGGGATGGGGAGATAGTTCAGAGGGTGCGATTTTTGATTTTTTTTAGAGCTTTGCGTATGTGTCTGGGACACGGTTGATGCAAATTTCTTGGCAAATTTATCAGAAATTTTTGGGCTTTTGAGGTTTTTGAAGACATTGGTACACGTACTAGCAAGAAATTTTGGGGTTTTTGCTGGTATAGTATTGCTGAACATTGAATGCACCTTGGATTGTGTGCATTACAGATAGTTTTGACAGAGTGTATCTCAGTGTACTAATTGCAGCAAAGCTATTTGCTGTAATTTTTGGAAATTTTGGAGATTTCCAGGTTATTCCAGCTTGGACATTACTCTTTTACCTTCTCTTGGTATTGATTATCATGGCAAATCAGGGAGGAGATGTATTTACCTATGTATACAAAGAGGATAGATTGGATGGTAACAATTACTCACTTTGGTCCTTCATGATGAAAAACGTGCTCGTTGTGAAAAATCTTTGGGACTAGGTTAGTGGAGAAGAAGTTAGGCCCGGAGTTGTGGCTCTTACTACTCCTCCTCCAGGAGGACGTGAACAACGGGCACCTCAACCTGTTTAGCCTACTCCACTTCAGCCACTTTCCCAAAAATCAGTAGCTCAAAAAGCATGGGATACACGGGAAGCACAGGCTTTGTCGCTGATTGCATTAGCAGTTCAGTAGTCCATCATCCCCCACATTCTCTCGGTAGCTTCTTCATGAGAAGCTTGGCTAACTTTGGAGGAGATGTTTGCTGGTAAGAATGAGACTTGCATCTCTTTCTTAAAGAAAGAGCTTGAGACATTGAAAATGGATGAGGATGATTCTATGCAGGATTACTTGAATAAAATTCAGGACTTGCGTGAGCAACTTATGAATGTTGATGATTACTATTCAGATGCACAACTGATATCTACTACATTGAACTCATTACCTCTTCGTACTTGGCTTTTTACGCTGCCCTAAACCTCACAATGAGGATTTCCCCACAGCCTATTTTCTTTCTTCAGTTAGTCAGTTTGCTTCTAGAGGAGAAGCAAACAAGAAGAAATAGTGGTGTGGATGTCATAGCCTTTGAGCAAGCTTTTATAGCTAGACAAAAGAGCAAAGGTAGCCAAGTAAAAAAATGCTCCGCAGAGCTCTGGGACTTCTGGCATCTCACAGGGAAGTAAAAAACAAGGGGGCTCGCAAGCCAAAAAGGGCAAATGCCATTATTGCAAGAAGCCATGCCACTATATTACTGAGTGTAGAAAGTGCATCGCCAAGGAGAAGAAAAAGGAGTCAAGGATGTCTGTTTCTGATGCTCCTTCCACTGCTATTGAGTCAACATCCTTTGTTGCAGATAGGGACTATGGCTTTTACACATACAGTCATGACACTTCTTGGGCTGATCGAGCATTTAGCTCTACTGAGGATGCAGGCACTTGGTTTTTTGATAGTGGTGCTTCTAGGCACATCACATCTTGTAGAGATTTATTTGCTTTTGTAGGTGCAGCTCCAATTGGCAAGTCTGTATAGTGTGCCAACAATGCATTATACCTTGCTAGAGGTATTGGGGAGATTGTGCTCATTGCCATTGATGGCTCTATTCTTTACCTACAAGATGCTTTGTTTGTGCCTGGTACAAAGTAGAATGTGCTCTCTATTTCTTCTTTGGCACGTTGTGGATTGCAGGTCATCTTTGATGACGACAGATGCATGGTGAGAGACAAGGAACGCATGACTTTGGTCTTGATTGGCACTTTATGTCATGGGTTATTTGAGTTGGATGCTCTTTCAGTTGATCAGTCAGTGTACTTGGCATCCACTCTTACTCTTGCCATGATATAGACAGAGTTATAGCATGCTCGGATGGGGCATGTGAACTTTGGTAGCTTGATGCTCTTACAATGTATATAGATGCTAGATGGATTACCTCTTCTGGAGAGACCTCCTGAGCACTTGTGCGAAGAATGTATTTTGGGGAAAATGCATCGGTTTTCGTTTCCCCGTGATGTTGCTTTTAGATGGCAACAATGCAAGCTGAATTGGATTCTATCATTAAGAATCAAACATGGGATTTAGTGTCTTTGCTGTTTGGGAAGAAAGCCATTGGAACAAAATGGGTCTACAAGTTGAAACGGAATGCAGATGGATCATTGACAAATATAAGGCAAGGCTTGTAGCTAAAGGCTATGCACAGAAGAAAGGCATTGACTATGAGGAGACATTTGCTTCTACCTCCCGAATGATGACCATTAGGTCTATGGTTGCTTTGGCTGCCCATTATGGATGGACTGTGCAAGCATCAGTTAGATATTAAAATTGCATTTTTACATGGGGAACTTTATGAGGAAGTATATGTACAGTAGCCCATTGGTTTTGTAGTCAAGGGATTCGAACACTTGGTTTGCAAGCTGAAAAAGGCTTTATCTGGTTTAAAACAAGCTCCTAGAGCTTAGTATGCAAAGATCGATGCCTTTTTGCTCAACCAAGGGTTTATAAATAGCTCATATGAGTTTACCCTTTACGTATGTAAAGAGGGGGGATCCATGTTGATTGTTTGTCTATATGTTAATGATCTTTTGCTTACAAGGACACATGCTGATCAGATTTCAGCATTCAAATAAAATTTGCAGCAAAATTTTGAAATGTCAGACTTCGGGTCTTTGCATTATTACTTGGGCATTCAGTTCATACATGATGCTAGAGGTATTGGTTTATCACAGTCAAGATACATTGGCTTATAGGATTGCAAGCTAGTTTGTACACCAATGGGACCTGGACTAAAGCTGCCATTACATGATGATACTGATTTGTTTGATACACACACATATGCTTTAGTGCTTGGATGTCTTATTTACCTATGCAACACTAGGTCGGAAATACAGTTTGCAATTTCAGCCCTAAGCAGATATATGCATCAGCCATGTATGTCACCTTGGGAAGCTGTTAAGCGTGTCTTTCGTTACTTGCAAGGTACTAGATCTCTTGGATTGCTTTATGCAAGGTACTTTCGAATTACACTCTTTCAGTCTATTGCATTGGGTGTGGTGCTTCACTCTCCACATTGCCTATTGCACTCTCGGCTGAGATCCTCTCTCCATCTCACATATCTCAGTGTTTGCCGTACACACTTAGTGTTTCTCTCCGCAAGCCCTACTATCTCTTTGGTCTCTTTGTCATTTTTTTGACAGAGGGTTGATATTTCATAGGCCAGGCCCTAATTTGTAAGGATCCATTGTTATGAGGACATGCATTTTTGAAACCTCACTTAACATGTGGATTAATTTTTAATCACATGGTTAAGTAAATGTTGCACATGTGAGGTGTAACTGGGGTTAGAGTAAATTTACGAGCGTGGGACCCGAGGAAATCACAAGATGTCAAAGGCAAAAGTTGCTATAAGTTATGCCGCACAAGTACTTGGTGGTATCTGGTGCGAGTTGTTGGCCTAGGTCATTCATTTGGCCATAAGTGTCAGTTAGTGACACTAGAGAAGTGGCATTTAATGGTACCTAACGCCAATTTGATGGTCAAAGATGGTGCAAAGACACTCGGCAATGGAAGTTACATAGCCAATTTGATTATTGGCCAGTTAGATTATTTTTCAGGGCACGGAAATAATTATTAGATTAATTTTCAGTATTTAAAGACTGAAAGCGAATATTTAGTTATGGATAATGCTGAAAAAACCATTTGGGAAGGCTGCCACTTGTCAAAAATGCCCATGCAAGACTGAAAAACGTCTTTTGAGGCTAGAGAGCGGCTTGTTCTCCCCACAGCTGTTGGTCTCTTTGGAAGGACAAACGAGTGCAACTATGGTTGAAGCATTCGAATTTGTATCACAAGCATTAAATAATTATTTGGTATATGTGCACATGAACACACTTGGATTAACACATGTTGAAATTTAGCACACCATACGTGAGCACAATTTAAGAGAAAGGTAGATTTTTCTAGAAGTAGCAAGAAGTCTCAAGAAAAAGTGACGCTTGTAAATGCATAAAGAATTCTCTAGAAAGTTAACGAGGTCTATAAAAGGACCTTTGTTGTGACATGTATGCAATCATCCCATCTACTCAATTGAAGTGACATCGTATCATTGTACCTCAAGACTCTCTCTCTCTCTTCTACTCCTCTCTCTATCTCTACCTTCTCTATCTGCATTCATTGTGCCCAAACACATATTCATTCAGTATCAGAGCCTTTTGAGCCTTCACATGTGTTGATAGTAGATCTGCTTCAATTTGTTCTCTTTTCCTGCACAATTACTGGCTGGCTGCCCTCCACCTGTTGCCTGCTATTTGTTGCTGTGGATCACCCTTTGTGCCGGTCTGCTATTGGATCTGCCAAATTTTCTTGTGCCTGCCCACCAATTTTCTGTCCTTTTCTGCTATCCACTGCTGTATTATCCCAACAGCTTGCACAATATTCATCATCTACGTGCTGTCTCGTAATCACCTGTTTGCTGCCTTTAATCTCTTTATTCCACTTCTCTCAACATTGCTGATCAGTAAATAACTTGGTCCAACTTTCAAGTGCTGACATCTTCTATCTAAGCAGACAAAGACAACAAGTGCATCTTTAGCAGTCAAGGTGAAAGTACGTGCTTCCAAGTTGCAAATTGAAGTTTGTGACAAAGGATTTTGGCCTTATTAGTCAGCACACACTTTACATCAGAGTTTTCTCTGTAAGTAACTATCTCTGATTCAGCCCAAAGTGCACATCGGAGTCTGTCTTCATTTCTATGTGTGCAATCTCTCAGTGTTATTAGATCAGGTTCCAAGAGTTGTTGTTGAATCTGATCTGGCTCCCTTGGGTTGCCCTTCTATCTTCTAGGTCAACTAGTCTTTCAGCCATCCTCATGGCCTCTGCTAAACTGATTGGCTCTTGTCTCTCCACATATCTGCTGGCCCATTTTTGCATGCCAATAGAAATCCATGTAACTTAGTGTCAGTGTTCATGTTGGGTAGCTGTAGCATCAACTGCCTATATTTGCTAGCATACTCCTTCATCTTTCCTTGTGTTTGCTTGAGATTTCTCCATTCATCTCTAACTTTGAATTTCTCCATCTTTGGGATGAGGTAGTCTCTCAGTTCTTCTTAAAATTCTTCCCGTGAAAAGGTAGTGTGTCCTTGCTCTTGTTCTAGCTCTAAGTAGATGGTTGCCACTTCTCCCTTCCCGTCTTCAGTGATCCTAGCATACTTCAAGTATCTGTCTACTTCCGCAATCCACTTCTTTAAAATCAACCCTCTCTTTCCTTTGTACTTGGTGGGTTGGGGCGTTTTGAACTTGCTATAGTCATCTTTTGAACTCACTCGCTCTTCATCTTTCTTATGGTTTTGTTTTTTGTCTTTCTTCTTGTCCTTCTTCTTGCTGCTTGCTTCAACTATCTTCTCCTTGTCTTTCCTTGTATTCCGAGCTCTCCTAGAAGTCTCTTATCTTGCTAACCTATCTACCAATCTATCCATCTCTTCTTGTGGTTTGTGTCTTTCCTCCTCTTCCTGTCGCTGTATCACCCACTCTATGTAACCCCACTCCACTTCTAGTTTTCTTTTCTTTTCCTATTCTTCTTTCTTCATTTGTTTGTTCCTCCAAATTGAGTCCAAAAAGCTTGACATGCTTTCCAATTGCCTCTCTAGGCCGACTACTTTCTCCTCTTGAGCTACTCTTCATTCTTGACCTTGACTCTTCTTTCTCTCTTCAATCGTTGGGATGGATGCATTCTCTTTGTTGTCCTTCATGTTGTCATGAAAGCCGCGCCTTGGCTTTTGGTGTTGTTGATATAGGCAAGTTACGTTTCACTCTCGGATGGTAGTTGCGCCACGGGGAAGCCGTGTCACACATTTAGATGTTGACTTGTGTTAGGGTTGCCGTGCCGAGGGTCATCATGCCGAGGGTTGACGTAGTGGGGGACCGACGTGACGTGGGGCGTCGTGATGTGGATCGTCTGGACACGATTTTTGGGGCACTGGATCTTCTCTCTTACTTGTGTGAGTACTCCTTTACTTAGAGCAAGAGTTGCTTTGATATCAAGTGTGGGACACTTGTACTCTTTTACTCATTTAACACGGCATAGAAAAATAACACGATATGTGAGAGCAAGGTATACTCTTGTATTATTCAATGAAAGAAACGGTACAACATAGGAATATCCCATGACTATATCCTCATGATGCTCTGAGGATTCACCACTGGGTATAAAGAATCTTACGTAGAGTGGAAACCAAGCAGGGCTCAGAGTCGCTACTACTCCCTATATAGATGTTTTTGGTAGCAACGCCATGGTATGGCTACAAAGCCCTTACAACTCTCCCTCTCCCTCCTCACCCCCTCCTCTCCCCTCTCTCTCTCTGTATCTCTGTCTCTGTCTCTCTCTCCCCAAACTAGCAAGCCTCTAACACACACACACACACACACACACACACACACACACACACACACAAAAGAATGAAGAGCCTCTTTATCCATCCATCCTACACGTTGCTTTGTTGTATGATATATTACATATACACTCCCATCTATCTTCTAGTAGCGCGTTGCGCATGTTGTGCATGAGGTTTTATCTTGTGACCCTTATGTATTCATCCTATTAACTCAAGTGATATTGATATTTTAGCTCTAAACATGTATTATATTATCTATAATCCAAAATAACTAAGTTTTCGTTTAAAAAAAAATACTAATATCGTATTGTACCTTATAAAATCATAAGGTACCAATTAGTACCGTATTTTATCTCACTATACCTTTCGTACTTGACAACCTTGATTGCGCAATGTTTGCATCTGAGGGTAGAGATAGGAAACACTTCTTGGGACTGCATTTGGTGGGTATACCATTCTTGGCATGGGAGGAGGTAAGATTGCTCTTTCAGAGGTCATTGACAGCCTTGCTTCAACTTCATCATATAGTCTTGCACCTTCCATTACGGCTTGCAGGTTGATTGGTCTTTTTAGCTCCACAAGCTTATGAACTTTTGATTGTAGGCCTTTAAGAAAAACTCTCTTCTGTATGCCTTCATCCAAGTGGTGGTTAGTCCATCTCTTTAGTATGCATTCCATTCTAGAGATATGTGCTTCCATCTATTCTCTAGAGGATTGACTTAAGCTCATGAACTCCTCTCCTATTCGCTCTTCAAAACCTTTACACTTGAATTTGGTGAGAAAGGCTGTCTTCAGATTGTCTCATGTGCCAAAAGTTCTTGTTGCTTCTCTCTCATATCACTGAAACTCCGTGCCTCTGAAAGTGATAGGGAATATCGCCAACCGATGCTTTAGGGTTTTGGCATTGTTAGCTACACATGCTACCATAAACTTGGCTATATGAAGATTAGGGCCTTCATTGTACTCTCCCTTGAAGATTGCCAATAGGATTATATTCATTGGCTTGTCATCAATATTTCCAAGATGGATCTGGCTTGGAAGGGAACCTTGGGTTGCCATTGGAACTTCTATAAAGAGTGCCGTAAGGGCGTCCAAGGAGGCTTCTACTACTAGCTGGTTTGCAACTTTGATTTTTGCCTTGTCTCTTCTCACGTACCTTTAGATTCATTCTAGTATTTGCCTCTTGATCGCATCATTCATTAGGGAGTTAGCTCCACCTAGTTTGTATATACTCAATAGAAGGGAATCAGAAGGGCTTCAATCTGTGAAGGACTCTCTTGCCAATATTTCTTCTATTTTCTTCTTTTTATCATCTCTAAATTCAACTTTTATTTCATTATAGAGGGAAAGATATTCGGTTCTGAAGGTATTAAAATCCATTCTTTTGAGGATCGCCATAGTGTCATTGTCCTGATAATATCAACTTCGAAGGGTTTCGATAGCATAAGTTGTAAAGAACACTCTGTCTACTAGCTTTCAGTGGGTTGCCAATGGGATAAACAAAAGGTTATCAGTGCACCAAGCATCCCACGTATCTTGTTGTTAAGCATTCACGAACAAGTCTTAACTCTTTTCCTTCTTATTCTTAGGAATCTCCATTGACCACGAATCCTGAAGCTTCTTCACTATCTCTCACTTGATGATATCTGGAAAATTTTCAATCAAAGCCAAATTTGCCATTGATAGTCATTCTCTCTGTTTCTGCTTTGCTCTTCAGTTTTGTGGGAAACAATTGGCTATAGTGATACAACTTTCTGTGGCTTCAGAAGATAGTGGGATCAGTCTGTCACATCGAGCGTGCATCAGGATGGTGATATGTCACCGCTCTAACCCTAACTGTGTTCTTTATCAGTCTATGCTTTGTCATATGATTATGTTTGTTATTTGTAGATGAGTATTTCTTTACACTACTACCATGCAAAATACCTCTAGTGTGAGTGTTCCTCTCTTTGACATTAGCGCATCAGCCTTCATGTATAGGCCATGTCATTTGGGTATGTGAATCTGACAACTTTTCCTCCATCAACAAAGGTAGCATGAGATTCCTCCACCCATTGGCCTTGCCTGGAGGAAGTAGGATGTTATCTTCTTGAAGAGTAAAAGAGGTAGGGAGCAAGAGAGCTACCGAATTTGATTGATTGCTTGAAGTAGAACCTAGCACATGTTCTCCAATAGTATAATAACTTTGCTATAGGCCGACTTATAAAATGCAAAAAGCTGGATCCTCTATTGAGAAAAGCATAGCCCGGCCATGGTACCCTAAAAGATGTCCCAGTCCACCTGTTCATAGGCCTTCTTAAATCTCAAAGTGCAGGGGAAGCATTGCAACCGTTTGTCTACTATGTTGGGCCCTCTCAATAGTCTATAGGAAGGTGAAAATGTTTTTCAAGATCAGAGATGTTGTCCAAGATGCTTCGATCTTGCAAAATTCCTGAGTGTTATAAATGATGTCTAGAATGATAGAGCAAAGTTTGTTGCAAATAATCTTTGCTACTACATTATAGGTCATTGACAATAAGGTAATTGGCTACCGATGGGTGAGTTCCAATCGATCCCACTCTTTGGAAGGAGATAAACTAGACCAATAGACAAAAACCTGATACCCTACTAGAGCTAAAGATCTCTTGAAAGGCTCATAATAGGGGAATCTTCACCTCCTTCGAGTAGGTGAAAAAGAACACTTGTATAGCCCATCCTCTCTTTGTTAGTTTTGCAAGTTGTCCTATGATGTGAAGGCATGAAACATCTCCGCTCAACGAAGGGTGTTAGGTGTCACGAGGATGTGAAATTTTGATGCTTTGCTTAGCATTTGATTAAGTTGTTAATCAAAGGTGCCAAAAATGAGGTGCACATGTGATGTGCAAGTTAGATATTTCACAGTGAGGGACCAAAGTCCTTGAGTAGTCAATGAGCGCTAAAGGCAAAAGTTGTAATAAGTTATCCTTGATCGATACTAGGTGATACTTGGTGTCAATTTTGGCATAGGGTATTTATTTGATCAATAAGTGTCAATTGTGACTCTAGGAACTAGGCATTAATTAATGAATTTAAATATTTAAAGGTCAATTCATGCATAGGACCACTTGGGAGTCAAAAGGGCCTAGCTAATCTAATTGTGGATGAGTACAACTAATTTTCTAGGCAAGGACAAAGGCTTAATTAATTTTCTAAGTTATTAAGTCTGAAAAATTAATTAAATGACTGAAATATGCATCTAGGGGGACTGCCACTTGACAAAACATATCCATGCAAGTAAGGAAAAGGCTATTAGAGGTTGGTGGAGCCTCATTCCAACTTGGTGGAGGTTGGGAGAGGAATAGAGAGAGTTGCTGTTGGAATTGTCTATCCATTTTAGTGGATTGTGGAGGTTGAGAGAGAAGGAGAGAGTGCTGTCCAAGCAGGTACCAATAGGTTTTGGCCATTTCTAGCGAGTGAAGAAGGCTCCTGAGTCCTATTGTAGGCAATAGCTCTAGCAGGGAGGGCAGCGGCTGGAGATTCCATCTATTTCTGGGTGACATCCATTTGAGGCCTCTAGGCTGTTGGGCAATAGCTTTGATGTTGTTTCATAGTGGGCAGCAACTGGTTCTAATACTTTCTCTTGATAATTTCTCTCTTCTCTACAAGAAATCCCTTAGCAGGTTTCAGCCATTTTTGGGCCTTGATGAAGAGCAGCTGTGTTTCTACTGCTGTAAACTCTAGTTTATGTAGAAATTAGGGTTTAGCAGCCAACTTGGATTCCGTACCAAGAAATTGAAGGCTTAATCCTTGAAATCAACATCTAAAAATTTGAGAATTATAGGAGATTTCAAGAACCCATCCATCCCAATTGGATTTGGGGTTATATTTGACAAGCCAAGGATAAATTGTAGGTGAATTGGAGGGCTAGATTGGTTTGAAGGCTTGTTGGTTGCTATGGATAGTAAGATGCATTGAAGATAGAAGGAGATCATGTTGGATCTCAGTGTACTTCAACGGTCAGTAATACAAGTTAAAGAAATACTGTAAGGGACACCAAATTTTTGGGCCTAACAGGTTGCCATTGTCCAAGATTGAGTGGTAAAGTTTGTATTTTATTCTTGTTGCAATTAGTGCTTAATTAGGTTATTTATCACCCTTGTTGAGAAGGTAGATTGGTTTCATGGTTGTAGTGCTGGGATACCATCAACTCCCTTGAATAGGTGGGATTAAGGCACTTGTGTGCAAGTTAGTGCGATTGCATTTTACTGAATTTGTGATTAGTTGAGTGCTACAACAAGTATGTCTTTAGATAATGAGATGGAATCAAGTAGGAATTGTTTAGAGTGTGTTGCAGCTAGAGAAGTGAGCAGGTGAGTGAGAGTGACACACACAGAGAGAGAGAGAGAGAGAGAGAGAGAGTATGATATGATTTTGGGTGTACCAACAATGTGTTGGTACACAAAGATTAAAATGTATTTATACTTAGGGCACGTAAGGATGCATTTGTTGAGAAACCCTTCACCCTTCACCCACAGTTTGCGTTTCTACGTTTTGGGTTTAGGGTTTGCGTTTGGGATTTGTAGCTCCAAAAAGAGGAGCCATCCTAGATTGACTGTGCCTATTTATAGGCCACTCTCTCATTCATTCCTCACGGCTGATTCATTCAGTCCGTCACCTTTTCTCTCCAGTCTCTCCACTGCCCCACATCCCTTTAGGAGGACGTTGTGGTTGATGGTTCGTGGCTGTCATCATCATCTTCCTTGTGCTACGGCACCCTTGTTCCCTTGTATCACATTCACTCCATGATTCAGAATTTCATCATTCCATTCTCATTAGAGTTTCTTCTGTTTTCTCTTCTCTTCTCCATGTTTGCCGAGTTCACTCTGTGTTCCTCCCCGCAAACCCTACTGTCTTGTTGGCACGTCATCTTTTGACATGGTATTAGAGCTGGATTTGCTCAAACAACGGCGAACATCCTCCACTCCAGTGAAGGCAACGACTGGTGGCGGGTTCGACATCTACTTCTCTTCTTCTTCCGCTGCATCAAAATCTCATTTTTGTAGGTTTCAAGTGTTTTCAGCTTGTTGCCCACACCCCTTTTATAGAGGACATCGTAGTTTCAGCTGCCCCTTGCTGTCATCTACAGTCTGGCACCTGTTTCTAGCCTTCCACTCACAATTTGCGGTTGTTTACAGTAGAGCGATTGTTGCTGATCACTCTCCATTCAGAAAACAATCTCGTTTTTGCAGATTTCAGGTATTTCAGCTTGCTGCCCACATCTCAGACGCGGAGGACATTGCGGTCCAAGCTGGTCATTGCTGTCTACAACAGTCTGGCGCCTGTTTCTAGCCTATCACACACTGTTCGGAGCTGATTTTAGCATGCTGACTGCTATTGCTGGTTTTTTCTTGCGTTTTTAGACTTTCTCTCTTCTACAGCCTGGGTTTTGTCTTTTTCTCTCCTCACTTGCGTTTTTAGTCTTTCTCTCTCTTGCACTGTCGTTTGCATTAGATCCAGCCTTCCTTGGTTGCATTTGTTGGTGCCCACAAAGATCCTTCTCATCAGAGAAGGCAAAGACCGGTGGCGGGTTCGGCATGAATATTTGATTTCTCTATCATTTCCGCTACGCATTGGGAGATGTCCTTTTTCTCTCTCCCACGCTCCCTTATCTTGTTCACCACATTGGTACCATGGCGTCTCCCCCGACAGATTGCCCTTGCCCTTCTACTGGGTGTTCCTACTACGGCACGAACGATCATCCCACTGAAGATTGTCAACATCGACCTTTGCTCCCCACCCCTCCGGAGTATATGCGTCTTCCACCAGGTACTCCTTGTGTCACCTCTCCTTTTTGGGCCATAGAGATCATTCTACATCGGCTATCAAAGTATTATGCTCAAGGCAATAAGCTGCACCCGACGCACACTAAGTCCTTTCGAGCACATGGAGGCTCCAAGACCTTACGAGGCGATAAGCCCTCGTGGAGATCACCCCACTGTGCGGAAGTTTCCCCCACCCACTTTCAGATACAATGGCTTCCACTGCCCACATCTCCTCCACAGTCCACTCTCCTGAGAGCCCACAATTGTTTCTCACACTTGGCTTATCCTGAGCCTCCTTCTTCTCCACCCTCTTCCACTCAGGTTTGAGAGGCCACTTTTGGGTGCTTTCTGGCTTTTTCTTCTGAGCCTCAGATAACTTTTTCGGCACGACCGGCGGCACTTTCTTTGTCATCAGATGCTTCGCAGTTGGTGAGCCATGAGTGGTTGGATTCTCTTTCTCTCTCAGACTGGGATTTAGAGGGGGATTTTTTTACTTCGCCCTCAGAGGGGGCTTCCAATTCTTCTTCGGCTTCAGAGGGGGACTCCTACTTCTACTCCTTCCAATTCAGAGAGGGACCCTATGTGCCATGAAGTTCTTCACACACCACCATCTTTCACTTTCGAGGAGTGGCTCTCCTTTGAGTAGTCATTTCTTCTACTCATACCTAGGATTTAGAGAACCTACAGAGTTCGGGGTCCTTGGATCTTCAGCAACGACTTGGTGACTAGGCCTTTATATTCCTTCCAGCATGGAGTCAGGGAGCTAGTAGCTTCTCTCTCGAGGTTGAGTTTCGGGTTCTACAGCTCATCCTCTCTCCTGGATATCTTCAAAGGTCTCCTTTTAGGTGGTATGCTCAGATTATAGGGTGGATCTTTTTCGTCCTTTGGTCAGCACGGAGCCAACTCGCGAGATTGAGTACGGGTATATCCTTATGGTTCTCGGCACCACACAAAGTCTGACATTCCTTCTATGCATTGCATGTTTTCATCATCTTTGTACTAGGGTGCTTGGACAAGTGAACAATTTCCCCATGAGAGACACTATCCAAGTGGCACCTGCTGTATGAGTATTCATAAGGATGTAGCATTGCATCTCCACCTCTCTCTTCTCTTGTTCCTCTTTTTGGGTCTGAGAGGGGATGTTGAGAAACCCTTTACCCTTCACCCTTTACCCGCAGTTTGTGTTTTTGCATTTTTGCGTTTAGGGTTTGCAGCCCCAAAAAGGGGCGCTATCCTAGACTGACTGTGCCTATTTATAGGTCACTCTCTCATTCATTCCTCATGGTTGATTCATTCAGTCCGTTATCTCTTCTCTCCAGTCTCTCCACTACCCTTACACCCCTTCAGGAGGACATCGTGGTTGGTGGTTCGTGGCTGTCATCATCATCTTCCTTGTGCTACGGCATCCTTGTTCGCTTGTATCACATTCACTCCATGATTTAGAACTTCATCATTCCATTCATTTGAGTTTCTTCTCTCTTCTCTTCTCTTCTCCATGTTTGCCGAGTTCACTCCGTGTTCCTCCCCGCAAACCCTACTGTCTCGCTGGTACGTCATCTTTTGACATCATTCACATGTACAACTAAATAATACAAGTGTACAATACACAGAGGTAAATAAAGGACCTTTATCCCAACAACCTCCCACTTAAAGGTCTAAAGTGAACCTCTAACCAACTCTCACTAGTCGTATGTAATACTCATGTTGAGCCTTGCTTAGACTTTTAGTGAGAACATTTGCAAGGTTGTCTCGTGTTTTGATCTTAATCAATGTGATTAGGCCATCTTCTAGAATCTGTTTGATAAAGTGATCTCGCACATCTATATGCTTTGTGTGAGAATGATACATGGCATTCTTAGCCAGATACACAGCACTTTGACTATCACATCCCAACACTGGAGTACTCATAGATATGTCAAGATCCTTTGCAAGTCTGCTCAACCATATAGCTTCCTTAGAAGCTTCAGTAGCTGATATGTATTCAGCTTGAGTGGTACTTAGTGCTAGGATGTTCTACAACCTAGAGCACCAAGAAATGGTCCCACTAACAATTGTAAAGACATAACCGCTATTGGACTTGCGAGTGTCCAAGTCACCTGCCATGTCTGCATCACAATAACCCTACAAACTAAGTGCACCCTACCCATAGCAAATACAATTTCTTTGTGTATCCTTTAGGTATTGAAGAATACATTTGACAGCTTTCCAATGTGGTTTGCTAGGATTTGACATAAACCTACTAACAACTCCCACTGCATGAGCAATGTCTGGACGAGTAGCAACCATAGCATACGTAAGAGAGTCACAAGCTAATGCATAAGGGACTCCCTTCATAGCATTGGCTTCCATGTGATCTTTTGGGCTGTTGGCTTTACTAAGCTTAAGATATGGAGGTAAGGGTACCCCAAGAGACTTAACTTCAGCCATGTCAAATTTGTCCAGTACCTTTTCAATGTACTTCTCTTGAGATAAGAACAACAATTTCTGCGTTTTATCCCTGCGAATCCTCATGCCCAATATATGCTCTGCATTTCTCAAATCTTTCATGGAGAAAGCTAATTTCAATTGATGTTTGAGAGCATCCAAGCTAGTCTTTCTTTTCCCAGCGAGCAACATATCATCCACATACAAAACAAGTATGATGGGCTTGCCATCTGTATCCTTTTTCATGTACAAACAATGATCAACATGGCTGCGTGTAAACCCATGAGAGAGCATAAAAGTGTCAAAATTTTTGTACCACTGTCAGGGTGCTTGCTTCAGCTCATATAAGCTGCATTTTAGTTTACACACCAACTACTCCTTTCCAGGAACTACAAAGCCCTTGGGCTATTTCATATAGATTTCCTCATCAATGTCACCATACAGAAAGGCTGTTTTCACATCCATTTGGTACAACTCTAAGTCCAATACAATAGTGAGAGAAAAAAGCACATGTAGAGTGGTCATCTTCACAACAGGTGAGAAGACCTCTTGGAAGTCAATCCCTTCCTTTTGTGCATACTCTTTGGCAACCAGTCTTGCCTTGTACTTGGGTTTCCCATCAACCGCCTTTACTTTGTAAGCCCATTTGTTTGCAAGAGGTTTTTTTCCTTTGGGCAATGACACAAGATCCCAAGTATCATTGGCATATAGAGATTTAATCTCTTCTTGCATAGCTAGCTCCCACTTACTGCTAAATTTGCATGACTTGGCTTCTTTATATGTAAGAGGCTCACCCTCATCTGTAAGCATCACATAGTGCAAAGAGGGGTCATATCTATGTGACTGGCTTCTTAAGTGTGTAGACCTGCGTACCCAATGATCTACATTTTTAGGAATTGGGTTTACATCAGGAGGAATGCTATTTTCAGCATTTATTGGCTGCTGTAAGCCATTTTCAGGATGCTGTTCATGCTGTACAGTACCTTCATTTTCATTACCAGCACTTGCATTTTTATAATCAGCAAGTCTATCTTGCTGTCCGTGACCTCCTTGTGCTTCTATTTGTTGTCCATCATCATCTGGCTCAAAAATAACTGGCTGATCATCAGTTTCAGCATGTGGTACAGCATCATGAGGCTCATCATTTGAAGTAATAGGTGGCTGCAAATTCTGAAATTTGATATTTTTCATGTCTTCATCAAAGGCTAAAGTACTTTTCAACAACTTTGCCTCGTTAAGCACAACATTACGGCTGCGAACACTCTTCTTAGACTGTGGTAACCATACTCTATAGCCAAATTCACCTCATCACCATAGCCCATGAAAATGCCTTTGGTGGATTTTAGGTCAGGTTTGCTCCTTAGCTCATTTCTAACATGCACAAAAACATCAGAACCGAATATCGGTAAGTGGTCATATGAGGCCGATTTGCCAGACCAAACCTCCTCAGGAATGCCATTACTTAAGGACCTGTTTGGAGAGCGGTTGGAAATGTGAACTGCGGTTTTAAGTGCCTCTCCCCAAAATTCCTAAGGGAGATTAGGAGTGGACAGCATGCACCGCACTCTTTCACATAAAGTCCTATTGTATCTTTCTCGGTAGATGTGAACTCACCTCCATTATCAGTTCTCAAGCATTTTAGCTTTCTACTTGTTTGAGTGGTCACAAATGCATGAAAAGTTTTAAAAATAGCAAACACTTCACTTTTTTTTTTCAACAGATAAACCCAAATCTTCCTAGAACAATCATCAATAAAAGAGACAAAATATGCAGCGTTTTCACAGGTATGCTACATACATCAGAGTACACTAAGTCCAAGACATTGGACTTACGGAAGACACTAGAGTAAAATGAATTTTTCATTTGCTTTGCAAACTTATAGTCATTACAAAAATCAAGTTTAGAGCCTTTTCCATCAACCCTCTTCAAAGGGGTAAGGACATCAAGTCCTTTCTGGTTCATATGGCCTAATCTCTTATGCCACAACTCCAAATGACAACCAATTTTGAGCAATTGCAAGAAACTTGCCATTCAAAGCTTTATAGTGTAGACAATACAAAGTGCCCTTCTTGGTTCCTTTTGCAATCAGCATGGAACTCTTTTTCAATTTTCACAAACCACCACCAAACAGTGTAGTGTAACCATGCAAGTGAAGGTGACCAATAGATAGTAAACTCTTCTTGATGCCAGGCGCATATCTGACATCTTTCAACACAAGCTCTTGCCCATTATCCAAAGTCAAGTGTAGAGTGCCTTGATCTGTTGATCCGTCAACCCGTCATGTCTGACGGACCGCCGGCGTCCACCTGCTAGACTCCGTCCTGTGTGCAGTGCTGTCACCTGGTCCCTGCGCCTGCTGGACCCTGATGCCCAGTCGTGTCGCCTGGTTTCGTTGGCGCCCGCTGCCCAGTAGTGAGCACCTACCACACTTGGTTGCTCACTGTTGTTTGTTTGTTTTGTCGGCCTGTCAGCCACGCGCAGGTTACTCTTGTGGCCTTCTTGTTGGTTGCTCGGCTGGACCCTTGTTGGACCCGTGTTGGTCTTCAGGATGACCTACGCTACATAGGCCTTTCGCACGATGACCTGCTTGCTGCGCCTGTCGCCTGCGACTATAGTTTTTGCTTGCTCTTGTCACGCCTGACCTCAATAGCCCGTTTGATCCGTCAGTCTCGATGATGGCTGCACTGTGTGCAGTGACTATTGGCTTGTACTGTCAGCTCCGATACTGGTTGTTGACAGTGTGCTGCAGCTAGAGGAGTGAGCAGGTGAGTGAGAGCGACAGAGAGAGAGAGAGTACGATATTATTTTGGGTGTACCAACAATGTGTTGGTACACAAAGAATAAAATGTATTTATACTTAGGGCACGTAAGGATGCATTCACATGTACAACTAAATAATACATGTGTACAATACACGGAGGTAAATGAAGGACCTTTATTCCAAGAAGAATGATGTCTCTCAGTTTGAAAATTCATAGGGTGAAGGGAGAAATGCAATGCTTGATCTTGGACAAAGCACACAGCATGAGCAGTAAGGTGAGAATGTGGAAATTGGATAAGAGGTATGTTCTTCTAGGCCTCTTGAAGCTTATGACCTATAAGAGGAAGAAGAATTTGATGGCTGGCCTAAAGATAAAAGCTGGAGATAGTAGCTGAAATGTTTGTGCAATTCGCAAATGATTCTAGATGTATGTGCTTTTCGAACCCTTTAAAGAGGGCAAAAAAGGCAAGAAGAGAAAATCATCTTTAAGAGCTTTGGGACAACAATATGCGTTGGAGGAAGAGACAATGCATAGCATGATGTTCCAAATGTTGGTAATGAGCATAAGCAAATGATGCTAGTGTGGCTATTGATGCATATGCAAGGCCAACTTGGAAGTGTCAATCCAATGTTTTTCTTTAGATAGCAAGGCATGCATACTAATGTACTTGGGTACTTTGGTGGTGGGGTGGTTTTCCAAGCAATGGGTAGTAATTCTTCAGCCCTACGGTTATAAGGACTAAATGTACGCAGCCACCTATGTATAGTATTCGAAGCCCAATGTATCCCAGTATGGCAAGTGGGATACAAAATCCTATGTATAGTAATGTTGGCATGATACTTGGGGCACAAGGTAGCATGTTTGGCAATGCATATATGCAGCCCATTATATTTGGGGCTCATGGTATTAATATTGGTCATCCAAATGTTCTATGTAGTGCTGGTCATGAGGAAAATGCAGCTAGTATTGCCTGGAATGCTATGGAAAAGGTAACTTGGTATGGTTGGCAGTATGTAAGCACCCATGCATAGTCACTTTGCAATGGTCCAAAGTATGTAAATGTGTTTCATAGTACATTTGGTGCTCCTAGCATGTTAAGTAACATGAGGGGCTAGTCAATTGGATGTGATGTTGCATGCTAGATAAATTGAAAATTGGAATTGCAGCAATGTGAAAGTATAGAGAATGTATGGGCTCCAGAGTAAAAAATGCCTAGAACATAGTGCAAGTTTTGGGGCATGAGGAGTTGGAGGTAAAGTTTTCATGTGCTTCTTGGTGAAGTTTGAATATTGTTTCACCTATGATAGATGCAAATGGATGGAGGGGGGTGATTTGGCAAATCATCCCTAGTGATACAATTTACCTTGGTGTGTTTGAGTTAGAGCTGATTTTGGAACGGGGACTTATTCCACTCACTAGAGCAAATGGACCTAATGCTCAAGGGGGAAGGTTGCACCTCAACTCCCCTAGTAATGGATATTGTAGTTATGTAGTGGATCTTGAATGTACTTGGTCTGCATCCAAGCTACTGTACTAGTCACTAAGTTGGAACACAAATGTGTACGGTTTGCACCTAGGCTTTGAAACTATACATTTGCAAGGTTGTGGACATGTATGGAGTACATGCGATACATGGAATATAAAGTTGGATGTGATATACATTTGTAAGGCATTTATAGGATACATGGATGATATGGAATATAGATTTACATGTCATATAAGAGAAGTACAATTGCCTAAGTTACATGTAGTTTGCCATTGATGTATGCTTCACATGACTATCATGTGGTATATCATTGCTATGAGGTATGAATTATGCTTTTTTTATGCATTACTTTGCCTTGACGGCCAAAACAATGTTGAATTTTAGCATGTGGATGCATCCATTATGGTTCAGATAGTGGTTATGATTTATGTGTGTGAATCAATTGGAATTTTAGACATGCAAAGGCATGAGTATAGTTAAGCAATAGGTGCACATATTTGAGTATGATGCCAACATGTATTTTCAATAATGGCAATGGATGCTTTTGACAAATTGCAATGCAATTGGTCATTGCAAGGATTTCAAGTGAGAGATTTGTCACGAAAACATGAAATGTTAATCCTTTTCTTAGCGTTTGATTAAGTTGTTAATCAAAATGTGCAAAAATGAGGTGCTTTTCACAGTGACAGACCAAAATCCTTGAGAAGTTAGTGAATGCCAAAGGCAAAATTTGTCATAAGTTATCCTTGATAGGTACTAGGTGGCACCTAGTGTCAATTTTGGCCTAGGGCATCTATTTGACCAATAAGTGTCAATGGTGACACTAGGAACTAGATATTAATTAATGACTTAATACTAGTTCAAGGGTCAATTCATGCATAGGACCACTTGGGTGGCAAATTGGCCTAGCCAATTTAATTTTGGATGGGCAATGCTAATTTTCTGGATAGGGACAAAGGGTAAACTAAATTTTAGAATGATTAATTCTGGAAAATTAATGAAATGGCTGAAATATGCGTTTAGAGTCTGCCACTTGGCAAAACTTGCCCATTAAAGTATGGGAAATGATATCAGAGGCTGGTGCAATCTCATTCTAACATGGTGGAGGTTGGGAGAGGATGAGAGATGGTTGCTGCTGCAATTTTCCAGCCATTTCAGTGGATTATGGAGGTTGAGAGAGAAGATGGTGCTGTCGAAGCAGGTACCAGCAGGGTTTAACCCTTTCCAGCCAGCCAAGAAGGCTCCTACTGCATGCAACGGCTCCAAAAGGGAGGGCAGAAGCTGGAGATTCCATTTGGGGTTGGGTGACATCCATTTGAGACCTCTAGACTATTGGGCAACAGCATTTAATGCTGTTTCACAGCAGACAGCAGCTGGTTCTAATACTTTCTTGTGATAGAAATCAGAAATTTCTGTGCTCTCAGCTTTCTCTCTTCTACAAGAAATCCATCAGCAGATTTCCGCTATTTTCAGGCCTTGGTAAACAGCAGCTGTAATTTTGGTGCTCTAAGTTTGAAATTTTGCTAGAAATTAGAGTTTAGTAGCTAAGTTGGATCTTATGCCAAGAAATTGAAGGCTTATTACTTGAAATCAATAGCTGGAAATTTGAGGAATTGCCAAGGATTTCAAGAAGACATCCATCCCAATCAGATTTGGGGTTAGATTTGACAAGTAAAAGGTCAATTGAAGGGCAATCCCCAAGCAAACCGAGGGGCAAATGGGTTTGAAGTCTTGTTGGTTGCTATGGACAACAAGATGTATTGAAGATTGAAAGAGATTAGGTCGAATCTTAGTGCAGGTTAAAGAAATACTCAAGGGGTGCTAGTGTTTTGGGGCCAACAAGGTCTCAATTGTTCAAGATTTAGTGGTAAAGTGTGTCTTTCCAGATTTGTGTATTTTATGCTTGCTGTAATTATTGCTTTGTTAGGATATTTACCACCCTTGTTGAGAAAGAAGGTTGGTTTCATTAGGAATGCACACTCGATCTCCTTTGCTACTAGAGATGGGACGCAGTCCCAACTTGCTTCTTGCAATGGAGTACATGAGCTAAGACCGTCTCTTGTTGGAAAAGGTGTTTGTAAAGGTTAGTGGTGAGGCTCCATGATCTCCTCATGATAGGGTCTAACTCTCTTGTATTGATTGCACAAATTCCGGATATGGTCTCCTAAGGTGTTGAGTTAGTGCACTTGAAAATCTCTCTTTGCACTTGTGTCCCCTTTGCACACCCAGAAGGCAATTGAGGTGTTGAAAGAAAACTCACTCCTATGTTCTCTAGGCTCACATCAAGCTGCTTGTGCTTGCAGCTCTTGGGCATGGAGGGTGTAGTCTTTGGGGGAGTCTTGTAGCGACCTCTAAATGGCTGCCAAATCCCATCCCATGTCTTCCCCTACTTCGAGTATTGTCGTTTGGCACGGAGGGCCATTTCCTAACAAAGCATGCTCGATTCTCATAACATATGTGCCACCTCCTTTGCAATCCCTCTATCTTGTGCCCACTCTTTGGCCCAAAGCTACTTGATCTATCTGCACACCTTCTCTTGCTTGTAAGTCAAATGTGGAATCCAACATGAGCTTGGCTCAAGGGCTCCAGAAGGAGCTGCCCCTATTTTCCATATAAAACTTATCCAACCTCTTTTTAAGGATGTCTTCCAACCACATGGAGGCTGTAACCCTAGGAGAAGTCTAGTGATTCATTGTGCATGCAGAAGGCTAGACCTCGAAAAGCACCTCACCACCCCCCAAACAAACATTTTTTCCCTTCTTTCCACTTGCCCTTCGCGAAGAGGAAAAAACAAAAACACTCTCTCCCCTCTTCTCTCTAGGCCTTGTTGCTCTACGTTGCATCCAAGAAGAAGTGTACGGGCATAGTGAGTGTGTCTTTTGTTCTACTAGATTGATGGTCATGTGGCGGAACATTAGGAAAATAGATGGTCACTCAGATTGATAGTGATTAGGTTTCAACAAATCACTTTGTTATGTGTGCAGAGTCTTGTTACTTTGTACATTGAAATTTCTCAGATCTTGTGAGAGTTTCTTTTAAGTCTATTGAATAAAAGATTTGCTATCCTCCCATAAGAAGGAGAGAGAATGTTTAATGATCTTAAAGAGAGGATTTGGCTCTTGAAGCTCAAACAATTTACGTCTCTTCATCAGAGCTGCCTCTTACTTCTATTTTTCTGTTGCAGTTGTACAGAAGAGTCTAGCTCAAGGTGAGGTAGTTGTCGTGGATGCTGGGTGTTTGGTTGCCATGACAAGCTCCACAGATATGCATATAAAATATATTGGTGGCCTCAGACGGACAGTTTTTGGGGTGAGGATGAACCTTTGAAGAGTTTGCCTCACAAAACAGAAATACCAAGTTGTGTTCTCCTGTCTATGACACTGGGTGCTTTTTCAATTATTTGTCAGGGAGATGGTGTTTACGCAGCACATATTACTGGACCGGGTGTTGTTTTCATTCAAAGTTTACCATATCATCGCCTGGCTCAGAGAATGGCCCGGTACGCAGTCGAAATTTGTTCTTTGAAATGTGCATGTAAATATGCTGTCAGATGGATCAATGGGTCTATACTTTTGCATATGTGTCGGTAAAGTGCAGGTATTCAATTAAGAAAAAGTGTAGAATCATGTTTGTAAATATTTGATGCCTAGAAATGGTTGGGGGTTTAGCTGCAAAACTCTATAAAGAGTCACAACTGATGTGAAAATGTTTCTTGATAAGCTTTTTGATTCCTTTCTGTCATGGACTATCAGGTCTGTAACAGCTCCGAATGTGCGTGATCACCCTCGTTTCTTCCTTCAACTGGTTATCTTCCTTTTCCTTGCATATGCTGCAATAGTTGCCTCGTTAATTCTGGCAGAAATTTGAGCCACATATCAACAGATCTTGCTATGTGATGTGAGCATCCATTCCTTTGGTGCAACGTCTGCAGATGTTTCTCGCATTTTTTGTTTGAAGCTTCTGACCTGAAGTTTTCTGTGCAATACATCAATAGGACGAGGTTCTCTGCATCCTGGTGCAAGCAGGCCATTGTTCAAAGATATTTGCAAAGAAACCCCTCTGTTTCAAAACAGAGACCTTTTTGTACAACTAGTTCGGCAGTGAACAAGTCAAGTGGATAAACAATAAAGAGCTAAGGGTGAAAGGGAAACTTCCAGTTTTGCTAGGTGTGTCAGCTCATTTTAGGTATGCTGCTTTCTAAGGAGCATTTGAACAGTTCAATGTTCATTTGTATGCTAGTAAAAAGAATCTTGTTAGTAACCTGTATGCTGGTAATTTATGGATTAGTTTTCGCACAGTTCATAGAATCTGCATTCTGTTGAAAGTGTAGCATATGGGATCTTCAAGTTTGTTAGTGAAGGATGATGTGGAAGCAATGTTTCTGAGGTGAGAACATACTTATTATATCTAGCAAGATGATGAATTTGGCTTTGTTTTCGTCTGAGAAAAGAATTTGGCATTGATTTTACTCTTGAGATGAACCCTGAAATGGAGGTGGGCCCTGGGCTGCATCAACAAGATTTTTGAGGGAAGATGGTGGATTGGTCCTGAAACTTCTGAAAACTACTGGTGTCCAGGTTGGGGTTTTAGTTTACAAGTCTGCTATTGGCAATGGAAAATACCACATCCATTGAAGTCATTATTCTTGCAAACCGATTATTAACAACAGTTAAGACTGATTTTGGGCATCACACATACTGTTGTGTGACAAACTCCAAGACCTGGGGTCGACTGCTGTAAGAAGCTAATTTCCCACAGCAAGCCATTAAACTAAAAATACAAGAAATAGACATAAATGCCAAGGAACCATAGCCAAGGTGGCTAGGCATGAAATGATATTACTAATGTTAGTTGAGAATCAAATGATGAGTGGTTGCAGCATGGTATGCACCCCAAGCTATGGTGGCCAAGAGTATTCACCCTCTTAGATGGTGGGAGGTTGAGACCTCAAACAAGTAATGTTGTATAATGGCAAAAAGATCCTTCACATGTTACATCTCCACCTTTTATACTTAACCCTAGCCTAACCTAGCTAACCCTAATCCTCTAATTATAGGGTATATTTACATATGTCAGTCCATTTCATGGCTGTAATGGTATCCTAGATACATGGGAAATTTTCCTACATTACAAACCATCCCCTCTTGGAAAAGCTTTGTCCTCAAAACTGAAATTACAATGAATACAAGGATGGATACATGTAATAGGAGAGAATATAGGACACAAAACTTATGACAAACTCCAAAAGTGGATCTTCAACGAATGGTCTTCATAGGATAGGAGATCTGCCATGAAACAGTGAATCTGGGCTGAATAGGGTAGCTGTAGAAAAATGTTCATAACTTTCAGCAGGAGTATCCAAACGGGGCGTATGAACACTAGAAACGAAGTTCATAACATAAGCTATCAGTCCATAACAAAATTTGCCCTATTTGATGAAGTTATATTGATTAATTTTCTCACAAAAAATTAATACAACAAACTATCCCCTATCTCCAGCCACATGACATTCTCCCAAAAGCAACCTGGATCATATGGGATTCCACAATAATAGTAATCTTCAGCCCAATGAACACAATCCTCACCCGGATCAAAGGGTATTCCATCATAATAGCCATCTAAGGTAGGAAAATCAGCATCAAAACTGTCAACACAATATTGACCACCACCTGGGTCAAAAGGATAAGAAGAGTCTTGCCCATGATCTACATAATCAGCTCCATATACCTCAAAGTCATCAATATCACCATCATTTTCAACAAACATGTGTGTACGGTGATAGTAGAGATCATCATTATCAATAGACTGATAAGCATCATGAGCAACTTCAAAGGATTTGTAAGACTCTCCATCTTGGTCTCTAAAAACATTTTCTTCTTCTTGTTTTTCTATACATGATTGCTCATCAACTACATGTGTTACATGTATGGCATTTAGAGCAAGTTGCCCTTGCTGCCCAGTCAAATCTTCAGCCTGATTTTCAGCATAGGCATCATCTTCTTGCTGCCTATGACTATCATGTCTTTGCCCCATATATACATCTTCCATTGGGTCTTCCAAGACAAGGGTTGTAGCAAAATGTTTATTCCTGCAATAATCCTCACGATGAGGTGACCAATGCTCATTACACTTGTAGCATATCAGCTGCCTTTGCATTTCCATCAGTTGTTGATGAGGAATAAGCTTTCTTCTAATGCCACAAGGAGTATGGAACTCAAGAACAACTGATACATTAATATGCTTTGCATTGCATACATTGTCATGTCCAAGAGTGTTCTTCTCATTGCATTTATAACATAGGCCCTTGGAAGTTATGCTGTCCAAGAATACGACTTGACAAGTAGATGCCATGTATACCACTGAAAGAAAATTGACGGACGTTTTCTCCATCTATCAAATGATAACCATAACCATGAGCTTGCTATCCATGGTTTATTGCATAAGGCTGCACATAAGCATTTCCAATCCTTTGTGGCTGATGATAAAACACTTGTGGCTGAGAAGACGAAGTATTCATAACATAGGCATGCTCATATACTTCTTATCTATGCATAGGGATCTGAGTTTCTATAGTAGCATTTGATTGCAGTTGCTTCCCACTCATTGGATGAAGGCAATATTGATTTGAATGGAGGCTTTTCCTAAATGGTTGATCATAAACATGACTATGATTAACATGCTGTTGCTGCCCAAAAGAATTAGGGTCTGAATTGGCATAATCATCATGATCATAACCATAAAAAGAATGTTGCTTATAAGAACTATGCCCATACATTCCATCTTGTGCTGCATATTCATGTCTAATCATGCCACCATAATCGAATCCATAACCATTCATTGGAGTAGCAACTGATCCCAGCATATGCTGTCCATAGACATTACTTCTACTTAAATTAAAGTCTCCACATGCATGAGTTTGATGGTGCCCAACATTGCTACATAAGGTACAAGCACCATGTTGTCCATAAGACCCAAGACATGCATGATTTTCCATGCAACCATCAAAATTTTCATGTCTGTTACCCCTGTGGTACATGCTGTCCATAGTGATCTGCTGGTACAAAATCAATTCCATCTTGAAAAATATGAGTTCAAAGGTGTATGATAGCTTGACCTAGAGCTTAGGATGTCTAACATCAAGTAGAAACCCTGGTTTGAATTTAGGAGTATCAATACCTCTCTCTGTTAAAGAATTTCTAGAACTGTCCATAGTAGATAGCACCCTGTTCTAAGTACCTAGTTGCATTGTTTTGACCATAACTTGATAAATTCTGATCGGAATGAGGTGTTTGATAGCTTCACTCGAAGCCCACAATGTCTACCTTCAATTAGGAATCCTGGTTTGCATTATTTTGTACCTACACCCCATTCTGGAAATGATTCTCTAAGTCAGTCCACAATAAATTGCTAGTGAACTGTTGGAACAAAATAGGCTCTAACTTGAGAAATATGTATCCAAATGAAGAGTTTGTATCTCCAATCCAAGCTTGTGATGTCTAGTATCAAGCCCAATTGTCCGTTTGTCGTTAGAATGATGCTACTAATTTCTATAAAGGATCCGTCCCTATTTGGACTGCACCCTGTTTGTGCCTTGTTGCAAATGTTTTGGTACTTCTTATCCAATTTAAGCTAATACCCAATACCAAGTCACTTCATTGAGTAGGAGGGAGCTGTAGAATGTTGAAGCAGGTGGAAATAACCCTTGTAATATCCAAGATTGAAGCAATTCTTGCTTATGTAAAAAAACAAAGAGATAGGCAATATGAAACCAAGTTAAGATTCACTGCTAATGATACCCTTTGTCCATAAGAATGCCAATGAACATTTATGTCCTATCAACCCCACTGCATTACACATGCCCATTGATTCATGTGCCAAGATACATACATTTGCACTAGTATCCAAAGTCATATACATGGCTCAGCATTCCATAAGCATACATATGACCAATATGCTGTAGCCAAGATGGTACATTGTCTTCCAACTGCATTGTCAAGTACCCATGTAACATTTGCTTCAAGAAACATGTGCATTACGGATCCAAGTCATCCGAGTCATAGACCAAGTCAATAGATCATACTTTCATGATCCCTAGTCATATTCCAGGTCATATATGATTCCCATAACCTGCATCTTGAATGGTTGATGAAGAGAAGAAGAGCATTGGTGGATGCTTCAAACCTTTCACATAGACTTGTGGAATGTGTCCTCAGCTTGCAAAGGTCCAAGAATCTTCAAATTTAGCTCTCCAATGATAATGTCCAGCTTCTTGATCAAGATTCTTCATGAAGAGTGCTCGTGTCATTTTGGTGGAATCCCTTGGAGATCCCATTGTTAGAGATAGTCACAGTGTTATCTCAGAGGAAATCAAACAGTCAGCCAAGCAGTTTGTGCTGACTTGTGGAAGTCCAAGATGAACTTGGACGGTGAACTAGGTTCAAATATTGCACTTGATGCTCAAAGCTCTTGCAGCTACTTGCCACATTTGGGCTGGCACCTGACTATGACCAGGATGAGCTCTGTAAGCTCATCACTCCTTCAAGTGCAGGACTATTCTGGAAGCTTCTGTAAACTGACTCCAACAGATGTGGATCTACCTGCAGTTGATTGTGGCAAGGCAATCATGGTTACTTTCAAACAGGACGACAAATTTCAGGATAATTCTGAATGCTCCTTTCATTGTGCTTTGCTATATACAACCATGGATGGTCAAAGGAGGATTCGGATCACTACACTATCTCTTACTTGCACGACTGTGCTGTGTAATGTTTTTTCGTGGAGCTGATCTTGATACACAGTTTACATATTTCATGAAAGAGGCTGCTCAAGAAGTACAAACAACCTCAGTGGCCCAAATTAGAGAACAAGTTGTGGGCAGACAGAAACCATGTATTCCTCTGCTCAACAGAAGCATCATCCACTACCTCACTAGCAAGGGAGTGATGAAGCTTCTGCCCTTCGTGTGTGTCCTTCTCTTGCCTCACAACTGGAATCGCATCTGTCATACCTTCTAAACCTACGGTTATCCATTGGCCGTCCCAAATTTGTGAACATTAATATTGAACACATCTGTTTTGCTGTAGCTGTGCGAGCATTCTTGGCAAAGCTTCCAGGAAGAGTAGGTGGTTCTGTTGCAGATTTGGTCAAAGGAGAACAATTGAGATTTGATAGGAGATCAGACTCAAAGCCTCTAAAGTATGAAAATCCTTTTAACAATCCACTGATAAGATGGGATTGCTGCCTCGTGATCCATCCTACGTTGCCTGAACCCCAAGGAAGAATGCTGTAGCTGAGGTTGCAGCTACCTCAACTAAATCCCGTAGAAAGGTAGCTGTGGCCAAGATCAGACCTGTCTCAGCAGGAGGAAGTGCGGATCTTATCAGACCTGCTTCAATAGATCCTAGGAGTGAGCCTGGCTTAAAGGAAGAACCTGAAATTCGTAACCCCTGGCCTCATCTTCAGCAACTTCTTCTCTATTTCTTTGAGTGTTGTAGATGAATCTGTGCAGCAACATATTCAACAACCTTGGCCTCTCCTACTTCACCACTCTGATTTTGCCCTGCCTTTGCCAACGGCATCACAACAGTACAACAAAGCAACTACCCGATCTCAATCAAAGCTTTGCTGATCAAAGAGGAACAGGAGGAAATGCAAGAGGCATGGGAAGTTCCATCCAACATTCCAAATTCCCGCCCCCCCCCTCCCAAAAGATCTTGTGCACACTCCAACAAAATCCATCGGCTTCCTCGGCAAGGCTTGCATCAGCACAAGCATTGATGATAGAATTGAAAGCTGTTGATGACCTTTGTGTTCATCAGCAAGGCTTGCATCAGCACAAGCATTGATGATAGAATTGAAAGCTGTTGATGACCTTCGTGGCTTTGATGAGCCTTCTACATGTGCCCACAGATCCATTCAAAGATGTCGAACACAAGAGGAACATCCTCTTTGTGCTTTTCGAATCTGCCAATCATGGCTTTGACATGTGGAAAAGAAGGAAATAAGATGAGGCCTACTGCTCTGCCGTTGGATTCTCACCTTCTCATCCTTTGCGTTCCAATCCTGTCCAGTCAGGTCAAATATTGAAGGGTCGGCTTGTATCTGCCCCTAGCTTAGCCGGTGTTGCCTCAGTTAGTGTAAATACTGTCAAGGCTAGTGGTGGTACTCACACCAGCAATCAGCCAAGAGGGGGCTTATCAGTGCATTCTTGGTCGGTATCGATGCTGTGGGTAAAACCACCATTCTTTAGAAGCTCAAGCTTGGCGAGATCGTGATCACCATACCTACCATCGGTTTCAATGTGGAAACTGTGGAATATAAGAACATTAGCTTCATAGTTTGGGATGTTGGAGATCAAGACAAGATTCGACCACTATGGAGGCATTATTTCCAAAACAGACTCAGTTCACGTTGTTGTCTTGACATGATGGAAAGGGAAAGAAGAAGGCTAAGTACACCATATTGCTACTCCACAAGAAGTTGAAGAGGTAAGGAACAAGGATATGGAGTCCATTGGCATTGTGGAGAGCATGGGAAAGAGGTTGATCCAGTCCTTGGCCATGGATTCATGAGAGAAGCTTGAAAGGAAAGGGAAGAAACCCCTCTTATTGAAAAGTAACTCACGTTTGAACCAAACTAAGTCATGTAAACCTCATTGTATCTAACTTACCCCAATTTTTAGTCCAAAACTTGGTCACGAGTTGCCAAAAAGGTTGGAGCCCGCCATTATCCACTGGTTCCTGCCAAGAACCTCCATCTTAGTCATGGTTTGTGACAGATCTCCATGTCAGACCACTGTTATGGAAGAACTAAACCGTGTGACCAAATCTTGGTAATCCAGTTAACTGGTTCCTATCCGTGTGACTAAATTCTCCAAGAAAATGACTCTTCCAATGGATCAAAGTCCATGCTCTGATACCAATGTAAATAAGCTAATTTCCCACAGTAAGCCATTGAACTGAAAATACAAGAAATAGACATAAATGCCAAGGAACCATAGCCAAGGTAGCTAGGCATGAAATGATATTACCAATATTGGTTGAGAATTAAATGATGAGTGGCTGCAGCATGGTATGCACCCCAAGCCATGGTGGCCAAGAGTATTCACACCCTCTTAGATGATGGGAGGTTGAGACCGCAAACAAGTAATGTTGTATAATGGCAAAAAGATCATTCACATGTTACATCTCCACCTTTTATACTTAACCCTAGCCTAACCTAGCTAACCCTAATCCTCTAATTATAGGGTATATTTACATATGTTAACCCATTTCATGGCTGTAATGGTATCCTAGATACATGGAAAATTTTCTTACATTGCAACCCCACACACACACACACACACACACACACACACACACATGTATTGTTTGTTACTTTATATTGCTTTGGAAACCATGAACAAGGTAAACATCCACACCATGGAATAGACAAAATGAAAATGTGCATAACTCAAGGAGAAAAGGCCTCTAAAAGCCAATACAAGTTAGAAAAGTGTTCAAGAAGAAGAGGGACTCAAAAACAATAGAAGCTAAGAAACTTTGTCTCCAATGAAGCTTGAAAATGTGGCTATCTTCTTTCATAATATCCATCGATAAAATGCAAGATGAGGTACCTTCTGTGGCTCAAATGTATCTTGTTGCTTTGGCCCCCAACCTTTTTCATAATACACACTTACAAACACAAAATCATGTTGCTTTTGTGACTCCAATGTAATTTGTGCTCACTCATGGCTGAGTGTTAAGGTTGCGTCATCTTATGATTGATGGAAAGTCTTCATGATGGAATATACAAAAAGACAATTGGAGATGGCCCTAACATTAGTTTGATGAGTTGACTTCTAACATATCTATACATTTATTCTGGTATGTCATGTATATCTAATGTTTTGTTGATCGATGTGGTGTCGTTATGTGGATGGAGTGTGAAAACCCCTAGAGTGCATCATCATTTGGCTTTTTTATCAATCTAGAGAGTCAATGTCATATCAGTCATTAGTGTTAGTGTCCATAGTAGTATAGATGGTTTCAAAACACGAGATTTTGGGACAAGTTTAGTCTGTTTTTGATATTTTGGATATTATTTATTGTAAATATATTCACAAGGTATAGTAAATTTCTAGAAGAGGATTTCGTGCAAAAAAAGCAAGGTACTTTTCAACCAGTTTTGAAGATCTCATGTGAAAAGAGAAGGCTTTTGAATATGCGTAGCGCACGATTACAGTTTTCACGTAGCAAACAACACTCCAGATGGGAAGAAAAAAATATGGGAAAATTCGAACAGGGGTTTTAAGGTTTTACCTCGCTTTTCAATCCAATGGAGCGATTAGATTTGTCGTCCGAGTAGTAGAAAAGATGCTCGTGTTTGGTCTATCAAGGAGCTCTAAGAGATCTAGTGCTTAGAGATGGCTTTCGAGTAGTGCCACACAAGGATTTTGTTTAGTTTCTTAGGTTCTATCAATATATAGTGCTTTGAATCTTTGAGCTTTGTTTTTATGTTTTGTAAAGGCTTTGACAGATTTGAATCCCTTGTCTATTTTTTTTCTTTTCTCTTTTTTATTCTCTACTTTCTTATCTCTCTGATTCTCGATGGATACGACATTTTGATTAAAACCCCTCCAACATTGGTGGATACATTTCAAGAATCCTTATTCACTTTAGCTTTGGCTTTCTTGCCTATCCTTTTTTCTTATCACTAGAAAAATTCTGGAGCTTTTCGAAGCGAGATAGAATGTGAAGCTATCGTATTGCAATAATGACTTTTGTTTGAACAAGGTGAGAATTCTTAGGACCATATCTTGCATTATCACCAAGCTATCACAAAGCAAGTAAAGATATCAAAGCCTATGTACATGTATGCTTATATTGATGTATGGATGTTTGAAAGGATATATACTCCAGATTTATTTATCTAGCATTGGAAAGGTTAAGTACATTAAGACCATGACCAAATAATGTGGTCACTATTTGGATGTAATAGGTAAATATGCTTTTATATTTTGTCAATATTTATTATTTTAGCTCATCTTGTTGACAATATGCTTATATCAATCTAGGATTAGTCTATGTTTGTGATTGCATACATCTTGTGTTTGCTTGTAAATGAATACTAAATAGGTGGTTATACCTTGTGGCTAGCAAGTTGTATTTTTGAGCTTTATTGCATTGAACACTCACAAGGCAATTGGAGGTGGCTTAAATACTTTGTTGGATGTAGGGAAACTCTTATATAGTAATATGGATCATAGATCTATCATTTTATAAAACCAAGTTAAATGTATTGTTACCATTGTATTTGTAGTGAATCCTCAATTTCAAATAAAAACCTCTAGTTGAAAATACCAAGTACATTATTAATACGATGGTTTAGTTCATAAACTCAATGATGGATGAGTAATCAATTTGGTGGATTGTTGTGCTAGACCATGTGAGGTGCTAAATGAAAGGTATCATATTTCTTACATAAAAGTATCTCATCTTCTCAAAGTGTTTTTTGGTCATCTAAAATCCATTGCAAAGGCTCTCCAAAGAAAAAGGGATATTAGAAGCCACCAAAGAGAGAACAATGTTTTCCTTTTGAATCTACTAATAATATTTTAAAAATGGGTGCATTGTAGTTCAACACTTATTTTTAGCAAGTTGTATGAAAGGAAATATAATGAAATTTAAGTTGATAAGCTTAGCTTATGTTCATCAAGCATGTTGTGATAATGTCAATGCAAGAACACATATTGTCTTGTGTTGGTATGAACAAAATTTGTTTATGGCACAAGTCGCTTGTTAATTGGATAAAGAAATGATAACCTTTACACAACATCCATCAAATCATATTGGGCATAGTAGAATCCTTTGCTAAGGAAGATGAAATAGCAAGTAATGTTATTGATGCTCTTATGAGATGTGCCTTTATGATGAAGGTTTTTTTTCAGATCATCAATTTCATACAGAGAGTATGTGACATGCATCTGGATTGACTCCTTAGGAGAACCTTTGAGGTTTCTCCATAGCTAGCTCATGTAGGATAAGAGACTTCATGTGATGCACATGTCTAGTAGTGGCTCAAAAGATGTGGGGATCAACATGGAAACAACTCCCTCCCCCCCACCCACCCACCCACCCCCCTAGCTCATGTAGGATAAGAGACTTCATGTGATGCACATGTCTAGTAGTGGCTCAAAAGATGTGGGGATCAACATGGTATGATATCCGATTCCTCCTCATTTACCTCTTCCACATCAAGAGAAACTTGGTCATGGAATATGACATTTTCAGTTGTATATACAATACGCATGGGTTTCTATGTAATAACCTCTTTCATTGAATATATTGTATTGCAGGGATCACTTTATGAGGACTATAGAGAATGGTTTCATTGTGAGACCGAGATATCTAGATGTATACATGCCACATGAGATGCAAGTAGCCATTGGCCGACACAAGAGTGTTCTTTATTTAACTCGAGCTTGAGATTGGGAGGGCAAGCCACATCCTCAAAGGGAGATTCCACACCATTATATAGGTAGGAACCATATAGAGAGAGGGATGTGAATAAGCTTATTAACTTCTTCTAGATAGCGTCTCCACATATAGTAGTCACATGGAGAGGGGTGACAATCTACAGAGCCGAGGAGATCAAAGAAACATGCTAACCATGGATATAGGGATACCACACACGCATGCTACACCAACAAGAGATGGGGGAGATCAGCTAATGACATAAGTAGCACATCACAAAATTAAGGGCTTAGTCTAGATACTACTATACTAGTTCATTAGGAATATATAACATACTCTATCCATTAATCATGACTAGGTGGAACTAGATGTATGGATATCCCTTAGCCACATGGCCAGACATATACTCATTTATCCTCTTATTGTGTCCCTACATTGACACTATTTTATATTGTATCACTTTAGGTTCTTACAATATATCATTGATAATCTTTTAGCAAGTCACATTTGGATGCCTAGTGATGATCAATATTGTATATGGTTTTGTCTCATAGGTCGATTTTGGCCTTAGAAGACACACATACACACACACGCACACACACGCACACACACACACACCCCTCCCTTTCCTTTCTCTCTCTCTCTCTCTCTCTCTCTCTCTATGTCCCAATTTCAGTTAGTTACTTGCGCTCACACACACACACACACACACACACACACACACACACACACACACACACACACACACACACACACACACACACACACACACACAAATTAGTGGTGCTTTGGTCTTATTCTCCTCAAGATGTGGTGGCTTTGGGACATGCTGCTTAGTAGTACAACTCTATGATATCAAGGCCTTACATAGAGGTAGCTTACAGACCCACAGGTTCTAGCCACTATTTACACCAAACCCATCATCTTTTAGTTCAGATGTGAACTAATTGATATACAGCCATCATGTATAAAATGATCTCACCTAGTCCAAGCACATTGCTCTATTTAAGCTTGCTACAGAAGCGGCAACAATTTACAGCATGCAGATATCTTAGGAAAGTTTGACAATAATTGGTGGTGATTTAGCATTGTGGTTTTGCTCTACCACTAATTAAATGCTTTGGTTTAAGGTCTCAATTCAATAACTTAATTTGAATTTGGTTGATGCTATAGAATTCGTATGGATCAAAATGAGCCATCCTTTTAATTGCTAGCATTTCACTTGACAAGCTGCTCTAGGCTCTTTTCAGTCACCCCACATGCTACCCATCAAGCTATCAAGATGCTAGGGAGACTCACATCCTAGCTTGCCTCCATCTTGCACTTAATTATCCTTGAGAGGTTTCCACACACATTTCACATATTGTGAGATGCGGATGACTTGGGACCATGTCTCAAAATTGGTAGTATGATGATGAGTGTAGGAAGCTATATAGACAACTTTGCACTTCGAAGGGACTAGGATATATGAGAGAGAGGAAGCCAAGTAGATAGAAGATGATTCTTACTCATCTCAAACAGTGAATATACAAAGAGGCACGATATTGGGATTGATACCACCAATTTATGAGCACAAACATGGCCATACTATGGTGTAGATTATGGGAGTCACAACATATACCCATTCAAGACATAAAGACATGACACTCATTTGCAAAGAGCCTTACATGATGTATCACACCAACTACTGATTCTACACTGTCTAGGATCTTGCCATACCACATCCATCTTCATATAGAACATGGTGAGGAGGGCAATAAAGCACTATAGGATGGATCATTTATGGATCACACAAATGTATGGGGTAAAAAATTCATTTATACAGTGGATATTTTGGCTTCTCCTTGCTTTCATATTTAATAGGCCACTAGTGCAAAAGGCTTCCTAGATGAGTGGACATGCATACTATTGTGTGTATCCACAAGTCTAGATATCGCGTAGATCTAGGTAACTAAATTACCATCACAATGGGCCACACTTTGGTTAAGATATATGGATCAATAATGGATGTAGAGCTAAGTGCATATGTTAAAGAGGAAGATTGAGAGCTATAGGATAGGTTGGATTCATACAAGGATTCCCTACACTTGATCACATCTTCACTTTGAGAGATGTCATCAAGCAAGCAAAATCTAAGAAGAAGAGACTTTATTACTACTTTGTGGATTTTCTTAAGGCCCTTTAATATAGCTCCACAAGATCGACTACTAGGATGTATACACTAGGGACCATCAAATATGATTTGGGTATTTATGTATTATATGAGAGGGTGTAGGAAGAGTTGGATGTCCAAGAGGGTTTTCACATGTGGTCTCCAACACCCTTGACATGAAGTAGGAATGCTCTTCAAGAGGATTTTCACATGTGGTCTCCAACACCCTTGACATGAAGTAGGAATGCTCTCTCTTTGCTACACACTTTGGACTTTACACAGATGAGAGAGAGAATCATATCACATGAGGGGATGGGGTGGATATACTAAGCATATCGGTCTCTATTATGCTTTATGTTGATTCTATTGTCTTAGTCTCTAAGTCACTAGAGGGTATGCAACGATTGTCGAGATGACAAGCTCAACACGTGTGGACATTAATGATGGATCCCTTGGCTAGATGAATTCGCATGTCTACACTTAGCATGTCGGTGGTTATTATGATCCTCACATTGCCATTGACTTATCACTTATTATATTTTATTTGTTGCACCTATCTACAACTGGCATAGTTATAGCGCCAGCCGATTAGCATAGTCAGTTATACATTGTTTGACTTAGCAGGCCACTTTCCTTTATGTTGTATCTTATCTATACTTTGTGTACATTGTATTGTGTGTGGAAGAATAAGAAAAAAACCAGCAAGAAATTTTTTTTGGCCTCCATCTTTTTTGTATTCTTGAGTGAGGTTTCTCTTGTGTGTATGGTGTGTGTTTGACACAACAACTCAAGCAAGCATCCCCACCACGTAATTCTTGCAGAGTAGTACCATTGAGAGGTTGGTTTTGAAGGTTAAAGTGAAGAAGAAATTAGGATTCGAGCAAGCAAGCAACGTGTATATTGTTGTAAAAAAGATTGCTTGGTATATTATTGTGCACTTGTTGTAAAAGGTTTTATAAGACCTGCTTACTATTTTGTATCATTTTTCTGATAATAGTAGAGAAAAGAGAGATGTATTAGAGCACTTCAAAACTTTCAAGGCTATGGTTGAAACAGAAGTAGGCTTGAAAGTTAAGTGCTTGAGATAAGATAGAGGGGAAGAGTATCTCTCTAATAAGTTTAGTGCATTCTTGAGGTATCGTGGGATAAAGAGACAATTTACTTGCAGGTATATCCCACAACAAAATGGAGTCGTAGAAGCTATACAAGCATTGACGACTGAAAAGAATATGTCAAAACATTTTTAGTTTGAAGCTGTTTATACTACTGTCTACATTATGAATAGAACTTCCACAACTATAGTTCATGGGATGATTCCCAAGGAATGCTTTACATGCAAGAAGCCTAATGTGTCATGTTTGAAAGTGTTTGATTGTATTGCAGATGTTCATGTATTAGATGAGTTGTGAAAAAGTTTGATCCAAAGATTGAAAAATGTATTTTTATTGGATACTCTTTAGAGCAAAAGGGGTGTCGTTGTATCCTTGTCATAGGTGAGTTCAGAATTAAGAGGAATTATGAAAGTGTTTGCCAATAAGACTTAGGATTTGGTACCCTTATCTAAGGGAAAGAAAGCTATCGACTGTAAGTAGAGTTGCAAAATCAAGCATAATACAGATGGTTCGGTTAGCAGGTATAAGGCTAGGCTGGTTGCACAAGGCTATGCTTAAATATATATCATAAATTATAAAGATACATTCAACCTAGTTACTAGGATGACAACTGTTAGATGTGTAATTGCTTTGGTAGTAGCCAAAGGTTGGAATTTGCAGCAAATGGATATTGGGAATGCTTTCCTGTATAGTGAAATACAAGAAGAGATGTATATGGAGCAATCGGCAGGTTATGAGGATTTAGAGTATCCCATATATGCATGAAGGTTAAAGAAAGCGCTTTATGGGCTAAAGCAAGCACCTAGAGCATGGTCTGATAAGATCGGAGAGTATCTTGTCAACATTGACTTTTATGTTTTTAATACTAACCACTTACTTTATGTGAGAAAGAGAGATGTAGGCTTGGTTATCATAGCCATCTATATGGATGACTTGATTATTACAGGTGACAATGATAGTGGGATTGTTGAAGTTAAAAACTTTTTGAAGAAGAAGTTTGAGATGAATGATTTGGGTGAGTTGAGGTATTTTCTTGGTATTCAGGTGATGAGATGTGATGATGGTACATGGCTATCCCGAAGGCAATATAACTTGGATATGTTATCCAAGTATGACATGATAACATATAAGCCTCTTTTAGTGCTATTGGAGGAAAATGTGAAGTTAAGTGTTAATGTTAGAGATGAGATAGAAGACCCTACTATGTTTGAGAGGATAGTGGTGAGTTTGATTTACGAGACTATTACAATATTAGACTTGAGCTATGATGTTGGCCTTATTAGTTAGTTTATGTAGATACCTAGAAAGCCTCATTTGGATGCTGTTAGGTGTATATTGAGGTATGCGAAGTCCACTTTATACTGTTGACTTTTTAATGAGGCAGGGAAGGGTGTACAAGCGTTTGGATATACATATACAGATTGGGATGGCAGCATGCTAGACTAAAGATATACCAATGGATTTATGTTTTCCCTTAGTAGTGTAGAAGTTACATGAAGAAACAAAAAACAACCTATAGTTGCTTTATCGAGTACAGAGGCTGAGTATAGAGCTGTTGCTATAGCAACATGTGAGATGGTATGGCTACAAAAGTTATTCGGTGATTTGAATGTGTACGCTGATAGTCCAGTTGTGATTTCTTATGACAACATGAGGAGTATACAACCAGCTAGGAACCCAATGTTCCATGCTAGGACAAAACACATTGAAGTGTACTATCACTTGGTGATAGAGAATGTACTTGCAAGAGAGATTGACTTGGTATATGTCAACATATATGATCATGTAGTTGACACTTTCACAAAGGCATTTGATGCAAAGAAGCTTCGAAAGTTTTGAAGCTTACTTGGAGTTGTAGAGATACAGTTGAGCTTGAGAGGGAGTGTTGAGATGGCAAGCTCAATATGTGTAGACATTGATAATGGACTGCCTAGCTAGATGTGTCCACACATCTACAATTAGCACGTTGCTGGTCATTATGATCCTCACATGGCCATTGACTTATCACTTATTATATTTAGTTTGTTGCACCTACCTACAACTGGCATAGTTATAATGCTAGTTGATTTTTAGTATAATCACTTATGTACTGTTGGACTTAGCAGATCACTTTCTTTTATGTTGTATCTTATCTATACTTTGTGTACATTGTATTGTGTGTGGAAGAAGAATAAAAAAGCTAGCAAGAAAAAATTTTGGTCTCCATCTCTCCCCTTGTGTTCTTGAGTGAGCTTTCTCTTGTGTCTATAGTGTGTTTGGCACAGTAGCTCAAGTAAGTCCCCAGATTTACATGAGTATTTGTAGCACTACCCATGTTGTAGAGATAGTGCTATCAAATGCATTCCATAAGCCTTGCATACAGAGATGGATATTTGACATGTTGGTCATACTAGCCATGATGTAGGAAATATTTGTTGGGACCCTTGGCTTGGTTGCACAAATGTGGATATAGATTGAGAGAATATACATACCATCGTGCTCTCACAAATGATCCACAACAAAATATTAGTACGGTCAGTAGAGGAGAGTTTGTTGCACCTTACAAAATGATGGAGGCTCTCTTCTAGACCATTAGCTTCACACATAAGAGTACATGGGATGCACCCAAAATAGACTACATGTAAAAGAGCTTTGAGGCTTCTAGGCAACTAGCATAGGTGGGATATAAGAGCTCATGGCATAGGTTGAGTAGTGGCTCATATGATATGGGATTGACATGGACCACCTCTACTCCTAGTCTGACCTTGACTCACCCTTCATACATCTCTCTCACATTGTGAGGAACCTAAGTTACACTTTATCTTATTTGGAAAGGGTTTTTAATGAGAAGAATGACTGAATTTCATGTTATCCCCTAAAATTTGGACACATTGTTTGGTGGTACTTCAACATTTGAGGATATGGCAAAATATTGCTTAGTTTATTATTATAATATTTTGTTTTGTTTATATACGCAAGAAATCCTTGTGTTTTCACAAGATTTGCAAGGACTTGTGGTTCAACATCTAGCTTGAACTAGAATGAGACTTGCAAGGTCCACTAAAATTGGTAAATTCAAAATGGAATTTTAGTTTTTTTTTTTTTTTGTATTAGAGGTTGTTTGACCAAAAGTTAAGTAGTTAAATTAGTTAAATGAATTAGATAAATTAAAGTAGTTAAAATAGGTAACTTAGTTTAAATAAGTAGTTTAATTAAATTAATTGTTGATTAAAATAGGAAAAATTAACTTAAGTAAATTAATAAATAGTTTAATAAATGTACTTTAGACCAAAAGCTACTAAATCATTTAGGAGTGTTTAGATAGAAGTTAAGCATAAGTTAGTTTTAAAGCCTTTAGATAGGACTTACATATACGTGATGGTACATCTGTCTGGGCAAAATATGTAGCACAAAGCAAAATAACAAAGGAAACTAACTATGGCTATGTGTAAAACATAGAGCTCCAAATGGTACAATCTCATGTGGGTATGGAGGGCCTAGCTCTAGCTCGAGCAATAATCCTTTGTATCCGCCTATGAAGGTGTCGTCGGTGTCTGTGTCGAGGCCTAGGACGTCTAGATCGGCTAAGCTGAACAACTCGATCAATTAGTATTCCTTGTATGTGTGTGGACTGTTGCGTGAGAGAGGCTCTCGTGTGGACTGTGCTTGTAACTGTATTGAAGTCTTCTGAGTCTCCTTTGCAAAGAAGTCTGTGAGTTGCCTCTGTGAAGGGCCTCAATGTCTTGGAGCAGTTGTACTCCTGAGGAGCATATTAGGAAGCCGTCGTATCTCAAGAAGAAAGAGGCCAAGGCATCGTTGATCGGTAAAATCCATAACTCTGGATAGTGGTCCAAATCTGTCTCTAAAGAGACAATGGAAATGACCACGGAGCTCATAATACGCTGGGCAACGACAGATATAATACTTCTCTATCTCTTGCTCTAATTGGCATATCTGGCATATGCGCTCCTTTGGTGGGATAGATCTATATCTGCTAGTCTCAATCTCTAGCTAATGTGAGGAGGTGCGCAACTGGCCAATAGTACATCTGATCCCATGGGAAAGGTGGGTATCCATGTATCTCGGGCTAACAATAAATCCATCATCTGTAGTATGAAGGAAATGCTTGCGATAGAGAGCCATCTTTGTCCCTAGCTCCTACCCTGGCGCATCAACCATGTCCGCTCAATATCCAATTAGGCAAGATCCATCCTGATGATCTTGCGGATCTCTAACCTACTTAGATCAAGAGATGGCGCATCAAGGGAGTACTGGAAGGGGGGTAACTTGTCCATGCTAAAGCCATGCAACTCAAACCATGCCGACATCTGTGCATACCAACATAAAGTATCACCCTCTCTAGCAAGCTGCCTGGAGGACTCAAGGGCCAATCATGCATATCTGTGTCTGGGTAAGTTCCATAGGCTATGTATGCATGCGATCGATCGGGTGAGGGCCTCTACCACAATCGGTGTAGGTGCTAGCTTGGCTCTGAGCATCTCATGTGGCACTGAGGCCTTACATTTGATAATCTTGGTTATCATGGACACTAGGGGTTTCTCCATCGACCTCCATCTATCATAAGTGCGCCCTGATATGAGAGAGAGAGAGAGAGAGAGAGAGAGAGAGAGAGAGAGAGAGAGAGAGAGAGAGAGAGAGAGAGAGAGAGAGAGAGAGAGAGAGAGAGAGAGAGAGAGAGAGAGAGAGAGAGAGAGAGAGAGAGATGTGGGTTTAAAGTGTCCTTTAGTAGGGAGTAGGCACGTTTAAGCATCCATTTATATGGTTTTGTAAATGATGTGCTAAATAATTTGTTACATGCAATTGTAAATACACCTACAATACTTGTATTTACCATTGATGTTTAAGGTTTTAAGTGCAAGATTTTAAACACATGTTTAGATGATTCACTTAACATTTGCAAACATGCCATAGACATGTGTGGAGAAGTGCTACAAACTACCAATTAGTTCATAGCTTCTTCTTTTTCTTAGCTTATCAATTGAGTTTAGGGTGCTACTTAGGTGCTAGAGCTCATATCCAAGGTGTGGAAATAAGCAAAGAAAGTAAATAGATACGATTTTGTAAACAATATTGTAAATGTTTTATTACACGTGATTGTAAATACGTTTGCAACACTTGTATTTGTTGCTTGAGGTTTAGGGTCATGAGTGCAAGATTGTAAATGTGTGATTTGACAATTGGGTTAAGACTTGATTTTACAGGTTGGTGAACATGCCACAAACACGTGTAAACATGCTACAAGCTATCAATCCATTCATAGTGCCTTCTTCTCACCTCATCAATTGAATTTAGGGTGTTGTGGTATTGTAGTTGATATCCAAGGTGTAGAAGCAAGTGGATCGAGTAAATAGACGAAAAAATTGCAGTCTTGATGCTTTGTTGGATAGACCAATCATATATTTATTGACATGTCGAACAAAGTTGAGGTTGCAATTATCTTGACTATTATCCATGTAGACACAATCAATGAGCACCAATATTATTGTGCAATAAGGACATCAATCCAAAAAAGTTGAGGTTGTAATTATCTTGACTATTATCAGTGTAGACACAATCAATGAGCACCAATATTATTGTGCAACAAGGACATCAATCCAAAAAAGAAAATTATTATAGAAGTTATAATCGATACCTTAAAACACATCTAAATTAATTTATTCATTAGACAAAGCCATAAGAATAAAACGTTGCACAAAGCACAATAAAAGAGACATTTTTATTGTTATATATACCACACAAGAGCCATAACTTATGATCGTTAGCCAATCGAAATAGCATCATTTTATTGGATAGAGCCATGAGAATAACATCTTGAACAAAACATAATAAAAGATACATTTTTAAAATTTTTTGTACTCATACACTTTCAAAAATTGAATTTCTTAACTTTTGGGCATAGTCCATCAAACTTTATAATTGGTATGCCCAAATGGGGCACTATAAAAAAGAAAGATCATAATTCTTTTGTATTAATCCTTTTTAAAGGATCCTTACCTAAATATTTTTTAGTAGAAAACTTGAGGTTCTTTACAAAATATGGGTTTGTGTCAGGGCTAGGAGGTAAATATATTAAGACAGTTAATTACATAGGCTAGAATGTACATTTCTTGGCATCTAATGTAAGGGGGAATTTTTAGAGATGCAATTCAAAGTTGCATATCAATACTTTGAGCTCTACTCTCTTAGTGGCATATAAGTCATATGCATAAAGTTATTGGTATGCATTAATTGTGTTGTTCATAAAAAGCTATTGATAATTCCCTAGATGTTTGCTTGTATTAGTTGAAGGATCACTGCTATAATCATAAAATCCTTCACTATTGGTTTGGTTGTGTCTCATCTCCTTCAAGTAAACTAAGCCATTGATGCAAATAACCCCCATTCTAGTATTTGAATATAAGCATTGCTCTTTCAAGAATATAAAATGAACTAAGGGGGGCAAAAATCCCCAAGTGTTTGTATGGAATATAAGTGACTTCCTTTAGTATTGCCATTTTTGTAGACATGCCATGTTCACCTATCGTTATGCATTTGCCTACATAAATTTCATTTAGGAATGCTTTGCCATTGACTTTGATTTTGCACACAAAAGTAGACATCTCGTCTCCCAAACATAGCTTGGCCGAAAAAGTGATGTTGGGGAACTACAAGATGTATAATATGGGAGTATCATAGGAGATTATGTTGCCTTGGGGTTGTGCGCTACTCTCTTTAATATTTGATTTGCTAGTTCTTCACTACTTTAGTTCACTGTTTGCACTTGCTTGCATGTTGTGCCCTCTATTTGACCTTTAACTTTTTGTATTTGTATGAGTTGATGCATTAATTGTATCCTCTCTCTAGGGTCAATGTCTTTGTCACCATTGTAATTTGACTTGTAATGCACCTAATCTCCAAGAACAATGTCTTGGATGTGTGGAAAGCTATGCCAAGTTGTGTCGATATGCTGACTTGAAGACACATATGCACATGGGTTGCCAAGTGGAGAGTACATTATTCATAGGTGCCCTTATTCTCATTATAAAAAATAGTGCAAAGCTGATCTTTGTTAATATTATAGAGGTATTAGCAAATAGCTTCACTAATGCACCTTCCATATGCATTGGAAATGGCAATCTCATTGCTTGTCATCTCTATATAAGTCAAGATAAAACTTAATAAGATTAGAAATAGCAAGCATATACATGTATAAAAGTTTTGATGAGCTAAATTCTATACATCTTCAATATGTATGAAAATGCATGTATAAGCACTTGTAGAGTGAGATGTATGCTTAAGTGCAAGGCCCAAATTATATAAAAATAATGAGGATTTTTGAAAAGATGTATTGTTGTGTGAGTATGAACCTCTAACACAACACAGGTACAAGCAACCCCAAAACCTAATTATATCTCTAGAGTGTGAGGCAACTCAGATTATTCTAATGTTCATGTAATTCCTTTTTGGAGTGACTTGTAAGCCTCACCAGACAAGGATAGAGCCACAAATGTATCTACTAGCAAGAACTAAGGGAAATCTTACACTTGTATCATGAGTGTGAGTATTACTCTCTAATATAACACAAGTACAAGCACCACATTCTCTTTTTTTGCCACGAGGAGTGTGAGGCAATCCTCAATAATTGGAGCACTAGAGATTTCATTGTCTAGTCATACTGTTGGAGTATGAATGCAAATCTCAAGGAGTACTAATGGCAATGACCAAGCATATTACTTGTATTGTGAGTGTGAGCACTAGCCTCTAACACAACACAAGTATAAGCATCACAAAGTTTTTTATTCATTCTTGGAGTGTGAGGCAAGCCTCTAACACACACAAAACTAAAATTTGTATTGCATGAATTTACTATTGTAGTGACACACTACACAATTGGCTAATCCTAATAACCATGTCTAGAGTGTAGGAAAGCCTCTAACACACAAATGGGGATGAAAAATTAAATAAAAATTTTTCTAGTATAAGATCTAACATAACAAGAGTATTTAATGATCTGAAATAAATTACAAAAAGTTAAAAAATAAAATAAAAGAACATTAGAAACTTTTAAAAAAAGTTACCTTTGATATATATACAACCTATGTCCTTAGAGTCGAGATGATTCACAAATTATACTAGGAGGAGGTGGAGAGTAAGGAGCACCACATTTGTAGTTGCAAGGTCTATAGTACAATTTGAGCTAGATTCCCAATATCCATCAAAGCGCGGAGTCTCTAGACTAATGATTCTTAGGCTGGTTCTTACTTGGGATTTAGAGTCTCTACACATCAATAATCCAAGCAAGCACCCTATAGTATAGAGGTGGTGGCGAACAATCACAACTCATTGCTGATAGTGACCACATACACTCAAATATATAGAGAGGGGTGGCAATCTAGAGGGTGGAGGGGATTAGAGTGGTATGCCAACTATGACTGTGGGGGTACCAGATAGATGCTACACAAAAGGCAGATGAGGGAGATCTTTTGAGGACAAGAGTAGTACCTAATAGAGCTAAGGGATTAGTTGATATGCAACATGCACACTATCTTATCAGAAATATGTGACGTACTATACCCCTCCAATCTTGACTGGACGGAGAGAGTTATTATTAGTCTAACATTATTTAGTCACATAGCTAGCCATGTGTTGCTCCCTACATCCACCCTACCTTCTTGTTGTATCTCTATATGGGCATTGCATTATATACCACTTTATAGTTCTTTCCTTTGCACCATATGTCACATTTAGTATCACACTTTGTTGTTTTGTGATGATTATCATTTCGCGTGCGCGCGCACGCACGCACGCACACGCACACGCACACGCACACGCACACGCACACGCACACGCACACGCACACGCACACGCACACACACACACACACACACATTCTCTTTCTCTCTCTCTCTCTGTGTGTCAAATCTATGGACAAAATAAGTTTTGTATATAATGTGACACTCACACTCTCACATATGTTAATTTCAAGCTCACTAATTAGACTTGACTTATCAACTCATTAAAATTAGGTTCATTGAATGTTGTGAGCAATACTTAGCTTATTAGGGGCTTCATTCAACTTAATAAAAGTAGCTCCATCCATTTGCTATGCAAGCAATGGTTTGCTTGAAACTATTGAGATTTTTTAGCATCATGGACAAGATGTTGTGAAATATCTAGAAGGAGCTACTTGAAGCTTTTCCATCTTGACTTGAGAAAAAAGACAAAGGAAGAAAAGCAACAAGGCTACTTTAGCCTAGGAAGAGGATATACTAAACAAGTTGGTTACTTCGTAAGATTACCTTGTAGCATGAAATGCAAAATTTGTGTTAAAATGGAGAAAATTTTAAGAAGTAATAAATCAAATGTCAACTCATTTTAATATTTCCATGAGGGCAACCCTAATTAAAACCATCGTTGGATTTGGAATAAAAGATTTACACTATCTATTGAAGATTGAAGTAAGCTTCAATATCTCTTTGCTATTTTGATCATCTTTCATCAATGAATTTCTATGCTTAACCTTGGACTTAGTACTCTTGGATTGTTCGAGGGTACGTTACTAAGAAATCATATCTATTAAATAACTTCAAATGAGTATTCAACAAATCCATTGTCAAGCTAAATAAATTGAACTTGATGAATGCAATGGGTGTATTTTAAATTTGAACTAAAAGATTTATCGTGTTACTTTGTAACTTTGAATTTTTCTCAGGGGTTGCATTATCAAGAAATCTTGTGTATTATATATCTTTTCAAAAGAGTACTAAATAAAATGAGCTTGATGAAAAAAAGGAGTTTATTTTGAATTTGATTTGAGAGATCAATTGTGTTAGTTGATAACTTTAAATATTTGGATTAGTGAAACCAAAAAAATTATAAGGTGTACTCCTAAAGTTGTATCACCTCCTCTTGTTATTCTATTATTAACCTCTAAGGAGGTATTCATGTTGTCTTTTAGGTACCTTCTTGATAGGTTGCCCCTGAGATCTAATTCATTGTGGGTCATCATCACCCCATAGATCCTCCTAGGATCACCTCCTCTTGTTAGTCTATTCTTAACCTCAAAGGAGGTCTTCATGTCGTCCCTTAGAACCCTTCTTGATAGGTTGCCCCTAAGATTTGATTCATTGTGGGTCCTCCTCACCCACGAATCCTCCTATGACCTTTTCTGGGGATGTTAGAGTTGTAGCCAATGATACTAGAATTAAGACTACAACATGTCACTTTACACCACACACATACATGAGGGCATGAAAATATGAAAGAGTAATTAGTTTATACCAATGGAGGTAGAAAACCCTCATTGGGAAAAAGTGAAAAAAGCGGTCTTGCACACAAAAAATCAAGGGTGGAGATGAGGTGAGGCACTTCCTCCCCCATTACTTTGCTACTATTCCCTTATGCACACTAACCCTTTCGAACTTCTTTTCTTCTCAATTTTCATAGCATTAAATAATACAAATAGAACCTCCCATTGACCTTATGTGGTGCAATAACATGAATATAAGGAATACTTCCCCTTGTCAGTTTTTTCTCAATCTTCGAGGTCTTTGCATTGTTATTTGGACTTCTATACTTCTCAATTTGCTTTGCATATAGCACACATAATACCAAAAATACATTCTATTAGATTTAATGTTACCTCGACAAATGAAAAATGCAACAAAATAAAGGAATAAGGGTGTCACTTCTCTACAATGGATTCTTCAATTAGCATTGTTAATTGAGATCCAAGCTAATTGGAACATGAGGCTGAAGATAGCATTTTCTTTGAGACCTCATCAAAGTCCTTTTGTAGAGTGTTTGTTGGGGGTGCCCTTTCTTCTTGTTCATGTCCATTGCAGTGCATTGAATACCAACATACATGACTATCAACACATATTGAACACTAACAATACACAACTATTACTATAGTATACATATGCAATGAATCTCAATAATAACATGGATTTTCTAAATATAAAACAAGGAATCAACTAGCTTGCACATGACTTTCATAAACTATGTCATAAAAAGCCCAATGGTCCACTTGAAGTCATTTGTGCATTGAAGTATGGTTAATAATGAAATATTTTCTATAATATCCTCACAACAAGCACAAATATAGTATGGTGAAGATAATAATGCTACCCTTGACTAATTATTTCCTTTCATTACACATGTGCATAAGCACAATTCACAATGCAAATCTTGATATAATCAGGGGATGCCTCCAATGTTCCTACATCATTCTACTAAAGCAAATCTCTCAGATTGTCCAAAACCAATCACCTAGAAACTTATAATGGTAGATATAGTGACAAAAAGAAGATATGCATGGCCAAAAACTTGTTGTAGAGTCTAGATGTAACCACTTGAGGCCATTTATAGATAGATTTGGTACTAAAGACCCTATGAAAATCAATGATTACATCTACAAAACCATGAGTCGAGAGGAGACAACCTTAACCAATTCTTGAGCATTAAGTGCCAAAATGGTGGCTTGGTCATCTCACAATTGTTTTCTAGAGAAATCACAATCAATGCTAGATGAATTTGACACAACTTACCAAACCAAGAGTGTAGTTTCACAACAATAATCAAAATGAAATAAGTCTAACATTGAGTAAAGTTTGTATTTGACAGTGGAGTTGAAGTATGTGTAGAGAATTTAAGAGAGGAGAGCATCTCTTTGAACCCTTGTATATGGAATGAAGAGTTTACAAGAGTAGAAGAGCCTTCTATAATCAAAAGCCTATAAGACCTTTGCATAATAAAGGCTCCCTTCCCAATGAGGTTTTGGGTGCTTGTATTCAATAAAGCCCAATGTGGTTAAGTATTTGAAGGTGTAAAGACAACCACAATCAACTGGAGCAGACTTTAGGACCTCTTTAGACAACAAACTATTTATGGATGCTATAAAGGTTCAACATGTCCACTAGCATGCTATGGTTTGAATGAGCCCTTCAACTATATATGTACACCTTAATAAAATGGCATATGAAGCTATATACATCCGAGAAGGGTGGCACATAGCTTCAATTCGAATTTAGGATGCATCTTGGTTTGATTTACTCACCATGCAATCACAAGGGCAAAATTGTATTGTCATTGTGAAAACTTCAATTAATCCCATAATCTTTGTGTTAGGTAAAAGTAACAAATCAATTAAAACTAACTAGTATCCTTCTAAACAATAATGATTGATTTTATAGATTATTTTAAGTCCCTTAGTAAGTATTCGAGTTTTTTCACTAAATAACTTATAAAATCCATAATTATTGTTTACATAGAGACATTATACAATAATGATGTCATTGATGGTCTTATTAGAGGGTGCATCCTTCATTGATTGCTTTCACATGTCTCAATGATGTTTGGAAGCCATGAAGCAATTATAAGTGCTATGATGTTAGATAGGACATTGTTGGGAGTCAACAATGACTTAAATAGAGGTTGAGCTTCTCAAAGAAATGATTGCATGTGTTAGAATAAGAAGTGCATCTTATCTATCTCCTCAAAGAGATGATAATATGTGTTAAAATAATAAGTGAGCCTTATCTATGGAAAGGGGGTCAAGCGGGGAGGTGTTAATATTAAAAAAGGGTGAGACAAGGGAGGTCTTAAAAGTGCAAGAAGTTCTACATCCCATATGGCTTAAGCTTTCTAAGGATATAGGCCATGGGACATCCTTGTTAGAGTAGTACTCACCAACTAGAAGGGTACTTGTATCATACACCCTCAAATTCTATGTGAAATTCAAGAAGATAAAATATAGGGGTATCATAAAAAAATTTTAAGTTAATGAAATATTCATTGTACTAATGCCAATGTAATTTATCTTTGCTTTTTGAGGGTTTTAGTGAAGGAAGTAGTAACCCTTGCATAATCCTTGAGGAAGATTCTACACCATCCTATAAGGCCTATGAAACCATAGTCTTTTAGCTAATACTACATATCTTTGTCTTTTGTAGGATCAATATATATACATTCTTTCAAAATTATAAATCGTGAATAGTTAATCTTGAAGTGTATAAAATACAACAACATTTCTTACCATATAATTTCTATGGAAGACGAAGCATTTTCTACTCTTTGAGCTAATATGTCTCATGATAATCCATATTCTTAGATTAGACTAATATATTATAAAGAACAACAAAGAAAAGACTCAAGATAAGATTGCAATAGATCTTGCATTAAGTGGTTGCAAGTAGCAATAGCATTTTTAAGCCTAAATGGAATTACAAGAATTCATAATGACCATAACATGTATTCAATGTTTTCTTAGGACTATCAAAATAATTTAGATAAGGTTGGAACATATGTTGCATTAAGTAGTATTGTATGGGTACATAGAGTATTTGGCCTAAATGGAGTTACAAGAACTCTTGATGACCATAACATGTATTCAATGTTACATTAGGACTAAAATCCTTTGTCTTGGTATAATAACATATGGATCTTAAATCCACCTTCTAGAAAAGCTTGGGCTCAGTATACATACAAATACCATTTGGTGTAAAGGGTCTCATTTTACCAATAAGGGTGTAGAAATTAATTTTAAAATGTATGTAATGGATTTCTATATGGACTTGAATGCATTTGATATTTGAATTTCTTTAATATAAACTCCCCAAGGATGGGATAATCACAAACATCATTTCTCGATAAACTATTGCATTGTCCCTTAAGCTTGATAGTCTCTAAAAATGACATCTTATAAGGCATTCTAGACAAATTTAGATTGACTCCATGGATTAGCTTAATCTCATGATGCTTCACAATATGAGGGTATGTTTTAGAGTTCTTTAATGAATGTTGATATACTTAGGAATCTCATAGTTGGTTTTTAAATCTTGTTTAGTTGGACAATCTATATTAGAATCCTTCGTCAAACCTTTTTAAATGTGAATTCTTTTAGCTAATTGTATCATGGATGTATTCTATTTCCCTTGACTTCATGCTTATTTTCCTTAAGTATCTTTGATAGTGATTAACCTTTTGGCACAATGGATGCTAATATCATTCATTTCAAGCCAATCAATTCCTAGGATGTGATCATAAGTCCCTAGTGGTAAAGCTTAAGAATTTGTAAGGTAGCTTTATCTCAAAGTTGAAATCGAATTTGACACAAAAATTGGTTATATATAAGTTTTTTTCCACTTCCAACTCCATTGTCATATTTTTGGGTGGGTTGGATTATATTGTCACCTCTTTAAACATCTAGGTGAAATGACCCAATGAGTATTGCTGCAGTTAAGCAAGATTTGAAAGACCTTATCTTGATAACTAGTCCATGAATTTGGATCGCAAGGGGCTGATGGTTTGCTCCTCTTATGTCAACAATAGTTTTAACAATGGTGCACCCCACCTTCTCTTCAAGAGTTGGATCTTTCATTGGTTCTCCACTTATAACATAACATTGAGCCTTGATTGTATTATCTCTATTGTATCCACCACCTTACTTCCCTTAATTCTTTAAGGTGCCATAGCCTCTAGATATTGAGGTAGGTCAATGTGCTCGAGGTTGTGCAATGTAGTGAAGGGTTCTTTTTTTGGTTTGGATACTCGACCTTGAAATGATCTAGCTCATTTCAAATGTAACACATGTGATGAGCAAGGAGTATCTATGCATATTCTAATACATATGATTCCCAATTGTTTGCAAAAGTAGTACATGTGATTATCAAGGAGTATCTTTGCATATTCTACTACATAGGCACAAGAAGCTAGGTGGTTGGGATTAATGTCTTGAAAACTATTTTGAACTCTCCTATAAAAATTTCCCCTATTATTTATAGAAGTTTGCAATTTTTTATGCCACTAATTTACTTGAATATGTGAGTAGGTGAGCCTTTAGTTAGAGTATTATCCTAACATTTGTGCTTTTCACAAAATGTTGACTTCCTTAATGAGACAAAGTAGTGCAATAACATTTTGATTTGTTATCCTAGTTCTAGCAAGTGAAAAATAATCATCCATGGTGTTGATGCATTCATATGAATCAATATCAACATGAAATCCCTTTCCACTAAAGTTTGGAGGATAGACTTGTATAAGTAGAAAGTTATGTTCCTTAGAGTTTGTAAATGTTTTTTTTGCACTAAAATAACTTGATGCTTCTAAGTAGAAATCATACTTTTGTTCAATATTTTTTATTATGAAATAGGAAAAAAATGTGGTTCTTCAAGAAGAAAAAAATTACTTTAAGAGACATGAACACCCATAATTTCTTTTCCGACTTAAGAAAAATTACATGGCTTTTTTACCAAGGAGAGAAAAATTCTTAACAGCAGACCTGGCGAAGATTGAGAAGATTTCCGCCTTGGCAACACCAACAAACCTCAAGCAATTGAGAGGTTTTCTTGGCCATGTGGGCTACCACATAAGATTTATTGCACATTTTGCAACCAAGGTAGCCCCTTTGCACAAGCTCCTAAGGAAAGATGCATATTTTCTTTGGACAAATGACTATGAAGAAGCCTTTAATACCCTAAAATAGTGCCTTATCCAAGCACCTATCTTGCAGCCTCCTGATTGGACGAAGGAGTTTCATGTGCACACAGATGCATTAGTCGAAGGGCTAGGTGCTATTCTATGCCAGCTTCTGATGGTTTCAACAATGTATGTTGTGAAAAACACTCTGTCCACCAACGTCCAGTGGGTTGCTAATTGGACAAATAGAAGATTGTCAGTGCACCAAGCATCCTACGTATCTTGCTGTTGAGCATCCACGAACAAATTCCAACTCTTTTCCTTCTTGTTTTCGTGAACCTCCACAGACCAAGACTCCTAAAGCTTCTTCACAATCTCCCACTTGATGATGTCTGGAAACTTCTCAATGAATACCAAATCTTCCATGGATAGTCATTCTCTCTGCTTCTGCTCTTTAGTTTCTTCCCAAACAGTTTTCCACCAAGATGCAAGTTTCTATTGCTTCAACAAGAAGAGGAAACAGTCCATCGCATAGAGCATGCATCATGATGGTAACATGTTTCCGCCATTGTGGGATGAACTTCTTGTGGAAAGTGGCTTTGGCAATAAAAATCTCCAATTCTTCAATGGAAAAAGGAACTTTGCAAACATCCATTGAATTCTCCTCTTCTTAGCAATGCCATTTCTTTCATTTTCAGCCTCTTCTAATGCTTGTTGATGGCAAGTTTCCCCGACTGTGCACCAAAAACATGGAGCCCCAAGAGAACACCAAGGAAAAGGGGATTCTACTGCAAGAAAATCTATCTTGTAACATCAACAAGCTTTTATTTAATTCTTTTGATGACCAAAACAAAGAAAACAGCAAATCTTCACGCAGCATCACAGTAGATATCTCCCACGGATTTGATAGAATCAACCATAATCTTCAACATCTTCATAGAATCCATCAATAGAACAATGAACATAAAAGAATAAACCATTTTTGAATGGAAATAAATCACATAGTATTCATCTTCAATGTCTTCATAGTTTTCTCTCTTAATCTCTCATATACAGTTACACTGTTTTGATAAAATTGGCTATCTCTGGCTCTCTCTCTCTCTCTCTCTCTCTCTCTCTCTCTCTCTCTCTCTCTCTCTCTCTCGCTCTCTCTCAATAGTACATCCTCTCCTCACTACAATACTCTCATAAATACTCTCAATAATCCTTCTTAGGTCATGGATACACCATCCAAGAGGTATGTCTAATGTGAAGAGGCACCAGAGCCACTACAGTGTCTTTTCATAGCTCACTACTGTCACTATCACTTCAGTCTTCTTCTTCAGTCTTCAGCAGCTGCTTCTTCCATTTGTTTTAGCTCTTTTGAACTTAAATTCATCCTTTCCAAAAGTTAGAAAACTTTTCCAAATTCACACATACATTCTACAGAACACTTACAGAAGATCTACAGAACAGTACTGTATAGGACCAGAGTAGATACAAAGCAGATACAGAGGCTCTACAGAAGGTCTACATATGGTTACAGAAGGTCATCAGAGAACATCAAATCCTGATAACTCATACTAAAACCATTCCAAACTATAAAAAACTATTCAATAAGTTTCCAAAATATTTCAATCTTCATCAATCATCAATCCATGCTTCATACAAAAGAAAATCAAAACAAAACAAAAGCTATCAGAACCAATTAGAACCTCAACAAAACCTATCAGAACATCAGAGAGCTTCATATCTCCTCTAAAAATCATCATGAACTTCCAAAACATAATCAATATCATCCAAAAACTCTCAAAAACTTCCATTAACAACCATACATCACTCTAAATCCATCAAAAATCAATCATTTAGACCTCAAAATCAACAAAAATCAGTCAAAAATTCAGTCTTTTTTTACTCTCAACATTTGGTCCATCAAAGTTATATACAATATGTGACCATTGGTAATAAAAATTTTGTTTCTTTTCTCTCTATATTTTTTACATTTGTTTAATGTGTGTGTGTGCATGCGCACACACGTGGCGTGCATGCACATGCACATCTAATTCTTTCACATATGATGTATACCATGTAACTTTCTTGATATTACCACACCCCCACCACATCCCATTTTGAGAGAGAGAGAGAGAGAGAGAGAGAGAGAGAGAGAGAGAGAGAGAGAGAGAGAGAGAGAGAGAGAGAGAGAGAGAGAGAGAGAGAGAGAGAGAGAGAGAGAGAGAGAGAGAGAGAGAGAGAGAGAGAGATCCTTATTTGATTATTCAATAGAGTTTTTGACATTTTGGGTTAAATCATTACTTGTGCATTTCCTTTTGCATATTGACTATTTGGGCACTCCCATTGGGACTATTTATATGTTTTTAAGATGAGGGTTCTGATTTCTAGAAAGTATATCAAGCTATATGTTATGTGGGGATATGGAAAATCACATACATAAGTGTTTAGTTGTGGATCTTGATGTCACTCACTTATATTGAATCAAACTCTAGTTTGCATCTTTCCCAATTACTTGTAAAGTGTAAAGAGCTTTGCACATCTATGTTTACATTGTCTTTGAAACAATTGGATAAAGATATGAAACAACTAACTACTAAACCCTACTAGATGCTTTGAAGATAGTGAGAATAGGTCATGATTAAGAAATAATGCATAAAGCAAGGTCAATTAGGCTATTATATAGGAAAAGGGTTGTTGGGCAGCACACCACCACAAACTAAAATATCCACTTGAAGAAGTTTGGATACCAATGGAGATCAAGCGCCATCTTTGATGGAGTATGAAATAATGATTATGGATGTAAGTGGCTATCTAGCACATCTATTTATAGCTTGTGGATTTGCTTATGGGATATAGAAATTTTGTGGAATTTTGAATTTTGGGGCTAGTTTAAAGGGGTTAATTAAGCTACTATTATTATTGCACCCTTTTTTAACTTAGCAAGATGGTGGTTGTGTAGAAATTACACGGCATAATAGAGAAAATCTGAGCAAGGAGTAGAGAATACACAACAAATATGAGAAGAATAGAGACTACTTTAATTTCAAAAAAACTGATATAAAGATGGCTCTTGCCACCCGTGCGCTTCCACTGTGAAACTTAGATGTTGATTGAGACAGATGATAGGCGAAGAGCATAGGGCAATTGGAAGAAATCTAACTAGGTGAAAGATAGATTGACAATGGCTTTAGATGGGTCTTCCTTTTATAGCCCGAGAAGGTAGTCTGATCACCAAAGTCCAACCATATTATGAACCTTCCCTAGTTGACCAATGAATATTCTAGGGAATATTTTCTTTACCGTAAGGGGCTGCTAGCCCCCTTGAGACAACCTAGCTAGGGGCTATTTTTGCACCCCCTCGGACCCCAAAATAGGGGCCTTTGATAACTCCCATATCCCATAGCTTGATGCATTGTGTCTCGAGTTGCTACCAACATCTCCTCATAATGGGAGACTTACAACTTTAAGCACCATGGATTATTGGTGGCACCTTACGAGGGTGGGGCATTGAGCATATCTAACACCCCCCCTCACAATGTCTGAACTAATTGAGTCTCTGAAGATGAATTCAAAGGAGATCATTTGTAAGAACTTTGGTGAAAATATCTGCTCCATTCTTCTCCATTGGATAGTAGACCCAACTCTACTATGCCATCTTGAATCAAGTCATGCACATAGTGATACTGGATCTCAATGTGTTTGGTGCGTGCATGAAAAATTGGATTTTTGGCAATGGCGACACAACTCTGATTGTCACATATTAGCACTATTGGATCTTCATCTTGTACTTTCATATGCCATAGGATCCTCCTTAACCATATTGCTTCACATGCAGCAAAGCAAGCATCCTTGTACTCTGCTATAGTAGAAGACAATGCCACAATTGGTTGCTTCTTATTGATCCAAGACAAAATTCTTGAACCTAAAGAGAAATAATATCTAGAAACTGATTTCCTAGAATCACCGCCCAATCAGAATCATAGTTTCCCATAAGAGTACTTTTGGAACTATATGTGATACCATAGTCAAGATTTCTCTTCAAGTATCTAAGCACCCACATTCTAGCTTTCTAATGACTTTCTTGGGGTTTGTTTGAGAGCTTGCTTAAAACACTAATAGCAAAATCGATATCTAGCCTAGTGTCACATAAGTAGATAAGACTTCCAATCAAATTTCTATCCTTCCCAATGTCTACTAGTGCTGATGTATCTTCAATGGATAACTTCACATTGGCCTCCATAGGTGTAGCTATCTCCTTACACTCGATCATGCCAAATACTTTTAAGATATCTCATGCATACTTCTTTTGAGAGATGAACATTTTTCTAGGCACTTGCCAAACTTCAATCCCCAAACAATAGTACAACAACCCCAAGTTTGTCATTTCAAACTTAGAGCCCAAAGGCTTTCAAGTTTGATGGATCATATCTTCATAGTCACCTATAATAAGAAGGTCGTCCACATATAGGACAATCACTATAGACTTTTCACTATCCTTGTAAACATAAAAGTTAGCATTTGGAGCATATCTTTTGAAATTCAAACCTAGAAAGAATTTATCTATCTGATCGTACCATGATATAGGGGCTTGTTTTAGCCCATACAATGCCTTCTTTAGCTTACAGAATTTGTTCTCAAAATTTGTTCTCAAAATGGTGGGCCTTAAACCTCCTCAAAATTTGTCCTCCTTAAGGTCACCATGCTACTTTCCATGCTAGATTGGAAAGTGCTTCTTTCAAGTCTATTGGCTCCTTTACTTCTCTCATAATCTCAACCATCAAGGCCATATTCACTATGTGAATAGAAGTCCTTCTTTGCTACTCTATTCTCAGTGACCTTCTTGGTCCATTTACCTTTTCCTCAGTTGTGGTAGGCATAGAATTGTTGTGATCATAGAGCTTCTTCACCCATCATGGCAATGACTTTTCTGGTGGCGTGATTGTAGGTTAGTGAAATTTTTTCTCATTATTCGAAGATGATGCTTCCTCCTCCTCCTTGAGATTAGGGGCAGCTCTTGGGATAGGTTCATAGTGGACTACTTCAGTTGATGATAAAGTGGAAGAACTTCTATTCTCCTTCTCCACTATATGTGGCTACTCCTTGAACATCGCATCACGACTCGCTATGATCTTCTTTGCCTCTTGGTCATACAATTTGTAAGCCTTTTGCTCATTATTATAACCTAAGAAAATAAATTTGTGCTTTTTGGATTTAACTTTTTTTTCTTATCCTTTGGAACATGCGCATAGCATTCACATCTAAAAGTTATAAAATGTGAGATAGCTAGTTTCTTACCATATTCGGCCTCATGAGGAGTTTTGTCATTAAGAGCCTTTGTGTAACTCCGATTGAGAATGTAGATTGTCATATTAATAGCTTTTGCCCAAATTTGGTTAGACAATCCCTTGCCCTTAAGTATGCACCTTGCAATTTCCACAATGGTGTGATTTTGGTGTTCAACAACACCATTCTGTTGAGGTATATGAGACATCATCAATTGATGCTTAATCCCTTTGCTCTATCCAAGAGATTTCAGATTTCCATAATTGTCCAATCATTCAAAAAGAAGAAAATGATATGAACCATGGTCTATTGTTTCAATGTTGGACCAATCTTTATGGAATGGACTTGCCCTTGATTATTTGGATTATAATACTTCATAATCTCCATAATTAGATCACAATTTGACCAAAATTTTAAAGAATGTTGTGGTTTCCCTGTTTTTCCCAAATAAGGGATCAAGGATACTCTAAATATTATCTAAATGCTTCAATCTTGATTCCTCATTACATGCTAAAGGTTTAGAGCTATATTCAAGAAGAATTTGAGTAAAGATTCCATGAAAATTTCAAGAATCAAGGGATATTTTACTTGCTATCCACAAATTATTTTTAGAGAAGTTTTAGATTAGAACTAGGGCTACATTTTTTCTTCAAAAACATTGCTGATTCGAGTTATGGATTAAAAGTTATGAGCAATGTTCTACAAGGTGTCCTAATAGTTGACAATTTTCAGAGCAAAGATAGACTAATCCTGGTGGATGCAAGGTATTGATTGTAACATATACTTTGAGAGATTTAGATGGGAATGCCTTGAGGACACCCATAGTAGGTAAAAGGATCAAATTGTTTAAGAAGAGGGAAGAAAAATAATATGTGGTGGAAGATTTGACAAATGATACACAACGTGATGACATTGTTGAAGTGCTCAAAACCCTTAGCAACAAATCTAGCCTTAAATGCTAGCTTAGGGTGACCAGGGGTACTCCTCAACTTATACACCCAGTAGGAAACTTTTGGGGTTTATCAAGTCTTACCTAATATGATGTAGCAGCAACATGCTTGGTTTTCTTTCTCTCTATCATTTTCCCTAGGTCCTCCTATATGGGACACTTCTTGTGGTGGTGACTCTTGTGGTAGCTTTTCCCGGAAATGTGACCATTCCTAGGGTTGGTTGTTGTACATGTATATAGAGTCCTAGTCCCATTTGATCACCCTAATAAGTGCACTTGCAAAGCTTGTGATCATCCCTTTATATATATATCTAGGGTTTGAGAGAAGCTTCAAGAGAGGGTTGAATTAAAATGATAAGAAAATCAAGAAACAACAATTGAAACAACTTGCCATAGCCATACCGTAGCTAAATATGAATTAAGACTATAGCATAATGAAGCCATCACTAGGTTGAATCAAAGATATAATGAGAGTCACAAATGAGAGGCTGCTACAAGAAATCCACCTCTTGCTATGGAGAACTCTTCTCTTTACATGGACATGGACATTCGTTCCTCTTCCTTTTGGTTGTACTTTAACCACCTACTAATGGATTTTTTTGTGAAAGTTCCATGAGAGCAAAGAACCTATTTGCATAAAACCATGGTGAATCTCATTAAACAATCCACGGCTACCTTGTTACGACTTCACTCCAGTCACTAGCCCTGCCTTTGGCATCCCCCTCCTTGCGAGTCCCCTGTCAATACTTCCATTCTCAGGTCAGCTATGTGTTTGACATATCAAAACAATTGATACAGAATCATCGCAATGATACAAGTCACGACTGTGTTGTGCAATGCACTAGGACACCCTTTCTTACGATCCTTTACTTCTACAGCATCTAAAGTTCCTCTAACAATATGATATCTTACACCGGGTAGGTCCTTAACTCTTCCGCCCCTCATAAGGACCACAGAATGTTCCTACAAATTATGGCCAATTCCTGGTATATAAGCCGTTACCTCAATCTTAGAGGTTAACTGAACTCTGGCGACTTTACGTAGGGTAGAGTTAGGTCTTTTGGGTGTAGTTTGGAATGGTCGACAGATAGCTAGTTCTAATGTCACTATACAGAACCGTATGTGAGATTCCCACTTCATACGGCTCCTCGTCATTCAAAGAAAATTCAGAATAGGATTACAGAACTAGAACTCTCTCTCGTTGTTTTTCTTTCTCCATACGAAAGAATCTATGAAATAGGGGGTGTAAAAGCCCTCTCTTTTTCAATCCTTTTCAATTCTTTCTTTTTGGCATTTCACCCTTCCCTCCTTTACTTCTCCTTCTGTTGAAATCAGTCTACTAACCTCTAGTAAGCGTTCTGAAGAAGTAGTGAGGAGAAAGAGATTTCTTTGTTGATTTGAATGTCTTAAACACGAAGTAATCTTCATTCCTACAGATAGAAAGAGATTTCTTTGTTGATTTGAATGTCTTAAACATGAAGTAATCTTCATTCCTATAGATAGAAATTTACTTTACAAATCTGATACCTCACCCTTTTGTGTTTGCCGATCAGTTCGAGAGTACTAATACGGGCCCATAATCATTCCCATATGATATAGAATCCATGGTATTCGCATCATGAATCGCTCCGTTTCCAAAAACCAATCGATTTGTGCGTTGCCCATGATGCTTGCTCCAAGCTCACTCCAATAGGATGGAATAGATTAAGAGATCAAATGGAAATCAAAAGGTGCTTAATCAAAAGATAGAAAATTGTCTAATCGAATGAACAATTAGCCAATGATTTTTTTCTGTTTTGTCCTATTCAAGTTGTATTCCACGAATTCGATAGAAAGGAAATTGACGAGTCAGTATGAGCGTATCCGTATCACTAATTACTACTTGAAGAGGAACCTATTTTAAAAGGATTAGAGCTTCAATTTGATAGATCCAGCTTTCGTACTTTCTTCTTTCTTTTGCCCCAACAAGGCTGTCTGGTAAAGATTTGGTAACCTAAAAAGGATATCCATTCCTATAAGATAGGATCCGATGATGACTTTGGACCCACTCGTATTGTAAGGTTGAAGCCGCGACAGTCACTGAAACCAGAGACACACACGGTAAAGGAAAACTCTTCTATCTTTTTCATGATCCAGTTACCTTGTTTTTTGATTCTGAGATACACATCCCAAAATCTTTCCCTCCTGCGAATTAGATCGAAAGCTCCTCACGTTCTGTGGAAAAAAGATTCTACCATGGGATCTAGAAAGGGGTCAAGTTCTTGCTATTACCGAAAAAACCACACAGATGCTAAGTATTCAGTGAAACTCCAATGCTATTTTGAAGAAATGGTGAAGGAGAACCTGTGTAAGTCTTTGTACAAGACTTTGTATCCTTTGCAAGGATTTCTCTTTCTGAATGGTTTTTTGATGATAGACCCCAAGAGCGATAGCTATACCATGTTATCTCCCCAACCCGGGCAGTGGGCCTTCACTCGTGGGGGAACAGAGTTTCTCCCCGGTACCCCCCTGACAGAGGTACAAAAACGATTTCTTATTGACCTCATGGATGGCAACCCATTCAAAATCAATCTATTGAGGGCCTTCCTGAAGCTTTTGTTTACCCAGAATAACAAAGAGCAGGTGTGTTTGTACCTTTGGGGACTCGGAGCTACAGGAAAGTCTACATTAGTGCAGCTCCTTGAGTCTATCCTGGGAGAACCTTGCTGTGCCCTTGATATCCTTCGACTCACTAATAGGTTTGAAATGAGGGCAGTCCAGGATAAGATTTTACTGACACTTCCCGATATTCCCTCTAAGGTCAATAATGCGCAGTGCTCTGTGCTCAAAAAGATCATTTCAGGGGATAGACTCACCTGTGAGAAAGACTATCATTAGAAATTAGAAAGACCGATAACCTTATGAATTCAAGTCAAAAATAGCCAAAAAATTGTGTTTCCTTGTACTACTTGAGGGATAGGTTCTTATGCGTTACTCACTCGTCCGCCATTGGAAACACCACAAGGATGCTCCCCGTCCGACTTGACATACTGCGAATCCTTTTGAAAAAAAGGAGTGCCTTCGAGAACGTGGATACAAGTGGTGCATGGCTGTCGTCAGCTTGTGTCGTAAGGTGTTGGGTTAAGTCTCGCAACGAGCACAACCCTGGTTCCGTACGGGTCTCGTAGGAAACGTGAACCCAACATTCATAAGTCAAATAGTTTAATAAAAGGTTTATAGCTAGACTCTATTAAAAGAAGCTATTAAGGAATATACAGAATTTTTGTACTTCAAGAAAAGTAATTTAAAATTGTTGCCCAATAAGTAGATTGTTCAGAATATATGAAAGAGATTCAACAATCGTTTATCATCATGATTGTTCCGTCATTAGTCTCTCTCGGTCAATTGTGTGGGCATGTTTACACCCACTCGTGTTTAGTTGCCATTACTCAAATTGGAACCCTAAACAGACTGCCAGTGATGATAAGCCGACCAATAATCAATTGTATCTATCAGAACCTTTCGGCAAAAAACCTTGGAAAAAATCGATTTGCAAAGAAATGACATATTGGTCAACTCATCGAAGAAATATTGATACGAGATCCATCGTGGAACCAGAACAAATTGCGGAATACGTTGAGGGATCTGCGTGCAAAAAAATATGCTAAATAGAGTATTTCATATTATGCATGCCTTTTGAGCATATGAATATATCATTGAATATATATTTGATAAATCCATAAATCATGTATTGTATTTAACCTAATGTCCCTTTAAACATATATCTGGTAGTTCCATGAGTCATGCATTGTATTCTAGCATAATGTCTTTTTTGGACATTTATACAATAGGCTCCCCTTGTGCACCTTCCTCTAAGAAGTGTGGTGGTAAAAGTCTTGCCATGGCATGCCCTTCAAGTAAGAATGTAGTATTGTATTGACTCTACATATGTATGTAACTAAGTTAACAATGTGCAAACTCCTTTATGGTTTGTCTCTAGCTATTTGGTGCCATTCAACCTATTAGATATGCTCAATGCTCCACCCTTGTAAGGTGCCACCAATGATCCATGGTGCTCAAAGTTGTAAGGCCCCCATGTGAGGAGAAGTCATGTGTGAGCACATACATTGGGTGGGTCCTGACTTGTATGTCAGATGAGGTCTATGTGACTAGATGGAAAAAATGTGATCTTTGTGGATCTAGCCTTTGGGTTAGATAAAGTAGTTATGTTGGTAGCAACTTGAGGCACAATACATCGAGTTGCGAGGTGTGGGAGTTATCAGGGGCCCCTAGTTTGGGGTCTGAGAGGTACCACAAAAGCAACCCCTTTGTGGTTTGTGGGTCTCAGGGAGCCTAACGGCCCCCTTTTGATGGGGGTCCAGGGGCATTCCCCCGATTTGATGGCAAAGGGAATATTCCCTATCCCACTAGGAAAGGTTCTTACTATGGTCAAACTTGTCGATCAAACTACTTTCCCAGGCTATAAAAGGAAGACCTCTCTAAAGCCATAGTCAATCTATCTTTCATCTAGTTAGAGTTCTTCCAACTACCCTAAGCTCTTCACCTATCATCTATTTATATTACCATCTAAGCATCACAATGGAAGCACATGGTTGGACAAAGCCAATTTGTTTGAAATTAAAGTAGTCTCTATTTTTCTCATATATTTGATGTGTGTTCTTTACTCCTTGCTCAGATTCTATCTGTTGTGCCATGTAATTTCTACTTGGTATCAAAGCCCAAGGGGCTTTGAGAGGAGTGGAGTATGTGAGAGGCAAGGGATTCAATAGTAAAGAGAAGAAATATTGTCTGATGCATCAAGTAACAATGCTGGCACATCAGGTAGTGTTGCTGCTATATTGGCAATTTAAACACTAAGGATTCATCCACCAACCTTTAGCAATGGCAAGTTAGATAGTACAAACTATAATTTTTTGAAGTCTGCCACTAGTTATTCTATTTCCATGGATGCTTGGACAAGTTCTAAGAGCCCTAATAAACTCCGTATGAAGGGTAACATTCATGGAAAGGCTATGTTCATTCTGATAGATAGTGGCAATACCCATAGTTTTATGAATAAGTCCATTATGGACAAGTTGAATTGTCTTCCAAGTACAAAATGTCAATAAAATTTGAAATGCAATGGTAAGATGTAATGGTAAAAGTCTAAAAGGAAAAGTTAAGGCTATACTCAATAAAATCTTCTGCTTCCAGCAAGTTATTTGTCAAAAACACTAATAGTGGAAACGGCTGAACTTGCAGGTAGCGATCATGGCAAGCCAAGACAAAGCGGGCAAGCTCCCCTTCTCGGAGAAGGAGCAAGCAAAGTACGGCCTCACGGTGGAGATGAGAGCCTTCAACCAGTTGAAGTTCCATCACATATTCAACCTTGAAGACGTGGCCATCGAAGAGCCGGCAGTGCGCCAAATCATAGAGTAGTGCCATCTACAGAAATACCTAGACGTAGTGGGCCGGAGAGTGGACTACACCCAGTGCACCAACTTCTTGCACACCTTTAACAGGAACAGAGGCAACATCACGGTGCGCGAGAATGAAGCCACCAGGCAAGTACAGATTGAGCTAACCCTGGAGTTGGTGGAAAGGGCACTAGGACTGCCGAATAAGGTGGAAAGAAAGCCGAAGAGGGATGTCTATGCCATGTTGGGAATGGACAAGATGAAGGTCCATACCAATGATGGGATAAGCTTGGCAGACATCCCAAACCTAGAAATCCAGTTGCAAGCAAAAATGGTGCACGCTTTGTTCTCAAGCCAAAGGTACAACAACATAATGAGCCGGATCAACGTATCTCTACTCGACAGCATTGCGGCACAATCGCTGGACGAGGTGAACCTTAATGCGTTTGTGTGGAGAACCATAGAGGCTTCGGCTAAGGCCCTAGCAATAGGAGGAAGAGTCGCTGGAGGGGAATCCCCATCGTCCCGATCAACCCGCAAGGCATCATCCTCCAAAGCCACAACCATAGGGTTTGGAGGTGTCCTTATGGCCATCATCCAAGAAGCACTAGGGCAAGGACAAGAAGAAGAAGACAAGAAGGGAGGCGACAAAGGAAGTGACGAGTCACCGTCACAATCCCCACCTCACACAGAAGAGCAGTGTAGGTCTTCAGATGAAACAGAGACTGACGAAGATGAAGAGGGAGAGTCCCAGGGCAGCCCACAGAGGCACGCAGAACAACGAACCAAAGCCCTGCATGGAAAGAGGGAAGAGGAGCGCAAGAAGAAAGAGAAGGAAGATCTGGAGAGGGCTCGAAGGGAAGAGGAGCTGAGAAGGAAGGAAGAGGAAGAAATAGCGCTGGCCACCCATTGCTCCATTGAGGAGCAGCACAAAAGAGACGAGGAAGGTACAAAGAGCCCACACCAAATAGAGGCACCTGGTTCCAGTACCAGTGTGCTAGAAATCACAACCCCGCCCCCAGCAGAGGGAAAAGGCAAAGAACCGATGATGCCAACTCCCCCCCTCTTCATACCTTCCACGCTAGCCACTCTTATCATGACAACACCCACTGCCATCGCCACCCAAGGCTCCACCCCAAAAGTCAATGAGAGCAACGTGGTCACTTGGCTGCAATTCCTGGTGGAACGGGAGTTGGCAAGAGAAGCGGGCGTGGCCACCCCAGCATCAGGAGTCAAAAGGGCAGCCACAGTTGATCTGGAGCCAAGGTCGGAGCTAAAGAGGCAGAAAACAGAAGCTGTTGTCACCACCGCCACCATGTCCCACCCCCCACCTCCAGCAGGCTAATACGACAAATATGTTAAGGAGCTGCTCTCGTAGCTAGAAAGGGCCAGGGAAGAAAGGAGAACAGCCGTGGAGGAGCTAGCAACAGAACGAGAATCATGAGCTGCTCTCCAACTGGAGAAAACAAAGCAGATAACAGAATACTAAAGGGAGATCATTGTGCTTAGGGAGGAAGCCATCAATAAGGATGCAGAGGAATTGAAAGCCCTGAAGGAACGTGACGCTGCTTGGGAAGGAAGGAGAAAAATCTTGATGGAGCGCCTCACTGGAGAAAGGGAGACCAATGCTCACCTGCGGCGTAAGAACGACCAACTCTCTGCAGTCAACGTGGAAGCACAAAACCAGCTTGACAAGATCAGACAGGAGGCTGCAGAGCTAGACTAGTTAAGAGGAGAGCAGGTGTGAAGGATGCAGGTGAAGCTGGACTAGCTCAATGCACAGATTGCTGATGAATGCCAAGAGTAGTCCCACCTGCACCGCGAGCTCGAGGACCAGCAGTAACAACTCATGGCTATGACCCTCCATCAGGGGGAGAGCCTGGAAGATATGGAAAAAAGAGCAAAAGAATGGGCTGATCACAATGAGGGGAGAATACGAGACTTGGCACGCCGGCTGGCCAAAGCCGAAAGAGATAGGATGTTGGCTGAGAATCAGGCAGAGGCGGCCCAGCTCTCCATGATAGCCTAGTAGCACACCTTCCTTAATACACTGCTCCACTCCACCAAACCGGAAGGTAACGAAGCCAATGATCAACTGCAGAAGAAGCTAGCCATTGCACGCAGAGCCCTAACAGCAGGTCTGCATGTGCCACTGCAGCTAGGAGGCCCACCGTAGAGCCTGGAGGAGCAAAGAAGATATCTTGCATAGGTAGGCCTGACATCGTAGGAAATAGATGAACTCGGCTTCACATAGGCGAAGGCGCAAGAAGACGTGCAAGCAGAAGGGGGTGAACCGGGATCTGGGACCTTAGGAGGAGGACTACGTCCCACCACCCCCTCCATCACAACAAGAGGAAGTGCAGCCCCCTGATGCATCTGCTGAGAGGAAAGCAGTCCAGGCTAACTGCAGGAAAGACGGTAGAGAAGGCAAGGAAAAAGCTGAACGTTAGACCTGTTCCAAGATAACCTACACCTTTCCTACCACGCCTTGAAGATCTCCTTGCTGAATTCCATGCCGAGTTGATTATCTGGGAACAACAGGAATGTACCCAATACCCCTTCGACTTGAGCTTTGAGTTTCGTGCTACATTAAATAGAGTGATGCCCATTCAACTTGTAAATGACGTAATCGCTATTGGTGCAAGGCTCAAGGCCAAGTGGCTAGCAGAGCGAGAGGCCAACCCAACTGCTTGGGGAGTCGAGGACCGCGAATTTTGGTAGAATAAAGTCCTCTAGGTGTCTAGATTGGTGGAAGGCTATAATTGCCAACCCACCTGGAGACAACGTATTTTTGATGTCAACCTTGACATGTGGATGGCGTTTTGTAACGCCCTCCCTTCTGAGAGAAACGACCCCACTTTCATGCCGTATCCTCGAAGGGTAGGGATCGACTTTAATCCGTCTATCCACGGTAGGTTCAACTTTTCCATTACTATAACGCCAATAGCACCTTCCATAAGGATGCCCTTCTCTTTACCCTCCCTGATTTGTACAGCTCTATAGATAGATTTCTTAGTGAGTTCACCTCCTGTCCTGACCCCGCCTTCATAACCACTTGTAATTATCTTAGACTAATTAGGGTCCTAGTCCACCAAGAGCCCGCACCTCAAGAACGCCACCTCCCGTCCCTCTACTTCAATTCCAATGCTATAGATAGCAGAACCATGACTCGCCTCATGATGCGCTCTACTCTTTTGCCATCCTTCCGTGTTGCACTGCTCGAAGATATGAGCGATAACAAATTCACCCAGTGCAACTACCCCTTCCTTTCCACCACCACTCTCAAAACCCGCCTCAACCTCAAGGGCTACTTGTTGAGTCGTAGATTCCTTAACAAGGCCCCTCGCCCTCCGCCATCCCCTACCCGCCATTCGGACGACGAGGAGTAAACTCCCGTCATGCCCTTGTATCACATGTATCCATGTATAAGCCTCGTTATATTTATTATTAAAAGAAGAAGAAGAAGAAGCAAGCCACAAGACAACAAAAAAAGGGTGAACTGGAAAGAAGAGATGACAGTGAAGCATAGCAAAGCCAAGGGATGCATCTACCATTAAGAAAAGATAAGCGGTGAGACCTTCGCAAGATCCACTTGCAATTCCCCTTCGCCTCGTCATGCACCGCCATCACTGCACCTAGGGTTCTCCCTAGCCCCTTCCCCACTTCATGCTTAGGGCACATCAAGGGCAGGACTTTCAGACCTGTCACCCTAAGACCTGCACTGCACCTCCAACAACACACTAATTGGGTCCTCAAGTGTGGGACATTACCAAGGGCTTGCCCAAGGTTCTCCGAGTTCCACTTCCACGTACACCATGCACTATACGGAGAGGCAGACACACCTCTTAGGGAGTGCACAACTTTTCTTGCAGGTTATGTTCAAGTTTCAATAAATGGCTACTCGGCTGAAGAGGATCACCCACGGCATCCTTTAATGACCAAAACTTTTTCCATGTGCCAATGTCCAGCCATCTGCCTGCTGATGGCTACCATGATTGAACCAAGTCACGATAAGTCTGCCATTGGCATAGATCTTGGAACCTCATCTTCCAAAGATGCATGCCCAATGCCTCAAGATCTACGGATTGCTTATTGATTCCACAAGCCTGAAGAATTTCAATGCAGAGTTGAAGATTTTCAACGCATTATTGAAGGCATTCAACTCAAAGACGAAGACCTTCAACTCAAAGACAAAGATCTTCAAATCAAAGACACAGATTTTCCATGCAACGACAAACCATATCTTTGTCAAGACAGAGTTTGGGGGGGCTTCTCCAGAATAAATCCCTCCAATACCATCCTCCTAAGGGATTGCTTATTTCTTCAAGCATTTTTGATGCACGAGGGACGTCCGGCTACATAATGGATGCCACAACTGTGTGAAAGATGCCGAGCATCTTCATGGAGCCTAACGCATGCCGGAATCTCTCCTGGTCATCGTCATTAAACTCCATCACCTATCATTCACACAACCACCTTGGAAGCAGTGTCATCCACCTACCTGTTTTGCCTAGCAGCCGACCTAACTAGCCACTACGTCCCACCGCAGTGCCATGGGACTGGCACTTGGCTAGGAGGGGGGTAATGTTACTGGGTTTCCCGCAGCATAGAGGAGCGGAAAATGGAAAAAAAAGGGGAATAGCAAAAAAGGCGCAGGATAAAAGCAAAAAAAGGCGCCTTGACCAGTAACCAGACCCTGAAAAATTTAAATGTTCGGGCACGACCCTCAAAAATTCTCGGTATCGCCCCGAGACAACAAAAGAGTAAAAGGGCGCAACATTAAAATGTGGAAGCACCCCCAAATCCTTGTAAAAGAGCACCAGGCTCGCTCCTGTGCAAAGTGTACGCATTAGTTGGGAATTGGATAAATTAGAATGGTGGGAAATGGGAAAAAGGGCCTAGGCTATGGCCGGCCATGTAAAAAAGGGAAAAGGGGATGACCGCCCAAAAAGGATTTAGGGCTTTGTATATAAAGTTGTGAATGAGAAGCTCATTCTTTGGTGTGTGGCAAAAAGAGTCTTCTTCTTCCTCTCTTCTTCTCTGCTTCTTGCTTGTGTGTGCTCTTGAGAGAGGGAGTGTGAGAGTGTGAGGGAGTGAGTGTGTGTGGGAGTGAGGGATCAAGAGGGTGAAGCTCTTCGCCATCTCCTCTTCTCCTCTTCTCTTCTTTTCTCTTCTCTTCTCTTGCGCACGCAGCTATGGAGGATGGAGCTTGGAGATGGAGGAGGCTTGAGGATGCTTGAGCTAGGATCAAGAATCATGGAGCTACCGGAGTGCAAGAGAGAGGAGGGTACTCGATCAAGTATCAAGGTAAGCTCACTACACTCGTAGGATCGACGGCGCGTCGGCTAGGTGAGAGATAGCCATTAGAGCTCGCTTGGAATGCTTGAAACAATAAGCGGTCCGTGGGTCTTGGCGGTTGAGTGAAAGCTCCCACACTATTAATCAAATGCACTATAGTAGTAATTGTCTTAGCTCAAAAGTACCACGGTAAGCTTGCCTAACTATGTATATTGCAGACTCTTTGTTGAATAGTCCTATTCATGCATCTACAATACCATTCTAGGGTGGAGTGTAAGTAGCGGTCAACTGACGCTTAATACCCCTCTCATCACAATATTGCTCAAATACCTTAGAGACATATTCATTCCCATTATTAGACCTTGGATATTTGAGGCTATACCTAGACTGGTTCTCAACCGTAGCAAGAAAGTATTGAAATGTAGCTAATATCTTTGAATTTTGATTGATAGAATGGACCCAAACTTTATGTGAATAATCATCAATGAAGGCCACAAAGTAATGAGTGATAGGGCATGGAATCACATACATCTTGAACAAGAGCCAAAAGCTCACCCATGTGCATAGAGCCAAACTTTTTATGAGAGTTACATATCTACTAGCCATATAAACAATGCTTACAAGAGTTAAAACATGAGCAATCAAGAGGTAGCAAATACCATAAATGGGTGAGTAATTTCATTCCTTTAAGAGACGAATAATGAGAAAGATTAGTTATGACCAAAACATGATTAATGGAGCTAAATATAAGGAAAGGATAGAGGCTACCAACCTTGGCACCTCAAGGAAAAACAAGACTACCACGAGTAAGCTTCCATGCAGAATCACCAAAAGAGACATGGTACCTATCATCATCCGATTGTCCAAATAATATAAAACTTTTAGTCAAAGCTGGGACATGACATACATCATGAAGCACAAATGAAGCACCGATACTAAACTACAATATCAAAAACCTATGCCAATAATATCCAATGATATATCATCTCCAACTCTAACCAAACCTTTAATAGTATAGTAGGTATAGAATTAATGAGACTATATGAGTTAACATGAAATCAAGCCCCCGATTCAAGAAGCTAACATTGAGAGTAAGAAGATGCTGAGTAGCATCAGGTGATGAAGTAGCAAGTATGTAATCATCTAAGGTATTCTTCAAGGCATTTATCTCTTCTATCTTAACATTAGGCTTAAGAACAATGTTGCGATTGTTAGAAGATTTGGTATTATTCTATACTTTTTCTTTACCTTTTTTGTGCCTATCATTACACATCTTATGGCACTGTAACTGAAGGGGATGCAATGGTAGTGGAGAAGGAGAAGAGGAAGATGTAGGAGAGAAGAGCACACACAATGGTGTTGTCAATAATGATATTGACAGTCTTATTGCACCTTCATATTATATATGAATAAAGAATAGGCAGTCTATGTACATGGGTAGGCCCAGTGGCCTTTTACCCCAACAACACCACCCACTAAAAGGGCAATGCATTGGAGAGTGAAAAACAAAGGAAAAAGAGAACAGGTGAGGGATCATGGCATCTCACCCAACGCCCAATCGGAAAGTGAGCTATGCAATAAGTGGGAACCTTTGCGAAAGAAGAGTCAAGCATCCCCAAGTCCATGACATCTAGGAGACAAGTGATCCCACAGCTCCATACAACAGATCAGTCTAAGAATGCTTCTCACGAAGCAAGCACAACTCATGAGTGCAAGGCTATAATGCATAAGCATCAGAGTAGCGCATAGCATCAGCGTGGTGCATAGGAAACATCCGAGAGCACATAGACTCTTCGAAGCCAATCATAGAAGAAGGGATAACATCCCGATAGATGGGGTCTCAAGATAGTATTCGGCTTCAATGAAGTGAAAGACTGACATACGACTCTAACATACGGCTGTAGTATCAACCATAAAGTGCGCTAAACACACATCAAGAGGATTGAGAGATGTCTTGTCTCATAAAAGATAGCATGACGATTGCGTATAACCTTCTCGGTATCCAAATCCCATAACCTATCAGCCTGAAAGTCACCATCTCCATAACCAAGGAGGATACATCTGTGTGACATAGGCATATCTGGCATACATGCAAATGCCTGGCAGCCAAACATCATCAAGTAATCATAGGAGGGTCTCATGCCACTCCATGCCTCTTGTGGTGTAATACCATCCAAAGTCAAACACAACGTCCTATTAAGCAAGTAGTCTGCCATCATAAGGGCCTCAGCCCAAAAGCCATAAGATAATCTAGTTGTGGTAAGCATAGAAGCAACCTTTGCCTATAGAGTCAGGCACATGCCATGAGCAATCCTGTAATACCATGGGCATAGGAAATCAATGCCAGACTGCTGACAATAGGACTAAAAGCTGGGAGAGATAGCATGATTCTCATAATCCATATGCAAGTACCTAGGCCTGCAACCAACATAATCCATAAACTTGTCAAGCATAACTACGACATCCTCAATCTGTACCAAGGGAAAATCCCAAACATGGTGGGTAGCATGATCCACGAAGGTCATAAAGTATGACACTCCACCAAGTGACCGGGAAGGCATAGGTCCATATACTACACAATGGACAAGATCTAGAGGATCATGCCTCTCACGATCGCCATGAGCCAAAGCGGCTCTGTAAGGACCATAAGTGCAATCATGGCAAGGATCAAGATCTACATGTGAAAAAGGAGGCAATAAGGAGTCTGAATGTGACAAGATCTCCATCTCTATGTGGTGCATATGGCCTAAACGATAATGCCATAACAATATTGGCATGTGGTGTTTGGATAATTGCAACCATAGAATCTCCTACATAAGAGACATGCACTGGGTAATAAGAACCAACTTTAGAACCTCTAACCAAAACCAAGCAACCATGACAGATCTTCCATGACCTATCCTGAAGAGAAACAGAGTAATCTGCATCATGCAACTGACGGATAGACATCAAGCTCTTACTAAGCATATGAACATGTAATACATCATGGAGCACAAGAGAAGTCCCATCATGCAAAGCTAGGTGTATGTCCCCTATACCAACAATAGCATAAGTCTGCTCAAGGCCCAAATCAATACATCTATCAACCTCCCTGTAAGAAGAGAACCATACTCTATGAGGGGTAGCATGACAAGAGGCTGAAGAATCCAACAGCCAATCAAAGACACATGCATGATCATTGAGCAAGTAAGATGTAGGGAAACTAGATGACAAGAGGACATGCTCAACTACATTATCATGGGTAACTGCATGTACCTCACCATTAGAAAGAGTGGCAACACCTGCTACATCACTGACTCTCTACTCATGTCGAGTCTATATTTGTCTCTAGTACTCTCTAATCTGTCTAAACATTTTCTTTTAACATGCCCAAGCTTTCCACAATGGAAGCATATACATTTGTAACTGAAGAGCCTGAAGAAGACGACAAAGAATCCAAGTCATCATGAATAGGGCTATCCATAGCATCCATGGAGCTCAAGGAGTCAAGGGTTGTCCCAACAAAGGGAACTTGCTCATAAAGACAATCATCTGCAAGTATATTAATAGTAGAAGCATGCTGCAAAGGCTCATGAAACCTCAACGGACGAGAGGACATAAAGGCATCAACCAAGGATGCAAAAGCTCCCACATGAAGAAGAGTCGTAGCCAATTACATGGCATAACCAACCATAGTATGGTAAATCATAAGACATTTGTCATAAGAGAATATGGTATTTAGCCATGAAATCAGCCCATAATCATACGCATACACATAGCTCTGCAATACATCATGCCACCTAGGAACATCCAAGTCAAGTAAAGACTGACAAGTGGCAAAGCATCCTGTAAGAGTCAAGCTCTAGAAGAAGCCCAAACATCTGTACAACATCCAAATAAGTGGCTTTGTAAGGTACAAGATAGTAGACAAAGTGCATAGCTGGGTAAGCATGCATAGCATCTGCTCTTTGACATGCACAGGCAACAAGAGCCCAACTAGAGGCTAGGCAACAAAGAAGAAAGAAAGCCATAACTGCATCCCAAGCACTATAAAGTCCACTAATCAACCAAATAACCCACAATAAATCCAAGCACCAATGAGCATACAAAGCTCAATAAACATTTGCCAAGACAATGAAGCAACTTTGCTCAATACATGTCTGCATCAACCAAACATCCAGGGATCCATAACATCGGAGCATCAAAGGCCAAATAGCATCCAAGCTTCATAAGGGATAAACCAACCAAATGTCAAACTACTTAAAGGAATACTACAATGAAAGTCAAGACAAAGCCCAAACATTTTCCATCCTGCAGCCAAGACCAAAAGCATCCACCTTAGACATCAATCCCAAAGAGGATCGTACAAGGATCACCCAGGTGATATGTAACATGAACTGTCTCAAGTAGCATGCCAGTTACAAATAAAAAATGACAATGAGACCATAAATTGAGCTCTAATCTTGGTTCAAAATGATTCCAGGAGCGTAAACATCAATGTGGGATCATCCAAATACATCGAGACATCATCTCGAGTAGTAGCTGAGAGTACTCCATAGACCATAGGCATAACCAAACTGTAGCATAAATAGCTTCATCCCTGAATATTCTAGCAGCAAATAACCTTCGTAAATTGAGCAAATCACTACTCAAACCAAGCTCAAATTGATAGGCAAACCATAGGCATACATTCCCATATGTATAGGCACCAACTGGGCATAATCGAGCATCAAATGACCATGTAGCATAAGCATAAAACGTAATGACAGGGGACTGCCCTCTTTTGGGCTACTTGTGGGCTATGTAAAACAGTCAATGACTGAGAAAATTCAGCCCCAAAAGTATCTCACATCATAGGCATACATTCCCCTAGCATTCGGGACCAACCGGGCAACCAGCATCAATGCCAAAGTGGTCCAGACATAAAATCCTAATGTAGCACTATTGTGGGTTGCCTCTAAACTGTGTATAACAGTCCCAAATATAAAGTAAATCACATCAATGCTCAATACCAAGATTGAAGACCAAGGCCAAGGTTGAAATCAAGTGCCGGGGGCTCAAGAAGCCATGTCCAAGTGCCCTATTGATGGGGCTACTTCAAATGATAGTCATGAGCTGTAGATAGGTCTGAAAAAATGCCACAAATTGTTGAATCATTCCAACATCATGTTTTTGTACAAAACCAAGGTGGGGGGAGGCAAGACAAGTCCCAATGGAGGCCTAAAGTATGCCCAAACAAGCCTACAAAGGCTCAAGTCAAGGGAAAGTAGAAACAAACTCCAAAGAGTGAAATATGGCTGCCCTGCTCTTCCAAACCTAGTGGGGTTGTCATACCTTGTGTGCATAGCCCGATCTCACTCCAGAAGACCCGCTCTGATACCAGTTGAAGGGGATGCAATGGCAGTGGAGAAGGAGAAGACGAAGATGTGGGAGAGAAGAGCACACATAATGTAGGTGTTGTCAAGAATGATATTGATAGCCTTATTGCACTTTCATATTATATATGAATAAAGAATGGGCCGTCTATGTACATGGGTAGGCCTAGTGGCCTTTTACCCCAACAGTAACCTTATGTGACCTTAGTTTCCATGATAGTAATAAGTAAGAGAGGACTTAGGATCACAGGACTTACTGTGTGATTGCCCATGAGACTTAGACATGCTCTTGTTGGGCTATGAGCCTCTACTACAATTATTATTTCCATTACCACCTTGTCTATCTCTCACTGTAGGTGCATGAAAAATATGGGTTGCATCAACATTCTTCATGTTTACTTTCTCTGTAATAAAAGCACCCTTTACAACCTTGAGTTGAAAGGTGCCTTTAGGAGGGTTCACATTTATAGCAATGTGGATCTTATCCCAAGACTCAGGTACTGTGACAAAGCAAGAAAATAGACTTGATGTTCTCCTTAAACTTAAGACCCCATACCACAATGAATATTAAGCATGTATTCACCATTGATAACAAGCAGTATAAGGTGTCCAAATCAAAGGCAAATTAGCCCATGCTCATAAACCTTTGCAGTGACAATATAAACCAATAAAGCATAAGAGAGTCTCCCACTAAATCAAATTAACTAAGCTCTGTGTACCAAGTACTCTTAGTGGAAGCAAATCTAGAGTATCCAAAGTAGCAAAGGAAGCTCAAGGTATAGAGCTCATAGCATCCAAGTGCCCAAAATACATCATATATACTTTTGGGAGCATACATTTTCAATAAGTCTTCAAGCCCATATGTGAAAATCACTTAAGCAAATGGCCAATATCCAAATGCAACCGACCAAGCTCAAATCCAATATGTAGAGCTCAACAAAAGCATATCTGAGTATAAACAACAATGTCAAGCATCAACATAACCATGTATCATACCAGAGTAGCATGTAGGCATTCAATACATAGATATTAACTATAAATGCTTGTTATTCAAACCAAAATTATTTTATTTTGTGTAAAAAATAGGGAATTGAAAACTACACAGAATTAGCTATATGATTGCTCATATATATATTTCTTATCGTTTCTTCATTTTGGGCTATAGAACACCTCAATCCAATATTGTATATAGAATTTATGGCCAAAATACCAAAGTGTTGTCAATTTGGCTATAGTTATCTATGACTTTTGTAGCATGCTTTGTATCCACTCAAAATGGATAGAATGGCTTCAAACTCAATTCTTCAAATGTATTTTCACTTTCTCCTTTGTGGTGCATACATTTAAGATAGAAGATGGAAGAGAATGCTAATTTCTCTTCTCTTGAAAGACTTCAATGTTGCTCAATCTCTTTGAACATCCAAAACCAAGTTGTTTGCATCATTTTCAACCACTATTGGTTGCCCAAATCAATGCAAAATGGGCTATTGTAACCTTAATTTGAGCCTCAATGGCTCAAATTGAGCATTTGCTTGACTTAGTTCTAGATCCCAACTATGAGAATAGTACCTGAAGCAAGAATGAAAGCATAAGCGAAAGCAAGAGCTATAGAGGTTTAAGCAAGAGAGAGCAAGTTGGTATGTGGGAACTCCAATAGTCACAATGTGTGACCTGCATTCCCTTATTCTATTGTAAAGTAAAGAATAAAGAATAGAGTGATAGTGACAAGTGGCTACCACCTTGCAATGTACGTGTGCAAGCGATTTACAAGTAAATGTAGGCAACTAGGCATATGCGGCCTTTAAACCCCAATAAGTACATGTGTATTGAATGTACATAATTATAGAATTAGAATATCTATTCGTATAACTAAGGAATATTTCACTTTTCCTACTACTCCTTTATCTACTCATGTGCATACATCAAATGCCATAGTTAATGTTTTTGTGTATGTGTATATATAAGTGTGTGTACACATGTACATGTGTGTGTGTGTGTGTGTAAACATACACACTAAAAACCTTTTGACAATAATATAGTGGAACCTCATCCGCGCTGTCAGGTCCAAATATTTCTTGAATGTAAGTTATAACAACGTGTCCAATTGACATTGCTAGATCAATTATTTATGTTGTATTCCACATTCTTAAGTGTAAAAGATCCATGCATAACTTGCCAAATTCATTCTCTACATTCCATTGCTTGCAATTTCACACAATAAACTAATTCCGAGCCACATTTCTATTTTGGAAGGTTATAATTGTGAAAAGTAGAATGCCTTTTATTTACATATTTCATGTATGTAATAATTGTTAACCCTATGTGATGTATGTGATAAGTATTAAGCATGATGCATGTGATAAGTGTTAAGTCTATGTAGGGATTTGTTAATGGGTTTTCTTTGCTAGAAGTCATTCAATAAGAGACAAATATACCATTACTGAAATTAAAAAAAAATAAAAAATAGCCACATTAACCCTAAGAACCCTTATCTATATGGAAGAAAAAAAGTTCTCAGTTCAAAACGTTTGCATTAAGACCTAGTAAGTAATAAGAAATTGTAGAATTTGCCCTAATCTTGGCCCTTGTGCCACCATGACAAGCTAAAAAATAGCCATCATCTTAAATTGGATACATATAAAACAAGTACAAATTTAAGCCACTATTTTACGATGTATTATTTAAGCATTTAAAGATTTAGCACATCTAAATGTGATGGTGGAGCTCAATGTGTCATACCAACCCCTAGTTAGACTAGACAAGGTGATATTTAGTAGTTAGTTGACACCTCTCTCCACTACAAGTATCACTATTCAAACCCAATTTAGATGCACAATCTTAGTGTCAGGACCTAAAATAGGCCCCTGACAATGGCTCTCTCGCTCTCAAAGCTCACTATCACACCTCACACAAGTAATTCCCATGACCTTGCACCCATGAGAGAATGCCAACAAACTAGAAATCTCTCATGACACTAAAACATTATATTTTTTTATTCCACTACCTACCTAATTACCTACTCCAAACTCCAAGTTGGAGTGCCCAACATAAGATGTTTAGTACACTGTATATACAAAATACAAGCTCCCCTCTAGCTGAATGCTATGGCCTCTAATCACAAGCATACTAATTTGGTTAGGGATTGGCTCACCAATCCTCATATTATTTTATAGATCACTACACATACTCCACTCTTCCTCACCTCGATATCCTTATGACCCATGAATCTTAACAACTTGGTTGAACCTCACATATTCACTTAAGGAAAGACAATTGCCATGCATTGGTGTGTGCAAAAGTATGCATGAATGCATGATGCAAATGAAATGTCCTCAAGTATCTTCAGTGCAAAAAACAAACTAAAAGTGCGACAAACATTCTTTCCATTTTGTTTGATGAATTTGATCTAACTTTCTGGTGTCATTTCACAAACTCAAGGGCACTGAGTCTTCTTAGCTCATGCTACCCTTGAGTATGCAGATAACACATGATCAATCTACTAATGAAATGCATAAGATTTCAAAGCATTTGTAGCACGTTCTTGCAAGGAGAGAGAAAAGCTAAAAATGTAGAATTCTTGATCCTTTGAATCACCAAGTATAAGTGGTGTCATCGTGTAGAGCTCGGGGAGTAGGCTCTGATTATGTATTTAAAAGTACCAAATAGTGCCGATTTGCAAGAGAGGAGACCAACATAGAGGGCACCATGATGGCGTTCATCTTCCTACATTCTCTCACATACTTTTTTTCTTTTTTGGCTTCTAAAGGCCATGTCTTTGGATATTTGGGTATGTATCCCTTCAAAATTGGCCACTTATTGACCATATATTGGCCCCTCATCCTTTACTCCTCAAATTAAGGTTCTTTTACATGCCAAATATGGCTCTTTTACATGCATTTAACATCCAAATGTGTAGATTTTATGAAAATAGCATAGCTAGATACTTCTCCATTGCATGTATGAGTGATCTAAATCTAGCTTTGCCACCACTGATGACTTGGGGGGGGGGGGGGGTTCACCTACATTGTCATACATTTTGGTTTGGTGGATGCACTAGCCGCCTTTCATACATGTAGTGTTCTTTTATTAATCATTGCAAAACCCGTCAAAGATGAAACTTTTGTTAATCATCAAGAATTCCATATCTAAAGCAAAGGAGACAAATGTGCCTTCTTTGACCATATCACAATACCCCTTGAGTAGATTGACTAGTGTGCAAGAATATGGTGTTCTTGTCTCCTCTACTTTAGAGATAGTAGGGACTTCAACTATTTAGCAACTTAATCATTTTCTTACAAGTGCCAGCATTTTTGGACCTAATGTAAAGTAGACCACCAATGCCCCGAATTTGAAATCATACACATGTATCAAGATTTTGCAAGACAAAAGACTTGCAATAGTAAGGAAATTGTACCTAACTGCCTCCAATTTCATCCCCAAAAAATGCTAAAAGAATATAGTTCATCATCATCGATGAATGTTTTATTTTCTCAAAAAGTTATATGTGTTGTGCATGTTTGTTGTACTCAAATGTCATATTTTGTGGTCCATTATAAATGCTTGGCTTGAGGTTATAAAATCCATTGTATATGTCTTTACTTTTAGAACCTAAGGGCACTTGTAAAAAATGCACACAATACAAAAAGGCTTTCATACATTTTATTTTGTATGGTTTGATATTTCAATAAAAGATCATTTTAAACCACACTTACATGCTATGCTTGATGTATATGAAGCCTTGAAGTTGTCCAATGCTTGGAAAGCATCTTTGTTGTGGTTGAATTTGGAATTTGACTTGCTGTCCACTAGATTTTCAAGAGTTGTGCAGGTTGCAAGATATGGAGGAAGAATGCTAATTACTAATGCACTTGATAAAAAGGGAGGTTGGACAATAGATTTTTGAGAGAAGGCAAGCCACCTAAGATGGTAATATAGATCGATGTGTAGACATAGATGCCTTGATTGCTTGACAAGTTCCATTAACAATGGATACTACTTTTGATTTATTCTTCTCCTTAATGATAGATCCTTCTTTTCCCTCATTTCATGAAGGCATGATAAGTTACCATATCACTTTAGATGGCTCTTATTTCCCCCTCCTTCCATGCTGTTACCTAGAATCATGTATCTCTCCTTTTCTTCCTCTACACAACAAATATTATTATTCTTCCTAAAGATAAATGCAAAGCAATTTTCACACAAACTAATCTAGAAGAAGCTTGATTCTCAAGTTATAGAGTTTCAAGTAATATAGAATATATCAGAAACAAATATGCATATAGCTCCATGTTGCTTCAAAGTTCAACATTTGCTCTTTACTTTATAGAATTTATGGCTAGCTCGATCCAAGCAATGAAATGAAAAATGAGTGGCTCTTACCCAGCACACAAAGAGTGGATTCCTTGGGTTATCATTTTCCTACCAATAGTTCATTAAAAACTATGCACATGTTGTGGCTCCATTGATGGACCAACTGAAAAAAGAGTCTCTCTATTGGGCTTGTATAACAAAGAAAAGCTTCAATGAGTTGAAGTTACTCCTAATTTCAACACCAATTTTGGTATACCCTAATTTTTCTAAAGAAATCAAGATCATGGAGTCATTGCCTACTACGAAAGTAGGAAATTTGATGACAAGGAGCATCAAATCCATGTATATGAGCAAGAGATGCTCGCAATTCTTCATGCAACAAAAAAGTCGTATCACCATATCTATGGCAACCATTTCAAGGTCAAGAACAATCATCATGTGTTGAAATATTTCCTTTCTCAACCTACTTTATCTCTTAAGCAACAAAGGTGGTTGTTCACACTTCAAGGCTATGATTTTGACATCTCTGACATGGCATGTAAAGATAATATTGTGCCATATGCTTTATCAAGAGTGTGGGCATGTTCACTTTCTTCAATCTCTAGCCTATACAAATATTAGATCTATGTTATATAAGAAGAGTATTTGCTTGATGAAAATGCAGCCACTATGATAATACAATTTTAGCAAGGAAGAGGTGAAGAGTATCCCAACTTTTCATGACATAATGGACTTTTATGGTACAAAGGATGAGTTATTTGATGCCAAACGTCCTTCAAGCATCAAATCTTGCAAAAAATGTATTCATTACCTTTGGCAGGTCACCATGGGCTGTTCTCAATACATTTGACACTATCCATAAGAGCTTTTATTGGAAGGGCATTTGGTATTAAAGATTGTGTCATACATTGTTTACTATATCAACAAAATAAAGATTCCATGCTTCTAGCTGGTGGGTTGCTTCAATTATTACCTACTCCTCAGGAAAAGTGGTTTGATACGAGCATGGAATTTATCACGAGATTGCCTACAACAAAGCATGGATGGAATATGATTTATGTGGTTGTTGACCGATTAACAAAATCAGCCCATTTCATCCCAACTAAGGTCCAATTTTCCACCAAAAAATTGGTTGATAAGTTTATGGAGAACATATTCAAGCTTCATGGGACGCCATTAAAGATATTATCTAATCATAATACTAAATTTATAGGCAATTTTTAGTGGAGTCTATTCTCTTCTATGGGCATCAAATTGACTACTAGCACAACATATCACCCCCTGGACGAATGGACAAATGTAGCACCTCATTAAGTGGTTAGAAGTTTATCTTCATCACTTTTGTCATGATACTTAAGCCTCTTAGACCCATGGTTACATTTGGCTAAATTTTACATAATAACACTCATTATATGGGCATTTAGCATGATGCCATTCGAAGCAAACTATGGGTACAATGTGAAAATACATTCCCCTCTTTTCCATGATGACATGAATCCACAAGCTAAGACTGAACTTGACAAGATGGAAACTTTGATGAGTCAATGTAAAGACAATATAAGATCAGGATGTCATGAAGACTTATACATATGAGAAAAGAAGACTATTGGAATTAAAGAAGGTAATTAGGTTTTCTAAAGGTGCATAAGTCTAGGTATACATCCTTAAAAGGTAGTCATAACAAGCTGGCTCTTCGATTTTATGGTCCTTATCAAATCCTCAAGAGAGTTGGAGAGCTTGCATATAAGCTTCAATTGCCTTCTTTAATGCGCATGCATGATATCTTACATGTTTAATTAAAGAAGTATGTAGGTCTAGCTATTCAAGTTTTGAAAGAATTGCCTCCCATGGATGAAGATGGTCTCATCATATATGAGCCCTCAAAAGTCATTGGAAAGCAAGAGAAAGTTTTGAGAAACTAAATAGTTCTAGAATATCTCATTAAATGGCAGTGTTTACCTATTGAGGAGTCCACTTGGTAGCCATCCTCATATCATGACTCCTTTCCTTAGCTTTTACATGAAGATTTTTTTTGTCACACATTAAATTTCCTTGACTTGGTCAGAATGCCATCTTTATGAAGAACTTCTATGTGGTTTCTACTTTCTAATGATACCTCATTTGCTAGACTTGGACATGGATATCCCAAGTTATGACATTTTTCCTTTCTATCACCTTGATTGGACAGTTATAGCGATCTGCAGCTCTTTCACTTCTTGTGATTCTTATTTCAAGGAAGATCTACTTCAAATTATGGTCTTCATTCTTAGCATGGATCTACATCTTCTAAAGCTCTTTTGTATATTCTGTTGTAAATTTTATATAATTTCCAAAGCTTTGAGGACAAAGCTTCTTTAGGCTGGGTAGGCTCAATGAACCAAAATTTAGGGAGCATTATCTTGGCATTAATTTAATTTCTTGAATTATCCTATAGTGTGTAATGCCATCATACTATTTTTAGTTTTTGTGATTTGAAGCACTTTTCACTTTCGACTTCAATTTTCATCAGTTTTGGCCCTTGCATGCCCATTGATTTTTAGTTTTTATTGTAGCCTTCCTTGAAAAAAGTTGTTTATTAATGGGTGTAAGAGGTCAAAATGACTTATGAGACCATAAGTTACATCTATTTATAAAATGCTATGAATATCTAAAGATAAACAATATAACCAAAGAAATCAAAATCTAAATGTTGATAAAAACAAAGAAACTTGCTACTAGTATGAGAGTACACATCAACTCAAAAAATCCCCCATCCTCTAAATCATAGTCCCGATCTTCTCCCACATAGAGAAGAACTTGTGTGTTCTAGCTTTAGGTAGAGTGCAATGATCTATTGTATTCTCCTATGCATATTGCATTAATATAATGGTTAAGCTCCAAGATGCTCAGATTGGCCAAGCTGAATAGCTCGACAAAATCAATGTCCCTTGAGTAAGTAAGTTGAGGTTGTGTAGGGGTGCCTCATGAAGAAATTTGTGAGTTGTCTCTGGAGAGGCCATTGATAAAATGGTGCTTTGGCTCTAAGGATTGGTCTCTTTCAACCCTTGTATCTTTGACGCACACACACACACACACACACACACACGCACGCACGCACGCACGCACACACACGCACGCAGGCACGCTTTCACGCATGCACGCACGCAGGCATGCTTTCACGCATGCACACACGCACACACACACACGCGTGCGAGTGCGCGCGCGCACACACACACACACACACGCACGCACGCACACACACACCCACGCACGCACGCACGCACGCACACACACACACACGCACGCACGCACGCACACACGCACGCACGCACGCACGCACGCACGCACGCACGCACGCACGCACGCACGCACGCACGCACACACACACACACACACACACACACACACACACACACACACACACACACACACACACACACACACACACACACACACACACACACACACAAAAGCCTAGATGTTCTACTGCTGCAAGGCAGACTTGGAGACTAACTAAAAACTAAATGAGAGGTGGATTTAAATGCACATTTTATGGGATTTTACAGCTTTTTAGGTAGATCCATAAGGCATTTTCGATGCAAAATGAAGATTTTAAGCCTAAAATAGGTTCGTGGTGTGGAGCATTTAAGGAATAAGGCATAAGGCATTTTAAAGCTAAAGGTAAAGTAGAGCACAAAATCAAGACTCACATTCAAGAAGTATCCAACCATGATATTTACATAAATCCGCACATTTGGATGTCAAATGTATGTAAAATGACCATAGTTTGAGGGAAAAAGGGTGGGGGATCAATAAACATTCAATAAGTGGCCAATTTTGAAGGGTTACATGCCCAAATATCAAAAGGCCTAGCCTTTAGAAGCTTTTAAAAAAAAAGATGAGAGAAAATATAGGAAGACGAATGCTATCATGGTGCCTTCTATGTTGATCTGCTCTCTCACAATTGGCACCATTTAGCATTTTTGAATACATAATCAAAGTCTACTTGTCAAGCTCTAAGTGATGATACTACTTGTATGTAATGATTTGAAGGATTAAGATTTTTGAATTTGTAGTATTTCTTTCTCCTTGCAAGAATTTAGTCTTTTTCTCTCCTCGTTTATATGTAAAATGCTTGCTCTCATGAGAGAGGGGGAAGGGGAGAGTGAGCATAAGAGATGGATTATGTGTAACAAAGAATGATTATGATGCATTGCTGAAGCATGTGAGAGTCTTACAAGAGCATCATCAGCTTGCAAGAGCATTAGTGGCCTTAGTTCTTGCATGAAACAACATGCGTGTTACTCGGGTGAAAGCGTTCTATGATTACGTTTGTTACTTTTCATAGTAAATGATAGTGAAATGAAAATTTGTTATAGAGAGAAAAAGAAAGTGTAGCTCTTATTTTTAGCATCTCAAATTTTGACTTTGCTGTTATTCTAAATTTTTATCAATAAATATGTAAAAAATAAAGAAATAAAGAAAATATACTTAAAATCACAAAAGTACTAATAATTGGTGGAATGCTAAGAATAGTATAAAGTTTTAGATTTCATAAACACATTTCATTTACAACTCCAAAAACCATAAAAACTAAGATTTTTAGGCTTAAAATAAGCGCTTTGATAGCATGGAGGTGGCCCTAGTGCCATTTATTGTAAAACAAATGAACCAACATTTCACAAAACTGAAATATCTTGTTGAAACGTTCTAAAATCTTATGTATTTCATTACTAGGATGATTGTGTGTTATTTGTATACCCAACAATAGCACGAGTTATGATGACTCAATGCCCTTGAGTTTGAGAAACAATGCTGCAACATTAGATCAAATTTATGAAAGAAAATGGAAAGAATTTGCTATACTTTTACTTTGTTTTCAACAATAAAGATACTTGCACATTTCATTCACATCATACATTCAAGCATACTTTTGCACACAACACTGACATATGGCAATTGTCTTTCCTTGACCAAGTGTGTGAGGTTTAACCAAGTAATTAAGATTCATGGGTCATAAGGGTTTTGAGGTGAGGAAGAGTGAGAGTATATGTAGCAATCTATGAAATAGAGGACCAATCGGCCAATCCCTAATCTGGTAGTATAATCGTGATTAGAGATCATGGCATTCAGCCTGGGAGGAGTCTATGTTTTGTATATGTAGTGTACTAGACATCTTATGTTGGCACTCTAGCTTGGAGTTCGAGGCATGCAATTAGGTAGGTAGATGACTATAACAATGCAATGTTTTAGTATCATGAGAGATTTTCTAGCTTGTTGCTAGTCGCTCATGACCATAGGGTTGTAAGGGTTGGTTGTGTGAGGTTCTATAGTGAGCTTTGAGAGTGAGAGAGCTATTGTAGCAAATGGTGCATGTTTTGAGAGTCCTTTCGGGTTTCCAATAATAGCCTGAAAATTGCATCTTGAGTGTATGCCTCTTCATTTAGAAACAGAGGGAGAATTGCTTAGGCAAGAGCGAGAAAGAAGGCTAGAAATCTCTCATATATCCAATGAGAAGAGCATGCAGAGCGATTAAGGAGATGTGTGGAGATCTTTCACAAGTTCTCCCCTCATCACATTAGTCCTATGTCTCTTAAAATTTCTAAATCCCTTAAAGTCAGGGGCCTTATAGCCCCTTGTGGTCAAAACAGTCCAAGTGTATATAAAAGTGGATGTAAATTTTGGGCACATAAAATTGGGTGTAAAACAATCCTAGTGCATGTAAAATATAGGTAGTTCACCTCTCCAAGGACTAGTTGTGGTGGTGGATTTGATTCCACCTAGTGCTTTAGTTGTTTCAAAGTCTATTCCTATATCTATAATGAGGCCATAGCAGCCACCTTGGATACCCACTCAAGTGGTTTAGATTTTGACAAGTACAGTGGCCCTTCTTGCTTTAGGGTACCCATTGCCCATATACAATGGAGATCCCAATGAGGATGTAGAGTTACACATAAAGGATTTCTAGAAATTAATGCTCAACTACTATGTGAATGAGAAAGCTCGTCACATGATGTTCTTTAGTGTGATCCTAAAGAGGAATGCAACCTAATGGTACTACCACTTTATGACTAATTCAATCACCAATTTGCAAGGATTTTACATTATCTTTCGTAGCGAATTTCCCCCCAAGAAAGGTAGGTAATATTGGCTACAGGTTCTCAATGAGACGGATGAAGAGTTCAATGAGAGTGTCAATGCATATGCTCAAAAGCTACGCAAGGTTTTTTGGCTCTTGGATGCCACTGTTTCACTTCCTTTGCTACTAGATTGCAATTCTTCTTGAGAGGTTGGACTTTGAAATCCAACTCCACTTGAGCAACACTACACTTAATGATTTTGATACCATCGTAACTGCAGTATAGGGAGTTGAGTCAAGGATCCAAGCAGCCTATGTGATGAGAGGGCAAGCTCTCTCAGTTACTAAAATTGTGCCAAACATGGTGTAAATGGGTTTCCCCAATTACCCACTCTTGAGGGGGGCCAAATGTTGCCCAATCAAGGTCACAATATTTATGAGTAGTGGGGGGGCCCCTATCATGAACCAAGGGTTTGTACAACTAGCAACCCCTTTACAAATTGTAAAGCCTAGTGTGGGGTGGCTCATGAGGCCACTATTGATGAGTCCTCTTCATCCAATATTGTAGAGGAAGTCAAGGACATGATGAAACATGACATTGAAAAATAGACATGAATGTCAATTTCTTAAAGTGTCAATTGAATTTGATGGGCAATAGAAAGGCCGATGATGCAGGTCCATCAAGGTTTAGTTGCAAGTGGTGTCGTGGTTAGCACCTCCTATGAAATCATCCTCATATGAAGTGTAGCATGTATGGCAAGTCATGACATATGGATAAAGCATGATGGAGTAGGATTAGTTTCCTCTAGCAAAGGAAGTCAACAACTTGAGCAGGTGAATCACCATGCCAATGATGGGAATACTGAGGGAAGGTCCCTAAGCAAAATTTGCAAAGGGAAAAAGCTACTCTAGAGGAAATTCCTTGTGCATTAACTTAGTAGAAATGTTGCCAATTAGTGAGAATTCAACTTCTAGCAATGTTAGAGTAGTTATTAGTGGTTAGAAAGTGAAAGGGGATCAGAAGGATGATCCTAATACAAGCAAAGCTAACCACAAGCCTAGAGTGGTTGACAAAAAGGTTGTGGGTGCCAATACAAAGGCAGGGTCCTCTTAAACATGATGGTGCTTTAGAGGAACTAGTGGTGGTCAAAATAAAGTGCAAATTAAAAGTAAAGAAGGTTGCTAAGGCCTTTAGGAAACCAAAAGAGAGGATGGTGCGGAAAGAGAAGAAAATAGTAGCCAACTTCCAAGAGTCAAATTGCACATGGTGTTTACCATAATGGCCTTGCGGGTTGGGGGGGACTGCCCCCTTGGACCCTCGCAGAGGGGGCTCTGCCCCCTCCGCACCTCCCTCGAGTAGGTTGGGGAGAAAATGTGTGCCGTGACAGGTCCCCCAAATTGGACCCTTGTGTAGCAATGGCTCTACATGAGCATGGATTCTCACTTGCAAAAGAGCAACCAAAAGCCCATACCCGAACAGAGACCCTAAAACCTCAATGGGCCAATCTAGCCTACAAGGGAAAAAAGGCCATACAACAAAAAACACGTATGTATTGCATTCGGACTGCATCTAGTCAAAGCGAAAAGCAACAACATCAAGCTATAACTGCAAGGGTGACCAGATATGATAGTCCTGACGATAGATGCACCTTGAATAGCACTGCACAGATGATCCAAGACATCAGTGGAGAATCCACATTTGGTCATGCAGTTGGGGACCCAAGGGCATTTGTCAGAAAGCTTAAATTTACAAGCCAAGACCCGGGAGACGAAGACATAGTACCACTTGCTTATCTTAGGGTCAAACTCACCGTGAAAAGAGAGCACACTATCGATGCTTTGATTGATGAAGGGACAAATGTTAATCTCTTGACCTATGAGGCATGGACCCTAGTAGGCCAACCAGAGCTCACATCGACTAATGCAACTCTTAGTCCTTACGGGGGACACCCATAAGCACTTATAGGGAAGTGTAAAATCCTCACGACAATTGAAACTGAGAGCTTGCCTATCCTATTTCATGTTCCTCCAAATAATGCTAATTGCGGGAAGGAAACCCTCCTAGAAAGACCCTTCAAAAGGGTGACCAAGTGTGAGGCCGACTATGTAGCACAGAGGATACACGTGACACTATCGGGTGTGAGGATAGTCACAACCTTTAGCAAGAGTGACCTCATCGAACCTCGAGGGAGAGGCAAGGAAGGTGTTGACTTAACAGTCAAGCCTGCTAACGAGAGCAAGGCATAGGTTGAACAATGAGAACCAGTGAGTGAGGCCATGCCTGAAACAAGGAGGTCAAAAGACAATGCCAAGGACAGGCTTTGGACTTATAAATATTCTAGAAGACCCCAAAAGAAGCCTAAGCCTTATACACAAAGGCATCGATGGAGAGCCAATACAACACCGAGATGGATATCCAAAGCGTTGCTACGTGCTCAAGGGTATTATGTAGGTAACTGATGGATTTGGGTACCAAAATCCCCTACTAAACCACCTCTATTAGCTGAAGGGTATTATGTAGGTAACCGATGGATTTGGGTACCAAAACCCCCTGCTAAACCACCTCTATGTTGAGATATCGAGCTCCACTCGTGATACGCCAAGGTGACCGTTGTGTATTTATGTCACCGACTTGTCAGTTGCAGACGCGGTTGGTACACCGCCCATGAATAATAGCTACATGATAGCTATCCTTATCTACTCTAGTTCGTGGCTCAGTTAGTATGCCACCTTAGTTAGTTGAGTTTGGTTTGAGACCCGTATATAGGGTTCTTCTATTTCTTTGTACTAGAGTTCTTTTGGCTTACATAACTAAGAAGAGGAAAACTGTTTTCAGCCTCCACCCTTGTGTGTCTTCCCCCATTGTGCAAGCAAGAAAGCTTCAAGCGAGACTCCTTCCTTCTCTCCCACAATCTTGACATGGTATCAGAGCCTTGTTCGTGATAAGGAGCTCAAGAAAGCAAGCCAAGCTCGTGGTGTTCTGGTAAGAGGAGCAGTGTTGCTTTCATTTTCTGTTTTGGGAGTAGATCTCTACAGGTAGCATAGCTGGAAAGTGCAGGAGTGCATTGTCTCAGGTTGAGACGCCCTTCGCGGTGAAGCAAGAGGGCAGTATATGCTGCGGGATGGGGCTTTAGCCCTTGGCGACCTTGTTTTTTTTTATTTGAGGCCATTTCGGGGCCTGTTCTGGAGGCGGAAGTTTTCTGCACGCACTCAGGAAAAGGCCCAGTTTTATGCTGTGCAGCCACTGTTCTACAGGTCAGTGAAAAGTTACTGTAGAAATTGCATCGTATGCTTGTGCGCAGAGATATTGGGAGTTACAGAATCATCCCTGTTGCCTGTTGATGCAAAATCGTCACTAGGAAGTGACTGTGTGGTAAAATACCACTTTCGCCAGTTTTGCAGATTTTCCCTTGTGAGGGTGAAGCTGTGTTTTTTGCAGTGACAGAATTTTTTGCAGTGTTCTGTAATGGCATCTGATTCTCTTTCACAGATTGTCACTGAAAAGCTTAACAAGAACAACTTCCAAGCATGGAAGTTTAGAATGACGAATTTCCTTATGGGAAAAGGATATTGGGAATTTGTTGCAGGAAATGAAGAAGAACCAGCTCTGCCTGATGTTCCCAATCAACAGCAAATGCAGGCATTTAAAGCATGGCATGAGAGAGCCAGGAAAGTTATGTATTGGCTGTCTATCAGCATTTCAAACTCTATGATTGTGCATATTCAGGATGCAAGTGCGCCAAAGGAGGAATGGGATACTTTGTCAAAAATGTATAGCACAAATACGCAAGCCAGGAAAATGCAGCTCAAGCAAGAGTTGCACAATGTGCAAAGAGAAAATATGAGCATCAACGACTACCACATGAAGGTGAAGAAGATTGCAGATGCACTTGCTTCCATTGGGTCACCAGTGGAAGATGATGATTTAGTTTCTGTGACCTTGAATGGTCTAGGAAAGGATTATGCACAGTTTCGGACATCCATTTCAGTTCGTGAAAGATTTCCTGATTTTGAGGAGCTGATTGCTCTTCTAATTTCTGAGGAGCAAAGAAATGGTGGTGCATCTTCTTCAGGAGGAACTTCAAAAGAAGCTGTCTTCTACTCAAATGCTGGAAGAGGTAGAGGCAGAGGTAGAGGAGGCCGATATGGAGGTCGTGGTAGAAATCAAAATATGCAGCAAACTCAAGAAAACCAGTCCTATGGAGGAGGACGTGGTAACTCTAGAGGCAGGGGGAGCCAAAGAGGTCGTGGTGGATGGCAAAGAGGCCAAAATGCAAACATTAATGTTGAATGCTACTATTGTGGTAAAATGGGTCATATGGCTAAAGATTGCTATAAAAAGCAGAATGACATCATGAATGGAAAATTGCAACAAGGAAATTATGCATCCTCTAGTAGACAGGGTGATGACAGAAATGAGCATCTGTTTATGGTGCAGCACATAAATAATTCTGTGACAAGTGCAGAAGAAAGCAACGATGTATGGTATGTTGACTCAGGTGCATCAAACCATATGACAGGTCATGCAGAATGGATGGAGGATGCAAGGAAAATGGAAAAACCAGGATTTGTGGAGATTGGTGATGATACTGCACATCCTATTGTGCAGATTGGAAAAATTCCCTTGTCTATGCAGGATGGGAAAAAGAAATACCTGTCCGATGTATTTCATGTCCCGAATATCACCAAGAATCTGGTTTTTGTTGGTCAAATGGTTGAGCAGGGCTTGCAGGTCAGATTTAATCCTCATGGATGCTTTGTTGAGGATATGAAAAATAAAGGTCGCTTGATAGCAAAAGGAAAGAAGAAGGGCAGAATGTTTACATTGGATGCAGACGTGTCTGAATTGAGTGCAACAATGTTTGCACATGGGACTGGTGTAGTTGCAGATATTGATATCTAGCATAAACGCATTGGTCATGTTAATGTACGGCGACTTAAATCAATGCAGGCCCAAAATATTGTTGCAAGTTTGCCGAAATTCAAGGTTGCAGAAATGCATAAGGTATGTGAAGCCTGTTAGTTTGGAAAACAGGCAAGGAAACCATTTCCTAGACATGTTCAAGAGAGTGAGAAGCCATTGGAATTAATCCACTCTGATGTGTGGACTACTAAAGCTGCATCTCTTGGAGGCTGTCATTATTTTGTCACTTTTATTGATGACTATAGCAGAAAATTTTGGGTGTATTTTATGAAAAAGAAAAGTGAAGTTTTTGGGCATTTCAAAACCCTTAAAGCTATGGCTGAAAAAGAAACAGGTCTACAAATAAAATGCCTAAGGTCAGATGGAGGGGGAGAGTACCTCTCAAATGAGTTTGCAAAGTTCTTACAGGAGCATGGCATAAAGCAGCAATATTCATGCAGTTATACCCCACAAAAAAATGGAATTGCAGAAAGGAAAAACATGCATATTGGAGAGGTATCTCGTGCCATGCTCAATGAAAAAGACTTGCCAGATTTTTATTGGGCTGAAGCAGTTGCTACAGCAGTCTATATAATGAACAGGACTCTCACTGCAGCAATACATGGGATGACTCCAGAGGAGAGGTATACTGGTAGGAAACCAGATATTTCTCATTTGAAAATTTTTGGTTGCATTGCCTATGTACATGTGCCAGATGAGTTGAGATCCAAGTTGGATCCAAAAGCTGAGAAGTGCATCTTTATTGGTTACTCTCTGCAGCAAAAAGGGTATAGATGCTATAACCCTTCTACTCGTAAGTTTACAGTGAGCAGAGATGTTGTTTTTGATGAGATGAGTAGCTGGTATAAACCAGTAAATGTGATTGATGATGTAGATGCACAAAATGGTAATACGGCACAGAATTCACAGTAGCAGTCACAAAATATTAGTGGACCTGGAGCGTCCTCTAGCAGTGGTTCACATTCTTCGCCGTGGATAGACAGATTGAGATCAGGAGAATCTTCTCAAAGCAATGCAGATAGTGGTATGTAGGTATCACGAAAAGGAAAAGAGAAGGTTGATCAGCCCATGTTTGATGTGAATGCAGGTCACTCTTATGTGGATGGTGAATCCAGTGGCTCAGAACAGAGCATTGATGATGAGTTGGGTATTCCTTCTATTGTTACACCTGGAGTAAGGAAGACCAGGGATGTTTTGAGAGCACCTGGGAGTGAACCTACTTTGCGCAGGTCTACGAGAGCTAGGTATCCTGTGGATAGGCTGAAATATGATGGATTTACAGCCATTTACTATGCATATATGGTCAAAGTGATACAGGAACCAGAACCCACATCTTTTGAGCAAGCCATGGGAAAAGAAAAATGGGAGAAAGCCATGGATGAAGAAATGGATGCCTTGGAAGCAAATGCTACATGGGAGTTAGTACCTTTGCCTAAAGGTAAGAATGCAATTGGCTGTAAGTGGGTTTATAAGGTGAAGCACAATGCAGATGATTCTGTGAACAGATACAAGGCAAGATTAGTAGTCAAGGGGTATGCACAAACATATGTCATTGACTATGAAGAAACATTCAGTCCAGTTGCAAGGATGGCAACTGTAAGAGCAGTCATTGCTATGGCTGCATCAAAGGGATGGTCTTTACATCAGATGGATGTAAAGAATGCCTTCTTGCATGGTGATTTGCAAGAAGAGGTCTATATGGAGCAGCCACCAGGTTATGTGCATGCTGTTCATCCTGAGTTTGTTTGCAGGTTGAAGAAAGCCTTGTATGGCTTGAAGCAAGCACCTAGAGCATGGTCTGACAAGATAGGACAGTATCTTGTCACTATTGGCTTTCAGATTTCCAAGGCAGATTTCTCACTTTATGTGAGAAAAACAGAGAAAGGTATTATGCTACTTGTCATTTATGTTGATGATTTGATTATGACAGGTGACAGTGATGAAGATATCCTTCATGTGAAAATGCTATTGAAGCAGAAGTTTGAGATGAAGGATTTGGGAGAGCTGCGTTATTTCTTGGGCATTGAGGTGATTAGATCACCAAGTGGGATACAGCTCTTGCAGAGGCAGTATGGATTGGACATGCTGTCCAAATATGGGATGACAGGCTGTAAGCCTATTTCAGTTCCTTTGGAGCAAAATGTGAAGCTGAGCACAGATGCAGGTGAGCTTCTAGAAGACCCTACTATGTACAGACGCATAGTAGGAAGTTTGATTTATATGACTATTACCAGGCCAAATTTGAGCTATGCTGTTGGATTGGTAAGTCAGTTTATGCAGGCTCCAAGGAAACCACATTTGGATGCGGCTAGACGCATACTCAGGTATGTGAAGTCCACATTGCAGTATGGACTATTTTATGAGACTGGGTTCAGATACAGTTGCATGGATACACTGATGCTGATTGGGCTGGTAGTATTTCTGATAGACGATCTACCAGTGGATATGTGTTCTCTTTTGGGAGTGCTGCAGTCACTTGGAGCAGCAAGAAATAGCCTACAGTTGCCTTGTCGAGCACAGAGGCTGAGTACAAGGGTGCAGCAATGGCTGCATGTGAGGTAGCTTGGTTGGATAAGCTACTTTATGATATGCATCAGTCTACAGATGGACCAGTTGTCATTTATTGTGACAACATGAGTAGTATACACTTGGCAAATAACCCAGTCTATCATGCTAGAACAAAGCACATTGAGGTGCATTATCACTATGTGCGAGAGAGGGTTTTACTAGGTCTTATTGATCTAGTTTATGTCAGCACAGAGGATCAGGTAGCTGACATATTCACGAAGGCATTGGGCGCAGAGAAGCTGCACAAGTTCAGAGACCTACTTGGTGTGCAGGAATTTGGATTGAGCTCGAGGGGGAGTGTTGAGATATCGAGCTCCACTCGTGATACGCCAGGGTGACCGTTGTGTATTTATGTCACCGACTTGTCAATTGCAGACGCGGTTGATACACCGCCCATGAATAATAGCTACATGATAGCTATCCTTATCTACTCTAGTTCGTGGCTCAGTTAGTATGCCACCTTAGTTAGTTGAGTTTGGTTTGAGACCCGTATATAGGGTTCTTCTATTTCTTTGTACTAGAGTTCTTTTGGCTTACACAACTAAGAAGAGGAAAACTATTTTCAGCCTCCACCCTTGTGTGTCTTCCCCCATTGTGCAAGCAAGAAAGCTTCAAGCGACACTCCTTCCTTCTCTCCCACAATCTTGACACTCTATTAGCTGAAGGCCACATTGTATCAAAAGCAATGAAGTACAGGAGGAAATCTAAGAGAAAATCCAGGTCACGGGGCAAGAAACCAAACATGAGTGTTCAAAAGAAAGAGCCTTAGCCTAGCATGCTTAATAAGCAGATGTCATATGTAACCATTGAGAGTGCACAAAGACCACTAGTGCTCAAGGAGCTTTTGACTTCCCAAGAGGATGATGAGCACCAGAGGCACAATGTTTCTCGTAAGAAGGCTGATTGCTCAACAAAGCAAATGGCACAATTGTCTAACAGCCTCGAGAAAATCGTTCAGCCATTGCCAAGTCCACCTAAGAGTCCCAGATCTCCTACACCCTCTTTTCCCAAATGGACACAGGAAGCACAACAGCAGTCGTCAAGGGCAGTTGCTCAATCCCAATCTCTATCTACATCTGAGCTTCCAAATGTCCAAGAGGCGGGACATGACACCACCCTTAGCTCTCAACCTAAGGATATGCTTGTGCAATCCACCGTGGCTAGCTCAACTGATGCTTGTTGATCTACACAAGTGAATGCTCTAAGGAAAACAAAAGACACGACCACTTCCAATCGACCTAAGGACTTGACACTGCAATCCACCAATAGTAGCAAGTCCATTGAACTAGCTGCTACTACCTCCAATCAAGGGTCATAGCAGTCACAGCCCTTGGCAGCGACAATGCCCCTTGCGAAACGTGTCCTTAGTAGTTCACCTGTGGAGGAGCTGTCGCAACTAACTTCCTTGACAACTCCAGCACTTCCAAAGCGCCCAAAGCCTAGGCTGGAGGAGTTAAACAGAAGGGAATCAGCTAAAGAGCTAGACTCTCCAAAAAGAGAGGTAGTTATACCCTCACAACCTAGCGAGGCTATTTAGCAGGTCGTGGCTATGTCCCATGAGGAGACACTAGAGAAAGAGAATGCCGAGGCCTAGCCAAGCACATCGATGATTGACCTAGTTCAAGGTCTCAAGTCTTCAAGGGATACACCTTGATTGCCTAAAAGAAAGAAGAGAAAAGAACGAAAACAATAACGGCAGTTGCAAGTGGTTGTAGACCCCAAGAAGATTAAAACCAAGAGTATTGAAGAGTTGAGGAATAAAGCATCAAGTCCATCCACCAATGAACCCAATGATGTCTCTCCTAATAGAGGTGAAACCTCAGACACATCCGTGTGTTCTGAAAAATCAAAGCAGCCGTTACCATCAACGGTTTCTTGCAACACTCAATCCATTGACAACAGAACTCACAGTGACCAATCAAGAGTGGATACAACATTGTCACGACAGGGTGACAAATCTATACCAGTCACATCTGAGGAGAACCATGACAAAATAGCAACAGAACCTCAAGAAAAATGCACAAACCCTAAGAGCATAAGCAATCCTAGCGTTGACCAATCTTGCTTATCTAGGCCTGAGCCCCCAGTATGCTAAAGCCTAAGGAAACTCCTAGAACCTTGCATGAGATAGCAACAGACCAAGCCCTTGTTGAACATAGAAGTGTCGTAGAATGCTTAACTGAGTTGGATGCTAAACTTAGAGTATTCCCACGTGTCTACATCCTTGCAGACATGGGTGCATTTCCTAAGGAGCAGCTTGAAGAATACTTGCCATTTCCCCTATCCTGAGAAGAGCAAGAACATCTTGACAAGCACTATGACAGGCTCCTGCATGCACGCATGCGACTCACCTCTAATGAGGAAGTTGATGAACTATGCTGAACTGTAACATTCAATGATGTGCTCTGCAACCAAATCTCTTAGAGATAGAGAAACTAAAGCGACATTCAGAGGGTCGAAGTCAATTTGAAAAACATTGGGTTGAAAACCGTGTTGTAATGACCGAACTAGAAGCCCAAATTATGAGAGTCTCAGAGGAGCAATTGGACAAATGGCAGTCTTAAAGAGACCCAACCTATGTGGCACCAACTTCCTTTCGAATGCTGACTGCCATTCGAGGTACGTACTTAGCTGGAACTAGCCAAGAGAGCTCTTTGGTTGATAAGGTTCTCACTGAGGAAGAGTTACATGTTGCTACTAGACTCGGACAAGGTACCAACTACTCGATGTTGCAAAATATCTATCGTTATTGAGAATGCTGCCACGAGTATCGGATGCATGTGCCACACTCTAGTACAATCTGGAGTTCTACGATTGGTTTTTATCCTCGTGAAGTGACATAGGTTGTGAATATGTATATAAATAAACAATGAATTTTGCGACCCTGTATAGATAATATCAACACACACAGGAAATGATAGTCAAGCATAGGGAGAAGAGTTAGGTTTGACAGGCTTAGCTCCTCAGGTCCTCCTCTCACCACACATTTAGAGGTCATGTGACCATTCTCGCCTCCCAGCTGGAGGCGAGAATGGTCACATCCGCCATAGGAAGCCCTAACCAACATCTCTGATGGTGTAGACAGGGCATCGTCCCTTTCTATGCACCTTTCTCCTTTTTGGTCTATCCTTTCGAGGATGAGCTCTGCCCCACTCCATGACAACCAATCCACGCAACTTAGCATAAGCCAAGATCTGCTAATGGCTGGAGGCAAAACGAACATCATCATGGGGGCCATCCCTCTACAATAAACACTGCATGCCTCACCTCTCCCCTCCTTGTCATATGCGCTTGATAACCCACTGTATAATCCCTTCCATGCGAATAGTTTTATCCTGCCTCAGGGCCTAATCCTTGGTTCACATTTTGTAGGTCCCCCTACAGTAGCAGTCATGGACCACATAGTGCAGTTGGCATGCAAGGAAGTTCTCCGCCATCGGAAAGAGCATAAGGCACTAGCGCCCCCACCAGAACGCTATGTGCCTATTCTAAAGAGGTATGTGCCGAAAAGAGGCCCCAAACGACACTGCCCAGGACGCAGGTCGAAAACCCCCCAAGCCAAGAGGATGAGGGCTCAAGGGAGCACATGGGATGTGGCAACACCAACTGTGCAGACTCCCACCAGACGCTCAGGCACCAGGTGCTCAAAAGAGGAGAGGGTAGCTCGAGACAAGCAGAAATTTGATACATTATTTAAAAGCATTCTGGAAATAGTTGTGGCCAGGGACTACAACATCCGGGTCCCAGAGCTGACATCTTCCCCACTCAGCCTCACAAGAGCCCCTCACCGGCAAAGCCTCAGTTGCTTGACTACCTGGAATCGCCCCACCTCGTGCAAATAGAGTATCCCCTATGATATATAAGCAGCTTAACAAAGGCCATCCTGCCATAACTTTTTGTCTTTAAATGGTTGAAGGGGTAGACTCTCCACCTTATACACTTTCCTTACCTATTGCTAATATATGCCACTTCTTTAACAAGCACCGGAATATGCATCGCAATCAGTATCATAGGATTTTGATAAAGTAATATCTTGACATGATTACATCTATTCGTTGTACTTGAGGCATGCGACTTGAATATACTCTCATGAAGTGACAAGTGTATGCAAGATGACACAGGTCTTCGTGTGAATGTGTTTAATGCCCAAGTCACTGCAAGACCACCAACCTCACAAAGAACCACAACAAAGCCACACTGCCGAAAGCGAAAATCACCCTTGGGAGTGCCCACGTCGCATGGCCCAAAGCATGATCTTAACCACTTCCTCTTTCTGGGTTACACTCTACGCCGAGCACTCACGCCAGTTGTTACCTCAATTGTACCAACATCGCACGTTCCAAAGAGGGTTGCAATATCTCAAGTGTATCTCCCCATCTTAATAACTACTTCTCTAACAACGAGGCTAGGGCACAATCATCATTGTAATATCCATTTCCTAAGCCTTCAAAGCTTGACATTTTCCAACCCATTGAAAGGCTGATAGCCTCAACATATTGCAATGGTTGTACTCAGGCAAGTCCAAAAAAGAAAGAAAGAAAGAAAGAACGAAAAAAGAACAAGAAAAAGAAACAAAAAAGAAAACGAGAAAGGAAAAAAAGAAAAGAAAACAACAAAAAGATATGAAGCACCCACGATCACAGCACAACACCTAGGGGTCCTCAAATTAGGTACGTCTAGTGACCTTGGTCTGCTAGCTCCATCCCTAGTCCCCTAGCCCCTTAGCATCACCCACAATTGTTCAGGGCACATCAAGGGCAGGACATACCTAGGGAGCTTGTTTCGTTTATGGTTAGACCTGTCACCCTAACCCATTTGCACGATTCCCTCTTGCACTCTGCCTTAATACCATTGCAATCAATTGTGGTAAGCACCACACGAATGGCCATGAAAAGTACACTGTCCTCATCAAGCAAGTCCAATAGCTCCTAGCTATAGAAATTGCGGTGTCCTTATGTTCAATTATGCTACGTCGTGCAGTCACACCTCAAAGGATATCTCATATACCTTCACGTGTACTTCTTCCCAACATGGACAACTTTGCTTTATTCACATATTGTTATGAGAAACCAGCCCGCGGTCTTCTAACTACGTAATATCTAAGTATGCATGAGCACTCACATAATATCTGCACTGAAATATATACACAGTTTGGGTCCTCAAGTGCAGGACAATAATCTCAGCTTGCTTAGAGTTTGACCTGTCTCCCAAACTAATTGAACTATGTCTTGTGCACGATAGAGAAGACTAGTACTACCCCTAGGGAGAGACCACCTATGAGAGGTTTTCAATTGCAGGTATTGAAGACTCCAACGAAAGTGTCATTCGCTCTTGATCGACACCCAAATCTGAATTCTTATACTTTATCATCCTACAAGCCCGCCAAGAATCGTCATGTGCAGAATCCCCAACAACCAACACTTGTGCTGGCCATCAGTGCAATCCCCAATAAAGAACAGCCCTACCACGAACTCCAACAACCCTACCACTAGCCACCTAGGCCACCAACGTGCCCCCAAAGACCTTCCTCGACACCACCACCAACATTCCTCCATGGCAACCACCGATGTCCCTTCCACCCACGTCTTCAGTGCATGCCAAAGCCTGCTACCTACAACGGTGAATGCCATGGGACTTGCACTCGTCTAGGAGGGGGGTAATATTAACCCTCAAATGAACAAAGGTGGAAAATTCGAAAAAGCTGAAGTAGAAGACAAGTCCAAGGCAAAAGTGAAACGAAAGACGAAGGTGCACCAAGAAAAATATGCAAACACAAGAAGTGCATAAAAGTCCTAAATAAAGAAAAAAGGCGCACAAGAAAAACCGCAAGTCAATACTTTTGTAAAAAAGTGCAAGGTGCACCATGATTTATTTTAAGAGTGCTGGGCTCTCACTTGTGCAATTTGTAAAGGTAGATGGGCAGTAGGAAGGAAGCTAGGAAGATAGGAGGACAATGGGAAAGAGAGCCTACGGCCATATAAAAAGGGGGATATGGGAATGACCGCCCAAAAGGGATTTAGGGTTTTGTATATAAAGTTGAAAAGTAAATGAGAAGCTCATTCTTGTGTGTGGCCAAAAGTGGCTCTCTTCTTCTTCTTCTTCTTGTTCTTGCTTGCTTAAGCTTGTGCTTGAGAGAGGGAGTGTGAGAGCGTGAGGGAGTGAGTGTGTGAGGGCGAGGAACCGGGGAGGAGAAGCTCTCCATCTTCTCCTCTCTTCTTCTCTTCTCTTCTCTTCTCTTCTCTTGTCTTACTTGTGGCTATGGAGCTTGGAGTGTGGAGCTTGAGGATGGAGCTTGCTTGAAGCTTGCACTTGGATCATGGAGCTACCGGAGTGCGCGAGAGAGGAGGTAACTCGATTGGCATGGAGGTAAGCTCACTACACCCATAGATATGGATGGTGCGTTGGCTATGTGAGAGGTAGCAATTAGTACTCGGCTTGGAACGCTTGAAACAATAAGTGGTCCGTGGGTCTTGGCGGTTGAGCGAAAGCTCCCACACCCCATTAAAAAAAGATGGAAAAAAAGGGAGAATCTACATGATGATGGACTAGTGAACAAATTTATTAGGTAGGTTTTGCTTGTGGATTTGTTGGGTTGGTTCACCCTATATAGTCAAATAAGACTTGATGGAGGTTGAAACATTGCCAGCTGGGGCTATTGAGAAACTCTTTGAAGACTAGGATATTTACTTTTTGTTAAGGATAACTAGTATCTCCTTGGAGCATGACAAGTATTGTGTCTAGATCAACTAGAGATGTTTTCTAAGTCTCCATCTTTATTTGTACTACATCCTTTCTATTCCCAAGGAAGACTAGACCATTGCCCCAATCTTCTATGATTCATGCATTCCACATATAAGGATGTCCAAGTAACACATCGTAGTTGACTTCTTTCATGACAATGAAGTTAATTGAAAATTGTATCCTAGCTATCTTGACTTGTCAATCCTTCAATATGCCTTGTGGGTGGACCTTAAATCCATCGATGATATTTAGATTGAAGTGAACAATTTTTAGTGGAGGATTCCCCCATTCATAGAAAGGGTTCTCATTAACTATGCTAACTCTAGTCATGGTTTCAATGATTCCTTGCCCGATGGAGTCCCTACAGGCTTCTATTGGAAGTACTACATGAGGTTTGCTGGTACCTTCCTAGAAGGTGTAAACCCCGAGTCTCTTAGGGTTGTTATGGTTGGACAGCTAGGTTGTGGATTGTGGGTTAATGTTGTAGAGTGTACGCCATCCATCCAATAAATGTCTGCCATATGGCAAGACTCAATTTCATTAGTATTCCAAGTGGGATTGAAATGCCAATGGATGCAAGGTTTGAGATTACACTAGGCTCTATCTCTTGATATTGAAATCTATGTTATTTTTTATTTTTGGAAAGTGTGGTCTCTTGTTCCTATGTTTGTTGGCCAAAATAGAGCGGATTAGTGGAGGAGTTCCCAAGTTTTGAGGATTGAGTAGGCAGAGACTTATGTGAAGAGTTAAAGAGGTTGGAAAGACTGATAGTTTGCAATATGGCCTTAGATGGTAGTTCTTCCTATGCTACTTCTACCAATTCCTTGGCCATACCAATTGTGGCCAATTACTGCTTAGGTTCAAGATATTCACCCACCTTTACTGTAGCAACCTTCTTCATTTGAGGTGCTATCATTGCACTTGTTGCTCTTGATATGGGAGTCATGCCTTATTGAGTGGTTAATCCTTTTCTTTGCAACTTGATTTCAATTTGATTTTTTCTTAGTGTCCTTCTTACCTATTGTTGACCCATTTACTATGGTCAATCCCTCACTAATTACTTAAGATTTATTTTATTGGAATGTGAAGGATATCTTTGTCCTTGATCATTTCAATGACAGAGAGACTCAAAAGCAATGAGGGTATTGGCCACCCAACACACACAGAAGCACAAAACTAGGATAACTAGGCAACAAACTATATGCTTAGAGCTTTTCTCCTCACTGTGAAACTTGCAAAGAGATATGTCATGCTATGAAAACACACACATACACACAAAAGACCCAAGACACACCTACACTAATCAAGAGAAGAGATCAGGTGGCTCTTGCTTGAGATCACTTACTAAGAATCCATAGTTACTATGCATAAGTATGAGAATGAAGAGAGGATGGAAAAAAGAGACATTAGGAAAGAAGGAAGAGAGAAGTTAAAGAGGCATAAAAATCAGCCATGCTCCAACCTCCTCAACCACTTTTTCCTAAGAACCCCAATTGTGCCCTTTTCTGTAGTTATTAAATCAAAATGTTAGACCATACAAAAGCAAAAGTGTAAAAGCCTTTTTGTGTTGTATACATTTTTGGCAAGCGTCCTAGGGTTAGTAAAAGACATATGTAATGTCTTTTATAACTTCAAGCCGTGAATTTATAATGGATCAACATTTGTTGATGAAGAACCATATTCTTTTAGCCTTTTGAGGACAAAATTGGAGGCTATCTTGTTTCTATTGAGCACTTAATACAAATTTATTCAATCAACAAAGAATGGACACTTTGTTGTTGGAATACACACCATCTCCATGAAGAAGAAATAGGGAAATTCCACCAATTCGATAGCAAAATGTATAAACCCACAAATGATATTTCCTTATAAATCTTGCACCTTAGATCTGTCCTTAAAGTGCTCCCACCCATATGGCTTCATGCTTGGTTTACTTAGACAAGAGTGAATAATAGTATTCAAGCTCTTTTGTGCATCACATATTACCTAGTTCTTTGCTTTGGAAGGGTAGATGAACCTCAAGGTTTTTTTCTCAATTAAAACATTGTGTTTTTCTTCCTAAAACAAGTTCGTAGATTGTTGTGGATAAACAAAGATGATGCAAGCTACTATATGGATAGAAAAAAGAAAATGAAGAGGATTGCTCTAGTAGCAACACACTTTCCATAGTTGATTTTTATGCCTTTTTAACTTCTCTCTTCCTTCTTTCTCAACTTTGCTTTTGTCCATTATCTCTTCTTTCTCATACTTCTATAGCAACTATGGATTCTTGGTATGCGAGTCTCAAGGAGGAGCCACTTGATCTCAGGCCTTGATTAGTGTGGGTGTGTCTTGGGACTTTTATGTGCGTGTATTAATGGCAAGAGAGATCTCTTTTCAGGTTTCATGTTGAGAAGCAAAGCTCTAAGCATATACTTTGATGGCTGTGTATCCTGGTTTTGTGCTAAAGGAACAAGAGAATCATGGAAGCTCATAGACAATGTAGGCCATAAGTTTGAGAAAGCAAAGAAAAATAATGTTCATCGCATAAATCTTGCCTCTTTAAATAGAAACATGAGAAAGTTGGGTACATTATATCGAGTCTAGTTTGACCTGTCACCTCAAATCCTTATCCTTCCAACTCATCATCCTCATCTCTCCATACTCTAACGTCTAGTTCATATTACATTTGCATACAATGAAGGCACCACCAATGGAAATATTCCAACATCCCCCCCCCCCCCCCCCCCCGGCCGCCCTTTGCACCTTATTTGGCTAATACAAGGTAGTTATGTGATCACATTGATTGAGTTTACAAAATGATTGATTTCCCCCCTCACTAGGTACATTATATGGCTACTGCTAGTGGGTGGTCAAACTCTTTGTCTTCAATCTTGAGGTCTTCAAAAAATGTGCCCTTTTGCCTTTTTATCTTGGTTGTTTTCTGCCATGAAATTTGATTGTTTCTTGAACCTGCATGCTTTTTCATGATGTCCAATCTTCTTATAGTATTTGCATATGAGTAAATATTTCAATCTACATTCTATGCTAATGTGTCCTTCCTTCTATAGTGGTAGCATTCCTTGGTATTCTTCTTTGTAAAGAACATGGTATCCTTGCTTATTGATAAGTAAACCTACCCCTTAAGTTCCTTCTCTTTGAAAAGAATTGAAGAGATATATACTTTAAGGTTAAGTGTTTCACATATAAGGAGTGAATATTTCAAGGATGCATACTCTTTACAAGTAGCATTGCTATTGCATTCTGTTCTAGAATTTTGACTTGGATGCCTTCAAGTTTATTGATTAAGCTTCTTATTTTTTATACATAGTCTGCAAGTGAGTCCTTGTACTCATGATACAAACTAATAAAATCCATGCATCTTGTGACTTTTTTGGCTTTGCACCAAAAAAAGTATTTAACTCCTTCCACACTTTATTTGTTGTTTCTTTAATATTGATGTGGTGGATAAGGCCTAATGATTTTGGTATTGTGTCCTAGTGCAGGGTGTCATGTACATGTGTGCACTATGCAATATGCATTGTGTTTTGATGTGGGTATCCTAGGAGGCACCTTTTTCCTTTCTCCTTAGTTCACTTCTTCTCCCCTTGTGAATAGGGTAGACTTAGAAGAAAGTAGGAGAACCTAATGAGTACACGAGAGTCCCAATACATTAAGTAAAGGTATTATATGCACAATGTGTGCATGGGTATATTGCATATGTGCATCATGCACTGTATATGTATGCATTTGCACTACATACTGTGCACGGATGTGGTGCTTGCATAGGGTTGAACACTTGTAGATGATGCTTTTCTTTCTCCTTCTTCCTCTTCTTTCCCCTTGGAAAAAGGGTGACATTAGATAATCAAAAACAAAGGAAAGAAGATCTCGTATACACTTGTGTGCACAATGGGTGGTGTACACGTGTGCATGTGTGTGTGTGCACTAGTGTACATGTGCACTATACACTATGCATTGTAGATTGTGTACATGTCCATTGTGTACTATGCACTGTGCATGGATGTGGATTCACAAAGAGCCAAGGAATTCAATGCACCTCACTTATTCAGACGTCCTTAATTAATCAATTTAGGAACTTTACATTAATATGATAATCAATCATGGATATAAGTAGGCCACTTGTCACCCATTAAATCTTCTCTCTCAACCCCCCTTGCAAATAAGGTGCGTGTGAGAAAGGATAGGGTGTTAGGTAGTCCCCCCACTCTCTCTTTCTTCAATGTAGAGTTAACCTCTTGATAGGAAGATGCAACCAATAGAATCAAATACTTTTCACAAACTCTAAACAAAGCTCTTATCTTTTATCCAATTTCCAATTAAAGCTCTTCTGCTGAATCTTCTTTTGGTGGCTCCACTACCCTCTTGTGGTGGCTTCCTCCCTTTGTAGTGGCTCTTCCTCTCATTCAACTATTTCTCCTCTTTTTGAGAGGTGCTACAAACATAGTAGATGAGGCATGAGAGATGTCTGAGAGAAAGAAAAGAAAAAATAGGACAAAGAGTGTAGCAAAGAAGACATCAGGGGTAGTGAGAGAGAAGGAGATGTGACAGGGATGATAATGCTGAGTATGAAAGGGATGCTATAGACAATAGAGATGGTAAAGAAGATGGTATATATGCTTCTACTAATCCTAGAGAAGATGAAGATGTTGAAGATGGGGCTACAGATGTTGTTGCAATTTCCTGAGTTGTGTTGTAAAGAATGCAACATTAGAGGAAAAATAGGAAAAAATATGAGAAAATAATCGACTACAGATGCAAGGTATAAAAAGTGTAAGGGGCTTAGTTAGTCTTATCGAATAATCAAATGAACTAGTCTCTTCACCTTCCTCATAGCTTCCATGGCTTCCCTTCCTTATTTCTCTCTCCTTTATATTTCTCTAGTCTTTCTCTCTCCACTTCTCTTTGCTTTTTGCAGTCTTCTCTCTCTTTTCTTTTCTCTTCTTAGTCCTCTTCTTTACAAATTTGTATCAAAGAATGTAAAGAATGGAATAGCATGGGAAAAATAGGGGAAAATGTGGGACAATACTTGGCTACATGGGTAGGGTATAAAAGGTGTAAGGGGCTTAGTTAGGGTTATTGAATCGACAAATGAACTAGTCTCTTTACCTTTCTCATAGCTTCCATAGCTTCCATTCCTTCTTTCTCTCTTGTCATGTCTTTCTCTCTCTTTCTCTAGTATTTCTGTCTCCTCCTCTCTTCTCTCTCCTTTTTACAATCTTCTCTCTTCTCTCTCCTTTCTACAATCTTCTCTCTCTTCCCTTCTTTGTTTGAGTCCTATTTTTTATAATTGGTATCAGAGCCTCAGCTTTTGGTCCCTTCTTCTTTCCCTTTCCTCATATCCGGTTACATTTTACAGAGAGAATAGGTATATGAGGGAAAGGAGATGTAAAAGAGTAGTGATGGAGTACCGTAGGTGATGGCAATCTTTCTTCAAGATCTCCTAGAAGCCATGGCCAAATTGGAGGTACTCATATACTCTTTAGTAGCTCATCACCAACTTTGAGGTTGATTCTTGGACTATCATAAGCAAGGAAACTACCATATTGCTTACATCTTTTAAAACATGGAGATTGATTATATGATTCTATCATGTGCTATTTACATTGATTTTGAGCAATGTAAGGGCCATCAAAATCGGCAAGGAGCCTAAGATCTCTCTTGAGTGAAAGGTATCATCACAAGTTTATATAGAAAGCTATATGATTTTCTTATACATAGCCTTCTTTGTGCACCTTCATTGTTACGTCTAGCTAGGACAGATGACTACCTTCAAGATAATAAGTTTCTCAAGTAGGAAGCCTCTTGAACATGCTTATTATTGTCTAAGATGCACCACAAAAGCAACCAAGACAAGATATTGTCAAATTGTATGTGGCCCTTTGAATCTATTCAAATAGCCTATACTATCCATTTGCTATAGCAGGATAATGTGTAACAACTTATGCTATACACAAGAGGGAACTTGTCTTCCAAAAGAGGTAAAAGAAGTGCTAAAATATATGCTAAATGGGGGAGAAGTCCCTTAATGCATCCATCAACAACCACACCAAGGGCTAAGACAACTGCTTCTCTTTCTTTTCAAGTAGCATCTCCCTTGCTTTCCGACATTGCTTGCAACATTGGCATCAATATTGGGAGCATTTTAGCCCAATCAAGATCTCTATCAACACAACGCTTAGGAGTAGAAAATTGATGTGTGGCCTAATATCACAATGTACCTCCTGTTTTGATACCAAATCATGGGCTGGACCCAAGTATCATATTATGGCAACTAGCTAAATGAATCTTGTAGTTGTAGTAGGTTGACAGTCAATAGAGACTAATCCATTGGTAATCAAGAAGTCTTCAAGAATCCTAGATAGCCTACAAAAGCCGACGGAGGCAACAATTTATTCAATTTTCAATGGAGAGCTTGTTGCAATATTCAAAAGACCTATCAATCCTGGGAACTCATTGATATTGGAATGGCTAGCTACATGGAATGATTCTTGATGGAAAACCTATAATTAGAGTAATTGTTTGATTTGCAAGATTCTTAATGGGGTCTTGATTCAGATCTATTCACTCAACCTTCAGATGATGACGCCAATTGCTAGTGTATTACTATATTGACAATATTCACTCACCTATATACTACAGGTGGCAAGTGCCCATCAATGGCACTTTGTTCTTTATTCTTTCAGTGACATTTGAATAAAGGAAAGGCTACTCATACATTGTGACTATTGGAGTTCACACATCTCTCTCTCTTTGTGTGGCTCGCTCTTGCTTCTTCCACCACAGCTCTTGCTTTTGCTCGCTCCCTTGGACTAGTATTAGAGCCAACCATTTAAGGAGCTTCTCTATTCTTTGCTTCATTTCAGATTTAAAGCTTCAACTCAAGGTTTCATGGTAGCCATTGTTTCTTTCTCTCGAGGTATGCATTGAGCCTTTCCTTCTTCCGGCTTATTCTAGCTCGCTTCACACTTGTTGAGGAGCTTTCCAAGGCTTAGGTGAACCTTGTTGAGTGCTTATTGAGTTGAGAACAACCACTTGATCTATTTTTGAGTGGATATAGAGCATGCTATAGAAGTTGTGGATAGTTATGACAACTTGACAACATTGCCATATTTTGGCTATAACTTTTGTATATTGTAACGACTTTAGGGATTCTATAGCTAGAAATGAAGAGCGCAATGAGATCTACAAATTTGAACACTCATAGAGTTAATTTTGTGCAATTTTTTATTCTCTATTTCATACAAAACAAAACTATTTGGTTTGGATAGTAAAGAATAAATTCCATCATGCATGTTTGATGCTTCAATGATACTATTTTTGGTGCTCGAATGGTATGGTTATACTTTTGGGCTGATTTGAGCACACATTTGTCTCTGTTTTCGTAGAGATTTCATTGTTGTAATAGCAAGAATGAATGTCATTTATCTGGTATCGGATTGACATTGGCTCTAAGGCTCTAGCCAAACTCCTACACCCACACACAAAACAATTCTCACGGCCTCACGGCTAGAAGTGTTTGGATAATATGAATTGATTTATCTAAATACTACATTTGTAGACATGAGTGTTAAATTGTAGTCCAACAGTTTGCCTATCTTGAATCCAAGCACAAGCACTACAAGATACATGCCTTATATCGACGTTTAAAGCGACGAAAATGTTCATAAAGAAATTTGCCCCCGTTGTTGCAAAAAATGTCATTATTGGCGATACCATAGAATAGTCGGTAACAGCATCGCTATTTGCATCGATAAATGTGACGATGATACCAACACTTTGAGATGCATTTTGCGATGTTGATAGTGACGCGTGTAGTAAATTTGCGACACTAATAGCGACGATAACATTGTTTTTTTTTTGCCTTTATTTGGACCATACAAAATAGTTTCAGTAATGTGTACAATGCTCATGTAAATAAAGGCAAAGTGTACTTGAATCATAACACTGATACATGAAATAAATACATGGTCATGTAATGAAAGTGAACGTACAATCATGGCAAGATACTACTACTACATAGAAAATGTCTACACAAATCGCGTGACAAAAAAAGAAGAGTATGTGAGCTCCAGGGATCCAAGGGCGAGCTATAGATCCTCACCATCCGAAACCTCGTGCCGCCGCAAAGGAGCATCGAACGGACTCTGCAAAAAAAGAAACAACTACACATTAGTCCACCATACAATAATGCATTTTAATTAAACTTAGTAACTACGGAGAAGAAAGATGAGTGATTTACAGGGCCGCCGCGTCCATACAATCAGTCAATCAATGTAGCGAGACCGTGCCTCTCTGCATATTGAGTCTCTAGGTCGGTGGGATCACGATTTGTAATGGAGTGCTGCAAAGAAAACAAAATACAACTATTAGAAACACGATTGTCAATACAAGGGATATTGCAAAAAAATAAGCAAGCAGAACAAAATAAAAACTTACAAAGTCCTCGAGATATGTCCTGTGGCAGCCACTCCCAAGATGATGGACCACTCTGGAGCCCCAAGAGGAACACCAAGAAAAAGGGAATTCTCTTGCAAGAAAATCTATCTTGTAACATCAACAAGCTTGTTTATTAGGTTTCATATGATCACAATGAAGAAAAGAACACCAGGCACAACAAATCTTCATGCAGCATCATGTAGATCTCCCACGGATTTGATAGAATCAACCATATTCTTCAATATCTTCATAAAATCCATCAATAGAACAAAGAAAGCAAAGGAATACACCATCTTTGAATGGAAATACATCACATAGTATTCATCTTCAATATCTTCATAGTCTTCTCTCTCAATCTCTCACATACAATCACTCTATTTTAGTAGATTTGACTATCTCTGACTCTCTCTCTCTCTCTCTCTCTCTCTCTCTCTCTCCATCAATAATACATCATATCCTCACTACAATCTCTCAAAAATCACTCTCAATAATCCTTCTTAGGTCGTGGATACCCCTCCCAAGAGGTATGTTTGATATGAAGAGTCACCATAGCCACTACAGTGTCCTTTCATAGCTCACTACTGTCACTTCACTCCAGTCTTCACTTGAGTCTTCAGCAGCTACTTCGTTCACTTCTTTCAGCTCTTTTGTACTTGTATTCACCTCTTGCCAAGGCTAAAAAATCTTCCCAAGCTACACTCTCATCCAACAGAACACATACAGAAGCATACAGAATAGTCACAGTACAGTACCAGAATAGCTATAGTACAGAACAGAACAGAGACAGAATCTCTACAGAAGACCTACAGAAGGTTACAGAAGGTTATCAAAACCACATAACTCATACTCAAACCATTCCAAACTCTCACAAATCATTCAATAAGCTTTCACAATATCTCAATCTTCATCAATCATCAATCCATCCCTCCTTACAGAAGACAATCAGAACAAAACAGAACAAAACAGAAGCTATACAGAACCAATCAGAACATCACAGAACCTATCAGAACTTCACATTTCCACTGAAAAACATCATGAACTTCCAAAACATAATCAATATCATCCAAAACACTCTCAAAACACTTCCAAACCAATCAATCATCTCATAAAATCAACCATTCAGCTCTCAAAAACAACAAAAATCAGCCAAAAAACAAGTCATTTCAACAGTCAACATATCCCCACACTTAATAAGGAAGCGTCCTCGCGACCCAGGAAAAAGGGAATACAAGTTCATTCAAAAGCTCAACTTTGATCTTCAATATCTCTTCAAAAACAATCCATTCAACCATGACCCCAACTTATCACCTGTATCTGATATAAAAATACAATGAAAGGAAAACCCTTTATACATTAACACTTCTTATCAAACTAGAAATTACAACAAACTTGTAAAGGATATAAGAGGTTTCTTCTTCTTCTTCATCAGTATCTTCAACTCTCCAACCACAACCCCATCACCATAATTCTCCAAAATGTAGCTCGCACGAAAGCCAATCCAATAGGAAACCACCACATTCTTTTTACATAAATTAACCCACAACACAAACACTACACACAACACAACCATCTGAATGACTCCTCCAAAAAGAGAGATTTTCATTAAAAAGCATCCACCATACATTGGAAAAGGTATCAATGAAGATGATCCCTCTTGAAAGATTGATGATTTCGAAAATGATCCATAGACAAGGATTCATCTACAAATGTTTTGGGAGGATTCTGAAAAAACTGAAGGCAGCACATCATTTCCAACAGGACAAGGTATGTGCTAGGCAAACAAAGGGCATGACAATACAATATATCCAGCTGCTGGGAATCAATGCTCACATTGACATTCATGCACAACTTTGGAATAGGCTTGGAATCATTATGAGAGTGCCTATGCATATACGCCAAATACCAAGCAAAGTGAGCAGTTAATCGCACTGAAAGATCTGCAGACTGTGAATACTGCTGAGCAAAATGAATATAGTTCTGATAAGCTTGACTGGAAGTTGTCCATTCTCTTGGAATTACTGGCCAGTTTATCTGGAATCAACAAGTCTCCTCGTAGATACATGTAGGACATCAACATGGTATCTGTCATGACAGAATCTTCAAACACCATACGGATCACCTCTGTCAGCAACGCAGGAGACCAAGCCCCACTCCAACCATCCTCTCGAAGAGGTAAATCCATCGTGGAAAGCTTCATGTAGAAGGCCAACTTCTGTAAGTGGTAGTGGACAAAGAAAGAATGGTCTGGTGGAACATATTCCTGAAACTGCTCAAATGTAGACCATAACAAATCCATTCTGGATTGCAATCTTTCCACTTTATCTTGGAAGAGAGGACACAAGGTAGCCTGTCTCTAAAGAGCACCCAAGTCCTGCTGTGAGAGAGAAGGGATCAAGGGAACATTAGGGCTTGGAGGAACAGACCGTGACTTTGCCAGTTGATCTTGCAACTACTTGATTTGGGAAGCTTGTGATTCCACTGTGTCATTAGCAGTCTATAAGACTGAAAGTTTGGCATCTAAGAGAGTTTGGAACTCCCGCGCTTCTCTAGACATCCTCTCCTTCTCCTCTGAAATTCTAGTAACCTCTGATTGAGCCTCAGTTAATTGAATCTTCAAAGAAGATATCTCATCTCTTTGGGTTGCAACCAGTTGGGTTTGTTGCTCCATCTGCTTAAACAAATCTGCTAGGGTATCCTTAGCAGAGGCTAACTCGGATGTTGCCTTATGCAACTGGTCCTTAGACTGCATCAGCTCTTCATAAAAGGAAGCGTACAGCTGTTGAACACAAGCTGTCACTGACAATTCAATGGAACTCTGAATGTCTTTATAGAGGAAAGGAATTGCATCTCTCGAGACTAGACTATTCAGTGAGGGAACTGATATATCCAACGAACCTTCGCGATGTGCTCTGAACAGGTTATTACATGTGAGATAACCAGGGAGATCACTGCCAGAGGTAGCAGGAATGGGCACTAAAGGAAGAACCGAAGGAGCTTTATCCACTACCCGCTTCAAGCGTTTACGCTGGATGACCAGGGGAGGCAGAGAATCCAAATCCTCTATGTCAATGGGTTCGGACTCATCGAAAGGTGGAGGAGGAGGTACTGAATCTGATGGAGGAGGGGGAGGCACACTCTTCTGTAAACCTGAATAGGTCAAGAAGGCAGACAAATACGAGCCATAGGTGACATTGGTAACATTGCCCCTAGTGACTTTGACGAAATGTTGATCCATTTTAGTGAGTAGGTAAGTGCTCCAATCAATAGCTACTCCTTTTAACACCATCCTTGAAGCTATAAAGAGCTCTTTGGACAAGTAATGGGATGGCGTTTTGGCGGGCATAAACCTGTCCTAGAGAAACTGACAGACCATCTTCCACACAGGATCAGTGATCATGGAAAAGGAAACTCCTGAAGAGTTGATCACCTTCTTAACATCCAACAATTCCCTTGTCTGCTTTTGTAACAGCTTCAAAATCTCTTCGTTAGAGAAAAGCTGGCGAGTGGTAACAAAGGGTTCACCTTTGGAGGGAAGAGACAGAGCCTTCCCTAGGCCTCGAGGTGTCAAAGCCATGGAAGTACCCTGGACCAGTCCCGACTTCTTGCTGTAGGAGGCCAAAAACTCGTCACACAACGATGGATCCTCTGGAAGCAATGGAAAGGAGGTAGCCACAAAAGCAACGAGTCCCGCCTTCGTGAGGCTCAAAAGTGAGTAGGGAAGAGTAATCCCTACTAACTAGTGGGACATAATAGATAGGGGGAGGAGCGTGAGGCGCCATTCAGATGGTTATACACACACCACAAACACAGACAATCAAGGAGAATGCCTGGAAAGCAACAAACAAAAAACCAAGGATAAGAGAACAACCAAAACAATAAAACGTGACTCGACCAACTATTCCCAAGCAAACCACAGCCTAGAAAAAATTCGACATGACAATCAAGGAGAATGCCTGGAAAGCAACAAACAAAAAACCAAGGATAAGAGAACAACCAAAACAATAAAACGTGACTCGACCAACTATCCCCAAGCAAACCACAACCTAGAAAAAATTCGACATGGCCTCTGGACATATGCGACCGAAAGCTTCATGCTATGCAACATGCAAACACCCAAAATCCCCGTATTAGGCAATAAAGCAAAACTACACACCGTACCCTTAACCGTAACAAAGAAACTGAACCAAAACATAACCATAACTCACACATATCAAGACCACAACTTTGATAAACTGGTATTTGACCATGGAAATAACTCCAAAGATTGCGCATATCCATCCCACGAAATCGGATTTATTAAAAAGGGGAAATAAGTGCAGTGAGGGGGAATTAATTTAATGAAAGGTTCATTTTAATAAATTATTAAGAAATTGGTGAATTTTTATTAAGTGATAAACCTTAGCAAGAAAACGGTGGTTCCTTCTTAAAAATTTAATTACCAATTATTAGGTGAAAGCGGTGCTTTAATTCGAATCCCGGACTTCGATACCTAGACGGGGTCTCTACATGCAAGTTCATTTTCAAAAAATTAGGGTGATGTGGAGCGCTTTTTTGCCAACGCGTGCTCTTGTGACGGTTGGTTCATTTTAATTAAAAATATTAAAGTGCATCTTTAGTGCACTTAGCACGTGCTAAGTGAACGTCGGTTTTATTTTTATTAAAAAAATGGTGTGTTTAGCGCGAATGTGCGTGCCATGGTGGTGTTTAGGGTTCATTTTTTGAATTAACCATGGAGTTTGGGGTAGTTGAAAAAAATAAAAAATAAAAGAGAAAATACCTGGTAGTGGGTGTATGTAAATGCAAAGAATGCACTCTCCTCAATCCAAAAATATCTGGATTTTTTTCTAGATGTTTAGTTTGTGTTTGGATGAAAAATGTTTATTATTATTATTATTTTGTAATTTTAAGGAATTTAGGTGTGAATTGAAATATTGTGACACCTTAGAAAAATATGCCACAAATAAGTAAAAATGTTAATGGAATTGTTAGGAATTTTTTTAAAATTAATTGTAAAATTTTTAGCATTTTTAATGAATTTTTTTTGCGTTTTGTTAGTATGTTTAAAAGAATTGTGAATTTTAAAATGGTGGAAAAAAAATTTCTTTAAATTTACAGGGTAAAAAAAAAAGGCAATGTGTTGCAAAAATAGTAGGAATTTTGCTAGATTTTTTTTGGAATTTTTTCAGAATTTTAAGGGTTGTTTAATGGTTTAAAAAAAAAGAAATTGTAATGGTGTTGTTGTTTTTTTTCTTTTTTTAAAGGTTGCGGGTGTTTGAATTAAAAAAAGCTGGGAAAATACCCAGAAATAAGCTGCGTGGCAGTCACCGGCTAACTATCTCCTGCACCCGCGCACGATCAAGTGCGAACAATCTCCAGCTCCCACACGTGCGTACACACCGACGCGTGTGTCGATGCCGCGAGGGTGTCGACGGGTGGGACGGGGGTTTATGGAAGGGGTGGTGTGAGCTACTGCGGGGGGAACAGGGGCTTACAGCGGGGTAGGGTGGGGTTTAGTGTGAAGGGGGTGCTTCGGGGAGGGTAGGGATGTGTGTGTTTGAGTGGTGGGACTGGGGGCTTGTGTGGGAGGGTGTGTTAGTGGGGGGGAATGTGTGTAATGGGGGGGGAATGGGGGTTTAGAAGGGGGGTGTGCTAGTGGGGGGGAATGTGTGTAATGGGGGTTTAGAAGGGGGGTGTGTTAGTGGGGGGGAATGTGTGTAATGGGGGGGGGGGGGGGGGGGGGGGGGGGGATGGGGGTCTAGAAGGGGGGTGTGCTAGTGGGGGGGAATGTGTGTAATGGGGGGGGAATGGGGGTCTAGAAGGGGGGTGTGCTAGTGGGGGGGAATGTGTGTAATGGGGGGGGAATGGGGGTTTAGAAGGGGGGTGTACTAGTGGGGGGGAGTGTGTGTAATGGGGGGGGGGGGGGGGGGGGGGGGGGAATGGGGGTTTAGAAGGGGTGTGTTTTGCATACGTGGAGGAGGGTGGTTGGAGCATGCAACCTGGCGAGCAAAGGGCGGCCAGTGGGCAGGGGCGTTGTCGACAGGAAGCAGGCGGGCCACGGCCAACAGGGGGCTGCACGGGCGAAAGGATGGGGGGCTTAGCGTGTCAGCGGCGCTGGCCATGCGGGCCACCAGCGGGCGCAACCGGGCGTTAGGAAGGCAGGGGCGGACGTAGTGGCAGCAGAAGCGTCGTCCGCGGCTAGGGGGAGTGCTCCACGGCGGCGAGGAGGCACGGCATGCTGGAGACGGGCGGGACGCTGTCAAGGACGGGCGCGGCGGGCAAACGGCGGCGGACTACTGGCGCTATCAGGGCGAGGGGCAGGCGGCCTGGCGGGCGAGGTGACGGGGCGGGCGGGTAGTGGTGACCGTGGCGCTGGCGAGGACGGGCGCGGCGCAAGGCCACACGGCGGGAGACACTGGCGAGGGCGGCCTGATGGGAGGTAGGGGAGGAGGGGAGAAAGAGGAGGAGGAGGGTAGAAGTGGAGGAGAAGCAGGGGAGGAGCAGGTATTGGAGGAGGAGGTACGGGAGGAGGAGGGAATGGGGGTACACGCAGGGAAGAAGAGGGAAAGAGAGGGGGAGGCAATTGGGATGGGGAAGGGGTCGGGAGAGGGGAGAGGGAAAGGCGGGAAGGGTAGGGGTAATGGGCGGGGTTGGGGTAGGGGTAAGGGTTAGGGTAGGGTAGGGGTAGGGGTAGGGGAGGTGCCCAAGGGGTGGGGTAGGGTAGGGTAGGGTTAGGACCCAAAAAGGAGACATACCCACGTCCCGCGCACGTGCGTGGGACGGGGGTAAAAAAAATTTGCTGTGACGGGATTGAAAGGGTACCCACATGCTGGGACAAGTCACGCAGATGCCACCGGGGCGCGGTAAGACGCGGAAAATCGAAAACGGGCGCGTTCACGCGCGGGGCGGGGCGCCCGAAAACACATAAAAATAAAGAAAAATTAATAACTCCCAATCCGGACGTCAAACCGAAATGGCATAAAAACAAAAAGTGGGTAGGACGATAGGGGGAAGATAGGGAAAATGTGCAACAGGGGTTCCGGGGGAAAGACAGGGCGTTCACGTGCAAAAACACAAAAAAATGATTAAAAAATGCAAGTAAAAATTAATATCAAAAGATCTGTGCATCGGAATGAGGTGCAGGAAAAAGGAAAAATTTGCAGAAAGACGTGCTCGACAATCCTATCACGTCAAAACATAGTTCTGACTAAGATAAGACAAGTTCACATGGGAAAAGCCCAAAAAACAAATCCGAAAATGGGATCGGAAATTAATATTGGATGAACCGTGCACCGGAATGACATGCAGTAAAAAGGAAAAATGTCCCAGAAAAGGAGGGAACAGGGTTGTCATGTCAGAATGCAGTTCCGATTGAAGTAGGAAGGGTTCACATACGAAAAACACCAAAAATACACCCAAAAACACATTTAAAAAGTAATAATAAATAATCCAGAAGGCGAAAGAGGGTGGAGGAAAAAGGAAAAAGGTAGGGGAAGGCACGGGGGACACGGCTGTCAAATCAAATTGGAATTCCGATGCAAATAGGGCAAGTTCACATGGAAAAATGTCAAAAAGACGCACGAAAAAGGCTTTAAAAACCACAAAATTAATATTGGACAAACTGTGCATCAAAATGACATGGGGTAAAAATGAGAAATGTCAGGGAGAAAGTTGTTGTCAGGGCTATGACATTAGATCACTGTTCCGAAGCAAGCAAAGCGCGTTCACATGGGAAAACCAACTAATGGGCGCAAAATGCTTCAAAAATTAATAACTCGAAAACCATGCACTGGAACAGGGGTAGGTAAAAGGGAAAAATGATCAGTTCAAAAGGAGGAACAGGGCTATAAAGTTTTATATGGACTTCGGTGAATGTAGGGTGCGTTCACATGGCAAGACCACAAAAGTAGAGAATGAAGGAAAACTGCAAGGGAACAGCCCCAAGGGTGGGTGGAAAATGAACGAGTAGGTGGGAAGGGATCCCATTAGGGTAAAAACAAGTCATGGCATAGATGCATTAGCAGGTGAGACATATGCAGAAGGGTATGCAATATAGACGCGCAGGGACGCATCCGCACACTTAAAACATTAACGGATAGGGTTAACCGAGCAACAAGGACCTAGGACCACGCCATAGACCATCCACTAACGTCCCCACACTTAAAACATTAACGTCACTAAGAAACAGAAGTTGTAGGGTTAGAAAAACTTGGCCCATGTTGTCGGGAATCAAAGTTGATTGTCAATGGCACTTCCACTGTCTTTGTCGGCTGCAAAAGGTACCAAGGCATCTTCTCGGCACACGTCCTTCATGGCAGGGACCATGCAGCAGCACCCAGGGAGGTAACTGGTTGAAGGAATCGCAGGAAATTTGTCGATGACGAGGGATACTACACTCAACTCACAAGCACTCAAATGGGATGAAAGAACTGTCACTCGCCCCATGACTAATATCACTCGAGGAATAATGATTGAAACCCATATCGCATACCCGGTTTAGGAATCGACAAGGGGATGGTGCAGAAGGAGTATGCCAGGGTGCACAGTTGATGGTGCATTAGTGCGTCCAACCCATCTGGCATATGTGCAAGGAGGAAGGCAAGGGAGCCTTACAGTGCAGTGTACAGAACAGGGTGATGTGTCCTATGATGATGACGGTAGAGACCCAGCCCGTGGGTGTATAGGGAAACGGGAACATACCTGACTCCAAGTGTTGTAACGTCCCTCAATCTCACCTCTCGGTAATTGATTGAAGAAACTCCAGTCACACTCAGCCCACCCTCTGTCTCACACTCTGTTGATAGATACAGGAGGGCAACCTTTTCCTGAAACCCATTGATGTTATCCTCACAGTCACATGTGCAAAGGTTGTATACCTTGTGCGCATTTGATGGTGCAACTGTGCATCCCGCCCTGTGCCGGCATACGGTGCGAGAAGGAAGGGCGGGGAGCCTTATAGTGCAGTGCACATAAACAAATTGTACTTTGTGCATTGAGAGGCCCATCCCGTGCGTGCAACACTTCATTCACACTTCTCACCTCTCATTTGATTTGAAGGAAAAAGACTGGTCACTCGGCCTACCCTCTGTCTCACTCGTTGTTGATAATTATAGAGGGCAACCGATACTCACTTTCCCCATCCAGTTAGGATGAAAGCGCGCATCACTCGATTGTTTGTCGATGAAGATCGCGTCATCAGTTGTTGAAGAGGCGTACTCAGGGAGGTAGCCATCAAATCGAACGTTGTGTTGGATAGGAACATGGTGTCTGCTAGAGGACAGTTAGACGCTCTGCAGAGAGACCCAAGACACAATGTACCAAGGGAGGTAGCTTCGGAACTGGATCCTGGAAATATCAATTGATGAATCCACTTTCTGGACTGCTGGGTGTTGCCACCTTTTCCACAGCTAGCTTCTCGCCCAAGGATGTTTGCCACCTTTTCTTGAAACGAGGCCTGCTATGACAGGGAATTGCTTTCTTTTCTCCCATAACAGATTTGTTTTTCTTATCTTGTTTTTTTTTCTTCTTTTTTTCTTTGTTTTCCCCTATTCCCGAGCGTGTTTCCACCTTTTCTCGAAGAATAGACCGGCATGACAGGGACCTAAGTCCTTTTCTTCCATGACCGATATGTATATTTTTTTTCCTTTTTTTTCTTTTTTTTTTCTTTCTCTTCGAATTAAGCAAGGGAATGGTAGAAAGACCATGTATCAGAACCAACCTCGCCACTGTCGCTGGTGGAAAATAGAGGATAAGAGATCAAGGCTAGAAGGTGGGATTGAGGGGACAGAGGGTTGCGTCCACCTCATCAAAAGTAGCTGAAGAACGGCTATCAGAAGTAGCATCATAAGAAGTATAGTGCCACACCAACGAGGGAAAGGATCAAGTGACCATGATTGTCAAGATCCCCAAGGAGGGAAGTACTTCTTCAGGCGATATCCATTGATCAGGAAGGGATCATCAGAGGCATCAACGGTCTGCACTTGGACAGAGCCATTAGGGTTGACAGCAAGTATCTTATATGGGCCCATCCACCGCTATTGGAGCTTGCCAGGAAACTTGCCAAATCGGGAATCATAGGCTAGGACCAAATCACCTTCTTGGAACTCCTTGTGCTTGATGAAGCTGTCATGGTAAGCCTTGCGTCGAGCTTGCGTGGCTTCCATGCACTGTAGAGTCATCCTGCGAATTTCGTCCAAACATTCCAAGTGCAGGAGATGGCGTTGTAGTGAATCATCGTCCCCTAGACGCTCTTTGATAGCCACTCTCAAAGAACGTAATTCCAAATCAACAAGGAAAACAGCTTTTGTACCATACACCAGCTGGAAGGGTGTCTGTCCTGTTGCTGCTTTATGGGAGGTTCTGTACGCCCAGAGGGCCTCTGTAAGTCGATCATGACGATGTGTGGCAATCGTTCTTGTCAGAATCGAGCAGAGGATGCGATTGGTGACTTCGACTTGGCCGTTGGCTCTGGGGTAATAAGGAGTGGACTTGCGATGGCGGATCTTATAGAACTCTGTCAACTCTTCCATGACTTTGTTAAGGAAATGAGTACCTCTGTCACTTACCAATTCTAAGGGACTGCCAAAACGGGTGATGATATTCTTGTACATGAACAAGGCCACGCTGTTACCATCGTCCCGCTTTAGGGCTTTAGTTTCACACCACTTTGTGACATAATTTGTATATACTAGGATGTATCGGTTCTGTTTTCTTCTAGTAGGAGGATCGATCGGGCCTATGAAGTCGATGCCCCACTTCTCAAACGGCTTCAAGGGAAGAATAGGCTACAGTGGCATGGCACTTGTCTTGGTGGGTTTTTCCATTCTCTGACAAGCATCACATCTTTTACAGTAATCATAGGCATCCTTGTGAATGGTCGACCACCAGCATCCTGCTACTAGCAGAGCCTTCCTGGCTGTGGCTTCTCCTACAAAGTGGCCCCCACATTGCTCGTCATGGCAGGCCTTCAAAACAATCCCAATCTCATCTCCTGCAACACATCTTCTGAGCACTTCATCTTTGCCTTTCTTGTACAGTGCGCCACCTAGCAGGGTGTAGGGGGCTGATTCTAACATAAGCTTCTTCCTCTCCCGACTAGAAATGCCAGGAGGGTATTGCTGGGTTGCCAGCAGATTAGCAATGTCTGCATACCAGGGGGTTATAGTTTCTACCAGGAATAGAGAGGCATCAGGGAGGTCTGGATCATCCTACTCCTCGTGTGCAGTCTGTGGGATACGTGACAGATGATCAGCTAGAACATGGGAACGACCAGGCTTAGTAATCACCTCAAAGTCGAACTCTTGGAATAGAAGGAGCCATCTCATCATTCGTCCGTTCACGTCTGCTTTGTTCATCAGGAAGGACAGGGCCTCATGATCCACATAAAATTTAAAGTGGGTAGATAGGAGGTAGTGGCGAAACTTTTCTAGGGCAAACACCATTGCCAAGCACTCTAGCTCTGTCACTGTGTAGTTCCGTTCCCTATCAGTGACTTTTCGGCTTGCGTAATAGATCGGTTGATCCAACTTCGAGGAGCCCTTCTGGCAAAGAACTGCGCCTAAGCCTTCAATAGATGCATCAGTGTGCACATGAAACTCTTTCGTCCAATTAGGAGATTGCAGATTGGGTGCCTCAATCAGACACTGCTTCAGAGTGTTGAAGGCTTTGTCACATTCTTTAGTCCAAGTAAACTCTACATCTTTCCTCAGAAGCTTGTGCAAGGAGGTTGCCTTTGTTGCAAAATGGGCTATGAACCTTCTGTAGTAACCCACATGGCCTAAGAATCCCCTCAACTGTTTGAGGTTGGTGGGTGCTGTTAGAGCTGCGATCTTTTCGATCTTTGCAAGATCTGTTGATATCCCTTGTGTAGAGATAATGTGGCCCAACAGAACTCTCGAAGAGACCCCAAAAATGCATTTGTCGGGGTTGAGGGAAATCCCATACTCCCGGCATCGGTCAAAGCATTGTTCCAAATGTCCGTAGTGTTCACGGATCAAACTATAGACACAGAAGTCATCCAAATATACCTCAATAAAGTCGTGCAGATAATTTTGAAATGCGGCCATTATGACTCGTTGGAAAGTAGCAGGGGCATTGCAGAGCCCAAATGGCATCACTCGATAAGTGTAGGTCCCCCATTCTGTGGTGAAGGTTGTTTTGGATTGGTCTTCTTCTGCTATCTACACTTGGTTATATCCGCTGAATCCATCCAGAAGGGAATAAAGCTCATGTCCTGCCACTGTGTCCAACAGTTGGTCTGTGAAAGGGATCGGAAATTGATCATTCTTCGTCTTGGAATTCAACTTACGGAAATCCACACAGATATGAAGCTTGTCATTCTTCTTGGGTACAACAACGATGGGTGAGACCCATTCACTATTTGCCACTGGATAGATGAACTCGGCTTCCAAAAGCTTCAGTAGCTCTGCTTTTACCAATGTGGAATAATTCGGGTTCATTCGCCTCTGTCGTTGCCGTACTGGCTTGGCATCAGGCTCCAAGTCAATATGATGCTGACATATTGTGGGATCAATTTCCTTTAGGTCTTTGTAGGACTACGCAAACACGTCCAAATTTTCTTTCAACAAGTTGTACAAGGTTGACAACTCCTCTTTTGGGAGGCTGCTAGTAGCCACCTTCAAGTGGCGTTCAATGCTTTCTGCATCCAGAAAGGCTAGCTTCCTTTCACCTTCTACTTCACGGATGAAGGTCCCACGGACTGCTTCTGGATACAGATCCGACTCCTTCAAGGAAGTGATGTCCTCTTCGGATGTCCCACTAGACCCAACTTCTTCTTTTGATGGAGACTTAATTTGCTCCTTGAGATGTTGAAATGGGATTAGAGCTGTTTCGGGTTTGGTTTCACAATCAGTTACCTCTTGGATTGAAGACTCCTCTTCTGATGACACGTCCAGGAACGTCACATAACAGGGACCCTCTAATGCCTATTGGGTTTATGAGACTGGTGCTTGTTGGCACGGTGCATCATCATCATCTTTCTTTGGCAAGAATGGGTGAGGGTGGCATGAGCCACTGTTGAAAGATGGCTTCTTCTTCTTAGCCCATTTCTTATAAAGATTTTGCATATGAGAAGATCCATTTACCAGACCAAATGGTACCATCGCCATTTTGTCCCATAGCATGAGCTCGTCTGCTTCTGATGCTTCTGAAACTTCTTCTTCATATGTAACCTCTTCGGGTGGGATAGATTCTTCTGGCTCACTTTCATAACCTTCTTCGTCCATATCATCTCCATCCTCTTCTGTCTCTGTCTCTCTCTCTGGCTCTGGCTCTGGCTCTGTCTCTGTCTCTCGCTCTGGCTTTGGCTCTGTCTCTGTCTCTGGCTTTGGCTCTGTCTCTGGTTCTGTTTCTGTCTCTGTAGGAGCTCTGTAAGAGAAGAACAGGTTCTCTGTTTCACCTTCTGCCTCTGTCTCTGGCTTTGCTATGGCCATGTAACAGGGAGAGCAGTACATCCATGCTTCTATCTCACTGTCAGAAGTGATTTCGAAAATCGTTCCTGGTTCAGGCAGGAAGTATTCACCCATTGATAATGGCTTTGCATCTTTTGGAAGTCGACTTACAGTATCCACTGTTAAGGAACGTGCCACTGTTTTTTTTGGAAGGATCTGTTTGACAGCATCTTCGTCTGCTAATGTGCCATCTATAGCCTCATTGGGGGAGTCAAAAGATAATTCCAAGGAGGTGGATCCATGCCCTTTTTGAGCACCAAATAGCTTCAGCACCACTTTATTGGGTCCTCTACCCAAGGTCAAGGTTCCTTTGAACCAATCCGTCCTTGCTCTGGCTTCAAAAAGCCATGGTCTGCCCAGTAACAGAGGGTAGGATGTACCATAAGAGTTTGGCTTCACCACTAGATAGGTTAGCCAATAATCTCTTCCAGCCACTGTAGTCTTCACATATGGGAGAATGCCCAAAGGTTTGATTCTGATTTGATCCGCCAGTCTGATGAGCCATTGGGTTGGTTGCACACCTTGTAGGCCTAGATCCTTCATTGTCACATCCGTCATAATGTTCACTGATGAACCTCCATCAATAAGTGCATTTGCAATGAAGTAGCCTTCTATCCACACGCCAATCTCTGGGGTACCCGGATCTAGGAAGGCGTTAGCCACGTCCACTTCTTTTACAGGCTCTAGAGCTTTGTTGGACTTTTTTGTTGTTGAGGGAGCAATCCTTAAGCCACGTCTTCTTGTCAGTATACTTTTGAACCGTTTTCGGCAACTGGGAGACAACATCAATAATTGTCGGAATGTGAGGTTTGTTTTAAAGGTATCTAGATCTTTGACCAGATCATATTCCTTAATAGGATCCACTGGCTTCTCTAACCGGTTAGGGAATGGGGCAACACCCATTTTCATTTTCCTTCTTTCTTCCATCAGAGGCATCATGGAGACTTCTTCTACCACTTGTGGCACTTCCTCCTCTTCGATCTCCTGGACCTCTGGTTCTATCTCTGGAACTGTCTCTGTGACTCTCTGTGGCACTGTGATGCTCTGTATGGCACTGTCAGGCTCTGTTCTGTTCTGTTATTCTAGTGGAAGATTGAAATTCACTGTTCTGGCAGGAGGATTATTTTCTTTCTGGATAGGTGGTTCCTTCTTCTTTGCACGATGGCAACAACTTCCAATTCCACTAAATTGGAGGTAGGCTCTTGGGCCTTAGCCGGACTATCAGTAGCACTGTTTTTCACTGGGGCTGGGCTTGGACAGTCTTTTGCAGTGTGGCCTTCTCCTTTGCATCGACTGCATAAGGGATTGTAATCCACTGACCTTCTAGGATTTGGACAATTTGGTGAGATGTGTCCCTTTTCTCCGCATCTGTAACACTCCACTTCTGATCTCTGACCATCGCCAGACTGTCTTCCTCTGTAACTTTGGGATGGAAATCTTCTGGGTCCGAAATTAGGACCAAACTCTCTAGGCTTGGGTCCAATATCTTGTGTTGTCATTTTGGATTCCAGCAAATTGAATCTTGCGTCTTCTTCCTTCCTTCTCCTATCATGCATCTCCTTCAGAGAGCAAATGTCCTCTGTATGGTTCTTCCGCAAATAGTAGGAATAAAAGGCTCCAGGAATGGTTGGTTTTTGTGTACATTCAGTGGCTAAATGGCCTGCTTGATGACACTTACCACACCAAGTATTTGACCGCATCACATCTCTTCCTGCTCCTACAACATTGGATATGCTAGCGGTATTCACTTTCAGTGTCTGTAGCTGCTCTGTAATCACATCCATCAACTCCTTTTTTATATTTGCAACTAAGTTGGATAAATAATCCTTCAAGCTTTCTCCTCCTGAGGTACTGGCAGTAGGGTTTTGAGGAGTCTCTGTAATCACTGCATAAACAGGTTGGGCTGGTGCAGAGGGGTCTCTGCTCTGATTCTGATTCAGGGCTCCTATTTGAACTGTTGGTGGCTGTTGGCTCCAGTTGGTAGGGTTCCACTGTTGCTGCTGATTTGGCATTGAGGAAATTGGTTGGGACCATTGTTGTTGTGGTTGAACCATCATTTGAGGCATTGATTGTGGCCACCGTGGATTTGGTGCACTGTAATGTGATACTGGGGGCATCTGTTGGTAGGGGTAGGGGACTGTCCCTGGGATTGCATTTGGTGAGTACATCATTCTTGGCATCAGAGGAGGTAGGACTCCTCTTCCTGGATTCATCGCCAATCTAGCTTCCACTTCATCGTACAGACTTGCACCTTCTGTTGCAGCTTGCAGGGTGGATGGTCTTTGCAGCTCCACAAACTTACGGACTTCTGGTTGTAATCATCTAAGAAACACTCCCTTCTGAATGCCATCATCTAGATTATGGTTAGTCCATCTCTTCAGGATGGATTCCATTCGTGAGACATAAGCTTCTACTCTTTCTCCAGAGGAATCTGACTTAAATTCATAGATTCCTCTCGCATCCGCTCTTCAAAACCTTCACGCCTAAATTTAGTGAGGAAGGCCAACTTTAGGTCGTCCCATGTGCCAAAAGATCTTGCTGCTTGTCTCTCATACCATTGAAATGCCGCGCCCTTGAAAGTGGCAGGGAATATTGCCAACCAATGCTCAGGGGTTCTGGCATTGTTAGCCACACATGCTATCATAAACTTTGCTACATGAAGATCGTGGTCTTCATTGTACTCTCCCTTAAAAAGTGGTAATGGAACTACATTCGCTGGCCTGTCATCAATATTTCCAGGATGGATCTGGCTTGGAAGTGGACCTCCAGTAGGAGGAGGAAGGGCTTGATGTGCCATTGGGACTTCTGTAAAGAGTTCCGCAAGGGCGTCAAAGGCGGCTTCTACTGCGAGCTCATTCTCGGCTCTGACTTTTGCTTTCTCTCTTCTCACGTACCTCTGGACTCGTTCTAACACTTGCCTCTTTATTGCGTCATTCATCAGGGGGTTGGCTCCACTATGTTGTTAGTGCTCCATAGAGGGATAACAGAAGGCTTCAGTCTCTGGAGGACTGTCTTGCCAACATTTCTTCTACTTCTTCCTTTTCAATGTCTCTGAATTCTGCTTTCATGCCACTGCGTAGAGGAAGGTATTCGGTTCTGAAGGTGTCAAAACGCATATGTCCAAGCATTGTGGTGGTGCCATCATCATAGTAATGCCAACTTCTGATCGTTTCAACACTGTATGTTGTGAAAAACACTCTCTCTACCAACTTCTAGTGGGTTGCTAATTGATCAAACAAAAGATTATCAGTGCACCAAGCATCCCACGTATCTTGCTATTGAGCATCCACGAACAAATTCCAACTCTTTTCCTTCTTGTCCTTGTGAACCTCTACAGACCAAGAATCCTAAAGCTTCTTCACAATCTCCCCCTTGATGATGTCTAGAAACTTCTCAATGAATGCCAAATCTTCCATGGATGGTCATTCTCTCTGTTTCTTCTCTTCAGTTTGTCCCCAAACAGTTTGCCACCAAGATGCAAGTTTCTGCTGCTTCAATAGGAAGAGGAAATTGTCCACCACATAGAGCATACATCATGATGGTGATGTGTTTCCGCCATTGTGGGATGAAATTCTTGTGGAAAGTGGATTTGATTATGAGAAATTCCAACTCTTCAGTGGAAGAAGGAACTTTACAGACATCCATTGAATTCTTCTCTTCTTGGCAATGCCATTTCCTTCATTTTCAGCCTCTTCTGGTGCTTGTTGATGGCAAGTTTCCCCGGTTGCACACCAAAAACATAGAGCCCCAAGAGGAACACCAAGAAAAAGGGAATTCTCTTGCAAGAAAATCTATCTTGTAACATCAACAAGCTTGTTTATTAGGTTTCATATGATCACAATGAAGAAAAGAACACCAGGCACAACAAATCTTCATGCAACATCATGTAGATCTCCCACTGATTTGATAGAATCAACCATATTCTTCAATATCTTCATAAAATCCATCAATAGAACAAAGAAAGCAAAGGAATACACCATCTTTGAATGGAAATACATCACATAGTATTCATCTTCAATATCTTCATAGTCTTCTCTCTCAATCTCTCACATACAATCACTCTGTTTTAGTAGATTTGACTATCTCTGACTCTCTCTCTCTCTCTCCATCAATAATACATCATATCCTCACTAAAATCTCTCAAAAATCACTCTCAATAATCCTTCTTAGGTCGTGGATACCCCTCCCAAGAGGTATGTTTGATATGAAGAGTCACCAAAGCCACTACAGTGTCCTTTCATAGCTTACTACTGTCACTTCACTCCAGTCTTCACTTGAGTCTTCAGCAGCTACTTCTTTCAGCTCTTTTGCACTTGTATTTACCTCTTTCGAAGGCTAGAAAACCTTCCCAAGCTACACTCTCATCCAACAGAACACATACTGAAGCATACAGAACAGTCACAGTACAGTACCAGAACAACTATAGTACAAAATAGAACAGAGACAGAAGCTCTACAGAAGACCTACAGAAGGTTACATAAGGTTATCAAAACCACATAACTCATACTCAAACCATTCCAAAATCTCACAAATCATTCAATAAGCTTTCACAATATCTCAATCTTCATCAATCATCAATCCATCCCTCCTTACAGAAGACAATCAGAACAAAACAGAACAAAACAGAAGCTATACAAAAGGTATACAGAACCAATCAGAACATATCAGAACATCACAGAACCTATCAGAACTTCACATATCCACTGAAAAACATCATGAACTTCCAAAACATAATCAATATCATCCAAAACACTCTCAAAACACTTCCAAACCAATCAATCATCTCATAAAATCAACCATTCAGCTCTCAAAAACAACAAAAATCAGCCAAAAAACAAGTCATTTCAACACTCAACACAGTCCGGCCTCCAGTCGTGTCCTTGCCACCTCGCACTGCTATCTCCAATGTCTTGGAGAATCTGTAGCCTCCTCCCTGAGTCGGTGCCATTTGTTGCGATTAGCCACTTAGGCTTTGAAGCCCCACTCTTAAGTGCCTTGCGTGCGTCTGATCGTCTGTGTGACATGTACGCACACGTGGACTCCATCATCCAACCCATGGAAAACCTATCCGCTGCTGCTGGTACCGGAAACTCCTCATGCAAGGATGCTACTATGTAGTCCTTGCTCCCCTCCGATATGTTCTTCCAATGATCCAAACCATTGTGCCAAAAAACTTATTGGCACAACTTTCTCATATGAGCTATCACCCTTCTCCCCTCATCATTCATGATGATGGCTCCTATCCTATCATCTATAAGGGATCCATACCCCTCTGGGGTATGCCTAAGATGTGTCCTCTCCCACCTGCAACTACGCTCCTGGGCATATCCAGGAGACCCCTATACATCTGGTGTACCTACGAGGGTAATATCTCTCAGAGTAGCACCCATAGGGGTGCCATCTACGAACGGTTGAGAAAAAGCTGGAGTGACTAGAGTAGACATCCCCACATGTGTGACAAATCCTATGGGTGACGGAACTCCAACAGAATGACGAGATGGAGACACTGCATCGGTACCTTCACAACAACCACTTGAGCCACGCTCTCGTGAACCACCACGAGAGCGAGGAGTAGTACTTGTATCCCAAGCCGACCGCGGGCTCACTGCATCAAGGTCTCCGCAGCATCTCCTTGAACCACTCCCTCCGTCTGGTCCAAGTCTAGAGCGTCGACCTCGTCTGTTGAAAACTGAAGTATTAGAGCGCATCGAAGTAGGTCTAATATAATGACCTGATGGTGTCCGAGACAGCTGCCATATCTCTGAATCTCGCCATCTGATTTGGAGATATACGTGTGAAGATCTCCTGTAGCTCCTTGTCACTCATCCCTCGACTCATCGTGATGATCTAAATATTCACAAAGGTCACCTGCACAGACAAAAATTGATGTTAGTATAATCAATATAAATCATACAAAGCACGGTAATATAATTCTTAAAAAATGATATTACTTAACATGCATATCTTATGTACCCTTATAAATGATTCATCAACGAATTGAGTAGATGGATGCTCTCCAGGTATGAAGTACCCTATGGTCCCATGTCAATCTCCTTACACAACTCCGCATACACTGGAAGGTCGATAGATATGTCACCACAAAAGGATGAGTCCACCTCGTTCTGAAAGAATTCTTGGACTCCTCTATTCCCATCATTATTACCCGATGCAGGCTCCTTTACATGCTCTAAGCTTTCGGTGGCCTCCACTCCTTGCAATATCGACCTCTCTATTTGCATATTATTCTCATCTATGCTCGGAACGTCGCTTTGATCATATACTCTCGCACTTTGGGGAGTTGAAGGTATAACGTACCACCATCGAGGTTGTCGAGGATTTGGATAGAAAATTACCTATTCACAATCATGTACAAGAGAGATTTAACTATTGTAACATGTACCATGTCGTAATACAATTAAAAAAAACATGAGTTCATGCACATGTTCACAATGAATGGGCAACACAAACATGTCGAGCTAAATCCGTCCATTTTTTTTCAGAATCTATTTTGAGAAATCCAAATGGACCTTGTCAAACTGTTGCTCCAGCTCCTTCAAGTACCAGTTTGAACCATTACACATCGAAAATGATCATGAAAAAGCTACGGTAATCCATAGTGACAATACTTTGCAAGTTTTCAAAATACTCAATCTCATTTATAACCATGTTTGGATCCATTGCTCGTCATCGGCTCTCTTGCTCGAACTTTGCTATGGTACCACAATCTATTGTGGAGCGCATTTTATCAATACGCTCCATGCGGAAATGCTGTCCACGTGACCATGTCAGACTATATATTTTGTACTGTACATTGAAACACTTAATTAGTTGTCGCATATACAATATAGATATGAAAAACCCTAAACACGTCATCACCTTTGGACTACATTCACTCGAGAATTCCCACTCCTCGGTACAGACCTCCGCCCCTTCGTGAGACGGTGTGGTCAAAGCTCCATGCAACCATCGCGTTGACATAAACCATAGTATCTCCTCTATGCCCTCGGGATATCGAATCGGTCAATGGCACGTACTATGTGGAAATTTAGATCGTGGTTTCTCTCGATCTTTTCTAGCTTGCTAGTACCTAGTGAGCCACCTCTCCATAGATGCATGGTGCAACATACAAAAACAATTCACTTTCTCCTCCATTGTAGCATCCATTCTTTTTTCTATCCCATTTTCAACCACCACATCTCCGGTCAGTCTATCATCGTCCTTCAGCGACCATAGCATATTGTTGTATGAATCCACCATTGGTAGCCATTGTGAAATATGCACTAGCGCCTCAGACACCAACCAACCTTTAGACATCCTACCTTCGACTGAGCTCGTTGTTGCACAAAGCCTTTCAGAGTTTTCATGAAGTGCTTCAAGAAGAGCATCCATTGCGTATGGATAGGTCTAACAATCTCCACTTCATCTACAAGATGTACAAGAAGGTGGATTTATATCGTGAGCATGATGGTAGGCAAGTATTTCTTAAAGAGACAGACCGTCTCCACTACTCCCCGCCTTGTGGATTTAATAGAGGATGTCGTAATCTCCTTCTATGAGATCCATTGCACTAAAGTTGAGGAAGTATTATGAACAACCACTACACTCTAAATAGCAAAATACGCAGGCCACTTACAATCCATTCGTAGTACAAACCTGACATATCTTATGCCAATCATGGGATTTTAGCCCTGATAATTGGTCGTCTTTAGAAAACTCGGACTTGAGAGAATGCATCACACCCATCGGAGTGCGGATAGAGTTGACTATTTGCTTCACAATGAACTTTTGTTTAGTGGAAAAACCCAAGGAGTGCAAGGTAGCTGCAAGCAACCATCAGCACTCGACCGCGGCCAAAGCACCTCCATCTTGCCTACCTCCTTCAAATCCATTTGTGCCCCTATAGTGTCTCTCTTTCCTATGATGTGGTCCTATAGTAAGCTACCTACATTCTTGAAAATATGCATGCGATCCAAAAAGTGGTCAATCTGTAAGTGGGTCCAATACAACAACTCGTAGAAAACAAAGAACCGTTGCATTCCGTTTGGATGTGACTCTGTGTGTACCATTTTCAGCTCGTACTAGTCTTGGGCATTCATACGTGCTGGAGGTCATCCAAGAAAACCTTCCTTGAGTTCATGACCCTCTACAAGAAAGTGGCGTGTCCTTGATATACCATCTTCTTCATGGTTTGTGAACTTTGGGAGTCTTACTGTGGCCCACACAATGGACATGCATGATAACTGTTGAGAAATGTGCAATCACATCCACCATAACCTCTTTGTATGGGACAAACAAGGCAAAGAAATAGACTACAAATAAAGCTTTAGACTAGGTCATGTATGCACGGTTTATTAAAACCATAGTTGCTGAATACCATGGTCCCTTTCCACCTATCTCCACCTACCAATACCACCTATTGTAAGCCTATAAAAGGCACTCATCCCCACACTCATTATCAATCAGTTGTACTTGCATTTTTCCTGGATAATATTATTTGTTCTTCCTTGTCAATGCTTATGTCTCATTATGATTGTCTATTTTCTTATCAGTGAGTGATCAAGCTACTAATTGAGCCATTTCAGTTTGAATTTCTGGCTCCCTCCACTTTTCCTTGGATCTCTCACCTACCTCCATAGCTATCCACCTTCAGTGGAGGACTTGAAGCTCCCAATCTAGGCCATTTCAACTTGCGTTTCCTTTTGGGCAAACCTTCCCTAACTCTAGGTGCTCCTCCCTATCACTTCAAAGCCCAACATTGCTGCTTCTCTGCTTCAACATTGTGCTTGCAACAGATTGCTATCTAGTTTGAGCCATCTGCAATTCGTGTCGTCGATTCAACCTGCACGTGCATCGATGCTATCCACGACCATAAGGCAATTGAAGCCACACAAACACTCTATCTCCAACTCAGAGGGTTTGTAAAATGATTGAGTCTACGTGTTGCAATAATAAAAAAAACCAGTCGCATGTCAAAACCGTAAAGAGGGTAGCCATAGCTATCAAGCTTCAAGCTCTTGTTTTACTTTCAATCAGCTTTTCCTCTTATCAAAACTTTTTTTTTTGCAACTCTAGTATCAAATCAAGGAGGGGAAGACTTGGACTTGCATCAGATCTTGAAGATTCCAACTTCAAGGGCATCATAGTTACTAAATTGCCTAGTATCTCTTGATACTAATCACTTTGTGGTTATTAGCACTTGTGCTCAACTGAAATTGAAATTGTTTGGAGTTGATTTGCTGCTGATCTTGCACTCTCAAAATGGGCAAGGATTCACCGACATCCCGATTCAATGGTGTTGGATTTCATACATGGCAAACTAGGATCAAATTGATCTTAATGAAGAAAGGCTTGTGGTCAATCACAAGTGGTCAAGAAAAGAAACCAAGGGAAGCTGAAATTTCAGTTGTATGGGATAAAAATGATGATAAGGCTCAAGCTATTATCAAGCTCGAACTTGATGATATTTACATTCATCATGTTGATGATTGTGAAACCTCTTATGCAACATAGGATCGATTAGAAACCTTATTTGGAGCTCATTCCAAATCCTCAAAATATGGTTTACTAATTGAATTTTTTAGGCTCAACATGCAAAGTAATACCTCACTTGCAACTCATTTGAATTATATGGAAAGCTTGTTGACACAACTTATAGGAATCAACTTGAAGATGGATGAAGACATTTGCATTGGAATGCTTCTCAAAAGTCTTTCACGTGAATTTGATAATGTGTTTACCACATTAATCAACATGCCAAAGCCGAAACTTGTGGACATCAAAGCCTCTCTCTTGGAAGAGGAAAAGAAGGTCAAGAACAAAGGAGAAACAAGCATCCCAAGAGGAGACCAACAACTCCTCTATGTGAAAGGGAAGAAGAGCATAGTTTGTGACTTTTGTAAGAAACCTGGGCATATTGAGAAATTCTGCTATGCTAAGAAAAGTCTCAAAGAGCATATCTTGCTACAGTCAAAGAAGATGAAGACAACATTGAAAAAGAAGGAGAAGAAGAAATCCAAGATCAAAAGGATAAGACTCACCGGTCCCTCTTTTGTAGCTCATTTTATAATGATAGACTGTTTTAAAGTTCAACATGTGGACTTGCCTTATGTTCCCACCATAAGCTCCTAAACTCCTCATGTAGTCTTTGCACACTACAACCTCTACACACTTAGTAAGGCCTTGTAACAGCCTCTAGCTTTGTATGGTTGTTTTTTTCTTCCATGTCTACACTTAGTAAGGTTCTACTCACGACAGTCTCTATATACTCGGTGTCTTTTAAGGTTGTGATTGAGGAGGGGTGTTGAGAAATGTACAATCACATCCACCATAGCCTCTTTGTATGGGACAAAAAAGGCAAAGAAACAGACTGCAAATAAAGCTTTGGACTAGGTCATGTATGCATGGTTTATTAAAAGCACGGTTATTGAATACCATGGTCCCTTTCCACCTATCTTCACCTACTGTAAGCCTATAAAGGACACTCATCCCCACACTCATTCATCAGTCATTATCAATCAGTTGTACTTGCATTTTGATTGGATAATATTAGTTGTTCTTCCTTGTCAATGCTTCTGTCTCATTATGATTATCTATTTTCTCATCAGTGATTCTCCATAGCATGCATTCTCAGTATTTTAACAATAACCTGAGGTAACTAGAACGGTCCCAACACCTCTATCCAGTGAATACAAACTTGAATGAGCTATGATAGATATTACCAACGAGAACGGAATCCTACTTACTTGAGCACTCTTTGAATCCCAAAAAGTCATGCATGGTCCATATAAGAATGGCTTGAATATTGGTGGACCGTCGACCATCGCGCGTGCTCATATCTTGCATGGTGACCCCCTCCTCCACAAAATCTTAAGCTCATCGACTAATGGATGAAGATATATGTCCATATTTTTTACTTGTAGCGGTCGGGAACGAGCAAGCTAAGGATGAGATGTCCTTTCTTCGTAGAAAGTCATGGAGGGATATTGGTTGACAAGGACTATAGGCCACACACTATAAGAAGTTGAGCGTAGACCGAATGGGTTCACGCTATCCATAGCAAGACCGAGCCAAAGATTCCTTGGCTCTCGGATAAAGCTTGGGAAGGTAGAGTCAATATGGCTCGATGCGCGTGCATCCGCTGATATTCGTTGAACTCCATCTGGGACTTATTCTGGCATGCCACATTGTCAAGCTCGCCATGTCGGATGTAGAAACATGTGGTTTATGCGAGTGTCTAAGAAATTTTTAAGGGATGGTCTGTCCTTGCAAGTCCTATCGATACCTGTGAGTACCACACTTTGGACATGTCTCCATAGTCTCGTATTCTCCTCGGAACAGTATGCAATCGTTGATACATGCATGGATGCTGTTGTAGTCCATGCGAAGCTTTTGTAAAACATGTTGCGCATCAGCATGAGAATTAGGCATGGTATTTGCAAGTGGTAATATATGATACTTTAGTAACTTTTAAAAAAATCATAAAACACCTTGAAAAATCACAAATGTTTTTTATGATAGTGTCGAAAAGAAATCAACGAAGCATACATACAAGGTACCTGAACAACTCGATCACACTCGCATCACTCTACCCGTATTTTGCTTGCACACTTAGGAGTGCAAGCAGTGTATCTTCATGCGAGATACTTAGTATCCATCATATAATGATATGGATGCTTCCTCTCTAAGCAGATCAGAAGTCTCGACATCCATGGCCATCAATGCATCGATCATTGCCTCCATCTCAGGCTCCAAGATTGTACGTAAGTCTAGAAGGCTGTCTGTCTCCTCTGGTATTGACGGCATAGATCGGGTATTACCTTCCAAGTGGTGGATTGGCTCAGGCACTCCATCCATCGCACACCCATGAAATCTTCTAACTGGTTGCAAAGGGTGCACTCCTCCTTGGGATGAGACGTCACCTCCCTGGATAGAAAGTTTTCCAGCCACACCTAATGCTTTTGTATATGGTATTCAATTAGCTTGCGAATACAATGCATGATTGATATACACTTTTCTTACCGTTTACTCAAAATGTGAGATCACCTGATCAATGATCTCTGATTGAAACTCGTTGAAGCATCATACGTGTTCTATAAACAATCGATGTTTTCGTCTTATTGCTAGCTTACATTGAGAGCAAGGACATGGGACACATTGATTAAGATGCGCTTGGTGATATTGAATATCACAACCTTCATCATTTTCCATTTGGTCTACGTTATGATAAACAATTTGTTCTTGTTATCATTCTTTTTTTCTTTCTTAAATTTTTTGAGAATGGATTTCTTCTCTTGTAACTCAACAAAATTAATGTATGTAAAGTCTCCACCCACCCACAAATTAATGTATGTTGGAGTGTTTTCTGTCTCGTGGTATTGTACCAGACCTCACTGGACCTCGTTGCTACTACCATTACCACTACCAAGAAAAGAAGATGTTAAAGAACAAGATCTTACCCTCTCTTTGTTTTTTATCCATTCATTCTCTTCTCTCCTTCCATCTCTCTCTCTTTTTCTCCTTCTTAATTATGTTGTATGTTTATTCCCTCTCTCTCGTTCCTTCTTTCTTTTTCTCTTCCTCTCCCTCTCTTATTTCCTTTAACAAAACATCTCTCTCTCTCTCTACCACTACCACTACAATAAACAAGAAAAGAAGAAAAAACAACAACTACAACAACAATAACAAGAAAAGAAGAAAAAACTACTACTACTACTACTACCAAAAAAAAAAAAACTAAACTACAATAGACAAGAAAAGAAAAAAAAAAAAAACAACAACAACTACTACTACAATAACAACAACAAATAAGAAAAGAAGAAAAAACTACTACTACCACTACTACAACAACAACAAACAAGAAAACTAAACAACAATAAGCAAAAATGGAAAAAAAAAACTACAACAACAATAACAAACAAGAAAACTACTACTACTACTACTACAACTACGACCACGACTATCACTACCACAAGAACAACAAATAAGAAAAGAAGAAATTAAACAACTACTACTACTATCACTACCACTACCACTACTACTACTACTACTACGACTACCACAATAACAACAACAAGAAAATAAGAAATTAAACAACAACAACTACCACTACCACTACCACTATTACCACTACCACTACCACTACTATGACTACCACAACATCAACAAAAAAGAAAAAAAGAAAAGAAGAAATAAAACAACAACAACCTCTCCCTCCCTCTCCCTCTCTTTCTCTCTTTCTCTATTATGTTTAATATTTTCTTCCTCTCTCTCTCGTTCATTCTTTCCTTTTCTCTCTTCCTTTCCCTCTCTCATTTCTTCTATTTCTCTCTTAATATACATGATTTTTAACCAAAATAAGCAAAAGAAAAGGAGAAAAAACAAAAACAAAGCAAGAGGGAACAATGTACTCACCGCAAAGGCCCGAGGATGGATTCGGCGGCTCCTCTTCGCTCCGTACACTTCATTTTCTTCGCAAACGGCGGCTGTGGTGGTCAGAAGCTTTCCTTCTCCCTCTTTCTCTCTTTCTCTCCCTCTCCCTCTCAAATGCAAGATGGAGTTCGCTCTCCCTTTTGCTCTCTCTTTCATTCGTTCGCGCAAAAATGACACGCTCGGGTTTTGGCCTACGTTTTTTGCTTGAGTACCATCGCTATTTGCATCGCTAAATAGCAACGCCGCTAATTTGCGTCGAAAACTGCCATTGCTATGCACCTGTATCCTTGTAGTAAAGGAGCTTTCCATACATAACTGACTATTTCAACTCTATTTACATACAGGGAGGGCACCCCCTAGCAAAATGCTATGGCCCCTACGACTCTCCGACACTATCGAGATTGGCCCCGGATGCACCGTCTCATAATAAAGAACAATGAAACATAGTCCACGCTTTTGATATTGCATAATCTAGAAGACAGATTTATTTTCTGATAAAATTGTCCCCCAAATAACTAATCTAACCTATAGTAAGGAAAACCTCTTTCGTTGAATTGTAGGTCAATAATGTGGAAGACAGATGCTATGCATCTAGGAGTTGATCATTTATGCCATGTTTAATGCACATGTAGTGTGGAATGCACTAGCATGCTCAAATAAATTTTAAATAACCAACCATGTGTTGATATGAAGACGTTCTTTTTATGCTGCTCCCTAATGTAATGTGATATTGAGAAAACGGAACCGGGCTAATCCGTGCCTCTACTCCTTTAGATATTCAATGTAATCTAAATGCTACATTTCAATGGACAATCATTCATTTTTTAAATGCAAAAACTTGACATTTCAGTCCTTATTTGACAATTATTCATTATGTGGAGTGTTCTTTATATTATGTGTTGTTTTTCTATAGAAACACCCCCTAAATGAGTACTTTAATATGCAAATGGATATAGAACCTCATGTCCCATAGCCCACCATACATTCGACCATGTTCTACTATTTTTAAAAATTTAATATATAAAAATTATTATTTTTTTCTAAATTTTTACTATTTTTCTCTAAATTTTCTTAATTAGTTCTATTATATATACTACATAGTTTGCAATTTTTGATCATGCAGTAGCAAAGACCAACCATGGCAACCATCATACACTATTTTGTCCACATCCAGTATTACTTTCCACTGTTTCTATCAATTATTATTATATTTCTTAATTTTACCTATTTTGTGTGTTCTAGATAATTAATTTCTATAATATGATAATCACACATTCCAAAATTTTGGGCTTGCAGCCTTAAGCACATCACACATCACTTTAATGTCAAATTTCAACCCGAGCCAGGCTAGCCCAGATCCGAGAGGGAGTCCTCCGTCATACTGATCACACAGGACTTTTGCAGATTAATGCTAAACCTAGCTGCCTTCTCGTAAAGGTCTATCCGCATAGCTTGCCTTGACCATCATCAGTATTGATTTTGTGCCTCTTGCTAAGATGAGAGGGAGATTGTGCACCTCCTCCTAACATGAGAGGGAAATTCCTCCAATATTGATCTGCCTTTTACGAACCCATGCTGCATTGGGTTTAAATGCTAAATCTGCATTATAAGTGCCATCCTCATCACAACAGCTTTGTTAAAAACTTTGTAGATAGTGCTTGTTAAGTGAGATGGGTCTGATCCACTACCCTAAGCCTCATGCATTGTTATCATCTGGGGACCAATGAAATTAATTTCTTTAGCACATGAAGAAGGAAGAAAGCCTGCAGATCAATAACTATTTATTAGGCTAGCCCACACATCCTCAATGTTCTGCCAACCATGGAGCAAGATCAGTTCTAGTGATAAGCCACCATAGCCCAAGGATTCTATTCCCCGAGCCTCCTTTGACTCCTCAACTAAGAAGTAGTGTGTCATTTTCAATGCAAGTGCCCATTCGAGGAATGGATGAGTCAGCTATTGGGTGAGTCTTGGCAAGTCAAAAGAACACATTTTAATGAGACAATTGAATGCATGGTCAAGCAATGTGATCTCACATTTAGGTAAATCTTTTTTACTACTTTGAATGCCTTAATTTAATTGACATAGGTCTTGCTTAGATGAATTGTTGTGTTATTTGCATTTACTTACCATTATTTTTGTTTTTATTATAGGTATTTTATCACTAGACAAACTTTGTGCATTTGCTTTCGATATAGAAGATGACGACTTTTGCAAGGAGAGTGGATCATCTTGGATCAAGATACCCGATATGAGACACATACAACTCTCATAGATGTGGTTATCTTGTGGAATGGTTATAATTCTTTTGTGGTCAACGTAGAGAGCCATTGGCCCATTTCTTTTATGAGACAAGAAATCCAATTAATGTCCAATGAGTCCCTTTGCAACTTCTATTTCAAGTTAGATAACAGAAAAGTCAGGATTTGTAGTGAGCAATCCATGACATGTAAACAATGTGCTTCTCCACATATCCTTGAGATAGTGGAATCCTTGTAAATTTTTTTAAATAAAGAACGAATATAAACTTTTTTTAAACTTATGAGTCCTTTCAATTTAGATAATCTTAGTTTACTATGATCCAAGTGTACGATAATACATATTGTAATTAATCAATCGTGCTGGATAAAATCATAATTAAATTGCATGTTGGAGTTCTATAATCTATGCAATATTGTCTTTGCATAATGATATATTGTAGCTCATCTCTTCTACTCATTTCTTAAAATTAAATATTAAATTGGATCCAAGGGATTTTAAAGGTCTTTCAAATTTATTTTCTTAAAAATTTTCTATATTTTCTGTAGTTGGACTTGAATATACTCAGCGATCCAAGTATATTCAAGGATATAATAATGTAGAATGAAGCATTTGTCTGTATGAGTAATTTTAACGGTTACTTTAAAGTATTTAAATAAAGAAACTAAGGTAAGAGTTTTAATTTGAAACTTTAGGGTTAAAAAAGAACCTTTATTTAAAACCCTAGATATATAAAAGCTATAACTCCAAACTCATTTTCACTTTCATTCTCTACTTCCCTACACTTGTGCTCTCCTCCATTCTCTCTTTGTGTCCCATGGCTACCACTCCCGCCTTCGCTGCATGGATTAGCTCCACATGTTATGCACACATTATAGACCAGATATACCCTAGGTTTTGCATGACCTTGAGTCTAGAGAGCTCGCTTTCCGTCGTAGACCCTAGCTCTAGTATATTAACATCGTTTTGTGATGCAGCAAACCCTCTCACCTGCTGTATTCCGGACTCTGCTCTCAGATGGGTCTCCATAGATTTCCTATATAGTTTACGTGCTGGATCAAGCCATGTAAAGGTAATAAATCGAGTGCTTGTGCATGTGGGGCAACATCTCCATGTCAAAGCAGTGTCCACCTCATCCTAGGACCACACCACGATGGATCTCATCGAGCGCGAAGCAATATTTGCCATATATATTTTATGCACTGAGGTGCAAGAGGACAGTGAGGAAGACATTGACACATCCTCTTGGCCACGTCTAGAGTATTTTGAGAGGGAACTTGAAGAGATCACACTCGATCCGAGAGTAGAGGCAGCACAAAGATTAGACATTGTGCACCCATCTCCTTGCCTTGTTGAGATACTGACAAGAGATGAGCCACCCCTCGCTTCTCTCCATGCTATCATCATCGAGGGGGTGGAATGTTTACTTATGCGTGATGTACTAGAAATTTTAGAGCTAAGGGAAGAAGAGCTATATTGTATCATGGTGCGTGATGCACCTGATGCTTTTATATATTTTACTATACAAGATGTGCCAGCACATGTTGATGAGGTGGCTCGATATGATGGCACGAGTGTCAATGACATCTCTAACATTGTGAGTATCCAAGAGCATATTGAGAATGCGGCGCCACAGTATGAGATCATCTCAGATGAGGAGTTCGAGCAGTTGCAAGAAAGCATTTTTGGACCTCAACCTGACTATGCAATACCTTCCCAAGAGAGAGACGAGGGTGGCCCAATTGCAAGAGTAGACCTGGATGCTCCATTACAACAACAAAACGATGATGCAGAGAAGATAATGCTATCGGATTAATGTTATCGGATTTGCGTCAAAATTTACTAGTAGGACCTCTAGGGCATCGAGAGTATGTACATCAAAATTTTTTGGGATCAACCCTGAATATGCAGATTTAGGCCCCCAGAGCTACCCTGTTAGGTCCCCCAGACGTGAGGCTCTGGACAGATAAGCTCTAGGCTGAATCCCCCAGAGCTGCCCTATCAAGCCCCCAAACGTGAGCCTCCGAACAGGGTAGCTCTGGGGGCCCAACCCCGAAAAAATTTGATGTTCATACTCTCGATTCCCTAGGGGCCTTACTAGTAAATTTTGATGCAAATTCGATGTATATATATTTACCACACTCCATGCATAGTGAGTTTGACACAGTGAGTCTGACACTGAACTTGTGTGATGCAAGACATTGTCTATATAGATGAATTTTCATCGAGACAAGGTGGTCGATCTGGTAGTCAAGGAAGGGTGCAGGACTCAGCATTGAAGGAGTATATCAACCAGCTTGTGAGCAATATTTTTGTATTCCATAAGACATGCTCTCCGGATTTTTTTGAGAACTTTTTGAAGTTGAGGGCATTGATGAAGGCTGGGCCCTTCAAGACCATCCCAATGAACTCTAGCTTGGAGAAAGTAGTGTTGCTTTGACGTTCAAAGCTTTTCTACTTATTCTCTAGTACTAGGTCAAGGTCACTTTTTTCCATGGTGGCCCATGGCATGGTTGCTGGTATTGAAGACCCCAATGTCATTAGGCAGGAACTACTAGGGCAAAATGTATTGTTTGCCTATGAACAAGAATAGCTCTGACCATGGGGAGTCTAGCTCAAAGAAGCCTAGGAGAGAGTAGATATACTTAGTGCCAAATGATATCTCATTACCAATGTAATGTAATTTGTAATCTTCTCTTGAAGTAATGAAAATCGATATTTGTTGGATTTGTGTGCAATGTAGTTTGTCATACGCGTAATTTATTATTACTTTTTACTTGAATATTATGTTTGATTATCGAATTTATACGCAACACGATTCGTACCCTAAATTTAAGGCATAATGCTTTATCCAGTTCATGTGAACATGTATTTGTTTGAATGCATGGAATGATAACTCAAAGACATAAATAAAACAAATAACAATCGAATAAACAAAAATAAGACTAGCCCAAAAAATTTGTATTCATATTCATAACATTTTACATGGGATCCATTACAACCAAGGTTTTACAAGATCTCTTTGGAAGCTACATTTCGTATATGTTTTGATAGTACACCCCTATCATTGTTAATCTCCACGAGGACTATCCTTTCATCACCGAAAGAACCTCACTATCCGCAAATCCCTATCGGTGACGATGATTCTCCTTGCATGTAGTACTGCTGCATAAACCGAGTCTCCAAACAAGTCGATGATGTAAAGCTTCGGCAGCTTCTTGTAGTGCAAGGAGGGCTTGGGTATTCCAACGAATGGGTTGTTGCAAGCATGTTACATCTGGGAAGTGCCTCCTGCTATTCTTAAAGAGTATGCCGTCCATAATCTCATGTACTAGCTTCTGGAATGGAGCCTTTGGTATCAGGACGTGTGTGGTCTTCGAGTAATGGCGGATCTCACGAAGAGCCATTGTGCCTGGCTTTCATCGATGCTTGCGATGCTGGCATGGTGGTGGTAGAGCTGGGGGAGGTGGCCTCTACATAGGATTTCTAGGGGAGTGCCTCTGAGCCGCTTACTTAGTGCGTGCCATGTCTTCTAGGAGAGAAAACCCAAAACTCAAAAGTGAAATGTGTAAAATGAGGTGAAACTTTAAACTTATAGTAGCAAAACTTTCAAAAAGCCCTTAAACCTAAAATAATGTATCCAGGCTTTGGAAAAATATGAGCAGTGATCCGATTGACATGAAATTTTACATGTGGACTCCTCTAAGGTACATCAACTACCATTCAGGGCCCCAGACGCTAGCCTCCGAGGACAGGTGTCCCAGAGACTTCTAATGGGGCCAATTTTTTAATATCCATGAGTTTTTATGATGTCCGACATGTGGGTGAAGCTTCACTAAATTTTGATTTATAAAATTGATGGTTCAATCATTTTTTGAAAATGCATTAACTGGATTATACTTCACTGATAACAGAAAAACTCACCACCGCACCGAGTGTGCACAATTGCATATTAAATGTGTTGTCAACCAAACTACGTGAATATATTGGAAACTTAAAAATTCACAAAAAATAAGTCATGGGTCAAATGGAATATCGCATATCGGATATAGTGTTGCCAAATCGCTAAATTCCAGTAAAGATATAGTGCATCGGCCCATGTACAACTGATCACTGATGTGTGTGTGATTGTGCATTGAATTTATCCTTAATAAAACTACTTTCAAAATTAAAAACTTGGAAATATGCACAATACAAATCATGGAAAAATAGAATATCAAATATCAGATTTGGTATTAGAAACCATGAAATACACAGTAGATAGTGCATTGCACCATTTACAACTAGAGCTAGGCAAAAATTAGCTCCATTTTGTAGACCACTGCTATCAATTACTTGAAGATCTACTGGAAAGATAAACCAAAACTAAGCTCCTTACAATCTACAACCAAACCTGAGCTAAAAACATAGATCCAATTACAAGGTAGCTTCTCAAAGCATATTGTTGACATTAAGATTAAATGCATCCTTGTTGTTGCGGATCCTACGAACAAGAATCATATCTATGGGCTTAATAGTGATACATTGGGTAGCATGAATGGCTAAAACTTGAGAATCACCCATTAGATCAATCAAGTAACTTTCAACTGCTTCTTGGAGAGCAAGCAAGGCTTGGCTTGAGCATCGCCCCACATTCCTTGCCTGGTTCCTTGAAAAGAACTTGTGATGATGCCCTAACTGTAGAACTTGCAGTATTTCTCACACTGACTTAGAGAATGGTGCCTTAGGAATAATCAAGTTGGCACTCTTGAGGAATTTTCTTGTCTCACGTAGCGTAGCTGTTCATGGTCCTCCATCTTTAGTTCTTATGCGTTGGAGGACATGTATTACCAGTTGGAGCAGTAGTGGGAGGTGGAGCAACTGGAGCACGTGGACCACCATTTATGGACAATGGCGAGCCATCATTATTGACCACACTAGGGACACCATTGTTGGACACAGTAGCACCACCATTATTAGTTGCAGTAGGGCCACCGTTGTCGGCCACTAAGGGACCTTTGTCACTCACAGTACGCTCACTAGATTCGGAAGAGTGTTAAGCTCTTGCTCATGTAGGCATCTTCTTGATAGGAAGCTTGGAACATGCCATGGTTGTGATAATGAAGGAGAGAAAGGTGGAGGGTAGAGTGAAGAGTAATGGAAACAAACGAAAGGAGAGACTTGACTTAAGTACGAAACTTTTAAACTTACTATGGTGTAAATGACTTTTAAAATTAAAAAACATAAATCAAAATTGACTTTGAAAAACATATTGACAAACCTTCGAAAATTTAAACAAAATTTGCAAGACATCTCATGTTAAAGATAGGATTATTGATGTGTCATATCCTGGGTACCTATGCTCTCTCATGGACTCTAAATGCATCAAAAGTATTATCTTTATCTAGGTCTCCATTTCTTGCCGTTTCTCTCTTGGGTTGCCAACATTCTGCATGGCATTGTTTAGCTATGTTTTCATATCTTGCTTTTTTCACTTCATATATTGCCCTACTCATAAATTCTACTTGAGAGGTTTTGGACTTCTTTTCTTTTTCCTCGTATCATATCTCTAATCTCCTATACTAAAAGGTGAGAAGAATCAAAGCTTGCTTGGAAGTGAGCTATGGCCAGGAGCAAGAGCAAGAAGAGAGAGAGATATAAATGGGAACTCCAACAGTCACAATGTGTGGCCCGGTCTTCCTTTATTCAAACTATCACTAAAAGAATAAAGAATAAAGTGACAGTGACGGGCGCCCGCCACCTGCAGTGTGTAGTGGCAAGTACTGTCAGTGTAGTAATACACGAGCAGCTAGGCAGAGGCACCTTTACCCCCAACAACCTCCCACTTAAAGGTGAATCTATCCCAGTGAGGAGTGAAGAAAAAGAAAAGACAATACAATGTACACATGTACAACAGGATGAGGAAAAATGTCATCTCATCCAATGCCCATCAATCTCTTAAGGAAGGCAAGGTGCTCAACAATGAGGCATTTCGTGAGCTGATCTGTAGGATTTTTATCAGTGGAGATCTTGTCAAGGTCAACAGACTTGTCCTCCATGACCCCACGTATGAAGTGATACCTCACCTCAATGTGTTTCGTCTTCGCATGAAAGACTAAATTCTTAGCTAGCTGGATAGCACTCATAGAATCTGAATGTGGCATAGGTATAGTATCAATCCGAAGGTCATGAACCAAACGGCTCAACTATATGGCCTCCTTGCAAGCCTCAATGGCTGCAACATACTCGACCTTAGTGGTAGAGAGAGCCATACACTTCTGAACCCTGGACATCCAAGAAATAGCACCTTCATCATAGGTAAAGACATATCCAAAAGTGGACTTCCTTCTATCTGCATGTCCTGCATAGTCGGAGTCTGTGTAGGCCACAACTCCTGTATCCTGGCTGCCATAGCAAATATACATATCTACTGTGCCCTTCACGTATCTCATGATACCCTTTACGACATCCCAATGCTTTTTGCCAGGTGTAGCCATATAGCGTACCACAACGCCAACTGTAAAGGCAATATCTGGACGAGTGGCTATCATGGCATACATCAAATTGCCCACGATTGATGCATAAGGGATCTTGACTATCTTGGCCCTCTACTCATCTATCTGCGGACAATCGACCTGTGAAACCTTCACATAAGAAGGTAATGGACAACCAATAGGCTTTACATTCTACATGCGAAAACGTTAAAGGACTTTATGAATGTACTCCCTCTATGAGAGGTAGAGTAGTCCTTGATGCATGTCGCGCTTAATGCGCATACCAAGAATGTGAGAGACTTGTCCCAAATCCTTCAGCTCAAAGCTCTTCTTCAACTGAGATTTAAGAGCATCCATCTCATCATGAGCTTTCCCTGCTATCAGCATATCATCCACATACAGTACCAAAATAAGCAATGAGCCATCACGGGCTTTCTTTGTGTAAAGACACGGATCCATAGCACTTATGTTGTAGCCCTGTGACTGCATAAAGGCATCAAACTTATGATACCACTCCCTAGGTGCCTGCTTCAAGACATAAAGACTTTTCTTCAACTTGCACACTAGAACACAATATTAGTGAGTTTGGGAATCTCCCAATCGCCATGTTTTGAATACTAAAAAGGTGGCACCCGGATAACATGCCCATAAGTTTCTCAAAACCGTATGATATGACCTATCATTGGAAAGCGCTTGAAAAATGGAATCGATAGAGGTATAGAGTGCTCGATTTGGAGTTATAATATTGAAGTTATGACAAATCCAAAGATTTAACCACGTGTCCCAAACTTATGGAAAATTCCCATATTCCCCAATATGGTGTTCTAGGTGCTCCCTACCAGGTTCTGCAAATCCCTTAGGCTGCTCCATGTATATCTCATCATGCAAATCCCCATGCAAGGATGCAGTCTTGACATCCATTGTACAAGTCCAAGTCAAGCTGCGCGACTAAGGCCAAAACCAAGCGTAGGGTGTTCATCTTGACCACAGGAGTCCATCAAAGTCAACTCCATGCTCCTGTTTAAAACCCTTAGCAACAAGTCTTGCCTTATAAGCTGGCTTGGGGTTTCCAGGGGTAATGGCAAAGCCTTCTTGCCATGAGGTAGTGCAACCAAATCCCAAGTCATATTCTTGTGCTGGGAGTCTATCTCAGACTGCATAGCCCTCTCCCAGGAGTGACTGTCACCACTGCGCATAGCCTCATCATAGGTGAGAATCTCTCTTGCATCTATAACCAAGACATAATGCATCGAGGGCTCAAATCTATCAGGTGGATGTCTATCTCTAGTAGACCAGGCTCTACAGCCGGTCTAACACCTTGGCCATGTGTACCGACTATTGTTGCAGGCTGTCCAACTGGCTATGCAGGAGTACATGGCTCCTCTTGGAATATAACCCTATGTATCTCTACCACCTTCTCAGGCTGCCTATGCATCTTGTCTTCATGGAAGACTACATCATAGCTACGGATGACTTTTCGCACTTGCAGATCCCAAAGGTAGTAACCCATCTCGTCTACATCCCCATAGCCAAGGAAAATTTGACACTCTTAGGATACAACTTAGTACGCTTGTCTTTGGACACATGGTAGAATGCATCACATCCAAGGACATGTAGATGTGCATAAGATGGAGGTTTCCCAGTCCATATCTCCTCTGCAACCTGGAAATCCAAACCACTAGAAGGTGATCTATTTATAACATGCACAATTGTACTGACTGCCTCAACCCAAAAGCTCTGTGGTAAGCCTGTATGGCTAAGCATACTGCGTACATGTTCCTGGATGGTTCTATCCGTTCACTCAGTCAAACCATTCTACAGTGGGGTATAGGGGGCGGTCAATTGACACTTAATACCCCTCTTGTCACATAGTTGCTCAAAAGCACGTGACACATATTTTCCCCCATTGTCAGTCCTAAGGCATTTTAGCCTATGCCTAGTCTGGTTTTCAACAAATGCAAGCCATCTTTGAAATACAGCCAAGACATTGGACTTAGGCTTAATAGGATAAGCCCAGACTTTAAGCAAAAAATCGTCAATGAACGTCACAAAATACTTTGCACCACCCATAGACTGACAATGCATGGGCCCACAGACATCCAAATGTACTAATGCCAGGGGCTCACTCATGCATGTCCTACCAGACTTCTTATGTGTGTTCTTAGTCTGTCGGCCATAAAGACAATGCTTACATGAATCAAAACATGTGTAGTCAAGGGGCGGTAAGTACTGCAAACCAGAAAGCATTTTCATTCCCTTCAAGGACATATGGCCCAAATGGGCATGCCAAAGAGATACATGTGGGATGGAACCCACTGACAAAACATGGTCAACAGAGGACCCATCAACTACAAGAGGATAGATGCTACCAGCTTTTGGCATCTCTAGCAAGCACAAGTCTCCCACAGGTGATTTTCCAAGCAGAATCCCCAAATGAAACATGAAACCCAACATCATCAAGCTTCCCTGCAGACACAAGACTATGTGTAAGTGCAGGTACATGATGTACATCCTGTAACAGAAAAGTAACATTGGTCAATGATGTAGCATCACAAGAACTAGCTGCAATTATGTACTCCTCATCAGAGTCATCAATCTACATGACATTTATCTCCTCGATTTTCACACTGGATTTTGCAGGTATAATACTGCAATCAGAGGACTTTTCCTGTACTTTGTCTTTCCCCTTCTCTTTGTGCTTCTCATTGCGTAACTCATGACACTGTGGGCATATATGACCCTTTTTGCCACAATGATGACATGTCACATTAGCATTTCTCCCACGAGACTTACTACGCGACTTACCACGTAACTTAGACCTAGACTTCTGTGAGTCTTTGCCACGGCCATTCCCACAGTCATTCTTGCCATTACCATCTCTACCTCTAACAGTCAAAGTATCCGACACACAAGAGGTATCCAAGTTCTTACGGTTGATCCCTTCCTGCAGAAGAGCACTCTCTACATTAGGCAAGTTCAAAATAGTAGCAGGAGCACATAAGGCAATGTGGAATACATCCCATGACTCACTTAGAGTCCCAAGAAAAAACAATGGAGTAACCTCATCATTAAAGGTAATACTCTGCAAAGTCAAGTTCTTGAGAATAGCATGGAATTGCTCAAATGAGCAGACATTGTCATATTCTCCTTCATGCACATATCCATAAGCTATTTCAGCCAATCCGTCTGACTTGTTGGACTTTTCTTGTCATAGAGGTTCTTAATTTTATCCCAAAGCTTCCAAGCACTTTGTGCTTCCTCAACCACATTGTAATGCACCTGTTCAGTGAGAGACAAGATGAGGGTGGACTTGCATAACTCATCAAGCTCATCCCATTCATCATCAGTCATAGTTTTTGGCTGCTCACCATGCATTCTTAATGGCTTTATTCGCGATTTCCGCAACAATACCTGCCAAACTTGACTCTTCCAATAGGCATAATTCGTACCATCAACCTTAGTGATATTGAAGACAGCACTGTCAGTGGAAGAAGAACCCATAATGCAGTCCAAAACAATGTAGACAGCTCAAAACTGCTTGTTGTTTTCTGTTGTAAATAACCAAAAACCAAGGCAAAATGACCACGAAAAACTAATAGCTAATGATGTTGCCCACCAAGTACCATCAAAAGTACATAAAATTAGGATGATTCAACATGAAAATTCCACATCAATCCATACATAACTGCTTGCTATAATAAATTATAGCCAGGTACAATGAGAGAAAACTGTAGGCAAAATCAATGCACCAAGTCAACCACTGATTGTCAAAGTATAATCAACATCAAGCGGGCATAAATCAACATATGATAGTCATATGGACATCGAGAAAATACCCAAGCATGCCAAACGAATCCGTTAGTAAGCTGGTACACCCCCTGTGTAATAGGGCAAAGTGTACACAACACTAGCAAGACCTGACACAAAGAGGTGTATGCTCAGGGAGTGCGAAGCCCAAATTAGCCCAAGTACATGTATGCTGACCACGGCATATCAACCATGCAACATCCAAGTGAAGAAGATCCCAGTCTCAGAAGACTCAAAGCTCAATAGCATAAACCACCTGCTTAGTGTCTGTCAAATATCCAACAATGCTCCCATTAGCACAAAACCCATATAGATCAAGCCAAGAAGCTCAAGAAGGGCATATGAGAGCACCAGTGAACGAAAGATCCAAAACCAAATATCAATAATACATCATGAGCATATAGGCTCTATAGCCTCCGAGCATCCATAGACATCAACTATATCCCAAATACAACTCTAGCAAGCCAAGAAATATCCCAAGTAAGTTTGCAGAAGCCAGATGCAAGCCAAGACAAGGCACTAGTAGCAATCGGCTCCAAACAATGTAAGTAGCATGTAGTAGTGGCATAGGCCAAGCATGTCAAGACCGGTCAGATATAGGTAATGCCATATGTACATCCAAGATGGAGCATCAAATGCATTCCAAAGCCGAGCTCAAGCTCAAATGAAGATCCATCTCGAGGTGGAGATATAAGCTTCCTAGCCTTTGGGTCCACCAAAGCATGGCTTACAAGGGATATTTTCACTCTTTCTCTATTTTTTATCGTCCTTTTTTATTTCTACTTGGCCCCCATGCAATCCAACTTCAGAGAGGACTCGTTCTACCTTCTTGCATGTAGCATCAGCTTCTGACACAGGCTGCATCTTGTATACAAAGCATATATACTCATATACTAGCTTCTCAATTATTCTAACCAAACAATGCAATGCGCAAAAGTGAACCCTTATTAGTGGTATTTCCAAAATAGGGCACCAGTCCAGATCCACTGGAACTAACATTCCATTTCTCATGAATTTTTTATCACGTGTTGGAGCAGCTTGTTGTCCTGCCTTGGCAAGCCATTCTTTCTTTCCATCTTTCCCTTTCTTCCTAGTTTGCATGTAGTATATGCACAGAAATTTTGCATTCGCTGCTTTTGATAAACCAAACATACACTTCAATGTTTTTAAATCACCTGCAAGATGCCATTCAACTTGATAGTCCCTAAACCCCTCAATGTATAAAATTGCTCCATTATTTTTTTGTTAAATAATACTTGGTATATTAGTGAGGTTTAAAAAAACTTTAAGTACTTCATGGTCCTCCTTTGGTACTTCAAATGCTACAAGCCACTATATTTCATTCTCTGACTGTACATTAAAGTATAAAGGATGGTTTTCATCAATGTTGGGATCCAATGTTCAATTCATAAGTGTTATACTCACACGTTCAAGTTTTTGCCCCTTAATAATCTCAGTCTCATCAAGTTTGAGGACTGCCTCTACATTCTTCCATAGACATATTGTAGAACTTGACCATAGCAATCTGAACCCTATATATATCCAATACAAAGTTGTTGGATGCATTTAATACAAGTGCAACTTCTTTGGAACCATACTTCAATATGTGTGCATTTTGCAGATGCGTTGGCTCAGCAATTAGTTCTAAAACTTTCTCATTTAGTTGTTTTCGAGCCTTCTTCATGTGAAATGGTTTTGGTAGAGGCATTACTCGCTTAGTTTTGAAGACTTGCTTAAATCCTATATCCAATTGTTGATAGAGCATACTATATGACTCAGAACTCATTCCCACCTTGTCACATAATCCTTGAGCATCTGTAGCAGTAAACAAGTTGCTCATATCCCTAAGATGTTCCCTTGCGACACCATCTACAATGTCCCTGAATTTACAAATTTTCAATGCATTTTTGACCATATCCTTGCTTAGACCTTTGACAATAGTATCATTCTCTGCATGAGGGAACATATTTCTCATTGTAGCAGATTGAGCATATATTCGTCTATGGTATTGTCCACTTTCTTTGGTTAATTGGTGAATTGGTTTAACTAATCAGATGCGCCGATGTGCTTCTTTGGTTTTTAAAGTGATCCCAATCTCCAAATTTTTGTGAGCTTCCTCTTTATGTTTCAATTCTCCTTCTCCAAGTCCATAACTTTAGACTATAACTCCATATTTTGCACATATGTAGTCTGCATAGCATCTTCAATGACAAACATTGCTTGTTATAGGCTCTAGTTCTTACTATCCTTCTCAGTCAATAATCTATCCTTTTCCATCGAAGACCACATATTCCCTTGTAATCTTGTCTACATATTTGTCAAGGCTTGATGAACCCCTGCTAATCCTTGTGTGACAAGTCTGCATGTGTATCCATACAATCTTTCATTGCCTTCACAAACGAACTTTACAAATGATGTAAGCCCTTCAAATTGTAGTGGCCTTTGAGTGATTGGATCGGGTGGATAAATGCACCCATCAACCCAAAGGTCCATGTTTTTTTTCCCTACATTTCTTTCTTGTTACGTCCTATATCTTATTGCATCATCCCTTTCTACAGTTCTTTTGAATATTTATGCATATTCATTATCCAATTGAAAGTGAATATCTCTCTTTCTCTTGGTATGTCTTGCACTTGGATCCTGTAAAGAAAAATATGTGCCAATTTTAACATTACACAGTTACACCCCTTTGATTAATAGTAAGCTAAGGATTTGATGCCAATTTTCTGATCAATAGCAAGAACGTCTAAATATCTAGGAGTTGCAGGTCACCATCAATCTAGTAGCATGCAACTAATTCTAGATTGGCTCAAATCACACAATTACACCTCTTTGATTCACTATATTTGTGTTTTTTTTAACCTAGTTGGGTCTTGTCTCTTTCTCTTGATTTCAGTCATGATAGACCCTAATCAACCCCTAATCTGCCTGTAATCTTAGCTTTTAATCTATCTCTAATCAACATAAAATCTTATCTTTTGTTCTATCCAAAATATTCTCTCTCTCTCTCTCTCTCTCTCTCTCTCTCCCCCCTCAAGAAGAATTGACTAGAGATATTTAAACACATTTATACAGAAGCTTGGCTAGTGGAGAACAATAACATTATCTTATCTTCTACCCTAATTTACTATTTGTCACTCTATCTGTTATTTTCTTAGTTCATCTCACACAGTCCTCTCTCTTCCCTCCCCCTTCTCTCTCTCTCTCTCTCTCTCTCTCTCTCTCTCTCTCTCTCTCTCTCTCTCTCTCTCTCTCTCTCTCTCTCTCTCTCTCTCTCTCTCTCTCTCTCTCTCTCTCTCTCTCTCTCTCTCTCTCTGTGTGTGTGTGTGTGTGTGTGTGTGTGTGTGTGTGTGTGTGTGTGTGTGTGTGTGTGTGTGTGTGTGTGAATTGACACTTAAGGATTAAACAACTATGAAGAATAATAACATTACAGAGATTTAAAAAATAAAGATACCTCCATTATCACTTGATTGCTTGTAGTATAGAGTGTTAAAGAGGAAGATATCTTATAGCACAGTACTGAAGAGGGAGATTGCTTGTAGCAGGGTAGAGAGCGTTGTAGATAGAGATTATTTGATTTCAGCAAATGCTATCAAAACCACTCCTAAGATTGCTTGTAGTAGGGTAGAGAGTATTGTAGATAGTACTGAGTATTGCTTCAAAAGAATTTCTATGCAAGAAACCATCTTCTAGAGAGAATGAGAAGAGTACACAAAAATTTGGACAAAACTAGAGCTTTGAGAGGGAATGAAGAAATGCCTAGAAATAGGCATATACTTGTCCAAAAACATTAAAAATTTACAAGGAAACTCTTGAGTCAAAAAATCTTAAAATATAATGTGTATGTCATTTTATATCATTTTTTAACTTTTGTCCTTTTAAGAAGCAAGAATTAGAATGATTCTAATATATTTTCATGTTAAAAAGTCATGAGGGCATTAAAGAGTCGTATATTAACGATTGGCTCTATTTTTACAAAAAATAGAATTATATTTTTTTCGTTATGAGGATTTTGAGAAAAAGTGACCTTATCCTATAGTTTGAGAATAAAATAATAGGTGAAATCTATTGAAAATACAAATATGAGATTTACTTGATTGTAAAAGATCTCTTATTTTAATATTATTTTGGAATCCCTTTTTATAGAGAGAGGTGAGAGAAATTCCTCAAGGGGCAAAAAAGAGAGTCCATATTTCTCCTAATGGCCTACCTGCATGCTCGTCCTATGATAGACTCCCCCTCTACTTTGCTTGTGAGCATTCTTCAGAATAATAACCCCATTGCCCACATCTGTAGCATGCACCTACAAATTTACTCCACGCTAGCTTTTGCCTAAGTTGTCCTAGTTAAGTATGTCCAAATCAATGAACTTTGGCTTTTCTATTTCAACGTCCCATAGTGGACACACTCTGTTGCCAATAGGGGAATGTAGAGGCTTCACCAGCACTCTTCCAATTTTCGGCAGCATATTTCACGAGTACATTGGTAACTTAAGTACCTCGACCCAATGCAAGTACTCTTTCCTAAGGCAGTCCTTTCCTATTTCCACTCAATGCCAGGCCATAACACAGACAATGTCATGCCCCTGGAAAACCATGCTTGTAGCTGCAACCTCTGAACCGCTTCTTTCTTGTCCAAGTCCATCTCAAAGAACCCATGACCCCCATCATATATTTGATCCACACACTACATTCACTCTTGGGAATAATATTAAATGAGGCCGCAGCCTCCATAGGTGCTAGAGGCTTGTGCGTGGAAGAACCAGGACAGCCCTCATGTTGAAACCCAAGGATGTCTGTGCATACCTTTTCTACATCAAGTGTGATCTCCTTTGTGAGCCCTTCTCTTTCCTCCATGCTCCATCTGGAGCTCTCTGCCACTACCTCCACAATACTTTGTGGATTGGCCTTAAGTCGAAATAAGTAGTTATTTTTGAGAATCAAGCGATCTCTCTACAGCAACCTCCTCCGCAGCGTGCTCTTCTTGGCGGATTTCCTCGTAGCTATTCAGGATGCCCTCACTGCGCGCTCTCTTGGGTGAACCTCTAGCTTCATCCTCAACCTTATTCAGTGACCTTTTTCTCTTCAACTCTCCTCTAGCATTTCGACATAGATTGGTGAGCTCTCAGGAGCATGCAGGCTAGACTCCATGCATCATGTTGCATGGGCACTTACCACATAGCAAGCCCAGTAGTTCACATGAATTACTTTAATTGGAGTTCCTCTCTCTCTCTCTCTCTCTCTCTCTCTCTCTCTCTCTCTCTCTCTCTCTCTCTCTCTCTCTCTCTCTCTCTCTCTCTCTCTCTCTCTCTCTCTCTCTCTCTCTCTCTCTCTCTCTCTCTCTCTCTCTCTCTCTCTCTCTCTCTCTCTCTCTCATGCTCTTATATTTTCAAGTGAAGTGTGTTAACAACCTTACTAGGTTAAGCTACATTTTTAATGAAAGGGAATTATTTTTATACAAGTACAAAATATGAAAAGCCATATCAATGTTGTACAAGCAAATAAATGCTAGATGCACTAGCAGAGTAGTCAAAAATTTGGTGAAAGTTTACAAAAATAGAGTTCTTGAGGTTGTTGTAGTAATTACAAGGAGATACCTTGAACGCTTCACGCAACATTTTGGTCAAGCATGTATTATATCTACTGAGAGAACATACGAGCTACATTGACTTGCATCTAATTGCATTCAATATGATCAAACAATTTGGGAGAGATTCCCATTTGTGGCATTCGTATTTTTCACAAAATTGTGATGCGCAAAATTTTGAATCCAGACCATTCAATTGTGAGCAACGTTAAAATCCATTAAAAGTGATTGTTCAATCTTAATATTAACCCATTCTCATTGTAAATTGATTCTTCAAAGCATATGCATATCCATATTGAAAGCAACCTAAATCATGTGCCCAAATATCATCCACCCAAACCTTGAAGTATGATCCATGCTAGGGCATGTAAACTTTACCTTAGTGAGTCATGGTAATACTCATGGTCAATATCCCCGTTCATTGCATACATGTATTCTAAATCAAGAGTGCATAGCTTCTTCCAACCTATCCCAAGCTAAAAGATGCTTCCACACTAACTTACTTGTTAGTTGAATATCCACCTCTCATAGAAATCTTTTGTCATGGTTATATCCCAACCATTCTTACTTAGGTATGAGATGCCTATGCTTGGAAACTCTATTTGTGAAAATATCAAAGAGGCAAGCATTGGAATGTGTGCACAAGAGGGAGAAGAGAGCTCAAAGTACAAGAACAAAATCTTGTTTACTAAGTTGCTTACAAGTACAACTTGGGTACACTCTCACACACCTTGATAGTGACCCATAGGCTATTTATATAGCCTCTGCCTGGCTAGGGTTAGGGTTTCCCCTATCCTTCAAGCTATTCACACCCATCTGCCCTCATACACCCTTTCTTACGATGGGTTCCTATGCCTATCTTCTAACACCCCCCCTCAATGTCAGGGTGGCATTGGATTACAAAGCATGTAAGATGTCCCCCCCTCAAAAAAATGGGATGCCTTTATAGATCAGACTACAAGAGTGTTTATAGGTAGATGGTTTAGAGACTCAAGAAAGTTGATCATCAAATGGATTGGAGACATAGTTGGCCACCACTTCTTTGGGTACTTCAGGAATGTTAGGGCATTTACTAGTGATATGCCCTATCTTATTGCATTTGTTACATTTCATTTTTTGGGGATACTTCTTCCAACAATTGTTTACAATATGCCATTTTTCTTACAAAAAGAACATTTAGTGAGAATTGCATGTACCGAAACTTGATCACGGGAAGTTGAAGATGCTTGACTGGTGTTGTCTTCTTTGTGGTTCCTCTTTTCTTCATTCAAACAGGATTGGATGGTACTTGCCAATTTTTCACAGTTTTTAGGAGAATAGCAATAGTATCCTCTTCATGGATTGAAGCTTGTACTGAGGCAAGCTATGCCATGAGACCCTTCATGTGAGAAATGAATTTTCCCAAGTCTTCTCCTAATTTATATTCCAAGCTAAAGAATTCAATTTTAAGGAAGATTTTAGTATTTTTACCAGTGGCTCCATAGAGCTTTTCAAGCTCATTCCATTTTTCTTTAGCAGTATTTAGTTGATCAACATGATGAATCAATGACTCATCTAAGTGTAACATGATGATTGCTTGGCAAGTTGGTCATCCTCTACATCAACTAGATTTGCAGAGTTTACAGCTCTAGTGCCTTGAATGAGAGGCCAATACCCTCTCTCCATCATTTTGTACTTGATAAGTACCTACCATGGGTGGAAATCTTTGCCATCAAATTTACGAATTTAAGGGTGGCAGACATCAACATATGTTGTGGCCATTGGGAAGGTCTTACCACTTGCTAAGATAAGGGTGGTGTCTAGTCCCTTACAAACTTGCCAATGAATGCGAAAGCAAATCAAGGACACCTTTACAAACAATTTATATTCAAAATTGCAATGAAGAGAAAGGCTAGAAATCATACATATGTAGTACTTCAAAGTATGACTTTGGTGGTTCTTTCTTATGTGCAATCTTCTTCCGAGGTTTAATAGTCTTTTTAGGCTTCAATGATGTGAACCTAGACTGGACTTTTGGCTCCTCCTTGTGGTATAGTTTAGTAGATGAACCTTGTGTTGGACAAGGATAGTCTATGATTTCAACGCTTGTTGTTGATGACTCCAAGGAGAGTATAATGATACTCATCTCTTTGATTTCGTTGACTAAGATATTTGAAAGAAACCACAAATGATATGCAGCAAGCAACACAAGTTTAGGATAGGATGGTCTATGTGTTTATAGTTGTACACATAGCCTTACAAAATGAAGTAGAGCACTTAATGGTTTTAATTTTCTGATAAAAAACTCAGATTTAGTAAATACCAGTAGCAAAATGATTGAGCAATATGCTTTAGTGCTTACAAGCACTCATATCTAGCTTATGCTACTAGAGATGGTAGATGTCGATTTTGATGAGCTTAGTGATACCCTACCAAGTGAAAGAACCTCTGAAATGGAGTTTCCAAATTACTGACTGACTCTGGAAGAGATAACTTAGTGATTAAAACCACTACCGCTGTTAGGGACATCAAAAGATGAAAAAAAACAAGAAGGTCAAGCTTTCAAGCTTGTGGCTATGGCTGCCATGAAACCCACAGTTAGGGTTTGACTCAGTGGGAGCAGCAGAAGAAGAGTTTCAAGAAACCCTCTTGGGTGGAGATAGTCCACTTGGGGGGACTACCAAAGCCTCATGGTCCCCGCCATCATTACGCCTGCTATAGGCCGCACTGCCATACAAATTTTCAGACTGTTCAGAACTGCGCCGTTCCGAGAAAACCCATAATGCCGTGCTCCTGGCTGCCCAATATCAAGCTCTAACATGCCAGATAGCTATGCCCTGAGGTGGAGAGAAATTTTCCAGAAGATAGTAGGAGATGAAATGCCCTCCTATGCATGCAACAAGTCCCCCAAGGTCAGGGGGTCCAAAACAGGCTATGGAGGTGAAGAAGATAGGATGAAAAAATGGAGTTCCTCTTATGCACTTAATTGAGATAGAGTTGTGGGAAGCTGAGTAGATCAGAGATGGCTTTGATACCATGTGAAAATATCAAAGAGGCAAGCATTGGAAAGTGTCCACAAGAGGGAGAAGAGAGCTCAAAGTACAATAACAAAATCTTGTTTATTAAGTTGCTTACAAGTACAACTTGGGTACACTCTCTCACACCTTGATAGTGACCTATATAGGTTGTTCATATAGCCTCTGCATGGCTAGGGTTAGGGTTTCCCTCGTCCTTCAGGATATTCACACCCATCTACCCTCGTACACCCTTGCTTACGGTGGGTTCCTATGCCTATCTTCTAACATTATTAAACTCCCTAAATCTGTGGTGATTTTACTGTCAAGTGTTGCAAATTCTTACTTAGGTAGGAGATGCTTATGCTTGCAAACTCTTAAACTCCCTAAATCTATGATGATTTTACCCTCACAAGTGTAGCAAAACTTAGATACTTTGCTCATTACCAAGTTAGTTACTTTTGTTCCCAACTCAAGGTATCCCAAAACAATATCTAAAACAACAAATTTCCCCTAGATTTGGCTTAAAATGTCTCCACATGTACTGAGACCAGTTCCCATGAACCATAATTTGTTTCTTACATTCCATATGGTGCAAGGGAATTACCAAATTGTTGTTAACTAATCCCTATCTACAGGAGAGTTAAACATTATTATACACAAATAATTCAATATAAATCAGGCCTAAGGAGAAGACATAAACGCTAGAGCTGATTTTCACCACCTTTATTCCCAAGCCACTAGTAGCATGATCAGATTTTGAACAATCGAGATTTGTCAAAACAAGACCTTTTATCGTTAACTTTCTCTTTCCATGCACCAAAGAGCTCCCACTACCTGAGATTTTTCTCAGCCCACAAGAAATAAAACTGCAATACAAAAAGAGTACAGTTGCTGCAAGCAAAATCCTTTTAAGATCTCCAACTTGACATGAAAAGGCCAATAGTGTGTCAATAATCACGCTTCCTTTCCTCTTCCACCTATTCAAGCCCAAGTTGTCTTGGCAAAACATCAACCAAACCGGGAGACCCAGCGCTAAAAGATACCTCTTTTAATGTATTAGCCTTACCAGGCTAGATAACTAAACCGAGAGACCAGCACTAAAAGACAATGCCTCTTTTTTAACAAATTAGCCTCACCATGCTACACTCAACAAACTCTTTCCCTGATATGCGAAGCAGAACGGATTTATTCCAATTGATAAGAGAACAAGCTATCTCTCCACATAATCGGATGTTGTATGCGAACATAGCGAGCGCCGAAAGGTCCCCAAGAACAAAGAACTCTACTTTAAGCTCAAAAATCAAGAGAATAGACTTGCACGACATGAGGCAAAAAGACCAATTGGGTACAATCTCTCCCCATGCCTTGTATGAGCACTCCACAAAGCATGTATTTATTAATTTATTCATCTCAAAGCTTAAAAATAACCCAATTTTACAATTAGCATACTTTAGCTTTTGTGTTTGCTTTTGTCCAAATAAAGAATAAACCAGTTGGACGGCCCAAAGGTCGGCCCAAAGGTCGGGCAGTGCCCAAATACAATGACTAATAATGAATACTTAAACCGTGCGTCCATGCGCATACAAATAATAGATATATGTCAAGTGCTTCAATAAATAAGCGCGCCTAAATAAATATTAGCGCCACGCCTTTAATGATAAGACACGCGCTCATATAAAATGATAATTTATTCTAAATAACTTGAATACATGCTATCGCCTAGTGTTTTCCAACGCCACCGCCACCTGCTCTACATATCAATTGAAGCATTCACAATTATCAGAAAATAATAAAATTAAACCGATAAAAGTGAATACTTGGGAGTCTTCAGCTACAAAATAAATAAATAGGTTGGAACTCTATCCTAACCTTAATTTAATACGAGTAGGCACTCTAAACTCATAAACATCCATTGATTTAAATATGTATTTTGCGAAATCATTCGCTATGGAATCACCCACTTGCACATTAGATTAACGTGACGCTGGAAATGGATAGGCGTCCCCGTTAACTTTTCGCACAAGGAATCCACCTTGTATACAAACCCCGATAAATAAGTATAGTTTTACGGAATCCACCGCAAAACCTCACGGAATTCACTGTGGTCTCATGGAATCCACTATGGAATATGACTCTCAGCATCATACCCCCAGGGTGGGATAGCAATTGTCCTCAATTGCTATAAGCTCACCGTGGAGAGAGCAATGAGGGGTAAGTACTTAGGTCATGAGTATGCATACATTGGGCCTCTTCAACAGGATGATTTTTAAACTTTACTAAATATCTAGAATATCTATGGTCAGTTCTAGTGGTCATATAATCAGTGTCAAATAGTTTCGGGTTCAAGGATTTCAGTTTCTTCTTCTAACAAAGGAGGATTTTCATAGACAGGGTGGTCATGTAATTGGCCTTTAAAAGTTCGTAGCAAAGTGATATGAAAAGTATTGTAGATTTTTTAGTGTTTGGGTAATTCTAATTTAAATACATTGTCATTAATTTTGTGAATGATTTTGAAAGGTCCATAAAATCTAGGAGCTAACTTCACAACAGGGTGTTTCTCAACACTTTGTAATCTTCTCTTTTCAATGCGTAACCAAACATAATTATCAACTGTGAAACTCATAGCTTTTCTTTTCTTGTTAGCTTGTTTTATGTATGATTGCTGGGCTTTCGCAATTATGTCTTTGAATTCAGTAAAAATAGTAGCATGCATATTGACAATATCATCAATAGCTTTAACTTTGTTTGACAATGAGGTAACATGTGTAGGCAATCTATACATATAAATGATTTCAAATTGTACTTTTTATGTAGCTGTATATGGTGTGCTATTATATGTAAACTAAAGTAGATGCAAGTGTGTATCCCATGTTTGTGGTTTTGAAATTGTATATGTATGCAAAAGATCCAAAATTGTATTGTTTGTAGCTTCTGTTTATCCATTTGTTTTAGGATAAAATACAGATGAAAAATAAATATATGTACCTAAATTAACAAACAAAGTAGTCCAAAATTTATTGCAGAATCTAGAATCACGATAAAAAATAATAACTTTTTCAAACCATGGTTAGTAAAAATAGTTTTAAAAAATAATTGAACAGCTTGAGATGTAGTTAACGTTTTCTTACATGGAATAAAATATGCTTGTTTGCAAAACCGATCTACAATAGTCCAAATCATATCATGATTAGCTTGAGTGCTAAGCAAATCAGTAATAAAATCCATTGAAATATGTTCCCATGGTCGTTTTGGAATTGGTAAAGACATTAACAAACTATATTGCTTACCATGGTGTCGCTTAACTCTTTGACAAATTAAACATTTAGATACAAAGTTAGAAACATCAGATTTCATCTGTAGCCAGTAAAAATTTTCAACCAATGTACGTAAAGTAGAAATAATGCCTCTATGGCCTTGATATGGGAAATAATAAATTTCGTGCATTACAAATGATCTAAATAGAATAATTACATATAACATTTTTTCATAAAACATAAATCCATCAACATAAGACAATGAATCAATTGGAATCCAGTTATTTGCAATTAATTTATTCCAATCAGCTTGAAAACTAGGGTCTTGATCATAGGTACCTTTCATAGGAATAAGGAAATCAAAAGATATTACAGAGATATTATGAATAGTTGGTCTTCTACTCAAGGTATCGGCAACAACATTTTCTTTTCTGGGTTGATATTGGATAAGTGAATGAAAACTTTGAATAAAAGCAACCCATTTAATATGATAGTCAGAGATTTGTGGCTGACTAAGAAGGTGTTTAATACTTTGTTGATGAGTTTTGATCATGAATTCAGATCCCATTAAGTAGTCTTTTCATTGTGGTAAAGCTTATACTACTCCTAGCAATTCCTTATCATAGGTAGAATACTTAAGTTCAGAGGGTTTAAGTTTGTAGCTAGAGTAGGCTATGGGATGTGAATCTTGCATAAGAACAGCTTCTATTTCAAATCCACTAGCGTTAGTAACTACTAGAAAGAACGGTCTATTAAAGTCAGGGAGTTGCAATATATGGACATGTGTTTAAGGCATGTTTCAATAAATCAAAAGACTTTTACTGATTTTCAAACCAATGATGCATGATACATTTCTTTAATAATTTTGTCAAAGATAATACAAGCAATGAAAAATTTATCACAAGTTTTCTGTAAAAGCTAGTAAGACCTAAGAAAGACGTAATTCATGGACTGATACTTCAAAAATATGCGATTAATCATACGATTTAATGTGGCTGGTGTATTAGCTAAACCAAAAGGCATAACAAAAAATTCATAATGTCCAAATTGAGTCCTAAATGCAGTTTTGAAAATATCAGCTGTGTCCAGTCGTACTTGATGGTATCCAAATTTAATATCTATTTTACTAAATATTGTAGCCCCTTGTAGTTTATCCATAAGGTCGTCTACCCTAAGGATTGGATATCTATTCTTGACAATTATCTTATTTAGGGTACGATAATTAATGCACATCCTATAGGTGTTGTTTTTCTTCTTGATTAACAGGATAGATGCACCAAAAAAAGAACTACTGGGTCTAATGAGTTCTCGGGTTAATAATTTTTCAATTTAGTTCTGAATTTCTTTTTGTTCAATTTGATTATATCGATAATGTGCTTTACATGGTGATTGAGAACATGATATTAAGTCTATTTTATGATCTTCAAGACGTGTAAGTAATAAGCTAGGTGGTAAATCAACAACAAAACAATATTTAAATTGTTAAAGAAATTGTGCATGCCTAAGATGTATTTGATTTTCATTAGCTTTAATTTTATTCACGTATATTAAGTATGATTTACTACCTTTTTTTAACGCACATTTAGCATGTATATAACTAAGCAATGAAAATTTATCAAGGGTATGCATACCATACAATGTGATTTGTTTTCCATTAGAATGAATCTTCATTGAATGCATAGAATAATCTATATCGAAATTATATTGATGATGCCAAGGCATTCTTAAGATAATGTCACTAGATTGCAAAGGCACAACTAAGAAATTTTTGCACTCAACATAATCACAAATTTTAATTTCTAAGTCATACACTTCCTATGTTTCATTGTATCTAGTGCCTAAGAATACAGCCGTGATGCAATAATGAGTCAAAAAAGTACGTAAATTCAATTCTTTGATCAATTTTGTAAAAATAAAATCATGTGTGCTCTCGTCATCATATAAAACAATCTTTTCTCTACCATACACAAGACATTTCATCGTTAATAAAGAATGGGAATTTGACATACTTGGTAAAGTATTTGAAGTAGTACCGATATCGTCAGTCTTCTGTGAAATCTGACATTTTTTCATGGTCTTCATCTTCAATCGCTCCCAAGTAGTTGATGTGAACATTTGGCTTTTTGGATTAACAATTCACTGTTAGATGTCCAAGTTGATAGCAGTTATAGCAGACTATGGATTTAGCTTTGGAAACATTATTGATAATAACGAAAATTTTAGAAATGTTGGGATTTGGCTGGAAAGATGGCTTAGGATTTGGATTTGTGTTGGATGGTAAAGCAGGGGATCGTGTCCAAGATTTACGAAATGAAGATGGAACAAAGTGGTTTTGATTGAATTTTCGAAAGTTAGAATTGAATTGCTTTGTATCGAAGTTACCATTATTTGGAAATCTTTGTGGTCACTTCTCTCATCCTCGAATTATCTTCAACATCATGGGTCAAAGAAATCGCATCCTCGAGAGTCGTTGACTTGAACATGTTTACTTCTGCATATAAGTGACCAAGCAAACCAAACATAAACTTGCGCTTATGGATTACCTCAAGCACATCTTTGAGCATTTAAACTTGCAATAAGGCATTTCAAAAACGCTCAGTATATTGTGAAATATACTCGTGATCTCTTTTACAAAAGATTTTGATTGTTTTTTCGTGAAATTAAGGTGGAAGAAAATTCTACAAAATTTTCTTTTCAAAAGTCTCCCAAGTAGTAGGATAATCAATGCTTTTGCGAACAACATTCCACCATAGCGATGCTCTGTTCACTAAATGATTAGTGATACACTTAATTTTGTCTTTTTCAACATATTGTTCTTCATGAAAATAATAATCAAATTGACTAATAAAAGTGAGAACAGTTTTTTCATCGCATAATCCATTAAAAGTACGGAATTTGAAATTTCTTTTACTTATCTTGGCTTCTTTTTGAATAGATCGTGCTTTGAGTGTCGCATCGATCGTGCATCGTATAACATCTTCAGGTTGAAGTCCATCTTGATCAAGAGTAGATCGTTGAAGAGTGGCCAATTGAGCTTGCAAAGTTTGACGTGCTCTTCGTTCCTCTTGAAACTGCATTATAATTAGGTCCAATTTTTGCTCCATTGTTAGTTTTGCTAAATCTTCCATATTATGATCGATCATCCTACAAAAGTTCAAACAACCTCACACTCGAAATCTTGTTAGCAGGATGAATATAGCTCAAAGTCGGGTTTACAATGCTTTTTTTTAAAATGGCTTTTAGCAATCTTTCTTCTTTCTTTGCGGATACAGAAGTTGATGTAATCCTTCTTCAAGCGAGAAGATATACTACATGTTCCAGTTTGCGTGCTAGAAACTCGCTGTCAAAGTGCAAATACGAACAGGGGCTTGCAGGGAGGTGTAAAATCGATTTGGGAGTATGACAATAAGAATAGCCGCTATGTAGAAGATTTTTAATTAAAACTTCTAAGCTTAGTATTAAGCTTTTGAACTTAAAAGCTTATACAATTCATGAGAAAAAGGCTAGGACGAGAGGATGTTGACGCCGCTTTCAACGCCGTTCGAAACGTGCTGCTGCCGCAGATCATCAAATTGTGGAGCTTTAGCTTTTTATAAAGCTTATTAAACTTTATAATCTCCAAACTAATGAAAACTATATTTTCTTCTTCTCTGAGAAAAACGTCTTGATGAAGAAGCTTGGAAAGTAGTCCTCCACCGTTAGAGACTGGTCCTTCGTGATCCAACAGCACAGTAAGGGATTATTCACTGCCAAAAACACACTGGTATTGAAGGATTATCGCGAGCTTAACTAAAAAGCCCGTTCATTCCAAGAGCTTCGCCTTTGCGCGAGATGGTAAGCGATTGGAATCCCTTGATCTCAGCTTCGCTCTGATACCATTGGTGCGCAAATTGGATGTTATATACGTACGTAGATCTTGGAGATCGAGCACTCCATCTTTTCCTCTCTTCTTTTTCTCTTCTCTTTTCTTCTCTTGTCTCACGCGCGACTATGGAGGATGGATCTTGAAGATGGAGGCTTGAGGGTGCTTAAGCTTACATCAAGAATCATGGAGCTACTGGTATGCTTGAGGGAGGAGACGACTCATTCGAACATCAAGGTAACCTCACTACACCCCGGTAGAATTAAAGATGTGTCGGCTAAATGAGAGATAGCCATAAGTGCTTACTTGAAATGCTTGAAGGATTAAGCAATCCGTAGGTCTTAGCGGTTGAGTAGTAAGCTCCCTCTATAATGGCAAAAGAATTTACAAGACAATGGCTAGTAAGCCAATACTAAAAAATCATGACTGAAGATCCCGAAGAACAATGAACTCTACTTTTAAGCTCAAAAATAAAAAAAAATTGACTTGTACGACATGAGACAAAAAAGACCAATTTGATATAATCTCCCCATATCTTATGTGAGCACTCCATAAAGCATGTATTTATTGATTTATTCATATCTCAAAGCTAAAAAATAGCTCAACTTTATAATTAACATGCTTTAGTTTTTGTGTTTGCTTTTGTTCAAATAAAAAATAAAGTAATTGAACAATCCAAAAATCGAACAATACCCAAATACGATGTCTAATAATGAATATTTAAACCATACACCCATGTGCATACAAAATAATAGATATATATTAAACGCTTCAATAAATAAACACGTCTAAATAAATATTAGCACCATACTTTTAATAATAAGACGCGCACCCATTAAAAATGATAATTTTTTCTATACACATCAACTAAAACCTTTACAATACATTATCGCCCAGTGCTTCCCATACGTTATCGCCCAGTGCTTCCCAACGCCACCGCCGCTTGCTCTACATATCAACTAAAACCTTTACAATTGTTTAAAAATAATAAAATTAAACCAATAAAAGTGAATACTTAACAATCTACAACTATAAAATAAATAACTAGATTGAAACTCTATCCTAACCTTAATTTAATACAAGTGCATACTCTAAACTCATAAACATTCATTAATTTAAATATATATTTTATGAAACCACCCGATTATAAAATTACCCACATGCACATTACATCTGAAAAAAACAGACGTCCCCGTTAACTTTTCGCACAAGAAACCCACATTGTATACGAGCCACGATAAAAAAATATAATTTTACGAAATCCACCGCAAAACCTCACGGAATCTATCATGGTCTCATAGAATCCACCATGGAATATGCCTCTTGGCATTAATACTTAAGCCCTTGCCGATTGTCCATGTCAACTAATCTATCTAGCATAAGAAAAAGAGGATGAAAAAAGCATGCCTATGTATTCTATCTAATATAGAGAAAAAATGATTGAAAAATCCTACCCATGTTAACTAGCCTATCTAGTATTGAGAGAAAATGATAAATAACAATTGTACGCAAAGGGAAGTCAAGGAAGCCATATCATTTGTTTGAAGCACTATTTACTGAAACAACCTACGTATAAATTTAGAGAAACTTATGCTAAATGTAACATGTACCAAACATTCATTTCCCAGTGCAAATACAGTTTACTAAAGGAAAGACACTTGTAGCAGACTATGCACAATATGCACACAGAAGAACATCCTACAAACAAAGACATGAAGGCCACATTTGTTTACTCAACATCAACCATACAAGGCCTAAAAGACCATTGTTAACATGCTTAAGATTCATGTAGAGACATTAGGAGGTTATCCAGGTACACATATGCCATCATACGTCTGTTTTTTTCCCTTTACAGTACTGAAAACACCAAATTTAGCTGGCACAAGTGAAATTCTTATAGCCACATGACAGTTTCTACCAACAACAATACATCCAACCACCAATATTTCCCTTACTTATTTCACTCATTTGATGTCCCTCCATACTAAAGCTTACTTTGATCACCATTAAGCCAACTTTCTCCCAAACACAATACATCCAACCAAACATATTCCCTTGCTTACTCAATCAATGTCCCTCCTTGCTAAGCTTACTTTAACCACTAAAAACACTTCAGTAAGGCAGACCCCTTGTAACTAAATCGTTGAGCTTCAGTTAAACAGCATCAACACTAAATACTTTAAAACAAAAACAAGATGCAAGAAATGTTAACAAGATTTTCTGGAATAAGACCCATAGATAAGAATTAGATAACCTTAAGGCTCCATATGATTGAAAAATGTCTTGATTTATACCATCCTAATCATGCACTTCCCAATCCTTCGAAGCCATGTACTGTTGGAAGAAATAGGAAGGGATTTCTAAAATTTGCACAGATAACAGTCCAGCCAGGAGATACATGGTGTCTATCCTGAAGTATGGGCCAAAAGCACCCTCAATCCTACATTCTCCTAAATCAATAGGTTATCTACCCTAAAAATTCCTACTATGATCTACAAAAATATCATCTCCTCTGGGAACCCATTATTCAGGATTTCGCCATTACATCCCCGCTGCAAAAAGACAAAGCCAAGAAACCAAGCTTAGATTCTTGCATGCTTGTCAAGACAAGCAAAGAACACTCCTATCCAGCCACCAACCTGATGGGGTTTTCTTGCATTCATTTAGCATATCCAAATAAAACTGGCATTTGCTGATATCACTTCCATTCGATGTGATACACTGCAACCACAGGATTAAGACAAGCGTTACTGGAGTTAACCAGCAGCAGGAGAATATTCAAGAAAAGATGCCTCTCCATCCCACTGCTTACATCTTGAAAAGCTTTAGCCTGCTGACCACAAGAATCAGATCCAAAACTGGGAGCATTGGAAGATGCTGGTGCAGACATGGGAGCTGATGATCCAACAGTTGTATGCTCATGTTGTACTACACGGGGGCCCATTACCGCATCAACTGCCCTGTGTGCAATGGCACTTCCAGTACCAAAAGCAACTCCTGGAAAACAAGGAGTTAGAAAAGAGCCTCACTAGGAGAAGCATACTTTCACATCCCAAAATGTTTTTGACTGCAGGGAGACTCAAAACAAGACTTAAAAGGATAGCTGCAGAGTAATACCAGTGCAGTGCCAATTTAACAGTCCATGAATGACAGTCCATGCATAATGGTCCATGAATGTTAGGTCATCAATGATAGTTGATGAGTTCTATAGGTAAAGGTCCAACAGAAGAGAGGCACTCAAAACAGCCCAACAATTTCGTCAATTTCATTGCTCCAAACAATCCTTTACAATATGGTTCAACTTACGTATCTGAAAACATTTTGACTGCTCTTACAAGAAGCAGTGGCAAAGAACAGCTTAGGCCTCTAGTTTCAAAGTGGTTTCTGATGTTTCATTCCATACAGTGACTGCCCATTGCATCATATCATTACATGCTAGGGTGAAATCAAAATTTTGAGCACAGTACCATCAGCAATTGTACTCGCAATCCCTCCAAGCATGGAGCCACCACTACTGGGCTGCATTGGAGCAGGGGGGTGCGCATGGTTTGCAACAGCTGCACCAAACAAAGACTTGTTAATGCAATAGGAAGACTTCAAATGCAGCAGAAGACATTGGCAAGACTCAATAAGGGTGCTGCAAAAAGCAAACTTACCTGGAGGAGGGGATGGCGCATGGCTTTTCACAGATTTTGGTGCAGGGCGTGATGCAGACCTACCTGAAACCAGTTAGCACTAGGAATCAGAATCCAGCCAATGGAGCGCATTTTGGTTCATATTGATCAGCAATTTAAATGTGATCTGACGGCCTTGATGCAAACTCCTCCTAATCCATGCAAGAAACACATTAAAAAACGTCGCCAGATCCTTCCTACTGTTTGAAAATTATGTACAAGAAAATAAAACATGAATAAGAAATGTTGCCAAATCCTTCCTACTAATTCTAAATCATGAAAAATATGCAAGTTTGCAGAGAGAACATAAATGAGAACTGCTGCTGAGTCCTTCCTAAATGCAAATCCACATACACCGCTGCAAAACTCATGCAAAATGGAGCAACCGCACCCTTCGAAAACGCGACAGGGAATCATCAAGCGGAGTGAGCAGCGAGCGATAGATGCACACATGATTGTGAGACAGGAAGTTCCAAATGTTCTCCAAAGGAGAGCAAAACACAGACAGAGAGACAGAGAGAAGGAAAGGGGGAGAGAGAAAGACATACACACACACACACAGACCTGAGTTCTTCCGAGGCATGATTGACGGGATGCTGAGATCAGGGATTGTAAGCCTGTGCGCGTATGGCGAAGGACGACCAGGAGGTTTCGAAAAATTGAAAGAAAAATTGCGTATCGTCGCTGTATGCGATTGCGTGCGGCCTCGGTTGCTTCCTACAGCGTATGGTTCTCTCTCTCTCTCTCTCTCTCTGCCTTTCTCTAGAACATTCCTTAATATCAGCCTGTGTGTGCGTATATACCCCTTCGTTCCATGACGTCATCATCCCATGCATTTCTAGCAATACGAGGGAAGGCTAAGGGCTCTTATAAGGTTCACGAGCTTCCACTTTTGATCGTCACGAAGAAATTGGCTAAGGCCTGATGCATAGTTTATCTGTGCTTGTAAAATAATTCACATTTTGATCATTGAATATTAGGCGCTCGGCGCCTAGACTCGCCCCGGCGTGATTTTTGCGGGAGGGGGTGGGTGCTGGACACGTGGCACCCGCCCTCGTGTTTTCTTTTTTTTTGTGGGGGAGGTGGGGGATTGCCACATGGCACCCGCCCCCACCTCTCATTAACTAATAGTATAGATTATCGTTTCGCATCCTTAAAAATATAAGTGGTTGAGGTCATGAGCATACCTGGGTCACTAAGAGCTCGTGACTGTGAGCTCTACCCTTATCCTAAAATACTTCTACATTTTTATTAAAAAAGTATGGATGTCGAAGAGCTACCTAGGTTCAAGGGGCCGATACAGTGACCCAATGGTTTCCTTGTGGATCTTTCTTTATCTAAGTGAGCTATATAATATTACGATTTGTGAGCTTGCGAGGCTAGATTTCACTTGCCTTGCTTCTTTAGTGAAGAGAGAAAATGCATATTGCCATATCTCATGTACATGTTTGGGTGTCATTATGAGTTCGTGTCTAGATGTGTTTGGACATGTGAAAGTGTGGCTATGAGTTTGTTTTTAGGTGTGTTTGGACATATGAAAGTGTGTTCATGACGATTGACTTAAGCTCGTGTCCAAGTTCATTGCCAAGGCCAAGCCTAGTCATTAGAGACCCCTTACCATGTTGATTTATGCTACGGTGTGTCAAAATTCATATGTCCAACATCCTACATCCTAGCCAATATGGATGGAGCAAAGCTTGCCAAAGGTGTGATGTTGCTTAACTCTAGGTTATATGGCTCTTTTTGGGTGCATTTGCTGATCCCTACTATCAGATAGGAGCTCCAAGAGCCTATATGGCAAAGGTGTTACTAGATAGATTGACATTTGAGATCATGAGATGCTAGAACATTTAGCTTGAGTGTTAGGAAGGAGCTACTTGAATACAGTACTTTCAAAGAAAAAGAATAGGATAACTGCCCCCCTTCTTTTCAAGTAGGTCCAAATGAGATGATGAAATCCTTAGTCAATCATAAGGGCAAGTTGGTTGTTAAGACAAAAAGGGGAGAAGATATCTAGCAAGGATCCAATGCTCCTTTTTTTAAGCTCCAAGATGAATGGAGAGATCTCTATCTACATACATCATGTCATACTTGGAAGACTAGACTTAAGGATGTCTAGAAGGCTACACCATCCGCTCCATTGAATTTGCTTTTATGGAAGATCATTTCTAGGAAGATCCCAATTAAGGATCTCAAAGTTTGGAAGGGTTTTGTTTGTCTATCTATTCTACAATGCCACAAAGTGATGATCACTTGCCTCTTGTGGCATTGCAAAGCAGCCAAGTCCTTTTGAGCTAAAGCAAAAACTAGTTCAAAGATGATGGTCTTAGTTGTTTTGTTGGCATAAGTAGTGCCCTTTTGGAGATAGAATAGCATTGGATGATGAGAGTTCAAATTTATGGACTACAACTAGAGCTATGACATTGAAGTACATATGGTTGTCTACTATATATGGTGTGTAAATTTTCATATGTCCAACATCCTTCATTCTAGCAAAGCTTGCCAAAGGGGTGATGTTGCTTTGCTCTAGGTTATATGGCCCTTTTTGTGTGCATTTGTTGATCCCTATTAGAAAGGAGCACCAAGAGCCTATATGGCAAAGGTGTTGCTAAATAGATTGACATTTGAGATAATGAGATGCTTAAACATTTAGCTTGGGTGTTAGAGAAGGAGCTAGTTGAGTATAGTACTTTCAAAGGAAAAGGATAAGATAACTAGCCCCCTTCTTTTCAAGTAGGTCCAAACGAGATGATGAAATCCTTAGTCAATCATAAGGGCAAGTTGATTGTTAAGACGAAAAGGGGAGAAGATTTCTAGCAAGGATCCAATGCTCCTTTTCCTAAGCTCCAAGATGAATGGAGAGATCTCTATCTACATACATCATGTCATACTTGGAAGACTAGACTTAAGGATGTCTAGAAGGCTACACCATCCGCTCCATTGAATTTGCTTTTATGGAAGATCATTTCTAGGAAGATCCCAATTAAGGATCTCAAAGTTCAAAAGGGTTTTGTTTGTCTATCTACTCTACAATGCCACAAAGTGATGATCATTCACCTCTTTTGGCATTGCAAAGTAGCCAAGTCCTTTTAGGCTAAAGCAAAAACTAGTTCAAAGATGATGGTCTAAGTTGTTTTGTTGACATAAGCATTGCCCTTTTGGAGATAGACAAACATTGGATGATGAGAGCTCAAAATTATAGAATATGACTAGAGCTATGCTATTGAAGTATGTATGGTTGTCTAGGAATAGAGTTTTGATGTAGACAACCAAATTAGATGCTTTGGTTTCTGCTTTTAAAGCTCTTTTGAAGTCCTTGCATTGTTAAAAGTTAGGAAAATCTAGCCTAGCTTTTAAGGTTTCCTTCAATCTCCTCACTAAGAAGTAGGAAGGGATTTAGGTATATCCTAACATATCTAATGACGATGATGATGATGATGTAACTATTTACATAATCAAAAGAAAAAGGAGCAACCTAAAATCAAATATTTTAAAAAAGAAACAACTCATAATTAAAAAAATGATCTTTCACATTTAAGAAAAAAAGAACAACTTGTGATCAAAGAAATCTTACAAATGTGTTTGTGTTTGCATGTTAAGTGATGGGGGCTCACTCTTCACTTCTAGGCTCTCTTGATTTTCTCTTCTCTCTACTCTATGCCCTATGTAGATTGTTGTGACCTTATAGATTTACATTAAATGAAATTATGACAATGAGAAATTATAGTGTGGAACCTTGCAACAATGGAGGGTAAATTTCAACTTCCAAGTAGTTCATCATAACTCAAAGTTACTCCAGACACAATTCATACAAGCTTTCTCCCTTCTACTTCCTTTTTGGTTAGGATAGCCTTGAAGCTTAACACATAGAAGTAGTGTAGGTTAGTGGATACAAACACCAAGGATTGTGGGATTTGGAAGGAACTTTGAAGGAAAAATTGGGCCATTTTGTTTGGTTAGACATTAAAGTAGGTTTTTGAAGGATAAATCATTTATGATCCAAAGTACTCTTATGGTGTTTGCTTGTTTATTTTACAATTATTATTGAAAGGTTTTTAGGGGGCATGTGTCAGCTATATAGGCGTCCTACTACTGCTTGCAATGCTAAGGCTGCCTCATGTCTGCTTACAAGCTCTGCACCTTTCCTACTATGTGTGAGAGGTTTTCTTCATCTCACAGGTAGATAGGCCGATAGAGAATATGGAAGACTATAAAGTGAAGGGTTACTAGGGTTCCTTCCTTTAGCACTTTCTTGATCTTTCAACTAAGACTAAGGGCAGGCTTGAAACATGTCAAAAGGAAGCATGAACATTGCAAGCATGCACGTTGAGAACATTAGAAGCATAGAAGTATATAATGTAAGAAAACATATTGATAATGCGATGGCATTAATATACAATGATATAAATAGCACATTAATAGATGTCAATATATTTTCATAACCTATAGATAATATGATACGTATATGTATTATATATAGATAATATACGATAATACTAATATTAACATTAATGTCTGTATAATATTATATATATGTGTGTATGTGTGTATGTATGTATGTAATACTAGTAAATAAGTAAAAAATTCATAAATAAAATATTAGTGTATTGATAAATAAATGAATATATTTTAACATATTAATATAAATATGTACACATATATTTAACACGTGTGTGTGTGTGTGTGTGTGTGTGCGTGGGTGTATATAAAATAACACATTATTACGTATATTGACAATGTGAGAATACATATTGATAATGAAATAATATGAATATATAACATTTACTATTATTAAAGCAAGCGAGGGGGGCAAGGGCATGTGCCCGCATTGCCAACACCCACGTTTTGGTGGCTTACAACCTACTAAATGTGAGGTTAATTGCAAACATTGGCTTACATAATAATATGAAATTTAGTTTAATATTCAAATTGGACATATATGTAATATTAGTATGTTTATGTTTTATTTGTTATGTATTAAACATATGTTTCATATTTAATATGTATTTAATATTATATATTAAATATTGAACATGCTATATTGTAATATGTTTAGTACAAATGTGGATGTACTAGATGTACTAATGTTAATTGATTAAGTATTAAGCATATGTAGCATATTAAATATTAATATTAAATAATATATTTTTAGTTATGACATCAAAATAATATTTATGAAAATGCATGCATGTTTAATACGTAATAAATATTTAGTAAACATATGCTTAACATAATATGCAATATATTAAACATTAATATATAATTTATTATATAATAAGGAGTACACACACTATAATATTTTTTAAGTTGCTATAAAATAATTGGGAAAAATAGACATTCGGTATTTGTAATTCAAACAAAAGGATGTTCCCAAAGGTTAACAACACATGGGGCCTCATATCCCACAAAAAGCCAACCACCTTGCATTAGGAACTCTACATTTCTCGAGCATTTTCATTTATTGCATTCCTCATTATTAGTATGATCAAGATTGATATTAATAACATAGTTTTAAAAACAGTAAAATACCCTCCTCTGTGAATTTGTGTTAAGATAAAATTTCCTATTCAATTTACCCACAACGTATGTCTCAACAGCTCCATCCGAAATGAGAAGTAAACTCAAGAAATAGTGAAGATATTTCTACCAAATAGCCAACCAATTATAATCCAAACATACAAAAAATATGTTAAATCCTCTTAGTGGATTTTAGAATATATAGAGAAGCTTTGAAAAATAAATTGCAAACTCCTTCTCCCTTTGCCAAACATCTTGAAGAGGGTAGGACCCCTTCTTAGATGTTTTGTTGAATACTTCTAGTGATACCTTTTTAGGTACTACGTGTCCCCCATGATCCATACATTGCATGTCCCTCATTAAAACTCTATTGAAGCCAAAGTCCACACAATGATCTCCATCAATGTCTAGGCCCCATGCCTTGATTTGATGGTTTACTACAAGGGTAATGCTCCCCTATCCATGTCAATCTCTTGAAGTGGCCTTGATCCACCCCCTCCTCCTTTCCAAGGACTAATTGGAATAGGGAAAAAAAATTATGTCCCTATGAGAGCACACTTAAGAGAAAACCTTAATCAGAGGTTCTCAAATCCATATGATTAAACTATCATAATGAGTTGAAAAGAGCAATTAGTGGGTCTACTAAATATGAAGCAAATATTGAATTTAATATATATCATATTGACATACATATATATAATGGATTTGGAAAGAGAGAAGGGGGAGGATAGAAAAACAGAGAGAGAGAGAGAGAGAGAGAGAGAGAGAGAGAGAGAGAGAGAGAGAGAGAGAGAGAGAAAATTTGAAGAGATAACATAAGTTATTCAAAGCACCAAACTAAAATTAATGTGAAGTATTGGCCTGACACCCATGTGAAGCATAGGGGAATACAAAGAAATCCTCAGCTCACAAAAAAGCTTTAGGGTTTCTCATAATTGTTTTCTTTGTGACTCAAGCATCTATGAACCCTCTTGCCATTTGAAACATGCCTTTGAATCTCAATGTGAAGCATTGAAGAATACGTGTGCTTTGAGAATACTAGGGTGCAGCATTAGGAGAATACTGAAGCACCAAGAGATTTTGGGTACGAAGTGCCTAAATTGTGTGTGTGTGTGTGTGTGGCGGAGGTGATGGTGTGCAAGTACATAAAACATGCATTAGGACACAAACATTGGTTCTTTGAGATTTAGTGCAAAGCATTGAGACACTGGCACAAAGCATTGGTAGAACATTGGTGCAAAGCGGTAAGAAAAATGTGGTAACCAATAGTAATAGTGGTGCTTCAAAGTTTTGGCTCAAAGTACCAAACTTAAGCTAGTGCATAGCAATAGCCCCAACATGAAGCACCAAGAGGAAACTAGGTGCAATGTCCCTAGTGTTCCTTATGAAATTAAATTTCTTATTTGCTAACAAGAATGTAATTCAAATCTTGCTAACTACCTTATGTTTTAAAGTATCCAATTCCATAGTTCCCATGGCTCAACCATCTCTCACCTAGTGCTTTGGTACTCTCACTCTGAACCATCTATGCTATCCTCTTGAATTTTCCATGAAAGCAAGAGAACAAACAAATCCAAGAATGTGTAGTAGACTCATCCACTTACCTTCTTCTACGTTATAGTCCAAAATGCAGAAGCAGTTCATTGGTGGTCACATGATCTAAATGATGCATCTCAAGCCATTGCCTCACCTTTTTCCAATGTGCATCGTTGCCCAAAAGAAGAAGATAAAAAAGAAGACAGACAAGTGTTTCTCTCCAATTGGTCCATCACTCTCTCACACTCTCTCCCTCACATACTTCCTCTCACTCAACTTCTTTCCTTCTCAAGCCATGGAAGCAAGAAGGGAAGAAGAGATGGAAGTAAGAAGTGAACATAGAACTTTATCCTCAGTAAGTAATGGAGGCATGAATCACGTAGAAAAGGAAATGGAAAAGAGGTCACTTTAATCCCTTCAAGTTGATTCATAACTATGTTTTATGTGTCCTGCAAGAGATGGTAGTCTTTCATAAATAGTCGGTAAGTTCTTGGGAATAAGAAGAAATTGGATATGTGTTGTCAAAATGTAAAAATTTATGTCCACTTAAAATTTCAAGAAGTGTTTGAAGATGATGCCATGATGATGTTAGAGAGGTCTCATTGGATTATGTTTGTGTCTAGCAATGTCTAACTATATACAAACAACTAATAAGAGAATTTTTAATGGGAAGAATGAAGCTTATAAAGCATTGATATGGCACATATAACCATTTACCATGAATGTATTCAAAATGAATATAAAGCATTTATATGGCACATATAACCATTTACCATGAATGTATTCAAAATGTCTTGGTATAAGTAAATAAGCTTTTGGGCATTCACTTTCAGGCGAGTAATGAAATACTAGGCACTCCATGCCTAGTTTCCTCCCAACGCTTAGTGCCAGAGCTAGCACTACATGCCAACTTAAGTTTGGCGCTTTGTGCCAAACTTTGAGGCACGATTGTTACTATTGGTTAATACATTTCATGTCTTGATGCATATCTTATGTGGCAATATGATTCATGGCTAGTTGAGTCCCTAAAAAACAAACCATGAGAGACCCCAAACCCATTGTGAAGCACTTGTATTATTAATAATTAATGTATTACACTTCCATGTCAATTATTGAAACAATAACTTACTTTTTGAAAAGACACGTGTAGCTCGCAACAATGATTCAATATACAAAAGAGAGAAATCGATAAAGTTGTTTATCCCAACCATATAAATATGATAGATGAATGAAGAAAATGTAATTTTGAAATGCATTTTTAGTATCCCAACCATAATACAAGATAAATGAAAAATAAATCTTATAGTGTCCTGAATCATTTATTGAAAAGAAAGGTTTCTCTACTTGTATTATTAATAATTAATGTATTACACTTCCATGTCAATTATTGAAACAATAACTTACTTTTTGAAAAGACACATGTAGCTCGCAACAATGATTCAATATACAAAAGAGAGAAATCGATAACGTTGTTTATCCCAACCATATAAATATGATAGATGAATGAAGAAAATGTAATTTTGAAATGCATTTGTAGTATCCCAATCATAATACAAGATAAATGAAAAAGAAATCATATAGTGTCCTGAATCATTTATTGAAAAGAAAGCTTTCTCTTCTTAGTAGAGTTATTAATGGTGGATGTAGCATGCGAAACATGCAACTGTGAAGTAATGACATGGCCAAGGGGTTAGAATTGATGTGGGAAGGCATCTAGGGTTGTTAGATAGGGCACCAAAGTTTAGGAGGGAGGGGGTTAGTGTTTTAGGAGTTGGAGCTAGGCTTTGGTTTTGGTTTGGCATTTCAAGGGCTAAGGGGTGGGAACAGGGCATCAAGATTTAAGGAGATTAGTATTTTCAAATTGGAAGTGAAGTTTGGTGGGAGTCTTAGAGAGAGAGAGAGAGAGAGAGAGAGAGAGAGAGAGAGAGAATCATGCTACAGTAATATCTCACAACTTTAGTAAAATGATTGGACACAAATGCATAGTTATTCTTCTAATGTAAAACATATCTCTAAGCACAAGGATTGACAATTCAAATAGTGGAAAATACAAATTTTCAAAAATTTGATAAAGTTATAGATAAACATAATCTCTATTTTCTTTCTTTAAATCCCAAAGTTAAAGAGAAAATATCATAAATATATATTTATATAAAGGATAGCTTCCTCTTCTTCCCAAATGTTGTCAAAATTGGTATATTAAGTATTGTTGAGATGGCAAGCTTAACACGTGTGGACATTGATGATAGACTGCATGGCTAGATAAGTTCACACTTACCACATTGGTGGTCATTATGATCCTTATATTGCCACTGATTTATCACTTATTATATTTAGTTTATTGCACCTGTCTACAACTAACATAGTTATAGTGCTTGTTAATTAGTATAGTTAGTTATGCACTATTTGACTTAGTAGGCCACTTTCCTTTATATTGTATCTTATCTATACTTTGTGTACATTGTGTTGTGTGAAGAAGAAGAAGAAGAAACCAACAAGAAAACGTTTTGGCCTCCATCTCTCTTCTTGTGTTCTTGAGCGAGCTTTTTCTTATGTGTATGGTGTGTGTTTGGCACAATAGCTCAAGCAAGTTCCCCCATCACCCCCCCATCATGCGATTCTTGACATGGTATCAAAGGAGTGCTACTAGAATGAGGTTGGTTTTGAAGGATGAAGTGAAGGAGAAAAAGCAAGGATTCAAGCAAGCAAGTAACATGTAAGAAGCTCTCCCATTCTTCCACTTTTTCTCTTGGATAGTGCTTGTGGAGGCATCGAAAGCAGAATGACAGAGTGAAAATCTCAGATCAGTGTGAGAGTTTTTAAGTCATTTGAGTTTGTTTTGGGCCCTGTTTTAGATACGGATATTAGTTTTAGGACATATTGCAATTTCAGTAGTGTTGGCTAAAAGTAGGTGCATAGGTTATAGATTTTAAATCTATAATTTTTGAGGTGTTTGTCAGGAAGCAAACATAAGTTTTATATGTAGATAGGTTGTAGATTACATGTAGTATTGAGTAGTGAGTGAAAAAGGTTGCTTGGTGTATTGCGTGCACTGGTTGTGAAATGTTGCAGAAGACCTAGATGCTGTTTTGTATCATTTTTGTAATTTGGCAGAGAATAGTGGAAACCCCATCATTGAGAAGCTAGACAAGAACAACTATCCATCATGGAAGTTTTGTGTGATGAACTTCCTTGTTGGAAAATTTCTTTATGAGCTCATTGCAGGTGAAGAAAAGGAGCCATAGCCGAGTAACTTTGCAATAGTAGATGAATTACAGGTGTGGAAAGAATGGAATGCAAAGGACAAAAAGGCGATATTTTGGCTATATCTGCAGTCATTAATAATACTATGCTGGGGTATATCAGGAATGCAGAAACTTCACGTGTAGCTTGGACAAATTTTTAGAACATGTTTTCAGTAAATACAAAGACACAGAAGATTCAATTGAAGCAATAGTTAAATACTTTGAATAAATGGAAAATGTCTATCAATGAGTATGTTTTGAAAGTGAGGAGCATTGCAGATACTTTGGTAGCGATTGATGCAATGCTTGATGATGATTATTTGGTTTCATCTACTTTGGGTGGCCTTAATAATGAGAAGGCTTGGAAATCATTTGTCCCTTCTATACATGTACGGAAACCATTTCTAGATTTTGATGAGTTGGTCTCTCTCATGATTACCAAAGAGATGAATATGTAGGGTGACTCATTTGAAAGAAATGGTAAACATGTCTAGGCATTTTACTCAAGTTTAAGAAGGGGACGTGGCATATCCTCTTTGAGAATCCATGGTATGGGATGTGCTGGTGATAACCAACAAAATAAGTTAAATCAACAATTTGGCAAAATGTAGGTTTCAGGAGGCCTTAAAAATAGGTATATTACAAAAGTTGCACAAGCACTGATATTTGAAAAGAATATACCAAAACCTTTTTGGTCTGAAGCTATTCATACTACTTCTATATTATGAATAGAACTCCCATAGCTGTAGTTCACAAGATAACCCCTGAATAATGCTTTATAGGCAAGAAGCTCAATGTGACACTTGAAAGTGTTTGGTTGTATTGCATATGTTTATATGCTGGACAAGCTACGAAAAAGCTTGATCCAAAGGATGAAAATGTATATTTATTGGATATTCTTTAGAGCAGAAAGAGTATCATTGTTATAACCATGTCATAGGTGAGTTGAGAGTGAGTAGGGATGTTATTTTTTATGAGATGAGTAGTTGGTATGAATCTAGTGGTGATACACTAGATGATGATGATGATGATGATAATCATGTTAGTTATATGTAGAAAGAAAGGAAAGAATCATGGAGCCTTAGTGGACTAGAAATATCATCTAGTACTACATCTACAGGTAGCCTTTGGTTTGTGAGACAAAGGAGTAGCCCCACATCTTCAGGTGGATCTACAAGTATTGCACATAAAGACAAAGGAAAGAAGAAAGTGTTGGATGGTAATGATGCATCTACTAGTCATTCAAGATTTATGAAGATTCTAGTGGCTTAGAGAGTTTGGATGATGAGCTTGGCATTTTTTCAGTCAAGATACCAAGTAAACATAGAGCATGGTAATAAAAAGACTCCATTAATCGATCCAATGGTACACATGTCTAGTAGGGTTAGACACCTTGTTAAAAGATTTGGTTTTAAAGGTTACGTAGCTCACCATCATGCTTATACACTAAAGGTAGTTGAGGATGTTGAGCCCAATGATTTTGAGGATTTTGTTGGTCATGCACATTGGGATGTAGCAATGGATGAGGAGATGACCGCATTAGAAGCCAATAAGACTTGGGATTTGGTAGCCTTGTCTCCTAAGAGCAAGAAAGCTATTGTTTATAAGTGGGTTTACAAAATCAAGCATAATGTAGATGGTTATATTAGTAGGTATAAGACTAGGTTGGTTGCCAAATGCTATGCTCAAACATATGGCATAGATTATGAAGAGACATTTAGCCCAGTTGCTAGGATGGCAACTTGTAGATGTGTGATTGCTTTCATAGTAGCCGAAGGTAGGAATTTGCAACAAATGGATGTTAGGAATTCCTTCTTACATGGTGACTTTCAAGAAGAGGTATAGATGGAGCAGCCAATAGGTTATGAGGATTTAGAGCATCCCACAAGCACTCTATGGGCTAAAGCAAGCACCTAGCACATGGTCTGACAAGATCCGAGAGTATCTTGTTAACATTGGCTTTTATGTTTCTAATGATGACCACTCACTTTATGTGAAAAAGGGAGATGCGGGCTTGGTTATCATAGTTATCTATGTGAATGACTTGATTATTACATGTGATAGTGACTGTGGGATTGTTAAAGTTACGTACTTTTTGAAGAAGAAGATTGAGATGAAGGATTTGGGTAAGTTGAGGTACTTTCTTGGTATTGAGGTGATCAAATGTGATGATGGTATATGGCTATCCCAAAGGCAATATGGCTTAGATATGTTATCCAAGTATGTATGACAGTATATAAGCCTCTTTCAGTACCATTAGAGCAAAATGTGGAGTTGAGTACTCATGTTGGGGATGAGATAGAAGACCCTACTATGTTTAGGAGGATAGTAGGGAGTTTGATTTACATGACTATCATAAGGCCAGGCTTGAGCTATGATGTTAGCCTTGTTAGTTAGTTTATGCATATGCATAGAAAGCCTCATTTGGATGTAGGTAGACCCATATTGAGGTATGTGAAGTCCACTTTACATTATGTAATTTTTTAATAAGGTAGGTAAGGATGTACATGTGTTTGGATACACAGATGCAGATTGGACTGGTAGCATGTTAGACAAAAGATCTAAGCGAATATAGATTAACGGTAGATTATCTGCCTACCAACGGATTCATGTTTTCCCTTGGTGGTGCAGCAATTACATGGAGTAGCAAAAAGCAAACTACAATTGCTTTATCAAGTAAAGAGGCTAAGTATAGAGGTGCTATTATGGTGGCATGTGAGATAGTATGGCTGCAAAAGTTATTGGGTGATTTGGATGCGCAGGGAGATGGTCTAGTTGTCATTTATTGTGACAACATGAGGAGCATATAGCTAGCTAGGAACCCAATGTTTCATATTAGGACAAAACACGTTGAGGTGCACTATCACTTCGTGAGAGAGAAGGTATTTGTAGGGAGAAATTGACTTGGTATATGTTAGCACACAGGATTTGATAGTTGACATTTTTACAAAGGTATTGGGCCTAGAGAAGCTTCAAAAATTTTGAAGTTTACTTGGAATTGCAGAGATACAATTGAGCTTGAGGGGGAGTGTTGAGATAACAAGCTCAACATGTGCATACATTGATGATGGACTGCATGGCTAGATGAGTCCACACATCTACACTTAGTACATTTGGTGCACAAATTGGATGCTAAATGTGTACGTAGCGAGCATCGGAAGGTCCCAAAAAACAAAGAACTCTACTTTAAGCTCAAAAATCAAGAGAATAGACTTGCACAACATGAGGCAAAAAGACCAATTGGGTACAATCTCCCCCCATGCCCTTGTGTGAGCGCTCCACAAGGTATGCATTTATAAATTTATTCATCTCAAAGCTGAAAAATAGCCCAATTTTACAAATAAGCATGTTTTAGCTTTTGCATTTGCTTTTGTCCAAATAAAGAATAAAGTGATTGGGTGGCCCAAGAGTCGGACTATGCCCAAATACAATGTCCAATAATAAAATATTTAAACCGTGCATCCATGCACATATAAAATAATAAATATTTACCAAGTGCTTCAATAAATAAGGGTGCTTAAATAAATATTAGTGCTATGCCTTTAATGATAAGACATGCGCCCATCAAAAATGATAATTTTTTCTAAGTAATTTGAATACATGCTATCGCACAGTGCTTCCCAACGCCACCATTGCCTACTCTGCACATCAGTTGAAGCATTTGCAATGGTTAAAAAATAATACAATTAAACTGATAAAAGTGAATACCTAGCAATCTTCAACTACAAAATAAATAAATAGGTTAGAACTCTGTCATAACCTTAATTTAATATGAGTGCACTCTAAACTCATAAATGTCCATTAATTTAAATATGTATTTTGCGGAATCACCCACTGTGGAGTCACCCACGTGCACATTAAATTAACATGACACCCGAAAAGGATAGGCGTCCTCGTCAACTTCTCGCACAAGGAATCCACCTTGTGTACGAGCCCCGGCAAATAAATATAGTTTTACAGAATCCACCACAAAACCTCATGGAATCCACCGTGGAATAAAAACTCACGGAATCCACTGTGGTCTCATGGAATCCGCTGTGGTCTCAAGGAATCCACTGTGGAATATGCCTCCTGGCATCATAACCTTGGGGTGGGATAGCAATTGTCCTCAATTGCTATTAGCTCAATGTAGAGCGAGGAGAAGATTACAAAGTATTGAGAAACATCCTATTGTTAAGTTATCCCCTAGATTTTATGGACCTTTCAAAATCATTCACAAAATTAATGACAATGCATTTAAATTAGAAATACCCCAGCATTGGAAAATCAACAATACTTTTCGTATCAGTTTGTTACGACCTTTTAGAGGCCAATTACCTATTCACCCTGTCTATGAAAACCCTCCTTTGTTAGAAGAAGAAACTGAAATCCTTGAACCCGAAACTATTCTAAACACTGCATTTATGACCACTAGAACTGGCCGTAGATATTCTAGATATTTGGTTAAGTTTAAAAATCATACTATTGAAGATGCTCAATGGATTCACGCCCATGACCTAAGTGCTTATCCCTATACAACTGCCACTGTGCACATTCACAAGTAAACATTTGTATAGGAAAGTCTTCCCAGACCTACCAGGACCATCCAAAAGAATACATCCCCAGTATCTATATCAACAGCATCCATGACTACACTAAAGACAATTCTTTGTCCTTCATTCAACATTCCCTCCATGGATTCAGAAACCCTATGTTGTTCTGATATGTTGTATGCATATTCATCTTGCAAAAGAGAGTTAGCATGCAGTTATGAGTTTGGTTGATGAGGTCCAGGCAACCCATCAAAATCACGAAGTCTTCGTCCTGCATGACATAAAAGGTCTTGCAGATGCAACAAAGCCATGTTAGATGCCTCATGCTGCAAAACACCAAGAGAGGCATGCACGTGCTGTAGCTGCAATCTATACATAATATCCTCTACCATTGGCATAAAAAATCTTTCCTATAGATGGCCAGGCCGAGTTGGCTCACAAAAGACCAAAATTGCAACAAACAAAGTTTAGAGTTGAGCACAAGTTTGCACAGAGGCAGCTTCTTCTAAGCACACAACATATTCATAATCACTCTCCAACATGCCCCTTGTAATGCAATCATCCCTAAAAGTATCATAGATCACACTATCAACAGTATGCAAATCCTCAAAATAAGTACATCCCCGACACTCTGTTAAAATCATCCGCAAATAGTAGAGCTCACCATAGGTAGGCGCCACAAAATACATTTGACCACATGTATTCCCACGCTTCCTTCTAGTCCACATCTTATGTCGTACATTCCACACCCAATACATTGGAAAGTCCTGATAGCGAATAGTCCTAGCCTCTAGATGAATGCGATTGCACACAAACCATTTAGTAAGAGTAGTTTTTTGGAGGTCTTCATTCCGCACAACATCTGGTATACTATCTGTATCCCGAAACACCACATAGTTCTCACCAGGTAAGTGTACCTGCAAACGTTGTATATCAGGCTTTTCATCGTGCAATGCATAATCATAGATCCGCCAACACGCCTCAGAGGTAGAAACATATCGTGCATCCAAATAGCTTTGTATCTTGTTCCACCTCGTGAACATCGCCACCATTTCGGACTGAATCAACCCCAACAGAAAATTTGATGGTTGCACGGTCATGCTCCTTGTACACAGACTTATACAAATACTTAACAGCCACCACAATTGTCGAGCACACCTCCACATTTATGTGTGCATTGTATTTCTTACTCAAGAATGGATTATATGGAACAATCCATTGATTATCAATAACATTACCATTTATGATCACAGAGTTTCCATCATTTCGTCTTCGATAAATGGGATAGCCAGAACTATCAACCGTTGTCATGCCCACTAATTTTCACGGGTAATCTTTAGTACATCTACCCTTGTCCATACAGGGACTCTTGGGGTTCAATCCTCCGCAAGGGCCATGAATGTTGCACTTTGAAATTGTCTCAAATAAGACTGGAAACTCAACTCTATTGGGCAACTCAGCACAAACCAGTCTATTTTAGTGACATGCTTCAGAAGGTTTGAAAGTCGGCTCTAAAATTAGCAAAGTATGAGAATGTGGTAGCCCCCTCTTTTGGAATTCAATCACAGTAACATAGCTTGCAACCTTTCCAAAGAGATCCTTCTGCAACAACATATACATTAAACCAACATGCTTTTTATGAAACACGCGAGTAGTCAAATCCGGACAGTCATAAGCACTTTGCCCAGGCAATAAAGCATTAGTTATCTCCAACCACTTTGGATTGCATGTCATTATTATAAAAAGGTCAGGTTTTCCCTTACATCGCACTATAACCATGGCATCCTGATATAATTGATACATGTGCCTTGGCCCACCTGTGAATGACGATGGTAAAACTATCCTCTTGCCAACAGAGGCACCAACAATCTACATTGGCCCATTATCTTTTGCCCCCACCATGTCTGCCAAGCCTTTGTAGGCCTCTGATTGCAACACTGATTGATTCTGGCAACACCAAGTTAACCTGCACTGCTCTATACTACAATAAGCATCAACAAGAAATTGTTGTAATAGTGGACCAGCACGCAATATGCACACCTCAGTATCTTCGTGCACTTGAAGACAAAATGCATAAAACTGCATCTGGGTAACACAATTTTTATTGGACAATTCATATATGTTAACAGGAACACTAACATTATTGTAGGGAACCTTTACATGCCAACCATCATCTCCCATAGGAAAAAGGAGGACATATAGCTTTGGCATATATGCTCTATGCAAGTTTGAAATAGCAACACATCGACCACCCCGAGTGTAAACATGAATATCCCAACGATCAAGAGTACCCTCGTCACCCTGCCTTGGCATGATAGCTGCAACCTCAGTTGTTGTAGGAGCAGAGTATTGTTTACTGGTTCTTTGAACACAAAAAATACTCATTCTTAGTTCTTGCATAGGATTATTTTGAAATTGCAAACCCACTGACCTAAAAGCATGTGTATATATGTTGTGTCGATGCATCATACATTGAAGCAATAAATCGTGCATAACTCCCAACCTATTAAGCAACTCATGCTTGATATAATAAACATAGAGTTGTGCAAATCTTGGCCTTTCTTGATGCTGCACATCAAGAAGCAAAGTACCTATAGGGTGATAAACAAAGCCATGGACTCTAAAGGTGTGACCATTCTCGATAACAGGTAGCTCATCAACATTAGCTCTGAGTGATACAAATGCAAGAGCACTGTTGTATGCTCGTATGTTGTTTTTAAATATCCTACTCTGAGGGTGTATACCATGCAACAAATCATGCAATGGTTTTCATGGATATTGCAATAGTGGCAACACTACTTTTCCATTTCGACAACAGTGCCTTCCAAACAAAATCGACCCTTGCACCCGAGTCTCGCATCTCCACAACTTAGCTGAACACCTTTCACACATCACACAAAGACTCCCCATGGAATGCGCATCCGGCTCTTAAAATAGTAGTACTGACGTTACTGGGTGAGTATCTGTGCAGGCAAAGCATTTAAAATGGAGCACAATCCACCACTTTGGGGATAAAAAACACAATATTATGAACACGTGACTCATTAGCCATGGAATTTTCCACATTGTGGTGATTTTCAAAATGTAAACCAACATGCTGTTCAACTGGCTCATTATCCCCATTTACAAATTCAACACAGTGAGACACACTCTCACGAACCACTCCACTAAGATTTCCCCCATGTTGGCACTTAGACATTGAAACATTATTAACATGTGACTCGAAAATCACATGATTAAGACCATTGCAACCACCCACTGATGGGAAAGCATTCGTCAAATCCACACCAAACTGTCATGGGGCTTGAAATCCCTAATGGTTCTATCTGGTGATGGCAAAACGTTAGCCACATCTATACCAAACTGTGGTTGGCCTAGTTCACGATGACCACTTAGAATCTCCTGATAGAACGTCAGGTTTTCAATATCTCTCTGAATGGATCTACCACGATCTAAAATCCCTTTCCGAGCCCTGAGTCTAGCAACCTGCCGTCGCTCATACCTTGTGGATGTAAGCATGTCCCTACAAACACGCAACACATAATCTCTGTCAGTTGCTCGATGCGAACACCCCATATTGATTAGTTGGCCACAAAACTTGTTATCAACATATAGACACATTTAATATTTAAATATCTAAATATTAAGATTAAATATCAAGACACAAAACCACTACCACCGTATTTGAGTTAGTGCCTACAACCTAGTCAATGTATCTGTGTATAAAGACGTTGTGCCCGCCCATGAGAGAGAGAGAGAGAGAGAGAGAGAGAGAGAGAGAGAGAGAGAGAGAGAGAGAGAGAGAGAGAGAGAGAGAGAGAGAGAGAGAGAGAGAGAGAGAGCCTAGTTGCTAAGATAGAAGTAACCTTGGCAATAAACACATACACAATTAATCCATTTTAATTAACTAACAAAAGAAAGTAAACATGCAACTGCAGAAATGACTATCAATACACTTATCAAAGGCATGGTTTGATTTCAAAACTAAATGTATTGCATATATTCGATGTACGCAATATATCAAATCTAAATATACCAACTATCATTGGACTATCAAATCTGCTCCATGTAAATAATAAGAAAGAGACATCATGTCATACACACTCAATATATTTTACTCAAATACGCTTTGTTATATCAAAAGTATTACACATCTTAGCACATTCCACGTAGGCTTTACAAAAAGAAAGCATATATTATCATAAAAAGTGCTAGCCCATGCACTTTAAAATACACAAGACAATCCTAACCTATAAGTTTCAACCTAAGTAATTATTGCGTTATACAAAGAGATCCTTCCGCAACACATCTGTTACACATAGTCTCCTTAGATGCGACCGTTCATCTGACGGCTCAATTGTTGCAACAAAGCATTAAAACTACTAACATTCATTTGAAACTGCAAGAACAGCAACACACAACCCCTCTAGCAGATCACAGGTTCGTGGTCATCTCCAAGCACCCAAACCAAAGCCCACATATAATTCACCAGCAGATTCATTAATCTGCTTGTCTCAGAAATAATTGTTGAAAGTGTCCTTACTTCACCACCCAGATTAGTCTCGACACTTGCTAGAGAACACCCTATGTGTGCTTTGTCTCACACACAACACCATATAGACCTTTAGCATGTTCATGTAACTCCATTGAGTACATGGCAAGTGCACTATCAACACGCGCACATAAACTCGTCTGCATTTCCATCAACTCATTCATCTTGGCCTCAAGTTTTTTAAAGTCCGAAGCACTTGAAGTAGCCCTCGTGTTTCTTCGAATCTTTGTAGCTCTTGTACATTTAGCAAAATGCATCTCTTGTCCCCTTGCCACCTCTTTCATTTTTCGCACATTCATTCTATTAGAGCCCATACGTTAGCTGCAATGAAACATATAAACAATCATCTCCAAAAATATATATAGTAGCACTTTGATGCAATCACAATTAAAGAAACTATCTTCCATACCCATGTGAATAGCTCCAAGCTGGCAAGCGTTGAAGAGATGATGTCGTTGCCATTTTGTTTAATTCAACTAAATCCACTACATTCAATGGAGTCGAAAGCACTACGTCAAGAATATCTCCTATGGCTTTGCTTTGTTCCATGGCTACACCAAACTTTAAAGAGAGCATAAGAGTCACACAACAAATAAATCTCAAAGCTATTTGCACACCAGATGTCACGACATAAGTGATAGACACATTCGCAAGCACAAACCCTAAATGCATGAAACAATATATGTACGCTACGCATGAGTGCTATCATGCACACATGGCACTCACCAAGTACCAGCCACGCATTGCCTAAAGGCCCTACCAATGGATCTTCATTCATGTACATCCGAACAATCTTTTTGAGAGAAAAGAACATGTCCTATATAAGAAGGTGTCCCCAGTCTCGAAATACTTATTGATGCCAATCCCATAGGACACACAATAACTTACCAACTCACATTCGCAACCAAAAACCCTAAATGCATGAAAGAACACATAAGCCACCTAAGTATGAGAGAGAGAGAGAGAGAGATAGAAAGAGAGGGGGGAGGGAGGCATATGTACCCTAATTGCAAAACCAAACTATACAAAACGTCCCAACATATCAAAGCTGCAATCATTCTATGTATCTAATCCAATCTAAGTTACAAAAGTACATTAGCAAAATTGCTTAGTAATTAAGAGAGAAACAGAGAGAAAGAGGGACTATTAAAATGGTTTAAAAGTAGTTTTATAATTTGCAAGGCACATACGATGTGTTTCAAAATGAAGATTTTCATCAAACAATTAATTTAAGAAGTCTTTCAGGAATTACATATACCAAGCAAACCACGGCAAAGAAGCACTGGTTAACATTGCCAAAAACCTATTGTGGACCACTCTTCAATGATGCAACGTTCTCTAGTGCATATCAAGGGCAATGATCTCCAGTGCTAGAAGATGAGCCTGCACAACGATTCATCTGCGTTAACATTGCTGAAAATCTATTCAGATAAACTTTCAAAGAAGTAAGTTGCACATCAAGAGTAATGTTCTTTGGTGCAACTAAGCTCTCGTTCTTGTGTGCAATCAACTCACATACTCCATCCTCTATATGACCTGCACTATTAAGAATATCTTTCAACTTCTCTTCTTGATCGTTCGAAGATCTAGCACGTGGCCACCAATTTTTCTGGATATGTTCATAAATGTCACCTATATAACCCCTAATCTCTTCTAACTCGCCCTGTATCGTTAGTCCATCAGTAAGGTGCCCTTCATATTTCTCTTCAAATATTCTCTCAATCCTCTGTAGACGGTCACCAATGTTCTCAGAAATTGAAATCGAAGCTTTTTGATGCCAAAATAGTGTCTTCACTTGCTTTTCAATCCCATCCAAGCGATGAATAAACCTCAAGGAACCAACGGAACTATCATGCCCTGCAACATGCTTAAGTGCACGACGAACATCCTTCTTCCTTGTGACCTCCTTTATTTTGTGTACATTCATTTGCACGTGAGGAGTACACTATATAATATCTTCTACAGACATATTCTTGTTTGCTGTAGAAGCCTCCATATTGGACAAAAAGCACACGTTAGCCTTGAGGGATATATAAAATATTCTCAAAATTTAGAAACAGCAAAAACTTCCATGTCTAATATTGCCAAAGTTCAACTAACCCTCTTTCTCTGCTTCTCCCTCTCCCTCTGTCTACACCTAACCAACCAACCAATGCACTAACTAAACAACCTCTAAACTAAAGTAACCTACCAACTAAACTAACTAAACCAAGTAAGGTAAGCAACTAAGTTAGTAGGTAAAACCTACTAACTTACTAATCAATCATCAATTTATCTACTAACTTACAAAACTAAACCAACTAAACTAATTTACTATTTAACTAACCAACTTGCTAATCAAATCAAACAAAAAATTGGAATAACTAAATAAACTAACTGAACTAAACTAACTTATAATTTAAAGTAAACTAAAACAAAAAAAAACCCTAAACAACTATATGTACTAACTTACTAAACCAAAACAACTAAATTAAACCAACTGTAAATCAAACTAAACTAAACTAACTAATCTAATGTAACCAACTAAACTAACTAATTTAAAAAACTTGCCAATCTAAATAAATAAACACGATCGTAAACAAAACGAACCAACTAAAATAAAGTTAACTAACCAACCAAACTAAATTAACTAATCAATCTAACTAAACTATTCGATAGATAATAAACAAAAATAATTTAAACTAATTTAAACTAACTAATCTAATAAGCTAACGTATCTAACCAAACTAACTAACATTAAAAAACTTACTAACCAACAAACTAAAGTAAGGTAAGCAACTAACACTAGAAGAGAAAAGCCCTATAGATGCGCACTGTACACGCGAAATAGCAGGCGCGTTTATAAGCGTGTGTATCAGCGCGTTTATTCACGTTAGTATACAAAACGCGTCTATATACCCGCATTTATAAACACGCCTATAAATGCGAAAATAAACACACATATTTTTCATTTCTCATAAAGTCCCTAAATATGACCAAACATCTTAACAGCTAGTATTTGTTTGAATACATTATTCTTTCTGAGTATTACAAATATACATCCAATCATTCAAAGCTAATTATATATGCTACAATGAATGATCAATCTCATCTTCAATGAGATCGGTCCTTACTAGACTATCTACCTCTAGGTCTATGTTACCAATAGGCAATGAAACAAATAAGTCTATCCCACTGTCAGATGTATTGCTATGCTCATTTTCATCATCATCATCTGCAACCATATTGTTATCCTCTTCTGCGCTTCCTTGAACATCCTCACAGGGATCATCTTGCACTGCATCATGTATATAATCGATCATGGCATCATATGTGCATCATCATTGATCGTATCATCATTGATTGTTGGATTGCCATCAACTATCTCTATGTTGGTAGCATTGCCATATATTATTTTTGAACGATTAGATATGGGGATGACGTGCCACCATCGGTTATTGTTTACCATTGGGTGATACACAACTTGCATTTAAAAAACAAAAAGTAATTAGCAACTTAGATATTTATTGTATTTTGAGAATGTATCAAGAAGTAATATATATAAAAATAAATAGCTTCTAATATACTTGCTCGCATTGTTGAGGTAGTACGAATGTGTCATTCTTGCCTTGGTGAAATTTTGTAGAGTCAATCACTACAAAACCACTTGGATGACGTCTAATTGTGCAATGCTCACCCGTTGTTACTACTTCTTTAAACCACTTCACATCTAGCACATATATAAAAAATCACCTAAAGTCAAGCTTCAAAATATCTTGGATCAAGCCACAATAACCTTCCATGGTGCCATTGGTATCCTGGAAGTTTGCAAGGATATCGCAATCCTAGGTATTTCTCTTATCATCTATACGTTGAGTTCGAAAATGTTTACCTGCACACCAAATAGCATTGAACAATGTGCACTAGTAGTACATTGTTGAGATCATATTAATGATTTAGTTAAAGATAAAACATGTGAAATTATTATATCATATATAACTAAATATAATTTAATTATAAGTATGTCTCACCTTTGATAAGCAACCTCGTGCGTATTCCCACTCCTCTTGCGATATATCCATCGCCTCCACTTTTTCCATATTCTCCATTTCTTCATGTAGCCAATCTATATCAATATGATGTGGAAGCACACTTAAATGTTCTGAATATGGGACATTACGTCCATGTCTAGCACAAAATGCTTGCCTTTCGCTTACTCTTCTTGCCCTTGCTTCTTTATATAGTGTCACCCATTTGCTCGTTACTTCACTGTTAAGCACACAAAATACATTTAACTTACGAAGTTCCTCTTTCATTAGCAATTTGCTCCTTCCTTTTCCTTGAGGTATTATAGAGGTCATCCTCAAATCTTCATCATCTTTTCATAGTCATGGTAAAGAGGAGTCCACTTTAGTAAGATATTTAGAGATTTGTACAAGGGATGATTGCACTAACCAACCCTCAGCCATGCTTCCCTCGGACAGTGCATTTTGCCTTACAAAATATTTTAGGGTTTTCATAAAGCGCTCTAGAAAAACATCCACCTTGCATGAACTACCCCACAAATTGCAATCTCATCAATCAGATGTACGAGTAAGTGTACTTGAGTAGTCAAAATGGAGCGAGGAAAAGTTTCCTCCACCAAACAAACCACCTCAATGGACAACACTCGAGCCTCTTGCAACGTATTTGGATCGATTTCCTTCAAACTCACAAATCTACCAACATGCAATTGAGAACGATGATTAGTTTTGTCCATAAATTCAAGCGGGTTTACTATGTGATGTACGTAATGTGCAATAAACTAAAAAATAAGTATAAAGTATACATACCTCATGAGCTCATCCATCTTGTAAATGATATCACACACATCTTTCGAAACACAATGGGATATGCTAGTAGGAAGGATGAACTGTATATAAATATTCATACATTGTTAATTATTCTACATAGTTACTCCACTAATTAATATATTTATGGCTATGAAAATCCTTACCTGAATCATTTTGTGCCAATCGTGAGACTTTAAACCGGATAGTTGCTCCACACCTCTTTTCTTTTTCTTTATGAAGGCTCCCTTGAGGCATCTCATATATCCTGTGGGAGTTCGAAAGCTACATATCTACTGCTTCACCATCATTTCTTCACTCTTCGACAACATCCAAGGTGCACGCGGTAACTCGATCTTTCCTCTGGGTCCGATGCATGGCCAAGCTCATCTCATACGTCCAATGCTACGTAAATCCTCCCTTACATTGACAAAATCACGAGCCCCGATTAAGTGATCCCATAATGTAGAGGCAACATTCTTGAATATAATCTATATTCAAGAATATATATGCCAATATATTCAAGAATATAGAGAATGTTGCCAATATTTTTTCGTCTCCCATATTGGATTGAACTCAGTCCAATATGGGAGATGAAATAATATAGAGAATCTAAGGCACAAACAATATATTATTTCTTGTTCTCATAATGGAGTGTACTTTAAAGACAAACAAAAGAAGTAAACTAGTTACTGACTCATGCCGAGTGGAGGATGATCATTGGCGTGTGTCCAAGTGTCCTTCCAATCTTGAATGGTTAGAGATTGTAGAGTTCTTCCATTAGTGGGGGGGTGCATATTTGGGGTGGTCAATAGGAAGAAAACAATGATGATTGTCATAGATAACCTTCTTCAAGCGTGTCGGTCTAGAAGAAACCAGAGAGGGACCGCAAATTGGACATGCATGATATCCTGATGTAGTAAAACCTGTAAAAAAGTGGGTTAATGATGATATATATCTGATTAAGGGTAAGAATGAATAAAATAGAGTATGCAACTACCTGAACACTCTCCATAGCTTGGAAAGTCATGCATGGTCCATAACAACATGCCCTTTAAAGTGAAAACTCTAGAGGACAATGATGCACTCACATCTTGCACCTCAATACCTCTCCATAGCATTTCTAGCTCCTCGATCAAAGGCTCTAAGTAAACGTCCATGTTTTTTACTTTGTGTTTTCCAAGAATCAAAAGGGACAACATTACATGTCCTTTTTTTATTACCATGGACGGAGGGATATTATAGTTCACCAATACCACTGGCCATACACTATATGAGGTGCTTTTGATGCCAAATGGATTTATTCCATTTAATCCTAGACCAAATCTCAAATTTTCGGACTCTTCTTTGAAAGTAGGCCATAAATTGTCTACGTGTTGCCAAGCTGGTGTGTCTGAAGGAATTCTCCACTTTCCATCACTTGAATGGTGACTAGCATGCCATGACATGAGTCTAGCAATAGATTCACACTTAAATATAAGTTGAATATGTGGAATAATAGAAAAATGTCGCAAAACCTTACGAGGCACATCCATTGATTTCATCTTCTGGTTGTACCTTGGTTCACCACAAATAGGACATTGTCGTGCAGATGCATGATCCCCACGAAACAAGATGCAATCATTGACACATGCATGGATTTTAACGTAATCGAGACCTCCAAGAGATGTCAGGAAACACCTTGCTTGCTCCCTTCTAGTTGGTAATTTATTTCCATTTGGAAGTATTTGTGACAATAACCTGCATATATTGTGCAAATAGAGTTAATAAACCACGAATATTGTCTAGAAGCATTTATGAATTAATATCAAATGATAGATACTTCAATAATGCATTCAAGCTAGCATTACTCCATCCATAAATGGTTTGTAAGTTCAGTATCTCGAGAGATGCACATAGAACAAAGTAGGTGCAACCTTCGTACAATGGAGTTTTCGACGCTATGTGTAGCGGGTCATCTGTCTCTCTAGTGGCGCCCTCCCCCGGAACCTCATGGGAAAATAAATCGTGCACCATGTTGTCCAAAATCTCTTCCTCCAAAACTTGATGGGGCATTTGAAGAGGGCTGCTATCGTCGTCATCAGTCTCTACTCTTCTTGAGGACTCTGCCTCCTCGCATCGACACTTCGCAGTCTCTCGACGCCTTGGAGGGACATTTGAGGATGTGGTACCGCATCCTACTCAATAAAAAAAAGAAGGTTTTGTTTAATAGTGAAGACGCAACATAGACCAATAATATTTGTGCAAATAAAGCAATAAAAATTACTGGGTCTTTTTCTTGGTCCCACTCTCCGTACATGCTGAGGTGTGACATTGTGATTCAACGTGCTCGAAAAAAACATCCTCGACAACGATCACACATACATTTGATTTTTCGTCGTAGCCAAGCATCTCGATTGTGAAGACGCAATGTCTCATCTTCACTGGAGGATGTACTGTTTGTTGACTCAGCATGTCCCATACTAGTAGAAGATGACGACATAATTACACTTGGATCATAAGGACAAATGTGATTTCATTTGGTATATATGTTATATTCCCTAAATGCATGCATTGATACTTACAACATGGAGGCAAACATTTTGATATTGAAAGACTAGGAAAGTCATGTCACGTTGATCCAAAAACAACCAAAAGCTAGCATCTAATCAGTTTAATTGTTACTGCGCATCTATCAGCGCATGTAATATGTATTATCTGTGCATATACACATGCAATTACACACGCTTACAGACGCGCCATGCAAATATAATTTTTTTTAAAAAAAGTTATGGCTTTCTTTTCAAACCAGTGCTTTCCTATGTTTTTTGCGCGTTTTCTATAGTTCGAGCTCGACATCACTAGTCATGTCTATCTATCACTTCATGAAGACAATGAGGGAAGAAAATAAGAGTAAAAAGAGGACAAGAGGAAGGAAGAGCCAAAGAGTAAATAACAAGAGCCAAGCAACAAGGAAGAGAAGAAGATTCAAGCAACTTACCAAGGGAAGGGAGAAGGAGGACATTGAGCTTGCAACCTAGCCGCCACCCGTCAGAACAAGCAAAGAAGGTGAGTTCTTCTTCTCTCTCTCAATCTTGTTTGCTTTCTCTATCTCTATCTCTCTCTCTCTCTCTCTCTTTACATGCTATAGATTGTCATCTATGGAGGTTTTTTTGCACGTTTTTTAACCAAGTTTGAAAAAAATGGTCCGACTGTGAACGTCTAGATGACAGTGTAGACGCAGGTGTAGACACGCTGACAGATGCACACAAAGACACATATATAGACGCAGCATGTAATATGTTTTATCTGCACATGGTAATATGATTTTTCTTGTGTAGATGTGGAATCTTGGATCTTCCAGCACTGATCGTGAATTGGAACGCATGAACAACACCTTAGTGGAGTTTTCTAGAGGTGTTAGTAGCTTTTTTGGAGGTTTTCCAAACAAGGAGCAATTCATTGAGGAGATGACCAATTATCTTGGTCGCCCTTCCACTACAGAGGAGGTTTTCAGTGTCATGTCTAGGACACCTATCACATCTTTGCCTAGCACTGCCACACAAACACCAAACCTTGGCACACCAAACCTTGGTACACCTCTACTAAACAGGTACTCCATGCACTATGCATATACACAGATCAGCTGATGCACAAGGATTACCTGAAGTACATGGATCGGTCAAAGCACATGCATCTGCAGAAGCACGTGCATCGAGTGAGGAAGAGGGTAGTGCCCGTCGAGGGAGGAGGGAGAGTCGTGCGGGAGGGCGAGGAGGTCGAGGGCTTTGTGGAGGTTGCCTAGGAGGTGGCTCTCGATCACCCTCACCGAGAAATGAGAGAGGTGAGCCTCCACAAATGTACTACTCTGTCACACTAATGTTGGTGGTATCTTGCATGACTCTGAGGGGAGGGAAGTGATAGCCTACTTGAGGAGTGTCATGCATGCCACATACAAAGATTGCATGATTCCCTTCAAGCACAAAAAAAATGGTTTGTGGCAAGAGGTGCTGCAGGCAGTACATAGAAGGTACCCTAATCCCGAGAATTCACGATTCTCACATGATTGGGGGCGGTCAAAGGTGAGAGACGTGCTTCATAACAAGAGGTCTCACCTTATGACGCGCACTAAGGAGTCACTGCAGAGACAAGAGCAGGGGCGCCTTGGATATGGCCAACCACCCAATTGCCACCGCAGGGAGTGGAAAGAGGCCAAGAAGAGAGTAGCAGAGAAAAGGACAAGTCGCCAGCTACTACAAGATATAGGCCTTATACTGACATTTAAAGCGACGAAAATGCAAATAACAAAATTTGCCCCCGTCGTCGCAAAAAGCGTCGTTATTGGCGACGCCATAGAACAGTTGGTATTACCATCGCTATCAGTGTCGGTATTGGCGTCGATATCAGCATTGGTATTGGCGTCGGTATCAACGCTGATACCAATGCCAATATCGACGCTGATAGCGATGGTTTGCGATGTCTATAACGACATCAATAACGACGCAAGCAGTAAAATTTGCGACGCTAACAGGAAAATTTATTTTTTGTGGCAGGGCAGCAACCTGCCCCGCTACATATAGCACTGTGTGCTTTATGAGAGCCATACAAAATAGTTTCTGCACTACTGTGTACAATGTGCTTGCAAACAAAAACAATGTATACTGAACTCATAAAACTGATACATGAAATAAATACATGATCGCATGATAAGCGATTGGTACAATCATGACAGGATATCACTAATCCATAGAAAATGTCTACATAGATCAGGCAACTTAAAAATAAAGGTGTGTGAGCTCTAGGGATCCAAGGGCGAGCTACAAATCCTCGTCCCCTGAAAGCTCGTCCCGCCACCAAGGAGCATCGAATGGACTCTGCAGAAAAAGAAACAACACATCAGTCCACCATACAATAATGCATTCAAATATCTCATGGTAACTACAGACAAGAAAGATGAGTGACTTATAGGGCCGCCACATCTATACAATTGGTCGATCAATGCAGTAGACCGTGCCTCTCTTTATATCGAGTCTCAAGGCCAGTTGGATCGCGATTTGTAATGGAGTGCTGCAAATAAAACAAAATGCTAACAGTTAGAAACATGATTGTTAGTACAAAAAATATTAAAAAAAAATAAACAAGCAAAACAAAAGAAAAACCTACAAAGTCCTCCAAATATGTCCTATGGCCGCCACTCCCAAGATGATGGACCACTCCGGCCTTGAGTCGTGCCCTCGCCGCCTCGTGCTGCTGACTCCAACGTCCTGGAGAATCTGTAACCTCCTGCCTTAGTCGGCGCCAATCGTCTACATCTAACCACTTGGGCTTTGCAGTCCCACTCTTGATTGCCTTGCATGCGTCGGATCATCTATGTGACATGTATGCACGCATGCAATCCATCATCCAGCCCGTAGAGAATCTATCAACTGAGGCTGGCACCAGAAACTCCTGTGTAAGGATGCTACTATGTAGTCCTTGCTCCCCTTTGGTATGTTCTTCCAATGATCCAAGAGGTTGTGCCGAAAAACTTGTTGGCACAACTCTCATGCGAGCCATCACCCTCCTCCCCTTATCATTCATGATGATGGCTCCTCACCTACTATCGACTAGATATCCATAACCCCCTGGAGTTTGCCTAAGATGGGTCCTCTCCCATCTGCGTCCACTCTCTTGGGTATATCCAGGAGACCCCTGTGCATTCGGTGTACTAACCGGGGTAATATCTCATGGGTGCCACCTGCTGACGACTGAGCAAAAGCCGGAGTAACTGGAGTAGACGTCCCCACAGGTGTGACAAATCCGTGAGGTGACACAGCTCTAGCTGAACGACAAGACGGAGACACCGCCTCCGTGTCTCCATAGCATCCACCTGAGCCTCAGACACGCTCCCTGGAAGGGCCACGAGAGCAAGGAGTTGCACCTATATCCCATGTCGACCGTGGGCTCACTGCCTCTGTATCTCTGCAGTATCCCCCTGATCCCGATGCACTCCCTCCCTCTGGCCCAAGTCGTGAGCGTCGAGCTCATCTGCTCGAAGCTGAAGCATCCGATTGCGCTGAAGCACATCTAGCAAAGCGCCTTGACGAAGACTGAGACAGCTCTTGGTTTGCTATCTCTTTGAATCTCGCGATCTGGTCTAGAGATATGTGTGCAAAGATGTCCTGTAGCTCCTCATCGCTCATCCCTCGACTCATCCTGAAAATGTCACCTGCACAGATAAAAAATGATGCTAGAATAATCAATTTAAATCATACAAAGCATAGTAATATAAATCATTTAAAAAAAATATAACTTAAAATGCATATCTTATGTACCCTTATAAGTGATTGGTCAACGAATTGAGTAAGTGGATGCTCCAAGTATGAAGTATCCTATGGTCCCATGTTAATCTCTTGACACAACTCCGCATACATTGGAAGGTCGATAGACATGTCACCACAAAAGAACGAGTCCACCTCGTTCTCAAAGAATTCTTGGACTCCTGTATTTCCATCATTCTTAGTTGATGCTGGCTCCAAGCTTTTGAGGGCCTCCACCCCTTGCAATATCGACCCCTCTATTTGCATATTATCTTCATCTATTCTTGGAACATCGCTTTGATCATATACTCTCGCACTTCGGGGAGTTGAAGGTATAACATACCACCATTGAGGTTATCGGGGGTTTGAATAGAAGATTACATGTTCACAAACACGTACAAGAGAGTTCAAACCATTGTGACATAAACCATGCCATAATACAATTAGCAAGCAAATGAGTCCATGCACCTGTTCACAATGGACCGAAAACACAAAGGTGTCGCACAAATCCATCCATTTTTTTTCGGAATCTATTTCAAGAAATCCAGATGGACCTCATAGAACTGTTGCTCCAACTCCTCCAAGTACCACTTTGAACCACTGCACATCGAATAGTATCATGGAGAAGCTACGGTAATCCACCGTAACAATACTTTGCAAGTTCCCAAAATACTCCATCTTGTCCATAACCGTGTTTGGATCTGTTATTCGTCACCGGCTCTCTTACTCGAACCTTGCCATGATACCATAGTGCATTGTGGAGCGCATTTTGTCAATACGCTCCATGCAAAAATGCCGTCTCCATGACCACGCTGCACTATATATTTTGTACTATATATTGAAACACTCAAATTAGATGTTGCATATAAAATTTAGATACGACAGATTCTAAACCCCTCATCACCTTTGGACTACATCCCCTCGAGAATTCCCACTCCTCCATTGAGACCTCTGTCCCTTCGCGAAACGTTGCGGTCAAAGCTCCATGCAACCATAACGTTGACATAAACTGCGGCATCTCCTCCATGCCCTCGGGATATCGAATCGATGGATGACGTGTACTATGTCGGAATTCAGCTCGCACTTCCTCTCGATCTTGGCTAGCGATCTGGTACTTGGCGAGCCACGTCTCCATAGAGGCATGGTGCAACATACAAAAGCAATTCACCTTCTCTTCCGTTGAGGCATCCATTCTTTTTTCTACCCCATTTCCAACCACCACATCTCCAGTCAATCTATCATCATCCTTCAGTGACCATAGCATTTCATTGTCTGGTTCCACTGTTGGTAGCCATTGTGAAATATGCACTAGCGCCTCAGACACCAACCAAACTTCGGCCATGCTACCTTTTGGCCGAGCTTGTTGTCGCACAAAGCCTTTCAGGATTTTCATTAAGCGCTCCAAGAAGAACATCCATCACGTATGGACAGGTCAAGCAATCTCCACTTCATCCACAAGATGCACAAGAAGGTGGATTTGTATCGTGAGCATGTTGGTGGGCAGGTATTTCTCAAAGAGACAGACCGTCTCCACTACTCCCCGCATCATGGATTCAATAGAGGACATTTTAATCTCCTTCTGTGAAATCCATTGCACCAAAGTCGACAACCTGTAAATGGCCCCGCGTATTTCTGAAGTAAGACATCCTGCGATCGTGATAGGTAGTACAAACTGCCACAAATGAGAAAGCATTATGAATAATGGCTACATTCCAAATAATAAAATGCCCACACCAATTACAATCCATTCGTAGTATAAACCTGACATATCTTCATGGGATTTTAGCCCTGATAATTGGTCGTCTTTAGAAAATGCGGACCTGAGAGAATGCATCATACCCGTCGGAGTGCGGATAGACTTGATTACTTGCTTCACAATGCACTCTTCTTTAGTGGACAAAACCCAAGGAGTGCGAGGAAGCTACACGCGACCATCAGCACTTGACTACGGCCAAAGCACCTCCATCTTACCTACCTCCTTCAAATCCATTCTTGCCCCTATAGTGTCTCTCTTTTCTGTGATGTGGTCCCATAACAAGCTGCCTACATTCTTGAGACCTGTAAGTGAGTCCAATATGGAAACTCGTAGAAAACTGAGAACCGCCACATTCCATTTGCATGTGATTCTGCGTGGACCATTTTCAGCTCGTACCAGTTTGCGCATTCATACGTGTTGGAGGTCGTCCAAGGAAACCTTTCCTGAGTTCATGATCCTTCAGAAAGAAAGCAGCGTGTCCTTGATATACCATCTTCTTCATCGTTCATGACCTTCGGGAGTCTAATTGTGGCCCGCACAATGGACATGCATGATCACCTGAGGTAACCAGACCTGTTCCAACACCACGACCTAGTGAATACTTGCTTGAAGGAGATAAAATATAGATATTACCAACGAGAATAGAGGCTTGCTCACCTGAGCACTCTCCCAATCTGGGAAAGTCATGCATCATCCACATGACAATGGCTCGAATATTGGCCGACTGCCGCCAACTATCACGCCTGCTCATATCTTGCACGGTAACCCCCTCCTCCCACAAAATCTTAAGCTCATCGACTAATGGACGAAGATACACGTCCATATTTTTTACTTTGTAGCGACCAGGGACGAGCAAGCTAAGGATGAGATGTCCTTTCTTCATAGAAAGCCATGGAGGGATATTGTAGTTGACAAGGACTATAGGCCACACACTGTAAGAAGTTGAGCGCAGACCGAATGGGTTCATGCCATCCATTGCAAGATCGAGCCGAAGTTTCCTTGGCTCTCGGGCAAAGCCTGGGAAGGTAGAGTCAATGTGGCTCCATGCGCGCGAATCCGCTGATGTGGACCTATTCTACACATGCCATGTTGTCAAGCTCGCCATGCCGGACGTACGAAACATGTGGTTTATGCGGGGGATAAGCGAAAAGTGTCTGAGAACTTTTTGAGAGATGGTTTGCCCTTGCAAGTCCTGTTGATACCTGTGAGCACCAGACTTTGGACATGTCTCCATAGTCTCGTATTCTCCTCGAAACAGTATGCAATCGTTGATATATGCATGGATGTTATTGTAGTCCATGCCAAGCTTCCATAAAACATGTCGTACATTATCACGAGACTCAGGCATGGTATTTGTAGGTGGTAATATATGATATTTCAATAACCTGAAAAAAATTATAAAACACCTTGAAAAGGCACAAATGTTTGTAATAATAGTGTCGAAAAAAAAATCAATGAAGCATATGTACAAGATACCTGAACAACTCGGTCACACTCGTATCGCTCCACCCGTATTTTGCTTGCACACTTAAGAGTGCAAGCAACGCCTTTAGTCGAGATACTCGACACCCATCATATAATGGTATGGATGCTTCCTCTATAAGCGAATTAGAAGTCTCGACATCTATGGGAATCAATGCATCAATCATTGCCTCCATCTCAGGCTCCAAGATTGTAGGTAGGTCTGGAAGGTTGCCTGTCTCCTCTGGCATTGACAGTATAGATTGGCCTTGCGAGTGGTGGATTGGCTCTTGCACTCCATCCATCGCACGCCCACATACTCTTCTAATTGGCTGCAAAGGGTGCACTCCCCCTTGGGATGAGACATCACCTCCCTGGATAGAAAATTTGCCAGCCAGACCCAATCTTATTGTATATGGTATTCAATTAGCTTGTGGGTACCATGCATGATTGATATTAACTTCAAATTACTATTTGCTGAAAATCCACAATCGCCTGATCAATGATCTCAGATTGAAACTCGCCAAATCGTCGTACGTGTTCTATAGACAATCGGCATTTTCATCTAATTGCCAGCTTGCATTGAGAGCAAGGACATGGGAGACACTGATTAAGATACGCCTCACGATCTTGAACAACAGGATCTTCTTCGTTTTCCATTTTGTCTACGTTACAACAAACAATTTGTTTTTGTTATCATTCTTTTCTTTTTTTAGATTGTTATCATCTCCTTCTATCTCTCTCTTTTTCTATGACCTAGCATATAGTATCATGGAACACTAGTATTTAGTACCTAGTACTTAGTACCTAGCACATAATATTTCGTTTTCTCTCTTCCTCTCCCTCTCTCATTTCTGCTCCATCTCTAATTTCCTCTCCTTCCCTCGCCCTCACCCTCTCTTTCTCTCTTTCCCTATTAGGTTTAATGATATTTCTCTTTTTCTCTCTCCTATCTCTCCCTCTCATTTCCTTTTCTCTCTCCTCTCTCTCTCTCATTCCTTTTTCTCTCTCCTCTCCCTCTCTCATTTCCTCTCCCTCCCTCGCCCTCATCCTCTCTTTCTCTCTTTCCCTATTAGGTTTAATGGTTTTCTCTCTTTTTCTCTCTCCTCTCTCTCTCTCTCTCATTTTTTTCTCTTTCCTCTCCCTCTCTCATTTCGTTTTCTCTCTATCTCTCCCTCTCTCATTTCCTCTCCCTCCCTCGCCCTCACCCTCTCTTTCTCTCTTTCCCTATTAGGTTTAATGATATTTTTCTTTTTCTCTCTCCTCTCTCTCTCATTTCCTTTTCTCTATGCTCTCCCTCTCATTCCTCTCCCTCCCTCTCTCTTTTTTACTCTCGTCTCTCTCTCATTCCTCTCCCTCCCTTGCCCTCTCTCATTCCTTTTTCTCTCTCCTCTCCCTCTCTCATTTCCTTTTTCTCTCTCCTCTCCCTCTCTCATTTTCTCTCCCTCCCTTGCCCTCACCCTTTCTTTCTCTCTTTCCCTATTAGGTTTAATGGTTTTTCTCTCTTTTTCTCTCTCCTCTCTCTCTCTCTCTCTCATTTTTTTCTCTCTCCTCTCCCTCTCTCATTTCATTTTCTCTCTTCCTCTCCCTCCCTCGCCCTCACCCTCTCTTTCTATCTCTCTTTCCCTATTAGGTTTAATGATTTTTCTCTCCTTTTCTCTCTCCTCTCTCTCACTCATTTTTTTCTCTCTCCTCTCCCTCTCTCATTTACCTTTCTCTCTTTCTCTCCCTCTCTCATTTCCTGTCCCTTCCTGACCCTGATCCTCTGTTTTTCTCTTTCTCTATTATTTTTAATAAAATTTTCTCTTTTTTTCTCTCCCCTCCCTCTCATTTTTTTCTCTCTTCCTCTCCCTCCCTCGCCCTCACCCTCACCCACACCCTCTCTTGCTCTATTTGCCTATTATGTTTAACATCTTATCTCTTTTTCTCTCTTCTCTCATTCTCTCTTTTTTTTCTCTCCTCTCCCTCTCTCATTTCCTTTTGCTCTCTTCCTCTCCTTCTCTCATTTCTTCTCCCTCCCTCTCCCTCTCTCATTTCCCTATTATGTTTTCTTCTCTCCCCCTTCTCCCTCTCCCTCTTTCATTCCATCTCCATCTCCATCTCCCTCTCCCTCTCCCTCTTTCTCTGCCTCTCCCTCTCTCATTTTCTCTCTCTTCCTCCCCCTCCCTCTCCCTCTCTTTAATTTCCCTCTCTTTCTCCCTCCCTCTCCCTCATTTTTTCTCCCTCTCTCATTACATACAAATTATACAAAAAATAAATAAAAAAGAGAGAATACACTCTCCCTCTCTCATTCCCTCTCTCTCTTCCTCTCTTTCTCTCTCTCATTTCCTCCCCCTCCCTCTCCCATTTCCTCCCTATCCCTCTCTTTAATTTCACTCTCTTTTTCCCTCTCCCTCTCCCTCATTTCTTCTCCCTATCTCATTATATAAAAATTATACAAAAATTAAATAAATAAGAGAGAGAATACACTCTTCCTCTCTCTCGTTCTCTCATTTCATCCCCCTCCCTCTTCCATTTCCTCCCTCTTTCTCTCCCTCCCTCCCCCATTTCCTCCCTCTCCCTCTCTTTCTCTCTCATTTCCACTCCCTCTCTCAATATATATACACAAATTATAAAAGAAAAAGGGAGAGGGAGAGAGAGAATGCACTCTCCCTCCCTCTCCCTCTCTCATTTCCTCCCCATCCCTCTCCCTTTCTTTCTCTCCCTCTCTCATTTCCTTCCCCCTCCCTCTCCCTCTCTTTCTCTTTCTCTCCCTCCCTCTCCCTCTCCCTCTCTTTCTCTCTCATTTCCTCTCCTAAACAAGCAAAAGAAGGAGAGAATTAAACCCTAAACAAGCAAAAGAAGGAGAGAATGGACTCACTGATTAGATATGGCGAGGGTTTGGCAACTCCTCTTCGCGATGAAGGCTCCTCCTCTCCTTCGTGAACGGCGGCGGCGGCGGCAAGCCTTCTTCCTCTCCCTCTCTCACGACGGTCGCTCTCGCTCTCTCTCGCTCTCCCTCTCGAAATGCTCGACGAAAATGCACGAAATGAACTCGCGCTGGGGTTTCGGCCTGTTTTTTTTCCCTGTGGATGCGATGCAAATAGCGATGCCGCTACCTGCCTCGCTACCCGCCATCGCTATACGTTTAAATACTTGTAGTGAGCATGCAGAGGCACGACGTATCCGGATGGCAACCATGGGATCGTCGCATTATGGATCGGGTGGCAAGGAGTCATGGGAGGCTGATTTTGTAAGTATTATTTGATTTCTTTTTTTAAATTAAATTTTGTAATTTGTTTCAGTTCATTATGTAGTGTGTCCTAATATGTTGTATGTTCAAATTGTTTTGTAGTATTATATCGTTGGTAGGATGCCTACTCCTAGAGAGGTAGGCTACCATCGAGGTCAGAACCGGGTATCCACTTGGCAGCATTTCTACGAGGAGGGACTCATCACGGAGGAGCAATATAATTGTGCCATGAGGATTCCACAACCAGAAGAGGTATGTTTTATTTTTTACATGAAAAGTATAGGTAACTCTAATTTATTGTTTGTAATGGTATTTATATACCTTAATCCTTTGTGTAGGCGAACCCTGATGCAGTTGATGATAGCGAAGGGGGGACTAGCAGTAGCGGTGGCGGCAGCGGCACAAGCAGCAGTGGTGGTAGTGACGATGATGCCTCTTCTAAGGAGATGTAGAGGAGCCCCATGCATGCATGCCTCCCCTTGGCTTGTAGTTTTCATTTTTGATATGTATTAGTGCTTGCGACCATGACCATGCTTGAGGTCACAAGCACTAGAACTCATCATGTAAAAACGTTTCATCTATATATATGAAATTTCGTGTTCTACATACATTGTTTTGTTTTCAGTACAAAAATCTTCGAAATAATCTTTCTCTATTTTCCCTAAGCATACAATTTGATGTTGATGGGGGAAAAAAAACCTACTAACTTACTAAACTAAACCAACTAAACTAACTTACTATTTAACTAACTAACTTACTAATCAAATCAAACAAAAAATTGGAATAACTAAATAAACTAACTAAACTAAACTAACTTATCATTCTCTAACCATAAACTTTAAAGTAAACTAAACTAAAGCAAAGGATTAAACTAACCCTAAACTTTATCTACTAACCAACTAAACTAACTTATAATTTAAAGTAAACTAAAACAAGAAAAAAAACTAACCCTAAACAGCTACATGTACTAACTTGTTAATCTAATCAACTAACCACAAACAATTAAAACCTACTAACTTACTAAACCAAAACAAAAAAATTAAACCAACTGTAAATTAAACTAAACTAAACTAACTAACATAAAAAACTTACCAATCTAAATAAATAAACATGACCATAAACAAAACAAACTAACTAAACTAAAGTTAACTAACTAACCAATCAATCTAACTAAACTATTCGATAGATAATAAACAAAAATAATTTAAACTAATTTAAACTAACTAATCTAATAAGCTAACGTATCTAACCAAACTAACTAACAGTAAAAAACTTACTAAAGTAAACCAATAAAACTAACAACCTATTTAACCAACTAACTTACTATTTAAACCAATAAATACATTAAAAAAAATTACAACATGAGATAGATAGATAGATAGAGAGAGAGAGAGAGAGAGAGAGAGAGAGAGAGAGAGAGAGAGAGAGAGAGAGAGAGAGAGAGAGAGAGAGAGAGAGAGAGAGAGAGAGAGAGAGAGAGAGAGAGAGAGAGAGAGAGAGAGAGAGAGAGATCATCGACCTAAATATTGGCTGGACAACCAATCCTCACAAACAAAACTGCACCAAATAAACCAAAATACCAATAAATTAAACCATACCAAGCAAACCAACCTCTCTCTCTCTCTCTCTCTCTCTCTCTCTCTCTCTCTCTCTCTCTCTCTCTCTCTCTCTCTCTCATAACACATATATAAACTAAAACAAAAAAACAAACTAACCCTAAACTATATCCATATATAACACAATCTAACGTAACTAACACACAATCTAAAGTAACTTAGCAACTAATCTAAGGTAAAACCTACTAACTTACTAACCCATAACACATATATAAACTAAAACAAAAAAAAAACTAACCCTAAACTATATCCATATATAACACACAATCTAAAGTAACTAACGCACAATCTAAAGTAACTAAGCAACTAATCTAAGGTAAAACCTACTAACTAACTAACCCATAACACATATATAACTAAAACCAAAAAAAAATTAAAACAAATAAACACACACAATTTAAAGTAACTAAGCAACTTACTATTTAACTTATCTAAACTAACTTACTATTTAACTTATCTAATCAACTAACTAAATAAACTAACTAAACTAAGTTACTATTTAACTTATCTAATCAACTAACTAAATAAACTTATCTAATCACACAGAATCTAAAGTAACTAAGCAACTTACTATTTAACTTATCTAAAGTAACTTACTATTTAAATGATCTAATCAACTAACTAAATAAACTAACTAAACTAACTTACTATTTAACTAAACTAACTAAATAAACTAAACTAATCAACTAACTAACTTATCTAATCACGTTCTACCTTGAGAGAGAGAGAGAGAGAGAGAGAGAGAGAGAGAGAGAGAAGCGTGGGGGACGTGGTACTCTCTTTTCAAGACATCATTTGTAATTTATTTTTGTGATACTCTCTTTATGGAATGCTACAGTCCAGCCAGCGTGGGGGATGTGATACTCAGATGGGGTGTCAAGGAGAAGAAACTACGTCTCTGCTTGTCTTTGCGTTTCTCTCTCTTTCTCTCACAACAGAACGTCAGAGAGAGAGAGGGAGGGAGAGAGAGAGAGACATCAAAGACACGCCCTCTCTCTCTCTCACGACAAAACGTTTGAGAGAGAGAGAGAGAGAGAGAGAGAGAGAGAGAGAGAGAGAGAGAGAGAGAGAGAGAGAGAGAGAGAGAGAGAGAGAGAGAGAGAGAGAGAGAGAGAGAGAGAGAGAGAGAGAGAGAGAGAGAGGATTGACCTGCTGCCTACCTCCTCCTGTCTGTTGCCCGTGAGAGTGAGAGTAAGAGGAGAAGGTGGTAGAAGGAGACCACGTTTCCTAGGATTGACCTGCTGCCTACCTCCTCCTGTCTGTTGCCCGTGAGAGTGAGAGTAAGAGGAGAAGGTGGTAGAAGGAGACCACGTTTCCTTCTTTCTACCCCCAATCATGTGACATAAATGGTCACTTACATTTCCTTCTGCCCCCAATCATGTGACATAAATGGTCACTTTGGTTTGGTTTGGGAGGTAGGTTCCAGAGCACTGTGGTGCTTTGACACTTTCCCGAACCTATAGCTCAAATAATAATGTAGTATAGATACTTATTGGAGACCTTTGGTATGTATGAGCCTTCTATATGGCTCCCCATGAAAGAGAAATCCAAGAGAATCAACATGCCCAAGAACAATTGAAGCTTGCACTAGTCTACGATAGACAATTGACCTGATCAAAGCAATCTCACTCAAATTGAGAATGAAGTAAAGAAGAACTTGGGGGAATCATTGAGGAGACTGAATGATGAATTACCAAATATAATGATTAGAGAGAGTCGACTTAAAGTATAGGGAGACATGTATAAGTTTGTAATATCACAACAATAGGAGCTCTATAGAAAAAATCTATCCATGCAGTTTCCACCTTTAGCACTAATGACATAGTTGCATTGAAAGCATAATTGAGGTGCCAATGTAGCATCAAGTAATTTGGATTACACCCAAGTGCTTAATATTCTAGGCCTAATCCAAACAAAGAAGCACTTGGACACCATTGAAAGGGTATTGGGTATGAAGAGTAGGAATTGGAAATTGTAGGGCTAAAAGAGTAGAGACCCTCCAAATTAGAGGTATCCTTTCTTATAGAGCAAGTGAAAATCATGACTTGCTTGGTACACTTTGCGGAGCCCCAAGAATTTGATGAGTTGAGAGAGAGTGCAAGTGATGTGCCTTAGGACCTTAGCTGATGTGGAGTTAGCACTAGAAGTGTAGGAGTGCCACTTGAGATTATTAGGTAACCCTTAAAGCTCCTTTTCAGAAGGTGATTGACTATCCTATTGACTACTGATGTGAGGATATGAAGAGTAGTGAGAACATCTAGGTGAACTAGTGAAGAAGTACTAGGAGAGCTGAAAGAGATCTAACAATAGTATTTGACTTTAAAGTTGCCAAGGAAAGAAATCTTCAAAAAGCTTTACCTCCAAAAATTGTATAGACATTGGTCTAGGCAAGCATGAGAATTGTTAAGAAATGAAAGGAGCAATAGGATGAAAATGCCCTATAGAAAGCTTGTTAGCTTCAAGAAGGTAAAAGCTAAGGTGAGCATTTGGGATTTCAACTATATGAGAAATCTAGAAGCTTTAGTCAAAATAGTGGTATCCTATCCTAGATATTGATGGCATCATAAGGTTAGCATTTTTCTTGTTAAAAGTTATGAAAGAGTAGATCAACTTCATTGCCCTTACCATAGGTGGCATACATATCATGATCATACTTGGAAACACCATTGTAGGTATAGCTTCCCAAATCCCTAATGTTAATACCATTGAGCATGAAAATATGTACTTGTTTCAACCTCATGACCTTCAACCCTCATTTTATAGGTCCCTTAATGACTTTAGTAACTACCTTAACCTTGCCTTCATCATCACATGCAATTACCTTTGGCTCTTAGTTAAGTTTTAAGAACAAACCGCAAGCCCCTGTGAAGCTGGACAACCTACATTATTCTTCGATATTAATGCTGGCATAGACAAAGTGGCCATGATTTGCCCACACTTGCATGCCATACTCTTTCCATCCTATTACATCATGCTACTAGAAGACATGGTGGATAGTTAGTTTTCTTTTTGTATCCACCTCTTCTACCTAGAATGTTTCATTGAGCTACAAGATGTAGTAAAAGACTACATGCTTAGCAAGGGATATCTCAATTGTACCTTGCAACCACTTCTAGAGGAATAAAACCTATATTTATTTTATTTGTCATACAAAAAAGAGAACCAAAAAAGAAAACAAAACTAAAAGAAGAGAGAAAAAGGAGCAAAAAATCTAATATAAACAAGTACATAGCATGAATACTACATTAAGTTAGGTGTGTTTGCTAGTAGCCTTGCTCAATTGACTTTGCTTTGAATCCCCTAGCCCTTCCCTCCACAATATAACCTCGAGGCACATCAAGGGTCAGACACCTTGGGCTAGCTCGAATGACTTGTCACCTCGAGACTTCATCGTGCAATAAAACCATACATTAGGCCCTCAAGTATGGGACAATGCACCAAGCATGCTTAGAACTCGATCCATCTCCTAGTTACACTTCTACAAGGACAAGCATTGCATAGTAAGGTAGATACACTCCCAAGGAGATCATGTTGATTGCAAATTGTTGAAGATCCATGGTTGTTGTTGAAAAACTCATTGAAGATCCAATGACATGAGTAGCTAACCATCCTCTACAACAACACAACATCAATAAGCCTTCTTCTACCTCCTTGAGCATTGTTGGCAAAACTACAATGACACCTCTACGACACCCGCATAGATAGTTACCACTCACTAGAAGGACTATACCAACACAACCATCCTTGGCACTAACTCCTACACTAGTGTGTACCATAGGATTGGCTCACATCTAGGGGGGGGGGGGTAATGTTTGCTCTCATTTTGCAATGGAGCAAGCATACAAATGAGTGGGAAAATCCTCAAATGATGTGCAAAAATTATTTTATTATGTGACATATAAGAATTATATTTTCAATGATGTTGTCAATACAAAATTGAGGGTCTGTGCAAGTTGTAACTATTATTATTTTTACAAGTAGAGTGAGCCTCACAATGCATGCAAGGTCTCGATAGCCAAGAGGCCATAAGTGTGGGTTGGATGCCCAAAAAGGGATAGGAAACCCTAAAACTATTATATAAAATGGATAAGAATAATGCAAAGGCTATTCATATGTGTGCAAACTTGTAGTCTCTATGCTTGTCCTTAACTTCCCTTGCAAGTGAGAGAGTGAAGGTAAAAGACATGGTGAATATAAGGGGTCAAGAACATTGTTTGAGACACTTTTTTCATCCTTCTCTTCTTCTCACTTCATTCTCTTGGTGCATCGCAAATGATAGGGAGAGTGTGTAAAGTATAAAGAGCGAGGGACGTGACAAGTGAAGCTTTCTCTACCTCTTTTTATCTCCTTAAGCTATCCTTGGAGGTTCGTTCAAGTGTAGCAACAATTGAAGTAAGAAAATGTAGTAGGTGAGCATGTGCATGGATTGTGGAGCATGACTTTCTAAATAAACCACAAGCTTAAGAAGAGAGAGAGAGAGAGAGAGAGAGAGAGAGAGAGAGAGAGAGAGAGAGAGAGAGAGAGAGAGAGAGAGAGAGAGAGAGAGAGAGAGAGAGAGAGAGGGAGAGAGAGGGAGAGAGAGGGAGAGAGAGAGAGAGAGAGAGAGAGAGAGAGAGAGATAATTTGTTTGTTTGTCATAGGTTGCTACCGTACTTGTCGATATGGGCCAATGTCACATAAACAAGGAGGTATAATTCTTCATAGTTGAAGCTACAAGTATATGCTCATCATTGTGACTTGGAAGTAGTGGTGGGACACCTTTTGAGAGAGTTTTTTGGATTTTATGCTTGAGTTTGGATTCAGTATGTCATTTTAATTATCATTTGTCTCATTTAATATTTAATATTATTTCTTTATGTTTCTTTAGCATGACTACACTAATCACTGACAAACCCAACTAGAGAAAGAGTATGCAAAGTGCCATGGATTGAAGCAGATCTTGGAGAAGCTATATTTTGAGGGAGGAGAGATAGTGGGTTATTATATACTAATACACTTATATTTTATGTTTCATTCAAGAGTTCTTATAATTTACATTTTTTTCTTGTTGCAAAAATAGGTTGAGGAGGGATCACATGAGCATGAGATTTCTAATTAGGGATCTCATTGTTCTTTGCTATTTAGATATTTACTTTTAATTAACGTTAGGATTTATCTCTATGAAGATACCTTGTTTGGTTTATCATAATTGTATCATTTGGGATTTATACTTTTATTCACTATTGTATTATGAGAACATCATTGTATTGGTTTCCTACATTTAAGTGTTATATATTTCTTTGTACTATATTTATTTTATTAGTGCTTATGGTTTTGTATGAGCTCCAACAACAATCCAGGTCTAATATGATAGTAGCCATGGTTAGGGGGGCCAAATCCTAGCCATTTTTTTCTCTAGAAATGTTAATTTGAGCATTGGTATATCTCTTTAAAGTAAGTATCGGTGTAATCATCAAAAGAAGTGTCGAAAAATTTTCACTATTTGTCAATGTGTATTCTGAGGCTTGTACCATTGTAAATTTTGATGGAAATACCATGATACATAGGTTGACACTTATTATTCTCATCTTAAATTTCTTTAGTATAGCTGCTATTTGTTGTAGTGTTGATCTTTGATATACTAGTTTAAAAGCAATAGTTTCAAAAGTTTGCACAAATCCTCGCTATGATTTAGAGATTATGTGTATTGAGATAAGTGTCTATTGGATAATCAATACAACCTCTATATGAATAAAATCATGCCTGCATTTTTGCTTCGTAGGTGACAAGAATAGAGAAGCCAATGTGTTTCATCACATCTTATTCCACTGGCAACAACTAGAGTCAAAGAAGAGTACAAGAAAGCTATAGATCATGTAACATGGGACTAAGATTTGTGATTTTTCTTGGATTAGTAGGTTGAAAAGCATAGTTAGAACTTTAGGTTTATACCAATACAAGAAGTAGAGAACGAGGCACAATATTGGCAATACGGTAGTTCAAAAAGACTTGAAAGGGAAAATGGAATAATGTCTCCCGTGCATTATGCCATAATTACCTATTGTTGATATAGGAGATGTTGCTACATGAAAAGGATGGGAAATAGGCTACATGAGGATACATGTATGGAAGGTGGAAGGACTAGTCAATTTATACCAATTGAATATAGCATAAGTCTTTTTCCTACTTTATCTCTCTCCTCTAGCTTTCAAGGCTGTCTTCTTCTTTCATTTCTTATGTTGCTCTCTCTTCTTCTAGTGATTCTCTCACCTCTTCCCTATTTCTCTCTCTTCTTGTAGACATTCTCTCTCCTTCAAAAATCTTCTCTCTCCTATCTTTCTCTCTTGCAGTTCACTTCATGACAAGTGGTATCAAAGCAATGTAAAGGATGGGAAATAGGACACATGTATAAAAGGTGGAAGGACTACTCAATTTGTACCAATTGAATATAGTATATATTTTTTTTCATGCTTCATCTCTATCTTCCAACTATCATGGCAGTCTTCTTCTTTCATTTCTTGTGTTTCTCTCTCTTCTTCTAGTGATTCTCTCACCTCTTCCCTCTTTCTCTCTCTTATTTTCTTTCCTATCGTTCTCTCTCCCAGTTCACTTCAATGACAAGAATGTAAAGGATGAAAAATAGGGTACATGTATAAAAGGTGGAAGGACCAATCAATTTGTACCAATTGAATATAGTATGTTTTTCCTACTTCATCTCTCTTCTCTAGTTTTTGTGGCTACCTTCTTCTTTAATTTCCTATATTTCTCTCTCTTTTTCTAGTTTTCTCTCACTTCTTCCCTCTTTCTCTCTCTTCTTGCAAATTTTCTCTCTCCATCAATACCCTTCTCTCTCCTATCTTTCTCTCTCCCAATTCACTTTATGACAAGTGGTATTAGAGCAATGTAAAGGATGGAAATAGGATACATGAGGGTATAAGTATAAAAGGTGGAAGGACTAGTCAATTTGTACCAATTGCTTATAGTGTAAGTTTTTTTCTAGCTTCATCTCTCTCTTCCAACTATCACGACAATCTTCTTATTTCATTTCTTATGTTTCTCTCTCTTCTTCTAGTGTTTCTCTCACCTCTTCCCTCTTTCTCTCTCTTATTGCAGTATTTCTCTCTCCTTCAACACTCTTCTCTCTCTCTCTCGTCTTTCTCTCTTCTAGTTCACTTTAGGACAAGTGTTATCAGAGCATTAGTCTTTGATCCATTTTTCCCCTTTTTCCTCCATGTGTAGTGTCAATTTTCATTATAAAATCCTATCTCACACATGTACTGCAAGTACAAGACACGGATTTTGACTACCTATGACTTGCAGGTTGCTAAAGTTAGAAGACACCATGGGGATAGAGGTATTTATAGGAGCTTGTGACAAAAACGGTAGCCTCCGTGCTATTTTAGTAGGTCGTGGTCAAATTTTGAGTCCCTTTGACAAGGAGTTTGGGAAAAGAGCCTTCATTAGACTTGGAGGAAAGTAAAAGCCTTCACTACTTTTTAAAGGAAGCTTTTGTTCTTCTTCCTCAAGCTTTATTAGTTCTCATGGCTACAAGAAGCCTTTGGTCTCTTGGTTTTGACAATTTTACTTCATTCACACCTTGTAGCTTGAATCTTCATCACTTAAGGAGTTAATATAACCCCCTATTTGATACCTTTTCAGTTGTAATGTCTTCCAGCCCTTTAAGACAACTTTGTGCTGTTTGCACTAATAGTCCATGTTGAAGGCTTGATTTGTTTGGATAGTTGCAATCACGTTTCATTTTCCTTGAGGAGGGCCACTAATCATTAAGCACTAAGGAGCCAAAGTGTTTCAATTCTTTACCTCTCCTTTGCTTGAGCAAGCAAGTTTGGTGAATATTCTTACATGGCTTATCTTACCAATCTTGGACAGCAACAAATGTCCTCCACACCTATTGATTACTTGGATGATTGATGGGGCAAATTATATTTACACTATGATCCATGACAAGTTTCCATTGGCCATAATGAAGACTCTTTATCCTCCATTGAAGCAACTTTGAGATCCTTTGTAATAATTAGGACATCCATGTATTCTTGATCAAAGCTCTTTCAAACTAGAGGGCTTTTGCCTCTTTTCATTCTAGGATCATTTCCCTATAGCCCTGCTTGATGGTTGAAGCATTACGGGCTAAAATTCAAAGGAGTAAAGCTAGATTTGAGATGCACTCTTCCAGGGTAGCCATACCCAACTTTTGAAGCTCAAGATTCATCAAGGATGCATCAATGCTTGGTAATAAAGCTTTCTTACAGTGATTTAGCATCAATATTGGAGTGTACCTTACAAGGTTTGGGGTCTATTGGACAATAAGAAGTCATTATGGGCCAGATTTTGATGATTTTTTTCTTCTATGTTGATCAAGAGTGAGCTCTTGGATAATAGGACATTGTCAAGAACCTCATGAATTCTTAATACTTGAGCAATATTACAACTTCATTCTTCTATGTGGACTCTTCACCAAGCGATATTGAAGGCATCTGATCAAAGACTTATGTTTTCATAGCATATTTGGGCTAATCTTTGTATGAGTAGTGTTTAAGGGCTAATTGATTTATGGATTACATTAAATCATTGATATGCCTATGTCTAAGTGATTCTGTCATATTGACAAAAAGCTTGGCACATTGGTTATGTTGATAGCATGCTTACAATGGCATGGAATTGGTTATGGAGGCACTCAGATGCTTATCTTGATATTCATAGGTCTATGGCGGTGGTGCTCATAGCTATACCTATGCTTATGATGGCAATGCCATGCTTATGCTGGTAGTGGTGGTAAGGAGATGCTCATGTTGGGAATGTATTTGACCATGCTGGCAATGGTTGATTCATCTTGATAGTGATTCAATCCACACAGTGATTTACAAGGCATTATTCAAGTCACTACAGCCATTAAGATGGTAGGTATGGGTCTTTGATTTCTTCCCATAGATCATACATAGGTATCTCAATATCCTATAGAGTGTCCTTAGCTCAAATAGTAAGTGTATAAGGTAAAATAGGGTCAAAGTTAGATCTACAAGTCTCTTATAGGCTCATCTAGATAGGGATAGGTTTTGGACAATTTTTGCTAGCCAACTTTGGGCTGTTATAACATTTTTTCTCCTAATCCAAATTGAAAGAATAACTCTCTTCAAAGAGAGTAAAATAATCTTTGATTCGGATCAAAAAGTTTGTTAATCAGAGATTTCTAGCACATGTTATGGCCAATTTAGTGATAGTAGGTATTGCAAGACTGCACTCTAAAATGGCAGGGAAATAGACAATTATGAGCATTATCAGAGGGATTGGTTGTGGCAAGTTAGATGTTCATTTGGTTGACATAATGGGTACTTTGGCACATGCATTTATGAATTTTGTTGAATCTAAGATGGCAGCAGAGGTGGTAGATGTGGGTATGATAGAATAAACACTTGTTTATCATGGTTCTTGGTACATCAAAGTATTATGCAGGCCCTCATCAGTCTGTGTGACAAGATTGTTTTCCCAATATATATAGGTAAGGTGGAAGCTAAAAGAATATTGGTTGGATTACTAACCATGAATCTCAAGGTTAAGTCGACTTAAGGGCACTACTATTTTGTAGTCTTTTCAAGGCAAGGATGTACTCATTTGCTTGTATCATTACTAAACCAGTCATCTTAGTAGTGATTAAAATATGTAGTGGTATTACTCTCCACTCTTATTGCAAAGTTGATGCTAATGAGTGGACCATGGTAACTTTTTCACCTCCATTGGTTACATAATGATCACGGGATTCATTTGGAAGGGCAATTAGCATGGGAAATTGCAAATGTATGCATGACTTCATTGGTCAAGCTACTTGAGAGAAATTCCACCAAGACCAAAGAATATATTGCTTTCATATTACTTCATCTTTGTGCCTACAATGAATATGTTTGTTCTTGTATGGAGATGGCAATCAATGCTTTGCTAAAGGATATTAAATCGAAAAGGAAAATGCTTGGATTGATTTCCTCTTGGTGTAATCATGAGGGTAACATCCAGCCTTCTCTACAAAATGTGATCATTTCCATGGAGCATTATGATGCTGGTCACATGTCTAAATGTGAAAAGGTAGTCTATGCTAAGAATTAAGTAGATTATAGACAAGATCTATAATGTGTACAATGTCACGATGGAGAGTATTACTCCAATAAACTTGGACATTATGCCTATGGAGCTCAACCAAATGTAATGCTAAATTCTTTATTTGTTCAAGGTATTGTTGATGAATAAGAGGACAATGGGAAATATGACCTACAAGATGAAGCACATGAAGAGAACAATGAGAAATATGAAAATCAAGAAGATGACCAAGATGACTAGCAAGAAGATGAATTAAGAGAGGATAATGAAGAGGCTAATGCATATGAGGATTACCTAATAAGTAAAGAGCTACATCAACTATTTGTGGAAGAACATGGGTATGTTGAATCTAAAGATTTTGATGATTTTGATCACTCTTATGAGGGTCTCCTTGAGGATATGCATCGGCTTATGCTCAATCAAGGTCTACACCAATCATAAGAAGAGCAATATACTCTTTTTGATGATAATGATTATGAAGACTTTGAAAATGGGCATTGTTATTGGAATGATGATGATGTGGATATACATGGAGTTGATGATGGTTATGATCCAATGGATTATTGTTGTGATTATGGGGATGCTTTTTTTTAAAACCCATTTGATTGCTTGAGGAGTACACCTCAGAGAATATGTAAGATACTACATGAGTTAAAAAAATGGTATTTTATTTAGTAAAAATTATAAGATTATATTTACAAAAGAAGATTTTTAGTTCCAATTTAAAAAAAGTTCTATAAGTCTAGTAAAGCAAAAGGGGTCATTTTATGTCCTTATAGCATGTAAAGAAGGGTTATTTCTTAATATCCATTGAATGCATGTTATATATATGATTTCTTATAGGTGCACCCCCCAAGGGCTTTTAGATATTTATTAGATCATCATCCATGTTGGAACAAAGATCTTTATCTTTAAGAGATTTACTTGGCTGAAAACTAGTCATTTTAGTTCCTATTCTACTACAGGCAATTTTTAGATAGCGTATTGTTTTAGCTCAATTCTAATTCTAATTTACTTACAATGAAGCAAAATCTATATGGATTAAAAGTATGTCAAATGGGCTTTCTTTTGACCCATAGCATGCTTGATTCTTCGGATAGACCCATCAAAAGTTATTTCAAATTTACTTTCCTTTTCTATATGATGATGAACCCCCTTCACGGGATATTATTAACTCTTCAAATCGGGATTCACAACCTACACCTATTATTGCTGATGATAACCTTGGTGTTGATCTTTATGTTGGTCTTCCAATTGATAATGAGCATGGTACTTGTCATGTTTATGATACTAATATTCTTGAGAATGCTCTCAATATTTGTGGAGACCCTATCTCTTATAGTGATGCCATGTCATCCCCACAAAATAATCAATGGTAGGAAGCTATGGAAGTTGAGTATGAATCTCTTCTCTCTAAAGGTACATGGGTTCTAACTGATTTACCACCTTGATGTACTGCAATTAAATGCAAGTGGGATTATAAGAATAAAACAAAAGCAAATGATGGAACATTTGACAAATTCAAAGCAAGGCTAGTTGCCAAATGTTTATCACAAATTGCAAGATTTGATTATGAAGAAACTTTCTCACATGTTATTCATATTACCAATATTTGAGTCTTGTTAGTTTTTGTTGTTGAGTTTGATTTGGAGGTTCACCAAATGGATGTGATAACTTCTTTTCTTAATGATGATGATTTAAAGGAAGAGATATACATGGAGCAACTAGAGGGATTAGTAGTCAAACATAAGGAAAATCTTTCTTGCAAACTTCATCGGGCACTCTATGGTATCAAATAATCTTTGGCAAGCTTGGTATCAAAAGATTGATCTTTTCCTTATAAAACAAGGTTTTATCTCTTGTTCTTTAGATCTTAACTTATATGTTAAGCACTGCAATGATGGTTTTGTTACTCTTACTCTGTATGTGGATGATACCATACTTGTTTCTAACAATCTCAACTTCCTTCAACAAGTAAAGAAGGTTTTGTCTTCTACATTTGACATGGTGGATGTTGGAGGCATACACTCATGTCTTGGTATTCAGATTCAACACTATTGAGAAAAGGGTGTTTTATTACTATGTCAAACAAAGCTCATTGAACATATTATTTAGAAGTTTGGTTTAGGTTCTGCACATCTTGATACTACTCCTTATGTTAATTTTGTTGTGCATTAGGTTTGGGTTCTGCAACAAGATTAGCATAAGGTTTGGGTTCTGCACATCTTGATCCATGCCTTAATCATTGGTTTGCAAAAGCAGTAGCAACTAAATGAGTTTTGAAGTATTTGAAAGGCACTAAAGTTTTTGGGTTGGTTTATTAGGACCAACAAAACTCTGATTCTTTGCATTCACTTTAACTTTTGGGTTATACAAATGTAGAGTGGGCAAGCTCACACTGATATATGCATCCTACAAGTGAAAATTGTTTCTTTATCAAGGGTTGTCTTGTTTCTTGGACTAGCAAGAAACAACGTTGTGATGCTGTTTCCACTACAAAGGTTGAATGTGTAGCTACATCTTTAACATCTTGAGAGTTAGTATGGCTTTGACAAGTTCTATCAGATATTGGCCATCCTCCTCTCTCCAACACAAAAATTTGATGTGATAACCAAAGTGCTATTAGTCTTGCTAAAGACTATGTTCAACATAACAAGTCTCAACATATTGTAGTGCATTATGTTCAATATGAAGTAAAGAAAGGCATGATCATGATTGAACATTGTCCAAGTGATCAGATGACTGAAGTATATTCACCAAAGGACTCAATGAAGCACACTTCACTCTACTATGCTCGAAACTTAGAGTTGTCTCAACTTCAATCTTTGGGAATTAATCTACTATGAGATTGTAGTGCCATTGTACATACTCATTATAGGTACCATACACTTCATAGTGCATATACACCTCAAACCTCTTAGTCATATTTTATATATGTATTTAGTTTCACTTCACATTCATGGATTTGTTGGGGTAAAGGCGCCTCCGCCGTGCCGCCCCGTGTATTACTACACTGATAGTACCCGCTACTGCACACTGTAGGTGGCGGGCACCCGTCACGTCACTTTATTCTTTACATTCATTTTTAGTGACTAGTAAATAAAGGAAGGCCTGGTCACACATTGTGACTGTTGGAGTTCCCATTTCTTGTCTCTCTCTTTCTTGCTCTTGCTCTCCCGCCATAGCTCGTGTGCAAGCTTCGATCCTTCTCACCTTTCAACTGGTATCAGAGCTTGGCTTTCTCTTGCTCGAGCTCGACTCGGTGCTTCTCTACCTTCGCATCGACTCCCTTCACGCATTGGATCTCCATCCCGGTAGCCATATCCGATCTCCCCGAGCTCCCGTCACTCCTCGGCTTCTCGAGCACCTTCTCGGCCTATTGAGACACCTTCAAGGCATTGGTACTGAGGTATTTGATCATTCTTTCAGGGTTTTATTTCAGTCTATAGGTTGCAAACAGCAAGGGCAGCCAGGGCTTCAAACCCTTGAAGCTTATTCCCCTCATATTGTGCCTTATACCTATCAAGGCTCAAAGAGGCTTGTCATAGGCCTTTGATAGGCCCTTCTTGAGCCCCCCATTACCCCCTTTCAGCCCACGTGGAGCAATAGCAAGTTCAGCACCAACAGGGCAGATTGCACCATTTTTTTCCAGGCTGTTAGCACTCGTCTACTTCAGCTCCACACTTGGCCATTGCTTCTTGCTCTCTACCTTGATCAAGAGGGCTATAGACTTCATGTTTGATGTCATTCAAGCTTTGGGCATTGGTCTTGATCATTTGGGGCTGATTTCTTCAGATTTGGGACTGTCATAAACTGTCATAATAGGCTGAAGACAGGGCAGCAACATTGGCATTAGCATTTTTTGCTTACACTCCATTCCAGTTGTGCTATTTGATGCCCGTATGCAGTCTACTTGATGCCCGAATGTCTTGGGAATGTATGCACATGATTATGCCATGATTTTGGCTTGAAATATTGGCTGATTTGGGACTGTCATTTACTGTTATACAGTGCTGGAAACAGGGCAGCCACACTTGGCATTGGCATTTGATGCTTATACTCTACTCCGATTACCTTGTTTGATGCCCGTATGCGGTCTACATGATGCCTAATGTCTTGGGAATGTATGCATTCGATTTGCCCATGATTTGGCATTGTTTTTGGGCTGAAAATTGACAGTTTTGGACTGTTTAGAGCTGCTGTACATGAGCGGGCTGAAGCTCATTTGTCACATGTATTGCTTCTCTATCGATACCGGATGTATGCTATGGGTTATGTCATGATGTATTACACTTTGGGGATCGACTTCGAACTCATGATCGTGATTCCGAAATGCTTTTGAGCATCGCATTTGCTCCGTTGTTATTGGTTTTTCATTGGCAGTTTGGTCGACTTGACTGGCATTTGGGCCGCTTATGCCTATTGTCTGTACTTGATGGATAAGCTCTATGCATTACATGCTTTGGTCCGTGGTTGATGCCTCTTAGTTCGTCCATGCTTGACAGATATTTTGGAGCTCCGATTTGGATGTTTTGAGCACTTCCGACTCACATGGATATTGACTTTGGCTTGCTACTGGATGTATTGACTTGACAGAGATCTTGCCATTGGGATCATGTCTTGCTTAGTGGTTGCTACATGAGTTGCTTCATGTATGTCATGCTCTTGGGAAGCGTATGACGCATTGACTTGGTCATTTGTCACTGGTACTTTGTCTTGGGTTGCTTGAGCCCTTAACTCGATTGTACGCCTTTTGTGCCAGTGGGAGCATCTTGCATGCTTACTTGACCTTGAGCAGGGATTACATGCTATTGGAGCAGTCTATGTCATTGAGCAGTTATAGATGTATTGAGACTTTGGGATTATACTCCGACAATTGGATGTTGCATTGAGTATATGTCTTGGTTCACATGATGCTTATGAGCTGAGTCTCAATTTTGGATTCGCTTTCTTTTGAGCAGACACCTATTTGTGTCAGGTTTTGGTAGTTGGTTCTATATTTTGCCTAGATTGTCTGGGGTGTGCCTCTTACTGGCGGGTGCTATTTGACATCTCTCGGTGTTATGCTCATGTATTTTCACTCTCATTTGGCTTTGCTTTGTCCTCTTTATGCCGGCTTTGGACCTAGCATTGTTTAGTTGACATTACATCCAGTTTTGGGACAGTTTGCTCTCTTTATTGCAGTTCTGAAATTTATTACAACAAGCATTTATTGGTGGACTGAGGAGTATTTTTTATGCTGAAATATCTTGATTTGGTGTACCGCACCTAGTACTAAATGGGCAACATCTTTTGGCACACTTTTCTCGCCATTTGGAGCTCATTTCAGTGGATTTTGGGCATTTTCTCCAGTAAAACAACCAGCAGTTTTACATTGTCTGTGCATTTCCAGCCTGCATTATGGCATCCTCTTCGACTGATAATGCCATATTTAACATCACTAAGTTGGATGGTACCAACTACTCTTATTGGAAGAGTCAAATTTGGCAGGTCTTGGTGCAGAAATCTCAGATTAAGCCACTTCGGTTGAGTGGGGAGCAGCCTGAAACTATGGACAATGACGACAGGCTTGAACTTGATGAGCTATGCAAGTCCACGATTGTATTGTCTCTCACTGAACAGGTACATTATAATGTATTTGAGGAAGCACAAAGTGCATGGGATCTATGGAATAAGATCAAGAATCTTTATGATAAGAAAAGTCTAGCGAGTTAGATGTACTGGTTGAAGCAGCTTATGGATCTGCGCATGAAGGATAATGCGATTATGTCTGCTCACTTGAGCCAGTTCCATGCTATACTGAAGAACCTAACTTCGCAGGATATCACCTTTGGAGAGGAAGTAACTCCTCTTTTCTTGCTTGGGACTCTGAATGAGTCATGGGATGTATTCCGCACTGCCCTATGTGCCTCTAATGCTACTCTGAAACTGAATGATGTTGAGAGTGCTCTTCTGCAGGAAGAGGTTAATCGCAAAAACTTGGATGCCTCTCATGTTTCACATGCTTTGACAGTTAGAGACAGGAATGATAGGAATGAACGTGGGAATGGCCGTGGCCGTGACTCTCAGAAGGGTCGGTCTAAATCTCGTGGAAAGTCGTGTAGTAAGTCGCGTGGGCACAACGCTAATGTCACTTGTCATCATTGTGGAAAAAAGGGCCGTATCAGACCACAGTGTCATGAGTTGCGCAATGAGAAGCGCAAGGATAAGGGGAAAGAGAAAGTGTAGGATAAGTCCTCTAATCGCAGCATAGTACCTGCGAAGTCCAGTGTCAAGATTGAAGAAATTAATGTCATGCAGACCGAGGATTCCGATGGTAGTGATGAGTTCATACTTGCAGCTAGTTCTTCTGATGCCTCACACTTGACTAAGACACCTAGTATGTATGCACAGTGCTGCTTATTGGATTCAGGTGCGTCCTTCCATGTGACGCCTTACCGTGAGTGGTTTCACTCTTATCGTACTGTATCTGGATCAGTCAGACTTGGAGATGACAGGTCTCTTGATATTGTGGGCTGTGGAGATATTCAGTTGTAGTTTTCCAATGGCAGTTCCTTTTTGCTCAGGGATGTATGTCATGTATCTGCGCTTACGCGCAGTCTTATGTCTGCAGGACAGTTGGATGATGCAGGGTTTCATGTCTGTTTTGGGGATTTTGCCTGGAAGATTACCAAAGGCAGACTTGTGCTTGCTAGAGGTGCCAAGGTTGGTAGCCTCTATCCTCTTGTTATATCTGGGTCTTCTGTAGACCATGTTTTGGCAGTGGGCTCTATCCCACATGTATCACTTTGGCATGCCTGTTTGGGACATATGTCTTTGAAGGGAATGAAAATGTTATCTAGTTTGCGGTATCTTCCGCCTTTGGACTATGCACGTTTTGACTCGTGTGATCATTGTCTTTATGGTAAGCAGAATAGGTCTACGCATAAGAAATCGGGTAGGCCATGCATGAGTGAGCCCTTGGCTTTGGTGCATTCAGATGTTTGTGGGCCCATGCCATGTATGTCTATGGGTGGCGCGAAGTACTTTGTTACCTTCATTGATGATTTTTCTAGGAAAGTGTGGGCTTATCCCATAAAGCAAAAGTCCGATGTCTTGGTAGTCTTTCAGCGTTGGCTTGCTCTTGTTGAGAACTAGACTGGGTATAGGCTGAAATGCCTTAGGACTGACAATGGGGGAGAATATGTCTCACGTGCTTTTGAGCAGTTTTGTGATGACAGGGGTATTAAGCGTCAGTTGACCGCCCCTTACACCCCCGCCCAGAATGGTTTGGCTAAGCGCATGAACATGACTATTCAGGAGCGTGTCCGCTCTATGCTTAGCCATGTAGGCCTACCACAGAGCTTTTGGGCTGAGGCAGTTAGTACGGCAGTGCATTTCATAAACCGATCGCCTTCTAGTGGATTGGATTTCCAAGTTGCAGAGGAAGTTTGGGCTGGTAAGCCACCCTCTTATGCGCATCTCCGTGTCTTTGGATGTGAGGCATTCTCCCATGTGGCCAAGGACAAGAGGAGTAAGTTGGATCCAAAGAGCATTAAATGCATCTTTCTTGGTTATGGTGATTCAAGAGAGATGGGCTATCTCCTATGGGATCCGTAGGCGCGAAAAATAGTACGTAGCCATGATGTAGTCTTCCATGAAGACAAGATGCACAGGCAGCCTGAGAAGGTGGTGGAGATCCGCAGAGTGATCTTTCAGGAGGAGCCTAGAGCTCCTGCACAACCAATTGGACAGCCTACAGCTGCATCAGTAGGTGCTCATGGTGAGGGTGTTGGACAGGCTGCTGGGCAGGCAGCAGAGCCTGCAGTGAGACGGTTTGCTAGAGACAGGCGTCCACCTGATAGATTTCAGCCCTCTATGCATTATGTTTTGGTTACAGATGCAGGAGAGCCTTTCACTTATGATGAGGCTATGCGCAGGGGTGACAGTCACTCCTGGGAGAGGGCTATGCAGTCTGAGATTGACTCCTTGCATAAAAATGAGACTTGGGATTTGGTTGCCTTGCCTAAGGGCAAGAAGGATTTGCCATGCAAGTGGGTGTACAAGCTGAAAAGTACCCTTGGACACCCCAAGCCGGCATACAAGGCTAGATTGGTAGCAAAGGGTTTTAAGCAGGAGCATGGTGTAGACTTTGATGAGGTCTTTTCTCCTGTGGTTAAGATGACCACCCTGCGCTTGGTCTTGGCTTTGGTTGCTCAGCTTGACTTAGATCTATATCAGATGGATGTCAAGGCGGCTTTCTTACATGGGGACTTGCATGATGAGATCTATATGGAGCAGGCTAAGGGCTTTGTAGAACCTGGCAGGGAGCATCTAGTGTGGAAGTTGAAGAAAAGTATTTATGGCTTGAAGCAGGCACCTAGGGAATGGTATCATAAGTTTGATGCCCTTATGCAGTCACAGGGCTACAGCAGGAGTGCTATGGATACGTGTCTTTACATGAAGAAAACCCGTGATAGTTCATTGCTTATTTTGGTACTCTATGTGGATGATATGTTGATAGCAGGGAAAGCTCATGATGAGCTAGATGCTCTTAAATCTCAGCTGAAGAAGAGTTTTGAGATGAAGGATTTGGGACAAGCCTCTCACATACTTGGTATGTGCATTAGACGCGACAGGCATCAGGGACTCCTCTACTTGTCACAGAGGGAGTATATTCATAAAGTCCTTGAGCGCTTCCGCATGCAGGACGTAAAGCCTATTGGCTGTCCATTGCCTTCTTATGTGAAGGTATCACAGACCGATTGTCCGCAGATAGATGAGCAGAGGGCCGAGATGGCCCAAATCCCTTATGCTTCAGCCGTGGGTAGTTTGATGTATGCCATGATAGCCACTCGTCCAGATATTGCCTTTGCAGTTGGTGTTGTGGCACGCTATATGGCTACACCTGGTAGGAAACATTGGGATGCCGTGAAGGATATCATGAGGTACCTGAAGAACACAACAGATATGTGTATTTGCTATGGCAGCCAGGATACAAGGGTCGTGGGGTACACTGACTCCGATTATGCAGGACATGCAGATAGTAGGAAGTCCACTTCTGGCTATGTATTCACCTATGCTGGAGGTGCTGTCTCTTGGATGTCCAGGGTTCAGAAGTGTACAGATTTGTCTACCACTGAGGCCGAGTATGTTGCAGCCACCACTGGGGCTTGCAAGGAGGCCATATGGCTAGGCCGTCTAGTTGCTGACCTTGGGATTGATGCTATACCTACACTGCATTCGGATTCTATGAGTGACATTCAGTTGGCTAAGAATCCGGTCTTCCATGAGAAGACGAAACACATTGAGGTGAGGAATCACTTCATACGTGGTGTCGTGGAGGACAAGTCTGTTGACCTTGTCAAGATCTCCACTAACGAGAATCCTGTAGATCTGCTCACGTAAAGCCTCACTACTGAGCACTTTGCCTTCCTCAGGAGATTGATGGGCATTGGATGAGATGTTGCCTTTCCTCATCCCTTGTACCTATGTACAGTTGTACTGTCTTTTTTCTTTTCTTTTCTCTCTCACTGGGGCAGATTCGCCTTTAAGTGGGAGGTTGTTGGGGTAAAGGCGCCTCCGCCGTGTCGCCCTGTGTATTACTACACTGACAGTACCCGCCACTGCACACTGTAGATGGCGGGCGCCCGTCACGTCACTTTATTCTTTACATTCATTTTTAGTGACTAGTAAATAAAGGAAGGCACGGTCACACATTGTGACTGTTGGAGTTCCCATTTCTTGTCTCTCTCTTTCTTGCTCTTGCTCTCCCGCCATAGCTCGTGTGCAAGCTTCGATCCTTCTCACCTTTCAGGATTCACTTTACATGCACATAATAATCCTTCTTGATCATGTTTGTAAATTTGTATATAGGAGCTTGGGTTTTTCCCTTATTCTCCCCAAGGGTTTTTTCATCCACAGCTAGAGATCTTTGTTTGAGTGGGTGTTAGAGCTATATATAGCTCACCCTATTTATACTAGGTATCACATATATATATGTATATTGTGATCAGTATGAAATAGTCTTTGGGAGTGTACATGGTGTGCCTCTTCTCTCCCTCTCTCTCTCTCTCTCTCTCTCGTGTCTCTACATATATTCTCTCTCTACATCCCAATAACTTCAACAGAATCTGTAGTAGAAAACATGTATTCTATGGTTTGCATGTGCATTTTCTTGGAATTATGGTGGTCTAGTTTTTAGCTTTATTATCTATAATGGATGTAAATATAGTCTACTTGACTTTCCAGTCTTGATTCCATCCATTACATGGTACATATTTATGATTTCTCTATTTTGTAGCCATTGTAACACAATAGTACTCTGACTTTCCTTGAATTCAACCCTTGTAATAAGTCCCAAATTGTTTTTGAGAACAAATAATTCTTTTGAGTGGGAATGGAATGTAAAGGATAGGAAATAGGGTATGTCAGTTTGTACCAATTGAATATAGTATAAGTCTTTTTCTTGCTTCATCTCTCTCCTTTAGCTTTCCTAGTTGTCATCTTCTTTCATTGTTTGTGTTTCTCTCTCTTCTTCTAGTGTTTCTCTCACCTCTTCTCTTGTTCTCTCTCTTCTTGCAATCTTTCTCTCTCCTTCAATAGTCTTCTCTCTCCTATCTTTCTCTCTCCCAGTTCACTTCATGACAACAATAACAAATCAAAGCCTTATGTAATGAAGGATTTTTTACCCAACATTTGTAACAAGCCTTTGTAATTACTCAAAATGAGGGATGGCTATAAAAGGCAATAATGTGCCTTTGTATGCATCTTTTATACATTTGATAATTGAGACTTCACCTTGAGGCTCTCTTGGACATCTTACCATAGCATGAGGTGTGTTCATGCTCCAATGTTGGACCTCGTACCATAGCATGAGGTGTTTTGATGCTCCACCATTACACGAGATGTGTATCATGTAGCCTACAATGTATTTTTCTTGTTCCTTAGCTAGGTGGCTATATTGTATCATACTTTTAATGGAAGTAAGCTATGGCATGGATATGGTTTTGAGCATTTTCTTGTCTTTCTTAAAAGCATTTTCACATGTTTCCTACTTAGGATTAAGCTTCATTACATTAGTATCAGAGCTTTACTTTGATCCTAGTTGGAGTTTATTTCAAGTTATTTTCTAGTTGCATGCACTAGAGTCAAGGCAATACATTAGGTATAGATCTAGTCACAATTTGGTTACACACCATAATGGTGACTAGCTAAGGTTTCCTACTACTAACTATGGCTAACTATCACTATTTTAGAGTGTTTGAGGGAGATTTGGAGAAAATGGTAGAGATATTTTAAATTTGGTAGGGTGTCCTTAAATTTTGAGCCATTTTGAAGACATTTGGGGCAAAATGAAAACAAAAAGAGTTGGAGAAAGCTAAAACTCCTACTTTTTGAAGCACACTCTACTTCCCTCTTCTCAAGATTTCATTTGAAGCTTTCATGGTGGATTTTTTCTCATTTCTCTTCTCCTATGCATCTATGAACTTGATGCCTTCTTTAGCTTGACCCTACTCATCATTTGAAGCAAGGCTATAACCATATAACTTGCCAAGCACTCCACATGATCAACAAGTACAAGAGTATGCCGTTGTAATGTTCGCACTGATCACGGGGGTGGACACCAACACAAAATAATTTAGCAAGCTTGCTCTTCTTTAAGCCTAAGGAGACTACTATCTAAAACACTAATCTAGTCTTTGACTAGTGCAAGCTTAAACTCATATTCTCTCTCTTAGATCATTCATCATCATAAACCCTAACCATGGACACTAGCAAAGAAGCCCTGAAAGGTTATTGAAAGCTTAAAGATCTCTCAAGGAATCGTCAAATTTTGTCTACTTGGCTACTCGACAACAAGCATACTTGAAGGATATAGCGTTGGATAACATAAATGAGGATTGACATGCATATTATGCTGAAGAAAATGCTTCCATTGATAGCAATGCCATGAAAAATAGGGATGGAGTTTCTTTTTGAGAGGGGTACTTCACATGATTCCCATGAGTATGTCCAACTTTCCAATGATGTTAAGCATATGAATGAGCAGTTTATTTAGCTCAACAATGCTATGGGTTACAAGCTTAGTTACATGATCAATGATATGGATTCCAACTTTGATTAGAAAATTGCAATAATCAGCTATTTGGGCAGTAAACGGTCAAGCTCATGCATTCTAATGAATCAATTACACAACCCTCTAATGATGCATTGAAAATGGACTTATAAATTAGCTAGTTCCTTTGACATTCGAGATTGAAGGGCCATAAAGAGAGGCAAATCAACAAGTCAACTCAACTTTTGAAGTTGGTGGACCATCAAGAGAAGCAGATCAGCCCACATTTATGTCTTATAGGTACAAAGGCCACACTCATTTTATGTCAAGAAATCAAGACTAGCATGATGATTTTCCTTCAAACCCTATAGATGAGCAAGAGTTTCACAAGTGTGATTCTTTCTATAATCACCCCATTAATATGCCAAATAGAGCTAAAGTGCCAAAGTAGCCCAATCTTCAGGATAGTTATGAAGACATAATGTCATTTCAAGGACAACCATCCTTTCAAAGGCAACCATATTTTCATGGAAAACTATCTACTCATGCTCAAAACCATTACTTGGAGAGCCCTCTTTTAGTCAACCTTCATTTGGTCAACACTCTTTGAGGCATGATATCCATAGATTGAATTCTTTGGATAGCAACATAGTAATGGGTGGCATTACTACTTTGATGAGGAATATAAGTATTTCAATCTTGGAAAGCCTTTAAGAAAGCCATGGGTGAATTTTTTGCATGTTTTTGAACCTATCTATATATGATGTTGAGGGTATCTCAAACTCGGCTAAGTCGAACAAGTATATGTTTGGCATCCAAATCTATCCTTGAAGGTTGGTGCTATGTAGCCCACCATCATGCATGAGGCTATTCAACTTGTTAAGAGATACACCTAGAAATATCGTAAGGATGTGGAAAAATTTTGGCAAAAAATAGTGGAAAATTCTCAAGTAAATCAATTCATGATACTACAAGATATAGACCTTATACCAATGTTTAAAGCGACGAAAATGCAAATAACAAAATTTACCCCCGTCGTCACAAAAAGCGTTGTTATTGGCGACGCCATAGAACAGTCGGTATCACCGTCGGTATTGGTGTCGGTATTTGCGATGCTGATACCGACGCCAATACCGACGTTGATAGCGACGATTGGTGACGTAAATAATGACGCGAGCAGTAAAATTTGCGACGCTAATAGTGACGGTAACAGGGATTTTTTTTTTGGTGGCAGGGCAGCTTGCATTGTGTGCTTTATGAGAGCCATACAAAATAGTTTCTACACTGTGTACAATGCGCTTGCAAACAA